>NC_090813.1:8515149-9755864 GCF_000390325.3 Nicotiana tomentosiformis
AAGACTTGGATGTGCTTGTTGAGGCTTTTGCTGATATGGAGCTGCTTGTTGATAAGGTCTGAAATTTGGTTGCCCATGATTTTGATTTTGGTAACCGGGTGGACTGTGTACTTGTGGCTTTTGGAAGCTCTGAGAGTTCTTATCACCATTTGAATTGCTCCATTGAAATCCTGGATGTTTATGTGCCATTTGACTTCCAAAGGGGTACTACTTGTAACCGATTATATTGACCTGTTTATCATTTTAATTGATTGCTTGGCATTCATGATTCATATGGTTTCCTCTACACATATCACAAGCCTCAAACTGGCTTGGTTGTTTTGTATTCATCTGAAAAGATTCAATTTTTTGTGCCAAAGCAACAATCTGTTGTGTTAGTGTGTTTAAAGCATCAACTTGATTTACCGTAGCGGCCCTTTTGATGATTACATGCTCAGATGGCCATTGAATGGCATTTTCAGAAATTTCATTCAATAACTGCAATGCTTCTTCTGTGGTTTTTCCCATCACAAAACCTCCTGCAGCTGCATCAATCACATTTCTAGAAGAGGGTTTTAACCCATGATAAAAAATATATAATTGCATGTGTTCAGGAATATCATGGTACGAGCATTTTCTTAACATTGATTTTAATCTTTCCCAAGCTTGATAAACTGACTCAGTATCAGTCTGTAAGAAATTAGATATGTCTTGCCTTAACTTTATTGTTTTAGCAGGAGAAAAATATTTATTCAAAAACTTCTGAGTCATCTGGTCCCATGTGGTAATTGACCCTTGAGGTAAACTTCGCAACCATGTTTTGGAATCTCCTTTTAAAGAAAAAGAAAATAGCCTTAACTTGATAGCTTCAAGAGGTACTCCATTGTACTTAGCAGTTTTAACAAGTTCCATAAAATCAATTAAATGACTGTGTGGATCTTCACTTGAATCTCTAGTGAAGATACAAGATTGTTGAATTGTTTGAATCAGGCCGGTCATGATTTCAAAGTTGTTGGCTATCATTGGAGGCTTCCTGACACTAGATTCACAGTTAAAGCGGTCAGGTCTAACATAATCCCTTAAGATTCTGTTTGCTGGTCTTGGCGCCACATCATCAAACTGATCTTCTAAATGGACTGGTAGTGGTACTTTGCGTAGATTGTTATCATCTTCTAATTGATGCTCCATTCTGTCACAAGTTATCTTTGAGAAGATAATGTGTGTCCTTTCCTGCGCAATCGAAGAGATCTTTCAATTTCAGGATCGTAATTAGCCAACTCTTTTGTAGAAGAGCGGGTCATAAACTACTTAAAATTTTGAAAGTAAAAAAATATTACATTAATTCCTAATGTAGTGTTAGTAATTGATAACTAAACTAAAGAAAATTTCAAAGATAGATAGTTAGTGAAGAAAAACTAATACCATAATATTGTAGATACTAATACTAGTAATTAGGCTGCTAAAAAAAATATATATAAAAAATAAAATATAAAAACAATGAAACTAACAAGTGTTAGTAGTAATACTAACAACTAATTGAGATAATAGAGACTTATTAAGTATAAACAAAAGTTGGACTAGTGAATAATAATAGTTATCAGTGAGAATAACAGTGTAGAAGTACTAATGATAATAATAATAATATAATATTACAAAATAATAATAATAATAATAATAATAATAATAATAAAAATAATAATAATAATAATACGTAAACAACAAACTATATTGAAAATAGAAAGAGAAGTACGTCGAAGTACTGGCAATGAGAAACAAAAAATGATACAACAGGTGATAGTACTAGAAATAATTAAACTAAATATAATGAAGGAAAGCTAATGATAGCAATAATAGGAAGAGGTAAAAATATTTTTTTTTAAAGTGTTATTAATATGTAGTGATAATATTATCAGAAAAATAACAATAATAAGATCTCATATTAGTAACAAAATATTAAATCTGAAGTAGATGTATGCCAATCCCCGGCAACGGCACCAAAATTTGACGAGGCCAATGTGTATAGGATATTTCTTCTCATGCATTGTCAAATTCTAGTATAGTTTAAGATATCGTCCCACAGAGATTGAAAAATCCATGCTACAAACTTGTAATATTTTAGCTACTATTTGAGAGAACCAAATTGATGGAAAGAGAATAGGATTTTGAATTTGTAAATTATTTAAACAAAAACAACTTTTGAAAAATTTATATTTAAAAAGTGTTGGGAATCATTGAATTTACTTGACAATATTTTTATAATGAAATCTCAAATTCTACATATATTTCACTAATGGATAATTGCTTATTGTTAATACAATTATGCTTTGCTCACTAAAAAGTAAACAATTAATAATACTCCTTGAGGTTATATTATTTACTCACTTACGACTAGTGATGATAAGACCGAAATATATATCTTGCTTGAATTGTGCCAAGAAGTAGTAAAGACCTCTTCAGATTATCTTTACGAAAAAATCAATAATATTGCTTATAACAATTCCTTCATGGGAATTAGAATTGAAGTAAGCAAAAATCAAGATTTGGAATGCTAGATTGCTGAAAATGACCCTCTATCTACTTATTCACGCTAGTCAATATGTATCAATTTTGCTTCGTGAGAATTACAAGATCAAATACAAGTAACTTTAAAAATAAATAGATTGATGTGACTAATTAAAATCTAACATCCCAACACAATATAAAAGTGGAGCTAGAAAATCTGAGGCCAAGTATGTAATAAGATTGAGTAAACTATTATATATATATATATCAAGCTTCATCAATTATCCCAACAAAAAGATACTACTCCATTATAGAGTATTTGAAAAAGAAAGGACTTCTATAATATGGCCTATATTGCCAAAACTACCAGAAAATCTGAAAATTACAAGAAGCAAAGAAAAAGAACAAGAAAGATTAAGAGACCAAAGCTTTAGAAAATAAAGTGGCTCTTTTGTTCCTTTATCCTCGATGCCTACTACACAGAGAGTTGCCTTCTATTTATAGAAATGCATTTCTTCTTGAAATGTTGTGATGTTAATTGAAAGAGATACATAGTGAGGAGAATGTGTCCCAAGGAAGATGCATCTTGAGGAAGATGCATCTTGAAGAAGATGCTTCATAACCTTCTTGCGTTGTGAATTGAATCTGTTACAACCTTCTCGTTTCTTTTATTTTTTTGCTTTATTAATAGTATTCTTATCTCCTGCAAAACATTGTTAGACAATACAGAGAATCAGAATATTATATAAATACTTTATTTAAAATAGTATATTTTTAAGTATATAATATATTGTCACGACCCAATTTTCCCTCCGTGTGATATCGTGACAACACCTAGTCTCTACAACTAGGTAAGCCTAACATTTTGCGGAATAATAAAATAAAAAAAATAAATTTAACCAATTATTCAAAAATAAACAACAAATCCCAAAACCCGGAACATCGTGAATCACAAACTACAGAAGGAAAAATCTAGTGTCTCTATACATCAGAATCTAACAAGGAAAAATACAGATAATAATGAACATGAGAAAGAGTAGAAGGAAACTCCGAGGTCTGCGGACGCGGCAAATATACCTTGAAGTCTCCAAGGCTGTCCCGATTCACTGATAGTGCGGCTGATAAGGTGCACCTGGATCTGCACACGGAAAATATGTGCAGAGAGTAGCATGAGTACACCTGTCACGACTTAATTTTCTCTCCGTTGGGTATCGTGATGGCACCTAGTCTTAGGGACTAGGTAAGCCTAACAATAATTAAAACAACAATATTATTTAAATAGAATCTCTTACAATTCCCAAAACCGGTAGTACAAGTCATAAGCTCTACAGAGTGTTTGGTAGAAAACTTCTAAATATAACTGTCCAGAAATAAGAATAAACAGTGCAAAATAAAAACTGGAAGGTGACTCCGAAGCCTGCGAACGCAGCAGCAAGTTTACCTTGAGTCTCCACAGCAACAGTCCACACAGCTAGCTAACGAACAAGTACCTGGATCTGTACAAAAATGTACAGAAGAGTAGCATGAGCACACCACAGCGGTGCCCAGTAAGTATCAAGACTAATCTCGGTGGATTAGTGACAAGGAACAGTCAAGACACCCACTGGTCTAATAAACCGAACAGATATAAGTACATGAATACCAGAAGTATGATGTCTACATAAAGACTATGCAATATGTCTCACAATACAGTAATGGCATTAAAGCAAGAAACAACAAGTATCTGCGGAATATCATGAAAATGACGCAGACAAAGTGAATGGAACACAACCTAAATCCGGAATCACGAATACAGCAAGGACAAGTAATAACTCTGTAATTACAACCATTTTTACATCAGGTTTTAGTCAACAACTCCACGAGGTACCGAACCTCGGACAATTCACAACTCACAGGTCTCAATTCCTGAACCCTAACACTTGGCATCCTGTGCCCTCATAACACCTCATAACTACACTGACGACTCACGTGCCAGTAGAGCCATTCTCACATAGAAGACAAGTAAACAAGGGTGAGTATCTATGCTGAACAATATCAAGAACACCTCTTATCCGATAAGAGTTCTTAACTACGTGTATGTTTGTGCAAGTGTCCTAACATAGTCCATACCAGCAAATAAGCATAAGGAAGAAGAAGAACGGACAACACGTAGAATAATTTCTCACAGCTTTTACAAGATAAAGCTCACACAGGTACGTATACCACCACACAAATATCAACAACAAGAATGCCCCCCCAGGCCATAAATCATCACAAATCAATCCCTGACACAGTCCACCTTGTCTCGCCATGTGTGTAATAGCAACATAAATGTCCGCCTTGTCTCGCCACATATGCATAATAATGTTCCCACCTTGTCTCGCCACATGCGCAACCCACACACATATATATCCCACCTTGTCACGCCGCATGTGCAAATATCAATAGTAACAATAGCACTGCAGAAATCTCGTGCAACCCCATAACAACAATTGCACGGCAGAAACCTCGTGCATCACCACAACAAATACAATAACAACAATGGTAATAATACAAAGTACGACAAGTAAATCAACTCAAGAACTTTTAATCATAGGAAAATGTGGGACCAAATCACAAGGAATAACCACAGTCTGAAATGCTAGGCGTAAAGCGAACAACTCAACAAAGAAAACTAATGTGTAGCAACGAATCCCACAATATACACTTCAACAACAGGGAAGCTAACACGAATCCAGTAATGCCAAATAAAACAAGTCGACTAAGATATAGGATATCTACTTCTTTTAAGGTTGAGGAAATTACGAAGGATATTCAACAATTCAATTAAGGATAACGGCAAAAAAAATAATCATAACCTCAATTAAGACTGAATAATTATAGGATAAAATAATATAAATTCCAAATAAAGATAAGCAGTTATGAAAAGATACCATGGCTATAAAGAAGATAACATTTTAATTAAGGCATATATGAATAAAGTAACGATAATAGTGGATCATGAAGCAATTTATTCTAATTAAGTAGGTAGATGTGAATCTAGTAATTAAGATATATAATCATAACAAGAACAACTGCATATTCAATGAATACAAGGA
This sequence comes from Nicotiana tomentosiformis, assembly GCF_000390325.3. NCBI lineage: Eukaryota > Viridiplantae > Streptophyta > Magnoliopsida > Solanales > Solanaceae > Nicotiana > Nicotiana tomentosiformis. Next base: position 8,520,708 of record NC_090813.1, read on the forward strand.
CCTAAGAACCCTAAAAGGCCAACTTTTCACAAATAAGTCTGTGCACGCACTCGTCACCACGTGCACACGAGCTACAATCAACATAGAAGACTCAAGGTTAGGCAAGATACTTATCTCGAACCAAGCTCAAATAGTCCGTAAGAATGCCCTTTATTTAATTATCCGACTCTGAATGGTCCAAATCTAACCAAACACAATTGCATAACATGAATACAATGATAATAGACTCATCTAATTAATGAAATCAATATTTTAACAAAAATTTCGAAATTTACCCTAAAACGTCGACCCAGGCCCACGTCTCGAAATCGGGTAAAAATCACAAAATATGAACACCCATTCACTCACGAGTCCAACCATAGAAGAAATACTCAAATCCGACCACCAATCCCCTTTCAAAACTCGAAATCTTTATTGAAGAAGTTCTTCTAATTTTTCCCAATTTCAACCCCAAAAATCCGAAACTAAATGGAGAAAACAACTATAGATTAATGCAATAAAACCAAATTCTAGTAAGAAATCGTTACCCACAAGATTCCTCTGAAAATCCCTCAAAGAATCGCCTTCTCCCGAGCTCAAAATAAAAAATGGAGTGAAAATGAAATAACCCTCGATTCCAACCCCTTTTTGCCCAGCGATCCTCGCACCTGCGATCATATCTCGCACTTGCGCCTGCCGCACCTACAGTCTAACCAGTCGCATCTGCGGAAGTCACTAACTCCCAAAGCCTTCGCACCTGCGAGTCTTCTGTGCATATGCAGGCATCGCAGATGCAGAACTTCCTCGCACCTGCGACCCCAGGCCAACTCTCAAATTCTCGCATCTGCGCTTCCATCTCCGCACGTGCGAGTCCGCTGATGCGCACAAATTCTCCGCACCTGCGGATACTTCCAAGTCTAGCTCTTCCCGCACCTGTGACTCATTCTTCGCACCTGCGCCCAAGGTCCGCAGGTGCGATTACACCAGAACTCAGACCTCCCCAAAACCATGGAAATCATCTGCAACTCGTCCGAAAAACACCCGAGGCCCTCGGGACCCCCTCCAAACAAACCAACAAGTTCTATACCCTAACACGGACCTCTCGAGTTCTCAAATCACATCAAATGATATTGAAACTACGAATCGCACCATGAATAAAACTTATAGATTTTCAAATCTTTCAACTTCTAAAACCCGTGCCGAAACCTATCAAATCAACCCGTAATGACGTCAAATTTTGCAGGCAAGTCCCAAATAACATAATGGATCTGTTCTAACTCTCGGAATCGCATTCCAACCGCGATATCAAAAATAGTCCACTTCCGGTCCAAATCTCCAGAAATTCAACTTTCGCCATTTCAAGGCTAAATCAGATACAGACCTCGGATTTACAGTCCGGACACGCTCCTAAGTCCAAAATCACACAACGTTGCTAATGGAACCTACAGAACTCCATTCCGGAGTCGTCTTCACATAGTTCTGACTATGGTAAAAAAACTCCTAAGACTTAAGCTTCCATTTTAGGAACTAAGTGTCCCAAATCACTCCGAAACAACCGGTAACCGAATTCAACCATGCACGCAAGTCAATACACATAATATGAAGCTGCTCAGGGCCTTATGCCGCCGAACGAGACTTAAATTCTTGAAACGACCGGCCGGGTTGTTACAATACCACAATCGGTACCCAGTAAGTGCCAAGCCTAACCTCGATCGAGTAGTGACGAGGTCAGGTCAGGGCCATACTATCAAATATATAATAAAAATGATATAGAGTGTAATACCGCAATAAAATAAAGGCTGAAATTTAACAATAATGAAATCATATAAGGTAACAGCTCAATACAAAGAAATCACAACAGGGGATCTCCCGAGATACCGTCTCGTAGTCCCAAAGTAAATATGTAATACAAGGGGATCTCCCGAAATACCGTTCCTTGGTCCCAAAGTAAATATGCAATACAGGGGGATCTCCCAGAATACCGTTCCGTAGTCTCAAAGTAAATATGCAGTACAGAGGGATCTCCTGGAATACCGTTCCGTAGTCCTAAAGTAAATATGTAGTACATGGGGATCTCCCGGAATACCGTTCCATAGTCCCAAAGTAAATATGCAGTGCAGGGGGATCTCCCGAAATACCGTTCCATAGTCCCAAAGTAAATATGCAGTACAGGGGGATCTCCCGGAATACCGTTCCATAGTCCCAAAGTGAATATGCAGCGCGAATGATAGAAATACAACTACAGCTCGAATTTCTTACAATTTAGACTAAGTACCAATCAGGGAAGAAGCAGGAAATTCACTAAGCATGCAGCACATAATTCACATAAACAATTAAGACACGTAGACATGTTGTATTAGACTAAACATGATAGCTACATATATTGGAATAACTCAATTAAGAATGAAAATAGATTAGTACTCATTAAAACGGTATAACTCAAAATAACAGGAAAACATATTGCTGCTCGGTAAGAAAATTGGGTTTTACCACAACTAGCCCGTGTACGTACTCGTCACCTCACGTGCACGGCGCTCACGTAGCACAATAGTTCCAAATCCTAAGAGGATTTCCCCCACACAAATTTAGGCAAGCCACTTACCTCGAACCAAGCTCAATCAATCGGTCAAAACGCCTTTCCCACGAATATCCGACTCCGAATGGCCCAAATCTAGCCAAAAGTAATTACATATCATAAATACAACCATAATAGACTCATCTAATTAATGAAATCAACACTTTAAAAAAAATTACGAAATTAACTCAAAAATTGCCAGTGGGGCCCATGTCTCGAAATCGGGTAAAAATCACAAAATACAAACACCCATTCACTCATGAGTCTAACCATATAAAATTTACTCAAAGTTGACCACAAATCCCCTTCAAAACTCGAAACGTTGTTGAAGAAGTTCTTCCAAAGTTTTCCCAATTTCAACCCCAAAAATCCGAAATTAAAGAGGAAATTAATGATAGATTAGTGGGATATAACAATAGAAGAGTTAAGAATTGTTACCCAATCGATATCTCTGAAAATCCCTCAAAATCTCGTCCAAATCCGAGCTCCCTATCTCAAGTTTTTGGTAAAATGGCAAAACCCCCGTTTTTTGGAAACTTTAACACTGCCCAGCGATTCCTTAATCGCCATAGCGGAAATAGCCTCGCGATCGCGAAGAACAACTTTGCTGCACCAGAAATTACTCTATGCGATCGCGTAAAATACCACGCAAACGCGATGCTCTGGCTCCCCTACTCACGCGATCGCGAACATCTGCACGCGTTTGCGATGAGCAAAGCGCGTGGTCCAGCTTTGGTACACTTAACCCTACGCGATTGCGACCTTGTCTATGCGTTTGCGAAGCACCACCTCACATCACTACGCGTTCGCATTCCTATGTCCGCGAATGCGAAGAACAATTCCATCCTCTGCCCAGCTAAGCCTATGCGATCGCGGATCACCCCACGAGATCGCATATAAGGAAACTAGAACTCAGACACCAGAAAACTTCAGCAACCTTCTAAGTCCAAAAATTGATCCGTTGGGCATCCGAAACTCGCTCGAGGCCCTCGGGACCTCAGCCAAATATACCAACCAATCCTAAAACACCATACAAACTTAGTTGAGCTCTCAAATCACATCCAACAATGCAAAAATCACGAATCACTCTCCAATTCAAACTTAAAGAACTTGAAACTTCAAAATTCTACAACCGATGCCGAAACCTATCAAATAACGTCCGGTTGACCTAAAATTTTGCACATACGTCATAATCAACATTACGGACCTATTCCAACTTCCGAAATCTGAAAACAACCCCGATATAAAAAATTCCACTACCGGCCCAAAATTCCAAAAATTCGACCTCCAAAACACAATTCGGACACGCCCCTAAACCCAAAATCACCTAACAAAGCTAACGGAACCGAGGGAATTCCATTCCGGAGTCGTCTTCACATAGTTCCGACCAAGTTCCAAATCCTAAGGCTTAAGCTCTCATTTAGGGAGTAAGTGTCCCAAAACACTCTGAAACGCAAAACCAATCATCCCGGCAAGTCACAATAGTAGAAATAGATATGGGGAAAGCAGTTAATAGGGGTTCAAGACTCTAACTCTCAAAACGACTGGCCGGGTTGTTACATACTCCCCCTCTTAAAACAATCGTTCGTCCTTGAATAGAGACATACCTAAAGTGGTGAAAAGATGACGATAACGGCCGTGCATATCCTGCTCGGTCTCCCAAGTCGCCTCCTCGACCGTCTGTCCCCTCTAATGAACCTTCACGGAAGCAATGTTCTTTGATCTTAGCTTTCTGACTTGCCTGTCTAAAATAGTCACTGGCTCCTCAACATAAGATAGATCCTTGTCCAATTGAACTGGGCTGAAATCCAACACATGGGATGGATCGCTGTGATAATTCTGGAGCATAGAAACATGGAATACCGGATGAACTCCTGCTAGACTGGGAGGCAGGGAGAGCTCAAAAGCAACCTCCCCAACTCGACGCAACACCTCAAATGGACCAATGAACCTTGGGCTCAGCTTGCCATTCTTTCCAAACTTCATAAGGCCCTTCATAGGCAAAACCCGGAGCAAGACTCGCTCTCCAACCATGAATGCCACATCGCGAACCTTCCGGTACGCATAACTCTTCTGTCTGGACTGGGCTACGCGAAGTCTATCCTGAATCATCTTCACTTTTTCCAAGGCATCCTGAACCAAGTCTGTACCCAATAATCTAGCCTCGCCGGGTTCGAACCAACCCAGTGGGGACCAACACCGCCTACCGTACAGAGCCTCATACGGTGCCATCTGACTGAAAACTGTTGTTGTAAGCAAACTTCGCAAGTGGCAAGAACTGGTCCCAAGCACCCCCAAAATCTATCACGCACGCATGGAGCATATCTTCTAATATTTGAATAGTGCGCTCGGACTGTTCGTCCATCTGAGGGTGAAATATTGTGCTCAACTCAACCCGAGTACCCAACTCATGCTGTACAGCTCTCCAGAACTGTGATGTAAACTGCGTACCTCATCAGAGATAATAGATACTGGTACGCCATGAAGCCTGACAATCTCACGGATGTAGATTTGAGCTAGCTGCTCGGAAGAATAGGTAGTCATCACAGGAATGAAATGATCCGACTTGGTCAGCCTATCCACAATCACCCAAATTACATCAAACTTCCGTTGAGTCCGTGGGAGACAAACAAGGAAGTCCATAGTGATCCGCTCCCATTTCCACTCCGGAATCTCTATCTTCTGAAGTAACCCACCCGGTCGTTGATGCTCATACTTCACCTGCTAGAAATATAGACATCTAGCCACATACTCTACTATGTCTTTCTTCATCCTCCTCCACCAATAATGCTGCCTCAGGTCCTGATACATCTTCGCAGCACCCAGATGAATGGAGTACCATGAGCTGTGAGCCTCCTGAAGAATCAACACACGCAAACCATCTACATTGGGAACACATAGCCTACCATGCATTCTCAATGCACCATCATCTCCAATAGTGACCTCCTTAGCATCAGCGTGCTGAACCGTGTCCTTAAGGACAAGCAAATTAGGGTCATCATACTGACGCTCCCTGATACGATCATAAAGAGAAGGCCGAGAGACCACACAAGCCAATACTCGACTTAGCTCAGAAATATCCAATCTCACAAACTGGCTGGCTAAGGCCTGAACATCCAACGCCAATGGCCTCTCTACTGCTGGTAGATATGCTAAACTCCTCAAACTCTCTGCCCGATGACTCAAAGCATCGTCCACCACATTGGCCTTCCCAGGGTGGTACAAAATAGTGATATCATAATCCTTAAGCATCTCCAACCACCTCTGCTGACGTAAGTTAAGATCTTTCTGCTTAAACAGATGTTGCAAACTCCAATGATCGGTGTAAATCTCACAAGGAACATCGTACAAATAATGCCTCCATATCTTCAAGGCATGAACAATAGCTGCTAACTCAAGGTCATGGACATGATAGTTCTTTTCGTGCACCTTCAGCTGTCTGGACGCGTAGGCAATCACCCTATCATCCTACATCAACACCGTGCCGAGACCAATCCGCGATGCATCATAATATATAGTATAAGACACCGAACCTGTAGGTAATACCAATACTGGGGTTGTAGTCAAAGCTATCTTGAGCTTCTGAAAGCTCTCCTCACATTCCTCTGTCCACCTGAACGGAGCACCCTTCTGGGTCAGCCTAGTCATAGGTGCTGCAATAGATGAGAATCCCTCTACAAAGCGACGGTAATACCCCGCCAAACCAAGAAAACTCTGGATCTCTGTAGCTTAGGACGACCTGGGCCAACTCTGCACTACTTCAATCTTCTTCGGATCCACCTGGATCCCCTCACTCGATACTATATGACCCAAGAATGCCATTGAGTCTAGCCAAAACTCACACTTTGAAAATTTTGCATATAACTTCTTTTCTCTCAAGGCCTGAAGTGCAGTCCTCAGGTGCTGCTCATGATCCTACCGACTCCGGGAGTATACCAGAATGTCATCAATAAAAATGACGAATGAGTCAAGATAAGGCCAGAACACACTGTGCATCAAGTGCATAAAAGTTGTTGGGGCATTGGTCAGCCTAAAAGACATAACAAGGAACTCATAGTGACCATATCTGGTCCTGAAAGAAGTCTTCGGGATATCCGGCTCCCGAATCTTCAACTGATGATAACCTAAATGTAAGTCAATCTTGGAAAACACTCTGACACCCTGTAACTGATCAAATAAATCATAAATACGAAGCAATGGATACCTGTTCTTCACTCTGACTTTGTTCAACTGGCGGTAATCAATACACATCTGCATAGAACCATCCTTCTTCTTCACAAATAAGACAGGAGCACCCCAAGGTGACATACTAGGCCAAATGAAGCCTTTATCAAGCAATTCTTGTAATTACTCTTTCAACTCATTTAATTCAGGAGGAGCCATACGATATGGAGGAATAGAGATAGGCTGAGTGCCCGGCAACAAATCAATGCCAAAATGAACATCTCTGTCTGGCGGCATGCCCGGAAGATCAACTGGAAACACATCTGGAAAGTCCCTCACTACTGGAACAGACTCAACTGTAGGGGTATCAATACTGACATCTCTCACATAAGCTAGATACGCGTCACACCCCTTCTCAACCATTCGTTGAGCTTTAAGAAAAGAAATAACTCTGCTGGGAGTATACTCTAAGGTACCTCTCCACTCTAATCGCGGTAAACCTGGCATAGCCAGCGTCACGATTTTAGCGTGACAATCAAGAATAGCATAATGGGGCGACAACCAGTCCATGCCCAAAATAATATCAAAGCCCACCATGCTGAGCAATAATAAATTGGCTCTGGTCTCAATATCACTAAGAGCAATCAAACACGACCGATACACGCGGTCCACAACAAGAGAATCTCCCACAGGAGTAGATACATAAATAGGAGAACTCAAATAATCCCGAGATACGCCCAAATACGGGGCAAATTAAGAGGACACATAAGAATATGTAGAGCCTGGGCCAAATAATACCGACGCATCTCTATGACAGACTGGAACAATACCTGTAATGACAAAATCAGAAGCAACTGCCTCTGTACAAGCAGGAAGTGCATAATATCTGGCCTGGCCTCCCCTCTAGGGTGACCTCTACCTCCCCGACCTCCACCTCGAGCTGGTTGAGCAGGTGGGGTGGCAGCTGGTGTTGTAATCATACCCTGAGGATCCGGTGGAGCACGTTGTGGCTGAAAAGTCTGTGGAGGTGCACCCCTCCTAATCCTGGGGTAATCTCTCACCATGTGGAGAGTGTCGCCACACTCAAAACAAGCTCTGGGAGGGCGTGGCTGTTATGTCTGGCTCGGTCCAGATCTACTGGACTGGCCGCTAGGAACACCCCATGGAGGAGGCACACTAGATACTGGAGGTGCATAATAAGTCTCCTGGGGTCTAGAAGGAGCTGGAACACCGTTGGAGGCTGGAAGAGTTGAATTAATGGGGCGGCTCACATAACCCCTACCATGGCGAGTTGCTGGGGCACGAGCTCCCGAATAATAACCAGCCTCTCGAGACCTTTTGGCCTCCCTCTCCTCTTTATCCCGGGAAAACATGCCCTCGAATCTCCTGGCAATACCCAAAACCTACTGATAAGAAATATCCATCTCCATTTCCCTAGCCATACTACTCCGGATGCTGGGATGGAGACCCTCAATAAACCGTCGAACCCTCTCTCGAACTGCGGCAACTAAGGCTGGTGCATGTCGGGCCAAATCACTGAAGCGAACCGCATACTCTGACACAGTCATAGTACCCTGGCGTAGCTGCTCAAACTTTGCGCGCCATGAGTCCCTAAGTCTATGAGGGACATACTCTCTCAAAAACATTTCCGAGAACTGAGTCGATATAAGTGAAGCTGCCTCAGCCGGACTAGTCAACTCATAAGCACGCCACCACTGATAGGCTGCTCCTTTAAGTTGGAATGTGGTAAAAGGAACCACGCTAGTCTCCGCTACGCCCATAGTACAGAGAATATGATGGCATTCCTCCAGAAAGCCCTGAGCATCATTTGTAGCCAATCCGCTGAAAGTAGGTGGGTGGTACTTCTTGTACCTCTCAAGTCTGAGCTGCTCCGCCTCAGAAGTTGCTGCCCTAACCTCGGCTGAGCTGGAGCTACCAACTGCATTGGTACAATATCTAGAACCTGGTCGACCTGAACTCGCTGCTCTAGAGTACCGGCGATGGGAGTCTGTGCTCCTCCCCCGGCCTGAGATGTGGCAGGAGCAAGTGGAATCAATCCAGCCTGAGCTAAGGTGCTGAACATGCTCAGAATCTGGGCTAGAGTCTCCTGGAGGGCTGGTGCAGGAACAGGTATCTCAGGTTTCTACCCTCTAGCTTGAGCTACTGGGGGCTCCTCTGTATCAGCTCGTGCGGGTGCTCTAGCTGCACCACGTGGACGTCCTCGGCCTCTACCCCGGCCCCGGCCTCTCGCGGCTCTAGCAGGGGGCGCGGGTGCCTAGTCATCAGATCTGCTTGTACGTGTCCTCACCATCCGTGAGAGAATAGAATACAGAAGCTTTTAATCTTTGAAGTCAACAAGTTGTTTTTTCGCACGACAAGGAATCAAAGTAATGAAATTTTCCTAACAGTTTCTTAGCCTCCCGAAGATACATACAGACGTCTCCGTACCGATCCGCGAGACTCTACTAAACCGGTTTGTGACTCACGACACCTATGAACCTAGAGCTCTGATACCAACTTGTCACGACCCAATTTCCCCTCCGTGTGATGTCGTGACGGCACCTAGTCTCTACAACTAGGTAAGCCTAACATTTTGCGGAGTAATGAAATAAAAAAAATAAATTTAACCAACTATTCAAAAATAAACAATAAATCCCAAAACCCGGAAGATCATGAATCACAAACTATAGAAGGAAAAATCAAGTGTCTCTATACATCAGAATATAAAAAGGAAAAATATAGATAATAATGGACATGAGAAAGAGTAGAAGGGGACTCCGAGGTCTGCAGACACGCCAGATATACATTGAAGTCTCCAAGGCTGTCCCGGCTCACTGATAGTGTGGCTGATAAGGTGCACATGGATCTGCACACAGAACATATGTGCATAGAGTAGCATGAGTACACCACAATCGGTACCTAGTAAGTGCCAAGCCTGACCTCGGTCGAGTAGTGACGAGGTCAGGTCAGGGCCCTACTGAAAAATATATAATAAAAATGATATAGAGTGTAATACCGCAATAAAATAAAGGCTGAAATTTAACAATAATGAAATCATAGAAGGTAACAGCTCAGTACACAGAAATCACAACAGGGGATCTCCCGAGATACCGTCTCGTAGTCCCAAACGTAAATGTGCAAGGGGATCTCCCGGAATAACATTCCGTAGTCCCAAAGTAAATATGCAGTACAGAGGGATCTCCCAAAATACCGTTCTATAGTCCCAAAGTAAATATACAGGATAGGGGGATCTCCCGGAATACCGTTCCGTAGTCCCAAAGTAAATATGCAGTACAGGGGGATCTCCCGGAATACCGTTCCATAGTCCCAAAGTAAATATGCAATACAAGGGGATCTCCCGGAATACTGTTCCGTAGTCCCAAAGTGAATATGCAGCGTGAATGTTAGAAATACAACTACATCACGAAATTCTTACAATTTAGACAAAGTACCAGTCAGGGAAGAAGCAGAAAATTCACTAAGCATGCTGCACATAATTCACATAAACAATTAAGACACGTAGACATGTTCTATTAGACTAAACATGATAGCTACACATATTGGAATAACTCAATTAAGAATGAAAATAGATTAGTACTCATTAAAATGGTATAACTCAAAATAACAGGAAAACATATTGCTGCTCGGTAAGAAAATCGGGTTTTACCTCAACTAGCCCGTGTACGTACTCATCACCTCACGTACACGACGCTCACATAGCACAATAGTTCCAAATCTTAAGGGGATTTCTCCCACATAAAGTTAGGCAAGCCACTTACCTCGAACTAAGCTCAATCAATCGGTCACAATGCCTTTCCCACGAATATTCGACTCCGAATGGCCCAAATCTAGCCTAAAGCAATTACATATCATATATACAACCATAATAGACTCATCTAATTAATGAAATCAACACTTTAACAAAAATTCCGAAATTAACTCAAAAGTTGCCCATGGGGCCCACGTCTCGAAATTGGATAAAAGTCACAAAATACGAACACCCATTTGCTCACGAGTCTAACCATATAAAATTTACTCAAATCCGACCACAAATCCCCTTCAAAACTCGAAACTTTGTTGAAGAAGATCCAAATTTTTCCCAATTTCAACCCCAAAAATCCAAAATTAAAGAGTAAATTAATGATAGATTAGTGGGATATAACCATAAAGGAGTTAAGAATCGTTACCCAATGGATATCTCTGAAAATCCCTCAAAATCTCGTCCAAATTCGAGCTCCCAATCTCAGGTTTTTGGTCAAATGGCAAAAACCCCATTTTTTGGAAACTTTAACACTGCCCAACGATTCCTCAATCGCGATCGCGGAAATAGCCTCGCGATCACGAAGAACAACTTTGCTGCCTCAGAAATTACTCCACGCGATTGCGTAAAACACCACGTGAACGCGATGCTCTGTCTCCCTTACTCACGCGATCGCGAACATCTGCACGCGTTCGCGATGAGCAAAGCGCGTGGTCCAGCTTTGGTACACTTAACCCTACGCGATCACGACCTTGTCTCTGCGTTTGCGAAGCACCACCTCACATTCTTACACTTTCGCATGCCCATGTCCACGAACGTGAAGAAAAATTCTATCCTCTACCTAGATAAGCCTACGCGATCGCGGATCACCCCACGCGATCGCATCCGTTGGGCGGCCGAAACTCGCCCGAGGCCCCCGGGACCTCGACCAAACATACCAACCAATCCTAAAACACCATATGAACTTAGTTGAGCTCTCAAATCACATCCAACAATGCAAAAATCACGAATCACCCTCCAATTCAAACTTAAAGAACTTGAAACTTCAAAATTCTACAACCGATGCCAAAACCTATCAAATCACGTCCGATTGACCTCAAATTTTGCGCATAAGTCATAATCAACTTTACAGACCTACTCCAACTTCCAAAATTAAAAAATGACCCTAATATCAAAAATTCCATTACCGGCCCAAAATTCCAAAAATCTGACTTCCAAACCACAATCCGGACACGCCCCTAAACCCAAAATCACCTAACGGAGGTAACAGAACCGACAGAATTCCATTCCGGAGTCGTCTTCACACAGTTGCGACAACGGTCCAAATCCTAAGGCTTAAGCTCTCATTTAGGGACTAAGTGTCCCAAAACACTCTGAAACGCAAAACCAATCATCCCGGTAAGTCACAATAACAGAAATAGATATGGGGAAAGCAGTTAATAGGGGTTAGAGGTTCTAACTCTCAAAACGACCTGCCGGGTCATTCCATATATAAATATTTTATATTCATCAAAGTGGTAACCCTTAGCCAAGAGAATGGCCCGCTGAGGGTTAGATTTGATGAAGCCAAGGGCAAATAGGCTGAAGTCTAGGATGCCGTTCTTGCTGCAATCGAGGTTGCCTCCGCTAAAAGAGTGATTAACTTGGAGGCAACCTTGAACTCCAAAATCAAAGAGCTTGCTGTTGTGGGGGAGAAACATGCCTAGCTAGAGGAGAAGTACATGAAAGCTATCGAGCATAATAGGATCTTTAGTTCAACTGTCCGCGACCTCGACGTCCGCCTCAAATATTCTAGGTCCACCCGGGAAAAACTGTTAGTTGAGGTTACCCAACTCAAAGAACAACTTAAGCATCGAGCAACTTCCCTCTCTATTGAAACAACTTATTCCATATACAACATCAGGAGAAAAACCTTGGAAGAGGCCAAAGCTTGTATCATTGACGTTGATGCCGAACTTGTTAATGCCCGAGAGCTTGAGTTGGCTGCTAAAAATGGACTCCCGACGCAGTCTGATGCTCCTGGTTCTTCTGGTTCTTGTTGAGAGTCTTCAGAAACTGAAAGGGATCGAAAGGCTATAATGCTGAAGACCAAACTGGGGAAAATGTTGAGCCATTAGTGGATTTACCTACATTTTCCGGGAATGCGAATACTTCTCTTCCTCCTGGTTCCGGAGGTGCTACAGTTTAGCTTTTCCTTTCTTTTCCCATTTTGTACTTTTATCGTTTTGTCCCGTTCTTTTAATAAATACATATTTTTTGCTCAAGTATCGCTTGAGTCTTACTTTAGTTTGAATATCCATGCAAGTCTTTAACTTTTGCACTTGCTCAAACATTCTGCGCATGTTGTTCTATTCACACTTTACTATGTGTAGTCTTTTATGCCTTTTCTTCAAAGCATTTTAGTTATGAGCATTATCCCTTTTACATGAGGGTTTCTATGAATATTTGCGCAAGTTTGCTTTTTGTGTCCTTTTCATATGCGGCTTCGGGTGTAGCTTTCCCCGATGGCATTTTAGATTCTAGGCATTGATTCTTCAGGAACCAACCCTTTAACGTGAGGGTTTTTTATCATAGAGGTCCCTCTTATGTTTATGGTGCTCTTGAAGAGGACGTCTCCGGTTCATTACGGTAGTAACATTTGAAGTACTTGTTTAACTTTCAAATGATAAAGTTAGCTCATCGTTAAGACAATAAACAAGATAAAAAGAAAAAGGATTTCATTTTATTCCTTCAATTTTCAAAAAATACATAAGCATTTTGCTATGAAGAAAAGAAATTGCCAGTACTTGTGGATATCTTGCACAACTTGTTTCTACGGGGCTAGCTGCGCAGTCCCCGGTCCCGATGATGCATTTAGTTTCCGGATTTTTGTTCCACAATTGATGTGTCATTCATTGTTGTCGTATCCTCATATCATCCCCCCAGTGTTCGAATGTGAAGAATGTGAATTGGAACACTGGAAGTCTTGTATTTTCGAAGATTTCACTAATGAATTGCTAGGTAATCCTTTATTCGGCAACATACCTTACTTCCCCTTAGGAATCCATGCTATAGAGCGAAAGAATACCTAACGGTCCTCTAGTGATTTGTGCTCGTGAACGATCGGGTAAACTCCATTCGATAGCAAACCTAACTTCCTAGTGGGAAATTGCTATCAAACCAAATATTATCTAATCATCCCCGAATGGAAGCTTGTTTGTTTTCTTTGCTATCAAAGGTCTTATTGTTGCTGTCTTCGTAATATGCTTTCTATCGCTACCTCATTAAAAACCTTGCCAGAAAAAACCTAATTGGGACAAAAACTGAACGAAGGGAAAAATAGTGCATCACATACATTTCGCTTGAATAATGTTCATCAGCAATAATACCTTTTTAGGTGTGCCACATTCCAGTTGTTGGGTAACTTGTCTCCATTATGGTTCTCCAACTCGTATGAACCTTTCCCAGTGATAGCTGAAATCCGGTAGGGACCTTCCCACATTGAATCTAGCTTTCCCTCGTTGAGCTCCCGAGTACTTTGGGTTGCTTTCCTTAGAACCGAGTCTCCTACTTTAAAATAACGGAAGTTGGCTCTGCGGTTATAATATTGCTCCATTCTCTGCTTTTGAGATGCCATCCTTGCATTCGCTAAGTCCCTGGGTTCCTCGAGCAGTTCCAAGTTGATTTTCATTGCTTCGTCGTTCGATTCTCCATTTGTCTGAGAATATCTCAAAGTCGGTTCGCCCACTTCTGTCGGGATTAGTGCCACGACCCAATTTCCCCTCTGTGTGACGTCATGACGGCACCTAGTCTCTACAACTAGGTAAGCTTGACATTTTTTGCGGAATAATGAAATAAAAATATAAGTTTAACCAACTATTCAATAATACACAACAATCCCAAAACCCGGAACATCTTGAATCACAAACTACATGAGGAAAATCTAGTGTCTCTATACATCAGAGTCTATAAAAAGAAAATACAGAAGATAATGGACATGGGGAAGGGTAGAAGGGGACTCCGAGGTCTGCGGACGCAGCAGATATACCTTGAAGTCTCCAAACCTATCCCTGCTCACTGATAGTGCGGCTGATAAGGAGCACCTGGATCTGCACACAAAAAACATGTGCAAAAGAGTAGCATGAGTACACCACAAACGGTACCCAGTAAGTGCCAAGACTAACCTCGGTAGAGTAGTGACGAGGTCAGGTCCGAGCCCTACTGGAATATGATAATAAAGCAAGGCAAGAATGAAATATCGCAGTAAAATAAAGACTTAAATTTAACAAGAAAGAATTCATAGAAGGTAACAACTCCATACACAGAAATACAATAGGGGATCTCCCGGAATACCGTTCCGTAGTCCCAAAGTAAATATGCAAGATAAGGGAATCTTCCGGAATACACTGTTCCGTAGTCCCAAAGTAAATATGCAGTACAGGGGGATCTACCGGAATACCGTTTCGTAGTCCCAAAGTAAATACGCAAGATAGGGGGGTCTCCAGGAATACCGTTCCGTAGTCCCAAAGAAAATATAAAGTATAGGGGGATCTCTCGGAATACCGTTCCGTAGTCCCAAAGTAAATATGCAGTACAAGGGGATCTCTCGGAATACCATTGTCCCAAAGTAAATTTGCAGTACAGGGGGATCTCCCGGAATACCGTTCCATAGCTCCAAAGTAAATATACAGCGCAAACAATAAAAATACAACTACATCACGAAATCTTACGATTTAGACTAAGTACTAGTCAAGGAAGAAGCAGGAAATTCACTAAGCATGTGCACAGAGTTCACATAAGCAAATAAAATACGTAGACATGCTGTATTAGACTAAACAAGGTAGCTACACATATTGGAATAACTCAATTAAGAATGAAATTATATTAATACTCATTAAAATGGTATAACTCAAAATAAAAGGAAAACAGGTTGCTGCGTAGTAATAAAATCGGGTTTTTCCGCAACTAGCCTGTGTACGTACTCGTCACCTCACGTACACGGAGCTCACATATCACAATATTTCCAAATATTAAGGGGATTTCCCCCACACAAAGTTAGGCAAGCCACTTACCTCGATCCAAGCTCAATCAATCGGTCACAATGCCTTTCCCACGAATATCCGGCTCCGAATGGCCCAAATCTAGCCAAAAGCAATTACATATCATAAATACAATCATAATAGACTCATCTAATTAATGAAATCAATGCCTTAACAAAATTCTGAAGTTAACTCAAAAATTGCCCGTGGGGCCCATGTCTCAGAACTGGGTAAAAGTCACAAAATCTGGAAGCCCATTCACTCACGAGTCTAACCATATCAAATTTACTAAAATCCGACACCAAATGGTCCTTCAAATCCACAATTCAAACTTTCAAAATCCCTAGTCTCAACTCCCAATTTCACCTTAAATACACACTAACTACGTGGAAAAATAAATGGGGAAGCAAGATTATTGATCAAAAGAAGCATAAGGGACTTACCTCAAGAAATCTCTCGAAAATGCTCTCAAATATTGCCCTAAATCGAGTTTGCCAAAGTCCAAAATGACAAAAATCGTGAAGCCCTTCGGTTTTAACCACTGCCCAGGTATTTCCGCACCTGCGGATCTTGGGCTCGCACCTGCGGGTGCGCTTGTGCGGAAAATGTGCGCATCTGCGCAAATCACTTACCCCCTTCTGCCTCTGCACATGCGATAAAGGGCCGCACATGCGCGTGCGCGCCTGCGGAAATTATTTGCGCACCTGCGCGTGCGCGCCTGCGAAAATTATTTGCGCACCTGCGATCCCAGCTCAGATTGCCCAAAATCTGCTTCTGTGCCAATTTGCCCGCACCTGCGAGCAGCCTTGTGCAGGAGTGATTACAGCAGAACCAGCACCAAAAAAATCTTCCAAGTCCAAAAATGATCTGATAACCATCCGAAACTCACTCGAGGCCCCCGGGACCTCAATCAAAAATACCAATCATTCCTAAAATACCATACGAAGTTAGTCGAGCTCTCAAACCACATAAATCAGTGCTAAAATCACAAATCATCCTCCGATTCTAACTTAAAAGAACTTGAAACTTCCAAATTCGACAACCGATACCGAAACTAACCAAACCACGTCCGATTGACCACAAATTTTGCACACAAGTCATATTCAACATTACAGACTTACTCTAACTTCCGGAATCGGATTCCGACCCCGATATCAAAATTTTCACTACAGGTCCAAAACACCAAAATTCGACTTTCGCCAATACAAGCCTGTATAAGCTACAGACCTCCAAACCACAATCCGGACACACCCCTAAGTCCAACATCACCTAACGGAGCTAACGAAATCGACGAAATTTCGTTCCAGAGTCATCTTCACATAGTTCCAACTACGGTCCAAATCCTAAGGCTTAAACCTCCATTTAGGGACTAAGTGTCCCAAAACATTCCAAAAACCAAAACGAAACCTCACGGCAAGTCACAATAGCAGAAATAGATATGGGAGAAGAAGTAAATAGGGGATCAGGGCTATAACTCTCAAAATTACCGGCCGGGTCATTACAATTAGGGCTTCAACATCGTAAACAAGGGAAAACAGGGTTTCTCCTATGCTCGATATGGCCGTTGTGCGGTAGGCCCATAGAACTCCGGGCAATTCTTCATGCCAATTGCCTTTTGATGCTTCCAACCTTTTCTTGAGGTTTTGAATAATCACTTTGTTCATTGATTCCGCTTGACCATTTGTGCTCGGATGATGAGGAGAAGATGTGAAACTCTTTATTTTTAAGTTTTCGAGGAACTTTGTAATTTTTGCACTGATAAACTCTGGCCCATTGTCGCATGCTAACTCTTTTGGTATTCCAAACCTGCAAATTATATTTTCCCACAGGAATCGACCATTTCACGTTCTCCGATCTTGTGATAAGAACCTGCTTCCATCCATTTTAAAAAATAATCTGTCAAAATTAAAAGAAACCTTACCTTTCCTGGAGCAGGTGACAATGGCCCGAAGATGTCCATCCACCTTTTCATGAATGGCTATGGGGACAGAACCGAATGTAAGGGTTTTACCGGTTGATGTATTAGTGATGCGTAGCGTTGGCACTTAT
Organism: Nicotiana tomentosiformis; assembly: GCF_000390325.3. Taxonomy (NCBI): domain Eukaryota; kingdom Viridiplantae; phylum Streptophyta; class Magnoliopsida; order Solanales; family Solanaceae; genus Nicotiana; species Nicotiana tomentosiformis. Next base: position 8,538,253 of record NC_090813.1, read on the forward strand.
CACATTTTCGTACGAAATCTTTGGAATCTTGTTCCATGCGAGGCCAATAATATCCTATCCGTACCAATTTCAGCACCAAAGACTCTACGCCTAAGTGATTTCCGCATATCTCTTCGTTGATTTCTCTCATGACATAGTCAGCTTCTAACACTCCTAAACACTGGGCCAACGGGCCTTGGAAAGATTTTCTATACAATTGGCCTTTCCTGAAGCTATAACATGCAGCTTTGGCGCGTAACACCTGTGATGCTCTGGGATCGTCTGGCAAATTCCCGTGCTCGATGTAGTTGATTATTTCATTTCTCTAGTCCCAAACCAGACTAGCCGAATTCACCTCATAGTAACCATCTGTATCCAGGTCTGAGGTCATCAGTTGTACCATCGTTCCGGACTCCGATCCCTTTATTTTCGTCGATGATCCTAAGTTTGTTAATGCATCCGCTTCTGCGTTATCCTCCCTTGGGATATAAGTAATTGAACACTTCCGGAATCGTTCCAAAAGATCCTGGACCTTTACAACGTATTGTTTCATACGTTCTTCTTTGGTATCAAAGATCACGTAGACCTTGTAAGTACGTAATTTTTGACATGCGCATTAAAATTATCTTTAATAGTCTTAGTATTTTTAGAATATTTATTTGAGTTTATTTTTATAGGATTTCACTTTATTATTAATTTTAATTCTAATTTTAAAGCATAAAAATTGAAAATTACTAAAATAGTTTCATTTTTTCTATTTAATTCAGGTATTAGGTATTTTTAGAAAGATATTATTTTTAGCCCATTTTTGCTTTAGTATAATCCTTGAAAATACCAAAAATAGTTTTATATCATAATATAGTTGTTTTAATTAATTAGGATTGATTTTTCATTTTTACGGTGTTATTTTAGAAAAGAAATTAATATGGTTTTTAGCCAAATTGCAAGAATTGTAGAATTAAAGGGCCAATTTTATAACCCAATACCCTCCAACATTCCAAGCCCAATCTATTAGACCAATATACCATCAGATTTTGTTACCCTAATAAAGAATAATAAAGGAGCTCTCATGCACTCATTTGGAAGACTGAGCCGTCACCCCTCATAAGAGAACCCTCCATCATCTCTTTCTTTGAACTAAAAAAGAAACACACAAAATACAGAGAAAAGAGAAAGCACCTTCTCTATCTCCAAAGTACCATTTAAAGATCCCCAAAAACACATCTCAAATTCACCCAAAATGCAACAGTAAAACGATCACAAAACCAACCTCAAAACCACTCCTTCTTTGATCGAAAATTGCCGGTTAACAATCCTCTGTTTCAGTCACGTAAAATCAGCCTTATATCATTGCAAAAACTCCCCAACCCAGTGTGAAAATCAGCTTAAAACCACTATCCAAGCCCGGTAGAGATGAGTCTATTCGGCGATGTCGATTTCGGTCCAAGGTTCTAGTTTGTAGCTCGCTTGAGGATTACTGTTCTAGAGCTTCTATTTCCATGTATCCACTCTAAAATTTCAGCAATAGAAGGTGTGTTCTTCCATCTTTTTCACTGGTTATTTCATCTATATGTCTCATTATTTGTCGGCATAAATGAATAGACAACGTAAAACTTTATTTCATTTTTGTTGATGCTTGGTCGTTTAATCTGATTATTTCTTTGTTTCCTGGGTTAATGTTTGAAGTTAATCTTATTTTAGTTTGATGAAATCTCAAATGGGATCTTATATTGAATAAAACCAGTAATGTCAACAGTAGAGAATATTGAGCTGTATGGATTTTTGGTTAAACTTTTATCTTAGTTTGTCACGACCCAAAATCTCACCTGTCATGATGGCACCTATCTCAATACTAGGCAAGCCGACAATCTCAATAAACTCCCATATATTTTATGTTTAAAAACAAAATGATTAAATTCAGCGGAAGAAAATTCACAAATACATATATAAACACTCCCAAAACCCGGTGTCACTCAGTACATGAGCATCTAATATGAATACAAAGTCTGACTGACAAAATCATTGTCTGAACATATAGAACAGTACAATAATTAAACAGGAAGGGAATCAAGTTTGCAGACGTCAAACATCTACCTTGATAGTTCCCAACATAATTAACTTCTAAATCAAGCAGCCGCCGCATCCGGGAGCACCTGGATCTTCACACGAGGTGTAGAGTGTAGTATGAGTACAACTAACTCAATAAGTAACAAGACTAACCTCTGGGCTAAAAGCAATGACGAGCTCCATAGGTACAGTCCAGTATGAATAATGGTACAGAAATGTAGGCATGCTTTCAAGTTCAACAGTTAAACTCAGTACAAGCGAAATAGATCAATACTGCACGATATGAGGAATATGACATCTCAGTGGAAATACCTCATGTAATGCTGGTCACAAATCATTCGGTCACTCGGCACTGTTTATGGCCAATCCGGCCCAGGGGTGTTCCAACCCATATATATATACAGATCGACTTACAGTCAGTCACTCTATACCGTATAAGGCCAATCCAGCCCTGGGGAAATTTGTCCCCAAATGTAAATGATACGGACAAGATCCATGTCCAGGTAAATTCATTACAATATAAATAAGTAAGGCAAGTCCATGCCCTGGGAAAATCCATCCCGAATATATATATATATATGATCATCGTAAGTAAGGCAAGTCCATGGCCTGTATAAAATCATCGTAAGTAAGGCAAGTCCATGCCCTGGGAAGTTCATCCCGAATATAAATAATCATCTACGCTCACTGGGGGTATTTATAGACTGTAGAGGGGCTCCTTCAGCCCAAGTGCTATAAATCAACCATGCTCACTGGGAGTGTGTGCAGACTCTCAGAGGGCTCCTTCAGCCCAAGCGCTATATAAAGCCGATATGGCCTACTACAGACGGGCAGTACCAATCCATATAATAATAAATCCAATAAGGCCTGCTGCAGGCGGGCAGCCCCGATCTATTTAATAATATAGCCAACAAGGCCTGCTGCAGGCGGGAAGCCCCGATCCATAAAATAGTAAAGCCAATAACGCTTGCTGCAGGAGGGCAGCCCCGATCCATAAAATAGTAAGGCCAATAAGGGATGCTGTAGGCGGGTAGCCCCAATCCATATAATAATAATGTATAAAGCCATTATGGCCTGCTGCATCGCGCAGTTCAATCCCATAAATATCTTCACAATGGACAAATATTACTGAGTGTGAAATGTATATTTTTTTGAACAATTGATTCAACAGCAACACGATCCCACGGGTACCAAAATATTTGCACGTAGCCTAAACATGATCTTTAATAGGAGCCTCAGCTTAATTTCTCTAACACGTGGAGAATGTTCAGATAATAACACGATTCATTAATCATACAACTGTACTGGATTTATTCAAGACACAATTTATATGGTGCACGTCCACATGCTCGTCATCTATCATGAGTGTCACCTCCAAATAATTTATATCATACCAAATTCGGGAATTCATACCCTCAGAACCAAGTTTAAAAGTGTTACTTGCCTCAAACCGTGTAATTCTTTACTCCGGTATGCCTTTGCCTCGTGAATTGGCCTCCAAACACCTCGAATCTATCCACAAATAATTTGATTCAGTCCATCAAATTTATTGGAATTAATTCCATAAGAAAATGCTAATTTTCCATAAAAATCCAAAATATAGCTAAAACCCGCCCGTGGGGCCCACATCTCGGAACCCAACAAAAGTTACAAAATCCGAACACCCATTCTGATACGAGTTCAACCATATCATTTTTATCAAATTCAGATAACAACTCGACCTCTAAATCTTAAATTAAAGCCATTGAAAATGTTTATCATTTTCAACCCAATCTTTACCCATTTGAACTCAACAATCTTTCCATAAACCTTATTGATATGTATAAATAATACTATTACATCCAAAATCATACTCTTAATCACCCATCTTTACCCAAACTCGAAATTGAAGAATAGGGGTTAGAACCTTTACCTCTTGGGTGAAGATCTTGTGATATTTCCTTGTTGGATTTCAAAGCTTGAACAAGATCTTGATGAACAAAGCACTTGAGCTTCTTCCTCTCTCTAGAACACTCTCCCTTCTCTCTAAAAATGTCAGAGTTTTGCTCCAAAATGAGTCCCAAACCCTATTTATCAAAATGGGGTCGGGTTATGAAAATAGAAAAATTAACCCTCCGAAAACAGGTCTGCGGTCGCATAATGGACCGCAAAATGGGTATGCGGGTCACAAAATGGTCGCAAAAATTGGTGCCTAGAACTGAAATGTTCTGGTTCATTCTGCGACCAGTTTGCGGTCGCAGAAGCACTTTCGCGATCGCAGAATTATTCTGCGATCGCAGAATTGTCGCACAATCTCATTTTTCTAGCCTTTGGTAATTTGGTCATAACTTCTTTTAGGAATATACAAATGATGAACGGTTTGAAGCGTTATAAACTAGACTTAATGATATTTCATTTGATAGGTAATACACCATATAACACTTCGTATCATGAGAGTTATGCTTATGTAAAGTTAGGTCTTGTGCGTACTTACTTGAAACTTTAGTCTATTATGAAATTTCCAACTTCTACATTCGATGCCGAAACCTATCGAATCAAGTTCGATTGCCCTCAAATTTTGCACACAAGTCATAAATGACGTAACGGAGGTATTCCAATTTTCAGAATCGGATTTCAACCCCGATATCAAAAAGTCAACCACCGGTCAAACTTCCCAAGAATTCAACTTTCAGCATTTCAAGCCTAATTCCTCTACGGACCTCCAAATAATATTTCGGACATGCTCCTAAGTCAAAAATCACCATACGGAGCTATTGGAATCATCAGAATTAAATTCCGAGGTCGTTTACACATATGTCAATATCCGATCAACTTTTTCAACTTATGTTTTCAATTATAAGACTATGTGTCTCATTTCAATTGTAAGGCATAAATCAATTGTAAGGCATAAATTGAGTAGTAAATTGGGGGACGGGGTTATAATACTCAAAACGACCGGCAGGGTCGTTACAGGGTCGTTACATTCTCCCCCACTTTAACATACGTTCGTCCTCGAACGTGCCAGGAGTTGTTTCCAAGCCACCACATCACTATACCATCTTACCAGACACGTACCCGGGGGTGATCCCACATCACCCTATTCCACATAGGCTTGACAACACAATACGACTGACAAATCCTTAATTTAACCTTAGCCCAAGAAACTTGGAGCAAAATTTTTAACATCCAGAATTCTTTTCAAGACCCGAATCTCACATCTACACACTGTATAAGCCTGGACAAGTTGTATCCAGCCATAACCATAATCTCATATATAATCACATAACATACTACACAACTCGCATACTCGTAGCTACTCAAAACCAACCAAGTAATAGTATAAACCCCCGCATTCAACAGAACCTCATTCCAAAACCTTCGTACACTGCAAATGATGAAAGAAAAAACTCAAAAACTCATAACCACTCCTGAGATCAACTAGCCATGGAGCTCTCTCACCCCAAGCAGGACCATAATCCTCTCCTAAGCCAGCTTTCAATATTATCCTCCCACTATACCGGAATCAAACCTGATAGCATCCGTTCTAGGTCCAATGACCTTATATTATTAAACACAACTATCCTATTGACATGCCACACCAATATAACTCAGGCCACAACTGCGCAATTTGTGTACCCAAATATGGAAAATGTCTCAAAGAAGAGAACCGTATTGTAAGTTCAACAAGCACCGCCACAACTGTAATGCTATAAGCTCGTTATATATAGTAGAAGCAAGACACACAAATTTAATAACAGTAACTAGCTCTTTTAGAGCTCACATTAACATCACTCGCACGAACAACTCACGTGTTATAGTATCAATATCTGGACCCGCACGGACAACTCACGTGCCAATAATATCAGTATATGAATCCGCACGGACAACTCACGTGCCAATAACATCATTCGCCTGGCATGGTCACATGCCTCCAGTCCAAGAATATCATATTGGAGCAATCAAATAAGTACACATGTATATGATAAATGAAATAAGATTTACATGCTCCTGGACTGGTATAAATAACACGCCATAGATTAAGCATGTGCAAAGTCTACTGTCACACTTCAAATTGGCAAGTTAATGCAAAAATAGTAACTACCTTGTTTATTCATGGGAATTAACCTCTTTGTAACCTCAAATGTATCCCAGATAGTTCTCAACAAAGGTACGAACACGAGAAACATTATAACTTTACGCTTAACAGTCAACTCTAGGCATTTCATAAGCTAAGCATTCTTTCGAGTATGAGTAGTTTCCCTGATGCCCGCACATTGTCTCAAACCTCATACATATGCACACTTATAGCGCGTAGCTATCATAAATAATTAACACAACTAGTGCCTCCACAGAGTTAAAATAAAATACTCACCTCAACCAGGCCGCAACCTGAAATAATATACTTCCGAGAAATCCCAATCTCCAAATTCATCAAACAAATGAATCACCGTAATTGATCCCAACTCGAGCACTAGAATGACTAACACGTATTCCATTCACGATCTTCCCATGAGAAATACTTTCATAATTCTTTCATTCCACATAGAAATAATTTTAATATTAGCAGTATGTCAACCAAGTGGGTACTGCAATATTTCCCCCTTTGTTCAACTCCACATTACATCGCCTGAATGGGCTAAAAGACACGTTCCCCATTAGCACAACAACACTCAAAGGAGTAACTCTACTTTAATACCATCTATCAAATCCATACTCCGTGCGCACTACATCATTCACAAATAACAACTCACTCATCCCACAATTTTCATATACTTATAAAGCACAATATAACCCGTATCTAGAAATTTCCTTACTCGAGTCATTCTCAAACTCCACCTCTGCAAGTCATCACCGATTCCCAAGTATACTTCAGACCAAAACAAAACACAAACATTTGACACATAACCATGAATTGAATTGTCAAAAGCAGGCTCCACCACTTGGCTCAAAGCTATAGATTAAAATATTTGATAACTCACAATACCCATACTTTATTACTGCCTTAATACCGTAGTCAGTTCAACAAACATTCTTCACAACCTCAGGACACACAAACCATAAAATACCCTAGTCATCCGCTAATCTCGCATTCATTCTCTTAACACTCAAGTCAACTTTCTCAACCAGATTCAAATTCAAGCCTCAACACATATGCCCCGCTGGCAGAAAAAAAACTCTCTATTCACATCATAAGGAACACACCTATATAGATTACTCCGCAGGAGATAATCCACCTGCTTAGTCTCAAATTGGCATCTTGTTATACCCTTTCGCAGCCACAATTACTATGAAATCACTTAATCTTTCTGAGTCCAAACTCATTAACCAGACACGAGAATTAATTTGCCCAAAAAATTTAACAACGTGAAGGATCTTTCAAAATATTCACACTCGAGATTGTACGTCACATCAAAACGAAAATAAAAGCACTTAATGGCTTTCCTTTACATTTCAAGGAAAGACTTCTCGTCATATTCAAATCGTCTTAACACATCCCGCGGTCACATCATACTCATCACAAAGACATTCCACCGCTCATCAAGCCACAAATTCTACTCGTAGGGACATTACCGGACATATGAGTCCAAATGTACAGATTACAACTGAAACTACCGAGCCTAAGCTGCGGTTTAAACCTGGCCTCAAGTCCTCTAGACTGGCCCATCACCAAAATACAGAATACACATCTTGAACCTCTTTCATAGAATCATAAGTCAGCGATGTAGATCTGATACCGAGCGCTCATGTGAGCATACAAATGCGTGGAAGGAATTCAAAGAGTTATGTTTCAAGCTGAATAAATTTTGAACGATAGAATACAAGAAAATAAAATTTTCCTAAGGGTTTAACAACTTTTCGAAGATAAGTACAGACGTCTCTATACCGATCTACTAGACTCTACTTAACCTGCTCATGACTCGTAAGACCTATGTCTCCTAAGGCTCTGATACCAACTTGTCACGACCCACAATCTCACCTGTCGTGATGGTGCCTATCTCAATACTAGGCAAGCCGACAATCTCAATAAACTCCCATATCTTTTATGTTTAAAAACAAAATGATTAAATTCAGCGGAAGAAAATTCACAAATACATATATAAACACTCCCAAAACCCGGTGTCACTGAGTACATGAGCATCTAATATGAATACAAAGTCTGACTGACAAAATCACTGTCTGAAAATATAGAATAGTACAATAATTAAACAGGATGGGAATCAAGTCTGCAGATGTCAAATATCTACCTTGATAGTCCCTAACAGAATTAACTTCGAAATCTAGCAGCCACCGCATCCGGGAGCACCTAGATCTGCACACGAGGTGCAGAGTGTAGTATGATTACAACTAACTCAATAAGTAATAAGACTAACCTCTGGGCCGAAGGCAATGATGAGCTCTGCAAGTACAGTCCAGTATAAATAATGGTACAAAAATATAGGCATGCTTTCAAGTTCAACAGTTAAACTCAGTACACGAGAAATAGATCAATACTGCGTGATATGAGGAATATGACATCTCATTGGAAAGACCTCGTGTAATACTGGTCACAAATCATTCGTTCACTCGGTACTATTTATGGCCAATCCGGCCCAAGGGTGTTCCAACCCGTATATATATACACTTCGATTGACAGTCAGTCACTCAGTACCGTATAAGGCCAATCTAGCCCTGGGGAAATTTATCCCCAAATGTAAATGATACGGGCAAGATCCATGTCCAGGTAAATTTATTACAATATAAATATGTAAGGCAAGTCCATGCCCTGGGAAACTCCATCTCGAATATATATATAATAATCATAAGTAAGGCAAGTCTATGCCCTGGGATGTCCATCTCGAATATATATAATCATCTACACTCACTAGGGGTGATTATAGACTATGGAGGGGCTCCTTCAGCCCAAGCGCTATAAATCAACCACGCTCACTGGCCGTGTGTGCAGACTCTCAGAGAGCCTCCTACAGCCCAAGCGCTATATAAAGCCGATATGGCCTACTGCAGATGGCTAGTCTCGATCCATATAATAATAAATCCAATAAGGCCTACTACAAGCGTGCAACCCTAATCTATTTAATAATATAGCCAGTAAGGCCTGCTGCAGGCGGGCAACCCCGATCCATAAAACAGTAAAGCCAATAACACCTGCTGCAGGTAGGCATCCCCGATCCATAAAATAGTAAGGCCAATAAGGCATGCTGCATGCGGGCAGCCCCAATTCATATAATAATAATAATGTATAAAGCCATTATGGCCATTACAAGTGTTACTTACCTCAAACCGTGTAATTCTTTACTCTGATATGCCTTTGCCTCGTGAATTGGCCTCCAAATGCCTCAAATCTAGCCACAAATAATTCGATTCAGTCCATAAAATTTATTGGAATTAATTCCATAAGAACATGCTAATTTTCCATAAAAATCCGAACTTTAGCTCAAAAATTACCTGTGGGGCCAACATCTTGGAACCCGATAAAAGTTACAAAATTTGAACACCCATTCCGATACGAGTTCAACCATACCAATTTTATCAAATTCTGATAACAACTCGACCTCCAAATTTTAAATTAAAGTTATTGAAGATGTTTACCATTTTCAACCCAATCTTTACCCATTTGAACTCAACAATCTTTTCATAAACCTTATTGATATATATATATAAATAATACTATTACACCCAAGTTTCATACTCTTAATCACCCATCTTTACCCAAACTCGAAATTGAAGACTAAGGGTTAGAACCTTACCTCTTGGGTGAAGATCTTGTGATATTTCCTTGTTGGATTTCAAAGCTTGAACAAGAACTTGATGAACAAAGCACTTGAGATTCTTCCTCTCTCTAGAACACTCTCCCTTCTCTCTAACAATGTCAGTTTTTTGCTCCAAAATGAGTCCCAAAGCCTATTTATCAAAATGGGGTCGGGTTATGAAAATAGAAAACTTAACCCTCCGAAAACAGGTCTGCGGTCACATAATGGACCGCAAAATGGGTATGCGGGTCGAAAAATGGTTGCAAAAATCGGTGCCCAGAACTGGGTTGTTCTGGTCCATTCTGCGACCAGTTTGCGGTCGCAGAAGCACTTTCGCTATCGCAGAATTGTCGTCGAATCTCATTTTTCCAGCTTTTTGTAATTTGGTCATAACTTTTTTGTAGGAATGTACAAATGATGAATGGTTTGAAGCGTTAGTAACTACACTCAAAGATATTGCATTTGATAGGTAATGCACCATATAACAATTCGTATCATCAGAGTTATGCTCATGTGAAATTAGGTCTTGTGCGTACTTACTTGAAACATTAGTCTATTATGAAATTTCCAACTTCTACATTCGATGTTGAAACCTATCGAATCAAGTCCGATTGACCTCAATTTTTGTACACAAGTCATAAATGACATAACGGAGGTATTCCAATTTTCAGAATCGGATTCTTACCCCGATATCAAAAAGTCAACCCCTGGTCAAACTTCCCAAGAATTCAACTTTCGGCATTGCAAGCCTAATTCCACTACGGACCTCCAAATAATTTTTAGGATACGCTCCTAGTTCTAAAATCACCATAAATTCCAATGTCGTTTACACATAAGTCAATATCCGGTCAACTTTTCCAACTTATGTTTTCAATTATGAGAGTAAGTGTCTCATTTCACTCCGAAATCCTTACGGACCCGAACCAACTAACCCGATAAGTCATAAATCAATTGTAAGGTATAAATTGAGTAGTAAATTGGGGAACATGGTTATAATACTCAAAACAATTTGTCGGGTCATTACATAGTTAGACTCACAGATAGAATTTATCAAACAATTTTTCATTTAAATTGTCTGTGTGTGTTTGTATAAACTTTGGTTTTGTTGGGCTAGGCGTTGGTCTTTGTTGGTAAACTCGAAGTAAGAGTATTGCGTCTTTAGATAAAATTAGCATACGTGAGTAGTAATTTTGACATTGGAAAGTGTTGGACTTTTTTTAATTTTATTTGTATTTTTTTAATTTTGACATCACAAACTGCATCCATTTCTGTCCACAATGTTATATCCATAAATCACGCCTTACAATAATCTCAAATTAGATTAGGAAATAAATCACAAATAGCGTAGCTTGCTTTAGGCGCGATTAAATAAATCATCATGACTATGGGTACGGTTCCCGTGGCATAGTCGTGATACATAATCCCCAATTCGTGTGTGCATTTCATGTGACCCGACCATAACTTCAAACAATAATTATAAAAATTAACATGTTATAAATCGTGGGTCCGTTTTACGTGGCACGATTCGGAATGTGTACAAAAACAAACGAGTGCGCGATATCACAACTTGTTCAGACAGATTTCATAAATAATTAAAAGCGGTATGGAAGTGGTAATGCTTAAAAGGTGTTAAATATGTAATCAGTCAGATAATTAGGCCAATTATTAATAGTTGAGCGACCGTGCTAAAACCACGGAACTCGATAGTGCCTCACACCTTCTCCCGGGTTAACAAAATTCCTTACCCGGTCTTCTGTGTTCGCGGAATGGAGTCAATTTTCCTCGATTTGGCATTTAGAAATAAACCGGTGACTTGGGACACCATAAATTATTCCAAGTGGCGACTCTGAATAAATAAATAATTCCATTTCGAATAATGTCACTTTAATTGAAAAAAATCTCATATCCCTATCCCGTCTGGAAAATGGAGGTGTGACAGATCTGGCGACTCTGCTGGGGAACGAACCCAGAATCTCTGGTTCAGGGTTCAGAATTCAAGCTTAGAATAACTGTTATACTTGGCTACTTGTGATTGTCTGATATTACTTGTTTGAGCCTAATGTGCTAATTGTCATTTTTTACCGCTTTGATATTATTTGAACTGTATATAAAACTGTTACGATACCCTACTTCTCTCTTAGTCTTATAAATCTTCTAGGAAGTGTGCGCTTCACGTGGCTTCTTTGCTGTTAGTCATACTATAATCTTAGAACGAGGATCGGACAAGTTGCAAAGCAGGTGAAGCTTCTATATTCCCGGCTCAAGTTGTCTGCTCGGGTAAGCCTCCGGTTAAAGTTGTCCGCTCGGGTAAGCCTTGTCTAGAACTCCACACCGTAGGCTACTAGTAATTGTTCATCCGGGAATGTCTCGGTTATATCTTCAACCTCTACTTTCTTTTTAGCTCCCTCCAACCTTGAAAGGTGGTCTTCCACTTGGTTATATGTCCCTTTCCTATCGCGGATCTCCAAATCGAATTCTTATAGCAACAGAACCCAATGGATCAAGTGTGGCTTTGACTCCTTATTTTCTATCTAGTACCTTAAGTGATGTATGGTCAGTATAAACAATCACTTTTGAACCAATCAAATAAGACCTAAATTTGCCGAATGCAAACACCACAACCAACATCTCTTTCTCAGTCATGATATAATTGAGTTGTGCACCGCTTAGTGTTCTGGTTGCATAGTAAATTGGTGCACCAGTTTGTCCTTTCACTGCCCCAGGGCTGCTCCTATAGCATAATCACTTGCGTCACACATGAGCTCGAACGGCTGCTCCCAGTTGGGTGCAATGATGATTGGTGCAGTCACCAGTATCTTCTTCAGCTCCTCAATTGCCAACCTGAAATCATCAGATAATACAAAGGGATGATCCTTTTCAAGGAGTTTACATAAGGGGTTAGCAATTTTAGATAAATCTTTTATAAATCGCCTGTAGAATCCGGCGTGCCCAAGGAAACTTCTCACTGCTTTGACCGAAGTGAATGGTGGCAACTTCTCAATCACGTCAACCTTAGCATGGTCAACCTCAATGCCTTTACTGGACACTCGATGCCCCAACACTATACCTTCTTGTACCATAAAATGGCACTTCTCCCAGTTCAGCACTAAATTTGTCTCCACACACTTTTTTTAACACTCTTCTTAAATTGTGAAGACAGTCTTCGAATGAATCCCCCACCACTGAGAAATTATCCATAAAGACTTCCATAATATCCTCCACCATATCAGTGAAAATTTCTAACATACACCTCTGAAATGTAGTCGGTGCATTGCACAGGCCAAACAACATTCTCCGAAAGGCAAAAATGCCATACGTACAAGTAAAGGATGTTTTCTCTCTATATTCAAGGGCTATTGAGATCTGATTGTACCCCGAATATCCATCCAAAAAGCAGAAATGAGACTGCCCAGCCAACCTATCCAATATTTGATCAATGAATGGCAAGGGGAAATGATCTTTCCGGGTGGCTGAGTTCAGTTTTCTATAATCCATGCAAATTCGCCAACCCGTGATTGTACGAGTCGAGATCAACTCGTTATTCTCATTTTTCATGACCGTCATTCCACCCTTCTTTGGCACACACAGAACTGGGCTAACCCAGTTACTGTCAGAGATGGGGGGAAATGATACCCGCATCTAACCACTTGATCACTTCTTTCTTCACCACTTCTTTCATGTTCGAGTTCAGCCTTCTTTGATGTTTTCTTGAAGGTTTGTGCCCTTCTTCCAAGAGAATCTTGTGCATGCAAAAGGCCGGGTTGATACCCTTTATATCTGCCATGGTCCAACCAATAGCAGTCTTACATTCCTGTAACACCTGTAGGAATAATTCTACCTGCACAGCTAACAAACCGGATGAGATAATAACAGGTAAAGTAGAGTTAGGCCCTAAGAAAGTGTACCTGAGGTGACCAAGAAGCGGTTTCAGTTCCAACTTTGGTGGCTCCTCTATTGATGGCTTTGCATGTGGTATTGCCCTTTTATTCTAAGTGTAGTGGCTCGAACTGGGGTTCTCTTTTCCAGAACCCTTGACCTTCGAGAGCCATGACCCACTCTGCCAACTCTTCACCATCCACATCTTCCAAATTCATCAAGCAAGCTTTTAATGGATCTCTGACATTAAGGGTCTCATCCTCCTCCTTGCAGTATTACATCCACCGCCTCTACTAATGAACAATTTACAAATTTGCTGGGCCTCCTCATAGATTGTTGAACATTGAATATTATTTCCTCATTATTCAACCTCATTTTTAACTCTCCAGTCTCATAGTGGATCAATGCTCTCCCAGTGGCTAAGAACGGCCTCCCCAAAATTATTGGTATTTCTTCGTCAACTTGACAGTCAAGAATAACGAAGTCGGCAGGAAATACAAACTTCCCCACTTGGACAAGCACATCATCTAAATTCATGTCGTCCTTTTGACTATGCGATCAGCCAGTTGCAACAACATTGAGGTCGGTCTAGCTCTGCCAATACCTAATTTTGTGTAGATTGCCAAAGGCATCAAGTTGATATTGGCTTCTAAGTCACACAATGCTTTAGCAAAAGCATAACTTCCAATTGTGCATGGGATAGTGAAACTACCGGGATCAGACAATTTTTGAGTCATAGGTCTTGTCACTACAGCGCTGCAAGTTTGAGTTAGAGTTACAGTAGACAGGTCTTGGAAGTCAAATTTTCAAGACATCAGATCCTTCATCATTTTTGCATAGCCTGGCATTTCCCTCAAAGCATCTATCAGCGGAATATTCAATTGAATTTGTCTAAGCATTTCCATGAATTTCCTGTATTGATCATCTCTCTTTTGCTTTGCCAACCTTTGAGGGAATGGTGCAGGAGTTAACTTCTGCCCACTGCTTGGTGTCTTTTCTTTATTAGGAGCCTTTTCCACCACCTGTTCTGGAGTTGTTCAAATTCCTTCTCCTTGCCTTTGTCCACTTGTGCCTGTTCAATTACAACTTTTGTGAGCTCGTTTGACTCGTCGGTCTCTAATGTCACTGGATTAATTGGCACTGCGTCTCTCCTAGATTTAGAAACTTCTTGCTCTCTATCTAAATCCCTTCCATTCCTGAGACTCACTGCCATTAGCTGATTTGGGTTCTGCTCCTTTAGATTGATGTTTGTGTCTGCAGGCAACGTTCCTTGTGGGCGATTGTTCAAGGCCATAGATAACTGGCCTAATTGAGTTTCGATGCCTTTAATAGCCGAATCATGTGATGCTAACTTTTCTTGCATCTTTCCATTTGTCCCAATGAGTTTTTGCAGCATGCCCTTTATTTCTATCATATTACTGTCCTGCTGTTGATGAGGCGGTTGGTAAGCCAACTGTTGTTGGTGTTGCTGATTATAGCCATGCTGCCTTTGATAAGGCACGACTTGGCCTTGTGGTCGTGTTCCCCCTGGAATGGTATTGTATTGTTGCTGGGTTGTTCTGTACTGCTGATTTTGAGGTCCCCATTGTTGTCCACCTTGCCTCTGACCCCCAAAATTTTTGACGTAATTCATGTTTTTTCTGAAGCCCTGGTTATCATTCTTTCCACTCTACAAGAAAACATATGACTCATTTATGTAGGGAGGCCTATGGTTATCATTCTTTCCACTCTACGAGCAAACATATGACTCATTTATGTAGGGAGTGCATAGGCCTCCATTTGTCGTATCAACAATGTGCACCTGTTTCGTACCCATTTCATCAATTTTCTTTGTCAACAAGCTCATCTGGGTCATGAGAGTGGCTATGTTTTCTGCATTTGTATTGTTTGGGTCAAGAGCAACAGAATGCACTATTAGAGTGAGTATTATATCTCTCGTCATCCATCCTGAATTTTGAGCCATCTCGTCAAGAAGAATCTTGCACTCTGTGAATGTTTTGCTCAAGAATGCACCCCAGCTGAAGCATCTACATTGGCCTTCAGACTGTCAACCAAGCCTATATAAAATCTTTGTCCTAGCATCTGATCTGGAATGCCATGGTGTGGACACTTTACTAGCATACCCTTAAACCTCTCCCAGATTTTCTGTAACGTTTCAGTCGGTTTCTGCCTAAATTGCAATATCTCATCAATTTGTCTCGCAGTTTTGTTGGGTGGATAGAACTTGTTTAAGAACTGCTTGACTAGTTCCTCCCAAGTAGCAATAGAGTTTATTGGGAGCGAATTCAGCCAAGTTTGAGCCTCCCCAATCACTGAGAATGGGAACAGTAATAATTTAATTTCTTCAGGAGTCACATTCAAATGTCTTTGAGTGACAGAAATTGATAGAAAGTTCTTCAAATGTTGTTGTGGGTCTTCAATGTACGAACCAAAGAACAACCCTTTATTCTGTAGCAAGTGCAGCATGTTGTTGGTAATCTGAAACGTCTCCGCTTGTATCGGAGGGACTGCAATTGTGGTGGCCAGGTTATCAGCAGTTGGTTGCGCCCAATCATATAGAGCAGCCTCCGGCACAAGAGGTGCTACCACTCCGATGTTTGGGTCAACTCGATCATTCCTATTGTTATCGTTGACGTTCTCGACGTCGTCCATTTCAATTTCGAATTGTTCGCCTTGTTTTAGCTGTTTGCCCTTCTTGTTAGCCCGATTCAATGCCCTGAATGCTTTCTCGGGATCTGAGAGTCCTTCAAAAAGTTCACCAGTTCTCAAGGAGATTCTAGGCATGCACCTGAGTCACAGAAGAGATCAAACGTGAGAATTTCAATGGAAATATTTTTTTAACACCACAGAAAATTGATCTAAACTAAAAATTCTAACAATTATTCCAAGTTGTAATAAATAACACCGTTCGTTCCCCGGCAACGGCACCAAAATTTGATCACGCCCAACCATTCCTTATAAAAAGGACTAAGCGGTCGCTGCAAAAATAATCCGGTTCAAGAGTCCGGAGTCGAATCCCACAGGGAACTAACCTATTTTCTACAACCTTTAGTATCGCTAATGATAAGCTCAGACAATTTTCAGAGTTCGAGATTTTATTTGATAATTAATAGAAATTATTTAACTAAGGAAACAATGACAATAAAAACTATCAATAAGCAAGAATGAAGTTGAATTCAAGGGTAAAAGAATCTAGGGTTATTGATTTTCCCAATTGTTGGATTAATTCCTGACATGTTAGCTATAATCTCGTCGTAACACTCTATAAAGATGATGAGTTCTTTCTTACCGTACTTATCTCTAGATCAATTACGATAATTTACTAGAAGTATTCTCTCGAACTACTCTAGTTGACAATTTATACAACTCATCAATATCACACCAAAGCTTTATCTCTAATCCTGCTTTTAAATTCAAGTAATTAATCTCTTAACTTACTTGAAAGTAGCATTGTTCAACAACAATCTAATCAAGTGTTCTTTCTCAAGCAACACTAGACAACTAGACACGATTAATCAAAGGGCCCTTTCAATTAATCACAAGAAACACATAGTTGAACAATTATAGAGTAAAAACGGCTCAATTATATCAAAACGTAATCAAGACTTCATCCAACAATTAGTTCCATCAACCCTAGATGACGAGTTTAGCTACTCATACTACTATGCAAGATTACAAAATAAAAAGTCATAACCAACAATGGAATTAAGAAGAAGAAGATGAAAAACTCGTAGGAGAATTCTCCGTCTTGCTCCTTTTGTGTTCTTGCCTCCAAAGTTCTTCTAAAAACAGAGATACCCTATTTATGGGCGAGCTGGACTTCATATAGGTCAAGGTTATTCGCCTCTCAAATTATAAAATTGACCTTGGATGATTTTTCTCGGAAGCACGTGCGCGGACGCGCATCGACCGCGCACTTTGGCCACTTTCTGCCTAATATGCGCGGCCCAGTGCGCGGCCGCGCATCGACTGTGCACCTGGAGGATTTTCTGCAGCATGTTTTTCTTTCTTCTTTCTAAGCGCACTAACTTCCAATTGGCCTTCAATGCTTCATATTAGTTCAGAAACACTCTTTAACGTCCCCATAGACCGGAATTGCTCCTGCAAAGCATAAAGTTCTTAATTAGAGCAATTTATTATCATTTAAACATTCAAATATCAATAAAGTGCAGCTAAGTTAGAGTGCAAATAGTAGCTAAACTACATAATTATAGCCTACTATCAGCTTCTTCTCCTCAAAAGCACTTTTTTGCTTCTAAAAGTTTGACCAAACACCTCAATTTTTGACTAAAAGCACTTCTGGCAACAAAAAAAAAATACACTTTTGGCCCAAAAAGAAACTTGGCCAAAAGGCTAGTAGATTGCTTAGCTTATTCGGAGTCCTGTTGTCCCGAAAAGATGCTATAGAAGTAGTCATCTATGGTGTAATTTGCAGGAGAGCTCAAGCTCATCTTCAAGTAACAGAAATGGAGAAAATCAAGAGCAAAAAAAAAGATGTGAAGAGTCTATCAGACAGCCATTAGACCATCCCAACACCCAAAAAAAAGCTTAGCCAAACAGGCTAGTATATTGCTTAGCTTATTCAGAGCTTTGTTGTCCCGAAAAAATGCCATAGAAGCAGTCGTCTATGGTGTAATTTGCAGGAGAGCTCAAGCTCATCTTCAAGTAACAGAAATGGAGAAAATCAAGAGAAAAAAAAGATGTGAAGAGTCTGTGAGACAGCCATTAGGCCATCCCAACACCCATTGTTAGGGGCTGAGAACGATCATATACGGCGCCATAACCCGAGGGCCGTGTGAGTTGTTAATCACGCTCTAGTCCAATGGACATGACTCATCAACCAGACTTGGTTTCCTGTCTCCTTAGAACTCAAGGATACAGTGGTACGAGCCTATAGAACAGATCTTGTTCAAGTAAGGTCTTGAACATCATCTTCGTCGTTCATGTTTATAAATGCCTTCTTTCTGCTGTATATTGCCGTTGTGGGACGGTAAGTGTGTCGTTTATAGTAAAACATGTGGAATTGAGTCTATATTTTGTACAAAAGCTTTATTTTTTAACAAAAATATTCAAAAAATTCATACAAAATTAAAAAAAAAACAAATTTAATGCTCGATTGTTCTATGCGTGTACATCTTACCTTTTAGTTTAAAGAACTAGACTTATGTTGATAGATTTATCTTCTCTTTTTTTTGTTAGTTGGATAACAAAAAGGAAATTAGGATGGTAAGATCAAAAGTCAAAGTTTAAGAAAATATGATAGGAGTAAAATATTTTGAATATCCCAAAAAAGACTAGAAATATGCAAAAAAAAAACAATTTCATGGCTACTAAGTGGTACTTTATATGATATTAATCTTATAAATTTCACACACAAAGTATATACTTTAATTGTTCTATATTAATTTAAATTGTATAGTTAATATTTGTACAGATAATTAGTCGGACACCTATGCTCTCAAAAGTTCTCTCTTTAAACGTAAATTTCTTCTCATTATGCAAATTTTAAGAATTTTGTTTCCTATAAAGTAGTAGTAGTAGTAGTATGAAATTTCATGATCAATAATTGAAGCTAAAATCATCTAACTTTAGTATAAATTACCTACAGAATATAATGAGTAATTTGACTATGATATAAAGCATAAATTAATCAAATAAATCTTATAATAAATATTTTATATGATTTCCTTAATGAGCATAAAAAAAATTAAAAAGATATTTATTTTAGATATGAGGTAATATTAAATGTGAACCTAATTGTAGTTGCATTAGATAACTTGACACAAAAGAAGATTGTTATTGCTTATAAGTTAAATAAAATTTTTATAACTCTTCGCACAGCATGATCATCAAACAAGCTCTTTTTAAATTTTAATTTTCAAGTAATAGTTGGGACCAATAAAATTATAATTTTTTAATGACTTTAGGTATTTTAAGAATAACTTTAGTATCCTTTGGAGATGAACTCGATCTAACACTACCATACCATACTAGTATTTAGGTAATAGTATTATTGGGCCAATGCACAACATGGGCTACCCCTACTATATCATAAAGATATGTTCAAGTTTTTTGAAAGGCTTAAGGGAAAAATCTCGTAAACACTTTGAAACATCAAAGTATGACATGAAATGAATGGTATTCTAGGTTTGAGCTCTACTAATAGAGAAATTCCGGATATTAAACGGTTAAAAATATTGAAAAGGAGATTGAGGAATTTAAAAAATTAAAATTTAATATTTTCATATTGAGTAATTTTTACCATTTTAAAGAAATAAATACTTTTGGTAAAGCCTCTTCGTCCCAATCAGAATCTATACTATATTAAAAGCACGAAGGCCTTTACCGAAATATCGTTCGTCTTTTTTACCCTTTAAAAATATATTTTATATTGGACAAAATAGTAATTTGCTTATCTTCCTAATATTTAGGACTTCTAAATCAACTAAAATTTTATTTATTATATCTTTCCTTATACATATATATTGAATAACTCACCACACTGCGAAAATATTGTAAGGAAAGGATTCAGTGGCAATAATGATAAAAGAATAGTACAATTAAAGTGAGTGTTCAAGCTAAGTGATTTTTGCCAAACAAATTAAAATACTCTTAGTGGAAAGGAAAATTGATAACGTAGATTTATGGAAATAATCCGCCTATTCTATTTCTTTTTTTCCTAAATATTAGAAAAAGTATAGTTATAGTTGTGTCATAATTAAATTAAATAATTTATATAAGGTAAAATTTTAATTAATTTTAAAGTTTTTTTCCTACAGAATTCAAATAAGGAAAGATATAATAATTAAAATTTTAGTTAATTTAGAAGTCCTAAATATTATGAAGATAAACAAATTACTATTTTGTCAAATATAAAATATATTTTTAAAGGGTAAAAAAGGCGAACGACATTATATAAATATTATACAATTGATAAAGAGAATAATATAGTGTTCGAGTAGGAAAAAAGTTTGAAAATAATTCGCATCTTCATACTATCTTAAAAGCATGAAATCTTAATAAATAATTAAGTCTTTGAATTTATAAATTAGCAAAAAAAATATCAATTCAATAATTTTCAAAATCATTATATAAGTAAAATTATTTGTCAAGTTGATAAAACTTTTAAGGTACATATTTTTATTTTCACTAGAAAAGCATCGGCCATCAATGAAATAAGAAAATAGAGCAAAATCCATTATAATATAGTATTAAAAACTAAATTGCTAAACATGCTAAGTTGAAGCATTAAGGATGTAACATAAGACAAAAGATATTCAAAATAAGTGTGTTATCATTTTTCTTTCTTTTATATTCATTCCAATAAATGATAATTTCCTATAATTTTTAATGTAGTATTATATATTTTTGTAATTCAATATTAGTTACTTAAAAATTTTATTGTTATTTATTAACATTTTTCTATGAGGAGTTCTACCTCATCACTCACAAATTTCTAAAATACCAAAAGATTCAAATTCTTTAATTTATTTTGTTATCTTTGAATAATTATGGTAAAAATATTTTTTGTGTTATTTGCTTATAGTGTTTGGTAACAAAGATAACAATAATTTTTATAAGATATTTCACGCCTTATAAATCATAATAAGGGCATATAAAAACTTATGTAGAGTAGGATTTCTTTATTTTATTAAGCTAGCTTAGTGAGATTAAAATTCGTTATTTAAGTAACTTACATTTTTTTCTTTAGTATTTGTTCAATAAAGAAAAATATATTATTTATGTAATTTTTAAAATTTATATATTCATTGATACGTGCAGTACACGCGCGCAAAGCGCCTACTAAGACTAGTCTAAAACCAATATACAATTTAGGTGAAGTAGATTGCTTAGCTTATAGGGAAGGCTTGTTGTCTCGAAAAGTTATTCTAGTGAATATGAATGGTGAATTTTAGCAGTCATCTATGGTGAAATTTGCAGGAGGGATTCAGCTCAACTTCAAGTGACAGAAATGGAGAATATCAAGAGCAAAAAAAAGGAATTGTAGTCTGTCAGACAGCCATTAGACCATCCCAACACCCATGGTTAGGGGGATGAGAACGATGATCTACGGTAAAATTTTAATTAATTTTAAAGTTTTTTTTCTACAGAATTCAAATAAGGAAAGATATAATAATTAAAATTTTAGTTAATTTAGAAGTCCTAAATATTATGAAGATAAACAAATTACTATTTTGTCAAATATAAAATATATTTTTAAAGGGTAAAAAAGGCGAACGACATTATATAAATATTATACAATTGATAAAGAGAATAATATAGTGTTCGAGTAGAAAAAAAATTTGAAAATAATTCGCATCTTCATACTATCTTAAAAGCATGAAATCTCAACAAATAATTAAGTCTTTGAATTTATAAATTAGCAAAAAAAACATCAATTCAATAATTTTCAAAATCATTATGTAAGTAAAATTATTTGTCAAGTTGATAAAACTTTTAAGGTACATATTTTTATTTTTACTAGAAAAGCATCGGCCATGAATGAAATAAGAAAATAGAGCAAAATTCATTATAATATAGTATTAAAAATTAAATTGCTAAACATGCTAAGTTGAAGCATTAAGGATGTAACACAAGACAAAAGGTATTCAAAAGAAGGATGAAATTTGCAGGAGGGATTCAGCTCAACTTCAAGTGACAGAAGTGGAGGAACACCAAGAGCAAAAAAAAGGAATTTCATATACCCATGGTTAGGGGGCTGAGAACGATCATATACGTCACCATAATCCGAGGGCCGTAGGAGCTGTTAATCACGCTCTGGTCCAATGGCCATGTCACATCAACCAGACTTGGTTTCCTGTCTCCTTAGAACTCAAGGATACAGTGGTACGAGCCTATAGAACAGATCCTGTTCAAGTAAGGTCGTGAACTTCATCTTCGTCATCTGTGCTTGTAAATGCCTTTTCTGTGCTTTATATTGCCGATGAGGGACAGAGAGAGTGTCGTTCTGCAGTGCAAGAAGTGGAATTGAGTCAGCTTTCATATGCCAAGATTAACAGGTTTGCTTTTACAACTATCATGA
This sequence comes from Nicotiana tomentosiformis, assembly GCF_000390325.3. Taxonomy (NCBI): domain Eukaryota; kingdom Viridiplantae; phylum Streptophyta; class Magnoliopsida; order Solanales; family Solanaceae; genus Nicotiana; species Nicotiana tomentosiformis. Next base: position 8,560,945 of record NC_090813.1, read on the forward strand.
AATGAAAGCAGGCCGTTTGATGTTAACAATTTGTATAGAGTTATGGAACATTGGAAGATTTCAGAAATTCCACAAGACGGGAAATTGACGAAAGTAGGTGTTAAATGGGTTTGTTTGATGATTTTGCTTTTTAATTAAGTAGATGATTTTGATTTTCATGTAAGCATCTTGACTCTTTCTGAAGCAAGAGGAAAACATAATGCACAGACAAGACAAGAGGTTGCAAAGTTGAAAAACTAACATTACCTGTCGATGTGCTTGAGGAAGCTATATTGGCTGGTGGAGCTGCAGCAAATGCTGCTGTACGAGAATACCAGAGAACAGTTCAAGAAAATAATTTAAATGGCTATCAACTTTTTAACTCTTCTTTATTGATAGCTTTTTTTTAATTGGTTATCTGTTCTTTGGTTGTTTGTTTTTTATAAGTTTATACATATAAATTATGAGCTGGCCCGTGCAAAGATATCTGCAAATAGAGTACAAATTGTTGTTGCAAATGACTGGAAAGATGCCAATGACAGTAATGCCCATAACCGGGCATGTCTGCTGTTGTGTCATTATATTGCTTTTCTTGTAACTGTCATAGCAGCGTTATTAAAGAACCTTCCCTATAAGTTTGGTGTCCTGCGAGGGAAAATATCGTGACAGCAAAGCAAGTCAACATCCTTAATCTTCCCTTTTAGTTGTTGTAGTTCCATCGAGTCCTTTCCAGAATGTTATCCCCTTCTTTTAAATGGAAACTCTTTCGCTTCACTATTTATTACCCTTTGCACTACTCCAATATTTTTGTGGACCCTCTTCTGTTCATGTAGTTTAGAATTTATCGCAAATTGAGAGGTCCAACCAAAAAGGCGAGATAAGAAAAGAGAGTTCACTATAAAGAAGAATGACATCAAATTTCTTATATGGATATACACACGTATGGAGAAATTAAGACATAAATTAAACAGTAAATGGGGAACGTGGCTGTGATGCTCAAAATGACCGGTCGGGTCGTTACAATCATAAACTTTTGTTTTTTAATAATAATTATTGAATTTAAACAATTTCAGTTGAATCTCATTATTCAAATGTTTTTGTATCAATATGGAAGAGATAATTCTTGTCATTTATTGTGTTATTTGTCAAGTTAAGACCAATTCAAAAGTTAAGAAATCATTTACATCAGTAAAAATGAATTCGGGAACGCATAACTCTGGTTATAACATCATGGTGGGACCTACCTATTGTACTTGAGTAAAAGAAACGGTGCAATAGACGGATGCCATTAGTACTTAGGTTTTTGCCATTGTCAATAAACAATAAATGACACGTGAGTGCAGCATGCTACACAAAGGCAGAAGCACAGTTGAAGGTGAGAAACTTGATGTCTCAGAAAATTATACTGCTCTGCATTTCTTGTAGACTCCTACTAATGGCATCTTTTTTTTTCTCCCTCCCCTTTGATCCCACTTTGTTGGAGTTAATGCTCCTTTGATGACTTGAACCCACGACCCTGAGGTTGTAGGTGAGGGTACTGACCATCTGAGCACCCCCTCTTGTCCTAATGGCATCTTGATGTCTTGATTTCTCAGCAGTTTTGCTTTAAAATTTTGGAAAGAAAGACTTGAGACGTTTACCAGTGTTACTTCTCTCAATGTGTCTGAAGGCCGAAGCATACCATCTAGGTGCTAATGATGTTTGTCTCTTGGAGGAATTGAAATTAGTCTAGACCCTATCTCGGATGGAATTTCATATGTTTCTGGAGCACTAGATGATTTGCTTCATAAAGAGGTTATTGTTTTATGCAAATCTTGCTGTGAGAAGGATAAGAGCCTAAGGAAAAAGCTGATGCTACTGAGGTCCATGCTCTATTTTCTCTGACATTTTGACCAGATGATTTTCCACCATATACACTGTATCCCTCTTGTTTTCTACCTTTAAATCCTATCCTTATTTTTGTATGGAAAACATTGATGTTGGAAAAAGAAAGTTAAAACATTGAACAAGGCAATGAACTTCAGGCCAAAAAGTGCAGAAAGAAGTACTTGTAGCCATTGAAAATGAGATTGCTGCAATTCGTGATGGCAATGAGCATGATCAAAGCTTAGGGCGCACCTACTCTCAGGCTTAACTTTACAAAATCAATTTGCGTCCTTTTCTCTTTGACTTCATTTTGTACTTCAAACCGAATATCTTGAGGGGTTGTACTACAAATGGGAGACAATGCGAGATTAAGAGTCTGTTTGGCCAAGCTGCAAAGCTGCGGGATGACAATAAAACTCTAGATTACAGAAGCTGCTCTTCTGGAGGCACAAGGGCTGCCTTTTGTTGATGACCTGCAACACAAAAACCAAGACCTGATATAACATATAGATATAGACGAGATCTGCCATCACTTTGTGATATTAATAGGAGCATATATACTCTCCTATTAGCTGCCACTATCAAGATTTTCATGTAAAGCATCTTGACTCTTTCTGCAGGAAGAGGACAACAAGATACACATACAAGAGGTTGCAATGTTGAAAAACTAACATCACCTATTGATGAGCTTGAGGAAGCTATATTGGTTGCTAGATAAAAACAACACTTAATGTGACCGTATTTAAGCACTAAGAACTTCTTGGCCCGACTAGACTAGCTATATTCTTGTAGGGAGAAATGCAATACCTTAAAAGATAAACTAGCGATTGCAGAGGCAGAAGCATAGTGGAAGGTGTGGAACTAGATATCTCAGAAAATTATACCGCTCTGCTCTTCTTGTGGACTCCTACTAATGGCATCTTGATGTTTCAGGAAAAGTAGCAACTATGCTTTGAGTTTTGGAAGAAAGACTTGAGACATATACCAATGTAACTTCTCTCATGGTGTGTGAGGTCGATGCATAAGCACCGGGTGCTAACAACATGTCTCTTGGAGGAATTGAAAATTTTTCTAGACTCTCCTCTGGTGGCTTTTCATCAAGGAAAAACAAGTTTCCAATATGGATCATCTCGGTCCAATGGCAGCATAGCTGGCTAGCTCATCCGATGGAATAGCAGATAAGTGGATCAAGAAAAGTGTGTCCAGTTCATGGATCAAAAATGAAATTAGTCTAGTGAAACGACTAGTTCAACTGCAATGATCAAGTACTTTCAAATTGTTTAAGCCTACAATGGACCAATTTAAAATCAATCGTATCATTGTGTCAATATGAGCTGTATGCATCAGAGCTAGCATCATGGTTCTTGTGAGAGCCTCAAACCTTAAATAGATCGGCTCAGGTCTCGTGCTTGTAATTCTTGGAGAGCTTATACATCATATAATCCGATTGTATACGGCCAAAACCGAGTTCGCCCTTCGTATGAATAATCGAGATTGGAACGTGATAGACCAAGGTTCAATTTTGTGTAATATCAAGCCATGATGCGAAGTTAGGTTACCGGGCTCGAGACCGGTCAAGTTTGAGACCAGCCAAGATCGGGATCGAGCTAAACGGAGACCGTTAAAAGATCGAGATTGACCAAGATCGAGATCGGGCTAAATACAGAGACCGATCGAGGAAAGCTTATCAAGCCAAAAAACAGAAAGCCGGAATATCCGCAATTGGGCGAGAATCTCGGCGGAAATCACAACGCATATCAAGGAGAGACCAATTAATTAATCTATCATGAGATTCTTTGTTTGTATTTAAAAATATAATATTAAGAATAGAACCTCCCCACTATATAAAGGAGGGTCTGATTATTTGTAAGGGAGATTGGTTCAGATTCATAGAATACAAAGCAATATACTATCTTTCTTCTGGTTTTGGATATTTAGCCATATTGTTCTTCTATTAGTTGTTCTCCATTCAGTTTAAGGGTGATAATACTTGAAGGCTTAGGCTAATTGATTCATTCGGTTTACATTTATTTTCCTTTACAGTTTATTTCGATATTCATTTTTATATTTTCTCAATTTGTATCGAATTATACCACGTGTCCTTAGAGCCGCGTACAAATTTAATTGATTATCCATTTTTCGGATAAATAATTTGGCGCCCACTGTGGGGCTAAGGATAATAGTGGTTATTTGATACAAATCTTTGTAAAACACACTATTTCACACTTGCTCTTGAAAGTATCTTTGATTTCAATCTAAAAATAACGGAACTCTCAATTAGTGCCCCTACATACCGACAACAAATCTGGCCATCATGATGAGAATAACAACGTGACGCTCGGGGATGGAAGGCCACCCACTGACCCCGTTGGGACTCGGGCTGTGGATCCAATTGATGTTAATTCGTATGTGGCCATCGAAGCAAACAAATATTTCGGCCCCGAAGATAGCATCCATGGTGGACTCCGATCTGTATTTCGAAATACCCAAAATGTGGGAGAAGACGGGATCAGCCTGCGTATGATCTTCGAAATGCTGCAAGCTCAACAAGTGGCGATAGCTCACTTGCAGAGCCAACCCAGGCACCGAGCAGGGCAGAGGCTGGTCCACCGCAAGAAGTCACCCACAGGACGGAGCCAGTTGTGGTAAGGTCAAATGAACAAGAATCGGGGACTAACCCCGAAATTATAAAGATGCTCGAGGAACTGACAAAGCGGAATCAGGGGAAAGGAGGATCGAAGCAAACGACAAGAAAGTGGGAACCTATAACTACAGGGTTGATCAGATCCCGGAGGCACCACCAATACGGAAGGGTTTGGACTCCAAAAGGTTCGTACAAAAGCCTTTACCCTCGAGCGCAGCTCCCAAACCGATCCCCAAGAAGTTCCGCATGCCCGAGATTCCTAAATATAATGGAACAACCGACCCCAACGAGCATGTCACCTCTTATATGTGTGCCATTAAAGAGAACGATCTAGAGGACGATGAGATCGAATATGTATTACTGAAGAAATTCCGGGAGACCCTGTCAAAGGGAGCAATGATATGGTATCATAATTTACCACCTAACTCTATCGACTCTTTTGCCGTGCTTGCAGATTCTTTTGTAAAAGCACACACTGGGGCCATAAAGGTCAAAACTAGGAAGTCAGACCTTTTCAAGATAAAGCAAAAAGAGAACAAGATGCTAAGAGAGTTTGTATCTCGTTTTCAAATAGAACAAATGGATCTACCACCGGTCATAGACGATTGGGCAGTTCAAGCTTTCACTCAAGGACTAAATTAAAGAAGCTCAGTGGCTTCGTAGCAGTTGAAGCATAACTTGATTGAGTACCCGGCTATTACCTGGGCCGTTATACATAATCGATATCAATCAAAGATTAGAGTCGAAGATGACCAGCTGGGGGCTCCTTCTAGTTCCGCGACCAAAAGAGACATCGATCGGGAAGCGAGGATGAACAGGGATCGATATCAGCCGTATAATAGAGATCGTAGGTATAACACCCCGAAAATTTTTTCTAATGATTTAATATTTTAAAGTACGCCAACGGTATTTGGGAATGACGTGTTAGAGTATTAAAGGAGACCCATGGGATAGAACCAAAATATTTCAAAATGAAACATATATGTTTAAGGTGTGTTGCAACATACTAAGGAGTTTTGTGAATGGAAAGAATTCGTGTGGAACAAGTAGGATACATTAAGTGGAAAGGATGTCTCAATTCGCATAAGATCCAACTTCAAACGTATGCTGCTACCAAAGTATAATAACTTATGAGGTGATATACCTATAAAATTAAATCCCTTTGAGTCTAGATTCTAATGCTTCAAACCGTTCGTCATTCGGACATTCCTACAAGAAGTTATGATCAAATTACCAAAGGCTGGCGGAGGAGCCTACGGATGCGAAGCATCCGAAGCCGCATCCGAAAGAGAGGCTGGCAGTGAAGTGCTGCCATAGCGTCCAGGTCCGCATCCGAGCTTCAAAGAGGAGTGAAGTGGGGATGCGAAGCATCCAGGGCCGCATCCGAAACCCAGAAATCTGGGCCTATAAATACAAGGTCGGGGAAGGGGGATATTTTGAGTATTTGGGGGTTAGGGTTCTTGAGGTGAAGGGACGATTTTGAGCTCAAATCAAGTCCAATCAACCAAGGTAATCTATTAATGATGTTTTGAGTTGATTATTACTCAATATACATGATTTCTAATATCATTCTTACATCCAAATACAAGATTTCATCATCAAATCCTCAAGAGCACAAAAATCACCAAAGTTGTGATTTTTTAAGATTGATCTACTAGAGGTAATTCCAATGCTTCAAACTCATTTACTATGAGTAGTTAGAAGTATTTGAAGCATTTGTTGCAAGTTTTAAGGGTTGAAAGATTGGATTATAAAAATCTAGTTCATGGCATGAATAGTACTTTTGAGAAAATAAGGGAGAAGGTGAATGGTAATCTTGGCGATGAAATTTATAAATACATTGAACCTATGGGATTTGTTACTAATATTGGTCTCATTGGATGTTGTTATTGTAGATTGAAGTTGATTAGTGTAGTGCATCGTTGTAGTATCATTAAGGGAAGAATTTGAGGTATGTTGGCTAAACTTTCTATCTTGGAATTGAATTCCATAATATTTCCGTAAGATCAAGTATGATTGGCTCAAGATTCCTGACTCTTACATTCTGGGTTATTCCCTATAAATTTGATTATCCCGAATGAGTCTTATGTCGAAATATAGATGTTCCAAGTATGGGTTGTGTATTAATATGTTATGGCTTTGAGTCATGTTTCAATGAAAGATAGTATGCCAAAATATGTGTGAAATCTCAATAATTCTTAAGACTCTTAATTGCTCATATGTGGTACCTAAAGTCTTGATTGGGAATGTCTTATTATTGATAACCTATAAAGATGGTTGGAAGTGAAATCAGTGAATTGGGGGATATAAAGTGTGACCAACGTGCCAATAGTGAAAGGCATACTTGTGGCCAATGGTGCCGATGTAATGAAATAATGTGAGAAAGATTATGAATGAGCTTTGACTCAACTATTCCAAAATTTACTTCAACAATATAATCGGCTAAAAGTTTATGAACTGAAGTGATGCACATATGTGGCTGTTTTAGCTAATGCTATGCTTTGTAAGTAATTTTCAATGTGCTTTGCATTCTTACATATTAATGAGTGGAAAGTGTGTATGATTTTAATTTGTGCTTTGATTTCCAATCACTTTACTCCATTTATTGGAAATGAATTGATTATGTTTAAAGCCTTCATTACTAATGAACTTAAAGTTATGATTTCCGGAATATTCCACTTGTTGATAATTATGATAATGATCTATGAAAGGGAAGAAATGAAAGTGTGGAATATAAAATATGGCCATTGCGCCATGAATAAAGAATCATATGTTTGGCCAAGAGAGCCAATGAAATAATGATGTTGTAAGTGGTTGAAAGTACGGATTAGGTGCTATGTGATGTGAAAGGTTATGAGATGTACGTATTTGTACTTTTGTTTCCAATGTGTTATGAAACCCTATGAACGGTCTTTGAAACGCATAGGTATATGGTGTTATGAAACCCTATGGACGGTCTATGAAACGCATAGGTATATCGTGTTATGAAACCCTATGGACGGTCTATGAAACGTATAGGTATATCGTGTTATGAAACCCTATGGACGGTCTATGAAATGCATAGGTATATCGTGTTATCAAACCCTATGGACGGTCTATGAAACGCATAGCTATATCGTGTTATGAAACACTATGGACGGTCTATGAAACGCATAGGTATATCGTGTTATGAAACCCTATGGACGGTCTATGAACGCATGGGTATATTGTGTTATGAAATCCTGTGGACGGTCTATGAAACGCATAGGTACATTGTGCTATGAAATCCATTGTGATATGAAATTCTGTGCACGGTCTATGAAATGCATAGGTGCATTGTGTATAAGAGGTATAGATGTACGGTATGAATAAACACTATGGATGGTCTATGAAACGCATAAGTGTATAATATGATATGTGAACACTATGGATGGTCTATGAGACGCATAAGTGTATAATATGATATGTGAACACTATGGATGGTCTATGAGACGCATAAGTGTATAATATGATATGTGAACACTAAGGACGGTCTAATGAGACACATTATTAATGCAGACAATAAGTGCCCCCTTTTGTTGTCCTTGTTTGTACAGGTTGTTTCAATTACATTATATTATGTGTTCCACGTATAGATTATATGGGCATTCTATTTTGAAAGAGGATTTCTAGCTATACATACTAGTGTTATTCGACAGTACTAACATCCCTTTTGCTGGGGGCGCTGCATCTATAATGGATGCAGGAGGTTCTACAGCAAGTGACATTGATCAGTGATAGCAGTACACTCTTTTCAGCTGATTTGGTGAGCCCCACTTCATTTCGGTGTCATGTATCTTTTGTTTCTCATGTACTTTGTGGTTGAGGTATAGCCGGGGCCTTGTTGCCGGCATTTCCATATTACTCTTCAGTTGTACTTAGAGGCTCCGTAGATAGATTGTGGGTGGTATTTGATGTTGGGAATTGGCTTAGAACTGTTGGTATTTGGCAACATGTTTTTCATTAAATCTTTAAACTCGTACTATTTTGGAAATATTGAATGATGCTGTTAATGGGAATGAAATGGAAACGGTTAATGAAATCTCTTCGGTAGTTGATTAACAGAGTACATCTTTTCTTTATTCACAGATGAATTTGGGTAGAATGAAATCTAACAGGCTTGCTCAGTCGGGTTCACTCGGTTGAGCGCCGGTCGCGCTCCTCGGTTTTGGGGCGTGACAGTAGGGACAACGGACACGGGCACAACTCCATACGAGGTGAAAGGAGAAGAGATCGAGGTCACGATACTCGGGGATTGATCAGCAAGAATGGTTTCGACAAGCACACCATACCTAAGGAGGCGCCGCGATTGTCGGAGTATTACTTCAATATCGATGCATCTGCTATCGTATCGGCTATCCGATGCATCAAAGATACTAAATGGCCTCGACCTCTGCAGACCGATCTAGCCAAAAGAAATCCCAACCAAGTGTGCAAGTATCATGGCACCCATAGCCACAAAACGGAAGATTGCGGGCAATTGAGAGAGGAAGTAGCTCGTTTATTCAATGAAGGGCACCTTCGGGAGTTTTTAAGTGATCAGGCCAAGAATCACTTCAAAAGCAAAGAGTTCAATAGACAGAACGAGCAAAAAGAATCGCAAAACATTATTCACATGATTATCAGAGGAATAGATGTACCCCAAGGGCCAGTATTTAAACGCACTAAGGTCGCGATCGTAAGGGAAAAGCGATCTCGAGCTCAAGATTACATACCGAAAGGAACCCTGTCCTTCAATGATGGAGATGTAGAAGGAATCACGCAACTCCTTAACGATGCACTGGTAATATCTGTAATCATGAATAAGAATCAAGTTAAGCGTGTATTAATTGATCCAAGTAGTTTGGCTAACATCATTCGATCGAAAGTCGTAGAGCAACTCGGTCGACATGACCAGGTTGTGCCCCTGGCCCTAGTACTAAACATATTCAACATGGCATATGAAACTACTAAGGGCGAGATAACTTTGCCAGTAAACGTGACCGGGACTATCAAACAAACGAAGTTCCATGTGATCGAAGGCAACATGAGGTATAACGCCCTGTTCGGGAGATCATGGATCCACAACATGAGAGCGATACCTTCGACCCTTCACCAGGTTCTAAAATTCCCGACACCAGAAGGAATCAAAACAATCTAAGGAGAGCAACCCACTACAAAGGAAATGATTGCCATCGACGAAGTGATTCCGATATCGGAAGGGTCAAATTCGAAGGAAAAGCAGGAGACCAAATAGCAATCACAAACATCGGCCTCGACCCAACTAGAAAAGCATGAGTCTGACGAAGATGATGATTATGGGATCCCTCGATACTTCATAGTCCCTGATGATTCTGACGCTACCAAATCAACAGACTAAGAACTGGAGCAAATCACAATAATCGAACAACTGCCCGAACGAAAGGTATAGCTGGGCACGGGGTTAAATCACGAGTTAGGGAAAAAGCTTATTCAATTTCTTATAGCTAACATAGATTGTTTTGCTTGGTCCTATCTTGACATGACAGGGATCCCACCGGAAATCACCACCCATGGACTAAGCTTGGATCCAAATTTGCATCCGGTGAAGAAAAAAAGAAGACCCGATTCCGAGGTCAAACATGCTTTTGTCAAATACGAGGTAACTAAGCTTCTTAAAATAGGGTCAATCCGTGAAGTAAAATACCCCGAATGGTTAGCAAACGTAGTGGTAGTCCCTAAAAAAGGAAATAAATTTAGAATGTGTGTAGATTAGAAGGATCTAAATAAAGCATGCCCCAAGGATTCTTTTCCTTTGCCTAATATTGATTACATGATCGACGCCACGGCCGGCCACGAGATCCTCAGTTTTCTCGATGCCTATTCCAGGTACAATCAAATACAAATGAGCCCGGATGATCAAGAAAAGACCTCGTTCATCACTAAGTATGGTACCTACCGCTACAACGTACTGCCATTTGGATTAAAAAATGCTGGTGCTACTTATCAATGCCTAGTAAATCGGATGTTCGAAGAACAAATAGGAAAATCTATAGAAGTTTACATTGATGGCATGCTAGTTAAGTCCCCGCGAGCAAAGGACCATTTCAAGCACTTGCAAGAAAGTTTCAGTATATTGAAGAAGTACAACATGAAGCTGAATCAGGAAAAATGTGCATTTGGGGTCGGATCAGGCAAATTTCTCGGGTTCATGGTATATAATCGAGGAATCGAGATCAATCCCAACAAGATCAAATCTATCGATGTCATCACGATAGAATACATCGTAAAGTCTGTGCAAAGGTTAACCGGACGCATGGCCACCCTGGGGCGATTCATCTCGAGGTCCTCCGATAAAGGCCACCGATTTTTCTCGTTGCTAAAAAAGAAAAATAATTTCACATGGACCTCGGAATGCCAGCAGGCATTGGAAGAGCTTAAATAGTACTTATCGAGCCCACCTTTGTTTCAGACACCAAGGGTAGACGAATAACTTTACTTATATTTGGCAGTATTAGAGGTGGCGGTAAGTGGAGTCCTAGTCCGGGAAGAACGAGGTACACAATTTCCCATTTATTATGTCAGTCGGACCTTAGGAGAGGCCGAAACTAGATATCCCCACCTAGAGAAATTGGCGCTCACTTTGATAAGCGCCTCTAGGAAACTAAAACCATACTTTCAATGTCACCCTATATGTGTTGTAACAACTTATCCACTTCGAAATGTTTTGCATAAACCTAAGCTTTCAGGACGGTTGGCCAAATGGGCTAAAGAAATCAGTGGGTATGATATTGAATATCGACACCGAACAACGATTAAGTCTCAAATTTTGGTAGACTTCGTAGATAACTTCACACCGGCCCTAGTACCCGAGGTCGAAAGAGAAATATTGATAAATTCAGGTACGACCTCAGGGGTTTGGACCTTTACGGACAGGGCTTCGAACGCGAAAGGGTCAGGGCTCCGCATCGTACTAAAACCACCCATAGGCAGTGTGGTTAGACAATCTATTAGAAATGTGAAATTGACCAACAATGAGGCCGAATATGAGGCCATGATTGTAGGTCTTGAACTAGCCAAAGGCTTGGCAGCAGAGGTGATCGAGGCCACATGCGACTCCCTCCTTGTAGTAAATCAGGTTAACGGAACTTTTGAAGTCATAGAAGACCGAATGCAAATATACCTAAATAAATTACAAGTAATTTTGCAGCGATTTAAGGAGTGTACTTTGCAACATGTGCCTCAAAATAGTGAGGTCGATGCTCTCGCAAACTTAGGGTCATCAATCGAGGACAACGAGCTCGATTTAAGGGTCGTCGTGCAACTCATGAGATCAGTAGTTGAAGAAGGTCACGCCGAGATAAATTCCACAAGCTTGACCTGGGATTGGAGAAATAAGTACATAGAATATTTGAAGATCGTAAAGCTTCCCTCAGATTCGAAAGAATATAGGGCCATACGCACAAAGGCAGCTTCACTTTGACCGAAGATGGAACCTTATTTAGGAGAACGTTCAATGGTCCATTAGCGATATGTCTGGGACAGGGAGACACGGAGTACGTTCTAAGAAAAGTTCACGAAGGCCCTTGCAAAAATCATTCTGGTGCTGAATCATTAGTTCAAAAGGTAATTAGAGCCGGCTATTACTGGATCGACATGGAAAAAGATACGAAAGAGTTTGTTTGAAAATGTGACGAATACGAAAAACATATGCCAATGATTCACCAACCTGAGGAACTGCTCCATTCAGGTTTGTCACCATGGCCATTTATAAATTGGATAATGGACATCGTTGGCCCCCTCCCATTGGCACGAGGTAAAGCTCAATTTATTTTGTTTATGACTGACTATTTTTCTACGTGGGTTGAAGCGCAGGCTTTTGAGAAAGTTAGGGAGAAGGAAGTCATCGACTTCATTTGGGATCACATCATATGTCGATTCGGGATGCCATCCAAAATTGTGTGTGATAATGGGAAACAATTCATCGGTAGCAAGGTAACCAAATTTCTCAAAGATCATTTGATCATAAGAATCCTATCAACACCTTATCCTCCTAGCGGGAACGAGCAAGACGAATCAACCAACAAAACCATCATCCAAAATCTTAAGAAGAGGTTAGCCGACCCTAAAGGAAAGTGGAAGGAAATTACCCGAAGTTCTTTGAGCATATCGAACGACCTCAAAATCCAGTACCGGGGCCACCCCATTCTCATTAGTTTATGGCGCCGAAGCTTTAATACCGGTCGAAGTTGGAGAACCGAGTATCTAGTTTGGATATGCAACGAAGGAACCAAATAACGAGGCCATGAATACGAGCCTAGAACTATTGGACAAAAGGCGTGAAGCCGCCCTCATCCGATTAGCTATCCAAAAGCAACGAATCAAGAGATACTACAATCAAAGAACTAATCTTCGATATTTTAATATCGGGGACTTAGTGCTAAGAAAAGTCACCCTCAACACCCCGAAATCCTAATGAAGGAAAATTAAGCCCGAATTGGGAAGGATCGTATCAAATTATTGAGGTCACTGGAAAAGGATCTTACAAGCTCCGAATAATGAATGGGGAACAACTACCAAGCAATTGGAACGTATCTCGCCTAAAACGGTACTAATGCTAAGGTACTCCTTTTCTTCATTCCTTTCCTATTTTCAGATTAACACATGCAGGCGGTCGGCAAGAAACGACAATGAGATATTTAGCAAACGGTACGAAGTCCTCAGGTCTGAAAGCACATGTTGCACTCTATTTCCCTCGGACCGAGTTTTGTCCCAAATGGGTTTTTTCGGCAAGATTTTTAAAGAGGCAACAATGAATCGCTAACTTAGAATCAAGTCCAATTACAAATCGGCATCAGAGATCCATTCGACAGTATCCAAGGTTCCTTTGCAAATCAACCTCGAATAATGGGGGTCTACCCTCGGATATGCGTTATCTTCAAATATCAACTCTAGAAAGGGAACTACTTCATAAAAGGAGGATCTCGAGAAATAGGATTTATTGTAAGGGTCAAACAGTTAAATTGAACCTGTAACGACCCGGCCGGTCGTTTTGACTATTATATTCCCGTTCCCCTATTTACTGCTCAAATTGTGAATTACAGTTGTTATTTGGCTTGCCGGGGTAATTGGTTTGGGTTCGGTAAGGCTTTGAAATGATTTAGAGCGCTTAGTTCCAAGGTTTAGAATTTAAGTTGAAAAGGTTGACCGGATGCTAATTTATGTGTAACGACCTCAGAGAAATTTTGCCAAGGAAATTAAGTATTGGTGGTGCCGAGGTAGATCAATTAGTACAAAGATTATAGAATGCACAATGGACCGAAGTGTAAAGGAAAATTTTGTCGGAAAATGGTCATTTCTGCGACCACTATGCGGTCACAGAATCACTCTACGGACCACAGAATGGTCGCAAAGTGGTTCAGGAGAGGGGCAAGATTTGAGGAAAATCTGCGGTACACTATGCGATCGCAGACCGATTTTGCGGTGCATTATGCGACCGCAGAACAAGTATGCAGACCGCATAATGACCGCAGACCGGGTCAGTAACGCCCAGCTTTGGAGGCCAAATTATGTGGCCGGTATGCGGATCGCATACCTGTTATGCGATCGCATATGCGACCGCATAACTGCGTCGCAACTTCCATTCTTTCTAATTTTTGACCCGACCCAACTTCGATTTATAGCCTTTGAAGCTCATTTTTGAGCCAAAATCTGATATTTCAGAGAGAGGTGAGAGCATTTTAGAGAGAGAAAGTGAAGACTTAGTCATTTATCCATCAATTCTTGTTCAAGGTTTGAAGATTTCATAAGGATCTTGCTAGGGCTTCAAAAAGGTAAGAATTTCTTTCCTCAATCCTTCAATTTCGTGTTTGGAATAAAAATGGGTGATTTATAGCATGACTCTTGGGTGTAAGAGTATTATGTATACATACCAATAAGGTTGTGGAAGGATTCTTAAGTTCAAATGGGTAAGGATTGGGTTGAAAATGGTAGAAATCTTCATAGACTTTAATTGAAGATTTGAGGGTCGAGTTGATGTCAGATTTTGGTAAAATTTATATGGTTAGACTCGTGGTTGGATGGGCGTTCATATTCTGTAACTTTTGTTGAGTTCTGAGACGTGGGCCCTATGGGCGATTTTTGAGCTAGTTTCGGATTTTATTGGGAAAATTAGTATTTTTCTTATGGAATTAATTACAATAATTTTTATTGACTGATTCGAATTAATTGTGGCTAGATACGAGGCTTTCAGAGACCAATTCTCGTGGCAAGGGCATAGCGGAATAAATAAATACACGGGTTGAGGTAAGTAACAGTTATAAATCTGGTCCTGAGGGTATTAAACCCCGGAATTTGGTATCATGTGATTATTTTGGAGGTGACGCACATGCTAGGTGACGAGCGTGTGGGCGTGCACCGAGGGGATTGTGACTTGGTCTGTCCCGAAAAACTGTAAAGTTGAATAATTTGTTGTTAGCTGTATGCCCTCTATGTGTTGATAAATTTGACTGTAAATCATGTTAGAAATTATGCTTAGGCTTTGTGATAGTACTGTTGGGACCCACAGAGGTCGTGTACATATTGAATTGCCTGCTAAATGCTATATTTACTCAGTCTCAGGTTTTACTTGCACATTTTATCTCAGTCTTTGTTATTATTATTGATACATCATATCATTATTATTTGGGCTGATTTCATGATTATTGAGAGCCCGAGAGACTAGAGAGATTTCTGACTGAGGGAGGCCGAGGGCCTGATTGTGAGGATATTTTATGGATCGGGCTGCCCGCCTGCAGCAGGCCTTATTGGCTTATTATTGCACGTGAGTTGGCCGTGCGGATCCTTATATTATATTATGGCACGTGAGTTGGCCGTGCTTATAGCGCTTGGGCTGTAGGAGCCCCTCATGAGTCTGTACACCCCCAGTGAGCGCGGGTACCCATTGAGAGTGAGTGATGAGGGCTGGGAGCCCAGGGAGTGATGAGGGCTGGGAGCCATGTGAGTGATTGTTGTCCTAAGAGGTTGTACTTGATTTCTATTTTTTGTTGCACTTAGTTGCTATCTGTCATTGTTGTGAAATCTCTGAAAGATTGTTGATATATGGATTACATGAATAGGAACTGTATAAGAATTGATTTGACATTAAACTGCCAGATTAGATAGCATGTCTATTCTTTTGCTGGAATTACTGGAAATGTACCATAACTGTGTAGCTCATTACTATCTTCAGTTCCTTATTTATTATTGTTACTTGCTGAGTTGGTTGTACTCATACTATACCCTACACTTCGTGTGCAGATCCAGGTATTCTCGGACATAGCGGGTGTTGATCCTTTCGTGCGGTTGATTTTCAGGAGATTTTGAGGTAGCTACCGTGTTCCGCAGACCTTGTCTCTCCTTCTCTATCTCTTTGTTCACTGTATTTTGTCTCAGACTATTATAGACTATATTTTCCAGACTTATTAGATGCTCATGTACTCAGTGACACCAGGTTTTGGGAAGTGTTTGTATTGTATTTAAATATTATATTTTCAATCTTGAGAGAAATTGTGGTTTATTGAGATTTTCGGCTTGCCTAGTATTGAGATAGGCGCCATCACGACGGGTGAGATTTTGGGTCGTGACAGAATCGTGCCCATATAGATTGCTCGAAGTCAAATCGAACCATGCCCATATAGATTGCTCGAAACCCTGTTTCGATCGAAAATAAAGAGAAATATGTTCCTTACAAACATCTTGTGATTTAAAATTTAGCAGAATTCCTTTCTTCTTCTTTCTTTGCAAAAGAGCTTCGTACTTCCGAATATAAACAAGCCCAAGGGAAATACTTAATTGGAATACGAATGATCTCTCCCTCACTCGGGGACTGATATCCGACTCAAACAACTGAATTCATCGGGCCCCGAATGCAAAAGACCTTATAGGCAATGCCACGACTTCTAAAAGTCACGGCTACCCCACTTGGGAGCTATTATCTAGGGCAAGCCTAGATAAAACGAGAGAACAAGCCTAATGGGTAACTACCCAATTAAAAGGCTACGGCCAAATTAACACGGCTCGGAGGCGTCCGAAATCCGTAACAAAAATAAGCCTTCAAAAATATTAGAACTTCGGACAACCGGTCCTAAAGGCTACCCTCGGCAAAATCTCTAACTTAAGAAAGGAAACAAAGGCAAGATTTGTTCGAACCCTCGAACACAACCTTACTGTTTCGTGCTAAGGCATTATTTTTCCTTTGTAAAAACAAATAAATAAAAGGAATATTACGAGAGCCAAAAGGGCATGTAAAGCCATATATTTATACACAATAGTTTTTTTACAAAGGCCAAATTGGCCTAAATCTACAACGGCCAAAAAACGGCCTCAGAAAAAATGCAAAAGGAAAACAAAAAACCTAATGTCCTAGGTGGCTTGATCTTCATCGGAGGTTTCATACCCATCCTTGGGGTTTTTCTCCATCATCGGATTCACTTAAGCTGCTCTCGGAGTCTTCCTTAGGGAAAGCCATCCTTCGGGCCCTGGCTTCCTCCGCTTTTGGCATTTTCAGTTTCGGCCACAATATCGAAGCCCTGGGCACTGACCTCCTCGAGAGCTTCCCTCCGAGCCTGCCATTTTGTATGCTCGACCATGACCTTGGCCTTGGCCTGGTTGACCTCAACATCGACCCTAAACTGGGCCACTTTAGCTTTAACCCTTTTGTTAGTCTCAGTCATCTCGGATCTGGCAACTTCGAGTTCACCAGCCAAGCTTGCCTTATCAAAAACGTTTAAATCCAACTGATGCTGGAACTCTTTGATCTGTACCAAGACCTTCTCTTTCGCAGCTCGGAGATGGGTCTCGGCCGACTCTAGTTGAGCTTGGGCGATCTCCCTTTTCGAGGCTAGAATATCCATGTTCTTTTTAAACTCTTCCACCTCGGCCTGTATCGCATCCACCTGTGTTTGGAGCCTTCCGATGTTTTCTAAACTCTGTCGGGCCTGCATAATTGGATCATCATTGGTTATCTCCAATTCATCTTCAGTATCGTGAAGTACTTGAAATACCTGCTCAGCCATCTCGGCATGCTCATTCTGAGTCATTGCCAAATCTGCCCGAAGCTTCTCACTAACGAGTTTGTAGGTGTCACTATTCTCAGTGAGGCTCCGAAGCTCGGCCTCATGCTCCTCCCGAATTCGGAGGAAAGCCTCATGACGCAACATCAAAGTCTGCAAACAAGGAACAAGATGTTAGAATTATCTACAACTTTAAGTATAAAGGAAACGAAAGAGATACCCTCAAAGTTATCCGATTTAGAGCATGCTAGGCCTCGTTAAAGAGGCAAGCGGGTCCTACCGTGTTCATCACGGCTTGATCCTCTTCGGTCACCAAAGACCTAAGGTAAATAGAAATCCCCACGGGTGGAGAGAAAATTCGGGCATCCTCTATGACAGAGAGTATTATTCTCCGCCTATGATTGGGATTAGCACTCGGGGCCGGAAATCGGTCTACCAACTTTGGGCTCGATGAAGAACAGATAGCACCCGACCATGATGCTTTCCTCGGTACTGGTACACCAAACCCGATAATATCTTTCGAGGCAGCGGACTCGAGCCCATACAGAAAGCCATGAATATCAGTCGACCCCTGAACACCCTCGTAATTTTGACTTTCCAACATGTTAGCCTCACAGATCATAACATCTGAAATCTGAGGGGATCCATTAATTTCGATTATCCCGAGTTCATCCCTCGAGAAATCTTCTGCTGCTCGAGAAGTCCTGCCCCTGGTCTCTCCGTTGACTATCTCAGCTCGGGGTGTGATGGCCTCAACTCTTTCTTGTCCAGGAATTATGGCCAGAGCCCCTTTATCAACCTCCACCGATCCGTAGATTGTTGTATCACAATATTAGCCCGCACACAGGATAATTCCTCGTCTCCTTCTTCGGGCTCATCCCTTAATTGTCAGATCGAGTCCAGAGGCATAATATCGGAGCCCCCCTTGGGCTTGCGAGTTTTCTTTGTCATTTTTTTCTTTTCCGAGATCGGGGAACTCGGAGCCTCTTTTCTTTTCTTCTCTTTAGCCTGCTTTGGAGCAGGGACCTCTTCGTCACCAGACGGGGGTCTTATGGCATCGTCCTTCCCAAGACCTACAAAGGAAAAAAAAGGGGGTGAGCAAGAGAAAAAGACCAAACGATAAACAATCTGAGAAAGAGTCTTACCATGACTATGGGACTCCTATCGACCCTTCGATAGTTCCATCCAAGCACGATCCGAGTACGGCCTTTGCAGCACCAGACCTTCAACCTATTGTTTAAGTTCTGGAATCGGTTCCGGCATTCGGGCCACAGCTATAACAAGCATAGAAAGATTGGATCAAGAAAACGAAAAGCAGAACCACAAAGTTGAACGTTCGAAGGGGAATAGTACTAACGATTCATGTTCCATTTCTCTGGAAACGGCATATCATCGGCAGGGATAAGGTCCGATTCGGATAACCAAGATTGGGACCAAGCTAAATGGAGACCGGTCAAAGATCGAGATCAAGATCAGGCTAAATACAGAGACCGATCGAGGCTTCGATCGGCCTTGATCGAGGAAAGCTTATCGAGCCAAAAAATAGAAAGTCGGAATATCCGCAATTGGGCGAGAATATTGGCGAAAATCACTGCGCATATCAAGAAGAGGCCAATTAATTAATCTATCATGAGATTCTTTGCTGTATTTAAAAATATTATATTAAGAATAGAACCTGCCCACTATATAAAGGAGGGTTTGATTATTTGTAAGGGAGATTGGTTCAGATTCATAGAATATAAAGCAATATACTATCTTTCTTATGGTTTTGGATATTTAGCCATATTGTTCTTCTATCAGTTGCTCTCCATTCAGTTTGAGGGTGATAAAACTTGAAGGCTTAGGCTGATTGATTCATTCGGTTTACATTCATTTTCCTTTACAGTTTATTTCGATATTCATTTTTATATTTTCTCAATATATATCGAATTATACCACGTGTCCTTAGAGCCGCGTACAAATTCAATTGATTATCCGTTTTTTGGGTAAACACCTATCTAGAACATATATAAGAGTGAAGTTGAGCTTATATCATTAGATGAGCATGTCCTTGATCAAGGAATGGTTTTCATTAGAAAAGGCAAAGGTAGATCTGTTAATGTTTAATATCAGTGTGATGAAATTAGCTTGTTTTTCCAAAAACGGACGGAGCTCCAACTAAAATGGCTCAAGTCGTCGAGGTTATGTCACAATTTATGATAGCAGCGACTTGCATCCGGGTGGCACCTACCCAATTCTAAGGTAAAACATTTATGGGGAGCTCTATTTAGGGTTCTCCATTTAATTTGTACCAATTTTTTACCAAAGTTTTGCCGATACCCAATATTTAGGTAACTTCAAATATGGGTTTCTTCTCCGTTGCTGCTTCTTCTATTCTTTTTCTTTTTCTTCCTTATTTTAAAACTCAGATCCAAACTTCAAAGTGGTACTTGTAGATCGAAGTGGAGAAATTTTAACCATCATTATTGAACCTAGAGAAAGCTTATTCGATGGTGGCCTTGCTGAAATAAATGAAACATGCCTCTTGAGAGCTAGAAGAACTTTAGATTTGATTCTGAAGTTGCATTGAATAGATTAAAAAAACTTCAGATCCAATTCTGAAGTTATATTGAAGAGATAAAACAACTTCATATTCCGATTTTGAAGTTGTATTGAGAAAAAGTTGCATTGAGGAGATATATAAGAGCTTCAGATCCGATTCTAAAACCCAAAATTGTAACTTCAGATACAAATTATAAAGTGTGTTTCAAAATGGGTAGATTTTATAAATTTTTGTGCAAGGTGGGTATGATGTCAAAGGTAGCCCCAAAGTCGAGTATATTAACACTTCCCCAAATTCTAACTCCAAGATTTATTAGCCCAATGAGTAATGTTATTGTTTGGGATGAAAAGTAGGCCTATTCAAAATTTTCATATATCAACTGAATTTAATTTGAGAAAACGGTGCTTTATGGCCCCCTAAAATTTTTATTAGCCCATATTTTTCTCATTGACCCAGAATACCCTTCACCCAATTTATTGGCAAGTTATAGCATGTTTACCCGTAAAATGATATAGTTGAATTTATACGTAGTTTCTAGACAAGTGAATTAATTTGATCCTGAAATAATACAATAATTGAAAATATATATAATACTTAGCCTTGAAATATAGATAAAAATAACAGAGATGACAATTTCGTTACAGTGTTTCCGGGCACAGTGATGATGAAATCAAAAATCAAGAAGGTAAAATTATATAAAGTTTTGTATAGAATAGAGTATACGTTTAGCTAGAAAGTTCGTGTCCTTTACAATGATGACTGATTTCACTATTTATAGCTATTTATAGGGAATGACCCTCCTTTAATGTCAATTATGAGGGTCATTGATAAAGATGTAACGGTGAACATAAATGGCAAATTCTCTATAACAGACCATCGCTCTTAATGCTGCAGAATATTCCCTAGTAAATGCTACCGGGCGCAAAGCATTTACTACACCTTTATGATAGTTATCCTTTTCGATGACAAGCGGAACGGCTACATCCGGTCTTCAGCCATCCCCATCTTGGGTTCCATGTGTCCTCCTTTTAGACAACCACGTGTCATATTATATTTTACCTTATACAGATAGTCCCCCTTCTTTTCGGTGACATAACTTTGTGTTATCGAGAAGTTGGTAGAATTGCCTTTTTGGCGGGAATTAATATAACTCCTTCTAAAGGTTTCTGACAGTTGATTAGACGCACACCTCTCCGTATTTAATGCCCCGAACACACATCATCCCATGATTCAGCACAACTTTTTCCAATTATCGAGGTAATCATGGCCATGAATATATCCGCCAAGATTTTACTTATACGCAACATTCTTTTCCTTTGCGTTTCGAAATTCCTTGAACTTCTGATTTGCATCTTTGATTTCCATCGTTTTCCTAATTCTCTTCAAACACAAACTCTCTTCCAATGGCTTCTTCCTCTAAGCGTATTGGTTCTACAACGAACAGGAATAAAACCGAGGACTCTGTTCCTCGGGTTCAATCATCCCAAGAAGACTTATTACTTCAAAGGAGTTTGAAGAGAAATTCTCTACTACTAACACTCGAGTTCAATCATCCCAAGAAAACATACTGCTAGTAGGTACCCTTCTTCCATTCGTCCCTCCAGTATTCCTGTTGTGAAGGAGGATTGTTGTTTCCATGAGTTAGATATTATTGCTCCTGATCTATCGGAGCGAGTGACCCTTCCCAGGAAAGGTTTTTCATACGTTTTTACGTATCCCTTTACTTTGAGTACATTTTATTTGAGCAGAGAGCTTGATTCCTTAATTACGGAGTTTCACCTTCGTTACTATGTGTGTATTGCACAGGTAAGTCCTTCAGTGTGGAGGACGGTCGCCTACCTTTGACGTTTGTGCCAAGAAACTAGAGAGGATCTAACCTAGCTCATATGATTAATCTTTATTCCCCTAGAATCTTCCACGGGGGAATGACAAACCTTTGCAAGCTTGGCCACCATACTTTGCTGTTTAGCATGGATGATGACAACGACCGTGGGTGGATGGAACGATTCATTGTAGTTTCCACCAGTGACATCATTCTGGCAACGACTTCATCCTTTGCAGTCACTTGGAACCGCACTCGTAAGTTCTTCGTATAGTATTCCTTTTTGCTAGATATTCTTTTATGACCGTATCATCTCTTCACCCTTCGTATGTTTCAGCAACTCAATGGATCCCACTGATGGTTGCAGGTTTGGACTGGTGGGTTCAAAAGATTTAAATGTTACGATGCCTGAAACTTGTTTGTAGAAAGAACTGGCCCTTAAATACGGGTGGAAGGCCAAAAATCATGGTAATTTTAATTGACCTTGCTTCCATTATAAAGAACTTGGTTGAACCCTTCTGACTTGTTCATGGAATTAGGTCTACCTGCGGGCTCTGTTGCTGTCCCCGAGGAGGACATTTTGGCTGATCCCACAGATGCAACGAGGCTGCTTCTGGAAGCACTTACTCGAACATGTATCTCTGGATCTGTTATGAGTGCAAATGCTTCTTTATGGAGTCCCCGGTAAGAGGATAAGCATCCAAAGAGAAGACGTTCCTTCATGGCCAGGGAAAAGAATAAGAGGGCAAAGACTGATGCCCCCAAGTCATCTCCGGTGGCGATGATGGTCCTCCTTCCAGGGCGGTCATAGACACTATGATGATTGATGACGATGAAGAAGTTGTTGATGAGGGAGTTTCTTTAAACAGAAGGCGATGATCATCATCGTCTCAACATGATGCTTGACCTTTTGAGATAGTTACACCAACTGAAGACGATGTCTCGGCACTTTGGGGAGAATCTAATTTGGTAGAATATGCCAACTCCCATTTTTCGGCCCCAATTGTTATAACTGGTGCTGCGAGGCTGAGTACCGGGTCCTTGCCATCTCTTGTTGGTGAGCATCCAACAACCGGCACTACATTTGATGCAGCTGCTTCATCTCCACCTTCACCAACACCATCAACTGCTACAACATTGCCATCTTCATCCACTCTTCCACCAGCAGTTGCTACATCTCCTTCATCGACCGCACCTGACCATGAGGAAGGTGTTCCTCTTCCACAGTCCCTAGTTCATGGGAATTTGGGGAAAAATTATGCTGCCTCTTCTGAAGATCCACAAAGGAGGAGGAACGCTACTCTTTCTATCTCTACCGGATGCAACTTACTATCCCGATCAGTGGAGCTTGCTAACTATCTGAAGCCTTTGGCTTTAGAAAAAGACTGGGAAATGATTTAGGCACTCTCGAGAGAGTGTTTGTCGAACAATGCTATGCATAACGCCGCAACAGTACATTTGTTTCTTCCTATGTTATTTCTTCTACTTTTGAATTAATGTATTTTAAGTTTTACCTCTTCATGTTTTGTAGGCCAACTTTCTTGCTTCTAAGGGCCTTCAAAGATTGATTCGTGAGAAGGAAGAACTTACTTCTGAACGGAATCAGCTTTTAGCAGAACAAGACCAAACTGTTCTCCTTCTCTCGGGATTGGAAACGAAAGCTACTGAGGCCGTTGGTTTGGAGGCTCGTTTGCAGCAGAGCAAGCAAGAAGTGTGACGAGGCCAATGTGTATAGGATATTTCTGCTCGTGCTTTGTCAAATTCTAGTATAGTTTAATATATCGTCCCACGGAGATTGGAAAATCTATGCTACAAACTTGTAATATTTTAGCTACTATTTGAGAGAACCAAATTGATGGAAAGAGAGTAGGATTTTGAATTTGTAAATTACTTAAACAAAAACAACTTTTGGAAAATTTATATTTAAAAAGTGTTGGGAATCATTGAATTTACTTGACAATATTTTTATAATGAAATCTCAAATTCTACATATATTTCACTAATGGATAATTGCTTATTGCTAATATAATTATGCTTTGCTCACTAGAAAGTAAACAATTAATAATACTCCTTGAGGTTGTATTATTTACTAACTTATGACTAGTGATGATAAGACCGAAGTATATATCTTGCCTGAATTGTGCCAAGAAGTAGTAAAGACCTCTTGAGATTAGCTTTACGAAAAAATCAATGATATTGCTTATAACAATTCCTTCGTGAGAATTAGAATTGAAGTAAGAAAAAATCAAGATTTGGAATGCTAGATTGCTGGAAATTACCCTCTATCTACTTATACACGCTAGTCAATATGTATCAATTTTGCTTCATGAGAATTACAAAATCAATACAAGTAACTTTAGAAATAAATAGGTAGATGTGACTAATTAAAATCTAACATCCCATCACAAAATAAAAGTGGAGCTAGAGACTCTCAGGCCAAGTATGTAATAAGATTGATAAAACTATTATAAATATATATATCAAACATCATCAAATTATCCCAACAAAAATACACTACTCCATTATAAAGTATTTGAAAAAGAAAGGACTTCTATAATATGGCATATATTGCCAACACTACTGTCACGACCAAAAATCTCACCTGTCGGGATGGCGCCTATCTCAATACTAGACAAGCTGAAAATCTCAATAAAACACCATATCTTTTAAATTTGAAAATAAAATAACTAAATTCAGTGGAAGAAATCTCACAATTTCAAATATAACACTCCCAAAACCCGGTGTCACTGAGTACATGAGCATCTAAATGAATACAAAGTCTAACTGATAAACATCACTGTCTGAAGTATAGAACATTACAATAACAAACAGGAAGGGAATCAAGTCTGCGGTCGTCAAGCAGCTACCTTGATACTCTCCAACAGAAATAACTCCGATTTCTAGCAGTCTTCGTATCCGGGAGCACCCGGATCTGCACACGAGGTGCAAAGTATAGTATGAGTACAACTAACTCAATAAGTAACAAGACTAACCTCTGGGCTGAAAGAAATGATGAGCTCCGCAAGTACAATCCAGTAAAAATAATGGCACAGAAATGTAGGCATGCTTTCAAGTTTAACAGTTAAACTCAATACAAGTGAAGTAGATCAATATTGCATGATATGAGGCATATGACATCTCAGTAGAAAGACCTCATGTAAATACTGGTCACAAATTATCCGGTCATTTGGTACTATTTATGGCCAATCCAGCCCAGGGGTATTCCAACCTGTATATATATGCACATCAACTGACAGTCAGTCACCCAGTACCGTATAAGGCCAATCCATCCTTGGGATAATTTATCCCTAAATATAAATGATACTGACACGATCCATGTCCAGATAACTCATTATAATACAAATGAGTAAGGCAAGTCCATGCCCTGGAAAGTCCATCCCGAATATCGATGATCATCTACACTCACTGGGGGTGTGTACAGACTCTGGAGGCCTAGTACAGGCGGGCAGCCCCGATCCATATAATAGTAAAGCCTATAAGGCCTGCTGTAGGCGGGCAACCCCGATCCATAAAATAGTAAAGCCAATAAGGCCTACTGTAGGCAGGCAACCCCGATCCATAAAATAGTAAAGCCAATAAGGCCTGTTGCAGGCGGACAACCCCGATCCATAAAATAGTAAGCCAATAAGGCCTGCTACATGCGGGCAACCACGATCCAGTTAATAATAACATATATAAAGACAAATGGCCTGCTGCGTTGCGCAGCTCAATCCCATAAATATCCTCACAATGGACAATTATTACTGAGTATGAAATGTATATTTTTGAACAATTAATTCAACGACAACACGACCCCATGGGTCCTAAAATATCGGCATGTAGCCTAAACACGATATTTATCACAAGCCTTAGCTCAATTCCTCTAATACGTGCCACATGTTCAGATAATAACATGATTCTTTAATCTACAAATTCACGGGATTTATTCAAGACACAATTTCTATGGTGCACGTCTACATGTTCGTCACCTATCGTGTGTGTCACCTCCAAAAAATTTATGTCATACCTAATTCGGGGATTCATACCCTCAGAACCAAGTTTTGAAGTGTTACTTACCTCAAACCGTGTAATTGTTTACTCCGGTATGTCGTTGCCTCGTGAATTGTCCTCTAAATGCCTCGAATCTAGCCATAAATAATTCGATTCAGTCAATAAAAATGATAGGAATTAATTTCATAAGAAAATACAAATTTTCCATCAAAATCCGAAATTTCACCCAAATATCGCCTGTGGGGCCCACATCTCGGAACTCGATAAAAGTTACAAAATCCGAAAGCCCATTCAACCACGAGTCTAACAATACAAATTTTACCAAAACCCGACCTCAACTCAACCTCCAAATCTTCAAATCTTATTTTCAAATCCCTAAGTTCAAACCCCCGATTTACACCTCAAAAACATGTAATCTAGTCAGATTATTCGATGATAATTCAATATTATGGAGTAGAAATGATCACAAGTAACTTACCTCAAGTTTCCCTTGAATTCTCTCTCAAAATCGTCCCAAACACCGTGCTTGAAGGTCCAAAAATGGCAAAACTCGGAACCCCCTCTGTTTTTAACATTCAGTCCAGGATTTTCGCATCCGCGGTGATTTCTTCGCACCTGCTGTCACGACCCAATTTCACCTATAGGTTGTGATGGCGCCCAACACTATAGCTAGGCAAGCCAACTAATAAATTAAACATATATCGATCAAATTTAAATCCAAAAAATATAATAAGACACCAAATTCTACCAATGTGTGTGCCAAGACCTGGTGTCACAAGTGGATGAGCATCTAGTAGATTATACAAAACCTCAAATACTTTCTGAAATAAAAATAGACAGAATGAAAAATACAAGGAGAGACACTGGTAGCTGCACAACGGCTCAGAAAGGCAGCTCAACACTATGCCCCTGGATAACATGGGTGTAACGCGATAGGTCCCCCACTAGTACTTGGCTCGGGTCCTGCACAAAAAGTGCAGCAGGTGTAGTATGAGTACGTAAACAACGTGTATCCAGTAAGTATCAAGCCTAATCTCGAAGTGGTAGAGACGAGATGGCCGATTTTGACACTCACTATGGGTCAATAATAATAATTGAAATAAAACTAGAATATTTTTATCAGCATGATTCACAGTATTTACAATAATTTATTTAATCAGTAGAAATAATTAAGTACCTTCAAATGCAACAATTCCCAATATATCAGTTAAATTCCCTCAATTCCAATAAAATTTCCAATTTATCAATTAGCCTTACAAGCTGCAATAAACTATCAAAGTATCGAGTAATTATTATTATTAGGCACGATTTCTGCTGAGGTCGTACGGCCCGATCCAGAGTGTCGTGTACACTGCGGAGGGACGTGCGGCACGATCCATAGATGCATCTATCCTGCCGAGGCGTTCGGCCCGCTCCACAAGAAAGGAGGACATTTTCTTATGTACCTCCAAAAGACGAGTATATTTATTATAATATAAATTCGGGAGAATGAACAGTTTCTTTTAACAATAAATTAATTTAAACAAAAAATCAAGTATATGAGATTTTCATCCTTTAATATTTTTATCTAACAATTCACATATATATATATATATATCAAATAATATATATATATATATATCAAATAATATTAATTAAACAAAGAATGCTATTTACACAAGTAATTCATGTTTTGAGTCCTAAACTACCCGGACTTTAGCATTAATAGTAGCTACGCATGGACTCTCGTCATCTCGTGCGAACGTAGCCCCCACATTTAGCAACAATTATTACTTTAATTACCTATGGGCTAATTTCCTCCTCACAAGATTAGACAAGAGACTTACCTCGTCTTGCTCCAATTTAATGCACTAGTAGGTCTTTTCCTCGATTATCCAACTTCGATTGGCTCGAATCTAATCAAATAAAATTTGATACAATCACTAAAATTTATAGGAATCAATTCTATAAGAAAATACTACATTTTCAATAAAATCCCGAAATTAATTAAACATTCGTCTGTGGGTCCCACGTCTCAGAATCTGGCAAAAGTTACGAAATCCAATAACCCATTCAATTACGAGTCCAACCATACCAGTTTCACTCAAATCCGACTCCGAATCCATACTGAAATCTCAAAAATTCGTTTCTATGAGATTTCTAAAGATTTTCCAAATTTAAATCTCAAAACAATAATTTATGGTGAAAACAATGATATACTTGTATATGTAGACCAAATCCGAGTTAGAATCACTTACCCCAATATTTTTTCCTTGAAAATCAGTCAAAAGTCGCCTCTGCTCAAGCTCAAGTTCGTCAAAAATGGCAAATGGGACGAATGTTCTCTTTTATAGAACTGCCCAGGCAGCCTTCGGAATTGGGCCTCGATCGTGGCCCTCGAGCCTGAGCTTCGGTCATGGCCTCGAGCCCGAGACTCCGGTCATGGCCTCGAGTCTAGGACTCGGTCATGGCCTCGAGCCTGGCATCGAGGTTGTGCCTTCGATCGTGACCCTCGATCTTGGGTCTTGATCTTGGCCCTCGAGCTGGACCTTCGATCGTGGCTTCGACTCAGGCCGTCGACCCTGGGCTCGATCACAACCCAGAATTTCCAGCAGAAGGGAAAATTGCAGCAACTTTTTGAGTCCAATTTTTGATCTATTAACCATCCGAAATTCACCCGAGGCCCTCGGGACCTCAACCAAATATACCAACAAGTCCTAAAACATCATACGAACTTATTTGAAACCTCAAATCACCTAAAACGACGCTAAAACCACGAATTATGCTCCCATTCAAGGTTAATGAAACTTAGAATTTCCAACTTCTACATTCGATGTCGAAACCTATCAAATCAACTCCGATTGACCTCAAATTTTGCACACAAGTCATAAATGACATAATAGAGCTATGAAAATTTTCAGAACTGGATTCAGACTCCGATATAAAAAAGTCAACTCCCCGGTCAAACTTCCAAACTTAAATTCCTATTTTAACCATTTCAAGCCTAATTTAATTACGGACTTCCAAATAAAATTCCGGACACGCTCATTAAAAGTCCAAAATCACCATACGGAGTTGTTGGAATCATCAAAATTCTATTCCGGGGTCATTTTCTCAAAATGTTGACCATAGTCAAACTTGGCCTTTTTAAAGCCAACTTAAGGAACCAAGTATTCCGATTTCAACCCCAAACACTTCCAAATCCCGAACCAACCATCCCCGCAAGTCATAAATCATTAAAAGTACATACCAGAAGTTTTATTTTAGGGAACGGGGTTTTAAAAGTCAAAATGACCGGTTGGGTCATTACATTCTCCACCTCTTAAACAAACGTTCGTCCTTGAACGGGCTTAGAATTGTACATGGAGTGCTGAATAAGTGTGGATATCTGCTCCGCATATCTTCCTCGGCCTCCCAAGTCGCTTCCTCGACTGGTTGGCCCCTCTACTGGACTTTTACTGCAGAAATCCTCTTGGACCTCAACTGGCGAACTTGTTTATCAACAATGGCAATTCTCTCCTCTTTATAACCCAAGCTATTATCTAGCTGAACTGTGCTAAAGTCTAACACATGTGATAGGTCGGCATGATACTTCCGGAGCATAGATACATGGAAAACCGGATGAACTCCCGATAGGCTGGGAGGCAATGCAAGCTCATAAGCAACCTCCCCAACTCGTTTCAACACCTCAAATGGGCCTATAAACCTTGGGCTCAACTTGCCCTTCTTCCCGAATCTCATAATTCCCTTCATCGGCGAAACCTTCAAGAGAACTTTTTCACCTACCATAAATGATATATCACGCGCTTTCTGATCCCCGTAACTCTTTTGTCTGGACTATGCTGTGCGAAGTCGCTCCTGAATCAACTTTACCTTTTCCATGGCATCCCTTACCAAATCAGTACCATATAACTTAGCCTCACCTGGCTCAAACCATCCGATAGGTGAACGACATCGCCGACCATATAAAGCCTCAAATGGATCCATCTCGATGCTGGATTGGTAACTGTTATTATAAGCAAACTCGGCCAAAGGCAGGAAACGATCCCACTGACCTCCAAAGTCGATCACACATGCCCTGAGCATATCCTGCAAAATCTAAATTGTCCTCTATGACAGCCCGTCGGTCTGCGGATGAAAGGCTGTGCTGAGCTCTACACGGGTCCCCAACTCACTCTGTACTGCTCTCCAAAAATGTGAAGTAAACTAAGGGCCTCTATCTGATATAATGGAAATTGGCACACCGTGCAACCGAACTATCTCCTGAATATAAATCTGGGCCAACCGCTCTGAAGTATACGTAGTCACAATAGGAATAAAATGTGCCGACTTAGTCAACCTGTCAACAATCACCCAAACTGCATCAAACTTCCTCAAGGTCCGCGGCAACACACCACTCTGGTATAGTCATTTGCTGAAGTAGTCCATCTGGCCTTTGGTGCTCATATTTAACTTGCTGTCAATTTAGACACCTAGATACATACTCAACTATGTCCTTTTTCATTCGTCGCCACCAATAATGTTGCCTCAAGTCACGATACATCTTAGTAGCACCTGGATGAATAGAATACAGAGAACTGTGTGCTTCCTCTAGGATCTTTTTCCTCAGTTCATCCACATTAGGAACACATAGACGATCCTGGAGTCGCAGAACACCATCCGCTCCAATAGTAACTTCCTTGGCACCACCCAGTAGTACCGTTTCTCGAAGAACCATTAAGTGTGGATCATCATACTGGCGAGCCTTGATCTGTTCAAATAGTGAAGATCGGGCTACAACACATGCAAGAACTTGGCTGGGCTCTGAAATATCCAGCCGCACAAGTCTGTTGGCCAAGGACTGAATATCCAAAGCTAATGGCCTCTCCTCTGCTGAAATGAAAGCCAAACTACCCATACTCTCTGCCTTTCTACTCAAGGCGTCTGCAACCACATTTGCTTTGCCCGGATGATACAGGATATATAGTCTTTTAGTAACTCAAGCCATCTGCGCTATCTCAGATTTAGGTCCCTCTACTTGAACAAATACTGCAAACTGCGATGATCAGTGTAAACTTCACAAGACACCCCATAAAGATAATGCCTCCAAATCTTTAGAGCGTGAACAATCGCAGCTAATTCCAAATCATGTACCGGATAATTCTTCCCGTGGGGCTTCAGCTGACATGAAGCATATGCAATAACTTGCCCTTCCTGCATCAATACACAACCCAAGCCAACGCGTGAAGCGTTACAATACACTGTATACATCCCCGAACCGAAAGATAACACTAACACTGGTGTTGTAGCCAATGCTGTCTTGAGCTTCTGAAAGCTCACCTCATAATCATCGGACCATCGGAACGGAGCACCCTTCTGGGTTAATTTGGTCAAAGGTTCTGCAATAGACGAAAAACCCTCCACGAACCGACGATAATAACCTGCCAAACCCAGAAAACTCCCGATCTCAGTCGCCGAAGTGGGACGGTGCCAATTTTGAACTTTCTCAATCTTTTTGGGATCAACTTTAATGCCCTCGCCCGATATAATATGCCCCAAAAATGCTACAGACTCAAGCCAGAACTCACATTTAGAGAACTTAGCATATAGCTTTTGTTCCCGCAACGTCTGAAGCACTACTCTCATATGCTGCTCATGCTCCTCCTTACTGCGGGAGTAGATCAAAATGTCATCAATGAAGACAATGACAAATGAATCAATATATGAGCTAAATACCCTGTTTATCAAATCCATAAACACTGTCGGGGCATTAGTTAAACCGAAGGACATCACCAGAAACTCAGAATGACCATATCTAGTTCGGAAAGCAGTCTTCGGAACATCCGAATCCCGAATCTTCAACTGATGGTACCCCGACCTCAAATCGATCTTAGAGAACACCCTAGCACCCTGCAACTGGTCAAATAGATCATCAATACATGACTTTATTTAGTTGACGATAATCAATACACATCCACATTGTTCCATCCTTCTTCTTCACAAATAATACCGGTACACCCCAAGGCGATACACTCGGTCTGACGAACCCTTTGGCTAGTAACTCCTCAAGCTGCTCTTTCAATTCTTTCGAAGCCATGCGATACAGTGGGATAGATATAGGCTGGGTATCTGGAGCCAAGTCAATATAGAAATCAATATCACGGTCAGGTAGCAAACCTGGAAGATCTGAAGGAAATACATCGGAGAACTCCCGAACTACAGGCACTGAATCAATAGCCGGAGTCTCTACAGTAGTATCCCGAACATAGGCTAGATAAGCCAAACAACCCTTTTCGACCATGTGTTGAGCCTTTATAAAAGAAATAACTCGATTAAATGAACTAACAGACGAACCCTTCCACTCCAGCTTAGGCAATGCTGGAATAGCCAAGGTAACAATCTTGGCATGACAATCTAGAATAGCATGATATGGAGATAACCAGTCCATGCCCAAAATAATTTCAAAATCAGTCATCTCAAGCAATAAGAGATCTGCTCTAGTTTCATAACCACAAAATATAATAATGCTGGACTGGTAGATCCGGTTCACAACAACATAATCGCCCACAGGAGTGGACACATAAACAGGAGTACTCAAGGACTCACGAGAAACACCCAAGAATGGAGCAAATAGAGATGACACATATGAATACGTATATCCTGGATCAAATAATACTGAGGCATCTTTGTCGCAAACAGAAATAATACCTATAATCATGGCATCTGAGGCCTCTACATCTGGTCGGGCCGGAAAAGCATAGAACCGAGCTGGGGCGCCAACTGTCTGGCCTCCGCCTGGCTGACCTCCACCTCTAGGATGGCCCCTACCCACCTGTCCTCCACCTCTGGGTGGTCAGACTACTGGTGGAGCAACTGGTCCGGTAAGCATTGGCTGCTAACCCTGCTGTACTGGTCTACCCCGAAGCCTGGGGCAAAACCTCCGCATGTGACTGGGATCCCCGCACTCATAACAACTTTTCGGCGCGATGGGCTGCTGACTAAGTGTCTGGCCCTGGGGACGTGAATACCCACTGGGAGGACCCTGAATAGCTGGTGGGCGGTAAGAACTCTCTGGGATAGCACTAAGATAAGGTCGCACTGGAGCACCTCGAGGAGGTGGTGGTGCTGGATATGGGGGTCTGCTGGACTGCCCCCGGACGGAGCACCTGTGAACTCTCCAGAGTACCTGAACCGCTTATCTCTCATAATCTGCTCTCGGCTCCGCTGACATAGACCCTCAATCCTCCGGGCTATCTCCACAACTCATTCATAAGAAGTACCCATCTCAACCTCTCGAGCCATAGTGGCCTGAATACCAGTATGTAAACCGGCTACAAACCTTCGCACTCTCTCCGCCTCAGTAGGGAGTATCATTAGTGCATGCCGAGATAATTCAGAAAATCTCGCCTCATAATCAGTCACTGACATCTGACCCTACTGGAGCTGCTCAAACTGAAACCGCAACTCTTCCTTCTGGGAGGGTGGAATCTACCTGTCCAAGAAGATACTGGTGAACCTGTCCCAAGTCATGGGAGGAGAATCTGCTGGTCTGCCAAGAGCATAAGACTACCACCATCTATGGGCTTTACCCTCTAGCTAAAAAGTAGCGAAATCAACCCCATGGGATTCCAATATCCTCATGTTGTACAGTCTATCCTTGCAATGATCAATGAAATCCTGTGGATCCTCAAGTCGCTCACCCCCGAAGACAGGAGGATGTAGTCTAGCCCATCTGTCCAATAGTTTCTGAGGATCGGCGGCTACAGTTGGCCTGGGCTCAGGTATAGCTGCTGCCACTGGCTGGGCTCCACCCAAGGGTAGTGCACCCTGGGTCTGATATACAGCAGCTTCCTATCCATGAGCCTGCGCGGTAGGGGTCTATGCTCCCCCGCCCGCCCGAGATATGGCTGGGTCTGCCGGAAATAAACCGGCCTGAGTCATATTGTCCATGAATCGCAGCATATGACCCATGACATCCTGAAATCCCGGTGCAGATGTGAAGTCCAGCGGAGCTGGCTCTCCCACCGGCACCTCACCCTGCTCCTCAATAATGGGATGCTCTCCTGGATCCACTAGCGGCATAACTGGAATAGTCCTGGGACGTCCTCGCCCTCTACCACGGGCTGGAGCCCTCCCTCGGCCTCTAGCAACTGGGGGAGTAGCTCTTCCCTGGTCTGGAACTTTATTCGAGCATGTTCTCACCATCTGTGAGAAAATAAGAGAAGGATTTTTAGTGCTACATTAATTGCACGATGGAATGTGAAGAAAGGTAATTTCCTAACACCCTATAGCCTCTCGAAGATAAGTACAGACGTCTCCGTACCGATCCGCAAGCCTCAATTAGCTCTGCTCATAACGTGTGAGAGCTACGTGAACCTAGTGCTCTGATACCATGTTATCATGACCCAATTTCACCTATAGGTTATGATGGCGCCCAACATTATAGCTAGGCAAGCCAACTAATAAATTAAACATATATCGATAAAATTTAAATCCAAGAAAAATAATAAGACACCAAATTCTACCAATGTGTGTGCCAAGACCTGGTATTACAAGTGGATGAGAATCTAGTAGATTATACAAAACCTCAAATACTGTCTGAAATAAAAATAGACAGAATGAAAAATACAAGGAGAGACACTGGTAGCTGCACAACGGCTCAGAAAGGTAGCTCAACACTATGCCCCTGGATAACGTGGGTGTAAGGCGATAGGTCCCCCACTACTACTTGGCTCAGGTCCTGCACAAAACGTACAACAGGTGTAGTATGAGTACATAAACAACGTGTACCCAGTAAGTATCAAGCCGAATCTTGAAGTGGTAGAGACGAGATGGCCGACTTTGACACTCACTATGGGTCAATAATAATAATTGAAATAAAACTAGAATATTTTTATCAGCATGATTCACAAAATTTACAATAATTTATTTAACCAGTAGAAATAATTAAATTCCTTCAAATGCAAAAATTCCCAATATATCAGTTAAATTCCATCAATTCCAATAAAATTTTCAATTTATCAATTATCTTTACAAGTTGCAATAAACTATCAAAATATCGTGTAATTATTATTATTAGGCACGATTTCTGCCGAGGTCGTACAGCCCGATCCAGAGTGTCGTGTACACTGCCGAGGGATGTGCGGCACGATCCATAGATGCATCTATCCTGCCGAGGTGTTCGGCCTGCTCTACAAGAAAGAAGGACATTTTCTTATGTACCTCCGGAAGAAGACTATATTTATTATAATATAAATTCGGGAGAATGAACAGTTTCTTTTAACAATGAATTAATTTAAACAGAAAATCAAGTATATGAGATTTCCATCCTTTAATATTTTTATCTAAAAATTCACAATATATATATATATATATATATATATATATATATATATATATATATATATATATATATATATATATATATATATATCAAATAATATTAATTAAACAAAGAATACTATTTATACAAGTAATTCATGTTTTGAGTCCTAAACTACTCGGACTTTAGCATTAATAGTAGCTACGCACGGACTCTCGTCACCTCGTGCGTACGTAGCCCCCACATTTAGCGATAATTATTACTTTAATTACCTATGGGGTAATTTACCCCTCACAAGATTAGACAAGAGACTTACCTCGTCTTGCTCCAATTTAATCCACTAGTAGGTCTTTTCCTCGATTATCCAACTTCGATTGGCTTGAATCTAATCAAATATAATTCGATACAATCACTAAAATTTATAGGAATCAATTCTATAAGAAAATACTACATTTTCAATAAAATCCCGAAATTAATTAAAAATTTGTCCGTGGGGCCCAAGTCTCAAAATCTGGCGAAAGTTACGAAATCCGACAACCCATTCAATTACGAGTCCAACCATACCAGTTTCACTCAAATTCGACTCCAAATCGATACCGAAATCCCAAAAATTTATTTCTATGAGATTTCTAAAGATTTTCCAAATTTAAATCTCAAAACACTAATTTATGGTGAAAACAATGATATACTTGTATATGTAGACCAAATCCGAGTTAGAATCACTTACCCCAATATTTTTCCCTTGAAAATCAGTAAAAAGTCGCCTCTGCTCAAGCTCAGGTTCGTCAAAAATGGCAAATAGGACGAATGCCCTCTTTTATAGAACTGCCCAGGCAGCCTTCGGAATTAGGCCTCGATCGTGGCCCTCGAGCCTGAGCTTCGGTCATGGCCTCGAGCCTCAGACTCCGATAATGGCCTCGATCATGGCCTCGAGCCTCGGACTCGGTCATGGCCTCGAGCCTGGCATCGATTCTGTGCCTTCGATCGTGACCCTCAATCTTGGGTCTTGATCCTGGCCCTCGAGCCTTGCCTTCGATCATGGCCCTCGAGTTGGACCTTCGATCGTGGCGTCGACTCAGGCTGTCGACCCTAGGCTCGATCACAGCCCAGAATATCCAGCAGAAGGGAAAATTGCAGCAGCTTTTTGAGTCCAATTTTTTGATCTGTTAACCATCCGAAATTCACCCGAGGCCCTCGGGACCTCAACCAAATATACCAACAAGTCCTAAAACATCATACAAACTTATTTGAAACCTCAAATCACCTAAAACGACGCTAAAACCACGAATTATGCTCCAATTCAAGCTTAATGAAACTTAGAATTTTCAACTTCTACATTCGATGTCGAAACCTATCAAATCAACTCCGATTGACCTCAAAGTTTGCACACAAGTCATAAATGACATAACGAAGCTATGAAAATTTTCAGAACTACATTCCGACTCCGATATAAAAAAGTCAACTCCCCGGTCAAACTTCCAAACTTAAATTCCTATTTTAGCCATTTCAAGCCTAATTTAATTACGGACTTCCAAATAAAATTCCGAGCATGCTCATTAAAAGTCCAAAATCACCATACAAAGCTGTTGGAATCGTCAAAATTCTATTCCGGGGTCGTTTTCTCAAAATATTGACTGTAGTCAAACTTGGCCTTTTTAAAGCCAACTTAAGGAACCAAGTATTCTGATTTCAACCCCAAACACTTTCAAATCCCGAACCAACCATCTCCGCAAGTCATAAATCATTAAAAGTACATACAAACAATTTTATTTTAGGGAACAGGGTTCTAAAAGTCAAAATGACCGGTTGGGTCATTACACCTGCGGTCTTCGCACCCGCGGCGATTTCATCGCGCCTGCACCCGCGGTGATGTCATCGCGCCTGCGTTCTTCGTACCTGCGGTGATTTCTTTGCGCCTGCGGTCTTCGCACCCGCGGTGATTTCTTCGCGCCTGCGGTCTTCGCACCCGCGATGATTTCTTCGCGCCTGCGGTCTTCGCACCCGCGATGATTTCTTTGCACCTGCGAACTTCGCACCTGTGGCAAAAAATTTTGGCACCCGCGGTGGCTGGCCAGCCCATGCGTTTTCCGCTTCTGCGACTAATTCCTCGCATCCGCGAGCTCGTACCTGCAGCCCTTTTTTCGCGCAGGTGCGATCACACCAGCAGCCCAGCTGCTTCAGCTACTCCTCCAAATCCAAATTCGATCCGTTAAGCATCCGAAACTCACCCGAGGCCCTCGGAACCCCGTACGAAAATACCAACAAGTTCTATAATATAACACGGACCTACTCGAGGCCTCAAATCATATCAAACAACATCAAAACGACGAGTCGCACCTCAAATCAAAATCTATGAACTTTGAACTTTCAAATTTTATTTCTTGTGCCGAAACATATCAAATCAATCCGGAATGATTTTAAATTTTGCACACAAGTCATAAATGACATAACGAAGCTATTCCATATTTCCGAAATTAGATTTTGACCCCTATATTGAAAAGTCAACTCCCCGGTCAAACTTCCAAACTTAACTTTCTATTTTAGCCATTTCAAGCCAAATTCTACTACGGACTTCGAAATAATTTTCCGGACACGCTCCTAAGTCCAAAATTACCATACGGAGCTATTGAAATCATTAAAACTCTATTCTGGGGTCGTTTATACATAAATCACCATCCGGTCAACTATTTCAACTTAAGCTTCCAACATGAAATTTATTCTTCCAAGCTAACTCTGAAATACCTTAAAACCAAAACCGACAATTCACACAAGCAATAATACCTCGTAGGAAGTTATTCAAGACTTCAAATAGTTGAAAGGAGCGTAAATGCTCAAAACGACCGGTCGGGTCATTACAATCTCCCCCACTTAAATATACGTTCGTCCTCGAACATGCCATGAGTTATTTTCAAGCCACCAAATCACTATTCCATCTTATCACGCACGTACCCGGGGGTGATCTCACATCACCCTATTCTATATAGGCCTGACCACACAACATAAATGTAAATCATTAATTTAACCTTAGCCCAAAAACCATGGAGCCAAATTTCTAACATCCAGAATTCTTTTCAATACCCAAATCTCACATCTACACACTGTATAAGTATGAATAAGCTGTATCCAGCCATAACCATAGTCCCAGATATAATCACTTTCTATGCCGACCTACAATATTATCCTCCCAATATACCAGAATCCAACCCGATAGTATCCATTCTAGGTCCAATGACCTTATTTTATCAAACACCATTATTCCACATACATGCCACACCAATATATCTCAAGCCAAAAACTGGGCAATCTATGCACCCAAAAATGAAAAAATATCTCAAAGAAGAGAATCGTATTGTAAGTTCAACAAGCACCGCCACAACTGTAATGCTATAAGCTCATTATATATAATATAACCAAGACACACAAATTTAATAACAGTAAACAGCTCTTCTAGAGATCACATTAAGATCACTCGCACGGACAACTCACATGCTATAGTATCAATACCTGGACCCGCACGGACAACTCACGTGCCAATAATATAAATATCTTGACCCGCACGGATAACTCATGTGCCAATAATATAAATATCTGGACCCGCACGGACAACTCACGTACCAAAAATATTAGTACATGGATCTGCACAGACAACTCACGTGCCAATAACATAATCCGCTTGGCATGGTCACATGCCTCTAATCCAAGCATAACGTACGGGAGCAATCAAATAAGTACACATGAACTATCATAACTGATCACAACTCCA
Source organism: Nicotiana tomentosiformis (assembly GCF_000390325.3). Lineage (NCBI taxonomy): Eukaryota > Viridiplantae > Streptophyta > Magnoliopsida > Solanales > Solanaceae > Nicotiana > Nicotiana tomentosiformis. The sequence continues at coordinate 8,599,880 of NC_090813.1, forward strand.
GCACTCGCATCGCTATCACATCCTTCGTGCATGATCATCCCACTAGGAATATTCCCATAATTCCTCCATGCCATATAGCAATAATTTAAATATCAGCAGTTTATCAATCAGGTGGGTACTGCAATATCGATGAACATCCATAAGTCAAAACACAACGCGCCTTCTGAAATGTGCACCCTTCTCAGGGATTACCGAGCAACTATAACATTCACCTAAATATATATAACACTGACCATTCCATTCAGAATCCATGATCTTACTTTCAAGAATGAACTACTACCTCATACATATAAATCTTATCCCGCACAACACACTACATCTATCACATGAAAAAAATAAGAATCTCATTATAAACTCTGAGTCACTAGCAAATTACATACCCTATTAGTTGGAACTTTTCTCTTGCTTCTTTCCCGGAGGAAATCATAATGCACAATACGTTTTCCCATACCAGTAGAAAATATCCGGTTCCAACCATGGTAGAGACCATCAAGAACACTTTGAAATCTATTCCCACTAATTCAAGCTATCAGAACTAATCTCCTCTATCTCGTCCAAGCCACACTGGTCACCAAAACCCAAGAATATTGCCACCAAAACATCTATAAAGCCTCCACATCATTATTATCCAAAAGAACTGAGCATGCCATTACCATACTGGTGTAGCCTACAGCCCCATGGTCCTATTTCCTCCGAGGTTCTCCTGGATTACTTTCAAGTTGACATTTCTCATTATCAGAACACTACTATCCTTACCCAAAGCACACTATAAGACATCCCAACATAAAACCATACCGTCCTAAGGTCCATAAGTCATCTTATTCTTCTTAAGCACCACAACCGTAATACTCACTCTAAAAATACCTTATTTGAGTCTAAGACCGTTTCATTCACCTTCCTGATACTGAAATATAAAATCCATAATGATATACAAAAATGCTATAAGTCTCGACACCATCCAAATTAAATCTCACATTTTAGCCATAAATAAATCCGCCGAAAATTCTCAATCGTTACATATTAATCTCGAATCCATTAGAACTTTCCCGAGAGTCACCCCCTTTGTTCAAATCCACATTACACCGCCCAAATGGGCCAAAAGACACGTGCTCCATTAGCACAACAACACTCAAAGAAGTAACTCTACTTTAATACCACTTATCAAATCATACTCCGTGCGCACTACATCATTCACGAATAACAACTCACTCACCTCGTGATTTTTATATACCCATAAAGCGAAATATATTACGTATCCAAAAATTTCCTTACTCGAATCATTCTCAAAATCCACCTCTACAAGTCATCACTGATTCCCAAGTATACTTCAAACCATAACAAAAGAATTTGACACATAACTATGAATTGAATTGTCAATAGCAGGCTCCCCCACTTGGATCAAAGCCATAGATTAAAATACCTGATAACTCACAATACCCATACTTTATTACAGCCTTAATACTGTAGTCAGTTCAACTAAAATTCTTCTCAAGCTCAAGACACACCAACCATAAAATACCTCAATCATCAGCTAATCTTGCATTCATTCTCTTAACACTCAATTCAACTTTCTCAACCAGATTCAAATTCAAGTCTCAACATATACGCCCCGCTAGCAGAAAAGAAACTCTCTATTCACATCATAAGGAACACAACTACATATATTGCTCCTCAGGAGATAACCCACCTGCTTAGTATCAAATTGGCATCTTGTTATACCCTTTCGCAACCACAATTACTATGAAATCACTTAATCTTTCTGAGTCCAAACTCATTAACCAGACACGAGAATTAAATTTTCCCAAAAAAAATTTAACAACGCGAAGAATCTTTCAAAACATTCACACTCGATATTGTACGTCACATCAAACGAAAATAAAACACATAATGGGCCGCACCTGCGCGCTCGCGCCTGCGGACATCCCTTCCGCTTCTGCGCATCTTGCGCATTTGCGAATAGCCTTGCGCATTTGCGGGCATCGCAGATGCGGAACTTCCTCGCACCTGCGACCCCAGGCCAACTCTCGACTTCTCGCATTTGTGCTTTCATCTCCGCATGTGCGAGTCCGCTGATGTGCACAAATTCTCCGCACCTGTGGAGACTGACAAGTCCAGCTCTTCTCGCACATGCGCCTCCATCTTTCCATGTGCAGCTCGCACACCTGCGGTCTCTTTTCTGCAGGTGCGAAACACCAGAACTAGCAAAGGCACCAAATCTTTCCTAAGTCCAAGTTTCTTCCCGTTAAGCATCCAAAACATACCCGAGGCCCCCGGGACCTCAACCAAACATACCAACCACTCCTAAAACACCCTACAATCTTAGTCGAGCCTTTAAACCACGTCGAACAACACCAAAATCATGAGTTAAGTACGGATTCAAGCCTAAGAATTTAAATTTTTTCAAATTCTACAAACGACGTCGAACCACATCAATTCTAGTCTGAATGCCCTCAAATTTTACAAACAGGTCACAAATGACACTACGAACCTACTTCCACTTTCGGAATGGAATTCCGAGCTCGATATCAAAATTTTCACTATCGGCCGAAATCGCCGAAAAACTAACATTCGCCAATTCATGCCTAAATCTACTACAGACCTCCAAAACACATTTTGTACGTGCTCCTAAACCCAAAATCACTCAACGGAGCTAACGGAGTTAACGGAATTCCATTCCGGATTCGTCCTCACACAGTTTTGATTACGGTCCAAACTTTAAGGCTTAAACTCACAACTAGTGACTAAGTGTCCCAAAACTCCCCGAATTTCATAACCAAATACTCCCGTAAAATCCCAAAAGCAGAAATAAATATAGAAAAAGCAGATATTAGGGGATCGGGGCTTAAATTCTCAAAACGACAGACCGGGTCATTACAGGCATACCGATCACCATGGAATTACTCCTGTATAGGTGACTCTATCTTTGTAGAGGCCTTCATAAAATGTTATGATTGTACAATAACCTGGATATTAACTAGATCAATTGGTTAGGCAATTTTATTATGCAAATTTATACGGGACTTATAAGGCTCCATTGCTTCACCCTCAATGGCTACGGGTAGGAAAATGTAGTTTTGAGTTTAATGTCGCCAGCTCGACTTATTTTCTACACGATTCTTCATTCAATTAGAGTAACTGATGGTTGTTTCTCAAATTGCCCTCCAAAATATAATTTTAGTCTGTGACCATTTACATTAAACTTTGCTCCAAAACTGATCTGCTGAATCTCAATAGCACCATATGAAGTAACATTGTAAGGACCTGTCCATCTGGATTTTAATTTTTCAGGGAATAGCCTAAGTCAGCTATTGTAAAGAAGTACCTTATCTCCAATTTTGAAATTCTTTTTTCGGATCAAATTTTTGTGCCATATTTTTTGTTTTTTCTTTGAAAATTCTGGCATTTTCATAGGCTTCCAACCTCAAATCTTCTAATTCATTAACCTGAAAAAACCTATTTTTACCAGCAGAGGTCAAATCAAAGTTTAGTGCTTTCAATGCCCAAAAAGCTTTGTGTTCTAATTCAACTGGCAAATAACAAGTTGTTCCAAAGATAAGTCTATATGGGGATGTTCCAATCGGTGTTTGAACGCTATTCGGTAAGCCCATAATGCATTATCTAATTTTAAAGACCAGTCTTTCCTAGAAATTCCAACCGTCTTCTCAAGAATTCGTTTTAACTCGCGGTTCGAAACTTCAACTTGTCCTGGAGATTGAGCATGATATGGTGTTCCTATTTTGTGAGTCACACTATATTTTGATAGCAAATTAGAGAATTGCATATTCATAAAATGAGTTCCTTGGTCACTAATGATGACTCGCGGTGTGCCAAATCTAGTAAAAATATTTTTCTAAGAAATTTATACATTGTACGAGCATCATTCTTTCTTGTGGGGATCGCTTCAACCCATCTTGACACATAATCCACAGCCACAAGAATATATTTAAAAGAGTGAGATGAAGGAAAAGGTCCCATAAAATCTATTCCCCAAATATCAAATATTTCACATACCTGTATCGATTGCAATGCCATATCATCTCTTTTAGTGATGTTACCTGTTCTCTGACACCTATTACATTGTGCAACGCATGTTCGGGCATCTTTAAAGAGTGTCGGCCAGAAGAATCTAGCTTCCAAAACCTTAAAAGTTGTTCGATTTGTTGCATAATGACCTCCAATTGCTCCATGGCAGTGATATAAAATTTTGGTCATCTCTTCTTCGGGCACACATCTTCTAATTATATTATCTGCAAAAAATTTAAACAAGTAAGGTTCGTTCCACAGATAATACTTTCCATCAGATATAAGTTTTTTCCTTTATTGGTACGAGAGATCTTGGGATGTCCACTTTCTAACCAAGTAGTTTGCAATTTCTGCAAACTAGGGTGGTTGAGTCACCACTGAGTCAATTGAAAAAATATTTTCATCAGGAAATTCTTCCTTTATCTCACTAAACTCAAGGGGAGGATTTTCTAATATAGACAAATGGCCAGCTACCTGATTCTCCGTCCCCTTTTTATCTTTTATCTTAAGATCAAATTCTTGCAGAAGTAAAATCCACCTTAACAACCTAGGTCTAGCATCCTTCTTTGCTAAGAGGTATTTCAAAGCTGCATGATCAGTAAAAACTGTGACCTTAGTTCCTATCAAATATGGACAAAATTTATCAAATGGAAGTACTGCTCCTAGTAACCCTTTCTCTGTTGTGGCATAATTAAGTTGAGCCTCATTCATTGTTGTACTAGTATAGTAAATGGGACAAAAAATCTTATCTTTTGTCTGGCCTAAAATAGCTCCTACTGCTATATCACTAGCATCACACATAACCTCAAAAGGTTGATTCCAATAAGGAGACACAACTACATGGGCAGTTGATAACTTTTTCTTAAGGGTCTCAAATTCATCTAGGCAATCACTTGAAAAATTAAACTTAGTATCTTTCATCAAGAGGTTAGTCAGTGGTTTTGAAATCTTTGAAAAGTCTTTTATGACCCGTCTGTAAAAACATGCATGACCTAGAAAACTTCTAATGCCTTTAATAGTTGTGGGAGGGGATAATCCTGCTATAAGATCAATTTTAGCCTTATCAACTTCTATCCCTTGAGCAGTAATTTTATGTCCTAAAACAATTCCCTCATCAACCATAAAATGATATTTTTCCCAATTAAGAATCAAGTTTGTCTGTTCACATCTCTTAAGAACTAAAGTCAAGTGATAAAGACAATCCTCAAATGTTTTTCCAAAGAGTGTAAAATCATCCATAAAAATCTCAAAAAATTTATCGGTCATGTCAGAGAAAATTACTAATATGCAACGCTGAAATATAGTAGGGGCGTTGCATAAACCAAATGGCATTCTCCTATAAGCATATGTTCCATGTGGACATGTGAAGGTTGTCTTATCTTGATCTTATGGTGCAATTGGTATGTGGTTATACCCAGAATAGCCATCAAGAAAACAATAAAACCTATATCCTATAATTCTTTCCAAAATTTGATTAATAAATGGCAAAGAAAAATGATCTTTTCTAGTAGCATCAATGAGATGTTTGTAATTAATACAGACTCTCCATCCTATGATAGCCCTGGTAGGTATGAAACTCCTTTCTTTGGCATTACCTAAACAGGACTTACCCAAGGACTGTCTAAATAGGATAAATGATACCTGCCGCCAGAAGTTTTACAATCTTCTTTTTTACCACTTCCTGCATTGATGGATTCAATCTCCTTTGGGGTTGGACTACTGGCTTGTATTTATCCTCCATGAGGATTCTATGAGTACAAACAACTGGATTAATCCCTTTGATATCTGCTATTTTCCACCCTAAGGCTCCTTTGTGTGTTTTCAAGACTTCAATTAATCTCTCTTCTTGTTCTGGAGTCAAAAAAGATGAAATAATCATTGGACATTGTTCTTTCTCAAGATATGCATAGTTTAAATGAGATGAGAGAATTTTGAAATCGGGTTTTGGCAGAACTTCTTCTGGTTGCATCTCTTAATCCTCATAATCCTTTTCTAATATTTCAGCTTCTCTTATGATGGTGGGATCATCATCTTGTATGGTGCCTGATTTGGCAAAGCATCTTTCCATTGAGTCTGGAGTTAATTGATCGTCTCTAAATTCATCTGTAAAATAACTAATCATGTCAATTGAAAAGCATGAATATGATGATTCATCTCCGAAAAATCTTAGTATCTTTTGCATGTAAAAAATGACCCTTTCTTCATCAACTATTAGAATTAGTTGTCCTTGATGGACATCTATAATTGCTCTACCTGTAGTAAGAAATGGTCTACCCAAAATAATTGGTTCATCATGGCACTCCTTCATTTTAAGCACTATAAAATCTACAGGAAAAATAAATTTATCTACTCTCACAAGTACATTTTCAATTATTCCCTTAGGTTTCTTAGTACTCTGATCTGCAAATTGAAGAGAGACACCAAGATCTTTCAAGTCACCAAGATTTGATTTTCTAAAAATAGAAAATGGCATCAAATTTATTGAAGCTCCAGAATCGCAGAGTGCTGTTTCAAAATACATTCCTCCTAAAGTGCATGGAATTGTAAAATTGCCTGGGTCACCCAGTTTTTGCGGTAGCTTATTTTGAAGTATAGCACTACATTTTTCCGTTAGCATTACCATAGAAACTTCTTATAATTTTCTTTTTCTTGACAAAATTTCTTTCAGGAATTTGGCGTAAGAAGGCATTTGCAACAAAGCATCAGTAAAAGGAATATTAATGTGAATCTGTTTTAAAATCTCTAAAATTTTTGCAAATTGACTATCAAGCTTTTCTCTTTTCATTTTTTGTGGAAAAGGAATTGTCACAGGGAGAGGTGTCATTTTTTCAATATTCTTCTCATCATTTTTCTTGACTTCTTTATCTTCTAATTGTTCAGAGGGTGTTTCAAAATTCTTACCCTTGTTTACCTGTTGTTTTGACAGGTTCTTTTCTTGTCTGACAGTATTGGGTTCATCAAGCTCCTTACCTGATCTTAAGGAAATGGCCTTAAGGTGTTCCTTTGGGTTTTTTCTCGTATTGTTCGGTAAGGGGCCTTGAATTTTTTCTGACACAAGAGTTTCCAATTGGCTCAAGTGGATTTTCAAATTTTTAAGGGCTGAATTTTGGCTTTCCATTTTTTCACTAGTGACCTTAATGTATTTGTACAAAAGGTCATCAAGCCTTGGATGTGCTTGTTGAGGCTTTTGCTGATATGGAGCTGCTTGTTGATAAGGTCTGAAATTTGGTTGCCCATGATTTTGATTTTGGTAACAGGTGGACCTTGTACTTGTGGCTTTTGGAAGATCTGAGAGTTCTTATAACCATTTGGATTACTCCATTGAAATCCTGGATGTTTATGTGTCATTTGACTTCCAAAGGGTTACTGCTTGTAATCGATTGCATTGACCTGTTCGCCATTTTAATTGATTGCTTGGCATTCATGATTCAGATGGTTTCCTCCACACATATCATAAGCCTCAGACTGGTTTGGTTATTTTGTATTCACTTGAAAAGATTCAAATTTTTGTGCCAAAGCAACAATCTGTTGTGTTAGTGTGTTTAAAGCATCAACTTGATTTACCGTAGCGGCCCTTTTGATGATTACATGCTCAGATGGCCATTGAATGGCATTTTCAAAACTTTCATTCAATAACTGCAATGCTTCTTCTGTGGTTTTTCCCATCACAAAACCTCCTGTAGCTGCATCAATCACATTTCAAGAAGAGGGTTTTAACCCGTGATAAAAAATATACAATTGCATGTCTTCAGGAATATCATGGTGTGAGCATTTTCTTAACATTGATTTTAATCTTTTCCAAGCTTGATAAACTGACTCAGTATCAGTCTATAAGAAATTAGATATGTCTTGCCTTAACTTTGTTGTTTTAGCAGGAGAAAAATATTTATTCAAAAACTTCTGAGTCATCTGGTCCTATGTGGTAATTGACCCTTGAGGTAAACTTCGCAACTATGTTTTGAAATCTCCTTTTAAAGAAAAAGGAAATAGCCTTAACTTGATAGCTTCAGGAGGTACTCCATTGTACTTAGCAGTTTCAACAAGTTCCATAAAATCAATTAAATGACTGTGTGAATCTTCACTTGAATCTCTAGTGAAGGTACAAGATTATTGAATCGTTTGAATCAGGCCGGTCATGATTTCAAATTTGTTGGCTGCCACTGGAGGCTTCCTGATACTAGATTCACAGTTAAAGCGGTCAGGTCTAGCATAATCCCTTAGGATTTTGTTTGCTGGTCTTGGCGCCACTTCATCAAACTGATCTTCTAAATGGACCGGTAGTGGTACTTTGGGTAGATTGTTATCATCTTCTAATTGAAGTTCCATTCTGTCACAAGTTATCTTTGAGAAGATAATGCGTGTCCTTTCCTGCGCAATCGAAGAGATCTTTCAATTTCAGGATCGTAATTAGCCAACTCTTTTGTAGAAGAGCGGGACATAACCTACTTAAAAATTTGAAAGTAAGAAAATATTACATTAATTCCTAATGTAGTGTTAGTAATTGACAACTAAACTAAAGAAAATTTCAAAGATAGATAGTTAGTGAAGAAAAACTAATACCATAATATTGTAGATACTAATACTAGTAATTAGGCTACTAAAAAAATATATATATAAAAAATAAAATATTAAAACAATGAAACTAACAAGGAAGTGTTAGTAGTAATACTAACAACTAATTGAGATAATAGAGATTTATTAAGTATAAACAAAAGTTGGACTAGTGAATAATAATAGTTATCAGTGAGAATAACAGTGTAGAAGTACTAATGATAATAATATTAATAATAATAATAATAATAATAATAATAATAATAATATAATATTACAAAATAATAATAAGAAGAAAATAATAATAATAATAATAATAATAATAAGAAAATAATAATAATATAATAATAATAATAATAAGAAAATAATAATAATATGTAAACAACAAACTATATTGAAAATAGAAAGAGAAGTACGTCGAAGTACTGGCAATGAGAAACAAAAAATGATACAACAGGTGATAGTACTAGAAATAATTAAACTAAATATAATGAGGGAAAGCTAATGATAGCAATAATAGGAAGAGGTACAAATATATTTTTTTTTTAAAGTGTTATTAATACGTAGTGATAATATTATCAGAAAAATAACAATAATAAGATCTCATGTTAGTAACAAAATATTAAATCTGAAGTAGATGTATGCCAATCCCCGGCAACGGCACCAAAAATTTGACGAGGCCAATGTGTATAGGATATTTCTTCTCGTGCTTTGTCAAATTCTAGTATAGTTTAAGATATCGTCCCAAAGAGATTGAAAAATCTATGCTACAAACTTGTAATATTTTAGCTACTATTTGAGAGAACCAAATTGATGGAAAGAGAGTAGGATTTTGAATTTGTAAATTATTTAAACAAAAACAACTTTTGAAAAATTTATATTTAAAAAGTGTTGGGAATCATTGAATTTACTTGACAATATTTTTATAATGAAATCTCAAATTCTACATATATTTCACTAATGGATAATTGCTTATTGTTAATACAATTATGCTTTGCTCACTAGAAAGTAAACAATTAATAATACTCCTTGAGGTTATATTATTTACTCACTTACGACTAGTGATGATAAGACCGAAATATATATCTTGCTTGAATTGTGCCAAGAAGTAGTAAAGACCTCATCAGACTATCTTTACGAAAAAATCAATAATATTGCTTATAACAATTCCTTCATGAGAATTAGAATTAAAGTAAGCAAAAATCAAGATTTGGAATGCTAGATTGCTGAAAAGGACCCTCTATCTACTTATTCACGCTAGTCAATATGTATCAATTTTGCTTCGTGAGAATTACAAGATCAATACAAGTAACTTTAAAAATAAATAGATTGATGTGACTAATTAAAATCTAACATCCCAACACAATATAAAAGTGGAGCTAGAAAATCTGAGGCCAAGTATGTAATAAGATTGAAAAAACTATTATAATTATATATATATCAAGCTCATCAATTATCCCAACAAAAAGACACTGCTCCATTATAGAGTATTTGAAAAAGAAAGGACTTCTATAATATGGCCTATATTGCCAACACTACCAGGAAATCTGAAAATTACAAGAAGTAAAGAAAAAAGAACAAGAAAGATTAAGAGACCAAAGCATTAGAAAATAAAGTGGCTCTTTTGTTCCTTTATCCTCGATGCCTACTACACAGAGAGTTGCCTTCTATTTATAGAAGTGCATTTCTTCTTGAAATGTTGTGATGTTAACTGATAGTGAGGAGAATGTGTCCCAAGGAAGATGCATCTTGAAGAAGATGTGTCATAACCTTCTTGCGTTGTGAATTGAATCTGTTACAACCTTCTCGTTTCTTTCATTTTCTTGCTTTATTAATAGTATTCTTATCTCCTGCAAAACATTGTTAGACAATACAGAGAATCAAAATATTATATAAATACTTTATTTAAAATAGTATATTTTTAAGTATATAATATATTGTCACGACCCAATTTTCCCCTCCGTGTGACGTCGTGACGACACCTAGTCTCTACAACTAGGTAAACCTAACATTTTGCGGAATAATGAAATAAAAAAAAATAAATTTAACCAACTATTCAAAAATAAACAACAAATCCCAAAACCCGGAACATCGTGAATCACAAACTACAGAAGGAAAATTCTAGTGTCTCTATAAATCAGAATCTAACAAGGAAAAATACAGATAATAATGGATATGAGAAAGAGTAGAAGGAGACTCCGAGGTCTGCGGACGCGGCAGATATACCTTGAAGTCTCCAAGGCTATCCCGGCTCACTGATAGTGCGGCTGATAAGGTGCACCTAGATCTGCACACGAAAAACATGCGCAGAGAGCAGCATGAGTACACCTGTCACGACCTAATTTTCTCTCCGTTGGGTATCGTGATGGCACCTAGTCTTAGGGACTAGGTAAGCTTAACAATAATTAAAACAACAACATTATTTAAATAGAATCTCTTACAATTCTCAAAACCGGTAGTACAAGTCATAAGCTCTACAGAGTGTTTGCTAGAAAACTTCTAAATACAATGTCCAGAAATAAGAATAAACAGTGTAAAATGAAAACTGGAAGGTGACTCCGAAGCCTGCGAACGCAGTAGCAGGTTTACCTTGAGTCTCCACAGCAACAGTCCACACAGCTAGCTAACGAACAAGTACCTGGATCTGCACAAATATGTATAGAAGAGTAGCATGAGCACACCACATCGGTGCCCAGTAAGTATCAAGACTAATCTCGGTGGAGTAGTGACGAGGAACAGTTCTAATAAACCGAACAGATATAAGTACATGAATACCATAAGTATGATGTCTACATAAAGACTATGCAAAATGTCTCACAATACAGTAATGGCATTAAAGCAAGAAACAACAAGTATCAACGGAATATCATGAAAATGACGCAAACAAAGTGAATGGAACACAACCTAAATCCGGAATCACGAATACAGCAAGGACAAGTAATAACTCAGTAATTACAACCGCTTTTACATTAGGTTTTAGTCAACAACTCCACGAGGTACCGAACCTTGGACAATTCACAACTCACAGGTCTCAATACCTGAACTCTAACACTTGGCATCATGTTCCCTCATAACACCTCATAACAACACTGACGACTCACATGCCAATAGAGCCATTCTCAGATAGAAGATAATTAAACAAGGGTAAGCATCTATGCTCAATAATATCAAGAACACCTCTTATCCGATAAGAGTGCTTAACTACGTGTATGTTTGTGCAAGTGTCCTAATGTGATGACCCAAAATGTCATCTTTAAATTTAATAAGTAATTATGTATTCTAAGACCTTGAAAAGCACTATTTATCATTTCTCGACTTGCGTGCGCAGTCCGTATAATTTTTCAGAATGTTTTTATGTGAAAAATGGATTAAAATGGGAAATAAAGTTTTAAAATTCAAGTGAGTTGACTTTGGTCAACGTTTTTAGCAAATAGACCCGGATCAGTATTTTGACAGTTCCGATAGCTCCGTATCGTGATTTGGGACTTGGGCGTATGCCCAAAATTTAATTTGGAGGTCCCTAGCTCAAGTTATGACCATTTAACGGAACTAGCAATTTAAAGGCTAAATATTCCAAGTTTGACCATGGGGTTGACCTTTTTGATATCGGAGCCGGAATCCAATTCTAGAAATTTGAACAGCTTTGTTATGTCATTTATGACTTGTGTGCCAAATTTGAAGTCATTACGGATTCATTTAATATGTTTTAGCACGAGATTTGCAAATTGAAAGTTTAAAACTCAAAATTCGAATCGGGGTGTGAATTGTAATTTTAGCGTTGTTTGATGTGATTTTAGACCCCGAGTCAGTTCGTATTATGTTACGGGACTTGTTGGTATATTCGAGCGAGGTCCCGAGTACTCCGAGAGTGAAACGGATTGAAATTGAAACAAGAATTAGACTTAAGCAAAATCTGAAATTTTGAGTTCTGGTGTAATCGCACCTGCGGAATTTTGACCGCAGGTGCGAGCTCGTAGAAGCGAGACATCCATCGCATATGCGGCCTTCGCAGGTGCGGCCCTTGTGCGCAGATGCGGACGTCGCAGGTGCGACATTTTGTCCGCAGATGCTGAACCTCGCCTGGCAGCTCCTTTTCGCAGATGCGAGATTTTTCTCGCAGATGCGAGCTCGCATGTGCGAGCCCAGGCACCACAGATGCGAAAACGCTGGGCAGAATACATAAAATCGGGTCTTAGCCATTTTTACTCATTTTTGAGTTTTGAGTCTCGGATTTGGGCGATTCAAGGGGGATTTTCACGACTTTGAACTGGGTAAGTGTTCTTTATCATAATTTTTACCATTGTAAAGAAATAAATACTTTTGGTAAAGCCTCTTCGTCCCAATCAGAATCTATACTATATTAAAAGCACGAAGGCCCTTAGGGAAATATCGTTCGTCTTTTTTACCCTTTAAAAATATATTTTATATTGAACAAAATAGTAATTTGCTTATCTTCCTAATATTTAGGACTTCTAAATCAACTAAAATTTTATTTATTATATCTTTCCTTATACATATATATTGAATAACTCACCATGCGAAAATATTGTAAGGAAAGGATTCAGTGGCAATAATGATAAAAGAATAGTACAATTAAAGTGAGTGTTCAAGCTAAGTGATTTTTGCCAAACAAATTAAAATACTCTTAGTGGAAAGGAAAATTGATAACGTAGATTTATGGAAATAATCCGCCTATTCTATTTCTTTTTTTCCTAAATATTAGAAAAAGTATAGCTATAGTTGTGTCATAATAAATTAAATAATTTATATAAGGTAAAATTTTAATTAATTTTAAAGTTTTTTTTCTACAGAATTCAAATAAGGAAAGATATAATAATTAAAATTTTAGTTAATTTAGAAGTCCTAAATATTAGGAAGATAAACAAATTACTATTTTGTCAAATATAAAATATATTTTTAAAGGGTAAAAAAGGCGAACGACATTATATAAATATTATACAATTGATAAAGAGAATAATATAGTGTTCGAGTAGGAAAAAAGTTCGAAAATAATTCGCATCTTCATACTATGTCAAAAGCATGAAATCTCAACAAATAATTAAGTCTTTGAATTTATAAATTAGCAAAAAAAACACCAATTCAATAATTTTCAAAATCATTATGTAAGTAAAATTATTTGTCAAGTTGATAAAACTTTTAAGGTACATATTTTTATTTTCACTAGAAAAGCATCGGCCATGAATGAAATAAGAAAATAGAGCAAAATCCATTATAATATAGTATTAAAAATTAAATTGCTAAACATGCTAAGTTGAAGCATTAAGGATGTAACATAAGACAAAAGATATTCAAAATAAGTGTGTTATTATTTTTCTTTCTTTTATATTCATTTCAAAAATGATAATTTCCTATAATTTTTAATGTAGTATTATATATTTTTGTAATTCAATATTAGTTACTTAAAACTTTTATTGTTATTTATTAACATTTTTCTTTGAGGAGTTCTACCTCATCACTCACAAATTTCTAAAATACCAAAAGATTCAAATTCTTTAATTTATTTTGTTATCTTTGAATAATTATGGTAAAAATATTTTTTGTATTATTTGCTTATAGTGTTTGGTAACAAAGATAATAATAATTTTTATAAGATATTTCACGTCTTATAAATCATAATAAGGGCATATAAAAACTTATGTGGAGTAGGATTTCTTTATTTTATTGAATTAGCTTAGGGAGATTAAAATTCGTTATTTAAGGAACTTACATTTTTTTCTTTAGTATTTGTTCAATAACGAAAAATATATTATTTATGTAATTTTTAAAATTTATATATTCATTGATACGTGTAGTACTCGCGCGCAAAGCGCCTACTAAGACTAGTCTAAAACCAATATACAATTTAGGTGAAGTAGATTGCTTAGCTTATAGGGAAGGCTTGTTGTCTCGAAAAGTTATTCTAGTGAATATGAATGGTGAATTTTAGCAGTCATCTATGGTGAAATTTGCAGGAGGGATTCAGCTAAACTTCAAGTGACAGAAATGGAGAACATCAAGAGCAAAACAAAGGAATTGGAGTCTGTCAGACAGCCATTAGACCATCCCAACACCCATGGTTAGGGGGCTGAGAACGATCATCTATGGCACCATAACCCGAGGGCCGTGGGAGCTGTTAATCACGCTCTGGTCCAATGGCCATGTCTCATCAACCAGACTTGGTTTCCTGTCTCCTTAGAACTCAAGGATACAGTGGTACGAGCCTATAGAACAGATCAGATGTTAAATGGGTTTGTTTGATGATTTTGTCCTAATGGCATCTTGATGTCTTGATTTCTCAGCAGTTTTGCTTTAAAATTTTGGAAAGAAATACTTGAGACGTTTACCAGTGTTACTTCTCTCAATGTGTCTGAAGGATCATATGTTTCTGGAGCACTAGATGATTTGCTTCATAGAGAGGTTATTGTTTTATGCAAATCTTGCTGTGAGAAGGATAAGAGCCTAAGGAAAGAGTTGATGCTACTGAGGTCCATGCTCTATTTTCTCTGACATTTTGACCAGATGATTTTCCACCATATACATTGTATCCCTCTTGTTTTCTACCTTTAAATCCTATCCTTATTTTTGTATGGAATACATTGATGTTGGAAAAAGAAAGTTGAAACATTGAACAAGGCAATGAACTTCAGGCCAAAAAGTGCAGAAAGAAGTACTTGTAGCCATTGAAAATGAGATTGCTGCAATCCGTGATGGCAATGAGCATGATCAAAGCTTAGGGCGCACCTACTCTCAGGCTTAACTTTACAAAATCAATTTGCGTCCTTTTCTCTTTGACTCCATTTTGTACTTCAAACCGAATATCTTGAGGGGTTGTACTACAAATGGGAGACAATGCGAGATTAAGAGTCTGTTTGGCCAAGCTGCAAAGCTGCGGGATGACAATAAAACTCTAGATTACAGAAGCTGCTCTTCTGGAGGCACAAGGGCTGCCTTTTGTTGATGACCTGCAACACAAAAACCAAGACCTGATATAACATATAGATATAGACGAGACCTGCCATCACTTTGTGATATTAATAGGAGCATATATACTCTCCTATTAGCTGCCACTATCCAGATTTTCATGTAAAGCATCTTGACTCTTTCTACAGGAAGAGGACAACAAGATACACATACAAGAGGTTGCAATGTTGAAAAACTAACATCACCTATTGATGAGTTTGAGGAAGCTATATTGGCTGCTAGATAAAAACAACACTTAATGTGACCGTATTTAAGCACTAGGAACTTCTTGGCCCGACTAGACTAGCTATATTCTTGTAGGGAGAAATGCAATACCTTAAAAGATAAACTAGCGATTGCAAAGGCAGAAGCATGGTTGAAGGTGTGGAACTAGATGTCTCAGAAAATTATACCGTTCTGCTCTTCTTGTGGACTCCTACTAATGGCATCTTGATGTTTCAGGAAAAGTAGCAACTATGCTTTGAGTTTTGGAAGAAAGACTTGAGACATATACCAATATAACTTCTCTCATGGTGTGTGAGGTCGATGCATAAGCACCGGGTGCTAACAACATGTCTCTTGGAGGAATTGAAAATTTGTCTAGACTCTCCTCTGGTGGCTTTTCATCAAGGAAAACAAGTTTCCAATATGGATCATCCCGGTCCAATGGCAGCATAGCTGGCTAGCTCATCCGATGGAATAACAGATAAGTGGATCAAGAAAAGTGTGTCCAGTTCATGGATCAGAAATGAAAGTAGTCTAGTGAAACGACTATTTCAACTGCAATGATCATGTACTTTCAAATTGTTTAAGCCTACAATGGACCAATGTAAAATCAATCGTATCATTGTGTCAATATGAGCTGTATGCATCAGAGCTAGCATCATGGTGCTTGTGAGAGCCTCAAACCTTAAATAGATCGGCTCAGGTCTCGTGCTTGTAATTCTTGGAGAGCTTATACATCATATAATCCGATTGTATACGGCCAAAACCAAGTTCGCCCTTCATATGAATAATCGAGATTGGAACGTGATAGACCAAGGTTCAATTTTGTGTAATATCAAGCCATGATGCGAAGTTAGGTTACCGAGTTTGAGACCCAGAGGTCAAGCAAAATAGAGACCGGTCAAGTTTGAGACCAGCCAAGATCGGGATCGAGCTAAATGGAGACCGTTAAAAGATCGAGATTGACCAAGATCTAGATCGGGCTAAATACAGAGACCGATCGAGGAAAGCTTATCGAGCCAAAAAACAGAAAGCCGGAATATCCGCAATTGGGTGAGAATCTCGGCGAAAATCACAACGCATATCAAGAAGAGACCAATTAATTAATCTATCATGAGATTCTCTGTTGTATTTAAAAATATAATATTAAGAATAGAACCTCCCCACAATATAAAGGAGGGTCTAATTATTTGTAAGGGAGATTGGTTCAGATTTATAGAATACAAAGCAATATACTATCTTTCTTCTGGTTTTGGATATTTAGCCATATTGTTCTTCTATCAGTTGTTCTCCATTCAGTTTAAGGGTGATAATACTTGAAGGCTTAGGCTAATTGATTCATTCGGTTTACATTTATTTTCCTTTACAGTTTATTTCGATATTCATTTTTATATTTTCTCAATTTGTATCGAATTATACCACGTGTCCTTAGAGCCGCGTACAAATTCAATTGATTATCCGTTTTTCGGGTAAACAGTTTGGCGCCCACTGTGGGGCTAAGGATAATAGTGGTTATTTGATATAAATCTTTGTAAAACACACTATTTCACACTTGCTCTTGGAAGTATCTTTGATTTCAAGCTAAAAATGACGAACTCTCAATTAGTGCCCTACATACCGACAACGAATCCGGCCATCATGATGAGAATAACAACGTGACGCTCGGGGATGGAAGGCCACCCACTGACCCCGTTGGGACTCGGGCTGTGGATCCAATTGACGTTAATTCGTATGTGGCCATCGAAGCAAACAAATATTTCGGCCCCGAAGATAGCATCCATGGTGGAATCCGATCTGTATTTCGAAATACCCAAAATGTGGGAGAAGACGAGATCAGCCTGCGTATGATCTTCGAAATGCTGCAAGCTCAACAAGTGGCGATAGCTCAGTTGCAGAGCCAAACCCAAGCACCGAGTAGGGCCGAGGCTGGTCCACCCCAAGAAGTCACCCACACGACGGAGCCAATTGTGGTAAGGTCAAATGAACAAGAATCGGGGACTAACCCCGAAATTATAAAGATGCTCGAGGAACTGACAAAGCGGAATCAGGGGAAAAGAGGATCGAAGCAACCAACAAGAAAGTGGAAACCTATAACTACAGGGTTGATCAGATCCCGGAGGCACCACCAATACTGAAGGGCCTGAACTCCAAAAGGTTCGTACAAAAGCCTTTACCCCCGAGCGCAGCTCCCAAACCGATCCCTAAGATGTTCCGCATGCCCGAGATTCCTAAATATAATGGAACGACCGACCCCAATGAGCATGTCACCTCTTATATGTGTGCCATTAAAGAGAACGATCTAGAGGATGATGAGATCGAATCTGTATTACTGAAGAAATTCGGGGAGACCCTGTCAAAGGGAGCAATGATATGGTATCATAATTTACCACCTAACTCTATCGACTCTTTTGCCGTGCTTGCAGATTCTTTTGTAAAAGCACACACTGGGGCCATAAAGGTCGAAACTAGGAAGTCAGACCTTTTCAAGATAAAGCAAAAAGAGAACAAGATGCTAAGAGAGTTTGTATCTCGTTTTCAAATGGAACAAATGGATCTACCACCGGTCATAGACGATTGGGCAGTTCAAGCTTTGACTCAAGGACTAAATTAAAGAAGCTCAGTGGCTTCGTAGCAGTTGAAGCATAACTTGATTGAGTACCCGACTGTTACCTGGGCCGTTATACATAATCGATATCAATCAAAGATTAGAGTCGAAGATGACCAGCTGGGGGCTCTTTCTGGTTCCGCGACCAAAAGAGACATCGATCGGGAACCGAGGATGAACAGGGATCGATATCAACCATATAATAGAGATCGTAGGGACAACGAACACTGGTAAAACTCCATACGAGGTGAAAGGAGAAGCGATTGAGGTCACGATACTCGGGTATTGATCAGCAAGAATGGTTTCGACAAGCACACCGGACCTAAGGAGGCGCCACGATTATCGGAGTATTACTTCAATATCGATGCATCCGCTATCGTATCGGCTATCGGGAGCATCAAAGATACTAAATGGCCTCGACCTTGCAGACCGATCCAGCCCAAAGAAGTCCCAACCAAGTGTGCAAGTATCATGGCACCCATAGCCACAAAACGAAAGATTGCGGGCAACTGAGAGAGGAAGTAGCTCGTTTATTCAATGAAGGGCACCTTCGGGAGTTTTTAAGTGATCAGGCCAAGAATCACTTCAAAAGCAAAGAGTTCAATAGACAGAACGAGCAAGAAGAATCACAAAACATTATTCACATGACTATCGGAGGAATTGATGTACCCCAAGGCCCAGTATTTAAACGCACTAAGGTCGCGATCGTAAGGGAAAAGCGATCTCGAGCTCAGGATTACATACCGAAAGGAACCCTGTCCTTCAATGACGAAGATGCAGAAGGAATCATGCAACCCCATAACGATGCACTGGTAATATCTGTAATCATGAATAAGACTCAAGTTAAGTGTGTATTAATTAATCCAAGTAGTTCGGCCAACATTATTCGATCGAAAGTCATAGAGCAACTCGGTCTACATGAACAGGTTGTGCCCCTAGCCCTAGTACTAAACAGATTCAACATGGCATGTGAAACTACTATGGGCGAGATAACTTTGCCAGTAAACGTGACTGGGACTATCAAACAAACAAAGTTCCATGTGATCGAAGGCAACATGAGGTATAATGCCCTGTTCGGGAGATCATGGATCCACAACATGAGAGCGATACTTTCGACCCTTCACCAGGTTCTAAAATTCCCGACACCATAAGGAATCAAAACAATCTAAGGGGAGCAACCCACCGCAAAGGAAATGATTGCCGTCGACGAAGTGATTCCGATATCGAAAGGGTCAAATTCGAAGGAAAAGCAGGAGACCAAATAGCAATCACAAACCCCGGCCTCGACCCAACTAGAAAAGCATGAGTTTGACGAAGATGATGATTATGGGATCCCTCGATACTTCATAGTCCCCGATGATTCTGACGCTACCAAATCAACAGACTAAGAATTGGAGCAAATCACAATAATTTAACAACTGGCCGAATGAAAGGTATACCTGGGCACGAGGTTAAATCATGAGTTAGGGAAAAAGCTTATTCAATTTCTTATAGCTAACATAGATTGTTTTGCTTGGTCCTATATTGACATGACAGGGATCCCACCGGAAATCACCACCCATGGACTAAGCTTGGATCCAAATTTGCATCCGGTGAAGAAAAAAGAAGTCCCGAGTCCGAGGTCAAACATGCTTTTGTCAAATACGAGGTAACCAAGCTTCTTAAAATAGGGTCAATCTGTGAAGTAAAATACCCCGAATGGTTAGCAAACGTAGTGGTAGTCCCTAAAAAGGGAAACAAATTTAGAATGTGTGTAGATTACAAGGATCTAGATAAAGCATGCCCGAAGGATTCTTTTCCTTTGCCTAATATTGATTGCATGATCGACGCCACGGCCGGCCACGAGATCCTCAGTTTTCTCGATGCCTATTCCAGGTACAATCAAATACAAATGAGCCCAGATTATCAATAAAAGACCTCGTTCATCACTAAGTATGGTACCTACCGCTACAACGTACTGCCATTTGGATTAAAAAATGCTGGTTCTACTTATCAATGCCTAGTAAATCGAATATTTGAAGAACAAATAGGAAAATCTATGGAAGTTTACATTGATGACATGCTAGTTAAATCCCCGCGAGTAGAGGACCATTTCAAGCACTTGCAAGAAATATTTAGTATATTGAAGAAGTACAACATGAAGCTGAATCAGGAAAATTGTGCATTCGGGGTCGGATCAGGCAAATTTCTCGGGTTCATGGTATATAATCGAGGAATCGAGATCAATCCCGACAAGATCAAATCTATCGATGTCATCACGATAGAATACAGCGTAAAGGCTGTGCAAAGGTTAGCGGAATAAATAAATACACGGGTTGAGGTAAGTAATAGTTATAAATCTGGTCCTGAGGGTATTAAACCCCGGATTTTGGTATCATGTGATTATTTTGGAGGTGACGCACATGCTAGGTGACGAGCGTGTGGGCGTGTACCGAGGGGATTGTGACTTGATCTGTCCCGAAAAACTTAAAAGTTGAATAATTTGTTGTTAGCTATATGTCCTCTATGTGTTGATAAAATTTGACTGTAAATCATGCTAGAAATCATGCTTAGGCTATGTGATAGTACTGTTGGGACCCATAGAGGTCGTGTACATGTTGAATTGCCTGCTAAATGCTATATTTACTCAGTCTCAGTTTTTACTTGCACATTTTATCTCAGTCTCTGTTATTATTATTGATACATCATATCAATATTGTTTTGGCCGATTTCATGATTATTGAGAGCCCGAGAGACTGGAGAGATTTATGACTGAGGGAGGCCGAGGGCCTGATTGTGAGGATATTTTATGAATCGGGGCTGCCCGCCTGCAGCAGGCCTTATTGGCTTATTATTGCACGTGAGTTGGCCGTGCGGATTCTTATATTATATTATATTAT
Source organism: Nicotiana tomentosiformis (assembly GCF_000390325.3). Lineage (NCBI taxonomy): Eukaryota > Viridiplantae > Streptophyta > Magnoliopsida > Solanales > Solanaceae > Nicotiana > Nicotiana tomentosiformis. The sequence continues at coordinate 8,621,123 of NC_090813.1, forward strand.
ATTATATTATGGCACGTGAGTTGTTCGTGCTTATAGCGCTTGGGCTGTAGGAGCCCCTCATGAGTCTGTACACCCCCAGTGAGCACGGGTACCGATTGAGAGTGAGTGATGAGGGCTGGGAGTCCAGAGAGTGATGAGGGCTGGGAGCCCTATGAGTGATTATTTTCCTAAGAGGTTGTACTTGATTTCCATTTTTTGTTGCACTTAGTTGCTATCTGTCATTGTTGTGAAATATCTGAAATATTGTTGATATACGGATTACATGAACAGGAACTGTATAAGAATTTATTTGACATTAAACTGCCAGATTTGATAGCATGTCTATTCTTTTGCTGGAATTACTGGAAATGAACCATAACTGTGTAGCTCGTTATTATCTTCAGTTCCTTATTTATTATTGTTACTTGCTGAGTTGGTTGTACTCATACTATACCCTGCACTTCGTGTGCAGATCCAGGTATTCTCGGACATAGCGGGTGTTGTTCCTTTCGCGCGGTTGATTTTCAGGAGATTTTGATGTAACTATCGTGTTCCGCAGACCTTGTCTCTCCTTCTCTATCTCTTTGTTCACTGTATTTCATCTCAGACTATTATAGACTATATTTTCCAGACTTGTATTCATATTATATGCGTATGTACTTAGTGTCACCAAGTTTTGGAAAGTGTTTGTATTGTATTTAAATATTATATTTTCAATCTTGAGAGAAATTGTGGTTTATTGAGATTTTCGTCTTGCCTAGTATTGAGATAGGCGCCATCACGACGGGTGAGATTTTGGGTCGTGACAGAACCGTGCCCATATAGATTGCTCAAAGTCAAATCAAACCGTGCCCATATAGATTTCTCGAAACCCTATTTCGATCGAAAATGAAGAGAAATATGTTCCTTACAAACATATTGTGATTTAAAATTTAGCAGAATTCCTTTCTTCTTCCTTCATTGCAAAAGAGCTTCGTACTTCCGAATATAAACAAGCCCAAGGGAAATACTTAATCGGAATACAAATGATCTCTCCCTCACTTGGGGACTGATATCCGACTCAAACAACTGAAGTCATCAGGCCCCGAATGCAAAAGACCTAATAGGCAATGCCACGACTTCTAAAAGTCACGGCTACCCCACTTAGGAGCTATTATCTAGGGCAAGCCTAGATAAAACGAGAGAACAAGCCCAATGGGTAACTACCCAATTAAAAGGCTACAGCCAAATTAACATGGCTCGGAGGCGTCCGAAATCCGTAACAAAAATAAGCCTTCAAAAATATTAGAACTTCGGACAACCGGTCCTAAAGGCTACCCTCGGCAAAATCTCTAACTTAAGAAAGGAAACAAAGGCAAGATTTGTTCGAACCCTCGAACACAACCTTACTGTTTCGTGCTCAGGCATTATTTTTCCTTTGTAAAAACAAATAAATCAAAGGAATATTATGAGATCCAAAAGGGCATGTAAATCCATATATTTATACACAATAGATTTTTTACAAAGGCCAAATTGGCCTAAAACTACAACGGCTAAAAAACGGACTCAGAAAAAATGCAAAAGGAAAACAAAAAACCTAATGTCCTAGGTGGATTGATCTTCATCGGAGGTTTCATCCTCATCCTCGGGTTTTTCTCCTTCATCGGATTCACTTAAGCTTCTCTCGGAGTCTTTCTCAGGGAAAGCCAGCCTTTGGGCCCTGGCTTCCTCCGCTTTTGGCATTTTCAGTTTCGGCCACAATATCGAAGCCCTGGGCACTAACCTCCTCGAGAGCTTCCCTCCGAGCCTGCCATTTCGCATGCTCGACCATGCCCTTGGCCTTGGCCTGGTTGACCTCAACATTGACCCTAAACTGGGCCACTTTAGCTTCAACCCTTTTGTTAGTCTCAGTCATCTCAGATCTGGCAACTTCGAGTTCACCGGCCAAGCTTGCCTTATCAGAAACGTCTAAATCCAATTGATGCTGGAACTCTTTGATCTGTATCGAGACCTTCTCTTTCGCAGCTCGGAGATGGGTCTCGGCCGACTCCAGTTGAGCTTGGACGATTTCCTTTTTCGAGGCTAGAATATCCATAATCTTTTTAAACTCTTCCACCTCGGCCTGTATCGCATCCTCCTGTGTTTGAAGCCGTCCGATTTTTTCTAAACTCTGTCGGGCCTGCATAATTAGATCATTATTGGTTATCTCCAATTCATCTTCAGTATCGTGAAGTACTCGATATACCTGCTCAGCCATCTCGGCATGCTCATTCTGAGTCGTTGCCAAATCTGCCCGAAGCTTCTCACTAACGAGTTTGTAGGTGTCACTATTCTCAGTGAGGCTCCGAAGCTCGGCCTCATGCTCCTCCCGAATTCGGAGGAAAGCCTCATGATGCAACACCGAAGTCTGCAAACAAGGAACAAGATGTTAGAATTATCTACAACTTTAAGTATAAAAGAAACGAAAGAGATACCCTCGAAGTTACCCGATTTAGAGCATGCTGGGCCTCGTTAAAGAGGCAAGCGGGTCCTACCGTGTTCATCACGGCTTGATCCTCTTCGGTCACCAAAGACCTAAGGTAAATAGAAATCCCCACGGGTGGAGAGAAAATTCGGGCATCCTCTATGACGGAGAGTATTATTCTCCGCCTATGATTGGGATTAGCACTCGGGACTGGGAATCGGTCTACCAACTTTGGGCTCGATGAAGACTCGATAGCACCCGACCATGATGCTTTCCTCGGTACTGGTAATCCACCAAACCCGATAATATCTTTCGAGGCAGCGGACTCGAGCCCATAAAGAAAGCCATGAATATCAGTCGACCCCTGAACACCCTCGTAAGATCGACTTTCCAACATGTTAGCCTCACAGATCATAGCATCTGAAATCTAAGGGGATCCATTAATTTCGATTATCCCGAGTTCATCCCTCAAGAAATCTTCTGCTGCTCGAGAAGTCCTGCCCCTGGTCTCTCCTTTGACCATCTCAGCTCGGGGCGTGATGGCCTCAGCATTTTCTTGTCCAGGAATTATAGCCAGAGCCCCCTTATCAACCTCTACCGATCCGTAGATTGTTGTATCACAACATTAGCCCGCACATAGGATAATTCCTCGTCTGCTTCTTCGGGCTCATCCCTTAATCGTCGGATCGAGTCCAGAGGCATAATATCGGAGCCCCCCTTGGGCTTGCGAGTGTTCTTTGTCGTTTTTTTCTTTTCCGAGACCGGAGAACTCGGAGCCTCTTTTCTTTTCTTCTCTTTGGCCTGCTTCGGAGCAGGGACCTCTTCGTCACCAGACGGGGGCCTCATGGCATCGTCCTTCCCAAGGCCTACAAAGGAAAAAAAAGGGGTGAGCAAGAGATAAAGACTAAACGATAAACAATCTGAGAAAGAGTCTTACCATGACTATGGGACTCCCATCGACCCTTCGATAGTTCCATCCAAGCACGATCGGAGTAGGGCCTTTACAGCACCAGACCTTCAACCCATCATTTAAGTTCTGGAATCGGTTCCGGCATTCGGGCCACAACTGTAACAAGCATAGAAAGATTGGATCAAGAAAACGAAAAGCAAACCACAAAGTTGAACGTTCGAAGGGCAATAGTACTAATGATTCATGTTCCATTTCTCAGGAAACGGCATGTCATCGGCAGGGATAAGGTCCGATTCGGATCAACTAAGATTGGGACCGAGCTAAATGGAGACTGGTCAAAGATCGAGATCAAGATCGGGCTAAATACAGAGACCGATCGAGGCTTCAATCGGCCTTGATCGAGGAAAGCTTATCGAGCCAAAAAACGGAAAGCCGAAATATCCGCAATTGGGCGAGAATATTGGCGAAAATCACTGCGCATATCAAGAAGAGGCCAATTAATTAATCTATCATGAGATTCTTTGCTGTATTTAAAAATATTATATTAAGAATAGAACCTCCCCACTATATAAAGGAGGGTCTGATTATTTGTAAGGGAGATTGGTTCAGATACATAGAATATAAAGCAATATACTATCTTTCTTATGGTTTTTGATATTTAGCCATATTGTTCTTCTATTAGTTACTCTCCATTCAGTTTGAGGGTCATAAAACTTGAAGGCTTAGGCTAATTGATTCATTCGGTTTACATTCATTTTCCTTTACAGTTTATTTCGATATTCATTTTTATATTTTCTCAATATGTATCGAATTATACCACGTGTCCTTAGAGCCGCGTACAAATTTAATTAATTATCCGTTTTTCGGGTAAACACCTATCTAGAACATATATAAGAGTGAAGTTGAGCTTATATCATTAGATGAGCATGTCCTTGATCAAGGAATGGTTTTCATTAGAAAAAGCAAAGGTAGATCTGTTAATGTTTAATATCGGTGTGATGAAATTAGCTTGTTTTTCCAGAAACGGACGGAGCTCCAAGTTATGAAATGCAATTTATAGTCTATTTCATCTTAGTGAAAGTCCTAATACTACCCCAAATTACTCTTCTATTATACGTAGTAGTCCCTAATCTGTCCGTAAAAAAAGTTTGATTAATAAGTAAGAACATGTAGATTATTAGTCTCTTGCTTTGTTGATAAAGAGTGTACAGTTAACTCTTTGAGAAACTAAAGATATCAATTTTCAAATAAAATGTAAAAAATGAGTTCGTCAAAATTTAGTAGCACCTACAAGGCTATAATTATTAGTAGAAGAAATATATACTTACTATTATACTTAATAAGACCAGATGAGGAAACGTCAAAGAAAATCAAATATATAATTCATTAAGAAAATCAAAGATACAATCCATTACATAGAAAGAAGAAAAAAAACTAATCAAAGTGACAATGATTCTTTAATTGAGTTTCGTCCCCATTGGTATCTAAAAGAAAACCGGAAAACCCGATATAAAGAGGATCTTTATGCAAATAGCCAGTTATTTTTTTTTAGCTGATATACATAAAGTATATATTTATTATACACACATTATTTATCACCAATTATTTTCAGTTTAAACAGTTAGCTAAGCTGCTATTTTAATTAATTCTTCATATAAAAATTTGGGATGAGCTAATGAGATAACCTACTTACCCGAATGGGGTTAATTCGCGATGATGAAGACTCATGGCTTAGTAGGCTATCATGAAGGCCCATGGCTTAGGCTGGTGACCTCCATCACATTTTGGAGGAGTGTCCGACTAAAATGGCTCAAGTCGTCGAGGTTATGTCACAATTTATGATAGCAGCGACTTGCATCCGGGTGGCACCTACCCAATTCTAAGGTAAAACCTTTATGGGGAGCCCTATTTAGGGTTCTCCATTGAATTTGTACCAATATTTTACCAAAGTTTTGCCGATACCGAATATTTAGGTAACTTCAAATATGGGTTTCTTCTCCGTTGCTGCTTCTTCTATTCTTTTTCTTTTTCTTCCTTGTTTTAAAACTCAGATCCAAACTTCGAAGTGGTACTTGTAGATCGAAGTGGAGAAATTTTAACCATCATTGTTGAACCTAGAGAAAGCTTACTCGATGGTGGCCTTGTTGAAATCAATGAAACATGCCTCTTGAGAGCTAGAAGAACTTTAGATTTGATTCTGAAGTTGCATTGAATAGAGAGAAAAACTTCATATCCAATTTTGAAGTTATATTGAAGAGATAAAACAACTTCATATCCCGATTTTGAAGTTGTATTGATAAAAAGTTGCATTGAGGAGATATATAAGAGCTTCAGATCCGATTCTAAAACCCAAAATTGTAACTTCAGATACAAATTATGAAGTGTGTTTCGAAATGGGTAGGTTTTATAAATTTTTATGCAATGTGGGTATGATGTCAAAGGTAGCCCCAAAGTCGAGTATATTAACACTTCCCCAAATTCTAACTCCAAGATTTATTGGCCCAATGAGTAATGTTATTGTTTGGGATGAAAAGTAGGCCTATTCAAAATTTTCATATATCAACTGAATTTAATTTGAGAAAACGGTGCTTTATGGCCCCCAAAATATTTATTAGCCCATATTTTTTTCATTGACCCAGAATAGCCTTCACCCAATTTATTGGCAAGTTATAGCATGTTTACCCGTAAAACGGTGCAGTTGAATTTATACGTAGTTTCTAGACAAGTGAATTAATTTGATCCTGAAATAATACAATAATTGAAAAAATATATAATACTTAGCCTTTAAATATAGATAAAAATAACAGAGATGAAAATTTCGTTACAGTGTTTCCGGGCACGGTGATGATGAAATCAAAAATCAAGAAGGTAAAATTATATAAAGCTTTGTATAGAATAGAGTATACGTTTAGCCAGAAAATTCGTGTCCTTTACAATGATGACTGATCTCACTATTTATAGCTATCTATAGGGAATGACCCTCATTTAATGTCAATTATGAGGGTCATTGATAAAGATGTAACGGTGAACATAAATGGCAAATTCTTTGTAACAGACCATCGCTCTTAATGCTGCAGAATATTCCCTAGTAAATGCTACCGGGCACAAAGCATTTACTACACCTTTATGATAGTTATCCTTTTCGATGACAAGCGGAACGGCTACATCCGGTCTTCAACCATCCCCATCTTGGGTTCCACGTGTCCTCCTTTTAGACAACCACGTGTCATATCATATTTTACCTTATACAGATAGTCCCCCTTCTTTTCGGTGACATAACTTTGTGTTACCGAGAAGTTGGTAGAATTGCCTTTTTGGCGGGAATTAATATAACTCCTTCTAAAGGTTTCTGACAATTGATTAGACGCACACTTCTCCGTATTTAATGTCCTGAACACACATCATCCCATGATTCATCACTACTTTTTCTGATTATCGAGGTAATCATGGCCATGAATTTATCCTCCAAGATTTTACTTATACGCAACATTCTTTTCCTTTGCGTTTCGAAATTCCTTGAACTTCTGATTTGCATCTTTGATTTCCATCGTTTCTCTAATTCTCTTCAAACACAAACTCTCTTCCAATGGCTTCTTCCTCTAAGCGTGTTGGTTCTACAACGAACAGGAACAAAACCGAGGACTCTGTTCCTTGGGTTCAATCATCCCAAGAAGACTTATTACTTCGAAGGAGTTTGAAGAGAAATTCTCTACTACTAACCCTCGTACATGGGCTGCTAGTAGGTACCCTTCTTCCATTCGTCCCTCCAGTATTCCTGTTGTGAAGGAGGATTGTTGTTTCCATGAGTTAGATATTATTTCTCCTGATCTATCGGAGCGAGTGACCCTTCCCAAGAAAGGTTTTACATACGTTTTTACGTATCCCTTTACTTTGAGTGCATTTTATTTGAATAGAGAGCTTAATTCCTTAATTACGGAGTTTCACCTTCATTACTATGTGTGTATTGCACAGGTAAGTCCTTCAGTATGGAGGACGGTCGCCTGCCTTTGACGTTTGAGCCAAGAAACTGGAGAGGAGCTAACCTAGCTCATATGATGAATCTTTATTCCCCTAGAATCTTCCACGGGGGAATGATAAACCTTTGCAAGCTTGGCCACCATACTTTGCTGTTTAGCATGGATGATGACAACGACCGTGGGTGGATGGAACGATTCGTTGTAGTTTCCACCAGCGACATCATTCCAGCAACGACTTCATCCTTTGCGGTTACTTGGAACCGCACTGGTAAGTTCTTCGTATAGTATTCCTTTTTGCTAGATTTCCTTTTATGGTCGTATCATCTCTTCACCCTTCGTATGTTTTAGCAACTCAATGGATCCCACTGATGGTAGCAGGTTTGGACCAGTGGGTTCAAAAGATTTAAATGTTACGACGCCCGAAACTTGTTTGTGGAAAGAACTGGCCCTTAAATATGGGTGGAAGGCCAAAAATCATGGTAATTCTAATTGACCTTGCTTCCATTATAAAGAACTTGGTTGAACCCTTCTGACTTGTTCATGGAATTAGGTTTACCTGCGGGCTTTGTTGCTGTCACCGAGGAGGACGTTTTGGTTGATCCCACAGATGCAGCAAGGCTGCTTCAGGAAGCACTTACTCGAACATGTATCTCCGGGTCTATTACGGGTGCAAACGCTTCTTTACGGAGTCCCCGGCCAGAGGATAAGCAAACAAAGAGAAGACGTTCCTTTGTGGCCAGGGAAAAGAATAAGAGGGCAAAGACTGATGCCCCCAAGTCATCTCCGGTGGCGATGATGGTCCTCCTTCCAGGGCGGTCATAAACACTGTGATGATTGATGACGATGAAGAAGTTGTTGATGAGGGAGTTTCTTTAAACAGAAGGCGACGATCATCATCGTCTCAACATGATGCTTGACCTTTTGAGATAGTTACACCAACTGAAGACGATGTCTCGGCACTTTGGGGAGAATCTAATTTGGTAGAATATGCCAACTCCCATTTTTCGGCCCCAATTGTTGTAACCGGTGCTGCGAGGCTGAGTACCGGGTCCTTGCCATCTCACGTTGGTGAGCATCCAACAACCGGCACTATATTTGATGCAGCTGCTTCTGATTCTTAAATTCCACCAGCTTCATCTCCACCTTCACCAACACCATCAACTGCTACAACACTGCCATCTTCATCCACTCTTCCACCAGCAGTTGCTACATCTCCTCCATCGACCGCACCTGACCATAAGGAAGATGTTCCTCTTCCACAGTCCCCAGTTCATGGGAATTTGGGGAAAAATTATGCTGCCTCTTCTGAAGATCCACAAAGGAGGAGGAACGCTACTCTTTCTATCTCTACCGAATGCAACTTACTATCCCGGTCAATGGAGCTTGCTAACTATCTGAAGCCTTTGGCTTTTGAAAAAGACTGGGAAATGATTTAGGCACTCTCGAGAGAGTGTTTGTCGAACAATGCTATGCATAACGCCGCAACAGTACATTTGTTTCTTCCTATGTTATTTCTTCTACTTTTGAACTAATGCATTTTAAGTTTTACCTCTTCATGTTTTGTAGGACAACTTTCTTGCTTCTAAGGACCTTCAAAGATTGATTCGTGAGAAGGAATAACTTACTTCTGAACGGAATCAGCTTTTAGCAGAACGAGACCAAATTGTTCTCCTTCTCTCGGGACTGGAAACCAAATCTACTGAGGCCGTTGGTTTAAAGGCTTGTTTGCGGCACAGCAAGCAAGAAGTGTGACGAGGCCAATGTGTATAGGATATTTCTGCTCGTGCTTTGTCAAATTCTAGTATAGTTTAAGATATCGTCCCATAGAGATTGGAAAATCTATGCTACAAACTTGTAATATTTTAGCTACTATTTGAGAGAACCAAATTGATGGAAAGAGAGTATGATTTTGAATTTATAAATTACTTAAACAAAAACAACTTTTGGAAAATTTATATTTAAAGAGGGTTGAAAATCATTGAATTTACTTGACAATATTTTTATAATGAAATCTTAAATTCTACATATATTTCACTAATGGACAATTGCTTATTGCTAATACAAATATGCTTCTCTCACTAGAAAGTAAACAATTAATAATACTCCTTGAGGTTGTATTATTTACTAACTTATGACTAGTGATGATAAGACCGAAGTTATATCTTGCCTGAATTGTGCCAAGAAGTAGTAAAGACCTCTTGAGATTAGCTTTACGAAAAAATCAATGATATTGCTTATAACAATTCCTTCGTGAGAATTAGAATTGAAGTAAGAAAAAATCAAGATTTGGAATGCTAGATTGCTGAAAATTACCCTCTATCTACTTATTCATGCTAGTCAATATGTATCAATTTTGCTTCATGAGAATTACAAAATCAATACAAGTAACTTTAGAAATAAATAGATTGATGTGAGTAATTAAAATCTAACATCCCAGCACAAAATAAAAGTGGAGCTAGAGACTCTCAGGCCATGTATGTAATAAGATTGAGAAAACTATTATAAATATATATATCAAACATCATCAAATTATCCCAACAAAAAATACACTACTCCATTATAAAGTATTTGAAAAAGAAAGGACTTCTATAATATGGCATATATTGCCAACACTACTGTCACGACCCAAAATGTCACCTGTCGGGATGACGCCTATCTCAATACTAGACAAGCTGAAAATCTCAATAAAACACCATATCTTTTAAATTTGAAAATAAAATAATTAAATTCAGTGGAAGAAATCTCACAATTTCAAATATAACACTCCCAAAACCCGGTGTCACTGAGTACATGAGCATCTAAATGAATACAAAGTCTAACTGATAAACATCACTGTCTGAAGTATAGAACATTACAATAACAAACAGGAAGGGAATCAAGTTTGCGGTCGTCAAGCAGCTACCTTGATATTCTCCAACAAAAATAACTCCGATTTCTAGCAGTCTTCGTATCCGGGAGCACCTGGATCTGCACACGAGGTGCAAAGTGTAGTATAAGTACAACTAACTCAATAAGTAACAAGACTAACCTCTGGGCTGAAAGAAATGATGAGCTCCGCAAGTACAATCCAGTAAAAATAATGGTACAAAAATGTAGGCATGCTTTCAAGTTCAACAGTTAAACTCAATACAAGTGAAATAGATCAATATTGCATGATATGAGGCATATGACATCTCAGTAGAGAGACCTCATGTAAATACTGGTCACAAATTATCCGGTCATTTGGTACTGTTTATGGACAATCCAGCCCAGGGGTGTTCCAACCCGTATATATATATGCACATCAACTGACAGTCAGTCACCCAGTACCGTATAAGGCCAATCCATCGTTGGGATAATTTATCCCTAAATATAAATGATACTGACAAGATCCATGTCCAGATAACTCATTACAATACAAATGAGTAAGGCAAGTCCATGCCTTGGAAAGTCCGTCCCGAATGTCGATGATCATCTACGCTCACTGGGGGTGTGTACGGACTCCGGAGGCGCTCCTTCAGCCCAAGCGTAATACAAAGCCAATATGGCCTACTGCAGGCGGGCAGTCCCGATCCGTATAATAACAAAGCCTCTAAGGCCTGCTGCAGACGGGCAACCCCGATCCAAAAATAGTAAAGCCAATAAGGCCTGGTACAGGCGGGCAGCCCTGATTCAAAAATAGTAAAGCCGATAAGGCCTGGTGCAGGCGGGCAGCCTCGATCCATATAATAGTAAAGCCTATAAGGCCTGCTGCAGGCGGGCAACCCCGATCCATAAAATAGTAAAGCCAATAAGGCCTACTGCAGGCGGGCAACCCCGATCCATAAAATAGTAAAGCCAATAAGGCCTGCTGCAGGCGGACAACTCCGATCCATAAAATAGTAAGCCAATAAGGCCTGCTACAGGCGGGCAACCACGATCCAGTTAATAATAACATATATAAAGCCAAATGGCCTGCTGCGTTGCGCAGCTCAATCCCATAAATATCCTCACAATGGATAATTATTACTGAGTATGAAATGTATATTTCTGAACAATTAATTCAACGACAACATGACCCCATGGGTCCTAAAATATCGGCATGTAGCTTAAACACGATATTTATCACAAGCCTTAGCTCAATTCCTCTAATACGTGCCACATGTTCAGATAATAACATGATTCTTTAATTTACAACTTCACGGGATTTATTCAAGACACAATTTCTATGGTGCACGTCTACATGTTCATCACCTATCGTGTGTGTCACCTCCAAACAATTTATTTCATACCTAATTCGGGGATTCATACCCTCAAAACCAAGTTTAGAAGTGTTACTTACCTCAAACCGTGTAATTCTTTACTCTGGTATGTCGTTGCCTCGTGAATTGTCTTCTAAATGCCTCGAATCTAGCCATAAATAATTTGTTTCAGTCAATAAAAATGATAGGAATTAATTCCATAAGAAAATACAAATTTTCCATCAAAATCTGAAATTTCACCAAAATATCGCCTGTGGGGCCCACATCTCGGAACCCGATAAAAGTTACAAAATCTGAAAGCCCATTCAACCACGAGTCTAACAATATAAATTTTACCAAAACCCGACCTCAACTCAACCTCCAAATCTTTAAATCTTATTTTCAAATCCCTAAGTTCAAACTCCCGATTTACACCTCAAAAACATGTAATCTAGTCAGATTATTCGATGATAATTCAATATTATGGAGTAGAAATGATCACAAGTGACTTACCTCAAGTTTCCCTTGAATTCTCTCTCAAAATCTCCCCAAAACCCGTGCTTGAAGGTCCAAAAATGGCAAAACTCGGAACCCCCTCTGTTTTTAACATTCTGTCCAGGATTTTCGCATCCGCGGTGATTTCTTCGCACCTTCTTATGTACCTCCGGAAGAAGAGTATATTTATTATAATATAAATTCGGGAGAATGAACAGTTTCTTTTAACAATGAATTAATTTAAACAAAAAATCAAGTATATGAGATTTTCATCCTTTAATATTTTTATCTAACAATTCACAATATATATATATATATATATATATATATATATATATATATATATATATATATATATAATATTAATTAAACAAAGAATACTATTTACACAAGTAATTCATGTTTTGAGTCCTAAACTACCCGGACTTTAGCATTAATAGTAGCTACACATGGACTCTCGTCACCTCGTGCGTACGTAGCCCTCACATTTAGCAACAATTATTACTTTAATTACCTATGGGGTAATATTTACCTCACAAGATTAGACAAGAGACTTACCTCGTCTTGCTCCAATTTAATACACTAGTAGGTCTTTTCCTCGATTATCCAACTTCGATTGGCTCGAATCTAATCAAATATAATTCGATACAATCACTAAAATTTATAAGAATCAATTCTATAAGAAAATACTACATTTTCAATAAAATTCCAAAAATAATTAAATATTCGTCTGTGGGGCCCACGTCTCGAAATCTGGCAAAAGTTATGAAATCCGACAACCCATTCAATTACGAGTCCAACCATACCAGTTTCACTCAAATCCGACTCCGAATCGATACCGAAATCTCAAAAATTCTTTTCTATGAGATTTTTAAAGATTTCCCAAATTTAAATCTCTAAACACTAATTTATGGTGAAAACAATGATATACTTGTATATGTAGACCAAATCCGAGTTAGAATCACTTACCCCAATGTTTTTCCCTTGAAAATCTGTCAAAAGTCGCCTCTGCTCAATCTCAAGTTCGTCAAAAATGGCAAATGGGACGAATGCCCTCTTTTATAGAGCTGCCCAGGCAGCCTTCGGAATTGGGCCTCAATCGTGGCACTCGAGCCTGAGCTTTGGTCATGGCCTCGAGCCTGAGACTCCGGTCATGGCCTCGATCATGGCCTCGAGCCTCGGACTCGGTCATGGCCTCGAGCCTGGCATCGAGGCTGTGCCTTCGATCATGGCCTCGAGCCTCGGACTCGGTCATGGCCTCGAGCCTGGCATCGAGGCTGTGCCTTCGATCATGACCCTCGATCTTGGGTCTTGATCCTGGCCCTCGATCTGGACCTTCGATCATGGCTTCGACTCAAGCCGTTGACCCTGGGTTCGATCTTGGGCTCGATCACAGCCCAAAATATCCAGCAGAAGGGAAAATTGCAGCAGCTTTTTGAGTCCAATTTTTGATCTGTTAACCATCCGAAATTCACCCAAGGCCCTCGGGACCTCAACCAAATATACCAACAAGTCCTAAAACATCATACGAACATATTTGAAACCTCAAATCACCTAAAACGATGCTAAAACCACGAATTATGCTCCAATTCAACCTTAATGAAACTTAGAATTTCTAACTTCTACATTCGATGTCGAAACCTATCAAATCAACTCCGATTGACCTCAAATTTTACACACAAGTCATAAATGACATAACAGAGCTATGAAAATTTTCAGAACTGGATTCATACTCCGATATAAAAAAGTCAACTCCCCGGTCAAACTTCCAAACTTAAATTCCTATTTTAGCCATTTCAAGCCTAATTTAATTACGGACTTCCAAATAAAATTCCGAACACGCTTATTCAAAGTCCAAAATCACCATATGGAGCTGTTGGAATCGACAAAATTCTATTCCGGGGTCGTTTTCTCAAAATGTTGACCGTAGTCAAACTTGGCCTTTTTAAAGCCAACTTAAGGAACCAAGTATTCTGATTTCAACCCCAAACACTTCCAAATCCCGAACCAACCATCCCCGCAAGTCATAAATCATTAAAAGTACATACGGGAAGTTTTATTTTAGGGAACGGGGTTCTAAAAGTCAAAATGACCGGTTGGGTCATTACATTCTCCACCTCTTAAACAAACGTTCGTCCTCGAACGGGTTTAGAATTGTACCTGGAGTGCTGAATAAGTGTGGATATCTGCTCCGCATGTCTTCCTCGGCCTCCCAAGTCGCTTCCTTGACTGGTTGGCCCCTCCACTGGACTTTTACTGTAGAAATCCTCTTGGACCTCAACTGGCGAACCTGTTTATCAACAATGGCAATTCTCTCCTCTTCATAACCCAAGCTATTATCTAGCTGAACTATGCTAAAGTCTAACACATATGATAGGTCGGCATGATACTTCCGGAGCATAGATACGTGGAAAATCGGATGAACTACTGATAGGCTTGGAGGCAATGCAAGCTCATAAACGACCTCCCCAACTCGTTTCAACACCTCAAATGGGCCTGTAAACCTTGGGCTCAACTTGCCCTTCTTCCCGAATCTCAAAATTCCCTTTATCGGCGAAACCTTCAAGAGAACTTTTTCACCTACCATAAATGATATATCACGCGCTTTCTGATCCGCATAACTCTTTTGTCTTGACTGTGCTGTGCGAAGTCGCTCCTGAATCAACTTTACCTTTTCCAAGGCATCCCTTACCAAATTAGTACCATATAACTTAGCCTCACCTGGCTCAAACCATCCGATAGGTGAACGACATCGCCGACCATATAAAGCCTCAAATGGAGCCATCTCGATGCTGGATTGGTAACTGTTATTATAAGCAAACTCGACCAAAGGCAGGAAACGATCCCACTGACCTCCAAAGTCGATCACACATGCCCTGAGCATATCCTCCAAAATCTGAATTGTCCTCTCTGACTGCCTGTCGGTCTGCGGATGAAAGGCTGTGCTGAGCTCTACACGGGTCCCTAACTCACTCTGTACTGCTCTCCAGAAATGTGAAGTAAACTGAGGGCCTCTATCTGATATGATGGAAATTGGCACACCGTGCAACCGAGCTATCTCCTAAATATAAATCTGGGCTAACCTCTCTGAAGTATATGTAGTCACAACAGGAATAAAATGTGCCGACTTAGTCAACCTATCAACAATCACCTAAACTGCATCAAACTTCCTCAAGGTCCGTGGCAATCCAACTACAAAGTCCATAGTAATTCGTTCTCATTTCCACACTGGATAGTCATCTGCTGAAGTAGGCCACCTGGCCTCTGGTGCTCATATTTAACTTGCTGGAAATTTAGACAACTAGATACATACTCAATTATGTCCTTTTTCATTCGTCACCACCAATAATGTTGCCTCAAGTCACGATACATCTTAGTAGCACCTGGATGAATAGAATACAGAGAACTGTGTGCTTCCTCTAGGGTCTTTTTCCTCAGTTCATCCATATTAGGAACACATAGACGATCCTGGAGTCGCAGAACACCATCCGCTCCAATAGTAACTTCCTTGGCACCACCCAGTAGTACCGTTTCTCGAAGAACCATTAACTGTGGATCATCATACTGGCGAGCCTTGATCTGTTCAAATAGTGAAGACCGGGCTACAACACATGCAAGAACTCGGCTGGGCTCTGAAATATCCAGCCGCACAAGTCTGTTGACCAAGGACTTAATATCCAAAGCTAATGGCCTCTCCTCTGCTGAAATGAAAGCCAAACTACCCATACTCTCCGCCTTTCTACTCAAGGCGTCTGCAACCACATTTGCTTTGCCCGGATGATACAGGATATATAATCTTTTAGTAACTCAAGCCATCTGCTCTATCTCAGATTTAGGTCCCTCTGCTTGAACAAATACTGCAAACTGCGATGATCAGTGTAAACTTCACAAGACACCCCATAAAGATAATGCCTCCAAATCTTTAGAGCGTGAACAATCGCAGCTAACTCCAAATCATATACCGGATAATTCTTCTCGTGGGGCTTCAGCTGATGTGAAGCATATGCAATAACTCGCCCTTCCTGCATCAATACACAACCCAACCATCGCGTGAAGCGTCACAATACACTGTATACATCCCCGAACTGGAAGGCAACACTAACACTGGTGTTGTAGCCAATGCTGTCTTGAGCTTCTGAAAGCTCACCTCACAATCATCTGATCATCGGAACGGAGCACCCTTCTGGGTTAATTTGGTCAAAGATTCTGCAATAGATGAAAAACCCTCCACGAACCGACGATAATAACCTGCCAAACCTAGAAAACTCCCAATCTCAGTCGCCGAAGTGGGACGGTGCCAAATTTGAACTTTCTCAATCTTTTTGGGATCAACTTTAATGCCCTCGTCCGATACAATATGCCCCAAAAATGCTACAGACTCAAGCCAGAACTCACATTTAGAGAACTTCGCATATAGCTTTTGTTCCCGCAACGTCTGAAGCACTACTCTCATATGCTGCTCATGCTCATGCTCCTCCTTACTGCGGGAGTAGATCAAAATGTCATCAATGAAGACAATGACAAACGAATCAATATATGACCTGAATACCCTGTTCATCAAATCCATAAACGCTACCGGGGCGTTAGTTAAACCGAAGGACATCCCCAGAAACTCAGAATGACCATATCTAGTCCGAAAATCAGTCTTCGGAACATCCGAATCCCGAATCTTCAACTAATGGTTACCCGACCTCAAATCGATCTTAGAGAACACCCTAGCACCCTGCAATTGGTCAAATAGATCATCAATACGCGACAACGGGTACTTGTTCTTAATAGTGCCTTTATTCAGTTGACGATAATCAATACACATCCACATTGTTCCATCCTTCTTCTTCACAAATACTACCGGTGCACCCGCAAGGCGATACACTCGGTCTGACGAACCCTTTGGCTAGTAACTCCTCAAGCTGCTCTTTCAATTCTTTTGAAGCCATGCGATACGGTGGGATAGATATAGGCTGGGTATCTGGAGCCAAGTCAATACAGAAATCAATATCACAGTCAGGCGGCATACCTAGAAGATCTGAAGGAAATACATCGGAGAACTCCCGAACTACAGGCACTGAATCAATAGCCGGAGTCTCTACAGTAGTATCCCGAACATAGGCTAGATAAGCCAAACAACCCTTCTCGTCTATGTGTTGAGCCTTTATAAAAGAAATAACTCGATTAAATAAACTAATAGACGAACCCTTCCACTCCAGCTTAGGCAATGCTGGAATAGCCAAGGTAACAGTCTTGGCATGACAATCTAGAATAGCATGATATGGAGATAACCAGTCCATGCCAGAATAATTTCAAAATTAGTCATCTCAAGCAATAAGAGATCTGCTCTAGTTTCATAGCCAGAAAATGTAATAATGCAGGACTGGTAGATCCGGTTTACAACAACAGAATTGCCCACAGGGGTGGACACATAAACAGGAGTACTCAAGGACTCACGAGAAACACCCAATAATGGAGCAAATAGAGATGACACATATGAATACGTAGATCCTGGATCAAATAATACTGAGGCATCTTTGTCGCAAACAGAAATAATACCTGTAATCATGGCATCTGAGGCCTCTGCATCTGGTCGGGCCGAAAAAGCATAGAACCGAGCTGGGGCGCCAACTGTCTGGCCTCCGCCTGGCTGACCTCCACCTCTAGGACGGCCCCTACCCACTTGTCCTCTACCTCTGGGTGGTCGGACAACTGGTGGAGAAACTGGTCCGGTAAGTATAGGCTGCTAACCCTGCTGTACTGGTCTACCCCGAAGCCTGGGAAAAAACCTCCGCATGTGACTGGGATCCCCGCACTCGTAACAACTCTTCGGTGTGATGGGCTGCTAATTAAGTGTCTGGCCCTAGGGACGTAAATACCCACTGGGAGGACCCTGAATAGCTGGTGGGCGGTAAGAAATCTATGGGATAGAACTAAGATAAGGTCGCACTGGAGAACCTCGAGGAGGTGGTGGTCTTGGATATGGGGGTCTGCTGGACTGCCCCCTCACGAACTGACCTCTGCCTCCGGACGGAGCACTTGTGAACTCTCCAGAGTACCTGAACCGCTTATCTCTCATAATCTGCTCTCGGCTCCGCTGACGTACACCCTCAATCCTCCGAGCTATCTCCACAACTCCGTCATAAGAATTACCCATCTCAACCTCTCGAGCCATAGTGGCCTGAATACCAGTATGTAAACCGGCTACAAACCTTCGCACTCTCTCCGCCTCAGTAGGGAGTATCATTAGTGCATGGCGAGATAATTCATAAAATCTCGCCTCATAATTAGTCACTGACATCTGACCCTACTGGAGCTGCTCAAACTGAAACCGCAACTCTTCCCTCTGGGAGGGTGGAATATACCTGTCCAAGAAGATACGGGTGAACCTGTCCCAAGTCATGGGAGGAGAATCTGCTGGTCTGCCAAGAGCATAAGACTGCCACCATCTACGGGCTCTACCCTCTAGCTGAAAAGTAGCGAAATCAACCCCATGGGATTCCAATATCCTCATGTTGTACAGTCTATCCTTGCAACGATCAATGAAATCCTGTGGATCCTCATGTCGCTCACCCCCGAAGACAGGAGGATGTAGTCTAGTCCATCTGTCCAATAGTTTCTGAGGATCGACGGCTACAGTTGGCCTGGGCTCAGGTGTAGCTGCTGCCAATGGCTGGGCTCCACCCATGGGTAGTGCACCCTGGGTTTGATATACAACAACTGCCTGTCAATAAGCCTGCGCGGTAGGGGTCTGTGCTCCCCCGCCTGCCTGAGATATGGCTGAGTCTGCCGGAAATAAACCGGCCTGAGTCATATTGCCCATGAATCGCAGCATACGACCCATGACATCCTGAAATCCCGGTGCAGATGTGAAGTCCGCCGGATCTGGCTCTGCCACATGCACCTCCTCCTGCTCCTCAATAATGGGATGCTCTGCTAGATCCACTGGCGGCATAACTGGAATAGTCCTGGGACGTCCTCGCCCTCTACTACGGGCTGGAGCCCTCCCTCGGCCTCTAGCAACTGGGGGAGTAGCTCTTCCCTGGTCTGGAACTTCATTCAAGCGCGTTCTCACCATCTGTGAGAAAATAAGAGAAGGATAGTGCTACATTAATTGCACGATGGAATGTGAAGAAAGGTAATTTACTAACACCCTATAGCCTCACGAAGATAAGTTCAGACGTCTCCGTACGGATCCGCAAGCCTCTATTAGGTCTGCTCAAAACTTGTGAGACCTACATGAACCTAGTGCTCTGATACCATGTTGTCACGACCCAATTTCACCTATAGGTTGTGATGGCGGCCAACACTATAGCTAGGCAAGCCAACTAATAAATTAAACATATATCGATAAAATTTAAATCCAAGAAAAATAATAAGACACCAAATTCTACCAATGTGTGTGCCAAGACCTGGTGTCACAAGTGGATGAGCATCTAGTAGATTATATAAAATCTCAAATACTGTCTGAAATAAAAATAGACAGAATGAAAAATACAAGGAGAGACACTAGTAGCTGCACAACGGCTCAGAAAGGCAGCTCAATACTATGCCCCTGGATAACATGGGTGTAAGGCGATAGGTCCCTCACTAGTACTTGCCTCAGGTCCTGCACAAAAAGTGCAGCAGGTGTAGTATGAGTACGTAAACAACGTGTACCCAGTAAGTATCAAGCCTAATCTCGAAGTGGTAGAGACGAGATGGCCGACTTTGACACTCACTATGGGTCAATAATAATAATTGAAATAAAACTAGAATATTTTTATCAGCATGATTCACAGAATTTACAATAATTTATTTAACCAGTAGAAATAATTAAATTCCTTCAAATGCAACAATTCCCAATATATCAGTTAAATTCCTTCAATTCCAATAAAATTTCCAATTTATCAATTAGCTTTACAAGCTGCAATAAACTATCAAAGTATCGTGTAATTATTATTATTATGCACGATTTCTGCTGAGATCGTACGGCCCTATCCAGAGTGTCGTGTACACTACCGAGGGACGTGCGGCACGATCCATAGATGCATCTATCCTGTCGAGGCGTTCGGCCCGCTCCACACGAAAGGAGGACATTTTCTTATGTACCTCCGGAAGAAGAATGTATTTATTATAATATAAATTCGGGAGAATGAACAGTTTCTTTTAACAATGAATTAATTTAAACAAAAAATCAAGTATATGAGATTTCCATCCTTTAATATTTTTATTTAACAATTCACAATATATATATATATATAAAATAATATTAATTAAACAAAGAATACTATTTACACAAGTAATTCATGTTTTGAGTCCTAAACTACCCGCACTTTAGCATTAATAGTAGCTACGCACGGACTCTCGTCACCTCGTGCGTACGTAGCCCCCACATTTAGCAACAATTATTACGTTAATTACCTATGGGGTAATTTCCCCCTCACAAGATTAGACAAGAGACGTACATCGTCTTGCTCCAATTTAATCCACTAGTAGGTCTTTTCCTCGATTATCCAACTTCGATTGGCTCGAATATAATCAAATATAATTCGATACAATCACTAAATTTATAAAAATCAATTCTATAAGAAAATACAACATTTTCAATAAAATTCCGAAATTAATTAAAAATTCGTCTGTGGGGCCCACGTCTCGAAATCTGGCGAAAGTTACGAAATCCGATAACCCATTCAATTACGAGTCCAACCATGCCAGTTTCATTCAAATCCGACTCCAAATCGATACCGAAATCTCAAAAAAAATTTTCTATGAGATTTCTAAAGTTTTCCCAAATTTAAATCTCAAAACACTAATTTATGGTGAAAACAATGATATACTTGTATATGTAGACCAAATCCGAGTTAGAATCACTTACCCCAATGTTTTCCCCTTAAAAATCAGTCAAACGTCGCCTCTGCTCAAGCTCAAGTTCGTCAAAAATGGCAAATGGGACGAATGCCCTCTTTTATAGAACTGCCCAGGCAGCCTTCGGAATTGGGCCTCGATCATGGCCCTCGAGCCTGAGCTTCGGTCATGGCCTCGAGCCTGAGACTCCGGTCATGGCCTCGATCATGGCCTCGAGCCTCGGACTCGGTCATGGCCTCGAGCCTGGCATCGAGGCTGTGCCTTCGATCGTGACCCTCGATCTTGGGTCTTGATCCTGGCCCTCGAGCCTTGCCTTCGATCATGGACCTCGAGCTGGACCTTCAATCGTGGCTTCGACTCAGGCCGTCGACCCTGGACTCGATCACAACCCAAAATATCCAGCAGAAGGGAAAATTGCAGCAACTTTTTGAGTCCAATTTTTGATCTGTTAACCATCCGAAATTCACCCGAGGCCCTCGGGACCTCAACCAAATATACCAACAAGTCCTAAAACATCATACGAACTTATTTGAAACCTCAAATCACCTAAAACGACGCTAAAACCACGAATTATGCTCCAATTCAAGCTTAATGAAACTTAGAATTTCCAACTTCTACATTCGATGTCGAAACGTATCAAATCAACTCCGATTGACCTCAAATTTTGCACACAAGTCATAAATGACATAACGGAGCTATGAAAATTTTCAGAACTAGATTCCGACTCCGATATAAAAAAGTCAACTCCCCGGTCAAACTTCCAAACTTAAATTCCTATTTTGGCCATTTCAAGCCTAATTTAATTACGGACTTCCAAATAAAATTCTGAACACGCTCATTAAAAGTCCAAAATAACCATACGGAGCTGTTGGAATCGTCAAAATTCTATTCCGGGGTCGTTTTCTTAAAATGTTGACCGTAGTCAAACTTGGCCTTTTTAAAGCCAACTTAAGGAACCAAGTATTCCGATTTCAACCCCAAACACTTTCAAATCCCGAACCAACCATCCCCGCAAGTCATAAATCATTAAAAGTACATACGGGAAGTTATTTTTGGGAACGGGGTTCTAAAAGTCAAAATGACCGGTTGGGTCATTACACCTACGGTCTTCGCACCTGCGGTGATTTCATCGTGCCTGCGGTCTTCGCACCCGCGGTGATTTCTTTGCGCCTGCGGTCTTCGTACTCGCGGTGATTTCTTCGTGCCTATGGTCTTCGCACCCGCGATGATTTCTTTGTGCCTGCGAACTTTGCACCCGCGGCAAAATTTTTTGCACCCGCGGTCCCTGGCCAGCCCATGCATTTTCCGCTTCTGCGACTAATTCCTCGCATCCGCGAGCTCGTACCTGCAGCCCTTTTTTCACGCAGGTGCGATCACACCAGCAGCCCAGCTGCTTCAGCTCCTCCTCCAAATCCAAGTTCGATCCGTTAAGCATCCGAAACTCACCCGAGGCCCTCGGAACCCCGTCCGAATATACCAACAAGTTCCATAACATAATACAGACCTACTCGAGGCCTCAAATCATGTCAAACAACTTCAAAACGACGAGTCGCACCTCAAATCAAAATCTATGTACTTTGAACTTTCAAATTTTATTTCTTGTGCCGAAACATATCGAATCAATCCGGAATGATTTCAAATTTTGCACACAAGTCATAAATGATATAACGAAGCTATTCTATATTTCCAGAATCAGATTTTGACCCCGATATTGAAAAGTCAACTCCCCGGTCAAACTTCCAAACTTAACTTTCTATTTTAGTCATTTCAAGCCAAATTCTACTACGGACTTCGAAATAATTTTCCGGACACGCTCCTAAGTCCAAAATTACCATACAGAGCTATTGAAATTATCAAAACTCTATTCGGGGGTCGTTTATACATAAATCACCATCCGGTCAACTATTTCAACTTAAGCTTCCAACATGAAATTTATTCTTTCAAGCTAACTCTGAAATACCTTAAAACCAAAACCGATAATTCACACAAGTAATAATACCTCGTAGGAAGTTATTCAAGACTTCAAATAGTTGAAAGGAACGTAAATGCTCAAAACGACCGATCGGGTCGTTACAATCTCCCCCACTTAAATATACGTTCGTCCTCGAACGTGCCATGAGTTATTTTCAAGCCACCAAATCACTATTCCATCTTATCACGCACATACCGGGGGTGATCTCACATCACCCTATTCTATATAGGCCTGACCACACAACATAAATGTAAATCATTAATTTAACCTTAGCCCAAAAACCGTGGAGCCAAATTTCTAACATCCAGAATTCTTTTTAATACCCAAATCTCACATCTACATACTGTATAAGTAAGAACAAGCTGTATCCAGCCATAACCATA
This sequence comes from Nicotiana tomentosiformis, assembly GCF_000390325.3. Lineage (NCBI taxonomy): Eukaryota > Viridiplantae > Streptophyta > Magnoliopsida > Solanales > Solanaceae > Nicotiana > Nicotiana tomentosiformis. Next base: position 8,644,316 of record NC_090813.1, read on the forward strand.
TTCCCAGATATAATCACTTTCTATGCCGACCTACAATATTATCCTCCCAATATACTAGAATCCAACCCAATAGTATCCATTCTAGGTCCAATGACCTTATTTTATCAAACACCATTATTCCACATACATGCCACGCCAATATATCTCAACCCAAAAACTGGGCAATCTATGCACCCAAAAATGGAAAATTATCTCAAAGAAGAGAACCGTATTGTAAGTTCAACAAGCACCGCCACAACTGTAATGCTATAAGCTCATTATATATAGTATAACCAAGACACACAAATTTAATAACAGTAACCAGCTCTTCTAGAGATCACATTAACATCACTCGCACGGATAACTCACGTGCTATAGTATCAATACCTGGACCCGCACGGACAACTCACGTGCCAATAATATAAATATCTCGACCCGCACGGACAACTCACGTGCCAATAATATAAATATCTGGACCCGCACAGACAATTCACGTACCAAAAATATCAGTACATGGATCCGCACAGACAACTCACGTGCCAATAACATAATCCGCCTGGCATGGTCACATGCCTCTAATCCAAGCATAACATACAGGAGCAATCAAATAAGTACACATGAACTATCGTAACTGATCACAACTCCAGCACTCGCATCGCTATCACATCCTTCATGCACGATCATCCCACTAGGAATATTCTCATAATTCCTTTATGCCATATAGCAATAATTTGAATATCAGCAGTTTATCAACCAGGTGGGTACTGCAATATCGATGAACATCCATAAGTCAAAACACAACGCGCCTTCTGAAATGCACATCCTTCTCAGGGATTACCGAGCAACTATAACATTCACCTAAATATATATAACACTGACCATTCCATTCAGAATCCGTGATCTTACTTTCAAGAATGAACTACCACCTCATACATATAAATCTTATCCCGCACAACACACCATATCTATCATATGAAAAAAATAAGAATCTCATTATAAACTCTAAGTCACTAGCAAATTACATACCCTATTAGTTGGAACTTTTCTCTTGCTTCTTTCCCGGAGGAAATCACAATGCACAACACGTTTTCCCATACCAGTAGAAAATATCCGGTTCCAACCATGGTAGAGACCATCAAGAACACTTTGAAATCCATTCCCACCAATTCAAGCTATCAGAACTAATCTCCTCTATCTCGTCCAAGCCACGCTGGTCACCAAAACCCAAGAATATTGCCACCAAAACATCTATAAAGCCTCCACATCATTATTATCCAAAAGAACTGAGCATGCCATTACTATACTGGTGTAGCCTACAACCCCATGGTCCTATTTCCTCCGAGGTTCTCCTGGATTACCTTCAAGTTGACATTTCTCCTTATCAGAACACTACTATCCTTACCCAAAGCACACTATAAGACATCCCAACATAAAACCATACCGTCCTAAGGTCCATAAGTCATCTTATTCTTCTTAAGCACCACAAAAGTACCACACCTGTAACACTCACTTTGAAAATACCTTATTTGAGTCTAAGACCGTTTCATTCACCTTCCTGATACCGAAATATAAAATCCATAATGATATACAAAAATTCCACAAGTCTCGATACCATCCAAATTAAATCTCACATTTTAGCCATAAATAAATCCGCCGAAAATTCTCAATCGTTACATATTAATCTTGAATCCATTAGAACTTTCCCGAGAGTCACCCCCTTTGTTCAAATCCACATTACACCACCCAAATGGGCCAAAAGACACGTGCCCCATTAGCACAACAACACTCAAAGAAGTAATTCTACTTTAATACCACTTATCAAATTCATACTCCGTGCGCACTACATCATTCATGAATAACAACTCACTCACCTCGTGATTTTTATATACCCATAAAGCGAAATATATTCCATATCCAAAAATTTCCTTACTCGAATCATTCTCGAACTCCACCTCTGCAAGTCATCACTGTTCCCAAGTATACTTCAGACCATAACAAAAGAATTTGACACATAACCATGAATTGAATTGTCAATAGCAGGCTCCCCCACTTGGATCAAATCCATAGATTAAAATACTTGATAACTCACAATACCCATACTTTATTACAGCCTTAATACTGCAGTCAGTTCAACTAAAATTCTTCTCAAGCTCAAGATACACCAACCATAAAATACCTCAATCATCCACTAATCTCGCATTCATTCTCTTAACACTCAAGTCAACTTTCTCAACCAGATTCAAATTCAAGTCTCAATACATACGCCCCGCTGGCAGAAAAAAAACTCTCTATTCACATCATAAGGAACACACCTACATATATTGCTCCTTAGGAGATAACCCACCTGCTTAGTCTCAAATTGGCATCTTGTTATACCCTTTCGCAGCCACAATTACTATGAAATCACTTAATCTTTCTGAGTCCAAACTCATTAACCAGACACGAGAATTAAATTTTCCCAAAAAAAATTTAACAACGCGAAGAATCTTTCAAAACATTCACACTCGAGATTGTACATCACATCAAACGAAAATAAAACATATAATGGGCCGCACCTGCGCGCTCGCGCCTGCGGACATCCCTTCTGCTTCTGCGCATCTTGCGCATTTGCGAACAGCCTTGCACATTTGCGGGCATCGCAGATGCGGAAATTCCTCGCACCTGTGACCCCAGGCCAACTCTCGACTTCTCACAATTGTGCTTTCATCTCCGCATATGCGAGTCCGCTGATGCGCACAAATTCTCCGCACCTGCGGAGACTGCCAAGTCCAGCTCTTCTCGCACCTGCGCCTCCATCTTTGCATGTGCGGCTCGCACACCTGCGACCTCTTTTCTGCAGGTGCAAAACACCAGAACCAGCAAAGGCACCAAATTTTTCCTAAGTCCCAAGTTTCTTCCCGTTAAGCATCTGAAACACACCCGAGGCCCCCGGGACCTCAACCAAACATACCAACCACTCCTAAAACACCCTACGATCTTAGTCGAGCCTTTAAACCACGTCGAACAACACCAAAATCATGAATTAAGCACGGATTAAAGCCTAAGAATTTAAAAAATTTCAAATTCTACAAACGACGCTGAACCACATCTATTCTAGTCTGAATGCCCTCAAATTTTGCGCACAGGTCACAAATGACAATACAAACCTACTGCCACTTTCGGAATGAAATTCTGAGCTCGATATCAAATTTCCACTATCGGCCGAAATCGCCGAAAAACTAACTTTCGCCAATTCAAACCTAAATCTACTACAGACCTCCAAAACATATTTTGGACGTGCTCCTAAACCCAAAATCATTCAACGGAACTAACAGAGTCGACAGAATTCCATTTCGGATCCGTCTTCACACAATTTCAATTACGATCCAAACTCTAAGGCTTAAACTCACAACTAGGGACTAAGTGTCCCAAAACTCCCCGAATTTTATAACCAAACACTCCGGCAAAATCCCAAAAGCAGAAACAAATATGGGGAAAGCAGATATTAGGGGATCGGGGCTCAAATTCTCAAAACGACCGGCCGAGTCGTTACAGGTATACCGATCACCATGGAATTACTCCTGTATAGGTGACTCTATCTTTGCAGAGGCCTTCATAAAATGTACTGATTGTACAATAACTTGGATATTAACCAGATCAATTGGTTAGGAAATTTTATTATGCAAATTTATACGGGACTTATAAGGCTCCATTGCTTCACCCTCAATGGCTACAGGTAGGAAAATGTAGTTTTGAGTTTAATGTCGCCAGCTCGACTTATTTTCTACACGATTCTTCATTCAATTAGAGTAACTGATGGTTGTTTCTCAAATTGCCCTCCAAAATATAATTTTAGTCTGTGACCATTTACATTAAACTTTGCTCTAACACTGATCTGCTGAATCTCAATAGCACCATATGAAGTAACATCTGTAACATTGTAAGGACCTGTCTATCTGGATTTTAATTTTTCAGGGAATAGCCTAAGTCGGCTATTGTAAATAAGTACCTTATCTCCAATTTTGAAATTCTTTTTTCGGATCAAATTTTTGTGCCATATGTTTTGTTTTTTCTTTGAAAATTCTGGCATTTTCATAGGCTTCCAACCTCAGCTCGCTAATTCATTAACCTGAAAAAACCAATTTTTACCAGCAGAGGTCAAATCAAAGTTTAGTGCTTTCAATGCCCAAAAAGCTTTGTGTTCTAATTCAACTGGCAAATAACAAGCTGTTCCAAAGATAAGTCTATATGGGGATGTTCCAATCGGCGTTTGAATGCAATTCGGTAAGCCCATAATGCATTATCTAATTTTAAAGACCAGTCTTTCCTAGAAATTCTAACCGTCTTCTCAAGAATTCGTTTTAACTCGCGGTTCGAAACTTCAACTTGTCCTGGAGTTGAGCATGATATGGTGTTCCTGTTTTGTGAGTCACACTATATTTTGATAGCAAAGTAGAGAATTGCCTATTCATGAAATGAGTTCCTTGGTCACTAATGATGACTCGCGGTGTGCCAAATTTAGTAAAAATATTTTTTCTAAGAAAATTGCACACTGTACGAGAATCATTCTTTCTTGTGGGGATCGCTTCAACCCATCTTGACACATAATCCACAACCACAAGAATATATTTAAAAGAGTGAGATTAAGGAAAAGATCCCATGAAATCTATTCCCCAAATATCAAATATTTTATATACCTGTATCGATTGAAATGCCATTTCATCTCTTTTAGTGATGTTACTTATTCTCTAACACCTATTACATTGTGCAACATATGTTCGGGCATCTTTAAAGAGTGTCGGCCAGAAGAATCCAGCTTCCAAAACCTTAAAAGTTGTTTGATTTGTTGCATAATGACCTCCAATTGCTCCATGGCAGTGATATAAAATTTTGGTCATCTCTTCTTCGGGCACACATCTTCTAATTATATTATCTGCACAAAATTTAAACAAGTAAGGTTCGTTCCATAGATAATACTTTGCATCAGATATAAGTTTTTTCCTTTGTTGGTACGAGAGATCTTGGGATGTCCACTTTCTAACCAAGTAGTTTGCAATATCTGCAAACTAGGGTGGTTGAGTAACCACTGAGTCAATTGAAAAAATATGTTCATCCAAAAATTCTTCCTTTATCTCACTAAACTCAAGGGGAGGATTTTCTAATATAGATAAATGGCCAGCTACCTGATTCTCCGTCCCCTTTTTATCTTTTATCTTAAGATCAAATTCTTGCAGAAGTAAAATCCATCTTAACAACCTAGGTCTAGCATCCTTCTTTGCTAAGAGGTATTTCAAAGCTGCATGATCAGTGAAACTTGTGACCTTAGTTCCTATCAAATATGGACGAAATTTATCAAATGCAAATACTACTCCTAGTAACTCTTTATCTGTTGTGGAATAATTAAGTTGAGCCTCATTCATTGTTGTACTAGCATAGTAAATGGGACAAAAAATCTTATCTTTTCTCTGGCCTAAAACAGCTCCTACTGCTATATCACTAGCATCACACATAACCTCAAAAGGTTGATTCCAATCAGGAGACACAACTACATGGGTGGTTGATAACTTTTTCTTAAGGCTCTCAAATTCATCTAGGCAATCACTTGAAAAATTAAACTTAGTATCTTTCATCAAGAGGTTAGTCAGTGGTTTTGAAATCTTTGAAAAGTCTTTTATGAACCGTCTGTAAAAACATGCATGACCTAGAAAACTTCTAATGCCTTTAATAGTTGTGGGAGGGAATAATCCTGCTATAAGATCAATTTTAGCCTTATCAACTTCTATCCCTTGAGCAGTAATTTTATGTCCTAAAACAATTCCCTCATCAACATAAAATGACATTTTTCCCAATTAAGAATCAAGTTTGTCTCTTCACATCTCTTAAGAACTAAAGTCAAGTGATAAAGATAATCCTCAAATATTTTTCCAAAGAGTGTAAAATCATCCATAAAAATCTTGAGAAATTTATCGCTCATGTCAGAGAAAATTGCTAACATGCAACGCTGAAATATAGTAGGGATAAACCAAATGGCATTCTCCTATAAGCATATGTTCCATGTGGACATGTGAAGGTTGTCTTATCTTGATCTTCTGGTCCAATTGGTATGTGGTTATACCCTGAATAGCCATCAAGAAAATAATAAAACCTATATCCTATAATTCTTTCCAACATTTGATTAATAAATGGCAAAGAAAAATGATCTTTTGTAGTAGCATCAATGAGATGTTTGGAATTAATACAGACTCTCCATCCTATAACAGTCCTGGTAGGTATGAGTTCATTATTTTTATTTTTAATAACTGTCATACCTCCTTTCTTTGGCATTACCTGAACAGGACTTACCTAAGGACTGTCTAAATAGGATAAATGATACCTGCCGTCAGAAGTTTTACAATCTCCTTTTTTATCACTTCCTACATTACTGGATTCAATCTCCTTTGGGGTTGGACTATTGGCTTGTATTTATCCTCCATGAGGATTCTGTGAGTACAAACAACTGGATTAATCCCTTTGATATCTGCTATTTTCCACCCTAAGGCTCTTTTGTGTGTTTTCAAGACTTCAATTAATCTCTCTTCTTGTTCTGGAGTCAAAAAAGATGAAATAATCATTGGACATTGTTCTTTCTCAAGATATGCATAGTTTAAATGAGATGAGAGAATTTTGAAATCGGGTTTTGGCAAAACTTTTTCTGGTTGCATCTCCTAATCCTCATAATCCTTTTCTAATATTTCAGCTTCTCTTATGATGGTGGGATCATCATCTTGTATGGGGCCTGATTTGGCAAAGCATCCTTCCATTGAGTCTGGAGTTAATTGATCGTCTCTAAATTCATCTGTAAGATAACTAATCATGTCAATTGAAAAGCATGAAGATGATGATTCATCTCCGAAAAATCTTAGTATCTTTTGCATGTCAAAAATGACCCTTTCTTCATCAACTCTTAAAATTAGTTGTCCTTTATGGACATCTATAATTGCTCTACCTGTAGCAAGAAATGGTCTACCCAAAATAATTGGTTCATCATGGTACTCCTTCATTTCAAGCACTATAAAAGCTATAGGGAAAACAAATTTATCTACTCTCACAAGTACATTTTCAATTATTCCCTTAGGTTTCTTAGTACTCTGATCTACAAATTGAAGAGAGACACCAAGATCTTTCAAGTCACCAAGATTTAATTTTCTAAAAATAGAAAATGGCATCAAGTTTATTGAACCTCTAGAATCGCAAAGTGATTTTTCAAAATACATTCCTCCTAAAGTGCATGGAATTGTAAAATCTCTAAAAAAAATTCAAATTGACTATCAAGCTTTTCTCTTTTCATTTTTTGTGGAAAAGGAATTGTCACAGGGAGAGGTGTCATTTTTTCAATATTCTTCTCATCATTTTTCTTGACTTCTTTATCTTCTAATTATTCAGAGGGTGTTTCAAAATTCTTACCCTTGTTTACCTATTGTTTTGACAGGTTCTTTTCTTGTCTGACAGTATTGGGTTCATCAAGCTCCTTACCTGATCTTCAGGAAATGGCCTTAAGGTGTTCCTTTGGGTTTTTCTCCGTATTGCTCGGTAAGGGGCCTTGAACTTTTTCTGACACAAGAGTTGCCAATTGGCTCAAGTGGATTTTTAAAATTTTAAGGGCTGAATTTTGGCTTTCCATTTTTTCACTAGTGACCTTAATGTATTTGTACAAAAGGTCATCAAGACTTGGATATGCTTGTTGAGGCTTTTGCTGATATGGAGCTGCTTGTTAATAAGGTCTGAAATTTGGTAGCCCATGGTTTTGATTTTGGTAACAGGTGGACCTTATACTTGTGGCTTTTGGAATATCTACGAGTTCTTAGCACCATTTGGATTGCTCCATTGAAATCCTGGATGTTTATGTGTCATTTGACTTCCAAAGGGGTACTGCTTGTAACCGATTGCATTGACATGTTCGTCATTTTGATTGATTACTTGGCATTCATGATTCAGATGGTTTCCTCCACACATATCACAAGCCTCAGACTGGCTTGGTTGTTTTGTATTCACCTGAAAAGATTCAAATTTTTATGCCAAAGCAACAATCTGTTGTGTTAGTTTGTTTAAAGCATCAACTTGATTTACCGTAGCGGCCCTTTTGATGATTACATGCTCAGATGGCCATTGAATGGCATTTTCAAAAATTTCATTCAATAACTGCAATGCTTCTTCTGTGATTTTTCCCATCACAGAACCTCCTGCAGCTGCATCAATCACATTTCTAGAAGAGGCTTTTAACCCGTGATAAAAAATATACAATTGCATGTGTTCAGGAATATCATGGTGCGAGCATTTTCTTAACATTGATTTTAATCTTTCCCAAGCTTGATAAACTGACTCAGTATCAGCCTTTAAGAAATTAGATATGTCTTGCCTTAACTTTGTTGTTTTAGCAGGAGAAAAATATTGATTAAAAAAATTCTGAGTCATCTGGTCCCATGTGGTAATTGACCATTGAGGTAAACTTCACAATCATGTTTTGGAATCTCCTTTTAAAGAAAAAGGAAATAGCCTTAACTTGATAGCTTCAGGAGGTACACCATTGTACTTAGCAGTTTCAACAAGTTCCATAAAATCAATTAAATGACTGTGTGGATCTTCAATTGAATCTCTAGTGAAGATAAAATATTGTTGAATTGTTTGAATCAGGCCGGTCATGATTTCAAATTTGTTGGCTGCCACTGGAGGCTTCCTGACACTAGATTCACAGTTAAAGCGGTCAGGTCTAGCATAATCCCTTAGGATTCTGTTTGCTGGTCTTGGCGCCACTTCATCAAACTGATCTTCTAAATGGACTGGTAGTGGTACTTTGGGTAGATTGTTATCATCTTCTAATTGATGTTTCATTCTGTCACAAGTTATCTTTGAGAAGATAATGCGTGTCCTTTCCTGCGTAATCAAAGAAATCTTTCAATTTCAGGATCGTAATTAGCCAATTCTTTTGTAGAAGAGCGGGTCATAAACTACTTAAAATTTTGAAAGTAAAAAAATATTACATTAATTCCTAATGTAGTGTTAGTAATTGATAACTAAACTAGAGAAAATTTCAAAGATAAATAGTTAGTTAAGAAAAACTAATACCATAATATTGTAGATACTAATACTAGTAATTAGGCTACTAAAAAAAATATATATATATATAAAATAAAATATAAAAACAATGAAACTAACAAGGAAGTGTTAGTAGTAATACTAACAACTAATTGAGATAATAGAGATTTATTAAGTATAAACAAAAGTTGGACTAGTGAATAATAATAGTTATCAGTGAGAATAATAGTGTAGAAGTACTAATGATAATAATATTAATAATAATAATAATAATAATAATAATATAATATTACAAAATAATAATAAGAAGAAAATAATAATAATAATAATAATAATAATAATAATAATAAGAAAATAATAATAATATGTAAACAACAAACTATATTGAAAATAGAAAGAGAAGTACGTCGAAGTACTGGCAATGAGAAACAAAAAATGATACAACAAGTGATAGTACTAGAAATAATTAAACTAAATATAATGAGGGAAAGCTAATGATAGCAATAATAGGAAGAGGTACAAATATTTTTTTTTTAAGTGTTATTAATATGTAGTGATAATATTATCAGAAAAATAACAATAATAAGATCTCATATTAGTAACAAAATATTAAATCTGAAGTAGATGTATGCCAATCCCCGGCAACGGCACCAAAAATTTGACGAGGTCAATGTGTATAGGATATTTCTTCTCGTTCTTTGTCAAATTCTAGTATAGTTTAAGATATCGTCCCAAAGAAATTGAAAAATCTATGCTACAAACTAGTAATATTTTAGCTACTATTTGAGAGAACCAAATTGATGGAAAGAGAGTAGGATTTTGAATTTGTAAATTATTTAAACAAAAACAACTTTTGGAAAATTTATATTTAAAAAGTGTTGGGAATCATTGAATTTACTTGACAATATTTTTATAATGAAATCTCAAATTCTACATATATTTCACTAATGGATAATTGCTTATTATTAATACAATTATGCTTTGCTCACTAGAAAGTAAACAATTAATAATACTCCTTGAGGTTATATTATTTACTCACTTACGACTAGTGATGATAAGACCGAAATATATATATCTTGCTTGAATTGTGCCAAGAAGTAGTAAAAACCTCATCAGATTATCTTTACGAAAAAATCAATAATATTGCTTATAACAATTTCTTCATGAGAATTAGAATTGAAGTAAGCAAAAATCAAGATTTGGAATGCTAGATTGCTGAAAATGACCCTCTATCTACTTATTCACGCTAGTCAATATGTATCAATTTTGCTTCGTGAGAATTACAAGATCAATACAAGTAACTTTAAAAATAAATAGATTGATGTGACTAATTAAAATCTAACATCCCAACACAATATAAAAGTGGAGCTAGAAAATCTGAGGCCAAGTATGTAATAAGATTGAGAAAACTATTATAAATATATATATATCAAGCTTCATCAATTATCCCAACAAAAAGACACTACTCCATTATAGAGTATATGAAAAAGAAAGGACTTCTATAATATGGCCTATATTGCCAACACTACCAGGAAATCTGAAAATTACAAGAAGTAAAGAAAAAATAACTAGAAAGATTAGGAGACCAAAGCTTTAGAAAATAAAGTGGCTCTTTTGTTCCTTTATCCTCGATGCCTACTACACAGAGAGTTGCCTTCTATTTATAGAAGTGCATTTCTTCTTGAAATGTTGTGATGTTAACTGAAAGAGATACATAGTGAGGAGAATGTGTCCCAAGGAAGATGCATCTTGAGGAAGATGCATCTTGAAGAAGATGCGTCATAACCTTCTTGCGTTGTGAATTGAATCTGTTACAACCTTCTCGTTTCTTTCATTTTCTTAATTTATTAATAGTATTCTTATCTCCCACAAAACATTGTTAGACAATACAGAGAATCAAAATATTATATAAATACTTTATTTAAAATAGTATATTTTTAAGTATATAATATATTGTCACGACCCAATTTTCCCTCCGTGTGACGTCGTGACGACACCTAGTCTCTACAACTAGATAAGCCTAACATTTTGTGGAATAATAAAATAAAAAAATAAATTTAACCAACTATTTAAAAATAAACAACAAATCCCAAAACCCGGAACATCGTGAATCACAAACTACAGAAGGAAAAATCTAGTGTATCTATACATCAGAATCTAACAAGGAAAAATACATATATTAATGGACATGAGAAAGAGTAGAAGGAGACTCCGAGGTCTGCGGACGCGGCAGATATACCTTGAAGTCTCCAAGACTGTCCCGGCTCACTGATAGTGCGGCTGATAAGGTGCACCTGGATCTGCACACGAAAAACATGTGCAGAGAGTAGCATGAGTACACCTGCCACGACCCAATTTTCTCTCCGTTGGGTATCGTGGTGGCACCTACTCTTAGGGACTAGGTAAGCTTGACAATAATTAAAACAACAATATTATTTAAATAGAATCTCTTACAATTCCCAAAATCAGTAGTACAAGTCATAAGCTCTACAGAGTGTTTGGTAGAAAACTTCTAAAAGAAAACTTCTAAATACAATTGTCCAGAAATAAGAATAAACAGTGCAAAACAAAAACTGGAAGGTGACTCCGAAGCCTGCGAACGCAGCAACAGGTTTACCTTGAGTCTCCACAGCAACAGTCCACACAGCTAGCTAATGAACAAGTATCTGGATCTGCACAAAAATGTACAGAAGAGTAGCATGAGCACACCACAGCGGTGCTCAGTAAGTATCAAGACTAATCTCGGTGGAGTAGTGACGAGGAACAGTCAAGACACCCACTCGTCTAATAAACCGAACAGATATAAGTACATGAATACCAGAAGTATGATGTCTACATAAAGACTATGCAAAATGTCTCACAATACAGTAATGGCATTAAAACAAGAAACAACAAGTATCAGCGGAATATCATGAAAATGACGCAGACAAAGTGAATGGAACACAACCTAAATCCGGAATCACGAATACAGCAAGGACAAGTAATAACTTAGTAATTACAACCGCTTTTACATCAGGTTTTAGTCAACAACTCCACGAGGTACCGAACCTCGGACAATTCACAATTCACAGGTCTCAATACCTGAACCCTAACACTTGGCATCCTGTGCCCTCATAACACCTCATAACAACACTGACGACTCACGTGCCAATAGAGCAATTCTCACATAGAAGACAATTAAACAAGGGTGAACATCTATGCTCAACAATATCAAGAAAACCTCTTATCCGATAAGAGTGCTTAACTACATGTATGTTTGTGCAAGTGTCCTAATGTGATGGCCCAAAATGTCATCTTTAAATTTAATAAGTAATTTTGTGTTCTAAGACTTCAAAAAGCATCATTTATTATTTCTCGACTTGCGTGCAGAGTTCGTACAATTTTTCGGAAAGTATTTATGCGAAAAATGGATTAAAATGGGAAATAGAGCTTTAAAATTCAAGTGAGTTGACTTTGGTCAAAGTTTTTAGTAAACGGACCCGGATCAGTATTTTGACAGTTCTGGTAGCTCCGTATCGTGATTTGGGACTTAGGCGCATGCGTGGAATTTAATTTGGAGGTCCCTAGGTAAATTTATGACCATTTAACGGAACTAGCAATTTAAAGGCTAAATATTCCAAGTTTGACCATGGGGTTGACTTTTTTGATATCGGAGCCGGAATCCAATTCTGGAAATTTGAACAACTCTGTTATGTCATTTATGACTTGTGTGCCAAATTTGAAGTCATTCTGGATTCATTTAATATGTTTTGGTACGAGATTAGCAAATTGAAAGTTTAAAACTCAAAGTTCGAATCAGGGTGTGAATTGTAATTTCAGCGTTGTTTAACATGATTTTAGACCCCGAGTCAGTTCGTATTATGTTACGGAACTTGTTGGTATATTCAAGCGGGATTCCGAGTACCCCGAGAGTGAAACGGATCGAAATCGGAACAAGAATTGGACTTAAGCAAAATCTGAAATTTTGAGTTCTAGTGTAATCGCACCTGCGGAATTTTGACTGCAGGTGCTAGCTCGCAGAAGCGAGACTTCCATCGCAGATGCAGCCTTCGCAGGTGCGGCCCTTGTGCGCAGATGTGGACGTCGTGGTGCGACATTTTCTCCGCAGATGCTGAACCTCGCCTGACAGCCCCTTTTCACAGATGCGAGATTTTTCTCGCAGATGCGAGCTCGCAGATGCGAGCTCGCATGTGCGAGCCCAGGCACCGCAAATGCGTAAACGCTGGGCAGAATACATAAAATCGGGTCTTAGCCATTTTTACTCAATTTTTAGTTTTGAGTCTCGGATTTGGGCGATTTCAAGGGGGATTTTCACGACTTTGAACTGGGTAAGTGTTCTTTATCATAAAGTGATTATATTTCACAAATCCATGTCTATATTCATCATTTATTTCAGATTTAGACGGAAGAAATTGGAATTTTTGTAAAACTTTCCAAAAATAAAAATTTAAGATTTAAAGGTCCATTTGATATCGGAATTGGACAAATTTGGTATGGTTGAACTCGTATCGAAACGGGTGTTCGGATTTCGTGAGTTTTTTCGGGATTTGAGATGTGGGTCCCACTATCGAATATTTTAATGAATTTCAGATTTTTATCCGGAAAATTTGTAAATTCATATGGAATTAATTCCTATGATTCGTATTGAATATATCGAATTGTTTGTAAATAGATTTGAAACTTTCGGAGGCAAATTTAGAAGGAAAAGTTGTGGTTGAATAATTGATTAGAATTTGCAAAGCGAGGTAAGTGTCGGGGTTAACCTTGACTTGAGGGAATAGAACCCTTAAATTATTTGTTATGTGAATTGCATGTAAACGACGTATAGGTGAGGTGATGAGTGTCTATACGTCATCAAATTAATTGTTTGCCTGCTTACTTGAAAAATCATAAATTATTTTTAATCATAAATTAATTATTATAATAATTATTTCTCCCTTATTCTTTGCAAATATAAATTCTTTAATTCCTGCATTAATTGTTACATGCTATTTGAATTATATGCCTTAATTGTTATTTTACATTTAGTATAATAAATATTAAACTGCCAATTTGCTCCCTGATTTCCATAATAATTTGCTATTTGTCATTGTTTGCTTCATAATTAAACCATAATTATTGTACGCTTGTTGTCTCGTAATTTTATATTAATTGTTACATTTATTGAGAAATTTCTTCTATAAGAATTGGTAAATGAAAATGTTGGAGGAGCGGGTTGCACACCGCAACATGATTGATTATAATGAATATATTGGAGGATCGGGTTGCACGCCGCAACAGACTTGTTAAAAAGTTAATATTGGAGGATCGGGTTGCACGCCGCAACAGACTTGATTTAAAATGAATATGTTGGAGGAGCGGGTTGCACGCCGCAACAGAACTGAATGTGGATATATTGTGAGAGCGGGTTGCACGCTGCAACAGAAATAATGGAAATGATAATTGGTTATGACTGCTGAGTTGCCTTCAATTATTATAAATGAATTACCTGATTTATTCCTATTCTTGTTGTTGTTACTAATATTGCGTACAGGTTAATGTAAGTGAACCGCCTTAGCCTCATCACTACTTCATCGAGGTTAGGCTCAGCACGTACTAGTACATGAGGTCGGTTTACTAATACTACACTCTGCACTTCTTGTGCAGATTTTGGAGTTGGTCCCAGTGGCATGCCATAGTTTTTCTCGGATTTCAGCGACCTAAGGAGACTTGAGGTATAACTGCATGGCGTCCGCAGTTCTGAAGTCTCCGTTTATTTTAATTTGGCTGTGTGTTTATTTCCAGACAGCTTTACTTTATTCAGACCTTTATTTGTATTTATTCTAGAAGCTCGTTCACTTGTGACACCAATTCTGGGATGGTATTTAGACACCGTTATTATTATGGATTATTTCAAAATTGCTTCCGCATTTGTTTTCTTGTTATTAATACATTTAAAAATTGTTTTAAAATGGATAATATTATTCTAACGTTGGTTTGCCTAGCAAGTAAAATGTTAGGCGCCATCATGGTCCGAAGGTGGGAATTTCGGGTCGTGACAGTTGGTATCATCAGAGCACTGGGTTACATAGGTCTCATAAGTCACGAGCAAGCTTAGTAGAGTCTGAAGGATCGGTACGGAGACGTCTGTACTTATCTCTCAGAGGCTATGAAGTTTAGGAACAATATCACTTCTTTCTTATTCTGTCGTGCGATTTTATTCTATTATCGATGATTGAACCATTCTACTCTTATTCTCTCGCAGATGGTGAGAACGCGTAATAATTCTACCAATGGAAAGGGACCAGAACCCCCGGTGGAAACTATGGCCAGGGGTAGAGGTCGAGGTTGAGGTCGTGCTAGAGGCCGAGGCAGAGGCCGAGGTAAAGCTCAGTCTAGAGCTCGAGCAGCTGCACCTGTTGTAGAACCTCAGGTAGACCTTTAGGAGGAGGTCCCAGTTCAGAATGTACCAGTTGGACCAGTTCAGGTCCCGGAAGGATTCATAGCCACTCCAGTGCTTCAGGACGCTCTAGTCCGATTGGTGAGTCTTATGGAGGGTGTGGCCTAGAATGGTACATTTCTAGTGGCACCAGCCATCTCACAGGCTGGGGAGGAGCACAAACTCCCACTACTCCCGCCCCGGAGCAGATGGCTCCCCAGAATCAGGCTTCAGCAGCCCCGCCAGTTGGGGTAGTTCAGCCAGTTGTTGCAGCACAGACCGGTGATAGGCCCTCCATGTCTTTGGAGGCCTTATTGAGACTGGATAAGTTCACTAAGCTCTTTCCAGTTCATTTTAGTGGTACACCTTCTGAGGACCCACGGGATTATCTTGAATGCTGCCATGAGGTGCTGCGGAACATGGGTATAGTTGAGACCAATGGGGTTGATTTTGCTGTATTTCAGATGACGGGTTCTGCCAAGAGGTGGTGGAGAGATTATACATTGACTCGACCAGTCAGATCGCCTGCACTTACCTGGGAGTAGTTCTCTCAGCTATTTCTGGAGAAGTTCCTCCCTATCACACTGAGAGAGGAATTCCGCAAGCAATTCGAGCGTCTACAGCAGGGCAGTATGACTGTTACTCAGTATGAGTCCTGTTTTGTGGATTTGGCCCGTCATGCTCTCCTTTTACTACCTACGAAGGGAGAGAGAGTGAGGAGGTTCATTGAGGGACTCACACACCCTATTAGACTGCAGATGGCCGAGGAGACTAGAGGTGAGATTTCTTTTCAGAACGCTACTAATGTCGCAAGGAGGATCGAGATGTTTCTTGCATAGGAAAGAGGGAAGAGGTCCGATAAGAGGCCTCGTCAGTTCAGTGGTTACAGTGGTGCCTCGTTTGGAGGCCGTGGTAATTTTGGTAGGGGTCATCCTCCCAGACCGTTTCATTCAGCACTTCATGTATCTACCGGTGCTTTCGGGAGTCACGGTCCTATTATTCCTTACTCTGGGCAGCCAGTATTCAGTGCACATTCAGCTCCTATCAGTGTACCACCACTCCAGAGTTACTACAGTGGTTATCCGGCCCATCTGGGTCAGCTTCAGCTTCAGCAGCCACGACATCAGGATGGGTGTTATGAGTGTGAGAACATTGGTCACATCAGGAAGTATTGCCCTTGATTGGCAAGTAACAGATCTCGGCAAGATTCTCGTGCCATCATACCGGCACCGGTTGCTTCACCGCCTGCTCAGCCAGCTAGAGGTAGGGGCCAGGCAGTTAGAGGTATATGTCAGGCCATTAGAGGTGGAGGTCAGACCCTTAGAGGTGGATGCCAGCCAGTTAGAGGACGTCCCAGAGTTGCAGGTTAGAGTGGTGGGGCCCAGCCCTGATTTTATGCTTTTCCAGCTAGGCCTGAGGCCGAGTCATCTGATGCTGTGATCATAGGTATTATTCCAGTTTTCCATAGAGATGCTTCAGTTCTATTTGATCCAGGATCTACTTATTCCTATGTGTCCTCCTATTTTGCTTCATATTTAGTTGTGCCTTGTGATTCTCTGAGTGCTTCTGTGTGTGTATCTACATCGATGGGAGACTCTGTGGTAGTAGATCATGTCTACCGTTCGTGTGTGGTTGCAATTGGTAATCTTGAAACTAGTGTGGATCTTCTACTTCTCGATATGGTAGATTTTGATGTCATCTTGAGTATGGATTGGTTGTCTCCTTGTCATGCTATATTGGACTGTCATGCCAAGACAGTGACCCTAGCTATGCCGGGGTTACCTCGATTAGGGTGGAAAGGAACTCCTGGTCATTCTTCTAGCAGGGTTATTTCTTATATGAAAGCTCGGCGTATGGTAGAGAAAGGATGTCTAGCCTATTTGGCTTATATTCGCGATCCCAGTGCGGATGTCCCTTCTATGGACTCAGTACCAGTTGTTCGTGAATTTTTGGAGGTATTTCCTGCAGATCTGCCGGGGATGCCACCCAATAGAGATATTGACTTGTGTATTGATTTGGCTCCGGGCACTCAGCCTATTTCTATTCTACCATACTGTATGGCCCCGCCAGAGTTGAAAGAATTGAAAGAGCAGTTGCAAGACTTGCTTGATCAGGTATTAATTAGACCTAGTGTCTCGCCCTGGGGTGCACCAGTATTATTTGTAAAGAAGAAAGATGGCTCGATGCGGATGTGTATAGACTATCGGCAGTTGAACAAGGCCACTATCAAAAACAAATATCCACTGCCAAGAATTGATGACTTATTTGATCAGCTTCAGGGTGCCAAGGTATTTTCGAAAATTGATTTGAGATCTGGTTACCATCAGTTGAAGATTAGGGCATCTGATGTCCCTAAGACAGCTTTTCGGACTCGGTATGGGCATTACGAGTTCCTTGTGATGTCATTTGGGTTGACAAATGCTCCAGCAGCATTTATGGATTTGATGAATCGTGTGTTCAAGCCTTATTTGGATTCTTTTGTGGTTATAGTCATTGATGATATCCTAATTTACTCTAGCAGTCGAGAGGAGCATGAACAGCATCTTCGAAGTGTGCTTCACACCTTGAAGAATAATCAGTTATATGCCAAATTTTCAAAATGTTAGTTTTGGTTAGACTCAGTTGCCTTTTTGGGACATGTTGTATCGGCAGAAGGCATAAAGGTGGATCTTAAGAAGATTGAGGTTGTTCAGAATTGGCCTAGACCTACTTCGGTTACAGAGATCCGGAGTTTCCTGGGTTTGGCAGGTTATTATCATCGGTTCGTGGAAGGATTTTCATCTATAGCAAGCACCTTGACCAGACTAACCTAGAAGGGCTCAAGATCGTATACGGTATATTGTGATGCATCTCACATTGGGCTTGGTGCAGTATTAATGCAAGATGGCAAGGTAATTGCATATGCGTTGCGTCAGTTAAAAGTTCACTAGAAGAATTATCCTGTTCATGAACTAGAATTGGCAGCCATTGTTCATGCGCTGAAGATTTGGAGGCATTACCTCTACGGTATCTCGTGTGAGATATTTACTGATCATCACAACCTTCAGTATATGGTCAAACAAAAAGATCTTAATTTGAGGCAAATAAGATGGATGGAGTTGTTGAAAGACTATGATATCACCATTTTGTATCACCCCAGAAAGGCCAATGTGGTGGCCGATACCTTGAGTAGGAAGGCTATGAGTATGGGTAGTCTTGCGTATATTCCGGTTGGTGAGAGGCCATTAGCTGCAGATGTTCAGACTTTGGCTAATCAGTTTGTGAGGTTAGATGTTTCAGAACCCAGTCGAGTTCTAGCTTGTACAGTCGCTCGGACTTCTTTATATGAGCGCATCAGAGAGAGTCAGTATGATGATCCTCACTTACTTGTCCTTAAGGACACGGTGTGGCACGGTGATGCCAAACAGGTTGCTGTGGGGGAATATGGAGTTCTGCGAATGCAGGGCCGTATTTATGTGTCTAATATGGATGGGCTTCGTGAATTAATTCTTGAAGAGGCACACAGTTCCAGGTATTCTATTCATTCAGGTACCGCCAAAATGTATCATGATTTGCGGCAACATTATTGGTGGAGGAGAATGAAAAAGGATATAGTTGCATATGTAGCTCGGTGTCTGAATTGTCAGCAAGTTAAGTACAAGCATCAAACACCTGGTGGTTTGCTTCAGAAGTTAGAAATTCCTGAGTGGAAGTGGGAGTGTAGCACTATGGATTTTGTTGTTGGACTCCCACGGACTGAGAGAAAATTTGACGCAGTTTGGGTCATTGTGGACAGGCTGGCCAAGTCAGCACATTTCATTCCAGTGGCAGTTACCTATTCTTCAGAAAGGTTAGCTGAAATTTACATTCGTAAGATTGTCCGCCTTCACGGTGTGCCCGTGTCTATTATTTCAGATCGAGGTACGCAGTTTACCTCACAATTCTGGAGGGCTGTACAGCGTGAGTTAGGCATGCAGGTGGAGTTGAGTACAACATTTCATCCACAGACAGACGGACAGTCAGAGGGCACTATTCAGATATTGGAAGATATGCTTCACGTTTGTGTTATAGACTTTGGAGGTTCTTGGGATTAATTCTTGCCGCTTGCAGAGTTTGCTTATAATAATAGCTACCAGTCAAGCATTCAGATGGCTCCATATGAGGCATTATACGGAAGGCGATGCCGATCGCCAGTTGGTTGGTTTGAACCAGGAGAGGCTCGGTTGTTGGGTATCGATTTGGTACAGGATGCCTTGGGTGGGTAAAGATTATTCAGGATCGACTTCGCACAGCTCAGTCTAGGCAAAAGAGTTATGCCGACCGTAAAGTTCGTGATATTGCATTCATGGTAGGAGAAAGAATATTGCTCCGGGTTTCACCTATGAAAGGTGTAATGAGGTTCAGAAAGAAGGGCAAGTTGAGCCCTAGGTATATCAGACCATTTGAAATTCTTGAAAGGGTGGGTGAAGTAGCCTACTCAAAGTTCGAATCGGGGTGTGAATTGTAATTTCAGCATTGTTTGACGTGATTTTAGACCACGAGTCAGTTCGTATTATGTTACGGGACTTGTTGGTATATTCGAGCGGGCTCCCGAGTACCCTGAGAGTGAAACGGATCGAAATCGAAATAAGAATTGGACTTAAGCAAAATATGAAATTTTGAGTTCTTGTGTAATCGCACCTGCGGAATGTTGACCGCAGGTGCGAGCTCGCAGAAGCGAGACTTCCATCGCAGATGCGGCACTTGTGCGCTGATGCGGACGTCGCAGGTGCGACATTTTGTCCGCAGATGCGGAACCATGCCTGGCAGCCCCTTTTCGCAGATGCGAGCTCGCATGTGCGAGCCCAGGCACCGCAGATGCGAAAACGCTGGACAGAATACATAAAATCGGGTTTTAGCCATTTTTACTCATTTTTGAGTTTTGAGTCTCGGAATTGGGCGATTTCAAGGGGGATTTTCACGACGTTGAACTGGGTAAGTGTTCTTTATCATAAAGTGATTATATTTCACAAATCCATGTCTATATTCATCATTTATTTCGGATTTAGATGGAAGAAATTGAAATTTTTGTAAAACTTTCCAAAAACAAAAATTTAAGATTTGAAGGTACATTTGATATCGGAATTGGACAAATTTGGTATGGTTGAACTCGTATCGGAACGGGTGTTCGGATTTCGCAAGTTTTTCCCGGATTTGAGATGTGGGTCCCACTGCCGAATATTTTAATGAATTTTGGATTTTTATCCGGAAAATTTATAAATTCATATGGAATTAATTCCTATGATTCGTATTGAATATATCGAATTATTTGTGAATAGATTTGAATCTTTCGGAGGCAAATGTAAAAGGAAAAGCTGTGGTTGAATAATTGATTTGAATTTGCAAAGCGATTTAAGTGTCGAGGTTAACCTTGACTTGAGGGAATAGAACCCTTAAATTGTTTGTTATGTGAATTGCATGTAAACGACGTATAGGTGAGGTGACGAGTGTCTATACGTCGTCAAATTAATTGTTTGCTGCTTACTTGAAAAATCATAAATTATTTTTAATCATAAATTAATTATTATAATAATTATTTCTCCCTTATTCTTTGCAAATATAAATTCTTGAATTCCTGTATTAATTGTTACATGCTATTTGAATTATGTGCCTTAATTGTTATTTGACATTTAGCATAATAAATATTAAACTGCCTATTTGCTCCCTGATTTCCATAATAATTTGCTATTTGTCATTGTTTGCTTCATAATTAAACCATAATTATTGTATGCTTGTTGTCTCGTAATTTTATATTAATTGTTACATTTATTGGGAAAATTTCTTCTATAAGAATTGGTAAATAAAAATGTTGGAGGAGCGGGTTGCACGCCGCAACATAATTGATTATAATGAATATATTGGAGGATCGGGTTGCACGCCGCAACAGACTTGTTAAAAAGTTAATATTGGAGGATCGGGTTACACGCCGTAACAGACTTGATTTAAAATGAATATGTTGGAGGAGCGGATTGCATGCCGCAACAGAACTGAATGTGGATATATTGTGAGAGCGGGTTGCACAATGCAACAGAAATAATGGAAATGATAATTGGTTATGACTGCTGAGTTGCCTTCAATTATTATAAATGAATTACCTGATATATTTCTATTATTGTTGTTGTTACTAATATTGCGTACATGTTAATGTAAGTGAACCGCCTTAGCCTCATCACTACTTCGTCGAGGTTAGGCTCAGCACTTACCAATACATGGGTTCGCTTGTACTGATACTACACTCTGCACTTCTTCTGCAGATTTTGGAGTTGGTCCTAACGGCGTGCCATAGTTTTGCTCGGATTTCAGCGACCAGAGGAGACTTGAGGTATAACTGTATGGCGTCCGCAGTTCTGAAGTCTGACCAAATTTTAATTTGGCTGTGTGTTTATTTCCAGAAAGCTTTACTTTATTCAGACCTTTATTTGTATTTATTCTAGAAGCTCGTGCACTTCTGACACCAATTCTGGGATGGTATTTAGACACCGTTATTATTATGGATTATTTCAAAATTACTTCGGCAATTGTTTTCTTGTTATTAATACATTTAAAAATCTTTTTAAAATGGATAATATTATTCTAACGTTAGCTTGCCTAGCAAGTGAAATGTTAGGCGCCATCACGGTCCGAAGGTGGGAATTTCGGGTCGTGACACCTAACATAGTCCATAGCAGCAAATAAGCATAAGGAAGAAGAAGAACGGACAACACGTAGAATATTTTCTCATAGCTTTCACAAGATAAAGCTCACACAGGTACGTATACCACCACACAAATATCAACAACAAGAATACCCCTAGTCCATAAATCATCACAAATCAATCCCTGACACAACCCACCTTGTCTCGCCACGTGTGCAATAGTAACATAAATGCCCGCCTTGTCTCGCCACACATGCATAATAATGTTCCCACCTTGTCTCTCCACATGCGCAACCCACACATATATATATCCCACCTTGTCACGCCGCATGTGCAAATATCAATAGTAACAATAGCATGGCAGAAACCTCGTGCAACCCCATAACAACAACCACACGACAAAAACGTGCATCACAATAATTATAACCGCACGGCAGAAACCTCGTGCATCACCACAACAAATACAACAACAACAATGGTAATAATACAAAGTACGACAAGTAAATCAACTCAAGAACTTTTAACTCACAGGAAAATGTGGGACCAAATCACAAGGAATAACCACAGTCTGAAATGTTAGGCGTAAAGCAAACAACTCAACAAAGGGAAAACTAAGGTGTAACAACGAATCCCACAATATACAGTTCAACAACAGGGAAGCTAACACGAATCCAATAATGCCAAATAAAACAAGTCGACTAAGATATATGATATCTACTTCTTTTAAGGTTGAGGAAATTATGAAGGATATTCAACAATTCAATTAAGGATAACAGCGGAAAAATAATCATAACCTCAATTAAGACTGAATAATTATAGAATGAAATAATATAAATTCCAAATAAAGATAAGCAGTTATGAAAAGATAGCATGGCTATAAAAGAGATAATAGTTTCAATTAAGTCACATATGAATCAAGTAACGATAATAGTGGATCATGAAGCAATTTATTCTAATTAAGCATGTAGATGTGAATCTAGTAATTAAGATATATAATCATAACAAGAACAACTACATATTCAATGAATACAAGGACCTAAGAACCCTAAAAGGCCAACTTTCTACAAATACGCCTGTGCACGCACTCGTCGCCTCGTGCACACGGGCTACAATCAACATAGAAGACTCAAATCCTAAGGGGGAAATCCCCCACACAAGGTTAGGCAAGATACTTACCTCGAACCAAGCTCAAACAGTCAGTAAGAATGCCCTTTCTTCAATTATCCGACTCTGAATGGTCCAAATCTAACCAAACACAATTGCATAACATGAATACAACAATAATAGACTCATCTAATTAATGAAATCAATATTTTAACAAAAATTTCAAAATTTGACCTAAAACGTCGACCCGGGCCCATGTCTCAGAATCGGGTAAAAATCACAAAATACAAACACCCATTCACTCACGAGTCCAACCATATAAGAAATACTCAAATCCGACCACCAATGCCCTTTCAAAACTCGAAATCTTTATTGAAGAAGTTCTTCAAATTCTTCCCAATTTCAACCCCAAAAATCCGAAACTAAATGGAGAAAACAACTATAGATTAATGCAATAAAACCAAATTCGAGTAAGAAATCGTTACCCACAAGATTCCTCTAAAAATCCCTCAAAGAATCGCCTTCACCCGAGTTGAAAATAAAAAATGGAGTGAAAATGAAATAACCCTCGATTCCAACCTCTTTCTGCCCAGCGATCCTCACACCTGCGATCATCTCTCGCACCTGCGCCTACCGCACTTGCGGTCTAACCAGTCGCATCTGCGGAAGTCACTAACTCCCACAACCTCCGCACCTGCGAGTCTTCTGCGCATATGCGGGCATCGCAGATGCAGAACTTCCTTGCACCTGCGACCCCAGGCCAACTCTCAAATCGCATCTGCGCTTCCATCTCCGCACGTGCGAGTCCGCTGATGCACACAAATTCTCCGCACCTGCGGAGACTTCCAAGTCCAGCTCTTCTCGCACCTACGCCTCATTCTTTGCACCTGCGCCCAAGGTCCGCAGATGCGATTACACCAGAACTCAGACCTCCCCAAAACCATGGAAATCATCCGCAACTCGTCTGAAAAACACCTGGGGCCCTCGGGACCCCCTCCAAACAAACCAACAAGTTCTATACCCTAACACGGACCTCTCGAGTTCTCAAATCACATCAAACGACATTGAAACTACGAATCGCACCATGAATAGAACTTATAGATTTGCAAATCTTTCAACTTCTATAACCCGTGCCGAAACATATCAAATCAACCCGGAATGACGTCAAATTTTGCAGGCAAGTCCCAAATAACATAACGAATCTGTTCCAACTCTCGGAATCGCATTTCGACCGTGATATAAAAAATATTCCACTTACGGTCCAAATCTCCAGAAATTCGACTTTCGCCATTTCAAGCCTAAATCAGCTACAGACCTCAGATATACAGTCCGGACACGCTCCTAAGTCCAAAATCACCCAACGGTGCTAATGGAACCAACCAAACTCTATTCCGGAGTTGTGTTCACATAGTTCTGACTACGGTAAAAAACTCCTAAGACTTAAGCTTCCGTTTTAGGAACTAAATGTCCCAATTCACTCCGAAACAATCAGTAACCGAATTCAACCACGCACGCAAGTCAATACACATAATATAAATTATCGAAACGACCGGCCGGGTCATTACAATATCATAATCGGTACCCAGTAAGTGCCAAGCCTAACCTCAGTCGAGTATTGACGAGGTCAGGTCAGGGCCCTACTGGAAAATATATTATAAAAATAATATAGAGTGTAATACCGCAATAAAATAAAGACTGAAATTTAACAACAATAAAATCATATAAGCTAATAGCTCAGTACAAAGAAATCACAATAGGGGATCTCTCGAGATACCGTCTCGTAGTCCCAAACGTAAATGTGTAGGGGGATCTCCCGGAATACCATTCCGTAGTCCCAAAGTAAATACGCGATACATGGGGATCTCCCGGAATACCGTTCTGTAGTCCCAAAGTAAATATGCAGTATATAGGGATCTCCTGGAATACCGTTCCATAGTTCCAAAGTAAATATGCAGTATAGGGGATCTCCCGGAATACCGTTTCGTAGTCCCAAAGTAAATATGCAGTACATGGGGATCTCCCAGAATACTGTTCCGTAGTCCCAAAGTAAATATACAGTACAGGGGGATCTCCCGGAATACCGTTCTGTAGTCTCAAAGTAAATATGCAGTACAAAAGGATCTCCCGGAATACCGTTCCGTAGTCCCAAAGTGAATATGCAGCGCGAATGATAGAAATACAACTACGTCTCGAAATGCTTACAATTTAGACTAAGTACCAGTCAGGGAAGAAGCAGGAAATTCACTAAGCATGCAGCACATAATTCACATAAACAATTAAGACACGTAGACAGGTTGTATTAGACTAAACATGATAGCTACACGTATTGGAATAACTCAATTAAGAATTAAAATAGATTAGTACTCATTAAAATGGTATAACTCAAAATAACAGAAAAACATATTGCTGCTCGGTAAGAAAATCCGGTTTTACCACAACTAGCCCGTGTACGTACTCGTCACCTCACGTACACAGCGCTCACGTAGCACAATAGTTCCAAATCGTAGGGGGATTTCCCCCACACAAAGTTAGGCAAGCCACTTACCTCGAACCAAGCTCAATCAATCGGTCACAATGCCTTTCCCACGAATATCCAGCTCCGAATGGCCCAAATCTAGCCAAAAGCAATTACATATCATAAATATAACCATAATAGACTCATCTAATTAATGAAATCAACACTTTAACAAAAATTACGAAATTAACTCAAAAATCGCCTGTGGGGCCCACGTCTCGAAATCGGGTAAAAGTCACAAAATACAAACACCCATTCACTCACAAGTCTAACCATATAAAATTTACTCAAATCCGACCACAAATCTCCTTCAAAACTCGAAACTTTGTTGAAGAAGTTCTTCCAAATATTTCCCAATTTCAACCCCAAAATCCAAAATTAAAGAGGAAATTAATGATAGATTAGTGGGATATAACCATAAAGAAGTTAAGAATCGTTATCCAATCGATATCTCTGAAAATCCCTCAAAATCTAGTCCAAATCCGAGCTCCCTATCTCAAGTTTTTGGTCAAATGGCAAAAACCCCGTTTTTTGGAAACTTTAACACTGCCCAACGATTCCTCAATCGCGATCACGATGAACAACTTTGCTGCTCCAGAAATTACTCTACGCAATCATGTAAAACACCACGCGAATGCGATGCTCTGTCTCCCCTACTCACCCGATCGCGAACATCCGCACGCGTTTTTGATGAGCAAAGCGCGTGGTCCAGCTTTGGTACACTTAACCCTACGCGATCGCGACCTTGTCTCTGCATTCACGAATCACCACCTCACATAACTACGCATTCGCATGACAATGTCCGCGAACACGAAGAACAATTCCATCCTCTACCTAGCTAAGCCTACGCGATCACGGATCACTCCACGCGATCGCATATAAGGAAACCAGAACTCAGACACCAGAAAACTTCAGCAACCTTCTAAGTCCAAAAATTGATCCGTTGGGCGTCAGAAACTCGCCCGAGGCCCCCAGGACCTCGACCAAACATACCAACTAATCCTAAAATACCATACAAACTTAGTTGAGCTCTCAAATCATATCCAACAACGCAAAAATCACGAATCACCCTCCAATTCAAACTTAAAGAACTTGAAACTTCAAAATTCTACAACCGATGCCGAAACCTATCAAATCACGTCTGATTGACCTCAAATTGTGTACATAAGTCATAATCAACTTTACGGACCTACTCCAACTTCTGAAATAGGAAAAAGACCTCGATATCAAAAATTCCACTACAGGCCCAAAATTCCAAAAATCTGACCTCCAAAACACAATCCGGACACACCCCTAAACCCAAAATCAGCTAATGGAGCTAACAGAACCGATAGAATTCCATTCCGGAGTCGTCTTCACATAGTTTCGACCACGGTACAAATCCTAAGGCTTAAGCTCTCATTTAGGGACTAAGTGTCCCAAAACACTCTGAAACGCAAAACTAATCATCCCGGTAAGTCACAATAGCAGAAATAGATATGGGGAAAGCAGCTAATAGGGGTTCGAGGCTCTAACTCTCAAAACGACCTTCCGGGTCATGACATATATGAATATTTTATATTCATCAAAGTGTTAACCCTTTGCCAAGAAAATGGCCCGCTGAGGGTTAGATTTGATGAAGCCAAGGGCAAATGGACTGAAGTCCAGGACGTTGTTCTTGCTGCAATCGATCGTGAGGTTGCCTCCGCGGAAAGAGTGATTAACTTATAGGCAACCTTGAACTCCAAAATCGAAGAGCTTGCTGTTGTGGGGGAGAAACACGGCTAGCTAGAGGAGAAGTACGTGAAAGCTATCGAGCATAATAGGATCTTTAGTTCAACTGTCCGCGACCTCGACGTCAGCCTCAAATATTCTAGGTCTACATGGGAAAGACTGTTAGTCAAGGTTACCCAACTTAAAGAAGAACTTAAGCATCGAGCAACTTCCCTCGCTATTGAAACAACTTATTCCATATACAACATCAGGAGAAAAACATTGGAAGAGGCCAAAGCTTGTATCATTGACGTTGATGCCGAACTTGTTAATGCCCGAGAGCTTGAGTTGGCTGCTAAAAAATGGACTCCCGACGCAGTCTGATGCTCCTGGTTCTTCTGGTTCTGGTTGAGAGTCTTCGAAAACTGAAAGGGATCGAAAGGCTATGATGATGAAGACCAAACTGGGGAAAATGTTGAGCCTTCAGTGGATTTACCTACATTTCCCGAGAATGCGAACACTTCTCTTCCTCCTGGTTCCGGAGGTGCTGCAGTTTAGCTTTTCCTTTCTTTTCCCATTTTGTACTTTTATCTTTTTGGCCCGTTATTGTAAATAAAGACATATTTTTTGCTCAAGTATCGTTTGAGTCTTACTTTAGTTTGAATATCCATGCAAGTCTTTAACTTTTGCACTTGCTAAAACATTCTGCGCATGTTGTTCTATTCACATTTTACTATGTGTAGTATTTTATGCCTTTTCTTCGAAGCATTTTAGTTCTGAGTATTATCCCTTTTAGATGAGGGTTTCTATGAATGTTTGCGCAATTTTACATTTTACGTGAGGGTTTCTATGAATATTTGCGTAAGTTTGCTTTTTGTGTCCTTTTCATATGCGGCTTCGGGTGTAGTTTCCCCCGATGGCATTTTAGATTCTATGCATTGATTCTTCTGGAACCAACCCTTTAACGTGAGGGTTTTTTATAATAGAGGTCCCTCTTATGTTTATGGTGCTCTTGAAGAGGACGTCTCCGGTTCATTACGGTAGTAACATTTGAAGTACTTGTTTAATTTTCAAATGACAAAGTTAGCTCATCGTTGAGGCAAGAAATAAGATAAAAAGAAAAAGGATTTCATTTTATTCCTTCAATTTTCAAAAAATACATAAGCATTTTGCTATGAAGAAAAGAAATTTCCAGTACTTGTGGATATCTTGGACAACTTGTTTCTATGGGGCTAATTGCGCAGTCCTCGGTCCTGATGATGCGTTTAGTTTCCAGATTTTTGTTCCCCGGTTGACGTGTCATTCATTGTTGTCGTATCCTCATATAATCCCCCAGTGTTCTAATGTGAAGAGTGAGAATTGGAACACTGGAAGTCTTGTATTTTCGAAGATTCCACTAATGAATTGCTAGGTAATCTTTCATTCGACAACATACCTTACTTCCATAGCCCCAAAGTAAATATGCTGCGCAAACAATAAAAATACAACTACATCACGAAATCTTAGGATTTAGACTAAGTACCAGTCAAGGAAGAAGTAGGAAATTCACTAAGCATGTGCACAGAGTTCACATAAGCAGTTAAGACACGTAGACATACTGTATTAGACTAGATAAGGTAGCTACACATATTGGAATAACTCAATTAAGAATGAAATTAGATTAATACTCATTAAAATGGTATAACTCAAAATAAAAGGAAAACATGTTGCTGCTCGGTAATAAAATCGGGTTTTTCCGAAACTAGCCCGTGTACGTACTCGTCACCTCACGTACACGGAGCTTACATATCACAATATTTCCAAATCTTAATGGGAATCCCCCCCCCACAAAGTTAGGTAAGCCACTTACCTCGAACCAAGCTCAATCAATCGGTCACAATGCCTTTCCCGCGAATATCCGGCTCCGAATGGCCCAAATCTAGCCAAAAGCAATTACATATCATAAATACAATCATAATAGACTCATCTAATTAATGAAATCAATACCTTAACAAAATTCTGAAATTAACTCAAAAATCGCCCGTGGGGCCCATATCTTGGAACCGGGTAAAAGTTATAAAATCTGAAAGCCCATTCACTCACGAGTCTAACCATATCAAATTTACCAAAATCCGACACCAAATGGTCCTTCAAATCCACAATTCAAACTTTCAAAATCCCTAGTCTCAACTTCCAAATTCCACCTTAAATACACACTAACTACGTGGAAAAATAAATGGGGAAGCAAGATTATTGATCAAAATAAGCATGAGGGACTTTCCTCAAGAAATCTCTCGAAAATGCTCTCAAATATCCCCCTAAATCGAGTTTGCCAAAGTCCAAAATGACAATAATCGCGAAGCCCTTCAGTTTTAACCACTGCCCAGGTATTTCCGCACCTACGGTGCGCTTGTGCGGAAAATGTGCGCATCTGCGCAAATCACTTACCCCCTTCTGCCTCTGCACCTGTGATAAAGGGCCGCACCTGCGGAAATTATTTCCGCACCTGCGGTCCCAGCTCAGACTGCCCAAAATCTGCTTCTGCGCCAATTTGCTCGCACCTGCGAGCAGCCTTGCGTAGGTGCGATTACAGCAAAACCAGCACCAGAAAAATCTTCCAAGTCCAAAAATGATCTGATAACCATCCGAAACTCACCCGAGGCCCCCGGGACCTCAACCAAACATACAAATCATTCCTAAAACACCATACGAAGTTAGTCGAGCTCTTAAACCACATCAAACAGTGCTAAAATCACAAATCATCCTCCGATTCTAACTTAAAAGAACTTGAAACTTCCAAATTCAACAACCGATGCCGAAACTAACCAAACCACGTCTGATTGACCACATATTTTGCACACAAGTCATATTCAACATTACAGACCTACTCTAACTTCCGAAATCGAATTCCGACCCTGATATCAAAATTTTCACTGCCGGTCCAAAACTCCAAAATTTGACTTTCGCCAATACAAGACTATATAAGCTACGGACCTCCAAAACACAATCCGCACACACCCCTTAGTCCAACATCACCTAACAGAGCTAACGGAATCGACAAAATTCTGTTCCAGAGTCATCTTCACATAGTTCCGACTACGGTCCAAATCCCAAAGCTTAAACCTCCATTTAGGGACTAAGTGTCCCAAAACACTCCAAAAACCAAAACGAAACCTCACGGCAAGTCACAATAGCAGAAATAGATATGGGAGAAGCAGCAAATAGGGAATCAGGGTTATAACTCTCAAAACGACCGGCCGGGTCGTTACAATTAGGGCTTCAACATCGTAAACAAGGGAAAACAAGGTTTCTCCTATGCTCGATGTGGCCATTGTGCGGTAGGCCCATAGAACTCCGGGCAATTCTTCGGGCCAATTGCCTTTGATGCTTCCAACCTTTTCTTGAGGTTTTGAATAATCACTTTGTTCATTGATTTCGCTTGACCATTTGTGCTCAGATGATGAGGAGAAGATGTGAACCTCTTTATTTTCAAGTCTTCGAGGAACTTTATAATTTTTGCACTAATAAACTCTGGCCCATTGTTGCATGCTACCTTTTTTGGTATTCCGAACCTTCAAATTATATTTTCCCACTGGAATCGACCATTTCACGTTCTCCGATCTTCTGATAAGAACCTGCTTCCATCCATTTAAAAAAATAATCTGTCAAAATTAAAAGAAACCTTACATTTCCTGGAGCTGGTGACAATGGTCCGGCAAAGTCCATCCACCTTTTCATGAATAGCTATGGGGACAGAATCGAGTGTAAGGGTTTTACCGCTTGATGTACTAGTGATGCGTAGCATTGGCACTTATCACATTTTTGTACAAAATCTTTGGAATCTTGTTCCATGTGAGGCCAATAATATCCTGCCCGTACCAATTTCAGCACCCAAGACTCTACGCCTAAGTGATTTCTGGATATCCCTTCGTGGATTTCTCTCATGACATAGTCATCTTCTAACGCTCCTAAACACTGGGCCAACGGGCCTTGGAAAGATTTTCTATACAATTGGCCTTTCCTGAAGCTATAACATGCAGCTTTGGTGCGTAACGCCTGTGATACTTTGGGATCATCTAGCAAATTCCCGTGCTCGATGTATTTGATTATTTCATTTCTCTAATCCCAGACCAGACTAGCTGAGTTTACCTCATAGTAACCATCTGTATCCAGGTCCGAGCTCATCAATTGTACCACCGTTCCGGACTCGGATCCCTTTATTTTTGTCGATGATCCTAAGTTTGTTAATGCATCCGCTTCTGCGTTATCCTCCCTCGGGATATAAGTAATTGAACACTCTCGGAATCGTTCCAAAAGATACTGGACCTTTACAACGTATTGTTTCATACGTTCTGCTTTGGTATCAAAGATCACGTAGACCTTGTAAGCACGTAATTTTTGACATGCGCATTAAAATTATCTTTATTAGTCTTAGTATTTTTAGAATATTTATTTGAGTTTATTTTTATAGGATTTCACTTTATTATTAATTTTAAAGCACAAAAATTGAAAATTACTAAAATAGTTTCATTTTTTCTATCTAATTCGGGTATTAGTATTTTTAGAAAGATATTATTTTTAGCCCATTTTTGTTTTAGTATAATCCTTGAAAATACCAAAAATAGTTTCATGTCATAATATAGTTGTTTTAATTAATTAGGATTGATTTTACATTTTTACGGTGTTATTTTAGAAAAGAAATTAATATGTTTTTTTAGCCAAATTGCAAGGGCCAATTTTATAACCCAATACCCTCCAACATTCCAAGCCCAATCTATTAGCCCAATATACCCTCAGATTTTGTTACCCTAAAAAAGAATAATAAAGGAGCTCTCATGCACTCATTTGGAAGACTCAGTCGGCACCCCTCATAAGAGAACCCTCCATCATCTCTTTCTTTGAACTAAAAAATAAACACACAAAATACAGAGAAAAGAGAAAGCACCTTCTCTATCTCCAAAGTACCATTTAAAGATCCCCAAAAATGCATCTCAAATTCACCTAAAATGCAACAGTAAAACAATCACAAAACCAACCCAAAAACCACTCCTTCTTTGATCGAAAATTGCCGGTTAACAATCCTCTGTTTCAGTCACGTAAAATCAGCCTTATATCATTGCAAAAATGCCCCAACCCAGTGTGAAAATCAGCTTGAAACCACCATCCAAACCCGGTAGAGATGAGTCCGTTCGGCGACGTCGATTTCGGTCCAAGGTTCTAGTCTGTAGCTCGCTTGAGGATTACTGTTCTAGAGCTTCTATTTCCATTGTATCCACTCTAAAATTTCAGCAATAGAAGGTCTGTTCTTCCATCTTTTTCACTGGTTATTTCATCTATGTGTCTCGTTATTTGTCGGCATAAATGAATAAACAACATAAAACATTATTTCATTTTTGTTGATGCTTGGTCGTTTAATCTGATTATTTCTTTGTTTCCTGGGTTAATGTTTGAAGTTAATCTTATTTTAGTTTGATGAAATCTCAAATGGGATCTTATATTGAATAAAACCAGTAATGTCAACAGTAGAGAATATTGAGTTGTATGGATTTTTGGTTAAACTTTTATCTTAGTTTGTCACGACCCAAAATCTCACCTATCATGATGGCACCTATCTCAATACTAGGCAAGCCGACAATCTCAATAAACTCCCATATCTTTTATGTTTAAAAACAAAATAATTAAATTCAGCGGAAGAAAATTCCCAAATACATATATAAACACTCCCAAAAACCGGTGTCACTGAGTACATGAGCATCTAATATGAATACAAAGTCTGACTGACAAAATCATTGTCTGAACATATAGAACAATACAATAATTAAACAGGAAGGGAATCAAGTTTGCAGACGTCAAGCATCTACCTTGATAGTCCCCAATATAATTAACTTCTAAATCTAGCAGTCGCCGCATCCGGGAGTACCTGGATCTGCACACGAGGTGAAGAGTGTAGTATGAGTATAACTAACTCAATAAGTAACAAGACTAACCTCTGGGCTACAAGCAATGACGAGCTCTGTAGGTACAGACCAGTATAAATAATGGTATAGAAATTAGGCATGCTTTCAAGTTCAACAGTTAAACTCAGTACTAGCGAAATAGATCAATACTGCACGATATGAGGAATATGACATCTCGGTGGAAAGACCTCATGTAATACTGGTCACAAATCATTCGGTCACTCGGCACTGTTTATGGCCAATCCGGCCCAGAGGTGTTCCAACCCATATATATATACAGATCGGCTGACAGCCAGTCACTCAGTACCGTATAAGGCCAATCCAGCCCTGGGGAAATTTATCCCCAAATATAAATGATACGGACAAGATCCATGTCCAGGTAAATTCATTACAATATAAATAAGTAAGTCAAGTCCATGCCCTGGGAAAATCCATCCCGAATATATATAAAATCATCGTAAGTAAGGCAAGTCCATGACCTGGGAAGTCCATCCCGAATATATATAATCATCTACGCTCACATGATGTGATTATAGACTCCGGAGGGGCTCCTTCAGCCCAAGCGCTATAAATCAACCACGCTCACTAGGAGTGTGTGCAGACTCTCAGAGGGCTCCTTCAGCCCAAGCGCTATATAAAGCCAATATGGCCTATTGCAGACGGGCAGTCCCAATCCATATAATAATAAATCCAATAAGGCCTGCTGCAGGCGGGCATCCCCGATCCATTTAATAATATAGCCAATAAGGCCTGCTACAGGCGGGAAGCCCTGATCCATAAAATAGTAAATCCAATAACGCCTGCTGTAGGCGGGCTGCCCCGATCCATAAAATAGTAAGGCCAATAAGGCCTGCTACAGGCGGGCAGCCCCAATCCATATAATAATAATAATATATAAAGCCATTATGGCCTGCTGCGTCGCGCAGCTCAATCCCATAAATATCTTCAAAATGGACAAATATTACTTAGTGTGAAATGTATATTTTTTTGAAAAATTGATTCAACAGCAATACGATCCCATGGGTCCCAAAATATTTGCACGTAGCCTAAACATGATCTTTAATAGGAGCCTCAGCTCAATTTCTCTAACACGTGGAGAATGTTCAGATAATAACACGATTCATTAATCTTATAACTGTACAGGATTTATTCAAGACACAATTTATATTGTGCAGGTCCACATGCTCGTAATCTATCGTGAGTGTCACCTCCAAATAATTTATATCATACCAAATTCGGGGATTCATACCCTGAGAACCAAGTTTAGAAGTGTTACTTACCTCAAACCGGGTAATTATTTACTCCAGTATGCCTTTGCCTCGTGAATTGGCCTCCAAACGCCTCGAATCTAGCCACAAATAATTCGATTCAGTCCATAAAATTTTTTGGAATTAATTCCGATACGAGTTCAAAATTTACATCTTAGAACCCAACAAAATTTACAAAATCCGAACACCCATTCCGATACGAGTTCAACCATATCAATTTTATCAAATTCAGATAACAACTCGACCTCCAAATCTTAAATTAAAGTCATTGAAGATTTTTACCATTTTCAACCCAATCTTTACCCATTTGAACTCAACAATCATTCCATAAACCTTATTGATATGTATAAATAATACTATTACATCCAAAATCATACTCTTAATCACCCATCTTTACCCAAACTCGAAATTGAAGAATAAGGGTTAGAACCTTACCTCTTAGTTGAAGATCTTGTGATATTTCCTTGTTGGATTTCAAAGCTTGAACAAGATCTTGATGAACAAAGCACTTGAGCTTCTTCCTCTCTATAGAACACTCTCCCTTCTCTCAAAAAATGTCAGAGTTTTGCTCCAAAATGAGTCTCAAAGCCTATTTATCAAAGTGGGGTCGGGTTATGAAAATAGAAATATTAACCCTCCGAAAATAGGTCTGCGGTCGCATAATGGACCACAAAATGAGTATGCGGGTCACAAAATGGTCGCAAAAATTGGTGCCCATAACTGGGTTGTTTTGGTCCATTCTGCGACCAGTTTGCGGTCGCACAAGCACTTTCGCAATCGCAGAATTGTCGCAGAATCTCATTTTTCCAGCCTTTGGTAATTTGGTCATAACTTCTTGTAGGAATATACAAATGATGAAGGTTTGAAGCGTTATAAATTATACTTAATGATATTTCATTTGATAGGTAATACACCATATAACACTTCACATGATAGTTATGCTCATGTGAAGTTAGGTCTTGTGCGTACTCACTTGAAACTTTAGTCTATTATGAAATTTCCAACTTCTACATTCGATGCCGAAACCTATCGAATCAAGTCCGATTGACCTCAAATTTTTCACACAAGTCATAAATAACATAACGGAGGTATTCCAATTTTCAGAATCAGATTCCGACCCCAATATCAAAAAGTCAACCCCCCGGTCAAACTTCCCAAGAATTCAACTTTCGGCATTTCAAGTCTAATTCCTCTACGGACCTCCAAATAATTTTCCGGATATGCTCCTAAGTCCAAAATCACCATACAGAGCTATTGGAATCATCAGAATTAAATTCGGAGGTTGTTTACACATATATCAATATCCGATCAACTTTTCTAACTTATGTTTTCAATTATGAGACTAAGTGTCTCATTTCACTCTGAAATCCTTTTGGACCCGAACCAACTATCCCGATAAGTCATAAATCAATTGTAAGGCATAAATTGAGTAGTAAATTGGGGGACGGGGTTATAAACTCAAAACGACCGGCAGGGTCATTACATTCTCCCCCACTTTAACATACGTTCATCCTTGAATATGCCAGGAGTTGTTTCCAAGCCACCACATCTCTATATCATCTTACCACACACGTACCCGGGGGTGATCCCACATCACCCTATTCCACATAGGCCTGACAACACAATACGACTAAAAAAACCTTAATTTAACCTTAGCCCAAGAACCTTGGAGCCAAATTTCTAATATCCAGAATTCTTTTCAAGATCCTAATCTCACATCTACACACTGTATAAGCCTAGACAAGTTATATCCAGCAATAACCATAATCTCATATATAATCACATAACATACAACACAACTCGCATACTCATAGCTACTCAAAACCAACCAAGTAATAGTATAAACCGCCGCATTCAACAGAACCTCATTCCAAAACCTTCATACACTGCAAATGATGAAAGAAAAAATCAAAAACTCATAACCACTCCTGAGATCAACTAGCCATGGAGCTCTCTCACCCCAACCAGGACCATAATCCTCTCCTAAGACAGCTTTCAATATTATCCTCCCACTACACCGGAATCAAACTTGATAGCATCCGTTCTAGGTCCAATGACCTTATATTATTAAACACAACTATCCTATTGACACGCCACACCGATATAACTTAGGCCACAACTGCGCTATTTGTGTACCCAAATATGGAAAATTTCTCAAAGAAGAGAACCATATTGTAAGTTCAACAAGCACCGCCACAACTGTAATGCTATAAGCTCGTTATATATAGTATAAGCAAGACACACAAATTTAATAACAGTAACTAGCTCTTCTAGAGCTCACATTAACATCACTCGCACGAACAACTCACGTGTTATAGTATCAATATCTGGACATGCACGGACAACTCACGTGCCAATAATATTAGTATATGGATCCGCACGGACAACTCACGTGCCAATAACATAATCCGCCTGACATGGTCACATGCCTCCAGTCCAAGCATATCATATTGGATCAATCAAATAAGTACACATGTATATGATAAATGAAATAAGATTTACATGCTCCTGGACTGGTATAAATAACACGCCATAGATTAAGCATGTGCAAAGTCTGCTGTCACACTTCAAATTGGCAAGTTAACGCAAAAATAGTAACTACACTGTTTATTCATGGGAATTAACCTCTTTGTAACCTCAAATGTAGCCCAGATAGTTCTCAACAAAGGTACGAACACGAGAAACGTTATAACTTTACGCTTAACAGTCAACTCTAGGCATTTCATAGGCTAAGCATTCTTTCGAGTATGAGTAGTTGCCCTGATGCCCGCACATTTTCTCAAACCTCATATATATGCACACTTATAGCGCGTAGCTATCACAAATAATTAACGCAACTAGTGCCTCCACAGAGTTAAAATTAAATACTCACCTCAACCAAGCCGCAACCTGAAATATTATACTTATGAGAAATCCCAATCTCCAAATTCATTAAACACATGAATCACCGTAACTAATCACAACTCGAGCACTAGAATGACTAACACGTCTTCCATTCATGATCTTCCCATAAGGAATACTTTCATAATTCTTTCGTTCCACATAGAAATAATTTGAATATTAGCAGTATGTCAACCAGGTGGGTACTGCAATATCGATGAACATCCGTAAGTCAAAACACAACACGCCTTCTGAAATGCGCACCCTTCTCAAGAATTACCGAGCAGTTATAACATTCATTGAATTATCGAAAAGTGACCATGGTGTCCAACATTCGCTACCTTCTCTTCAAGACTGAACTGTCACCTTGTACATGTAAATTCTAATCCCGCACTACACACCACATCTATTATGCCATCTGACAAGCATAAGAATCCCATTATCAACTCTGAGTCACCAGCAAATTATATACCCGGTTAGTTAGAAACCTTCCTCTTGCTTCCTTCCAGGAGGAAATCACAATACATAACACGTTTCCCACACCAGTAGAAAGTATCTGGTTCAAACCATCAAGAACACTTTAAAATCCATCTACACATAACCAAGCTATTAGAAATAAATTCCTCTAACTCGACCAAACCACATAGGTCACCAAAACACAAGAATAGTTCCACCAAAACATCTTTAGAGTCTCACCACATCATAATTACCCCTATAAATACCACAACCGAAACACACTCTGAAAATACCTTATTTGAGTCTAAGGCCGTTCCATTCACCTTCCTGATACTGAAATATAAACTCCATAATGATATACAAAAATTTCACAAGTCTCAACACCATCCAACTTAAATCACAGATTTAAGCCAAAAACAAATCCGCCAGAAATTCTCAATTGTTACATATTAATCTCGAATCCATTAGAATTTTCTCGAGAGTCACCCCCTTTGTTCAAATCCACATTACACCGCCTGAATGGGCTAAAAGACACGTGCCCCATTAGCACAACAACACTCAAATGAGTAACTCTACTTTAATACCATCTATCAAATTCATACTCCGTGTGCACTACATCATTCACAAATAACAACTCACTTATCCCACGATTTTCATATACTCATAAAGCGCAATATAACTCGTATCTAGAAATTTCCTTACTCGAGTCATTCTCAAACTCCACCTCTGTAAGTCATCACCGATTCCCAAGTATACTTCATACCAAAACAAAAAACAAACATTTGACACATAACCATCAATTGAATTGTCAATAGCAGGCTCTACCACTTGGCTCAAAGCTATAGATTAAAATATTTGATAACTCACAATACCCATACTTTATTACAGCCTTAATACCGCAGTCAGTTCAACAAACATTCTTCATAACCTCAGGACACACAAACCATAAAATACCCCAGTCATCCGCTAATCTCGCATTCATTATCTTAACACTCAAGTCAACTTTCTCAACTAGATTCAAATTCAAGTCTCAACACATATGCCCTGCTGGCAGAAAAGAAACTCTCTATTCACATCATAAGGAACACACCTACATAGATTACTCCATAGGAGATAATCCACCTGCTTAGTCTCAAATTGGCATATTGTTATACCCTTTCGCAACCACAATTACTATGAAATCACTTAATCTTTCTGAGTCCAAACTCATTAACCTGACACGAGAATTAATTTGCCCAAAAAATTTAACAACGTGAAGGATCATTCAAAACATTCACACTCGAGATTGTACGCCACATCAAAACGAAAATAAAAGCACTCAATGGCCTTCCTTTACATTTCAAGGAAACACTTCTCGTCATATTTAAATCGTCTTAACACATCCCGCAGTCGCATCATACTCATCATAAAGACATTCCACCGCTCATCGAGCCACAAATTCCACTCGTAGGGACATTGCCGGACATATAAGTCCAAATATACAGATTACAACTGAAACTACCAAGCCTAAGCTGTGGTTTAAACCTGGCCTCAAGTCCTCTAGAATGGCCCATCACCAAAATACAGAATACACATCTTGAACCTCTTTCATAGAATCATAAGCCGGTGATGCACATCTGATATCGAGCGCTCATGTGAGCATACGAATGCGTGGAAGGAATTCAAAGAGTTATGTTTCAAGCTGAATAAATTCTGCACGATAGAATACAAGAAAGCAAAATTTTCCTAAGGGTTCAATAACTTCTCGAAGATAATTACAGACGTCTCTGTACCGATCCACAAGACTCTACTTAACCTGCTCATGACTCGTGAGACCTATGTCACCTAAGGCTCTGATACCAACTTGTCACGACCCACAATCTCACCTGTCGTGATGGTGCCTATCTCAATACTAGGCAAGCCGACAATCTCAATAAACTCCCATATCGTTTATGTTTAAAAACAAAATGATTAAATTCAGCGGAAGAAAATTCACAAATACATATATGAACACTCCCAAAACCTGGTGTCACTGAGTACATGAGAATCTAATATGAATACAAAGTCTGACTGACAAAATCATTGTCTGAACATATAGAACAATACAATAATTAAACAGGAAGGGAATCAAGTTTGCAGACGTCAAGCATCTACCTTGATAGTCCCCAACATAATTAACTTCTAAATTTAGCAGCCGCCGCATCCGGGAGCACCTAGATCTGCACACGAGGTAAAGAGTGTAGTATGAGTACAACTAACTCAATAAGTAACAAGACTAACCTCTGGGCTGCAAGCAATGACGAGCTCTGTAGGTACAGTCCAGTATAAATAATGGTATAGAAATGTAGGCATGCTTTCAAATTCCACAGTTAAACTCAGTACTAGCAAAATAGATCAATACTGCACGATATGAGGAATATGACATCTTAGTGGAAAGACCTCATGTAATACTGGTTACAAATCATTCGGTCACTCGGTACTGTTTATGGACAATCCGGCCCAAGGGTGTTCCAACCCGTATTTATATACACATCGACTGACAGTCAGTCACTCAGTACCGTATAAGGCCAATCCAGCCATGGGGAAATTTATCCCCAAATGTAAATGATACGGGCAAGATCCATGTCCAGGTAAATTCATTACAATATAAATATGTAAGGCAAGTCCATGCCCTGGGAAACTCAATCCCGAATATATATATATAATCATCATAAGTAAGGCAAGTCCATGCCCTGGGAAGTCCATCTCGAATATATATAATCATCTACGCTCACTGGGGGTGATTATAGACACCGGAGGGACTCCTTCAGCCCAAGCGCTATAAATCAACCACGTTCACTGGGAGTGTGTGCAGACTCTCGGAGAGCCTCCTACAACCCAAGCGTTATATAAAGCCAATATGGCCTACTGTAGGCGGGCAGTCCCGATCCATATAATAATAAATCCAATAAGGCCTGCTACAGGCGGGTAGCCTCGATCTATTTAATAATATAGCCAGTAAGGCCTACTGAAGGCGGGCAGCCCCGATCCATAAAATAGTAAAGCCAACAACACCTGCTGCAGGCAAGCAACCCCGATCCATAAAATAGTAAGGCCAATAAGGCCTACTGTAGGCGGGCAGCCCCAATTCATATAATAATAATGTATAAAGCCATTATGGCCATTACAAGTGTTAGTTACCTCAAACCATGTAATTCTTTACTCCGGTATGTCTTTGCCTCATGAATTGGCCTCGAAATGCCTCAAATCTAGCCACAAATAATTCGATTCAGTCCATAAAATTTATTGGAATTAATTCCATAAGAACATGCTAATTTTCCATAAAAATCCGAACTTTAGCTCAAAATTTGCCTGTGGGGCCAACGTCTCAGAATCCGATAAAAGTTACAAAATCCGAACACCCATTCAGATACGAGTTCAACTATACCAATTTTATCAAATTTCGATAAAATCTCGACCTCCAAATCTTAAATTAAAGTTATTGAAGATGTTTACCATTTTCAACCCAATCTTTACCCATTTGAACTCAACAATCTTTCCATAAACCTTATTGATATGTATAAATAATACTATTACACCC
This sequence comes from Nicotiana tomentosiformis, assembly GCF_000390325.3. NCBI lineage: Eukaryota > Viridiplantae > Streptophyta > Magnoliopsida > Solanales > Solanaceae > Nicotiana > Nicotiana tomentosiformis. The sequence goes on from NC_090813.1 coordinate 8,685,826, forward strand.
AAGTTTCATACTCTTAATCACCCATCTTTACCCAAACTCGAAATTGAAGACTAAGGGTTAGAACCTTACCTCTTGGGTGAAGATCTTGTGATATTTCCATGTTGGATTTCAAAGCTTGAACAAGAACTTGATGAACAAATTACTTGAGCTTCTTCCTCTCTCTAGAACACTCTCCCTTCTCTCTAACAGGGTCAGGTTTTTGCTCCAAAATGAGTCCCAAAGCCTATTTATCAAAATGGGGTCGGGTTATGAAAATAGAAAAATTAACCCTCCGAAAGCAGGTCTGCGATCGCATAATGGACCAGTTTGCAGTCGCAGAAGCACTCTCGCGATCACAGAATTGTCGCAGAATCTCATTTTTCCAGCCTTCGGTAATTTGGTCATAACTTCTTGTAGGAATGTACAAATGATGAACGGTTTGAAGAGTTAGAAACTAGACTCAAAGATATTACATTTGATAGGTAATACGCCATATAACAATTCATATCATGAGAGTTATGCTCATGTGAAATTAGGTCTTGTGCTTACTCACTTGAAACTTTAGTCTATTATGAAATTTCCAACTTCTACATTCGAGGTATTCTAATTTTCAGAATCATATTCTGACTCCGATATCAAAAAGTCAACCCCTGGTCAAACTTCCCAAGAATTCAACTTTCGGCATTTCAAGCCTAATTCCACTACGGACCTCCAAATAATTTTTCGGACATGCACCTAATTCTAAAATCACCATAAATTCTAATGTCGTTTACACATAAGTCAATATCCGGTCAACTTTTTCAACTTATGTTTTCAATTATGAGACTAAGTGTCTCATTTCACTCCGAAATCCTTACGAACCCGAACCAACTAACCCGATAAGTCATAAATCAATTGTAAGGCATAAATTAAGTAGTAAATTGGGGAACGGGGTTGTAATACTCAAAACGACCAGCCGGTTCATTACATAGTTAGACTCATAGATAGAATTTATCAAATAATTTTGCATTTAAATTGTCTGTGTGTGTTTGTATAAACTTTGATTTTGTTGGTTTAGGCGTTGGTCTTTGTTGGTAAACTCGAATTAAGAGTATTGCGTCTTTAGATAAAATTAGCATACGTGAGTAGTAATTTTGACATTGCAAAGTGTTGGACTTTTTTAAATTTTATTTGTATTTTTTTAATTTTGACATCACAAATTGCATCCATTTCTGTCCACAATGTTATATCCATAAATCACGCCTTACAATAATCTCAAGTTATATTAGGAAATAAATCACAAACATCGTAGCTTGCTTTAGGCTCATTTAAATAAATCATCGTGACTATAGGTACGGTTCCCGTGGTATAGTCGTGATACATAATCCCCAATTCGTGTCTGCATTTTATGTGACCCGACCATAACTTCAAACAATAATAATAAAAATTGACATGTTATAAATCGTGGGTCCATTTTACGTGGCATGATTCAGAATGTGTACAAAAATAAACGAGTGCGCGACATCGCGACTTGTTCAAACAAATTTCATAAATAATTAAAAGTGGTATGGAAGTGGTAATGCTTAAAACGTGTTAAATATGTAATCAGTAAGATAATTAGGCCAATTATTAATAATTGAGCAACCGTGCTAAAACCACGAAACTCGGGAGTGCCTCACACCTTCTCCCGGGTTAACAAAATTCTTTACCCGATCTTCTGTATTCGCGGACCTTAAATGGAGTCAATTTTCCTCGATTTGGCATTTAAAAATAAATAGGTGACTTGGGACACCATAAATTATTCCAAGTGGCGACTCTGATTAAATAAATAATCCCATTTCGAATAATGTCACTTTAATTGGAAAAACTCTCGTATCCCTATCCCGTCGGGAAAATGGAGGTGTGACAGCTCTTGCGACTCTGCTGGGGAACAAACCCAGAATCTCTGGTTCAGGGTTCAGAATTCGAGTTTAGAATAACTGTTATACTTGGCTACTTGTGATTGTTTGATATTACTTGTTTGAGCCTAATGTGCTAATTGTCGTTTTTTACCGCTTTGATATTATTTGAACTGTATATATAACTGTTACGATACCCTATTTCTCTCTTAATCTTCTAAATCTTCTAGGAAGTGTGCGCTTCACGTGGCTTCTTTGCTGTTAGTCATATTATAATTTTAGAACGAGGATCGGACAAGTTGTAAAGCAGGTGAAGCTTCTGTATTCCCGGTATGCTGCCCCTTCCCCCCCTCCCCCCGGCTCGAGTTGTCCGCTCGGGTAAGCCTTGTCTAGAACTCCACATCGTAGGTTTAAACATAGAAGAACAAAGCCTCATGTCGGATCCCTATTAGGTACGCTTGTTTGCATCATGTGCATTTGACTTTGGGGACTCAACACAGGTTTACCCCAAAATAAAATGACTATCCTGATGCATCTTACATGCAACTTGTTGTATTTGTTTATTCTGGTTTGTATGTTGACTGGCTTCTAGAATAGGAAAAGAAAATCAAGAAAAAACTGAAAAGAGAAAATTGACTCGGTTCCAGAAAATCTCGGTACTTGAAAAAAATAAGTTCCTGAAACCTTATCGAATTTTTAGAAGGTTGTCACAAATGAGTCCGAATTTTCAAAAATGACATTTTCCCTCGGTCCTCACAACCTATCGAACTACGCGGGTCTGATTCTCACCAGATGTGAGATACGTAGGCAAACCTCATCGGTTCCGGCCCACAATTTTTAAAATCCAAATATATTTTCCTTTACTTCCTCCTTTAGAAATGTCTTCCTTTGAGACCCCAATTTTAAAAAAATCCAAAAATATTTTTCTTTAATTCATTCTTTAAAAGTCGTTTCTTAGAAAATCCCAAATAAAAGAAATGTTAAAACAAAAAAATATATATTTCTTTATAGAAGTCTTTCATTCAAAAAAAGAAACAAAAAAAATCAAAATCCAAAAATATTTTCTACCTTTTTAGAAGTCTTTCTCCCAAAAATCAAAAAACCAAATCCAAAAAAAAAAATCCAAAAAATCCGAACTACGTAAGATCTGATTCATGTTCCCATATGATACGTAGTCAACCCACATCAGGTTCGATCGAGCATTTAAAAAATATGACATTGATAATAATAAGGAGCGACTGAGTCCATTCTAACGTGTCTCTTGTTTTGAATTGTAAAGAAAGGTTGAGGTGGTCGGTTTGCGGTAAGCTAACAACACAAGATCCAAGGAAAAATGACAATTGGCATCGAAGTTGTTATGAGTGCTCAAGAGTCTCATGGTCAGAGGGTTCAACAAGAGTCTACTGTCGTTGAGTAGAATAAAGTACTGAAGCAGCAAATGACTGAAATGGTCAAGCATGGGCCAATGGCCAAGGACCGCCTTTTCTATTCATGGTTTCCCAGAGATTACATCCATCTCGACTACTACCATTTCAGTCTTATTGTCTGATCAATCCTATCTACTTGGGTTCAGTTTATAACCCAACTGCACGAAAACAACTGGAACGTTTGTTGCGCGCTCCCATAGTATGCCATTAACAACCAATCAGACAACCACTACTGTTATGCATGTATTCACCATCCCACAGCTAACGGTGATGCAGAGGAAATCTCATGAGTCACAATGTGCTACCTAGCAAGAATAGTACCACTCTCCTGAGTACCACTCGTACTTATTTGATCTTCCTGCAAAGATTGAGAAGCCTGCCCCAAAGATGGCACAGGAAAAAATGACCCAAAGAGTGAATAACTTAGAACGTCAGTTGAAAAATATGCAAGGGTTGGTAGGTCAGAAGAGTATTGCCTTCAAGGACTTATGTATGTTCCCCGATGTTCGTTTTCCACTTAGTTTCAAGATCCCCAAATTTGAAAAGTATGATGGACACGACGACCCCATAGCTCAGTTGAAAAGGTATTGCAATCAGCTAATAGGTGCGGGAATAAATGAAGAATTGCTGATGGCTTATTTTGGGGAAAGCCTTATGGGAGTAGCCTCCAAATGGTTTATGGATCAAGACACATCTCGCTGGTATGTATGGGATGACATGGCCCGGGCCTTTTTCAAACAGTTCGAATACAACATCGACATCGCCCCAAACCGTAATTCCCTTTCAAACCTGAAGAAGAAACTAACTGAAAGTTTTAGGGAATATGCCATTAAATGGAGAGAGCAAGCGGCTAGAGTTAAGCCACCCATGGATGATAACGAACTAATCATTGTCTTCCTTCAGGCTCAAGATCCAGGTTATTTTCAAAGCATGATGTCCATAGTTGGCAAATCCTTCTCGGAAGCTATCAAAATGGTTGAAATAGTTGAGAATGGCCTTAAGACAGGCATGATTATAAGTCATCAGTTCTCAAAGCCGCAACTCAGGCTGTCCAGATTGAGTCAGTTAATTTTAGTGACACGCATGAGAAGGATAAAGAAACCATGATGACACCAGGGTCAAGAAGAAGTCCTAGGAGAACATCTCGAAGGTATGACCAGCTTTGTCTGGTTTTCGATGATTCCCCTGAGCACTACTACCCACCTCAAAACCCACAATACTTTGTTGCTCCACCTCATATGTTGTCCAACCACCAAAATACCCCAGAAGGTGAGCACCAACATCGCAAAATCTCCACCGACCTTTACAAAAGTTTCAAGTGCCCTATCACCCACATCCAAACCAGGGGTATAGAGGGGAATAAAGGTTGAAAGATAATTTTAAACCAATAGGAGAGTCCTATGCAAGCTTGTTTGAGAAGTTAAAGCATTATGACATGATTGCACTTATTCCTCCAAATCACGTGGACACGTGCAAGAAGATTTGACCCTTCTAAAAGGTTTGAATAACATTCCAATGCCCACGGGAACAATGTCGAAAGCTGTCGGGATTTGAAAAGAGAAATTGAAAGGATGACCCAGGAAAACCTGATTGTGATCCAAGACAGTGACACCTAGAATATCACGCAGAATCCTTTACCTGCACATGATGATGCACACTTTATAAGGATGATACATGGTGACATGGATCATGAGAATTCTCTCAGGAACTTGCTGACTGAAGTTAATGATACTGAAATTGGAGAAGGCCCTAGTGATTCTTATGAGCAAATTTATGGCTAAATGTCAAGCCTAGCAATTGAAAAGTCATTCCCTCCTCACTAGGAAGGAATCTTGGTAGCTTGTTTTGATGTTTTTTCTATTATCTGGGTTATTTCAGGGTTGTGATCTAGATTTTATTTGTTTTATTAAGTCAAACCTTTTTATCCCTCTATTGTGTATGGGTGAGTCATGTCTGTTTGTTCTGTTGCTATTTTCATTATTTGGGTTATTTTAGGATTGTAACTCGGATTTTAGGTTGTTTGTCTTGTTGTTAAACCCTTCCATCCTTTACTCAATGAAATATAGTTTGTCCTTTTATGTCATTCTATGCTTAGTTCTTTCGCTGCTAGTTCTAGAGACATGACATGCATGCAGAATTTTTGACCAGATCTTAGAAAATTGATTTAAGCTTGAATTGGATAACTGAGAAAAGACACTTTTGAGGATGAAAAAGATTGAAATACTTTGGAATTAAGCTCGAGTAAAATTCATGTGGAACTAGAATAGTCATACCCGTGGAGGTTAGTGATCTTTACCTTCAAATTATTGTGAAAGTCGGGTTTGAGGAAGAAGCAATTGAATATTGGTGGAAAGTTTGACCTTAATGGATTGAAAGTGTCTTTCAACCACGACACACCGAGAAGACATACATGTTTATCAATGTTGTGATCGCACGAATGGATACTATGTTTGGCGTTCTCGAGACTGGGAGGCCCTTTTTCTGCTACCCAAACACTTTATACCCTTTGTTACCCCCTTTTGAGCTAGTGTTATTTTCTTTGACCACCCTCTTTTGGAATCAAGTTTAGAGTTAAAAGTCCAAAAAAAATGAAATAAAAAAAATGAAAAGAAAAGTTCATGCTCCAAGAGTACAAGCTGGGGCAACTCTTAGAAAGTTCAAATAATAAAAAAAAAAAAAAAAAAAAAATTGTCTAAGTTCCATGCCCCCAGAAAATAGAAGCTGGGGTAGTTTGTTTTGGAAAAAAAAAACAAAAAAAAAAGATGAAAAAAAAAAATTAGGTGAGATGTTTAAACTACATTTGACCTGATTCTTTAAAAAGGGATATGTAGGCATCCTTACACGGTTCGGTCCAACAAAATAAAAAAATAAAAAACAAAATCCAAAAAAATCCCTAGTATCTGAAACTGGGGCAAAGATTTTATTTTATTTTTGAAAGAGTCGATTCCAAGAGTTGTAAGGCTACAACCCCCCTCATTTTGAGTCTACTTTCAGCCTTCATGCCGACCTTTCTTTCCAACCCTATCCAAAAACCTTTCAAATAAAGACCTCCCGATATGCCTTCAAGAATTCAAGAGATGCATACATTGAGCAGTAGTTGTCACACGACATAGAACACTGTCAAGTTGCTCACAAAAGAAAAAATAAGGGGAATGAAAAAGAAAAAAAGAAAAATGAGAGAGCCTTACTAGTGAAATCCCCATGGGCACTTTAAGACAACGGTAAGTAGAGATAAATAAATGGGAGACTTGTTGGTGAAAACCCTCGGGGCACCACTAGTCGAAAGTGAGTCATGAAGTTGATACAAAGAATTGGCACGAACAAGCCCGACTTCAAAGGTCATAAGAATGGAAAAAAGGAAGATTGGATTAGTTTGATAGATCGGCCATTAAGTCCAAAATGCATGTCATGATTCATTAAGGCTAGTTATTGAGAAAAAAACTCTTTCTTCTGTCCTTCCCAACAGGGGCATTTCTTGTTAATACTGTTTCTTTGCATCATTGTGCCCCTTCACTCTAGGTCAGTCCTTGTTAAAACAAGCAAGAAAAGATTTCAAAATCTGTTACCAGCTTTTCAGTTGCACAAAGTAAATTTGGCCAACACACTCAGTTGTTACTGTCAATATACCTTGAGGATTCGTGCAAAGGCTCCCCCCAAAAGACTCTTGTCAGCCTACTTGGCCCATGCAAAGATAACTCATGATTCTCTCTGGATGACAAATTGCTCAAAAGGGTAGGAAGACATCCAAGCAATGATCAAGATATCAGGAAAGGTCACCTAAGCAACGATCTCTAGTTGGGATAAGGCTAATTGAGCCACAAAACACCAATGGCATTGAGAGCGAAACAATCAGGGTTGATACAGAAAGTAAAGGTCCCTTGAAAGCAACAACATAGTCTCCCTGCAGTGCCAACTACTAATACAGTCGGTCTTCTAAAGGAGAATGGACACAAAGTCAAGCTGCCAAAGACATCAAGGCCACAAACCGACTACCACTTTCAAAACAGACAAAATTTTGTTTGTTTGAAACAGGAACAAAGCAGTGCAAGGAAAGTGGTTCAAAAAAAAAGAAAAAAAAAAGAGAAAGAAGAGAAGAGAAGAGTCGACAAAGGGGAGTTTCTCAAATCTTTGCCTTTATTTGTCTTGCTGATGTGCATAAAATCCTGCCATTGCTCTTCACATTTTTTCTTCCTAGGGTAATACTTCCTAGTTTGATGGATTTTTCTTCCAATGAAAATCTTTGTCTGATGAATCGTTCTCCTAAGATAAGAAAACCTAGTCTGATGAATTTTCTCCTAGGATCGAAGTCGTAGTCTGATGAATTTTTCTCCTAAGATAAGAAAATCTAGTCTGATGAATCTTTCTCCCAGGATAAAAATCTTAGACTGATGAATCTTTCTCCTAAGATATATATATATATATATATATATATATATATCTAACCTAGTCTGATGAATTTTCTCCTAGGATCGAAGTCTTAGTATGATGAATTTTTCTCCTAAGATAAGAAAATCTAGTCTGATGAATCTTTCTCCTAGGATAAAAATCTTAGTCTGATAAATCTTTCTCCTAATATAACAAAAAAAATACCTAGTCTAATTAACTTTTTCCTAGGATAGACGTCTTAGTCTAATGAATCTTTCTCCTAAGATAAGAAAACCTAGTCTGATAAATTTTCTCCTAGGATATAAAAAGAAAAAAGGCGGAAATTTGTTTAAAAGAATGATTTTCTCAACAAAAAAAATGAAAATGATTTTTTTTCTCAAAAAAAAAACCAAAAAACAAAACAAAACAAAAAAAAATCCTTCTCGATTCGTTTTAGCATAGGGTACACAATTCCCTAGTATCAATTTCCAACATAGGGTCTCCACTCCCTAGTTTATTTCATTTTACACATAGGATCTCCACTCCCTAGTCTCCTTTTTCAACATAGGGCCTCCACTCCCTAGTTGATTTTATTTTAGACATAGGGTCTCCACTCCCTAGTCTCATTTTCCAACATAGGGTCTGTAACAACCCGGCCGATCGTTATCAGAGTAACAGCCCCGATCCCCTATTTACTGCTTCTCCCATCTCTATTTCTGCTATTGTGTCTTGTCGGGAGGGTTCCTTTTGTTTTTTGGAGTGTTTTGGGACACTTAGTCCCTAAATGGAGGTTTAAGCCTTAGGATTTGGACCGTAGTCGGAAATGTGTGAAGACGACTCCAGAATAAAATTTTGTTGGTTCCGTTAGCTCCGTTATTTGATTTTAAGGGGCGTGTCCGAATTATGTTTTGGAGGTCCGTAGCTTATTTAGGCTTGAAATGGGGAAAGTCGAATTTTTGGAAATTTTTACTGGTAGCGAACTTTTTGATAGCGGGGTCGGATTACAATTCCGGAAGTTGGGGTATGTTTGTAATGTTGAATATGACTTGATTGCAAAATATGGGGTCAATAGGACGTGGTTTGGTTGGTTTCGACATCGGTTGATGAATTCGGAAGATTCAAGTTCTTTAGGTTTGAATCGGAGGATGATTTGTGATTTTATCCTTGTTTGATGTGGTTTGAGGGCTCGACTAAGTTTGTATGGTGTTTTAGGATTGGTTGGTATGTTTGGTCGAGGTCCCTGGGGCCTCGGGTGAGTTTCAGGTGCTTAACGGGTGAAAACTTGGACTTAGAGGAATTCTGGAGTTGCTCGTTCTGGTGTTTTCGCACCTGCGGCGGCAACGCAGAAGCGAGGTTGGGATCGCAGGTGTGCCTTTAGGCCGGGGAGTTAGTGGTCACAGATGCGACGAGTGAGCCGTAGGAGAAGAGCCGCATCTGCAGAAGGGAAGTCGCAGATGCGAAGATGAGAAGGACCTAAGGTTTTGCAGAAGCGGACGATTGAGCGCAGCAAATGCAGATATATGTGCGCAGGTGCGGAGCCGGGGAACTTAATGAAATTCCACAGGTGCGGAGCTTTAGTCATAGAAACTGTACCGCAGAACCGGTTAATGGACCGCGGGTGCAGTTTAACTAACAGAAAATGGGCCAAATCGAGGGTTTGATTCATTTCTTCATTTTTGGACTTGGGAGCTCGGGAATTGGCGATGTTTCGAGGGATTTTCAGAGAGAGCTTTGGGGTAATGATTCCTAACTCATTTTTGGTTGTATTTCATTAATCTATAGTTGTTTCCTTCATTTAATTAAGTAATTTGAGTGAGAATTTGTAAAATGGGGGAAACGTTCCCAACTGAATTTCTGAGTTTTGAGTGGGATTTAGACATTGGATTTGGATAATTTTGGTACGAGTGATCTCGTGAGTGAATGGGTGTTCATATTTGGTAACTCTTACCCGATTTAGAGATGTGGGCCCGTGTAGACTTTTTAGGACGGATTTCGGAATTCTTATTAAAATTTTGATTTCGTTAATTAGATTAGTTTATTGTAGTTGTACTTATGATATGATATTCGTGGAAAAGGCATTGTTACCCATTGATTTAGCTTGGTTCGAGGTAAGTGGCTTGCCTAACTTTGTGTGGGGGAAATCCCCTTACGATTTGGAACTATTTTGCTACGTGAGTGCCGTGTATGTGAGGTGACGAGTACGTACACGGGCTAGTTGTGAAAAAACCCGATTTTCTTACTGAGCAGCAACCCGTTTTCCTTTTATTTTGAGTTATACCATTTTAATGAGTATTAATCTATTTTCATTCTTTATTGAGTTATTCCACTATGTAAAGCTATCTAGTTTAGTCTAATACAACATGTCTACGTGTCTTAATTGCTTATGTGAATTCTGTGCAGCATGCTTAGTGAATTTCTTGCTTCTTCCTTGACTGGTACTAAGTCTAAATCATAATATTTCGTGATGTAGTTGTATTTCTATTGTTTGCGCTGCATATTTACTTTGGGACTACGGGACGGTATTCTGGGATATCCCCCTTGTACTGCATATTTATTTTGGGACTACGGGACGGTATTCCGAGATATCCCCCTCTACTGCATATTTACTTTGGGACTACGGAACGGTATTCTGGGAGATCCCCCTGTCTTGCATATTTACTTTGGGACTACAGAACGGTATTCCGGGAGATCCCCCTGCATATTTATGTTTGGGACTACGAGACGATATCTCGGGAGATCCCTTGTTGTATTTCTGTGTATTGAGCTGTTACCTTCTATGAATTCTTTCTTGTTAAATTTCAATCTTTATTTTACTGCAATATTTCATTCTTGCCTTGCTTTATTATCATATTCAAATAGGGCCCAGACCTGACCTCATCACTACTCTACCAAGGTTAGGCTTGGCACTTACTAGGTACTGATTATGGTGTACTCATGCTACACTTCTGTACATGTTTTTCGTGTGCAGATCCAGGTGCTCCTTATCAGCCGCACTATCAGTGAGCCGGGACAGCTTTGGAGACTTCAAGGTATATCTGCCGCGTACGCAGACCTCAGAGTCCCCTTTCTACTATTCCTGATGTCCATTATCTTATGTATTTTCTTTTGATAGACTATGATGTAATGATACACTAGATTTTCCCTCTGTAGTTTGTGATTCACGATGTTCCTGGTTTTGGGATTTGTTGTGTATTTTTTAATATTTGGTTAAATTTATATTTTTATTTCATTATTCCAAAAAAATGTTAGGCTTACCTAGTTGTAGAGACTAGGTGTCGTCACGAGATCACGTGGAGGGGAAACTGGGTCGTGACAAGTTGGTATCATAGCTCTAGGTTCATAGGTGTCGTGAGTCACAGCTTGTTTATTGGAGTCTCGCAGATCGGTACGAAGACGTCTGTACTTATCTTCGGGAGGCTATGGAACTGTTAGGAAAATTTCATTACTTTGATTCCTTGTCGTGCGAAAATTGTTGACTTCAAAAAAATTCTAAACTTCTGTATTCTATTCTCTCGCAGATGGTGAGGACATAACCAGGCACTCGCGCCCCCTGCTATATCCGCGAGAGGCCAGGGCCGGGGTAGAGGCTGAGGACATCCACGTGGTGTAGCCAGAGCAACCGCGCGAGCTACTACAGAGGAGCCCCCAGTAGCTCCAGCTGGAGGGCAGACACTTGAGATACATGGTGTTGCACCATCCCTCCAGGAGACTCTAGCCCAGTTTTTGAGCATGTTCAGCACCTTAGCTCAGGCTAGATTGATTCCACTTGCTCCTGCCACATCTCAGGCCGGAGAAGGAGCACAGACTCCTATCGCCGGTACCCCAGAGCAGCAAGTTCAGGTCGACCAGGTTCCAAAAATTGTACCAATGCAGCTGGTAGCTCCAGATCAACCCGAGGTTAGGGCAGCAGCTTCTAAGGTGGAGCAGCTCAGACTTAAGAGGTACAAGAAGTACCACCCACCTACCTTCAACGGATTGGCTACAGATGATGCCTAGAGTTTTCTGGAGGAGTGTCATCGTATTCTACATGCTATGGGTATAGCGGAGATGAGCGGAATTTCTTTTACTACATTCCAGCTTAGAGGAGAAGCCTATCAGTGGTGGCGTGCTTATGAGTTGAGTAGTCCGGATGAGGCAGTTTTGCTTACATGTACTTAGTTCTCGGACTTGTTTTTGTGAGAGTATGTCCCTCAGAGCCTCAGGGACTCATGGTGCTCGGAGTTTGAGCATTTGCGCCAGGGTGCTATGACTATGTCAGAGTATGCAGTCCATTTCAGTGATTTGGCCCAACATGTACCGGCCTTGGTTGCCACAGTTCGAGAGAGGGTTTGGCGGTTTATTGAGGGACTCGACCCTAGTATCCAGATTAGTACTGCCAGGGAGTTGGAGATGGATATTTATTATCAGCAGGTTATGATTATTACCAGGAGATTGGATGGCATGTTTCCCAGGGATAGAGAGGAGAGAGAAACCAAGAGGTCTCAAGAGACTGGTTATTATTCTGGAGCTCGTGCCCCAGCAGCTCTCCATGGTAATGATTATGTGAGTCGCCCCGTTTATTCAGCTCTTCCAGTCGTCAGTGGTGTCCCAGCCCCTTCTAGGCCCCAGGAGCCTTATTATGCACCACCCGTATCTAGTGTGCCTCCTGCACGAGGTGTTCCTAGTGGCTAGTCCAGCAGATTTTGCCTGAGCCAGCCACAACAGCCATGCCCTCCCAGAGCTTGTTTTGAGTGTAGCGACACTCGCCATATGGTGAGGGATTGCCCCAGATTTAGGAGGGGTGCACCTCCATAGACTTCTCAGCCACAGCGTGCTCCACCGGGTCCTCAAGCTATTATTACAGCGCCAACTTCCATCCCACATTCTCAGCCAGCCCAAGGTGGAGGTCGGGGAAGTAGAGGTCGCCCTAGAGGGGGATTCCAGGCCAGATATTATGCCCTTCCTACTCGTACAAAGGTAGTTTCTTCTGATTATGTCATTACAGGTATTGTTCAAGTCTGTCATAGAGATGTGTCGGTATTATTTGACCCAGGCTCTACATATTCTTATGTGTCCTCTTATTCTGCCCCGTATTTGGAAATATCTCGGGATTCTTTGAGTTCCCCTATTTATGTGTCTACTATTGTGGGAGATTTGCTTGTTGTAGTCCGCGTGTATCGGTCGTGTTTGATTGCTCTTAGTGGTTTTGAGACCAGAGCCGATTTATTATTGCTCAGCATGGTGAACTTTGATATTATTTTGGGCATGGACTGGTTGTCGCCCCATTATGCTATTCTTGATTGTCACGCTAAGACCGTGACACTGACTATGCCAGGATTTCCGTGATTAGAGTGGAGAGGTACCTTAGAGTATACTCCGAGTAGAGTTATTTCATTTCTTAAAGCTCAACGAATGGTTGAGAAGAGGTGTGACGCATATATAGCTTATGTGAGAAACGCCAGTATTGATACCCCTATAGTGGAGTCAGTTCCAGTAGTGAGGGACTTTCCAAATGTGTTTCCAGCTGATCTTCCGGGAATGCCGGCTGACAGCGATATTGATTTTGGCATTGATTTGTTGTCGGGCACTCAACCCATCTCTATTCCTCCATATCGTATGGATCCTCCTGTGTTGAAGGAGTTGAAGGATCAATTACAGGAGTTTCTTGATAAGGGATTCAATCGGCCCAGTGTATCACCTTGGGGTGGTCATGTCTTATTTGTGAAGAAGAAGGATAGTTCTATGCGAATGTGTATTTATTACCGCCAGTTGAACAAAATCACAGTGAAGAACAGACATCCATTACCTCGTATTGATGACTTATTTGATCAGTTATAGGGTGACAAAGTGTTTTCCAAGATTGACTTACATTCAGGATATCATCAGTTGAAGATTCGGGAACCAGATATACCGAAGACTGCTTTTAAGACCAGATATGGTCACTATGAGTTTCTTGTTATGTCTTTTGGGCTAACAAATGCCCCAACAGCTTTTATGCACTTGATGCACAGTGTGTTCCGGCCTTATCTTCACTCATTCATCATTGTGTTTATGGATGACATTCTAGTATACTCCCGGAGTCGGGAGGATCATGAACAGCACCTGAGGACTGCGCTTCAGACCTTAAGAGAAAAGAAGTTATATGAAAAATTTTCAAAGTGTGAGTTTTGGCTAGACTCAATGGCATTCTTGGGTCATATAATATCGAGTGAGGGGATCCAGGTGGATCTGAAGAAGATTAAAGCAGTGCAAAGTTATCCCAGACCGTCCTCAACTATAGAGATCCAGAGTTTTCTTGGTTTCGCGGGGTATTACCATTGATTTGTAGAGGGTTTCTCATCTATTGTAGCACCTATGACTAGGCTGACCTGGAAGGGTGCTCCGTTCAGGTGGACAGAGGAATGTGAGGAGAGCTTTCGGAAGCTCAAGACAGCTTTGACTACGGCCCCAGTATTGGTGTTGCCTACAGGTTCGGGGTCTTATACTATATATTGTGATGCATCGCGGATTGGTCTCGGCGCGGTGTTGACACAGGATGGTAGGGTGGTTGCCTACGCGTCCAGACAGCTGAAGATGCATGAAAAGAACTATCTTGTCTACAACTTTGATTTAGTAGCTATTGTTCATGCCTTGAAGATTTGGCGGCATTATCTGTACGGTTTTCCTTATGAGATTTACACCGATCACTGGAGTTTGCAGCATCTATTCAAGCAGAAGGATTTTAATTTGCGTCAGAGGAGGTGGTTGGAGCAGCTTAAGGATTACGATATCACTATTTTATACCACCCTAGGAAGGCCAATGTGGTGGCCGATGCTTTGGGCCACCAGGTAGAGAGTTTGGGGAGCTTAGCATATCTACCAGTAGCAGAGAGGCCCATGGTGTTTGATGTTCAGGCCTTAGCCAACCAGTTTGTGAGATTAGATATCTCTAAGCTGAGTTGAGTATTGTCATGTGTGGTCTCTTGGTCTTCTCTTTATGATCGCATCAGGGAGTGTCGGACCACCTGTGAGGTCTCTCGGTCCTTAAGGACATGGTCCAGCACGGTGATGCAAGGGAGGTTAGTATTGGAGATGATGGTGCATTGAGGATGCAGGGCAGGCTATGTGTGCCCAATGTAGATGGTTTGCGCTAGTTGATTCTTCAGGAGGATCACAGTTCACGATACTCTATTCATCCGGGTGCCGCGAAGATGTATCAGTATTTGAGGTAGCATTACTGGTGGAGGAGAATGAAGACGGACATAGTGGAGTATGTGGCTCGGTGCCTAAATTGCCAGCAGGTGAAGTATGAGCATCAGCGACCAGGTGGGTTGCTTCAGAAATTGGAGATTTCGGAATGGAAATGGGAGCGGATCACTATGGATTTCGTTGTTAGACTCCCATGGACTCAGCGGAGGTTTGATGCAGTTTGGGTGATTGTGGATAGGATGACCAAGTCGGCTCATTTCATTCTTCTGATGACTACCTATTCTTCCGAGCAGCTAGCTCGAATCTACATCCGTGAGATCGTCAGGCTTCATACACGCAGTTTACATCACAATTCTGGAGAGCTGTACAATATGAGTTGGGTACTCGGGTTGAGTTGAGCACATCATTCCACCCTCAGACGGACGGGCAGTCCGAGCGCACTATTCAGATATTAGAGGATATGCTCCATGCGTAGGTGATAGATTTTGGGGGTGTTTGGGACCAGTTTTTACCACATGCGGAGTTTGCTTATAACAACAGTTATCAATCCAGCATTCAGATGGGACCGTATGAGGCTCTGTATGGTAGGCGGTGTCGGTCCCTAGTGGGTTGGTTCGATCCCGGTGAGGCTAGATTATTGGGTATGGACTTGGTTCAGGATGCCTTGGAAAATGTTAAGGTGATTCAGGATAGACTTCGCACAGCCCAGTCCAGACAGAAGATTTATTCGGATCGAAAGGTTCACGATGTGGCATTCATGGTTGGAGAGCGAGTCTTGCTCTGGGTTTCGCCTATGAAGGGAATGATGAGGTTTGGAAAGAAGGGCAAGCTGAGCCCAAGGTTCATTGGTCCATTTGAGGTGTTGCGGCGAGTTAGGGAGGTTTTTTATGAGCTTGCCTTGCCCCCCGGTGTAGCAGGAGTTCATCCGGTATTCCATATTTCTATGCTCCAGAAGTATCACGGCGATCCGTCTCATGTGTTGGATTTCAGCTCATTCCAGTTGGACAAGGATCTATCTTATGTTGTGGAGCCACTGGCTATTTTAAACAGGCATGTCAGAAAGTTAAGATCAAAGAACATTGCTTCCGTGAAGGTTCAGTAGAAGTGACAGCCGGTCGAGGAGGCGACTTGGGAGACCGAGCAGGATATGAGCAGTTGTTATCCTCATCTTTTCACCACTTCAGGTAGGCCTCTATGCTCGTTCGAGGACGAACAATTATTTTAAGAGGGGGGATGTAAAAACTCGGCCGGTCGTTTTGAGAGTAATAGCCCCAATACCCTATTTAGTGCTTCTCCCATATCTATTTCTGCTATTATGACTTGCCGGGAGAGTTCGTTTTGGTTTTTGGAGTGTTTTGGGACACTTAGTTCCTAAATGGAGGATTAAACCTTACAATTTAGACCGTAGTCAGAACAATGTGAAGAAGACTCCTGAATGGAATTATGTCAGTTCCGTTTGCTCCGTTAAGTGATTTTGGACTTAGGGATGTGTCCGGATTGTATTTTAGAGGTCCGTAGCTTATTTAAGCTGGAAATGGCGAAAGTCAAATTTTTGGAGATTTTGACCGGTAGTGGACTTTTTGATATCGGGGTCGGAATCCTATTCCGGAAGTTGGAGTAGGTCTGTAATGTTGAATATGACTTGTGTGCAAAATTTGGGGTCAATCGGATGTGGTTTGGTTGGTTTCGGCATCTGTTGTCGAATTCGTAAGTTTCAAGCTCTTTAGGTTTGAATTGGAGGATGATTTGTGATTTTAGCGTTGTTTGATGTGGTTTGAGGACGCGACTAAGTTTCTATGGTGTTTTAGGATTGATTGGTATGTTTTGTCGAGGTCCTGGTGCCTCGGGTGAGTTTCGGGTGCTTAACGGGTGAAAGCTTGGACTTAGAAGAATTCTGAAGTTACTGGTTCTGGTGTTTTCGCACCTGCGGTGGCTCCGCAGAAGCGAGGCTGGGATCGCAGGTGCGCCTTTAGGCCGGGGAGTCAGTGGTCGCAGATGCGACGAGTGAGCCACAGGAACGGAGCCGCATCTATGGAAGAGCAGTCACAGATGCGGAGATGTGAAGGACCTAAGGTTCCACACAAGCGGACGATTGAGTACAGAAGAGCATCCGCAGATGTTGATATATGTGCGTAGGTGCGGAGCCAGAGAACTTAATGAAATTCCGCTGGTGCAGAGCTTTATCCGCAGAAGCGGTTAATGGACTGCAGGTGCGGTTTAACTAGGGTAGACTTTGCTACTTTTCATCTAAAGGGCAGAGCCCGTAGATGGTGGCAGTCTTATGTTCTTGGAAGACCAGCAGATTCTCCTCCCATGACTTGGGACAGGTTCACCTGTATCTTCCTGGACATGTATATTCCACCCTCCTAGAGGGAAGAGTTGCGGTTTCAATTTGAGTAGCTCCAGCAGGGTCAGATGTCAGTGACCGATTATGAGGCGAGGTTTTTTAAGTTATCTCGCCATGCACTTATGATACTCCTTACGGAGGCGGAGAGAGTGTGGAGGTTTGTTGCGGGTTTACATACTGGCATTCAGGCCACTATGGCTCGAGAGGTTGCGATGGGTACTTCTTATGAGCTAGTCGTGGAGATAGCCCACAGGATTGAGGGTGTACATCAGCGGAGCCGAGAGCAGGTTATGAGAGATAAGTTGTTCAAGTATTCGGGAGAGTTCAGAGGTGCTCCGTCTGGGGGAAGAGGTCAGTTCGTGAGAGGGCAGTCCAGCAGGCCCCCATATCCAGCACCACCACCTCCTCGCGGTGCTCCAGTGCGACCCTATCTCAGTGCTATACCAGAGAGTTCTTATTGCCCACCAGCTATTCAGGGTCCTCCCGGTGGGTATTCAGTTCCCCAGGGCCAGACTCTTAGTCAGCAGCCCATCGCACCAAAGAGTTGTTACGAGTGCGAGGATCCCAGTCACATACAGAGATTCTGCCCCAAGCTTTGGGGTAAACTAGTGCAACAGGGTCAGCAGCCTATGATTACTAGACCAGTTGCTCCACCAGTTGTCCGACCACCAAGAGGTGGAGGACAGGTGGGTAGGGGCCATCCTAGAGGTAGAGGTCAGCCAAGTGGAGGCCAGTCAGTTGGCGCTCCAGCTCGGTTCTATGCTTTTCCGGCAAGACCAGATGCAGGGGCCTCAGATGCCCTGATTACAAGTATTATTTCTGTTTGCGGCAAATATGCCTCAGTATTAATTGATCCAGGATCTACATATTCATATGTGTCATATCTATTTGCTCCATTCTTGGGTGTTTCTCATGAGTCCTTGAGTACTCATGTTTGTGTGTCCACTCCTGTGGGTAAATCTGTTATTGTGAACCGGATATACCGGTCCTGTATTATTACATTATGTGGTTATGAAACTAGATCAAATCTTTTACTACTAGAGATGACTGACATTGAAATTATTTTGGGCATGGACTGGTTATCTCCATATCATGCTATTCTAGATTGTCATGCCAAGACTATTACCTTGGCTATGCCAACGTTGCCTAGGCTGGAGTGGAAGGGTTCGTCTGTTAGTTCATTTAATCGAGTTATTTCTTTTATAAAGGCTCAACACATGGTTGATAAGGGTTGTTTGGCTTATCTAGCCTATGTTCGGGATACTACTATAGAGACTCCGGCTATTGATTCAGTGCCTGTAGTTCGGGAGTTCTCCGATGTATTTCCTTCAGATCTTCCAGGTTTGCCACTTGATCGTGATATTGATTTTTGTACTGACTTAACTCCAGATACCCAGCCTATATCTATCCCACCATATTGCATGGCTCCGAAAAAACTTGAGGAGTTATTAGCCAAAAGGTTCGTCAGACCGAGTGTATCGCTTTGGGGTGCACCGGTATTATTTGTGAAGAAGAAGGATGGAACAATGCGGATGTGTATTGATTATCGCCAATTGAAAAAAGTCACTATTAAGAACAAGTGCCCATTGCCACATATTGATGATCTACTTGACCAGTTGCAGGGTGCTAGGGTGTTCTCTAAGATCGACTTGAGGTTGGGGTACCATCAGTTGAAGATTCAGGATTCGGATGTTCCGAAGACTGCTTTCCGGATTAGATATGGTCATTATGAGTTTCTGGTGATGTCCTTCGGTTTAACTAACGCCCGGCAGTGTTTATGGATTTGATAAACAGGGTATTCAGGCCATATATTGATTTGTTTGTCATTGTCTTCATTGATGACATTTTGATCTACTCGCGCAGTAAGGAAGAGCATGAGCAGCATATGAGAGTAGTGCTTCAGACGTTGCGGGAACAAAATTTCCTATATGTGCTTTTAATGATTTATGACTTGCGGGGATGGTTGGTTCGGGATTTGAAAGTGTTTGGGTTGAAATCGGAACACTTGATCTTTTCATATTGTCTAGATTCCTGCAAGTAAGAAGAGTTTAATTACTCAGTTAATCTTAAAAGAATTAAATGTGGGTTTAAACTAATAGTTGTCTTGCCTAGCTATAGTGTTAGGCGCCATCACGACCTATAGGTGAAATTGGGTCGTGACAGGAACGGTATTCTGGGAGATCCCTTTGTCTTGCATATTTACTTAGGGACTACGAAACGGTATTGCGGGAGATTCCCCTGCACATTTACGTTTGGGACTACGAGACGATATCTCGGGAGATCCCCTGTTGTATTTTTGTGTATTGAGCTGTTACCTTCTATGAATGCTTTCTTGTTAAATTTCAGTCTTTATTTTACTGCGCTATTTCATTCTTGCCTTGCTTTATTATCATATTACAGTAGGGCCCGGACCTGACCTTGTCACTACTCTACTGAGGTTGATTTTGGCACTTACTGGGTACCTATTGTGGTGTACTCATGCTACTCTTTTGCACATGTTTTTCGTGTGCAGATCCAGTGCTCCTTATCAGCCGCACTATCAGTGAGCCGAGACAGCTTTGGAGACTTCAAGTTATATCTGCCGCATCCGCAGACCTCGGAGTCCCCTTCCTACTCTTCCTCATGTCCATTATCTTCTGTATTTTCTTTTGATAGACTCTGATGTATAGAGACACTAGATTTTTCCTCCTGTAGTTTGTGATTCACGATGTTCCGGGTTTTGGGATTTGTTGTGTATTTTGGAATAGTTGGTTAAATTTATATTTTTATTTCATTATTCCGCCAAAATGTTAGGCTTACCTAATTGTAGAGACTAAGTGCCATCACGACGTCACACGGAGGAAAAATTGGGTCGTGACTAGGTCTCCACTCCCTAGTTGATTTTATTTTAGATATAGGGTCTCTACTCCCTAGTTGATTTTATTTTAGACATAGGGTCTCCACTCCCTAGTATCCTTTTCCAACATAGGGTCTCAACTCCCTAGTTCATTTTATTTTAGGCATAGGGTCTCCACTCCCTAGTCTCCTTTCCAACATAGGGTATCCACTCCCTAGTTGATTTGATCTTAAATGCAGGGTACACCATTACCTGATATCTTTGCCAATATAGGGTATACCATTCCCTGGCCACATTTTTCCCACATAAGGTACATCAATCCTTAGTTGAGCCATCCTTTTGACAATAAAGGAACACCATCCAAAAAACAATCAAAACTAAAAAAACAAAAAATATATCATGATCTTTTCTTTCAATAATGAAGTAGTTTAGAGTTTGTTTTACAAATAACTCATAAAGTTTTCCTAGTGAAAACTGGGGCAGAAATATTTGGTTCGTTTGTTTGTTTTGGTGCTTGAGCAGGTTATACCTCGAGGCACAGGATTCGAGATGACCAAAAAGAAGTCTCAATCCAAAAAAGAGAAAATAAAAGGAAAAGAAGTGAACTCAAAATACATAAGCAAAAGAAAGACGTCGACTGCTCAAGACATGGTTAAAGTCACGAGCATTGCAGTCCCCGTTTTCATCAGAAGAATCCGTAGAGGAATGAACTAGCACCTGCAGCTAGCAAGCATCAAGGTTCCAATCAAAAGTCTTCATGAAGAACCATTCAAGGCTCAAGATCAAGCTTTAAAAGACTTATAGATAGGAATATTGTAATTCATAGCTGATAGGTTTGTTTAGTTCCTTTAGATTTTGATTTTTTTGTAAAAACAGGACCACAGACCGGAACCTCTAACGGTACCTCACTCGAATCTCTCATTCTCTCCACATACACCATCACTTCATTTACCTCTGAACTACACGCGACCTGATTCCTTTATAGCCAAGGATATGTAGGCATCTCAAATACCAGGGCTCGGTCACTATATTCTATCCATCTTTCTTTTCTTTTGTATAAGTGTCGGGCCAGAAATCAATTACGTCGCTTACTTGTTTCTTTTCTCAAAAACACTTCGTGTTTCCAAGCAAAGAGGGGCAGCTGTAAGCATGTAATTTTTGACCTGCACATTAGAATTATCTTTGATAGTCTTAGTATTTTAAGAATATTTATTTGAGTTTATTTCTATTGGATTTCACTTTATTATTAATTTTAATTCTAGTTTTAAAGCACAAAAATTGAAAAATACAAAAATAGTTTCATTATTTCTATTTAATTCAGGTATTAGGTATTTTTAGAAAGATATTATCTTTAGCCCATTTTTATTTTAGTATAATCCTTGAAAATACCAAAAAATAGTTTCATGTCATAATATAGTTATTTTAATTAATTAGGATTGATTTTACATTTTTACAGTATTATTTTAGAAAAGAAATTAATATGTTTTTTTAGCCAAATTGCAAGAATTGTAGAACTAAAGGGCCAATTTTATAACCCAATACCCTCCAACTTGCCAAGCCCAATCTATTAGCCAAATATACCATCAGATTTTATTACCCTAAAAAGAATAATAAAGGAGCTCTCATGCTCTCATTTGGAAGACTCGGCCGTCACCCCTCATAAGAGAACCCTCCATCATCTCTTTCTCTGAACTAAAAAAGAAATAGAAAAAATACAGAGAAAAGAGAAAGCACCTTCTCTAGCTCCAAAGTACCATTTAAAGATCCCAAAAAACGGATCTCAAATTCACCCAAAATGCAATAGTAAAACGATCACAAAACCAACCCCAAAAGCACTCCTTCTTTGATCGAAAATTGCCGGTTAACAATCCTCTATTTCAGTCACGTAAAATCAGCCTTATATCATCTCAAAAATGCCCCAACCTAGTGCGAAACCACCATCCAAACCCGGTAGAGATGAGTCTGTTCGGCGACGTCGATTTCGGTCCAAGGTTCTAGTCTGTAGCTCACTTGAGGATTATTGTTCTAGAGCTTCTATTTCCATTGTATCCACTCTAAAATTTCAGCAATAGAAGGTATGTTTTTCCATCTTTTTCACTGGTTATTTCATCTATGTGTCTCGTTATTTGTCGGCATAAATGAATCGACGACATAAAACTTTATTTCATTTTTATTGATGCTTGGTCGTTTAATCTGATTATTCCTTTGTTTCCTGGGTTAATGTTTGAAGTTAATCTTATTTTAGTTTGATGCAATCTCAAATGGGATCTTATATTGAATAAAATCAATAATGTCAACAGTAGAGAATATTGAGTTGTATGGATTTTTGGTTAAACTTTTATCTTAGTTAGACTCATAGATAGAATTGATCAAACAATTTTGCATTTAAATGGTCTGTGTGTATTTGTATAAACTTTGGTTTTGTTGAGTTAGGCGTTGGTCTTTGTTGGTAAACTCGAATTAAGAGTATTGTGGCTTTAGATAAAATTCGCATACGTGAGTAGTAGTTTTGACATTTGAAGTGTTGGACTTTTTTTAATTTTATTTGTATTTTTTAAATTTTGACATCACAAGCTACATCCATTTCTGTCCACAATGTTATATCCATAAATCACGCCTTACAATAATCTCAAATTAGATTAGAAAATAAATCACAAACATTGTGGCTTGCTTTAGGCGCGATTAAATAAATCATTGTGACTATGGGTACAGTTCCCGTGGCATAGTCGTGATACATAATCCCCAATCCGGGTGCGCATTTTATGTGACCCGACCATAACTTCAAACAATAACAATAAAAATTAACAAGTTGTAAATCGCGGGTGCGTTTCACGTGGTGCGATTCGCAATGTGTACAAAAACAAATGAGTGCGCGACATCGCGACTTGTTCAAACAAATTTCATAAATAATTAAAAGCGGTATGGAAGTGGTAATGCATAAAAGGTGTTAAAATGTAATCAGTCAGATAATTAGGCCAATTATTAATAGTTGAGCGACCGTGCTAACACCACGGAACTCGGGAGTGCTTCACACTTTTTCCGGGTTAACAGAATTCCTTACCCGGTCTTTTGTGTTCGCGGACCATAAATGGAGTCAATTTTCCTCGATTTGGGATTTAAAACTATTCCAAGTGGAGACTCTGATTAAATAAATAATCTCATTTCGAATAGTGTCACTTTAACTGGAAAAACTCATGTATCCCCTATCCCCTCGGGAAAAAGAAGGTGTGACAGACCTGAATTACCACCAACTGTGAGTCACATTTGATTTCAATAACTTCGGAAGCAAGTCCCGGGGCCAATTTGAGCCATGCAATCAAATGAGATTATTCTGATGGCCTGCCTTAAGGTTTCTCCCAAAGGCATGGTTAAGACTATTCCGAGCCCATAACCTTTTACGTTCGAAGCTTCATCCGTAAATAAGGTCCAAACCCCCGATGTCGATTCCGACACCATTACTGCCTCCTTGGTTGCCAGAGGTAGTAGTCCCGGACTAAAATCGGCCACAAAGTCAGCCAAAACTTGTGACTTAATTGCAGTCCTTGGTTTATATTCTATGTTGCATTCACTCATTTCGACAGCCCATTTGGCCAATCTTATGGAGAATGTTCTGCAAAGGAAAAGTAGTCATCACAGCTATCGGGTGGCATTGGAAGTAGGGCCTCAGCTTCCGAGCGGTGACTACGAGAGCTAAGGCCATATTTTCAAATGTGGGTAGCGATTTTCTGCTACAATTTTGCTAACGTAATAAATGGAAAATTGCGTACCTTAGTCCTCCCGGACTTAAACCACACTTACCACAACTTCTAAAACCGCGAGGTAGACTAGCAGTGTTTCACCTTTTTTTGGTTTTGGGAGCAATGAAGGGCTTGATAAGTACTTTTTCAGATACCTCAGAGCTTGTTGGAACTCCGGTTTCCATTCAAAATTATTCTTCTTTTTCAGCAGTGTGACAAAGCGATGACATTTTTTTGATGACCGGGAAATGAACCTGCTCAAAACTGCTAATCTTCCTATTAGTCTTTGGATTTCCTTTACGTTACAATTGATCCGGGATATCATCTATGGCCTTGATTTTGTCGGGGCTTACCTCAATTCCCCTTTGGAAGACCATAAACCCCAAGAACTTACAAGAACTGACCCCGAAAGCGCATTTTTGGGGGTTAAGTTTCATGTTCTACTTCCTAAGGATGTCGAATGTTTCTTCCAAATGCTTAAGGTGGTCACCTGCATTCAAATAGTTAACGAGTATATTGTCTATATAAACTTCCATGGTCTTTTCTATATAAGTTGCTCTGGCATTTTTCAGCCCGAAGGGCATTACATTGTAACAATATGTACCGAAATTCGTTATAAACAATGTTTTTTCCTAATCTTCCAAGTTCATCTTAATTTGGTTGTACCCGGAATATGCATCAAGGAAACTCATCAACTCGTGCCAGGTCGTGGCATCAATCATTTGATTGATATATGGCAGTGGGAACGAGTCTTCGTGCATGCCTTATTAAGAACTTTATAGTCTACGCACATGAAAAATTTATTGTTCTTCTTAGGAATTACAACTACATTGGCTAGCCAGTCCGGATATCTTACCTCTTGGATCGAACCGATTTTAAGTAATCGGGTTACCGCTTCTTTGATGAATTTATTCTTGACCTTGACAATAGGGCATTTCTTCTGCCTTACCGGAGGTATGTTGGGATCCAAACTCAGCTTGTTCACGGCTATTTCCATCGGGATACATGTCATATCCTCGTGCGACCATGCAAAATAATCAGCGTTAAGTTTAAGGAATTCAATAAAACCAGACCTGAGCTCGGGGTGCAGTCCTGTCCCCAAATGAAATTTTCTTTCTATGAATTCTATGAACAATGCCACTTGCTCCAATTCATCCTCCGTGGACTTTGTTGCGTCTGTCTCTTCCGAAACTTGGAAATATCTCGGCACCTGATATTTTTCTGATGACTCTGCTCTTGGGCTAACTCCTTCTAACTCAGGAAAAGGCGTCGATTGCTGTAATTTCTATGTCGTGCGCTCCTTCCCTTTGCTATTGGAAACTGAGATTGCATTCATCTCCCTTGTTGATGGTTGATCACCTCTTATCTGATCGATTCCTTCGGGCATTGGAAACTTCAGCAATTGGTGATATGTTCAAGGTACAACTTTCATCTCGTGTAACCATGGCTTTCCCAGGATAATGTTGTATCCCATGTCACCATCTACTACTTTGAAGAGAGTTGTTTTCATTACTCCTTCAGCATTTATGAGAAGAAAAATCTCTCCCCGGGTTGTCACACTTGCAAGGTTGAATCCATCAAGGAGCTTTGTTGCCGGAATAATGCTTCCGGTGAGTTTAGTTTGCTCCAATACTCTCCATTGTATGATATTCACCGAACTTCTTAGATCTACTAGAACACATTTAATCTTAAAATCTAACGCATTTAAAGAAATTACTAGTGCGTCATTGTGTGGTAAAAACAATACGTCTACGTCCTCCTCTGTGAAAGTGATATCGTCTTCCCGGAATCTTTTACTACGAGTTATTGATACTTTATCTTTTTCGCTGCCGAAACGATGACCCCGTTAATCTCATTCCCCCCAGAGATCACATTGATCGTTTGGCGTGGGGGTTCTTCTCCTGCTTTCGGAAGTTACGCGTTGTCTCTGTTACGACCACAATTGTTCTTAGCTCGGTCACTCAAGAATTCTCTGAGGTGACCATTCTTTAATAATGTTGCCACCTTCTCTCGGAGGTGTTGGCGGTCCCCTGTCCGGTGACTGTTCGTCCCATGGTACTCGCACCAAAAGTTGGGATCTCTCTGGCTAGAATCGAATCTCAGAGATCTCGGGAGTCATATATCTTTAATGTTTCTCATGGCTGACATCAACTCTACTATACTGATGTTGAAGTTATATTCCGATAACCTGGGGTAAGAAGTGTCTCGACCCAAACCGTAGGGCCGCGACGGGCACCCGGTGCCTATCTCAACCGAGTACCAATGTAACGTATACTTCTTATCATACTATCATGGGTAAATGAACCGGGAAAGTCGTCGTGAGATAACTAAAATTAAACATAAGAGCATACTCGACATGGGATGAGCCAACATGATATAGAAGGTTATACATGCGACATACGGGCCTATAAGACCGACATGATCATTTATATACACAAAACATAGGCCGACAAGGCCATACAAGTATCCATATATATGAAATATGTCTACAAGCCTCTATGAGTACATAAATGTCATAAAGTTCGAGATATGGAACCCCATACCAATCAATACATGTCCAAATCATACTGACCAAATAGGCAACTTCGGAGCAAGTGGAGTGCACAAACACCTTTTGCAGAGCTAATAGCCGACTAGGAGGACTCTCAACCTGTCTATCGGGACCTGCGGGCATGAAACGCAGCGTCCCCAGACAAAAGAGACGTCAATACAAATAAAGTACCGAGTACATAAGTCATGACAGTATTATGTAAAAGACATGAAAGAAACATGGAGTAAAGAACTCAACATGTAATTCTGAATAGATCTGTGAATCATGGAAAATTTATAATGTCATGCGTGTGCTTATAAATGACATACCATGCATAGGTATATGTGTACATAACATGTCACGACCCAAACTAACCCCTGTCGTGATGGCGCCTATCGTGAAACTAGGCAAGCCGACTCATTTCCAAAACAAACCAATATTTTCATTTCAAAGATAATTTCAATGCTATTTAACATAAAAACCTTCGTAAAAGAGTTCAAATCAAAATAAAAGTGCGGAAGGAAAAGCCCGACATCGGGGTGTTACTAGTCATGAGCATCTACTACAATCTGTTTAACAATATCAAGGCTAACTCAGCCTGGAAAATAGCTAAATACAACTAGAGTAAGATTAGAGGGAGAAGAGCAGGGGCTACGGTCGCCAAGTAGCTACCTTGCTATCCCCGAGAAACAGAAATCTTCAACCAAAATAATCAACAACTGCTACCGTGTCCAGCTACACCTGGATCTGCACATAAGGTGCAGGGAGTAACGTGAGTACGCCAACTCAGTAAGTAACAACAATAAATAAAGGCTGAGCAGTAGTGACGAGCAATAAAGCATATCAAGTTCATATCACAAAAATTCAGTAAAGTACAGCATGCGTTAAAAATCAGTGTTTGAATCAAATCCTCTCGTTTAAACGTGGTTCCAGTAAAAATCATTTAAAGATATTTTTTAATAGTTTTTCAAACAAGGCTCAATGCAAAGGTGAGCAAAAATGATGAAATCATAAACAGCCCCTCGGGCCAAACCTCATAGTCATTCATACCACTCGGGCATACCTCACAATCACTCTTGCCACTCGGGCATACCTCACAATCGCTCATGCCTCCTAGTCACTCAGCACTCGGCACTCGTCACTCGGCACTCGCACTTAGTAGGTACCTGCGCTCACTAGGGGTGTGTACAGACACCGGAGGGGCTCTTTCAGCCCAAGCGCTATATCAAGCCAAATCATGGCATAAATCACTCAGGCGCTCGGCCTATACCAAACATGCTGCGGCGTGCAGCCCGATCCCATAATTATCCTCACAAATCAAGCCCTTGACCTTACTCAGTCAAAAACCTCTCAAGCCACTCCGGCATTTCAGTAAAAACAGGGTGCTCAACCCAAAACAACATTTATATGCATCAAAATCGAGTAATAAAAATGAGGTATGTAGTAAACAGGTATAACCATGACTGAGTATAGATTTTCAATCGAAAACATTGAAAGGATAGTAAGAAAAGGCCCCTAAGGGTCCAAACAGTACTGGCACAAGGCCCAAACATGGCATTCAGTCCAATTTACAGAAACTCTTTCTAAAACATATAGGTATCATATAGTTTCAACAAAGTATGCAACTTTACAGTTGCTACGGGACGGACCAAGTCACAATCCCCAACAGTGCACGCCCATACGCCCGTCACCTAGCATGTGCTTCACTAAAAATAGTAGAATCGTTACTTACCTCAAACCGGTCAAATCTCTACCCCGCAATGCTCTTGTCTCTAGACTCGGCCTCCAAATGCTCCAAATCTATTTACAATTAGTACAATACCATCAATATACGCTAATGGAATGAATTCCACAAGAAAAACTATCAAATTAGACCAAAACCCAAAATTGAATCAAACCCGGCCCCCGGGACCACGTCTCGAAATTCGACAAAATTTACAAAACTAGAAAGCTCATTCACTCACGAGTCTAACCATACCAAATTCATCAAAATCCGACATCGTTTGGTCCTTCAAATCCTTAAATTAAACTCTTAAAACATCCAAGCCCTAACCTCTCATTTTCACTAATTACAATGATTAAACAACGGAAACTCACCATATATACAAGTATTAGGGCTCAAGAAACTTACCTCACTGATAGCCCTTGAATCACCTTTCAAAAAGCACTCCAAAAACTCCAAAAACCGACTTGAAAATGGTGGAAATGAACCAAAATTCGCGAAGTGCTATCTATACATTATGCCAAGATTTTCGCACTTGCGGCCT
The DNA here is from genome assembly GCF_000390325.3 of Nicotiana tomentosiformis. Classification (NCBI taxonomy): domain Eukaryota; kingdom Viridiplantae; phylum Streptophyta; class Magnoliopsida; order Solanales; family Solanaceae; genus Nicotiana; species Nicotiana tomentosiformis. Next base: position 8,714,358 of record NC_090813.1, read on the forward strand.
ATTCCACTCGCCTGCGGGACCGCGCCTGCGGGACCGCACCTGCGGTCAGAAATCCTCGCACCTACGAGAATCACTTAAACTCTCAGCCTCTGCACCTTCGCCCAAGTCTCACACCTGCGGGCTCGCAGGTGCGTCCAAATCCTTCGCGCCTGCGCTCCAGCCTTGGCCTCCCATTTTTCGCATCTACGCTTCAAATTCTCGCGCCTACGGTAGCACACCTGCGCATTTTCTTCCGCTTCTGCGAAGCCTGCCCAGCGCCCTCTTTTCCGCATCTACGGACTCCCCTTGCGCACCAGCGACCTCGCACCTGCGACTCCTCCTTCCGCATGTGCGGAAATAGCAGTAGCAGCAGCTTCAGCTGTATTTTCCAACTTCGACAATTCCGTTAACCACCCGGAATCACCCCAAGGCCCTGGGACCTCAACCAAAAATACTAATAAGTCATATATCAACAAACAAACTTAGTCGAACCTTCGAATAACTCAAAACAACATCAAATCACCGAATTACCCTCGGATTCAAGCCTAAGAACTTCTAAATTTCCAAATTCGGCAACCGATGCCAAAACAAACAAAACCACGTCCGAATGACCTCACATTTTGCTCACACGTCACAAATGACGCTACGAACCAATTCCAACTTTCGGAATTTCATTTCTAACCTGATATCAAATTTTTCACTGCCGACCAAAAATCGCCAAATTTCCAATTTCGCCTATTCAAGCCTAATTCTACCATGGACCTCTAAATCACATTTCGTACGCACTCCTAAGTCCAAAATCACCTAATGGAGCTAACAGAACCTTCTATATTCAAATCTAAGATTGTTTATACATATGTCAACATCCGGTTGACTTTCCAACTTAAGGTTCTAAATAAGAGACTAAGAGTCTCATTTCACTCTGAAACCACTCCGGGCCCGAACCAGCTAACCTGGTATATCATAATATAACTTAAGAGAAAAAAGGAAACAGAAATGGGGGAAACGGGACTATATCTCCCGAAACGACTGGCCGGGGCGTTACATCCTCCCCCACTTAAACATACGTTAGTCCTCAAACGTGACGAGAGTTGTTCAAAAAGCCAAGAAATGGTTGTGTAACTTTCCCCTGCACATAACTGGGGGTAATCCCACGTCACCCTATCCCATACAGGTCCGATAGCACAGCATAACTGAAATTCCTCAATTCAACCTAGCCCACAAGCCTTCGAATCAAATTTCCAACATCCGAAATTTCTTATAAGATCAGAAGTTCGCATCTACATACTGTATAAGTCTGAACAAGCTGTACCAAAAGCTGTAACCATAACTCAAATACTCAAATTCAAATACTGCATAGCTCGAATGCTCGAAGCAATGATTTCAAATCACAGTATCGACTCAAATTAACCCAGTGCTGGTAATAAGCCTCATATCAGACAAAACCTCGTTCTAAAACCTTCGTACACTGCCGATGATGAAAGAAACATACCGAATTCATAGCCATTCATTAGACCAACAGGTCATGGAGCTCATGTTCCTTATACAAGAACTATAGCCAATTTCAAAGCCGACTTCCGATATTATCCTCCCAGTTATACCACAATCAAATCTGATAGCATCCATTCTAGGTCCAATGACCTCGTCTCATCCAACACGACCACTCTAGTGACATGATACATCAATACAATCTAAAGCCACAACCCGTGCAATCCATGCACCAGATAGCAACATTCCAAATATACCCAATCGTAACAATGACCCAAACAGGAGAACCATTCCGCAAGCTCGACTAGTACCACCCCGACACAATGCTAAGAACCTATCACACACCGCAGAACCATAACACACGAATCTTACACAAGGGATCATATTTCCACATAACTCTACTACAATACGCGACCCTATCCAAATATTGGTCCATATGAAACACCTCAAGCCACCCTGCTAAAATCAATAACCATGCACAATTCGACATCAAGTACCCAAAGTGCATTACCATAACCACAGAGAAGCAAACGACACCATGCCACATAAAACCCGAAAGAACATAACCAATACGCCATCAACCAAGCAATATCTAATATTATTCTCGCTCAGATTCCGCTATAAGGCCACAATAGAACTGCACCATATGTTCAAATAACCATCACAACTCCTCGTAGCAAAGAAGAGTAACTCGCAGATTATTTTAGAACACGAATAAGCTTCACATCAACCGAATGGCACATCCTTCAACAATAGCAGTATGGAGCCAATCAATCCGGCTCGGTGTAGAATACACATCCTAATTGGGCCTACCAATGGGCCCCAGATCAACTATGGTCAGCCACCAATAGATAAACAACCTCCAAAAGTCCACAATGACGGAATCATAACACCTTCTATCATCTGGCTAGCTCCGGCCACAACTTCACAGTCCACAACCATGAAATAATCTGCTCCTGAGAACTCCCAATCTCCAATTCCATAGAACACATGAATCACCATATTTGATTCCACCTCCACCGCCCGAATGACTAACACCTCTCTTATACACAATCATCCCATGAGAAATACTAAAAAAACAAATTCTTCCGTGCCACCTGGCAAAAATTTGAATATCAACAGTCGATCAACCAGGAGAGTGCCGCAATACCAGTAAAGTACCCATAAGTCAAAACACACTGCCCCTTCTGAAATGTACACTCTCATCAAGATATACCAGAGAGTAATATCATTTACCTAGTCATCGGAAACCATTCATGCTGCCTAAGAATTTATGTCATTCCCTTCAAAACTGAACTGTGACCTTGTACATGTAAATCTTATTCCCGCACAACACACCACATCTATTATGCTATCATGTGACAAGCATAAGAATTCCATTATCAACTCTGAGTCACTAGCAAATTACATACCTTATTAGTCAGAAACCTCTTTCTTGCTTATTTCTAGGAGGAAATCATAACACACAACACGTTCCGTACATCGGTAGAAAATATCTGGTTCAAACCATGGTAGAACCCATCATGAACACTTTGAAATCCATTTGCACATAACCAAGATATCTAAACTGAATTCCTCTAACTCCACCAAGCCACACAGGTTGCCAAATTCGAGAGCATTGCCACGAAACACGTGTAGATACTAGCCACATCATAAGTACCCAAAGAACCGATCATACCCATTACTGTGCTAACTCAACCTACTACCAAGTTGTCCTATTTCTCCAAGTTCTTTCTAAATTGCCTTCAAATTGCTATATTTTCCTTGTTATAACACTACTATCCTTAACTAAAACTTACCCCACGAACTCTAGCATAGAATCACGCCACCCTAAGGCTTATAAGCCGCCGAATTCCCTTTTTATGTATCCCAAAGCTTCCACAACAAAAAATGCTTACTCTGAAGAGACTTTATGTGAACCTAAAAATGTTTCCTTCACCTTCTTGGTACTGAAATGCATAATTCACAATGATATAAGATACCATGAGTCTCAACACCATTCAATGCAACTCCTAGTTTTCTAGCCATATTTATAAATCTTGAATCCATTGGAACCATTCTCAAGAGTCATCCACTCTACTCAAATCTCGAATTAACCGACCAAACGGACCGAAACGACCTGTGCCCCATTAGCACATCAACACCCAAGGGAATAAAGAGTAACCCACACTCATATGCAACCGAGCAAATTCCCACTCCATGTACACTACATTCTTTGTGAATAACCACTCAATTATTTTATGGTCCTCCTATAACCATAGAGTGTAATACAAATTGTGTCCAGAAATTCCTTTACCCGAGTCATCCTCGCTCTCGACCTCTGCAAGTCATAACTGATTCACCGGTATACCCCGAACCGAAACCAATATGACCCATAACCGTGCAATCAACTCGTCGATAACAGACTCCCCCACTCATCCTTAAGCTGCAATTATATAAAATTAGAATCCGTAAGGATTTCTCCTTCTAAATTACCAAGGTCTCGCACTGTTAACCTACCAGACTTCTCAAAGTTTTTTATTAAGCCTATCATGAACATTCTGAATCTACAGCCAAAAATCACACACGTGACCTCCTACCGGGTAGAAAGTAATATTCCTCGCAAAAGCTTCATCAACATCATGACACCGCTAGCTGCACACAGGAGATAACCCACATGTGGAATTCCTTACCAACATCTTCCAATGACACTGCACTGAGTGCAACGACCACTATATTCGTAAATTCTCCTAAGTTCATGCACGCCCACCATTTGTATAAGTCTTCCCTTTCCCTATTGACATCAATTGTACGTCAACATTACATTCTGAACTCAAGTCATATTGCACCTGACACGATAATCAGATCTTCACGCCTCTATTCATTTCAAACACACTCATTTCTGCCATATTCAATTTTCCTTTGTACACTAACCATCACTCCAAATAGAGTCTGCAGGTCGATTCACATACTAACATGATTCAAAACCATTCTACACTTTCTCAAGGCGCACGACTACCCTACTAGTGAATTCATATGCTAATCTGCCACTCTTACTTCGATTAAATCATCTCCTTTAAGAAACTTCTGAACCTCTACTTCTCCTACTTGACCTGCTAGTACATCAACCACTGCGAAACACTTCCTGTCATGTCTTCCCTCATACTTTGCTACCCAACTGCTGCATCAAATCGACATGTATCTCTGTCGCACCTGAACCAATAAAATGTTATCGACTCTAAGTCTCTATGAAGATCATCTTTCTCGAGTCATCAACATCAAAAATACCCATTCGCAACCACGATTACTACACAATCACTTACTCTTCTTGAGTCCAAACTCATTGACAAGACACGAGAATTTAATTTACCCCAAAATTTAACAACGTCAAAGATCCTTCAAAACATTCACACTCGAGACCGTACGTCTCATCAAAACAAAAATCAACCGCCCAATGGCCTTCCTTTACATTTCAAGGAAACACTTCTCGTCACATTCAAATCATCTTAACACATCCCGTAGTTACATCATACTCATCACAAAGCCATTCCACCACTCATCGAGCCATGAATTCCACTCGTAGGGGCATTACTGGACATATGAGTCCAAATGTACAGGTTACAACTGAAGCTACCGAGTCAAAACTATGGTTTAAACCTGGCCTCAAGTCCTCCAGACTAGCCCATCACCAAAACACATAATATGCATCTCGAACCTCGTTCATAGAATCACAAGCCGGCAATGCACAACTGATACCGAGCGCTCATGTGCGCATACGAATGCGTGGAAGGAATTCAAAGAGTTATGTTTCAAGCTGAATCAAGTTCGCACGATAGAATACCAGAAAGTGAAATTTTCCTAAGGGTTCTGCACCCTCTCGAAGATAAGTACAGACGTCTCCGTACCGATCCGCAAGACTCTACTACACCCGCTCATAACTCATGAGACCTATGTAACCTAGGCTCTGATACCAGTCTGTCACAACCAAAATTAACCCCTATCGTGCTGGCGCCTATCGTGGAACTAGGCAAGGCGAATCATTTCCAAAACAAACCGATATTTTCATTTCAAAGATAATTTCAATGCTATTTAACATAAAAACCTTCGCAAAGGAGTTCAAATCAAAACAAAAGTGTGGAAGGAAAAGCCCGACATCTGGGTGTCACTAGTCATGAGGATCTACTACAATCTGTCTAACAATATCAAGGCTAACTCAGCCTAGAAAATAGCAAAATACAACTAGAGGAAGATAAGAGGGAGAAGAGCAAGGGCTACAGTCGCCAAGCAGCTACCTTGCTATCCCCGAGAAACAGAAATCTTCAACCAGAATAATCAACAACCGCTACCGTCTCCAACTACACCTGGATCTGCACACAAGGTGCAGGGAGTAACGTGAGTACGCCAACTCAGTAAGTAACAATAATAAATAAAGACTGAGTAGTAGTGAGGAGCAATAAAGCATATCAAATTCATATCACAAAAATTCAGTAAAGTACAGCATGCGTTAAAAATCAGTGTTTGAATCAAAATCCTCTCGTTTAAACCCGGTTCTAGTAAAAATTATTTAAAGATATTTTTCAACAGTTTTTCAAACAAGGCTCAATGTAAAGGTGAGCAAAAGTGATGAAATCATAAACAGCGCCTCGGGCCAAACCTCACAGTCACTCGTACCACTCGGGCATACCTCAAAATCACTCTTGCCACTCGGGCATACCTCACAATCGCTCATGCCTTCCAGTCACTCAGCACTCGGCACTCGTCACTCGGCACTCGCATCAGTAGGTACCTGCGCTCACTGGAGGTGTGTACAGACTCCGGAGGGGCTCTTTCGGCCCAAGCGCTATATCAAGCCAAATCATGGCATAAATCACTCAAGCCCTCTGCCTATATAAAACATGTTGCGGCGTGCAGCTCGATCCCATAAATATGTAACATGTTGCGGCGTGCAGCCCGATCCCATAAATATCCTCACAAATCAGGCCCTCAGCCTCACTCAGTTATAAACCACTCAAGCCATTCGGGCATTTCAGTAAAAATAGGGTGCTCAGCCCAAAAAAATTTATATGCATCAAAATCGAGTAATAAAACTATGTTATGCAGTAAACAGGTATAACCATGACCGAGTATAGATTTTCAATCGAAATCAGTGAGAGGATAGTAAGAAAAGGCCCCTAAGTGTCCAAACAATACTAGCACAAGGCCCAAACATGGTATTCATCCCAATTTACAGAAACTCTTTCTAAAACATATAAGTATCATATAGTTTCAACAAAGTATGCAACTTTATAGTTGCTACGGGACGGACCAAGTCACAATTCCCAACAGTGCATGCCCACACGCCCTTCACCTAGCATGTGCGTCATTAAAAATAGTAGAATGATACAAAATCCGGGGTTTCATACCCTCAGGACTAGATTTACAATTGTTACTTAACTCAAACAGGTCAAATCTCTACCCCGCAATGCTCTTGTCTCTGGACTCGGCCTCCAAATGTTCCAAATCTATTTACAATCAGTACAATACCATCAATATACGCTAATGGAATGAATTCCACAAGAAAAACTATCAAATTAGACCAAAACCCGAAATTGGCTCAAACTCGGCCCCTGGGCCCACGTCTCAAAATTCGACAAAATTTACAAAACTAGAAAGCTCATTCACTCATGAGTCTAACCATACCAAATTCATCAAAATCCGACATCGTTTGGTCCTTCAAATCCTTAAATTAAGCTCTTAAAATTTCCAAGCCCTAACCCCTCATTTTCACTAATTACAATGATTAAACAATGGCAAATCACCATGTATATAAGTATTAGGGCTCAAGCAACTTACCTCACTGATAGTCCTTGAATCACCTTTCAAAAATCACTCCAAAAGCTCCAAAACCCGACTTGAAAATGGTGGAAATGAACCAAAATTCGCGAAGTGCTATCTTAACATTCTGCCAGACTTTCGCAGTTGCGGCCTATTCCACGTGCATGCGGTCAAAAATCCTCACACCTGCGAGAATCACTTAAGCTATCAGCCTCTGCACCTGCACCCAGGTCTCGCACCTGTGGGCTCGCAGGTGCGTCCAAATCCTTCGCGCCTACATTCCAGCCTTGGCCTCCCAATTTCCGCATTTGCACTTCAAATTCTCGCGCATGCGGTAGTGCACCTGCGCATTTTCTTCCGCTTCTACAAATCCTGCCCAGCGCCCTCTTTTCCACATCTGCGGACTCCCCTAGCGCTTCAGCGACCTCGCACCTACGACTCCTCCTTCCGCAGGTGCGGAAATAGCAGTAGCAGCAGCTTCAGCTGCATTTTCCAACTATGACAAATCCGTTAACTACCCGGAATCACCCCGAGGTCCTCGGGACCTCAACCAAAAATACCAATAATTCATATATCAACAAACAAACTTAGTCGAACCTTCGAATCACTCAAAACAACATCAAATCACCAAATTACCCTCGGATTCAAGCCTAAGAACTTCTAAATTTCCAAATTCGGCAACCGATGCCGAAACCAACAAAACCACATCCGAATGACCTCATATTTTGCACACACGTCACAAATGACGCTACGAACCCATTCCACCTTCCGAAATTCCATTCCGACCCCGATATCAAATTTTCCACTGCCGACCAAAAATCGCCAAATTTCTAATTTCGCCAATTCAAGTCTAATTCTACCACGGACGTCTAAATCACATTCCGATTGCACTCCTAATTCCAAAATCACCTAACGAAGCTAACGGAACCAATAGAATTCAAATCGAAGATCATTTACACATAGGTCAACATCTGGTTGACTTTTCCAACTTAAGGTTCTAAATAAGAGACTAAGTGTCTCATTTCACACTGAAATTACTCCGAGGCCAAACTAACTAACCCGGTATATCATAATATAGCTTAAGAGGATAAAGGAAACAGAAATGGGGGAAATGGGGCTATAAATCTAGAAACGACCGGCCGGGACGTTATATAACATCATCAAGCCTCTGAGGGCATCCCATCATATCATCTCGGCCTCTGTGGGCAAAATCATCAATGTATAACAGTTGATCAGGTGGTGGTACGTATATAATGCCATAACCTTTTACCATATCCCATATACATACAAATATATGTGTATATAATTCCATCTAGTCAAGGGTCAATGTACATGTATAAATGACTGCAATACATAATGGAGTACGTCAGTAAGATTTCTCGTAATGTCATAAGATCAATATGCCGTAGGATAAATTTTAGCAACTTACATATTTTTCTGATACCCATGAACATAAGATATAATAATAGGACACATAGGGAATCAAGAACATAGGCACCCCCTAGTACTTCTATGAATAGAGTCATTTATGAACGTTTCGCGTTTGCACATTTCGTTTGTATCATATGGATTATGCCAAAAGGAAATAATGGATAGCCTTAACATACCTGTATGATCTCTTCCTTATTACTCCTCCAAGCTCAACACAACTTCTTGCATCTACAACAAGTGAAATAATACTGCCTTTAACATATAATGGTGTACCATCGTATTTGGCTAGTCGTATGGCTTAAGGAAAATTGGGAGGGAACTCCCCTATTTTTAATACATCCCAAAGACCACTAAGGGTCATCAACAGACAAACAATAACAACTATAACTAACAATAGCAACAACAACAATATAATCCAATATGAGTTTTTTCGATTATCTTAACAATCATATTCAGCGGCAAGCTCGTTTTTACTCATAAAAAGATATAAATTGAATCCAACTCTTATTATATAAATTAGTTTACAACCTTAAAAACATCATTTATATATACTATATTATTTTTAATTCAAAACATCCACAAAATGCCTTCCAAAACAGCCCCATACGTCTAACACCTTAATTTTTATCGTCAATCACTTATTTTTCATCTTTTCTTCTTCAATCAACTTAATTAACACCTATAAAAGCTTAAAAACAGAAGCTACAACATTATCAAACTATTTCTCACAATTTTAAGCCACCACAAACCATATATTTAGCCACAAAACAGTCCAATCAAAAAGACAACCATATCCCATGTGCTTTCAAGTGCTATCTTATGGTTCTTCACTCAAACAACACAACCAACACAAGATCAACCTTAGGCACAATCAAGAAGATGTTATACATACCTTGGACAGAAGCTATAACTCTAAACCCTATCTCAACTTAACTCACAATAACCCTCGATCACACCACAACATCATAAAAGCATTCTCTTGTAGTCTTTTACACCTTTGATGATGATTTGAGTTGATTTCCCTTGAGTTTGGTTCTTGGGATCTTGGGATATGTTAGGGAGGGTTTTAAAGAACTTTTGGACGAAATTTGGGTGAGAAATAATCCGAAATGGGGCTGAAACATCTTTTAAAAGACGTAAGGTCGGTGGTCGTCTCAAGTGGGTCTCAACCGAGCTGCTTGCGCAGTCTCTCGAAAACATAGATATCTCTCTACTCCGATGTCGTATTGACAAACGGTTTAATGCGTTAGAAACTAAACTCAAATACCTTCAATTTGTTATATAATATGTCCCAAAAAGACATCATAAAGCTTAAAAATGTATTTCCCGAAAAGCTTCATTACAAGGCAAATCCTTAGTCGGTTTTTCCGCAACCTAAATCCTATTTTTTCCAAACTTTATATTTCATATCCAAACATCATATATAGTCATATCATCACTTTAAATGCATTTAAATTGTGATTAAAAAGTCTCATATTCATATTAACTTACTTAAGACTTCGGTAAATCTTTCTTATCCTTGTAGAAGGATTTCGTCCTTGTTGAGCTTACATTAGATAATCCTATAATGACAGTGACGTCTAAAGTACAGGGTGTAACAACATGTCCCCTTAGAAACATTTGTCCCCGAATGATAACTCTTAAAAGTTTGCAAAAATGGGACGTACCATCATTAAATCACTTTATATACTTTCAAAGAGGATCTCATTTTCAAGCTTACATTAATTGATTTACGATGTACTTTCACGTACAAAAACATGGGGTGTAACATCATTCCCCCCTTTGGAACATTCGTCCTCAAATATTGACTAATGCGCTTATCATTCTCATATCCTATGGCTCTTATAAATACTTTAATATTGTCCTTTGTCATCTAGGCAACTGTTCTATGAATAAATCTAAAGGCCATGGCATTCCCTCCTTTAGGCCTCTTTCTCACGCCACGACTCGTGGTCAGAATTCTTCTAATCTCGTAACTATTGCTATCTTCTATCATGCAGTCTGTACAACTTTGTCCTTGTATGTGCGCCTATGTGACTCTTCTCTCATTCTCCCCAGCTAGTCTTTCTTTGTAGTACTTAAGGAGACCTTCTGGCTCTTGTAAAGTTGCGAGTTTATTACATTGTATACCCGAAGGAATTGTCGATGTTCTTACTCGCCTACAAATATCCTTAGATACATACCTTCGTGCCCTTGTGCTCGTAAGGTTACTTCTGAACTCAAATTTTGATTATTTCCTTAGTCGCACTCTCTCTTATTTCTGTAACACTTATACGGTACCTTTAATTACCCCAACTCCTATCTAAACAATTTTTAGCGATTGCGATCTCGTATAAAAGAGACCGAATTCGCTATGCTGCGGTTCACTACGTTTATCTTGCATGATCTGCTGATTTGTCTATAACCTCTTGTCTAGCCATAACTAGGCTCTTCCAGAATCAACTACAGACTACTCGTTGGTCCATTCTCATATTTATATTCTGTGTAACCCCTCTTGGGTTATCTCTTTTGTCTTAACTTACCTCCTTATGTATCAAGAGTTCATTCCCACTTATTTATCAATAACATCGGGTGCGGAACCCTTACTGCTTCTCCCCGGCGTCATGCTTGCATAATGTTCTGGAGTCATATCATATCTGTAGGATCTGAATAAATGCAATCTCATTCCTTTCACCTTTTTACCACATTCTTTATTTACTATTCCATAGTTACCTTTTCATCTTTGGCTTCTTTTCACATCTTTACTTCCATCTTACACGCCTTGCGGTAACCCTTCTATACCAAGGATAACTAAAGTTCTTACGCACGAGGGTGACACCTAGTATAACTGGCACACTTAATCCCTTAAGCTTAACTTTGCTCACGGTGCTCGCTTTAGGGAAGCATCTTCCTAAATGACCTTTAAAGGTTATTCTTCTGTTGACCATTCTATTATCGCCGGAACGTGATATCTAAAATTCTCATGATTTAGGCTATTGTCAAATCATATATTTTGGTTTACTCTCATTCAGAGGCTGAGCATGCAGATCATTTACGTACTGTACTCAGAGTTCTACAAGCAAAGGAAGTAGTATGCAAAATTTTCTAAATGTGAATTCTGGTTGAATTTTGTAGCCTTCCTTGGTCATATTATTTCAGGTGAGGGTATCCAAGTTGATACACATAAGATTGAGGCAATGAAGACTTGGCCTAGACCCATGACACAGACGGAGGTTCGTAGCTTCCTGGGTTTGGCAGGTTATTACGGGAGATTTGTAGAGGGTTTTTCTTCTCTTTCAGTAGTTTAGGGGCAAATGTTATGCATGACCTACACTTATTTCATGTTTTTATCTTAGACGTATGCTTAGGGGTGTTCGGGAGGTAGAACTCGGGCACTCGTCACAGTCCATCAGTTTGGGTCGTGACAAAAGTGGTATCAAAGCACCTTTATCACGACCCAAACTGTAGGACCGCGATGGGCACCCGTTGCCTAACTCAACTGAGTACCAACGTAACGTAACCTTCTTATCCTACTATCATGGGTAAATGGACCGGGAAGATCGTTACGAGATAACTAGAATTAAATATAAGAGAATACTCAACATGGGATGACCCAACATGATATAGAAGCTTATGAATGCGACATACGGGCCTATGAGGCCGACACAATCATTTGTATACTCAAAACATAGGCCAACCAGGCCATACAAGTATATATATACATGACATCTGTCTACAAGCCTCTACGAGTATATAAATGTCATAAAGTTCGAGATATGGCCCCGCCATACCAATCAATACATGTCTAAATCATATTGACCAGATAGATAACTTCGGAGCAAATGGAGTGCACCAACACCTTCCGCTAAGATGATAGCCTACTAGGAGGACTCTCAACCTGTCTATCGGGGGGGCATGAAACGCAGTGTCCCCAGGTAAAAGGGACATCAGTACAAATAAAGTACCGAGTATGTAAGGCATGACAATAGTATATAAAAGACATGAAAGAAATATGGAGTAAAGAACTCAACCTGTAATTCTGAATAGCTCTGTGAATCATGAAATATTAATAATGTCATGCATTTGCGTATAAATGCCATACCATGCATAAATATATGCGTACATAACATCATCAAGCCTCTGAGGGCATCCCATCATATCATCTCGGCCTCTGTGGGCAAAATCATCAACGTATAACAGTTGATCTGGTGGTGGTGCATATATAACGCCATAACCTTTTACCATATCCCATATACATATAATATACGCGTATATAATGCCATCTGGTCATGGGTCAATGTACATATATAAATGAATGCAATGCATAATAGAGTAAGTCAGTAAGATTTCTCGGAATGTCATAAGATCAATATGTCTTCGGATAAACTTTAGCAACTTACGTATTTTTTTAATACCCATGAACAGAAGATATAATAATAAGACAGATGGGGAATCAAGAACATAGGCACCCCTAGTACTTCTATGAAAAGAATCATTTATGAAAGCTTTGCGTTTGTACATTTCGTTTGTATTATATGGATCATGTCAAAAAGAAAGAATGGATAGCCTTAACATATATGTATGATCTCTTCCTTATTACTCAACCAAGCTCAACACAACTTCTTGCATCTACAACAAGTGAAATGATATTGATGTTAACATATAATGTCGTACCATCGTATTTGGCTAGTCGTATGGCTTAAGGAAAATCGGGAAGCAACTCCCCTATTTTTAATACATCCCAAAGACCACTAAGGGTCATCAACAGCCCAACAACAACAACTATAACCAACAATAGTAACAACAACTATATAATCCAATATAAGTTTTCTCGATTATCTTAACAATCATATTGAGCGGAAAACTCATTTTTACTCATAACAAGATATAAATTGAATCCAACTCTTATTACATAAATTAGTTTACAACCTTCAGAACATCATACTTATATATACTATATTATTTCTAGTTCATAACATCCACAAAATGCCTTCCAAAACAGCCCCATACGTCTAGCACCTTAATTGTTATCTTCAATCACTTGTTTTTCATCTTTTCTTCTTCAATCAACTTAATTAACACCTATAAAAGCTTAACAAAAGCTGCCACAACATTATCAAATTATTTCTCACAATTTCCAGCCACCACAACCATATATTTATCCACAAAATAGTCCAACCAAAAATACAACCATATCCCATGTTCTTTCAAGTGATATCTTATGGTTTTTCACTCAAACAACACAACCAACACATTATATTTTCCATAAGGTCGGTGGTCGTCTCAAGTGGGTCCCAACCGAGCTACTTGCGCAATCTCGCAAAAACATGGATATGTCTCTACTCTGATATAGTATCGATGAACGGTTTAATGCGTTAGAAACTAGAGCCAAAGACCTTCAATTTTGTATATAATATTTCCCAAAAAGACATTATAAATCTTACAAAATGTATTTCTCAAAAGCTTCATTACAAGGCAAATCCTTAGTCGGTTTTTCCGTAACTTAAATCCGAATTTTTTCAAACTTTATATATCATATCCAAACATCATATATAGTCGTATCATGACTTTAAACTCCTTTAAATCATGATTAACAAGTCTCATATTCATCTTAACTTACTTAAGACTTCGGTAAACCTTTCTTATCCTTGTACAAGGATTTCGTCCTTTTTGAGCTTACATTAAATAATCTTATAATGACAGTGACGTCTGAAGTACGGGGTGTAACGACATATCCCCTTAGAAACATTTGTCCCCGAATTATAACTCTTAAAGGCTTGCAAAAATGGGACGTAACATCATTAAATCACTTTATATACTTTCAAAGAGGATCTCATTTTCAAGCTTACATCAATTGACAAAACCATAAGGTGTAACAAGAAGGATCCCGAGATCCTAACATCTCCTTATCCTGGAGTGATCTATTGTTTCGACCACGATAGGTCCCTCTGTCAGCGATGAACTTGTTTGCTGCCCGGAAGTTTCTGCCACAGCCTTCGGTCCACTCGTAGGGCAAAAACCGGCTCCTCGAATTTTGTCTATCCGCGTCGTAGTCATCCTTCAATTTTTCTCTGCTCTTCTCCCATCCTTTGGCCGATAATGTTGAAACTACTTGATCATCTTTGATCCTTATCTTTGACTCATATCGGTTGTGTACATCTGCCCAAGTTGTTGCTTGAAACTCAAGCAGGCTCTCCTTCAGCTTCCGGGAAGCATCTGAACTTCTTGGATTTAATCCTTTGGTGAATGCTTCAGCTGCCCATTCATCCGGGAAGGCCGGGAGCAACATTCTTTCTTTCTGGAAATGAGTAACAATCTTTCGTAATAATTTAGATTCTCCCTGTGCGATCCTGAATATGTCGGCCTTCTAAGCTTGCACTTTTCTGGCCCCAGCATGAGTCTTAATGAAGGAATCCGCGAGCATCTTGAAGGAATCTATGGAATGCTTGGGTAATAATGAATACCACGTTTGAGCTTCCCTCGTGAGAGTTTCTCCGTATTTCTTTAGCAACACAGATTCAATTTCATGGCGAGCTAAATCATTTCTTTTCACCGTCGTTGCATATGTAGTAATATGCTCCTGTGGGTCTGAAGTTCCATCATACTTTGGAATTTCAGGCATTTTGAACCATTTTGTGATTAGTTTTGGAGCCACACTCGGCTTGTACTGTAATTGACTATACTTCTTCGAGCTCGGGCCTTTCAATACTGGTGGCGTAGACGGGATTTGATCCATGCGGGCTTTTACTTCCCTTATGAACCACAAAAGTTCATCCTTGAACAGATCGTTCTTATTGTTGAGACCGGATCTGCTCCCCACAGCCCTGTCAGAGCCAACTTCACCACTGGGAGTGTTATTATCGACTTTCTATGTTGTTTGGTATACGGGAACAACGGGAGCAATTGGATCTTTTCTGTTTGCATTATTCAAAGGACCTGATAGCGCATGCTTCAGTTCCATCATAACCTGATCATGCCGTGTGAGATGGCCTAGAATGATTGCATGATGCTCTTGCAGGACCCTTACCACATACGCTATATGCTCCTCGTCATCATCATCGGCAGTTGCCTCCCAAACCTATCGAGGGTACTATCTGTCATGCACCGGCATGTCGTCATTCCCCTCACTGCGGGTGTCACTGATTGAATCCTCAAAATGATACTGATCCCCTCAAGTTTCAGGGTTGCGTGTGTCGTTAACAGTGTTATCTCTCATTTTTGTGATTTTTTTCTAAAGACAAAGTAATCAAAACACGTTTGTAAAAATTGCAAAGATCAATTTAATTGCACGACTGTCTATGCCCCACGGTGGAGGCCAAAATGTATACCCATAAAACGGTACAGTTAAAAATTCCTAGATATTTTTTCTAGGCACAATGATGATGAGATCAAAAAGAAAGAAGGTACAATTGTATGAAGCTTTGTATAGAATAGAGTATAAATTGAGCCAGAAAGTTCATGTCCTTTACAGTGATGACTGAGCTCACTATTGTAACGACCCGACAGGTCGTTTTGAGTATTAAAACCTTGTTCCCCCATTTACTGTTCAATTTATGCTTTATAGCTGTTATGTAACTTGTCGAGGTAGTCAGTTCGGGCCCGGTGAGGTTTTAGAATGAATTGAGACACTTAGTCTCAAGGATGAAAACTTAAGTTGAAAATTGTTGACTGAATGTTGACTTATGTGTAAACGACCCCGGAATATATTTTAATGATTCCAATAGTTCCGTATGGTGATTTTGGACTTAGGAGCATGTCCGAAAAAGTGTTTGGAAGTCCGTAGTTAAATTAGTCTTGAAATGGCTAAAATAGATATTTAAGCTTGGTAGTTTGACCGAGGAGTTGACCTTTTGATATGGAGATCGGAATCTGATTCTAAAAATTTTAATAGGTCAGTTATATCATTTATGACTTATGTGCAAAATTTGAGGTCAATCAGACTTGATTTGATAGGTTTCGGTATCGAATGTAGAAGTTGAAAATTCTTAAGTTTCATTAAGCTTGAATTGGGGTATGATTCGTGGTTTTAGCGTTGTTTGATGCGATTCAAGGCTTCACCTAAGTTTGTATGATGTTTTAAGACTTGTTGGTATATTTGGTCGAAGTCTCGGGGGCCTCGGGTGAGTTTCGGGTGGTTAACGGACTAGAATTGGACTTGTGAGAATTGCTGAAGCATTCCAGCTTCTAGTGTCATCGCACCTGCGGAGGGGTTGTCCGTAGGTGCGGACTCGTAGAAGCAAGCGTGTGGTCACAGGTACGAGGCTAGCTTGGCCCAGCTGGGAGCACAGGTGCGAGAAGAGAGCCGCAGATGCAGAGACGTGACCGCAAAAGCGGAAAGGTCGGCCTAGGGCAGGGTCGCAGAAGCGAAATGCCCTCCACAGAAGCAGGCTCGCAGGTGCGAGCTTTGGTCCGCATGAGAGAGATTTTTGGCTTTAAGTCGAGTCCGCACCTGCGATGGAATTTCTGCAGGTGCGGCATCGCGAGTGCGACTGGAAGCCCGCAGAAGCGAAAATCCCTGGACAGAATATATAATTTGGGGGTTGGCCATTTTTACCTATTTTTGGATTTTAAGAGCTCGGGTAAGGCGATTTTCATGAGTGTATTCAAGGAAAATATTGGGATAAGTGTTCTCAACTCAATTTTGGTGAAATTACCCGAATTCATGGTTGTTTTTAACATTTAATTGGTGATTTGAGTTGGAAGATTTTTGAAAACTCTCTTAGTTTAAATTGATGGTTTAAGGGTCGAGTTGATGTCGGAATTTAGTAAAATTTATATTTTTGGAGTCGTGGTTGAATTGGCGTTCATATTTTGTAACTTTTGTCGGGTTTTGAGACGTGGGCCCCACGGGCAATTTTTGAGTTAAATTTTGGATTTTTATTGAAAAACCTGTACTTTCATATAGAATTAATTTTTATAATTTGTATTAACTGAATTGAATTAATTGTGACTAGTTTTGAGCCGATCGGAGTCAGAAAATCGAGGGAAAGGCATTCTTATTGACTGATTGAGCTTGGCTTGAGGTAAGTGACTTGTCTAACCTTGTATGGGGGAAATCCCCTTGGATTTTGGAACTGTTGTAACCATTTGTGATATGTGAGCGTCGTGTAAGCGAGGTGACGAGTGCGTACACAGGCTGAATATGGAAAATTCGGTTCTTGCTGATTTGTCATATTTTGAATTTCCTTAACTGAGTTGTCTTCTTTTAAATTCTTTAACTGAGTTGCCTTAGCATATGTAGTGATCATGTTTATCCTAGTATCACATGTCTAGGTGCCTTAACTCTTACGTGCAATATGTGCAACATGCTTAACTAAATTACCTGCTTTCCTTGATTTGATTTAAATCTTTACCTGTAAGATTTCTTGCTGAAAATTTGTTGTTCCTCCGACTACCTGCTGCATATTTACTTTTGGAACTATGAGGCGGTTCCTCAGGAGATCCCCTTGTACTGTATATTTACTTTTGGGACTACCAGGCAGTTCCTCGGGAGATCCACCTGTACTGCATATTTACTTTTAGAACTATGAGGTGGTTCCTCGGGAGATCTCCATGTACTGTATATTTACTTTTGGGACTACGAGGCGGTTCCTCGGGAGTTCCTCCTATACTGTATATTTATTTTTGGGTTTATGAGGCGGTTCCTCGGGAGATCCCCATGTACTGTATATTTACTTTTGAGACTACGAGGCGGTACCTGGAGAGTGCCCCTATTGTTTACCTCTAATTGTTCTGTTGTTATCTTTCTGTAAATTTTGTTTATTTCTCAGTCACTTCATTACCCTATTATAAATTTCTGCCTTATTTATTATTATTTTCAGTAGGGTCTGACCTGACCTCGTCACTACTCTACCGAGGTTAGGCTTGGCACTTACTGGGTACTACTGTGGTGTACTCATACTACGCTTCTGCACGTCTTTTTGGCAGATTCATGTACTTCCTATCAGACCAGGTATCTGTGAACTAGTTATACACAGAGACTTCAAGGTACATCTGCCAGCATCTGCAGACCTCGGAGTCTCCCTCTATATTTATTATGTCGTCTTCCTAATTTCTCTTTAGACTCTAATGTATTGAGACACTTAGAATAAATTCGTAGAAGCTTGTGACTTATATCTACCGCATTTTGGGAGTTGAAATCATTGAATTGCAGTTTTATATTAATTGCATAGGTTGAGAATTTGGCTTCAGTTTTATTTTATGTATTTTCGCAAAAAATGTTAGGCTTACCTAATCTTAGAGATTAGGTGCCATCACGACATCCTACGGAGGGTGAATTTGGGTCGTGACAATTATTTATAGCTATCTCTAGGGAAGGAGGTCCTAGGATCATGCTCTCCTTTAATGTCAATTATGAGGGTCATTGATGAAGATATAACATTGAATATAAATGACAAATTCTCTATAACAGATCGTCGCTTTTAATATTGTAGAATATTCCATAGTAAATGCTACCGGGCTCAGAGCATTTACTATACCTTTATGATTGTTATCATTTTCGATGACAAGCGGAACTGCTGCATCTGGACTTCGGCCATTCTCATCTTGGGTTTCATGTGTCCTCATTTTAGATAACCACGTGTCATATCATATTTTACCTTATGCATAGCCATTATTCCAATGTACAGATTTTTCTCCTCTTGACCACCCTAAGTACCGATTTTTCTCTACCTAGGGTATATTTCTTTCCCAGTGTAACTTTTATTCTCTTTCTACGTCTCCCTCAGAACTTTTCCTTTTCCCCATACCTTTTACTTTTCTCTCTCTCTTCCATTTGTATTTATATTTTATTTATTTATTTGGTTATTTAGTAGTTAGCAAATGGCTTTTACAAAGACACTTATATAAACCTCAACATGCATTTGTCCACTAGCACAATTCATTTAACATCCTCTCATTTCCATATATTCATTTCTTTTTATTGATTCATTTTGTAATTTGAGCTGCCACTTAAAAAAATAGTGAAACGCAATAATTTTGCTTCTTATTCTGTACAAATGTCTGCTTCTTCTTCTTATTTTTTTTATGTGATTGCTTATTGTTTTTCTTCTTCTTTTTTGGGTCCTAATAATATTTTATGAGTACAGATTTTTTGAAGTGGATATTGGTGGTGAGTTAAAATTTTAATGGTGTTTGGAAGATACAATGTAGTTTCATATAAAAATTTTATATATGCAATGTATAAAAGTTTATTTGTTCATAGTTTCCAAGAAATAATTTGATGAAATATTTTCAATAATTAGAGGAGAAATTTGTTAGAATGACACAAAAAATTTAAAAAATGTATATACATGATTCTTTTATCTGTGTTTTTATATGAGTGATACCTTAAGGAGAAAAATATGAAGGTATACTCAAACTTTTTGAAATTCTTAAGGGGTCGTTTGGTACACGAACTAAATTATCCCGGGATTATAATCCCAGGATTAATTTACACCATATAGGAGGTGGGATAAAATAATTTCAAGTTTGATTGGATAATGTGGGATAAGATAGAATATCCTGGATTAAGTCTGGGATTAAATTTATACCGTATTTGGTTGGGGGTATAAATTTATCCCCACGATTAATTTATACCTCCAACCAAACATGGTATAAATTTAATCACACGTCTTATCCCACCTTATCCTTTATACCAAACGACCCCTAAGGAGAAAGCGAGATTTGAAATTGTAATTTTTATAATATTCTAGCATTGATTTTTTTTTTCTTTTTTTAATCCAAAATAACAAATACTTTTGGTAGAGGTGTCTTGTCCAAATTAGAATTTAGAAATTACATTCTAGCATTGAGTATTGTTTAGTTTATGCAGAGTCTTGTTTCCCCAGAATGTTCTTCAAGTGAATGTAGGGTTGAAGCAGTTTTTTGGGACGGCTTAAGACCAGCTTCAAGTAACATAAATGAAGAAAACCAAGAGCAAAAAAAACCATCCCAACACCCATGGTTAGGGGCTAAGAACGATCATCTACGGGACCATAATCCGAGGGCCGTCTGGTCTAATGACCATGTCTCATCAACCAAACTTGATTTCTCGTCTCCTTATAACTCAAGGATACAGTGGATACGAGCCTATAGAACAGATCTTGTTCAAGTAAGGTCGTGAACCTCATCTTCGCCATTTGTGCTCATAAATGCCTTCTCTGTGCTGTAAATTTTTAACAGGATTTAATTTTCTACTATTTCGAAATGAAAGCAGACCGCTTGGTGTTAACAATTTCTATAGGGTTATGGAATATTGGAAGTGTTGAGAAATTCAACAAGACGAGAAAGGGACAAAAGTAGGTTTTAAGAAGATTGAGAAATCTTGCTGGTTCTTGTTGTACCTCTTCTCTCTCCAAATCAACCAGAACTATAACACATTTGTAATTTTTCTACACATGGAAAAAGAAAAAAAGTTATACACGTAGACTCTGCTAATAAGGAAATTAGATTTGCAGTAACAGTTTAAAGCAAAAAGAAATCTCTTCAAGTTTAAGGTACATCTTTCCCATTTTTCTAATGTCTTCTACCGCATTACTAACATTTTCTGATATATTGAGATAGAGAAATTTACTGTGACATTCAAAAGCTAAAACATTTAAATGGAACGATTTACATATATATATATATATATATATATATATATATATATAAATTCGGTATGTTATCGGAATGTTGCAATTTTTAATATAAAAATCTGATTTAAAGCTTACCAGATTAGAGGTACATACAACTTTTAACACTTGGCATTCTTTTGAGGAATTACATATGCTACTTTATTTGAGTTTGTTAAAGGTGAAAAATGCCTGCAGTTATTGTTGTTGTTATTTTTGAAATTCCACCATATACACAAACTGCATTAATTTGTCCTTTGTTTTCTACCTTTCACTCATATGCTTATTTGTTTGGAATACACATGTATTGAGGATATAGACACAAGGGTAGTTAAGTAGTTACAGTGTAGAGGGTAATTATTTAATTTGTGAATTAGTTTGTTTAGAATAATGTATTAATACGGTAGCTTCCTTCTTCAATACACATATACAAGAGTTCTCATTTTCCTCAGTCTCTCTTCTCTCTTCTAACTATGTCTAAGCTTTAGCTCAAGCACTTTCATAGCAGTCTCCGACATGGTATCAAAGCTATCAGAGAAGATCTAAACATGCCTCTTCATCACTCGATTGCAGAAGCTAGAGCTCAGTTAGAAGATAGACGATTTCTCAAAACTCTGACATTTTCTTCGATTCAGAAATGGGGGAAAACAAAATTGACCATACACATCTGTTGTTCGTGCATCCATCAGACACTTCGAGCTCAGTGATAATTCCGGTTCAGCTCAAAGGATCCGAGAACTATGGCTTGTGGCGGAGATCGATGAAGATTGCATTTCAAGCTAAGCGAAAATTAGGGTTTGTTGATGGTAAACACACCAAGGCTTCATTTCCAGCAGCATTGCATGAGGATTGGGAAACTTGTAACGCTATAGTCCTTTCATGGATCATGAATACTGTATCACCAGATCTGCTCAGTGAGATAGTGTATGCATCGAATGCCCGAGCTGTGTGGGAGGATCTTCGTGAAAGATTTGACAAGTTTAATCGAATGAGGATCTATCAGCTAGATAGGGAAATTGCAACAATGTCTCAAGGTACCGACTCTATTTCTACATATTTTACAAAATTGAAGGAATTGTGGGGCGAATTTGACGCAATTGTGCCGCCTCCTAGCTCTGTGAAGGACTATGTTGAGCTCTTGAATCAATAGAGGCTACTTCAATTTTTAGGAGGTCTAAATAACTCATATAATCAGGCAAGACGTCAAATCCTTATGAAATCCACTGAATCTAGTCTAAATCAAGCATATTCCATGGTTATCGAGGATGAGACTCAGAAAGGATCATCTGGGCGTGACTCTACAAGTCTCAACTCACTAATGGAAGGCAATGACATTACTGCACTTTGGAGTGCTAAAGGGCCTCAGATGTAGAAACCTAGAAAGAATTTCAATATACAGTGTAAATACTGTACAATGAAAGGACACATCGAAGAGAGTTATTATCAATTGATTGGATATCCAACAGATTTCAAGGGCAGAAGAAAGCCATTGGCTAATTCAGCACATTTTGGTAAGTCTGCACAACTAGGGAATCATGGACAACATCAAGTAATGGAAAATAATTCAGGAAATGGAAACAGAGGTTATGGAGCTACATGACCATTAGGTCCAAATGTTGATTATACCAACGCAGGTTATAGAGGATCAACATGTAGTTTTGCAGGTGCAGAGAAAGATTAAGGATTGAGCATACAGATGCCAATGCAATTCATTCCAGAACAATATGACCAAATTTTGAAGATGCTACAAAAGGATAATACACCTGAGCCAACAGCTAATGCAGCAGGTATAACTGGCCCTCTAATGCTTGCAAATGCAGTTAGTGTAACTCATTCTACTGATAGTAAAGCAAAGGATGATAAGTGGATAGTAAATATAGGGGAAACAGATCACATGGTGTCAAACAGTGAAATGATCTCTAAGCCTAAAGAGCAGTCTAAAAGTATAGGTAGAAAAGTTCATTTGCCAAATGGAGATAGCTTGGCCATTTCTTGCGTAAGAAATTTTGAATTGGATCAAGGGATTATATCCAATGTGCTTTGCATCCCAGGTTTTAAATACAATTTACTATCAATATCAAAACTGACTAGGGAACTAAACTGTTGTATGTTGTTCTTTCCTGATTTTTGCCTAATGCAGGACCTTCACACTGGGAAGGTGAAGGGGACTGGTAGGCTGAAAGGAGATCTATACTATTGGCCTCACAGTGATAGAGATAGGGTTCAAGCCTTGCAGCACTATGTGTGACCAATGAAGAAGAGCTATGGCATAGAAGACTTAGGTACATTCCACATAAGGTTCTACATCAGATGCACATAATAAAACAGAGTAGGTTGCATAGTAATAATGTCTGTCCTATTTGTCCTTTAGCAAAACAGACAAGATTTCCTTTTCCACAAAGTACTAGTAGGGCTTCTAAAGCATTTGATTTGATACATGGTGATGTATGGGGTCCCTATAAAATCCCTACCTATGATGGGAATAGATTTTTCCTCACTTTAGTAGATGACTATAGTAGAATAGTTTGGATATTTCTGCTCAAACTTAAAAGTGATGTACCTACTATAATAAAAGACTTCACGACTCTTGTAAAGACTCAGTTTAATAGTGCAAAAAAGGTTTTCAGGACAGACAATGGAACAGAGTTCTTTGACTCATATTGTACAAACATGTTTAGGAATGCATGTGTAGTTCATCAAAGTTCATGTATCTACACACTCAGTAGAATGGAGTGGTAGAAAGGAAACACAGAAAGATTCTTGAAGTTCCTAGGGCCATCAAGTTTCAGGGAAGAATTCCACTGAGGTTCTGGGGATTTTGTGTGCAGAATCTAGTGTATCTGATCAATAGAATCCCATCCACAGCATTAGCAGGAAAGTCTCCTTTTGAAATGTTCTATGGCTGACCACCTAGATTGCAGCATCTCAGGGTTCTAGGAAGCCTATGCTATGTTACTGTCACTGATAGAAGTGACAAATTTGGAGCTAGAGCAGAACCAACAGTGCATATGGGATATTCATCCACTCAAATGGGTTATAGGTTATACAGTCTCACTAACAAGCTTTTTTTATGAGCAGGGATATATCTTTCAAGGAATACACTTTTCCTTTCAAGACCACAACTTCCACAGGCAGAGGCCTAATGCTGAGCAATTTATTGATGCAGATGATGCCTTCATCATTGATCCTACCTCCGAGGTCTCAGAGATAGATCTTGATTCAGTAATAACACCTCCACCTTCTCCTGAGGCTTCCTCAGCTCCTAACCCTGAGGCTTCCTCAGCTCCTAATCCTGAGGCCTCCTCAGCTCCTAATCCTGTTGATCCAGCTTCTGAGACTCTACAGTAGCCTCACTTCACATCACCTCCTATGGTAGTGATGCCACACCCAACTATGACTCCCTTACATGATTTGCCAGAAGAGGGGCTAAGGAAGTCTACTAGGACTTCCAAACCACCTGGCTGGCTCAATGGCTTTGTTCATGGAATGCCAAAAGCTAGTCCTTCTACTGCTTTGGGTTCCAGTTATCCCATATCTGCATACATGTCATATGCTTCATTGTCTCCACCTTACTTCAAAGAACTTTGCTCTTTCTCAGCTGTTATAGAATCAACTTTCTATGCTGCTGCTCTTCGAGATCCCAAGTGGATTGCAGCCATGGATGCAGAGTTACAGGCCCTACAAGATAACCACACATGGATGTTAGTTCATTTGCCAACTGAAAAGAGAGCTATAGGGTGTAGATGGGTGTTTAAGGTGAAATACAATGCCAAAGGTGAGGTGGAAAGGTACAAAGCTCGCTTAGTGGCCAAAGGTTACACACAACAAGAGGGTCTTGATTATCAAGAGACCTTCTCACCTGTGGTAAAAATGATCACAGTAAGGACTGTTTTATCATTAGTTGCTATGAAAGGATGGAAGTTGTACCAAATGGATGTCTTCAATGCTTTTCTTCAAGGTGATTTGCTGGAAGAAGTGTATATGACTCCACCCCCTAGTCTTCTAGGTGAGGGGGAGCCTCCTAGAGTTTGCAAGCTTCATAAGTCCTTGTATGGGCTCAAGAAGGCCTCTAGGCAATGGAACTTGAAGCTCAGTGAGGCCCTCTCATCCTCAGGTTTTGTACAGAGTCATCATGACTATTCCCTCTTCAGTAAGAGGTCTGGTTCTGACTTGGTCATTATCCTCATCTTTGTGGATGACCTCTTAATCACTGGATCATCTCCTCAGTTAATTCAGGATGCCAAAGTTGTGCTTCAACATCACTTCAAGATCAAGGACCTGGGGAAGATGAGATACTTCCTTGGTCTTGAAGTTGCAAGAAGCAGACATGGCATTTTGGTTTGTCAAAGGAAGTTCACTCTTGATCTCATTGCCACACTTGGGCTTGCAGGTTCTAAACTAGTCTGCACACATCTAGACACAAGTCATAAGCTCACCAGTGCAGAATGTGATCATGCCAATGCACATGGAACTCTAGATACTGATGAATTGCTTAGCGATCCAAGCAGCTATCAGAAATTAGTTGGGAAGCCGTTGTACCTTACCATGACAAGGCCAGATATCAGTTATGCAGTACAGAACTTAAGCCAGTTCATGCACAAGCCAAAGAAGTCACATATGGAAGGAGCATTGAGGGTGGTAAGGTACCTAAAGAATGTACCTGGGTTGGAGATTCTGCTATCATCTCAATCTTCTGACCAACTCACAATATATTGTGATGCAGACTGGGCCACTTGCCCAATGACTAGAAGGTCAGTGAGTGGGTTTATAATAAATCTGGGTGACTCTCTTATCTCCTGGAAGTCCAAGAAACAAAATACAATGTCAAGGAGCTCTGCAGAAGCTGAGTACAGAAGTATGGCCAATGCAATAGCAGAAGTGGTCTGGTTAACAGGGTTGTTTAAAGAGTTAAATGTGGGCTTGAAACTTCCAGTGAAGCTGTATTGTGATAGTAAAGCGGCTATTCAGATTGCTGCAAATCTCATCTATCATGAAAGGACCAAACATATCGAGATTGACTGCTATTTTATTCGAGAGTGAATTCAACAAGGCCTAATCCAGACTGCACATGTCTCTACAAACCTGCAGATAGCAGATGTACTAACCAAAGGACTTGGGAAGGCATAATATGATCTTCTATTGTCCAAGCTGAGAGTGTACAACTTATTCACACTACACAGCTTGAGGGGGAGTATTGAGGATATAGACATAAGGGTAGTTAAGTAGTTACAGTGTAGAGGGTAATTATGTAATTTGTGAATTAGTTTGTTTAGAACAATGTATTAATACGGTAGCTTCCTTCTTCAATACAGATATACAAGAGTTCTCATTTTCCTCAGCCTCTCTTCTCTCTTCTAACTATGTCCAAGCTTTAGCTCAAGCACTTTCATGGCAGTCTCCGACAGCATGTTTTGGAAAAGAAAGATTGCTGCAATCAAAAGGTAGGACACAACACTTTTGCCGAGGGACCTATGAATGATCATGCACTTCCCAACAAGATGAAGATTTTAAATAACCCTATATTACAACGGACCAATTTAAAATCAATCATATCATTATTATGTCAATATGAGCTGACATCAGAGCTAGCATCAGGCTGATTGTGAGAGTCTTAATACTACTCAAAATTACCCTTCTATTATATGTAGTAGTTCCTAATTTGTCCGTACAAAAAGTTTTCATTCGCAAACATATGGAGTAACTATCAAAAATTAAATTTTATCATACGGTTCCTTCTTTGCTAGTAGGTCCGTCACCCCTATTGTGCTAATAGTTTTGAAAGGAAGTAGCTTACTGATAAAAATTTGTTTTGATTTTTAAGTTCAAGTTGAATCATTTTGAAAATTAACAACATGTAGATTATTAGTCTCTTGCCTTGTCGATAAAGTGTGTATACGTAATCATGAAGGCTTATGACTTATAGCCCGTTTGTGCTTTTCTCAACAGTATTTTTGCTAAAAAGCAATTTGTTGTTGATTATATAATTTGAAAAGCACTTCTGAACAATAATTAGTGTTTGGCCGAGCTTTTAAAAATTATTTCTAAGTATATTTTTTCTCAAAAGTACTTTTTAAAAAGTGCTTTTGGAGAAACTATTTTTTTCTACTTCTCTAAAACTGCTTCTACTTCTCATCAAAAGCACTTTTTTTTATTCCAAAAGCTTGGCCAAACACTTCAACCTTGAAAAAATATATATTTTTGAGGAAAAAAAAATATTTCTAGGATTGGAGAAACTTGGCCAAACAGACTATTAAACTAGTGGCCTCCATCGCATTTTAGAGGGGTGTCCGATTAAGATGCCCCAAGCAGTGGAGCGTCATAATTTATGATTTATCGGCCCAATGAGTAACATTATTGTTAAAAGAAATTGCAAAAAATATGATACTTTTTGGGGTGATCTGTAACTTTTGAATTCCACTAAAATTCATCACCTATAAATGATTTTTGGGACACTTTAGAATATAGATGACAAAATACTAAGAAACTATAATTTAGTTGAAAAATGTCTAGTTTGCTAAAAGCTTAACCAAAATTACTCATGTAAAAGATAATAGAATACTAGAAGAGAACTATTCTAAGCTTCTGTTTGGATAAGTTCTTCTGTTTTTTTGTACTTCTTTTCAAAATATTTTAAAAATATTGTTTAGTTGTAAAATATTACTAGTTCTGGGCAATTTTTGAAGATAATTTTTTCAAGTTTCAAAAAGTGGTTTAGACTAGTTTTTCAATTTTTTGTAGTTTTTTACTCGTAAAATTTTAATTTCTTTTCAAGTAAAATGCATGTTCAAACATAATTTTAACTTTCAAAAACTATTTCTCATCTCATCTTTAAAAACTTTTTTTTCAAGTTTCAACCAAATCTATATTCAAATGCTAGTTAAAACTTTGATGTAGTAAAATCTAAGCAAAGTTCAAACCCATTATTTTATATCAACCACAATTAGAATTTGATAAAATAAATGTGGATTTGTATATATCATAAAGATATGTTCAAGTTCATTGAAAGTTTTAAGGGAAAAATCTGGTAAAACACTTTGAAAATGAAAAGAGAACATCAAAGTATCACGTGAAATGAATGGGATTCCAGGTTTGAGCCCCGAGAATAGAAGAATTCCAAATATTACAATAATAACAACAGCAACAACCCAGTAATATCCTATAGGTAAGGGGTCTGGGGAGGGTAGTGTGTACGTAAACCTTATCCATGCCCCAATGGAGTAGAGAGGCTCGACTCAATAAAACGAAAAAGACGAAAAGGATAATATATTAGTTCCATCAATAGAAAAAAGACCAGAGAAATAATAACATAATTATAAGAACCATAAAATAGTTGAAACGTAATAACAATAACCATAAGGCTTGGTGCTATGAAAAACAGGAAAATAATGTGAACACAACATTAAACACTAGCGATCTAAGACAAATTCTATCAGACTAGCCTCACACCCGGAACGAAGTAGAAAAATGCTCGACTACCTCCTAACATACAACCCTAATGCTCGATCTCCACATCATCCTATCAAGGACCATGTTCTCGGAAATCTGAAGCCACACCATGTCCTGCCTGATCACCTCTCTCCAATACTTCTGAGGTCGCCCTCTACCTCTTCTCATACCCGTCAAAGCCAACCATCCACGCCTTCTTACCAGGGTATCAGGACTTCTCCTCTGCACATGTCTAAACCATCTGAGTCTCGCTTCCCGCATCTTGTCATTTATAGGAGCCACGCCCACCTTCCAAATATTAGATGATTAAAAATATTGAAAAGAGATTTAAAATTCCAAATTTTATATGCTCGTATAGAGTAATTTTCACCTTTTTAAAGAAAAAAATACTTTTTGTGAGAATCGGTTTGTGTTTGGCTAATTAATTTAAAAATTACTTTTGAGCAGTAATTAGTGTTCGTCCAAGCCTTTGAAAACTGCTTATAAGTGTATTTTTCTCAAAAGTGCTTTTCAAAAAAGTGCTTGGGGGGAGAAGTTACATTTTTCTGCTTCTCAAAATCAGATTCTTATCACGCCCAGCTATGCCTTATAAAAAGGACTAAGCGGTCGCTGCAAAAATAATCCGGTTCAAGAGTCCGGGATCGAATCTCATAGGGAACTAACCTATTTGCTATAACCTTTAGTATCGCTAATGATAAGCTCAGACAATTTTCAGAGTTCGAGATTTTATTTGATAATTACCAGAAATTATTTAACTAAGGAAAAAAAGACAATAAAACTATCAATAAGCAAGAATGAAGTTGAATTCAAGGGTAAAAGAATCTAGGGTTATTAATTTTCCCAATTGTCGGATTAATTCCTGACACGTTAGCTATAATATCGCTGTAACACTCTATAAAGATGATGAGTTCTTGCTTACCGTACTTATCTCTCGATCAATTACGATAATTTACTAGAAGCATTCACTCGAACTATTCTAGTTGACAATTTGTACAACTCATAAATATCATACCAAAGCTTCGTTATCTCTAATCCTGCTTTTAAATTCAAGTAATTAATCTCTTAACTTACTCGAAAGTGGCGTTGTTTAACAATAATCTAATCAAGTGTTCTATCTCAAGCAACACTAGACAATTAGACACGATTAATCAAGGGCCCTTTCAATTAATCACAAGGAACACATAGTTGAACAATTATA
Organism: Nicotiana tomentosiformis; assembly: GCF_000390325.3. Classification (NCBI taxonomy): domain Eukaryota; kingdom Viridiplantae; phylum Streptophyta; class Magnoliopsida; order Solanales; family Solanaceae; genus Nicotiana; species Nicotiana tomentosiformis. Next base: position 8,744,265 of record NC_090813.1, read on the forward strand.
AAGTAAAAACAGCTCAATTATATCAAAACGTAATCAAGACTTCATCCAACAATTAGTTCCATCAACCCTAGATGACGGGTTTAGCTACTCATACTACTATGCAAGATTACAATATAAAAAGTCATAACCAGCAATGGAATTAAGAAGAAGAAGATGATGAAAAACTCGTAGGAGAATTCTCTGTCTTGCTCCTTTTGTGTTCTTGCCTCTAAAGTTCTTCTAAAAATAGAGCTACCCTCTTTTTGGGCGAGCTGGGCTTTATATAGGTCAAGGTTATTCGTCTCTCAAATTACAAAACTGGCCTTGGACGATTTTTCTCGGAAGCACGTACACGGCCGCGCATCAACCGCGCATCGACCGCGCACTTTGGCCAGTTTCTGCCTGACATGTGCTGCCCAGTGCGCGGCCACGCATCGACCGCGCACCTAGAGGATTTTCTGCAGCATTTTTTTCTTTCTTCTTTTTAAGAGCACTAACTTCCAATTGGCCTTCAATGCTCCATATTTGTTCCGAAACACTCTTTAACGTCCCCAAAGCCCGGAATTGCTCCTGCAAAGCATAAAGTTCTTAATTAGAGCAATTTGTTATCATTTAACATTCAAATATCAATAAAGTGTAGCTAAGTTAGAGTGCAAGTAGTAGCTAAACTACATAATTATAGCCTACTATCGGCTTCTTCTCCTCAAAAGCACTTTTTTTGCTTCTAAAAGCTTGGCCAAACACCTTAGTTTTTGGCTAAAAGCACTTTTGGCAACAAAACAAAATACTTTTAGCCCAAAAAGAAGCTTGGCCAAAAGGCTAGTAGATTGCTTAGCTTATTCGGAGTCTTGTTGTCCCGAAAAAATGCCATAAAAGCAGTCGTCTATGGTGTAATTTGCAGGAGAGCTCAAGCTCATCTTCAAGTAACAGAAATGGAGAAAATCAAGAGAAAAAAAAAGATGTGAAGAGTCTGTGAGACAGTCATTAGACCATCCCAACACCCATTGTTAGGGGCTGAGAACGATCATATATGGCACCATAACCCGAGGATCGTGTGAGTTGTTAATCACGCTCTGGTCCAATGGATGACTCATCAACCAGACTTGGTTTCCTGTCTCCTTGGAACTCAATGATATAGTGGTACGAGCCTATAGAACAGATCTTGTTCAAGTAAGATCGTGAACATCAACTTCATCATTCATGTTTATAAATACCTTTTTCTGTTGTATATTGCCGATGTGGAACGGTAAGTGTGTCGTTCCTAGTAAAGCATGTGGAATTGAGTCTATACTTTGTACAAAAGCTTTATTTTAAACAAAAATATTCAAAAAATTCATACGAAAAAAAAAAAAATTAATGCTCGATTGTTCTATGCGTGTACATCTTACCTTTTAGTTTAAAGAACTAGACTTATGTTGATAGATTTATCTTCTCTTTTGAGTATTTATTAGTTGGATAACCAAAAGGAAATCAGGATGGTAAGATCAAAAGTCAAAGTTTAAGAAAATATGATAGGAGTAAAATATTTTGAATATCCCAAAAAAGACTAGAAATATGCAAAAAACAATTCCATGGCTACTAAGTGGTACTTTATATGGTATTAATCTTATAAATTTCACACACAAAGTATATACTTTAATTTTTCTATATTAATTTAAATTGTATAGTTAATATTTGTACAGATAATTAGTCGGACACCTGTGCTCTCAAAAGTTCTCTCTTTAAACGTAAATTTCTTCTCATTATGCAAATTTTAAGAATTTTGTTTCCTATAAAGTAGTAGTAGTAGTAGTATGAAATCTCATAATCAATAATTGAAGCTAAAATCATCTAACTTTAGTATAAATTACCTACAGAATATAATGAGTAATTTGACTATGATATAAAGCATAAATTAATCAAATAAATCTTATAATAAATATTTTATATGATTTCCTTAATGAGCATAAAAAAAATTAAAAAGATATTTATTTTAGATATGAGGTAATATTAAATGTGAACCTAATTGTAGTTGCATTAGATAACTTGACATAAAAGAAGATTGTTATTGCTTATAAGTTAAATAAAAATTTTATAACTCCTGCCAATTCGCACAACATGATCATCAAACAAGCTCTTTTTAAATTTTAATTTTCAAGTAATAGTTGGGGACCAATAAAATTATAATTTTTTAATGACTTTAGGTATTTTAAGAATAACTTTAGTATCCTTTGGAGATGAACTCGATCTAACTCTACCATACGACACTAGTATTTAGGTAATAGTATTATTGGGCCAATGCACAACATGAGCTACCCCCTACTATATCATAAAGATATGTTCAAGTTTTTTGAAAGTCTTAAGGGATAAATCTCGTAAACACTTTGAAACATCAAAGTATGACATGAAATGAATGGTATTCTAGGTTTGAGCTCTACTAATAGAGAAATTCCGGATATTAAACGGTTAAAAATATTGAAAAGGAGATTGAGAAATTTAAAAAATTAAAATTTAATATTTTCATATTGAGTAATTTTTACCATTTTAAAGAAATAAATACTTTTGGTAAAGCCTCTTCGTCCCAATCAGAATATATACTATATCAAAAGCACGAAGGCTCTTAGCGAAATATCATTCGTCTTTTCTACCCTTGAAAAATATATTTTATATTGAACAAAATAGTAATTTGCTTATCTTCCTAATATTTAGGACTTCTATATCAACTAAAATTTTATTTATTATACCTTTCCTTATACATATATATTGAATAACTCACCACGCTGCGAAAATATTGTAAGGAAAGGATTCAGTGGCAATAATGATAAAAGAATAGTACAATTAAAGTGAGTTTTCAAGCTAAGTGATTTTTGCCAAACAAATTAAAATACTCTTAGTGGAAAGGAAAATTGATAACGTAGATTTATGGAAATAATCCGCCTATTCTATTTCTTTTTTTCCTAAATATTAGAAAAAGTATAGTTATAGTTGTTTCATAATTAAATTAAATAATTTATATAAGGTAAAATTTTAATTAATTTTAAAGTTATTTTCTACAGAATTCAAATAAGGAAAGATATAATAATTAAAACTTTAGTTAATTTATAAGTCCTAAATATTAGGAAGATAAACAAATTACTATTTTGTCAAATATAAAATATATTTTTAAAGGGTAAAAAAGGCGAACGATATTATATAAATATTATACAATTAATAAAGAGAATAATATAGTGTTCGAGTAGGAAAAAAGTTCGAAAATAATTCGCATCTTCATACTATCTTAAAAGCATGAAATCTCAACAAATAATTAAGTCTTTGAATTTATAAATTAGCAAAAAAAACATCAATTCAATAATTTTCAAAATCATTATGTAAGTAAAATTATTTGTCAAGTTGATAAAACTTTTAAGGTACATATTTTTATTTTCACTAGAAAAGAATCGGCCATGAATGAAATAAGAAAATAGAGCAAAATTCATTATAATATAGTATTAAAAATTAAATTGCTAAACATGCTAACTTGAAGCATTAAGGATGTAACATAAGACAAAAGATATTCAAAATAAGTGTGTTATCATTTTTCTTTCTTTTATATTCATTCCAATAAATGATAATTTCCTATAATTTTTAATGTAGTATTATATATTTTTGTAATTCAATATTAGTTACTTAAAACTTTTATTGTTGTTTATTAACATTTTTCTATGAGGAGTTCTACCTCATCACTAACAAATTTCTAAAATACCAAAAGATTCAAATTCTTTAATTTATTTTGTTATCTTTGAATAATTATGGTAAAAATATTTTTTGTGTTATTTGCTTATAGTGTTTGATAACAAAGATAACAATAATTTTTATAAGATATTTCATGCCTCATAAATCATAATAAGGGCATATAAAAACTTATGTGGAGCAGAATTTCTTTATTTTAGTGAGCTAATTTAGTGAAATTAAAATTCATTATTTAAGGAACTTACATTTTTTCATTTAGTATATGTTCAATAACGAAAAATACATTATTTATGTAATTTTTAAAATTTGAATATTCATTGATACGTGCATAAAAAAATATATACAATTTACTTCTTGTAGACTCCTACTAATGGCATCTTTTTTTTTCTCCTTCCCCTTTGATCCCACTTTGTTGGAGCTTTTGCTCCTTTGGTGACTCGAACCCACGACCCTGGGATTGTAGGTGGGGGTACTGACCATCTGAGCAACCTCCTCTTGTCCTAATGGCATCTTGATGTCTTGATTTCTCAGCAGTTTTGCTTTAAAATTTTGGAAAGAAAGACTTGAGACGTTTACCTGTGTTACTTCTCTCAATGTGTCTGAAGGCCGAAGCATACCATCTAGGTGCTAATGATGTTTGTCTCTTGGAGGAATTGAAATTAGTCTAGACCCTATCTCGGATGGAATTTCATATGTTTCTGGAGCACTAGATGATTTGCTTCATAAAGAGGTTATTGTTTTATGCAAATCTTGCTGTGAGAAGGATAAGAGCCTAAGGAAAAAGCTGATGCTACTGAGGTCCATGCTCTATTTTCTCTGACATTTTGACCAGATGATTTTCCACCATATACACTGTATCCCTCTTGTTTTCTACCTTTAAATCCTATCCTTATTTTTGTATGGAATACATTGATGTTGGAAAAAGAAAGTTAAAACATTGAACAAGGCAATGAACTTCAGGCCAAAAAGTGCAGAAAGAAGTACTTGTAGCCATTGAAAATGAGATTGCTGCAATTCGTGATGGCAATGAGCATGATCAAAGCTTAGGGCGCACCTACTCTCAGGCTTAACTTTACAAAATCAATTTGCGTCCTTTTCTCTTTGACTTCATTTTGTACTTCAAACCGAATATCTTGAGGGGTTGTACTACAAATGGGAGACAATGCGAGATTAAGAGTCTGTTTGGCCAAGCTGCAAAGCTGCGGGATGACAATAAAACTCTAGATTACAGAAGCTGCTCTTCTGGAGGCACAAGGGCTGCCTTTTGTTGATGACCTGCAACACAAAAACCAAGACCTGATATAACATATAGATATAGACGAGATCTGCCATCACTTTGTGATATTAATAGGAGCATATATACTCTCCTATTAGCTGCCACTATCAAGATTTTCATGTAAAGCATCTTGACTCTTTCTGCAGGAAGAGGACAACAAGATACACATACATAAATATAATGTAACGACCGACCCCAACGAGCATGTCACCTCTTATATGTGTGCCATTAAAGATAATGATCTATAGGATGATGAGATCGAATCTGTATTACTGAAGAAATTCGGGGACCCTGTCAAAGGGAGCAATGATATGGTATCATAATTTACCACCTAACTCTATCGACTCTTTTGCCGTGCTTGCAGATTCTTTTGTAAAAGCACACACTGAGGCCATAAAGGTCGAAACTAGGAAGTCAGACCTTTTCAAGATAAAGCAAAAAGAGAACAAGATGCTAAAAGAGTTTGTATCTCGTTTTCAAATGGAACAAATGGATCTACCACCGGTCATAGATGATTGGGCAGTTCAAGCTTTCACTCAAGGACGAAATGAAAGAAGCTCAGTGGCTTCGTAGCAGTTGAAGCATAACTTGATTGAGTACCCGGCTATTACCTGGGTCGTTATACATAATCGATATCAATCAAAGATTAGAGTCGAAGATGACCAGCTGGGGGCTCCTTCTGGTTCCGCGACCAAAAGAGACATCGATCGGGAACCGAGGATGAACAGAGATCGATATCAGCCGTATAATAGAGATCATAGGGAAAACGGAAACGGGCACAACTCCATACGAGGTGAAAGAAGAAGCGATTGAGGTCACGATACTCGGGGATTGATCAGCAAGAATGGTTTCGACAGGCACACCGGACCTAAGGACGCACCGCGATTGTCGGAGTATAACTTCAATATCGATGCATCCGCCATCGTATTGGCTATCGGGCGCATCAAAGATACTAAATGGCCTCGACCTCTGAAGACCGATCCAGCCCAAAGAAATCCCAACCAAGTGTGCAAGTATCATGGCACCCATAGCCACAAAACGGAAGATTGCGGGCAATTGAGAGAGGAAGTAGCTCGGTTATTCAATGAAGGGCACCTTTGGGAGTTTTTAAGTGATCAGGCCAAGAATCACTTCAAAAGCAAAGAGTTCAATAGACAGAACGAGCAAGAAGAATCGCAAAACATTATTCACATGATTATCAGAGAAATCGATGTACCCCAAGGGCCAGTATTTAAACGCACTAAGGTCGCGATCGTAAGGGAAAAGCGATCTCGAGCTCAGGATTACATACCGAAAGGAACCCTGTCCTTCAACGACGAAAAGGCAGAAGGAATCACGCAACCCCATAACGATGCACTGGTAATATCTGTAATCATGAATAAGACTCAAGTTAAGCATGTATTAATTGATCCAAGTAGTTCGGCCAATATCATTCGATCGAAAGTCGTAGAGCAACTCGGTCTACATGACCAGGTTGTGCCCGCGGCCCTAGTACTAAACAGATTCAACATGGCATGTGAAACTACTAAGGGCGAGATAACTTTGCCAGTAAACGTGACTGGAACTATCCAACGAATGAAGTCCATGTGATCGAAGGCAACATGAGGTATAACGCCCTGTTCGGGAAATCATGGATCCACAACATGAGAGCGATACCTTCGACCCTTCACTAGGTTCTAAAATTCCCGACACCAGAAGGAATCAAAACAATCTAAGGGGAGCAACCCACCACAAAGGAAATGATTGCCGTCGACGAAGTGATTCTGATATCGGAAGGGTCAAATTTGAAGGAAAAGCAGGAGACCAAATAGCAATCACAAACGCCGGCCTCAACCCAACTAGAAAAGCATGAGTCTGACGAAGATGATGATTATGGGATCCCTCGATACTTCATAGTCCCCGATGATTCTGACGCTACCAAATCAACAGACTAAGAACCGGAGCAAATCACAATAATCGAACAACTGCCCGAACGAAAGGTATACCTGGGCATGGGGTTAAATCACGAGTTAGGGAAAAAGCTTATTCAATTTCTTATAGCTAACATAGATTGTTTTGCTTGGTCCCATCTTGACATGACAGGAATCCCATCGGAAATCACCACCCAGGGACTAAGCTTGGATCCAAAGTTGCATCCGGTGAAGAAAAAAAGAAGACCTGAGTCCGAGGTCAAACATGTTTTCGTCAAATACGAGGTAACCAAGCTTCTTAAAATAGGGTCAATCCGTGAAGTAAAATACCCCGAATGGCTAGCAAATGTAGTGGTAGTCCCTAAAAAAGGAAACAAATTTAGAATGTGTGTAGATTACAAGGATATAAATAAAGCATGCCCCAAGGATTCTTTTCCTTTGCCTAATATTGATTGCATGATCGACACCACGGCCGGCCACGAGATCCTCAGTTTTCTTGATGCCTATTCCGGGTACAATCAAATACAAATGAGCCCGGATGATCAAGAAAAGACCTTGTTCATCACTAAGTATGGTACCTACCGCTACAACGTACTGCCATTTGGATTACAAAATGTTGGTGCTACTTATCAACGCCTAGTAAATCGGATGTTCGAAGAACAAATAGGAAAATCTATGGAAGTTTACATTGATGACATGCTAGTTAAGTCCCCACGAGCAGAGGACCATTTAAAGCACTTGCAGGAAATTTTCAGTATATTGAAGAAGTACAACATGAAGCTGAATCCGAAAAAATGTGCATTCGGCGTCGGATCAGACAAATTTCTTGGGTTCATGGTATATAATCGAGGAATCGAGATCAATCCCGACAAGATCAAATCTATCGATGTCATCACGGTAGAATACAGCCTAAAGGCTGTGCAAAGGTTAACCGGGCGCAAGGCCACCCTGGGGCGATTCATCTCGAGGTCCTCCGATAAAGGCCACCGATTTTTCTCGTTGTTAAAAAAGAAAAATAATTTCACATGGACCTCGGAATGCCAGCAGGCATTGGAAGAGCTTAAATAGTACTTATCGAGCCCGCCTCTATTTCACACACCAAGGGTAGACGAATAACTTTACTTATATTTGGCAGCATTAGAGGTGACGGTAAGTGGAGTCCTAGTCCGGGAAGAATGAGGTACACAATTTCCCATTTATTATGTCAGTCGGACCTTAGGAGAGGCCGAAACTAGATATCCCCACCTAGAGAAATTGGCGCTCACTTTGATAAGCGCCTCTAGGAAACTAAAACCATACTTTCAATGTCACCCCATATGTGTTGTAACAACTTATCCACTTCGAAATGTTTTGCATAAACCCGAGCTTTCAGGACGGTTGGCCAAATGGGCTATAGAAATCAGCGAGTATGATATTGAATATCGACCCCGAACAACGATTAAGTCTCAAATTTTGGCAGACTTCGCAGCTAACTTCACACCAGCCCTAGTACCCGAGGTCGAAAGAGAAATATTGATAAATTCGGGTACGACCTCAGGGGTTTGGACCCTCTTTACGGACGGGGCTTCGAACGCGATAGGGTCCGGGCTCCGCATCGTACTAAAACCACCCATAGGCAACGTGGTTAGACAATCTATTAGAACTGTGAAATTGACTAACAATGAGGCCGAATATGAGGCCATGATTGCAGGTCTCGAACTAGCCAAAGGCTTGGGAGCGGAGGTGATCGAGGCCAAATGCAACTCCCTCATCATAGTAAACCAGGTTAACGGAACTTTTGAAGTCACAGAAGACCGAATGCAAAGATACCTAAATAAATTACAAGTAATTTTGCACCGATTTAAGGAGTGTACTTTGCAACATGTGCCTCAAAATAGTGAGGTCGATGCTCTAGCAAACTTAGGGTCATCAATCGAGGACAACGAGCTCGATTCAAGGGTCGTCGTGCACTCATGAGATCAGTAGTTGAAGAAGGTCACGCCGAGATAAATTCCACAAGCTTGACCTGGGATTGGAGAAATAAGTACATAGAATATTTGAAGACCGGAAAGCTTCCCTCAGATTCGAAAGAATCTAGGGCCCTACGCACAAAGGCAGATTCACTTTGACCGAAGATGGGACCTTATTTAGGAGAATGTTCAATGGTCCATTAGCGATATGTCTGGGATAGGGAGACACCGAGTACATTCTAAGAAAATTTCACGAAGGCACTTGCGGAAATCATTCCGGTGCTGAATCATTAGTTCAAAAGGTAATTAGAGCCGGCTATTACTGGATTGACATGTAAAAAGATACGAAAGAGTTTGTTTGAAAATGTGACGAATGCCAAAAGCATGCGCCAATGATTCACAAACCTGAGGAACTGCTCCACTCAGGTTTGTCACCATGGCCATTTATAAATTGGGAAATGGACATCGTCGACCCCCTCCCATTGGCTCAAGGTAAAGCTCAATTTATTTTGTTTATGACTGACTATTTTTCTAAGTGGGTTGAAGCGCAGGCTTTTGAGAAAGTTAGGGAGAAGGAAGTCATCGACTTCATTTGGGATCACATCATATGTCGATTCGGGATGCCATCTAAAATTGTGTGTGATAACGGGAAACAGTTCATCGGTAGCAAGGTAACCAAATTTCTCGAAGATCATAAGATCATAAAAATCCTATCAACACCTTATCCTCCTAGCGGGAACGAGCAAGACAAATCAACCAACAAAACCATCATCCAAAATCTTAAGAAGAGTTTAGCCGACGCTAAAGGAAAGTGGAAGGATAATTACCCAAAGTTCTTTGGGCATATCGAACGACCTCGAAATCCAGTACCGGGGCCACCCCATTCTTATTAGTTTATGGTGCCGAAGCTCTAATACCGGTCAAAGTTGGAGAACTGAGCATCCAGTTTGGATATGCAACGAAGGAACCAAATAACGAGGCCATGAATACGAGCCTAGAACTATTGGACGAAAGGCGTGAATCCGCCCTCATCCGATTAGCTTCCCAAAAGCAACGAATCGAGAGATACTACAATCGAAGAACTAATCTTCGATATTTTAATGTCGGGGACTTAGTGCTAAGAAAAGTCACCCTTAACACCCCGAAATCCTAATGAAGGAAAATTAAGCCCGAATTGGGAAGGACTATCTCAAATTGTTAAGGTCACCAGAAAAGGATCTTACAAGCTCGGAATAATGAATGGGGAACAACTACCAAGCAATTGGAATGCATCTCGCCTGAAATGGTACTACTGCTAAGGTACTCCTTTTTTTCATTCCTTTCCTATTTTTAGATTAACATATGTAGGTGGTCGGCAAGAAACGACAACGAGATATTGAGCAAACGGTACGAAGTCCTCAGGTCTGAAAGCACGTGTTGCACTCTATTTCCCTTGGACCGAGTTTTGTCCCAAATGGGTTTTTTTCCACAAGGTTTTTAAATAGGAAACAATGAATCGTGCTAACTTAGAATCAAGTCCAATTACAAATCGGCATCAGAGATCCATTCGACAATATCCAAGGTTCCTTTGCAAATCAACCTCGAATAATGGGGGTCTACCCTCGGATATGCGTTATCTTCGAATATCAACTCTAGAAAGGGAACTACTTCATAAAAAGAGGATCTCGAGAAATAGGATTTATTGTAAGGGTCAAACGGTCAAATCGAACCTGTAACGACCCAGCCGGTCGTTTTGACTATTACAATCCCGTTCCCTCATTTACTGCTCAAATTGTGAATTACAGTTATTATTTGGCTTGCCGGGGTAATTGGTTTGGGTTCGGTAAGGCTTTGAAATGATTTAGAGTGCTTAGTTCCAAGGTTTAGAATTTAAGTTGAAAAGGTTGACCGGATGCTAATTTATGTGTAACGACCTCGGAAAAATTTTGCTAAAGAAATTAAGTTTTTGTGGTGACGAGGTAGATCAATTAGTACAAAGATTATAGAATGCATAATGCTCCGAAGTGTAAAGGAAAATTTTGTCGGAAAATGGTCATTTCTGCGACCACTATGCAGTCACAGAATCACTCTGTGAACCGCATAATGGTCGCAAAGTGGTTCAGGAGAGGGGCAAGATTTGAGGAAAATCTGCGGTACACTGTGCGACCGCAGACCTGTTTTGCGGTGCATTATACGACTGCAAAACAAGTATGCGGACCGCATAATGATCGCAGACCGGGTCAGTAATGCCCATCTTTGGAGGCCAAATTATGCGGCCGGTATGCGGACCGCATACCTGTTATGATCTCGCATATGCGACCGCATAACTGCGTCGCAACTTCCATTCTTTCTAATTTTTGACCCGACCCAACTTCGATTTATAGCCCTTGAGGCTCATGTTTTAGCCAAAATCCGATATTTTAGAGAGAGAAAGTGAAGACTTAGTCATTTATCCATCAATTCTTGTTCAACGTTTGAAGATTTCACAAGGATCTTGCTAGGGCTTCAAAAAGGTAAGAATTTCTATCCTCAATCCTTCAATTTCGGGTTTGGAATAAAAATGGGTGATTTATAGCATGACTCTTGGGTGTAAGAGTATTATGTATACATACCAATAAGGTTGTGGAAGGATTGTTAAGTTCAAATGGGTAAGGATTGGGTTGAATATGGTAGAAATCTTCATAGACTTTAATTGAAGATTTGAGGGTCGAGTTGATGTCAGATTTTGGTGAAATTTATATGGTTGGACTCGTGGTTGGATGGGCGTTCATATTCTGTAACTTTTGTTGGGTTCCGAGACATGGGCCCTACGGGTAAATTTTGAGATAATTTCGGATTTTATTGGGAAAATTCGTATTTTCCTTATGGAATTAATTATAATAATTTGTATTGACTGATTCGAATTAATTGTGGCTAGATACGAGGCTTTCGGAGACCAATTCTCGTGGCAAGGGCATAGCGAAATAAATAAATACACGGGTTGAGGTAAGTAACAGTTATAAATCTGGTCCTGAGGGTATTAAACTCCGGATTTTGGTATCATGTGATTATTTTGGAGGTGACGCACATGCTAGGTGACGAGCGTGTGGGCATGCACCGAGGGGATTGTGACTTGGTCCGTCCCGAAAAACTGTAAAGTTGAATAATTTGTTATTAGATGTATGCCCTCTATATATTGATAAAATTTGACTGTAAATCATGCTAGAAATCATGCTTAGGCTATGTGATAGTACTGTTGGGACCCACAAAGGTCGTGTACATGTTGAATTGCCTGCTAAATGCTATATTTACTCATTCTCAGTTTTTACTTGCACATTTTATCTCAGTCTCTGTTATTATTATTGATACATCATATCATTATTGTTTGGGCCGATTTAATGATTATTGAGAGCCCGAGAGACTGGAGAGATTTATGACTGTGGGAGGCCGAGGGCCTGATTGTGAGGATATTTTATGGATCGAGACTGCCCGCCTGCAGCAGGCCTTATTGGCTTATTATTGCACGTGAGTTGGCCGTGCAGATCCTTATATTATATTATGGCACGTGAGTTTTCCATACTTATAGTGCTTGGGTTGTAGGAGCCCCACATGAGTCTGTACACCCACAGTGAGCGCGGGTACCCATTGAGAGTGAGTGATGAGGGCTGGAAGCCCAGGGAGTGATGAGGGCTGGGAGCCCTGTGAGTGATTGTTGTCCTAAGAGGTTGTTCTTGATTTTTATTTTTTGTTGCACTTAGTTGCTATCTGTCATTGTTTTGAAATCTCTGAAAGATTATTGATATACGGATTACATGAACAGGAACTGTATAAAAATTAATTTGACATTAAACTGCCAGATTTGATAGCATGTCTATTCTTTTGCTAGAATTACTGGAAATGAACCATAACTGTGTAGCTCGTTACTATCTTTAGTTCCTTATTTATTATTGTTACTTGCTGAATTGGTTGTACTCATACTTTACCCTGCACTTCGTGTGCAAATCCATGTATTCCCGGACATAGCGGGTGTTGATCCTTTCGCGCGGTTGATTTTCACGAGATTTTGAGGTAGCTACCGTATTCTGCAGACCTTGTCTCTCCTTCTCTATCTCTTTGTTCACTGTATTTCGTCTCTGACTATTATAGACTATATTTTCCAGACTTGTATTCATATTAGATGCTCATGTACTCAGTGACACCAAGTTTTGGGAAGTGTTTGTATTGTATTTAAATATTATATTTTCAATCTTGAGAGAAATTATGGTTTATTGAGATTTTCGGCTTGCCTAGTATTGAGATAGGCGCCATCACGACAGGTGAGATTTTGGGTCGTGACAGAACCGTGCCCATATAGATTGCTCGAAGTCAAATCAAACTGTGCCCATATAGATTGCTCGAAACCCTATTTCGATCGAAAATAAAGAGAAATATGTTCCTTACAATCATCTTGTGATTTAAAATTTAGCAGAATTCCTTTCTTCTTCCTTCTTTGCAAAATAGCTTCGTACTTCCGAATATAAACAAGCCCAAGGGAAATACTTAATCGGAATACGAATGATCTCTCCCTCACTCGGGGACTGATATCCGACTCAAACAACTGAAGTCATCGGGCCCCGAATGCAATAGACCTAATAGGCAATGCCATGACTTCTAAAAGTCATGGCTACCCCACTTGGGAGCTATTATCTAGGGCAAGTCTAGATAAAACGAGAGAACAAGCCCAATGGGTAACTACCCAATTAAAAGGCTACGACCAAATTAACACGGCTCAGAGGCATCTAAAATCCGTAACAAAAATAAGCCTTCAAAAATATTAGAACTTCGAACAACCGGCCCTAAAGGCTACCCTCGGCAAAATCTCTAACTTAAGAAAGGAAACAAAGGCAAGATTTGTTCGAACCCTCGAACACAACCTTACTGTTTCGTGCTAAGGCATTATTTTTCCTTTGTAAAAACAAATAAATCAAAGTAATATTACAAGAGCCAAAAGGTCATGTAAAGCCATATATTTATACACAATAGTTATTTTACAAAGACCAAATTGGCCTAAATCTACAACGGCCAAAAAACGGCCTCAGAAAAAATGCAAAAGGAAAACAAAAAACCTAATGTCCTAGGTGGCTTGATCTTCATCGGAGGTTTCATCCCCATCCTCGGGTTTTTCTCCGTCATCGGATTCAATTAAGCTGCTCTCGGAGTCTTCCTCAGGGAAAGCCAGCCTTCGGGCCCTGGTTTCCTCCGCTTTTGGCATTTTCAGTTTAGGCCACAATATCGAAGCCCTGGGCACTGACCTCCTCAAGAGCTTCCCTCCGAGCCTGCCATTTCGCATGCTCGACCATAACCTTGGCCTTGGCCTGGTTGACCTCAACATCGACCCTAAACTGGGCCACTTTAGCTTAAACCCTTTTGTTAATCTCAGTCATCTCGGATCTGGCAACTTCGAGTTCACCGGCCAAACTTGCCTTATCAGAAACGTCTAAATCCAACTGATGCTGGAACTCTTTGATCTGTACCGAGACCTTCTCTTTCGCAGCTCGGAGATGGGTCTCGGCCGACTCCAGTTGAGCTTGGACGATCTCCTTTTTCGAGGCTAGAATATCCATGTTCTTTTTAAACTCTTCCGCCTCGGCTTGTATCGCATCCACCTGTGTTTGGAGCAGTCCGATTTTTTCTAAACTCTATCGGGCCTACATAATTGGATCATTATTGGTTATCTCCAATTCATCTTCAGTATCGTGAAGTACTCGAAATACCTGCTCAGCCATCTCGGCATGCTCATTCTGAGTCGTTGCCAAATCTGCCCGAAGCTTCTCACTAACGAGTTTGTAGGTGTCACTATTCTCAGTGAGGCTCCGAATCTCGGCCTCATGCTCCTCCCGAATTCGGAGGAAAGCCTCATGACGCAACACCGAAATCTGCAAACAAGGAACAAGATGTTAGAATTATCTACAACTTTAAGTATAAAAGAAACGAAAGAGATACCCTCAAAGTTACCCGATTTAGAGCATGCTGGGCCTCATTAAAGAGGCAAGCGGGTCCTACCGTGTTCATCACGGCTTGATCCTCTTCGGTCACCAAAGACCTAAGGTAAATAGCAATCCCTATGGGTGGAGAGAAAATTCGGGCATCCTCTGGGACGGAGAGTATTATTCTCCGCCTATGATTGGGATTAGCACTCGGGGCCGGGAATCGGTCTACCAACTTTGGGCTCGATGAAGACCCGATAGCACCCGACCATGATGCTTTCCTCGGTACTGGTAATCCACCGAACCCGATAATATCCTTTGAGGCAGCGGACTCGAGCCCATATAGAAAGCCATGAATATCAGTCGACCCCTGAACACCCTCGTAAGATCGACTTTCCAACATGTTAGCCTTACAGATCATAGCATCTGAAATCTGAGGGGATCCAGTAATTTCGATTATCCCGAGTTCATCCCTCGAGAAATCTTCTGCTGCTCTAGAAGTCCTGCCCCTGGTCTCTCCTTTGACTATCTCAGCTCGGGGCATGATGGCCTCAACTTTTTCATATCCATGAATTATGACCAGAGCCCCCTTATCAACCTCCACCGATCCGTAGATTGTTGTATCACAACATTAGCCCGCACACAGGCTAATTCCTCGTCTCCTTCTTCGGGCTCATCCCTTAATTATCGGATCGAGTCCAGAGGCATAATACTGGAGCCCCCCTTGGGCTTGCGAGTTTTCTTTGTCATTTTTTTCTTTTCCGAGACCGGGGAACTCGGAGCCTCTTTTCTTTTCTTCTCTTTGGCCTGCTTCGGAGCAGGGACCTCTTCGTCACCAGATGGGGGCCTCATGGCATCGTCCTTCCCAAGGCCTACAAAGGAAAAAAAGGGGGTGAGCAAGAGAAAAAGACCAAACGATAAACAATCTAAGAAAGAGTCTTACCATGACTATGGGACTCCCATCGACCCTTTGATAGTTCCATCCAAGCACGATCAGAGTACGGCCTTTGCAGCACCAGACCTTCAACCCATTGTTTAAGTTCTGGAATCGGTTCCAACATTCGGGCCACAGCTGTAACAAGCACAGAAAGAGTGGATCAAGAAAACGAAAAGCAAAACCACAAAGTTGAACGTTCGAAGGGGAATAGTACTAATGATTCATGTTCCATTTCTCAGGAAACGGCATGTCATCGGCAGGGATAAGGTCCGATTCAGATCAAGCAAGATTGGGACCGATCTAAATGGAGACCGATCAAAGATCGAGATCAAGATCGGGCTAAATACAGAGACCGATCGAGGCTTCGATCGGCCTTGATCGAGTAAAGCTTATCGATCCAAAAAACAGAAAGCCGGAATATCCGCAATTGGGCGAGAATCTTGGCAGAAATCACTGCGCATATCAAGAAGAAGCCAACTAATTAATCTATCATGAGATTCTTTGCTGTATTTAAAAATATTATATTAAGAATAGAACCTCCCCACTATATAAAAGAGGGTCTGATTATTTGTAAGGGAGATTGGTTCAGATTCATAGAATATAAAGCAATATACTATCTTTCTTCTGGTTTTGGATATTTAACCATATTGTTGTTCTATCAGTTGCTCTCCATTCAGTTTGAGGGTAATAAAACTTGAAGGCTTATGCTAATTGATTCATTCGGTTTACATTCATTTACCTTTACAGTTTATTTCGATATTCATTTTTATATTTTCTCAATATGTATCGAATTATACCACGTGTCCTTAGAGCCGCGTACAAATTTAATTGATTATCCGTTTTTCGGGTAAACACCTATCTAGAACATATATAAGAGTGAAGTTGAGCTTATATCATTAGATGAGCGTGTCCTTGATCAAGGAATGGTTTTCATTAGAAAAAGCAAAGGTAGATCTGTTAATGTTTAATATCGGTGTGATGAAATTAGCTTGTTTTTCCAGAAACGGACGGAGCTCCAAGTCATGAAATGTAATTTATAGTCTATTTCATCTTAGTGAAAGTCCTAATACTACCCCAAATTACTCTTCTATTATACGTAGTAGTCCCTAATCTGTCCGTAAAAAAAGTTTGATTAATAAGTAAAAACATGTAGATTATTAGTCTCTTGCTTTGTTGATAAAGAGTGTACAGTTAACTCTTTGAGAAACTAAAGATATCAATTTTCAAATAAAATGTAAAAAATGAGTCAAAATTTAGTAGCACCTACAAGGCTATAATTATTAGTAGAAGAAATATGTACTTACTATTATACTTAATAAGACCAGATGAGGAAACGTCAAAGAAAATCAAATATATAATTCATTAAGAAAATCAAAGATATAATCCATTACATAGAAAGAAGAAAAAAAACTAATCAAAGTGACAATGATTCTTTAATTGAGTTTCGTCCCCATTGGTATCTAAAAGAAAACCGGAAAACCCGATATAAAGAGGATCTTTATGCAAATAGCCAGTTATTTTTTTTTAGCTGATATACATAAAATATATATTTATTATACACACATTATCTATCACCAATTATTTTCAGTTTAAACAGTTAGCTAAGCTGCTATTTTAATTAATTCTTCATATAAAAATTTGGGATGAGCTAATTAGATAACCTACTTACCCGAATGGGGTTAATTTGCGATGATGAAGGCTCATGGCTTAGTAGGCTATCGAGGTTATGTCACAATTTATGATAGCAGCGACTTGCATCCGGGTGGCACCTACCCAAATCTAAGGTAAAACCTTTATGGGGAGCCCTATTTAGGGTTCTCCATTTAATTTGTACCAATTTTTTATCAAAGTTTTGCCGATACCCAATATTTAGGTAACTTCAAATATGCGTTTCTTCTCCGTTGCTGCTTCTTCTATTCTTTTTTTTTTCTTCCTTGTTTTAAAACTCAGATCCAAACTTCGAAGTGGTACTTGTAGATCGAAGTGGAGAAATTTAACCATCATTGTTGAACCTAGAGAAAGCTTACTCGATGGTGGCCTTGCTGAAATCAATGAAACATGCCTCTTGGGAGCTAGAAGAACTTTAGATTTGATTCTGAAGTTGCATTGAATAGATAGAAAAACTTCAGATCCAATTTTGAAGTTATATTGAAGAGATAAAACAACTTCATATCCCGATTTTGAAGTTGTATTGAGAAAAAGTTGCATTGAGGAGATATATAAGAGCTTCAGATCCGATTCTAAATCCAAAATTGTAACTTCAGATACAAATTATGAAGTGTGTTTCGAAATGGGTAGATTTTATAAATTTTTGTGCAATATGGGTATGATGTCAAAGGTAGCCCCAAAGTCGAGTATATTAACACTTCCCTAAATTCTAACTCCAAGATTTATTGGCCCAATGAGTAATATTATTGTTTGTGATGAAAAGTAGGCCTATTAAAAATTTTCATATATCAACTGAATTTAATTTGAGAAAACGGTGCTTTATGGCCCCCTAAAATTTTTATTAGACCATATTTTTCTCATTGACCCAGAATAGCCTTCACCCAATTTATTGGCAAGTTATAGCATGTTTACCCGTAAAACGGTACAGTTGAATTTATACGTAGTTTCTAGACAAGTGAATTAATTTGATCCTGAAATAATACAATAATTAAAAAAATATATAATACTTAGCCTTGAAACATAGATAAAAATAACATAGATGACAATTTCGTTACAGTATTTCCGGGCACAGTGATGATGAAATCAAAAATCAAGAAGGTAAAATTATATAAAGCTTTGTATAGAATAGAGTATACGTTTAGCCAGAAAGTTCGTATCCTTTACAATGATGACTGATCTCACTATTTATAGCTATCTATAGGGAATGACCCTCCTTTAATGTCAATTATGAGGGTCATTGATAAAGATGTAACGGTGAACATAAATGGCAAATTCTCTGTAACAGACCATCGCTCTTAATACTGCAGAATATTCCCGAGTAAATGCTACCGGGCGCAAAGCATTTACTACACCTTTATGATTAGTTATCCTTTTCGATGACAAGCGGAACAGCTACATCCGGTCTTCAGCGATCCCCATCTTGGGTTTCACGTGTCCTCCTTTTAGACAACCACGTGTCATATCATATTTTACCTTATATAGATAGTCCCCCTTCTTTTCGGTGACATAACTTTGTGTTACCGAGAAGTTGGTAGAATTGCCTTTTTTGGCGGGAATTAATATAACTCCTTCTAAAGGTTTCTGACAGTTGATTAGACGCACCCCTCTCTGCATTTAATGCCCCGAACACACATCATCTCATGATTCAACACAACTTTTTCCGATTATCGAGGTAATCATGGCCATGAATTTATCCGCCAAGATTTTTCTTATACGCAACATTCTTTTCCTTTGCGTTTCGAAATTCCTTGAACTTCTGATTTGCATCTTTGATTTCCATCGTTTCTCTAATTCTCTTCAAATACAAACTCTCTTCCAATGGCTTCTTCCTCTAAGCGTGTTGGTTCAACAATGAACAGGAATAAAACCGAGGACTCTATTCCTCCAACGATGGGTTCCATCATCCCAAGAAGACTTAGTACTTCGAAGGAGTTTGAAGAGAAATTCTCTACTACTAACCCTCGTACATGGGCTGCTAGTAGGTACCCTTCTTCCATTCGTCCATCGAGTATTCCTGTTGTGAAGGAGGATTGTTGTTTCCATGAGTTAGATATTATTGCTCCTGATCTATCGGAGTGAGTGACCAAGAAAGGTTTTACATACGTGTTTACGTATCCTTTTACTTTGAGTGCGTTTTATTTGAGAGGAGAGCTTAATTCCTTAATTAAGGAGTTTCGCCTTCGTTACTATGTGTGTATTGCACAGGTAAGTCCTTCAATGGGGAGGACGGTCGCATGCCTTTGACATTTGTGCCAAGAAACTGGAGAGGAGCTAACCTAGCTCATATGATAAATCTTTATTCCCCTAGAACCTTACACGGGGGAATGATAAACCTTTGCAAGTTTGGCCACCATACTTTGCTGTTTAGCATGGATGATGATATTGCCCGTGGGTGGATGGAATGATTCGTTTTAGTTTCCACCAACGACATCATTCCGGCAACGACTTCATCCTTTGCGGTCACTTGGAACTGCACTCATAAGTTCTTCGTACAGTATTCCTTTTTTGCTAGATATTCTTTTATGGCCGTATCATCTCTTCACCCTTCGCATGTTTCAGCAACTCAATGGATCCCAATGATGGTAGCAGGTTTGTGGAAAGAACTGGCCTTTAAATACGGGTGGAAAGCCAAAAACCATGGTAATTTTAATTGACCTTGCTTCCATTATAAAGAACTTGGTTGAACCCTTCTGACTAGTTCATGGAATTAGGTCTACCTGCGGGCTCTGTTGCTGTCCCCGAGGAGGACGTTTTGGCTGATCCCACTGATGCAGCGAGGCTGCTTCAGGAAGTACTTACTCGAACATGTATCTACGGGTCTGTTACGGGTGCAAACACTTCTTTACGGAGTCCCCGGCCAGAGGATAAGCAACCAAAGAGAAGACGTTCCTTCGTGGCCAGGGAAAAGAATAAGAGGGCAAAGACTGATGCCCCCAAGTCATCTCCGGTGGCAATGATGGTCCTCCTTCCGAGGCGGTCATAGACACTGTGATGATTGATGACGATGAAGAAGCTGTTGATGAGGGAGTTTCTTTAAACAGAAGGCGACGATCATCATCGTCTCAACATGATTCTTGACCTGTTGAGATAGTTACACCAATTGAAGACGATGTCTCGGCACTTTGGGGAGAATCTAATTTGGTAGAATATGCCAACTCCCATTTTCCGGCCCCAATTGCTGTAACCGGTGCTGCGAGGCTGAGTACCGGGTCCTTGCCATCTCTCGTTGGTGAGCATCCAACAACTGACACTACATTTGATGCAGCTGCTTCTCATTCTTCAACTCCACCAGCTTCATCTCCACCTTCACCAACACCATCAATTTCTATAACACTTCCATCTTCATCCACTCTTCCACCAGCAGTTGCTACATTTCCTCCATCGACCGCACCTGACCATGAGGAAGGTGTTCCTCTTCCACAGTCCCCAGTTCATGGGAATTTGGGGCAAAATTATGCTGCCTCTTCTGAAGATCCACAAAAGAGGAGGAACGCTACTCTTTCTATCTCTACCGGATGCAACTTACTATCCCGGTCAGTGGAGCTTGCTAACTATCTGAATCCTTTGGCTTTAGAAAAAGACTGGGAAACGATTTAGGCATTCTCGAGAGAGTGTTTTTTGAACAATACTATGCATAACGCCGCAACAGTACATTTGTTTCTTCCTATGTTATTCCTTCTACTTTTGAACTAATGTATTTTAAGTTTTACCTCTTCATGTTTTGTAGGCCAACTTTCTTGCTTCTAAGGGCCTTCAAAGATTGATTCGTGAGAAGGAAGAACTTATTTCTGAACGGGATCAGCTTTTAGCAGAACGAGACCAAACTGTTCTCCTTCTCTCGGGACTGGAAACCAAAGCTACTAAAGCCATTGGTTTGGAGGCTCGTTTGCAGCAGAGCGAGCAAGAAGTGTGACGAGGCCAATGTGTATAGGATATTTCTGCTCGTGCTTTGTCAAATTCTAGTATAGTTTAAGATATCGTCCTACAGAGATTGGAAAATCTATGCTACAAACTTGTAATATTTTAGCTACTATTTGAGAGAACCAAATTGATGGAAAGAGAGTAGGATTTTGAATTTGTAAATTACTTAAACAAAAACAACTTTTGGAAAATTTATATTTAAAAAGTGTTGGGAATCATTGAATTTACATGACAATATTTTTATAATGAAATCTCAAATTCTACATATATTTCACTAATGGATAATTGCTTATTGCTAATACAATTATGCTTTTCTCACTAGAAAGTAAACAATTAATAATACTCCTTGAGGTTGTATTATTTACTAACTTATGACTAGTGATGATAAGACCGAAATATATATCTTGCCTGAATTATACCAAAAAATAGTAAAGACCTCTTGAGATTAGCTTTACGAAAAAATCAATGATATTGCTTATAACAATTCCTTCGTGAGAATTAGAATTGAAGTAAGCAAAAATTAAGATTTGGAATGCTAGATTGCTGAAAATTACCCTCTATCTACTTATTCACGCTAGTCAATATGTATCAATTTTGCTTCATGAGAATTACAAAATCAATACAAGTAACTTTAGAAATAAATAGATAGATGTGACTATTTAAAATCTAACATCCCAGCACAATAAAAGTGGAGCTAGAGACTCTCAGGCCAAGTATGTAATAAGATTGAGAAAACTATTATAAATATGTATATATATATATCAAACATCATCAAATTATCCCAACAAAAATACAGTACTCCATTATAAAGTATTTGAAAAAGAAAGGACTTCTATAATATGGCATATATCGCCAACACTACTGTCACGACCCAAAATCTCACATGTCGTGATGGCGCCTATCTCAATAATAGGCAAGCTGAAAATCTCAATAAAACATCATATCTTTTAAATTTGAAAACAAAATAATTAAATTCAGCGGAAGAAATTTTACAATTTCAAATATAACACTCCCAAAACCCGATGTCATTGAGTACATGAGCATCTAAATGAATACAAAGTCTGACTGATAAACATCACTGTCTGAAGTATAGAACATTACAATAACAAACAGGAAGGGAATCAAGTCTGCGATCGTCAAGCAGCTACCTTGATACTCTCCAATAGAAATAACTCCGATTTCTAGCAGTCTTCATATCCGGGAGCACCTAGATCTGCACACGAGGTGCAAAGTGTAGTATGAGTACAACTAACTCAATAAGTAACAAGACTAACCTCTGGGCTGAAAGAAATGATGAGCTCCGCAGGTACAATCCAGTAAAAATAATGGTACAGAAATGTAGGCATGCTTTCAAGTTCAACAGTTAAACTCAATACAAGTGAAATAGATCAATACTGCATAATATGAGGCATATGACATCTCAGTAGAAAGACCTCATGTAAATACTGGTCACAAATTATCCGGTCATTTGGTACTGTTTATGGCCAATCCAACCCAGGGGTGTTCCAACCCGTATATATATATATATATATATATATATATATATATATATATATATATATATATATATATATATGCATATCGACTGACAGTCAGTCACCCAGTACCGTATAAGGCCAATCCATCCTTGGGATAATTTATCCCTAAATATAAATGATACTGACAAGATCTATGTCCAGATAACTCATTACAATAAAAATGAGTAAGGCAAGTCCATGCCCTTGGAAGTCCATCCCGAATATCGATGATCATCTACGCTCACTAGGGGTGTGTACAGACTCCGGAAGGGGCTCCTTCAGCCCAAGCGTAATACAAAGCCAATATGGCCTACTGCAGGCGGGCAGTCTCGATCCGTATAATAACAAAGCCTACAAGGCCTGCTGCAGGCGGGCAGCCACGATCCAAAAATAGTAAAGCCGATAAGGCCTGGTGCAGGCGGGCAGCTCTGATCCAAAAATAGTAAAGCCGATAAGGCCTGGTGCAGGCGGGCATCCCCGATCCATATAATAGTAAAGCCTATAAGGCCTGCTGCAGGCGGGCAACCCCGATCCATAAAATAGTAAATCCAATAAGGCCTACTGCAGGCAGGCAACCCCTATCCATAAAATAGTAAAGCCAATAAGGCCTGCTGCAGGCGGACAACCCCGATCCATAAAATAGTAAAGCCAATAAGGCCTTCTGCAGGCGGGCATCCCCGGTTCAGAACAATAAAAATGTATAAAGCCATTCTGGCCTGCTGCAGGCGGGCAACCACGATCCAGTTAATAATAACATATGTAAAGCCAAATGGCCTGCTGCATTACGTAGCTCAATCCCATAAATATCCTCACAATGGACAATTATTACTGAGTGTGAAATGTATATTTTTGAACAATTAATTCAACGACAACACGACCCCATGAGTCCAAAAATATCAGCATGTAGCCTAAACACGATATTTATCACAAGCCTTAGCTCAATTCCTCTAATACGTGCCACATGTTCAGATAATAACATGATTCTTTAATCTACAACTGTCACGACCCAAAATCTGACCATGGTCGTGATGGCGCCTATCGTGTTACAAGGACAAGCCTACTTCCCAAAATATTTCTACTAAACCGATTATAAGAATTTAATAAAAATATTTCAACATTTGAAATTTCTCATAAGCTATATCAACTTTAAATATATTTTTAAAAATACGGAAATGATCCCCAAACATCGGGGTGTCACTAAGTCATGAGCGTCTAAATCTATGAACTAAGAAATGAAACTGTCTAACTGTCAATACAATTCAAAAGAAGAAATGATAAAAGGGGTGACAAGGTCCTGCGGACGCTAGCAGCTACCTTGCAAACTCCACAGATAGCCGGCCTGAACTCAACGATTGCCGTGCTGTAACTCACATGAATCTGCACATAAAGTGCAGGGTGTAGCATGAGTACAACCACTTCAGCAAGTAGCAGAAATAACTAAGGAACTAAACAGGTAAATTTCATAACTCAGTAAATGCCACAAAGAAGTTTAACAGATAAATGCAGCAACAACCCAAATAAATACAACCTCACAACAGTGTCACTGCATCACTCATCACTTGCACTCAGCACTCAATACTCAAAACACTCAACACTCTGCGCTCACTGGGGGTGTGTACAGACTCCGGAGGGGCTCCCAAAGCCCAAGCGCTAAGCACGGACAACTCACGTGCCATCATATCAATACCTGGATCCGCACGGTCAACTCACGTGCTACGCGGACAACTCACGCGCTATGGTATCAATACCTGGACCCGCACGGTTAACTCACGTGCTACGCGGACAACTCACGCGCTATGGTATTATTATCCTCACAACCAGGCCCTCAGCCTCACTCAATCAATATCAATACCTGGATCTGCACGGTCAACTCACGTGCTACGCGGACAACTCACGCGCTATGGTATCAATACCTGGATCCGCACAGTCAACTCACATGCTACGCGAACAACTCACGCGCTATGGTATTAATATCCTTACAACCAGGCCCTTGGCCTCTCGCAATCATGTACCTCACTAGCCTCACCATCACCAACAAATAAAGCAACACGACCCACATCAAGTATCACTGCATATTATCAAATAATAGAGACTGAGGTAAACATGTACAATAATTTCTATGACTGAGTACAAATGACGTGAGCATGAATAAAGCCTGAGCATGATTTCTAACATGAAGGCAAACAAGTTCAACAACAAATAAACAAATAACCACGGATAATAGCCATTAGGCCTCACAACCTCACGGGACAGACCAAGTCTCAATTCCTCACGGTGCACACCCACACGCTCGTCACCTAGCGTGGGTATCACTTCCAAACAATCACGTGATGTCAAATCTACGGGTTTATACCCTCAAAGCCAGAGTTAAAACTGTTACTTACCTTAACAGTGTAAGAATCCTACTCTGGGATGCCCTCGTCTCTGGACTTGGTCTCCAAATGCTCCGAATCTAATCACAATCAGTACAATACCATCAATATACACTAATGGAATGAATTCCACAAGAAAAACTACAAAATATTCCAAAATTCCGAAACCGACCAAAACCCAACCCTCGGGCTCACGTCTCGAAATCAGTCAAAAATGGCAGAATAATAAACCTTGTCCTCTCCCGAGTCTAACCATACAAAATTTATCAAAATCCGACATCGTTTGGTCCTTCAAATTCTTAAATTACTTCCCCAAAAATCCCAAGCGCTAACCCCTCAGTTTCACTAATTACCATGATTAAAACAACAGGAAATTACCATATATTCAAGTACTAGGGCTCAAGTAACTTACCTCAATGAAACCCCCTTGATTCCCTCTTCAAATCTCTCCCAAAAGATCCAAAAAACAAATAGAAATGGTGAAGAGCGCACAAAAATTCATGAAGTGTGATATATAGGGTCTGCCCCAGGGATTACGCACCTGCGGACCCTTTTTCGCACTTGCGCTTCCGCATCTGTGGACTCCGGTGCGCACCTGCGCATTCCACATAACTGGGCAGACTTCGCACCTGCGGAAGTCTCCTCGCATCTGCGAGCCCGCAGGTGTGATCCACTCTTCGCATCTGCGACCATCTCCGAATCTGCGAGCATCCCACGCACCTGCGATCATCGCACCTGCGGTCCCTAATCCGTAGGTGCGGACACACCAGAATAGCAGCTCCAGCTGCATTTTCCAACTTTCAAACTCCCTGATACCCATCCGAAATCATCCCGAGCCCCTCGGGACCTCAACCAAAAATACCAAAAAGTCATATATCAACATACCAACTTAGTCGAACCTTCGAATCACTCGAAACAACACCAAATCATCAAATTACCCTCGGATTCAAGCCTAAGAACTTCTAAATTTCCAAATTCGGCAACCGATGTCAAAACCAACCAAACCACGTTCGAATGACCTCAAATTTTGCAAACACATCACAAATGACACTACGAACCTACTCCACCTTACAGAATTGCATTCCGACCCCGATATCAAATTTTCCACTGCCGATCGAAATTGCCAAATTTCCAATTTTGCCAATTCAATCCTAATTCTACCACGAACCTCCAAATCACATTCCGGACGCACTCCTAAGTCCAAAATCACCTAACCGAGCTAACGGAACCATCAGAATTCAAATCTGAGATTATTTACACATAGGTCCATATCGGATCCACTTTTCTAACTTAAATTTCTCAATTATGAGACTAAGTGTCTTATTTCACTCCAGTTCTTTCCGGACCCAAACCAACTAACCCAATAAGTCATAAATCAATTGAAAGACATAAATTGAGCAGTAAATGGGGGAACATGGTTATAATATTCAAAATGACTAGCCGGGTCGTTACATTCTCCCCCTCTTAAACAAACGTTCGTCCTCGAACGAGTCTAACAGAAGAACATACTTGAAATCACAGCATCTGAAGCAATAGCGTCTGGACTGGCTGGGAGGGCATAGAAACGGGCCTGACCACCCCCTGATCTGCCTCCCCCTCTCGGGCGACCCAAAGCTAACTGGGCTCCACCCCTAGCTGGCCGAACTCTACCCCTAGCTGGTTGGGCGGGTGGTGGAGGAACTGGTGCTAGTGCCGTTGGCCGAGTACTCCGCTGCGGAGTCCCATCCAACAGCCTAGGGTAATATCTCGCAATGTGCCCAAAATCCCCGCACTCGAAGCAACCCCTCCTCTGATAAAACTGTTGCTCCTGATGCCCAAAAGAATTACCCGATGATACTTGAGTGGGCGGGGCATAATGGGAACCTTGTGCTGGCAATGCACTGAATGATGACTGACTCTACTGAAACTGGTCTTGCTGAAACTGACCTCCTTGAGGAGCACCACTGAAACCACCCTGACCACGAGGCCTCTTAGCCTCCCTCTTAGTCCTCTCTTGACCTCGAACCATCTCAATCTCTCGAGCAATGTCGATAACCTCATCAAAGGTAACCCCAGATACTCTCTCCCTGGTCATAAGAAATTGAAGCTAAAAACCGAGGCCATCTATAAACCTCCTGATCCTCTCTCAGTCTGTGGGAACCAACCAGACCGCATGATGAGCTAACTCAGAGAACCGCATCTCATACTGTGTAACAGACATCTCACCCTGGCAAAGCTGCTCAAACTGCCTGCGTAGCTCCTCTCTGCGGGACTCAGATACAAACTTCTCCAGAAAAAGAACGGAGAACTGCTGCCAAGTAAGGGGTGCTGCGCCAACAGGCCTACGCCTCTCATAAGTCTCCCACCATCTGAGTGTAGCCCCAGAAAACTGAAAGGTAGTGAATGAGACCCCACAAGTCTCCAAAATACCAGCAGTACGGAGTATCCTCTGACACCTATCCAAGAAATCTTGTGCGTCCTCTCTCTATGTGCCACTGAAAGGTGGCGGCTGGAGTCTCCCAAACCTCTCCAACCTACGTTGATCATCCTCAGGCATGGTAGGAACCATATAATCCTGTGCAGCTATAACCAGCTGGGCTGGTGGTGCCTCCGGTGTCTGAAGTCCCTGAATAACCTGCTCGGGTGTGCGAGCGACGGGAGTTTGAGTGCCTCCCCCAGCCTGAGAAGTGGTTGCGGCTGTCGAAATAGAGACCGCATGAGCAAGGCCAGCACACGCTGTCAAAATCTGAGCTAGGGCCTCCTGAAGGACAGGAATCACAATAGGCACTGGTGGTGCCTAAGCTGGCGCATCAACAACTGGAACCTGGTCCTGATCTGGGATAACCGGTGGATATGCAAGTACTGCCCTAGATGATGTACGGGTTGCACCTCTGCCCCTACCACGGCCTCTAATGCGGCCTCGACTTCTCGCGGCCTGAACTGGTGGCTGACCCTTTTGACCGGTAGCACGAGTCCTCACCATCTGTGAGAGAATGAAACAACAGATGTTTAGCTACTAGAATCAACAGATACGCATGATAAGAATTCAAGAATGTGAAGTTTCCTAAAGGTTCTGCAGCCTCTCAAAGATAAGTACAGACGTCTCCGTACCGATCTGCAAGACTCTACTAAACCTGCCCATGACTCATGAGACCTATGTAACCTAGGCTCTGATACCAACTTGTCACGACCCAAAATCTGACCATGGTCGTGATGGCGCCTATCGTGTTACAAGGCAAGCCTACTTCCCAAAATATTTCTACTAAACCGATTAAGGAATTTAATAAAAATATTTCAACATTTGAAATTTCTCATAAACTAAATCAACTTTAAATATAATTTTAAAAATACGGAAACGATCCCCAAACATCGGGGTGTCACTAAGTCATGAGCGTCTAAATCTATGAACTAAGAAATGAAACTGTCTAACTGTCAATACAATCCAAAAGAAGAAATGATAAAAGGGGTGACAAGGTCCTGCAGACGCTAGCAGCTACCTTGCAAACTCCACATATAGTCGGCCTGAACTCAACGATTGCCGCACTGTAACTCACCTGAATATGCACATAAAGTGCAGGGTGTAGCATGAGTACAACCACCTCCGCAAGTAACAGAAATAACTAAGGAACTGAGTAATAGTTACAAGCTAAGTAAAACAGCCTAGTTATTTACATTCACAATTTAAAAATAAACAGAAATAAATAGGTAAATTCCATAACTCAGTAAATGCCACAAAGAAGTTTAATAGATAAATGGAGCAACAACACAAATAAATACAACCTCACAGTAGTGTCACTCCATCACTCATCACTCGCACTCAGCACTCAATACTCAAAACACTCAACACTCTGCACTCACTAGGGGTGTACAGACTCTGGAGGGGCTCCTAAAGCCCAAGCGCTAAGCACGGACAACTCACGTGCCATCATATCAATACCTGGATCCGCACGGTCAACTCACGTGCTACGCGGACAACTCACGCGCTATGGCATCAATACCTGGACCCGCATGGTCAACTCACGTGCTACGCAGACAACTCATGTGCTATGGTATTAATATCCTCACAACCAGGCCCTCGGCCTCACTCAATCAATATCAATACCTGGATCTGCAGGTCAACTCACGTGCTACGCGGACAACTCATGCGCTATGGTATCAATACCTGGATCCGCACAGTCAACTCACGTGCTACGCGGACAACTCACGTGCTATGGTATTAATATCCTCACAACCAGGCCCTCGGCCTCTCGCAATCATGTACCTCACTAGACTCACCATCACCAACAAATAAGGGAACACGACCCACATCAAGTATCACCGCATATTATCAAATAATAGAGACTAAGGTAAACATGTACAATAATTTCTATGACTGAGTACAATTAATGTGAGCATGAATAAAGCCTAAGCATGATTTTTAACATGAAGGCAAACAAGTTCAACAACAAATAAACAAATAATCACAGATAATAGCCATTAGGCCTCACAACCTCACGGGACGGACCAAGTCTCAATTCCTCATGGTGCACACCCACACGCTCATCACCTAGCATGGGTATCACTTCCAAACAATCACGTAATGTCAAATCTACGGGTTTATACTCTCAAAGCCAGAGTTAAACATGTTACTTACCTTAACAGCGTAAGAATCCTACTCCAAGATGCCCTCGTCTCTGGACTCGTTCTCCAAATGTTTCGAATCTAATCACAATCAGTACAATACCATCAATATACGCTAATGGAATGAATTCCACAAGAAAAACTACAAAATATGCCAAAAATCTGAAACCGACCAAAACCCGACCCCCGGGCCCACGTCTCGAAATTAGTCAAAAATGGCAGAATAATAAACCTTGTCCCCGAGTCTAACCATATAAAATTCATCAAAATCCGACATCGTTTGGTCCTTCAAATTCTTAAATTACTTCTCCAAAAATCCCAAGCCCTAACCCCTCATTTTCACTAATTACCATGATTAAAACAACGGGAAATTACCATATATACAAGTATTAGGGCTCAAGTAACTTACCTCAACGAAACCCCCTTGATTCCCTCTTCAAATCTCTCCCAAAAGCTCCAAAAACCGAATAGAAATGGTAAAGAGCGCACAAAAATTCGCGAAGTGTGATATATAGGGTCTGCCCCAGGGATTCCGAACCTACGGACCCTTTTTCGCACTTGCGCTTCCGCATCTGCGCATTCCACCTAACTGGCAAGACTTCGCACCTGCGGAAGTCTCCTCGCATCTGCGAGCCCGCAGGTGCGATCCACTCTTTGCATCTGCGACCATCTCCGCATCTGCGAGCCTCCCACGCACCCGCGATCATCGCACATGCGGTCCCCAATCCGCAAGCGCGGACACACCAGAATAGCAGCTCCAGCTATATTTTCCAACTTCCAAACTCCCCGATACCCATCCGAAATCATCCCGAGCCCCTCGGGACCTCAACCAAAAATACCAACAAGTCATATATCAACATACCAACTTAGTCGAACCTTCGAATCACTCGAAAAAACACCAAATCATCAAATTACCCTCGGATTCAAGCCTAAGAACTTCTAAATTTCCAAATTCGACAACCGATGTCGAAACTAACCAAACCACGCCCGAATGACCTCATATTTTGCACACACATCACAAATGATACTACGAACCTACTCCAACTTACAAAATTGCATTCCGACCCCGATATCAAATTTTCCACTGCCGATCGAAATCGCCAAATTTCCAATTTCGCCAATTCAAGCCTAATTCTACCACGGACCTCCAAATCACATTCCGGACGCACTCCTAACTCCAAAATCACGTAACGGAGCTAACGGAACCATCATAATTCAAATCCGAGATTGTTTACACATAGGTCCATATCGAGTCCACTTTTCTAACTTAAATTTCTCAATTATGAGACTAGGTGTCTTATTTCACTCCGAGTTCCTTCCGGACCCGAAGTAAATGGGAGAACATGGTTATAATATTCAAAACGACTGGCCGGGTCGTTACAACAACTTCATGGGATTTATTCAAGACACAATTTTTATAGTGCACGTCTACATGTTCGTCACCTATCGTGTGTGTCACCTCCAAACAATTTATTTCATACCTAATTCGGGGATTCATACCCTCAGAACCAAGTTTAGAAGTGTTACTTACCTCAAACCGTATAATTCTTTACTCTGGTATGTCGTTGCCTCGTGAATTGTCCTCTAAATGCCTCGAATCTAGCCATAAATAATTCGATTCAGTCAATAAAAATGACAGGAATTAATTCCATAAGAAAATAAAAATTTTCCATCAAAATCCGAAATTTCACCCAAATATCGCCTGTGGGGCCCATATCTTGGAACCCAATAAAAGTTACAAAATCCGAAAGCCCATTCAACCACGAGTCTAACCATACAAATTTTACCAAAATCCGACCTCAACTCAACCTCCAAATCTTCAAATCTTATTTTCAAATCCCTAAGTTCAAACCCCCGATTTACACCTCAAAAACATGTAATCTAGTTAGAGTATTCGATGATAATTCAATATTATGGAGTAGAAGTGATCACAAGTGACTTACCTCAAGTTTTCCTTGAATTCTCTCTCAAAATTGCCCCAAAAACCGTGCTTGAAGGTCCAAAAATGGCAAAACTCGGAACCCCCTCTATTTTTAACATTCTGTCCAAGATTTTCGCATCCGCGGTGATTTCTTCGCACATGAGGTCTTCGCACCCGCGGTGATTTCTTCGCGCATGCGGTCTTCGCACCCGCAGTGATTTCATCGCGCATGCGGTCTTCGCACCCGTGGTGATGTCATCGTGCCTGCATTCTTCGCACATGCAGTGATTTCTTCGCGCCTGCAGTCTTTGTACCCGCGATGATTTCTTCGCGCCTGCGGTCTTAGCACCCGCGATGATTTCTTCACGCCTACGGACTTCGCACCCGTGGCAAAATTTTTTGCACCCACGGTGCCTGGCCAGCCCATGCATTTTCCGCTTCCGCGACTAATTTCTCGCATCCGCGAGCTCGTACCTGCAACCCTTTTTTTGCGCAGGTGCGATCACACCAGCAGCCCAGCTGCTTCAGCTCCTCCTCCAAATCCAAATTCGATCCGTTAAGCATCCGAAACTCACCCGAGGCCCTCGGGACCCCTTCCGAATATACCAACAAGTTCCATAACATAACACAAACCTACTCGAGGCCTCAAATCATATCAAACAACATCAAAACGACGAGTCACACCTCAAATCAAAATCCATGAACTTTGAACTTTCAAATTCTATTTCTTGTGCCGAAACATATCAAATCAATCCGGAATGATTTCAAATTTTGCACACAAGTCATAAATGATATAACAAAGCTATTCCAAATTTCCAGAATCAGATTTTGACCTCGATATTGAAAAGTGAACGCCCCGGTCAAACTTCCAAACTTAACTTTTTATTTTAGCCATTTCAAACCAAATTCTACTACGG
Organism: Nicotiana tomentosiformis; assembly: GCF_000390325.3. Classification (NCBI taxonomy): domain Eukaryota; kingdom Viridiplantae; phylum Streptophyta; class Magnoliopsida; order Solanales; family Solanaceae; genus Nicotiana; species Nicotiana tomentosiformis. Next base: position 8,776,863 of record NC_090813.1, read on the forward strand.
ACTTTCAAATAATTTTTCGGACACGCTCCTAAGTCCAAAATCACCATACGGAGCTATTGGAATCATCAAAACTCTATTCCGGGGTCGTTTATACATAAATCACCATCCGATCAACTATTTCAACTTAAGCTTCCAACATGAAATTTATTCTTCCAAGCTAACTCCGAAATACCTTAAAACCAAAACCGACAATTCACACAAGTAATAATACCTCGTAGGAAGTTATTCAAGACTTCAAATAGTTGAAAGGAGCGTAAATGCTCAAAACGACCAATCAGGTCGTTACAATCTCCCCCACTTAAATATACATTCGTCCTCGAACGTGCCATGAGTTGTTTTCAAGCCACCAAATCACTATTCCATCTTATCACGCACGTACCCGGGGGTGATCTCACATCACCCTATTCTATATAGGCCTGACCACACAACATAAATGGAAATCATTAATTTAACCTTAGCCCAAAAACCATGGAGCCAAATTTCTAACATCCAGAATTCTTTTCAATACCCAAATCTCACATCTACACACTGTATAAGTATGAACAAGCTGTATCCAGCCATAACCATAGTCCAAGATATAATCACTTTCTATGCCGACCTACAATATTATCCTCCCAATATACCAGAATCCAACCCGATAGTATCCATTCTAGGTCCAATGACCTTATTTTATCAAACACCACTATTCCTCACACATGCCACACCAATATATCTCAAGCCAAAAACTGGGCAATCTATGCACTCAAAAATCGAAAAATATCTCAAAGAAGAGAACCGTATTGTAAGTTCAACAAGCACCGCCACAACTGTAATGCTATAAGCTCATTATATATAGTATAACCAAGACACACAAATTTAATAACAGTAACCAGCTCTTCTAGAGATCACATTAACATCACTCGCACAGACAACTCATGTGCTATAATATCAATACCTGGACCCGCACAGACAACTCACGTGCCAATAATATAAATATCTCGACCCCTACGGATAACTCACGTGCCAATAATATAAATATCTGGACCCACATGGACAACTCACGTGCCAAAAATATCAGTACATGGATCTGCACAGACAACTCACGTGCCAATAATATAAATATCTGGACCCGCACGGACAACTCACGTGCCAAAAATATCAGTACATGGATCCGCAAAGACAACTCACGTGCCAATAACATAATCTGCCTGGCATGGTCACATGCCTCTAATCCAAGCATAACATACGGGAGCAATCAAATAAGTACACATGAACTATCGTAACTTATCACAACTCCAGCACTCGCATCGCTATCACATCCTTCGTGCACGATCATCCCACTAGGAATATTCCCATAATTCCTTCATGCCATATAGTAATAATTTGAATATCAGCAGTTTATCAACCAGGTGGGTACTGCAATATTGATAAACATCCGTAAGTCAAAACACAACGCGCCTTCTGAAATGCGCACCCTTCTCAGGGATTACCGAGCAACTATAACATTCACCTAAATATATATAACACTGACCATTCCATTCAGAATCCGTGATCTTACTTTCAAGAATGAACTACCACCTCGTACATATAAATCTTATCCCGCACAACACACCATATCTATCACGTGAAAAACACAAGAATCTAATTATAAACTCCGAGTCACTACCAAATTACATACCCTATTAGTTGGAACTTTTCTCTTGCTTCTTTCCTAGAGGAAATCATAATGCACAACACGTTTTCCCATACCAGTAGAAAATATCCGGTTCCAACCATGGTAGAAACTATCAAGAACACTTTGAAATCCATTCCGACTAATTCAAGCTATCAGAACTAATCTCCTCTATCTCGTCCAAGCCACGCTGGTCACCAAAACCCAAGAATATTGCCACCAAAACATCTATAAAGCCTCCACATCATTATTACCCATGGTCCTATTTCCTCCGGGGTTCTCCTGGATTACCTTCAAGTTGACATTTCTCCTTATCATAACACTACTATCCTTACCCAAAGCACACTATAAGACATCCTAATATAAAATCATACCGTCCTAAGGTCCATAAGTCATCTTATTCTTCTTAAGCACCACAAACGTACCACAACCGTAACACTCACTCTGAAAATACCTTATTTGAGTCTAAGACCGTTTCATTCACCTTCCTGATACCAAAATATAAAATCTATAATGATATACAAAAATGCCACAAGTCTCGACACCATCCAACTTAAATCTCACATTTTAGCCATAAATAAATCCGCCAAAAATTCTCAATCATTACATATTAATCTCGAATCCATTAGAACTTTTCCGAGAGTCACCCCCTTTGTTCAAATCCACATTACACCGCCCAAATAGGCCAAAAGACACGTGCCCCATTAGCACAACAATACTCAAAGAAGTAACTCTACTTTAATACCACCTATCAAATTCATATTCCGTACGCACTACATCATTCACGAATAACAACTCACTAACCTCGTGATTTTTATATACCCATAAAGCGAAATATATTCCGTATCCAGAAATTTCCTTACTCGAATCATTCTCGAACTCCACCTCTACAAGTCATCACTAATTCCCAAGTATACTTCAGACCATAACAAAAGAATTTGACACATAACCATGAATTAAATTGTCAATAGCAGGCTCCCCCACTTGGATATAAGCCATAGATTAAAATACTTGATAACTCACAATACCCATACTTTATTACATCCTTAATACTGTAGTCAGTTCAACTAAAATTCTTCTCAAGCGCAAGACACACCAACCATAAAATACCCCAATCATCCGCTAATATCGCATTCATTCTCTTAATACTCAAGTCAACTTTCTCAACCAGATTCAAATTCAAGTCTCAACACATACGCCTCGCTAGTAGAAAATAAACTCTCTATTCACATCATAAGGAACACACCTACATATATTGCTCCTCAATAGATAACCCACCTGCTTAGTCTCAAATTGGCATCTTGTTATACCCTTTCGCAGCCACAATTACTATGAAATCACTTAATCTTTCTGAGTCGAAACTCATTAAGCAGATACGAGAATTAAATTTTCCCAAAAAAAAATTTAACAACGTGAAGAATCTTTCAAACGATTCACACTCGAGATTGTACGTCACATCAAACGAAAATAAAGTACAAAATGGGCCGCACCTGCACGCTCGCGCCTGCGGACATCCCTTCCGCTTCTGCACATCTTGCGCATTTGCGAACAGCCTTGCGCATTTGCAGGCATCGCAGATGCGGAACTTCCTCACACCTGCGACCCCAGGCCAACTCTCGACTTCTCGCATATGTGCTTCCATCTCCGCATGTGCGAGTCCGCTGATGCGCACAAATTCTCCGCACCTGCGGAGACTGCCAAGTCCAGTTGTTCTCGCACCTGTGCCTCTATCTTTGCATGTGCGGCTCACGCACCTGCAGTCTCTTTTCTACAGGTGCGAAATACCAGAACCAGCAAAGGCACCAAATTTTTCCTAAGTCCAAGTTTCTTCCCTTTAAGCATCTGAAACACACCCGAGGTCCCCGGGACCTCAACCAAACATACCAACCACTCCTAAAATAACATACGATCTTAGTCGAGCCTTTAAACTACGTCGAACAACACCAAAATCATGAATTAAGCACGGATTCAAGCCTAAGAATTTAAAAATTTTCAAATTCTACAAACGATGCCGAACCACATCAATTCTAGTCCGAATGTCCTCAAATTTTACACACAGGTCACAAATGACACTACGAACCTACTGCCACTTTTGGAATGGAATTCCGAGCTCGATATCAAAATTTCCACTATCGGCCGAAATCGCCGAAAAACTAACTTTCGCCAATTCAAGCCTAAATCTACTACAGACCTCCAAAACACATTCCGGACGTGCTTCTAACTCCAAAATCACTCAACGGAGCTAACGGAGTTGACGAAATTCCATTCCGAATCCGTCTTCACACAGTTTTTACTACGGTCCAAACTCTAAGGCTTAAACTCACAACTAGGGACTAAGTGTCCCAAAACTCCTCTAATTTCATAACCAAACACTCCGGCAAAATCCCAAAAGCAGAAACAAATACGGGGAAAGCAGATATTGGGGGATCAGGGATCAAATTCTCAAAACGACCGGCCGGGTCATTACAGGCATATCGATCTACATGGAATTACTCCTGTATAGGTGACTCTATTTTTGTAGAGGCCTTCATAAAATGTTCTGATTGTACAATAACCTGAGTATTAACCAGATCAATTGGTTAGGCAATTTTATTATGCCAATTTATACGGGACTTATAAGGCTCCATTGCTTCACCCTCAATGGCTACGGGTAGAAAAATATAGTTCTGAGTTTAATGTCGCCAGCTTGACTTATTTTCTACACGATTCTTCATTCAATTAGAGTAACTGATGGTTGTTTCTCAAGTTGCCCTCCAAAATATAATTTTAGTTTGTGACCATTTACATTAAACTTTGCTCCAACACTGATCTGCTGAATCTCAATAGCACCATATGAAGTAACATTTGTAACATTGTAAGGACCTGTCCATCTGGATTTTAATTTTTCAGGGAATAGCCTGAGTCGGCAATTGTAAAGAAGTACCTTATCTCCAATTTTGAAATTTTTTTTTCGGATCAAATATTTGTGCCATATTTTTTGTTTTTTCTTTGAAAATTTTGGCATTTTCATAGGCTTCCAACCTCAGCTCTTCTAATTCATTAACCTGAAAAAACATATTTTTACCAGCAAAGGTCAAATCAAAGTTTAGGGCTTTCAATGCCCAAAAAGCTTTGTGTTTTAATTCAACTGGCAAATAACAAGCTGTTATTAAGACAAGTCTATATGGGGATGTTCCAATCGGCGTTTGAACGCTATTCGGTAAGCCCATAATGCATTATCTAATTTTAAAGACCATTCTTTCCTAGAAATTCCAACCATCTTCTCAAGAATCCATTTTAACTCGCAGTTCGAAACTTCAACTTGTCCTGGAGATTGAGCATGATATGATGCTCCTGTTTTGTGAGTGACACTATATTTTGATAGCAAAGTAGAGAATTGCCTATTCATGAAATGAGTTCCTTGGTCACTAATGATGACTCGCGGTGTGCCAAATCTAGTAAAAATATTTTTTCTAAGAAAATTGCACACTGTACGAGCATCATTCTTTCTTGTGGGGATCGCTTTAACCCATCTTGACACATAATCTACAGCCACAAGAATATATTTAAAAGAGTGAGATGAAGGAAAAGGTCCCATGAAATCTATTCCCCAAATATCAAATATTTCACATACCTGTATCGATTGCAATGCCATTTCATCTCTTTTAGTGATGTTACCTGTTCTCTGACACCTATTACATTGTGCAACGTATGTTCGAGCATCTTTAAAGAGTGTCGGCCAGAAGAATCCGTCTTTCAAAACCTTAAAAGTTGTTCGATTTGTTGCATAATGACCTCCAATTGCTCCATCATGGTAGTGATATAAAATGTTGGTCATCTCTTCTTCGGGCACACATCTTTTTATTATATTATCTGCACAAAATTTAAACAAGTAAGGTTCGTTCCACAGATAATACTTTGCACCAGATATAAGTTTTTTCCTTTGTTGGTACGAGAGATCTTGGGATGTCTACTTTCTAACCAAGTAGTTTGCAATATCTGCAAACTAGGGTGGTTGAGTCACCACTGAGTCAGTTGAAAAAATATGTTCATCAGGAAATTCTTCCTTTATCTCACTAAACTCAAGGGGAGGATTTTCTAATATAGACAAATGGCCAGCTACCTAATTCTCCGTCCCCTTTTTATCTTAAGATCAAATTCTTGCAGAAGTAAAATCCATCTTAACAACCTAGGTCTAGCATCCTTCTTTGCTAAGAGGTATTTCAAAGCTGCATGATTAGTGAAAACTGCGACCTTTGTTCCTATCAAATATGGACGAAATTTATCAAATGCAAATACTACTGCTAGTAACTCTTTCTCTGTTGTGGCATAATTAAGTTGAGCCTCATTCATTGTTGTACTAGCATAGTAAATGGAACGAAAAATCTTATCTTTTCTCTGGCCTAAAACAGCTCCTACTGCTATATCACTAGCATCACACATAACCTCAAAAGGTTGATTCCAATCAGGAGACACAACTACATGGGCAGTCGATAACTTTTTCTTAAGGGTCTCAAATTCATCTAGGCTATCACTTGAAAAATTAAACTTAGTATATTTCATCAAGAGGTTAGTCAGTGGTTTTGAAATCTTTGAAAAGTCTTTGATGAACCGTCTGTAAAAACCTGCACGACCTAGAAAACTTCTAATGCCTTTAACAGTTGTGGGAGGGGGATAATCCTGCTATAAGATCAATTTTAGCCTTATCAACTTCTATCCCTTAAGCAGTAATTTTATGTCCTAAAACAATTCCCTCATCAACTATAAAATGATATTTTTCCCAATTAAGAATCAAGTTTGTCTCTTCACATCTCTTAAGAACTAAAGTCAAGTGATAAAGACAATCCTCAAATATTTTTTCCAAAGAGTGTAAAATCATCCATAAAAATCTCGAGATATTTATCGGTCATGTCAGAGAAAATTGCTAACATGCAACGCTGAAATATAGCAGGGGCTATGCATAAACCAAATGGCATTCTCCTATAAGCATATGTTCCATGTGGATATGTGAAGGTTGTCTTATCTTGATCTTCTGGTGCAATTGGTATGTGGTTATACCCTGAATAGCCATCAAGAAAACAATAAAACCTATATCCTATAATTCTTTCCAACATTTGATTAATAAATGACAAAGAAAAATGATCTTTTCTAGTAGCATCAATGAGATGTTTGTAATCAATACAGACTCTCCATCCTATGACAGTCCTGGTAGGTATGAGTTCATTATTTTTATTTTTAATAACCGTCATACCTCCTTTCTTTGGCATTACCTGAACAAGACTTACCCAAGGACTGTCTAAATAGGATAAATGATACATGCTGCCAGAAGTTTTACAATATCCTTTTTTTACCACTTCCTGCATTGCTGGATTCAATCTCCTTTGGGGTTGGACTATTAGCTTGTAGTTATCCTCCATGAGGATTCTGTGAGTACAAACAACTGGATTAATCCCTTTGATATCTGCTATTTTCCACCCTAAGGCTCCTTTATGTATTTTCAAGACTTCAATTTATCTCTCTTCTTGTTCTGGAGTCAAAGAAGATGAAATAATCATGGGACATTGTTCTTTCTCAAGATATGCATAGTTTAAATGAGATGAGAGAATTTTGAAATCGGTTTTTGGCAGAACTTCTTCTGGTTGCTTCTCCTAATCCTCAGAATCCTTTTCTAATATTTCAGTTTCTCTTCTGATGGTGGGATCATCCTCTTGTATGGTGCCTGATTTGGCAAAGCATCTTTCCATTGAGTCTGGAGTTAATTGATCATTTCTAAATTCATCTGTAAGATAACTAATCATGTCAATTGAAAAGCATGAAAATGATGATTTATCTCCGAAAAATCTTAGTATCTTTTGCATGTCAAAAATGACCCTTTCTTCATCAACTCTTAGAATTAGTTGTCCTTGATGGACATCTATAATTGCTCTACCTGTAGCAAGAAATGGTCTACCCAAAATAATTGGTTCATCGTGGCACTCCTTCATTTCAAGCACTATGAAATCTACAGGGAAAACAAATTTATCTACTCTCACAAGTACATTTTCAATTATTCCCTTAGGTTTCTTAGTACTCTAATCTGCATATTGAAGAGAGACACCAAGATCTTTCAAGTCACCAAGATTTAATTTTCTAAAAATAGAAAATGGCATCAAGTTTATTGAAGCTCCAGAATCGCAGAGTACTTTTTCAAAATACATTCCTCCTAAAGTGCATGGAATTGTAAAGCTGCCTGGGTCACCCAGTTTTTGCGGTAGCTTATTTTGAAGTATTGCACTACATTTTTCCGTTAGCATTACCACAGAAACTTCTTCTAATTTCCTCTTTCTTGACAAAATTTCTTTTAGGAATTTGGCGTAAGAAGGCATTTGCAACAAAGCTTCAGTAAAAGGAATATTAATGTCAATCTGTTTTAAAATCTCTAAAATTTTTGCAAATTGACTATCAAGCTTTTCTCTTTTCATTTTTTGTGGAAAAGGAATTGTCACAGGGAGAGGTGTCATTTTTTCAATATTCTTCTCATCATTTTTCTTGACTTCTTTATCTTCTAATTGTTCAGAGGGTATTTCAAATTCTTACCCTTGTTTACCTGTTATTTTGATAGATTCTTTTCTTGTCTGACAGTATTGGGCTCATCAAGCTCCTTACCTGATCTTAAGGAAATGGCCTTAAGGTGTTCCTTTGGGTTTTCTCCATATTGATCGGTAAGGGGCCTTGAATTTTTTCTGAAACAAGAGTTGGCAATTGGCTCAAGTGGATTTTCAAATTTTTAAGGGCTGAATTTTGGCTTTCCATTTTTCACTAGTGACCTTAATGTATTTGTACAAAAGGTCATCAAGACTTGGATGTGCTTGTTGAGACTTTTGCTGATATGGAGCTGCTTGTTGATAAGGTTTGAAATTTAGTTGCCCATGGTTTTGATTTTGGTAACCAGGTGGACCTTGTACTTGTGGCTTTTGGAAGCTCTGAGAGTTCTTAGAACCATTTGGATTGCTCCATTGAAATCCTGGATGTTTATGTGCCATTTGACTTCCAAAGGGGTACTGCTTGTAACTGATTGCATTGACCTGTTTGCCATTTTGATTGATTGCTTGGCATTTATGATTCAGATGGTTTCCTCCACACATATCACAAGCCTCAGACTGGCTTGGTTGTTTTGTATTCACCTGAAAAGATTCAAATTTTTGTGCCAAAGAAACAATCTGTTGTATTAGTATGTTTAAAGCATCAACTTGATTTACCGTAGCGGCCCTTTTGATGATTACATGCTTAGATGGCCATTGAATGGCATTTTCAGAAATTTCATTCAATAACTGCAATGCTTCTTCTGTGATTTTTTCCATCACAGAACCTCCTGCAACTGCATCAATCACATTTCTAGAAGAGGGTTTTAACCCGTGATAAAGAATATACAATTGCATGTGTTCAGGAATATCATGGTGCGAGCATTTTCTTAACATTGATTTTAATCTTTCCCAAACTTGATAAACTGACTCAGTATCAGTCTGTAAGAAATTAGATATGTCTTGCCTGAACTTTGTTGTTTTAGCAGGAGAAAAATATTTATTCAAAAACTTCTGAGTCATCTGGTCCCATGTGGTAAACTTTGCAACAATGTTTTGGAATCTCCTTTTAAAGAAAAAGGAAATAGCCTTAACTTGATAGCTTCAGGAGATACTCCATTGTACTTAGCAGTTTCAACAAGTTCCATAAAATCAATTAAATGACTGTGTGGATCTTTACTTGAATCTCTAGTGAAGATACAAGATTGTTAAATTGTTTGAATCAGGCTGGTCATGATTTCAAAGTTGTTGGCTGCCACTGGAGGCTTCCTGACACTAGATTCACAGTTAAAACGGTCAAGTCTAGCATAATCCCTTAGGATTCTGTTTGCTGGTCTTGGCGCCACTTCATCAAACTGATCTTCTAAATTGACTGGTAGTGGTACTTTGGGTAGATTGTTATCATCTTCTAATTGATGCTCCATTCTGTTACAAGTTATCTTTGAGAAGATAATGCGTGTCCTTTCCTGCGCAATCGAAGAGATCTTTCAATTTCAGGATCGTAATTAGCCAACTCTTTTGTAGAAGAGCGGGTCATAAACTACTTAAAATTTTGAAAGTAAAAAAATATTACATTAATTCCTAATGTAGTGTTAGTAATTGATAACTAAACTAAAGAAAATTTCAAAGATAGATAGTTAATGAAGAAAAACTAATACCATAATATTGTAGATACTAATACTAGTAATTAGGCTACTAAAACAATATATATATAAAATAAAATATAAAAACAATGAAACTAACAAGTAAGTGTTAGTAGTAATACTAACAACTAATTGAGATAATAGAGACTTATTAAGTATAAACAAAAGTTGGACTAATGAATAATAATAGTTATCAGTGAGAATAATAGTGTAGAAGTACTAATGATGATAATAATAATAATAATAATAATAATAATAATAATAATAATAATAATAATAATAATAATAATATAATAATACAAAAATAATAATAATAATAATAATAATATAATAATACAAAATAATAATAATAATAATAACAATGATAAGAAAATAATAATAATACGTAAACAACAAACTATATTGAAAATAGAAAGAGAAGTACATCGAAGTACTGGCAATGAGAAACAAAAAATGATACAACAGGTGATAGTACTAGAAATAATTAAACTAAATATAATGAGGGAAAGCTAATGATAGCAATAATAGGAAGAGGTACAAATATATTTTTTTTTAAAGTGTTATTAATATGTAGTGATAATATTATCAGAAAAATAACAATAATAAGATCTCATATTAGTAACAAAATATTAAATCTGAAGTAGATGTATGTCAATCCCCGGCAACCGCACCAAAAATTTGACGAGGCCAATGTGCATAGGATATTTCTTCTCGTGCTTTGTCAAATTCTAGTATAGTTTAAGATATCGTCCCACAGAGATTGAAAAATCTATTTTACAAACTTGCAATATTTTAGCTACTATTTGAGAGAACCAAATTGATGGAAAGAGAGTAGGATTTTGAATTTGTAAATTATTTAAACAAAAACAACTTTTGGAAAATTTATATTTAAAAAGTATTGGGAATCATTGAATTTACTTAACAATATTTTTATAATGAAATCTCAAATTCTACATATATTTCACTAATGGATAATTGCTTATTGTTAATACAATTATGCTTTGCTCACTAGAAAGTAAACAATTAATAATACTCCTTGAGGTTATATTATTTACTCACTTACGACTAGTGATGATAAGACCGAAATATATATATCTTGCTTGAATTGTGCCAAGAAGTAGTAAAAACCTCATCAGATTATCTTTACGAAAAAATCAATAATATTGCTTATAACAATTTCTTCATGAGAATTAGAATTGAAGTAAGCAAAAATCAAGATTTGGAATGCTAGATTGCTGAAAATGACCCTCTATCTACTTATTCACGCTAGTCAATATGTATCAATTTTGCTTCGTGAGAATTACAAGATCAATACAAGTAACTTTAAAAATAAATAGATTGATGTGACTAATTAAAATCTAACATCCCAACACAATATAAAAGTGGAGCTAGAAAATCTGAGGCCAAGTATGTAATAAGATTGAGAAAACTATTATAAATATATATATATCAAGCTTCATCAATTATCCCAACAAAAAGACACTACTCCATTATAGAGTATATGAAAAAGAAAGGACTTCTATAATATGGCCTATATTGCCAACACTACCAGGAAATCTGAAAATTACAAAAAGTAAAGAAAAAATAACTAGAAAGATTAAGAGACCAAAGCTTTAGAAAATAAAGTGGCTCTTTTGTTCCTTTATCCTCGATGCCTACTACACAGAGAGTTACCTTCTATTTATAGAAGTGCATTTCTTCTTGAAATGATGTGATGTTAACTGAAAGAGATACATAGTGAGGAGAATGTGTCCCAAGGAAGATGCATCTTGAGGAAGATGCATCTTGAAGAAGATGCGTCATAACCTTCTTGCGTTGTGAATTGAATATGTTACCACCTTCTCGTTTCTTTCATTTTCTTGCTTTATTAATAGTATTCTTATCTCCTGCAAAACATTGTTAGACAATACAGAGAATCAAAATATTATATAAATACTTTATTTAAAATAGTATATTTTTAAGTATATAATATATTGTCACGACCCAATTTTCTCTCCGTGTGACGTCGTGACGACACCTAGTCTCTACAACTAGGTAAGCCTAACATTTTGTGGAATAATAAAATAAAATAAAAAAAATTTAACCAACTATTCAAAAATAAACAACAAATCCCAAAACCCGGAACATCGTGAATCACAAACTACATAAGAAAAAATCTAGTGTCTCTATACATCAGAATCTAACAAGGAAAAATACATATAATAATGGACATGAGAAAGAGTAGAAGGAGACTCCGAGGTCTGCGGACACGGTAAATATACCTTAAAGTTTCCAAGGTTGTCCCGGCTCACTGATAGTGCGGCTGATAAGGTGCACCTGGATCTGTATACGGAAAACATGTGCAGAGAGTAGCATGAGTACACCTGTCACGACCCAATTTTCTCTCCGTTGGGTATCGTGATGGCACCTAGTCTTAGGGACTAGGTAAGCCTAAAAATAATTAAAACAACAATAATATTTAAATAAAATCTCTTACAATTCCCAAAACCGGTAGTACAAGTCATAAGCTCTACAGAGTGTTTGCTAGACAAATTCTAAATACAACTGTCCAGAAATAAGAATAAACAATGCAAAATGAAAACTGGAAGGTGACTCCGAAGCCTGCGAACGCAGCAACAGGTTTACCTTGAGTCTCCACAGCAACAGTCCACACAGCTAACTAACGAATAAGTACCTGGATCTGCACAAAAATATATAGAAGAGTAGCATGAGCACACCACAGCGGTACCTAGTAAGTATCAAGACTAACCTCGGTAGAGTAGTGACGAGGAATTGTCAAGACACTCACTGGTTCAATAAACCGAACAGATATAAGTACATGAATTCTAGAAGTATGATGTCTACATAAAGACTATGCAATATGTCTCACAATGCAGTAATGGCATTAAAGTAAGAAACAACAAGTATCAGCGGAATATCATGAAAATGACGCAGACAAAGTGAATGGAACACAACCTAAATTCGGAATCACGAATACAACAAGGACAAGTAATAACTCAGTAATTACAATCGTTTTTACATCAGGTTTTAGTCAACAACTCCACGAGGTACCGAACCTCGGACAATTCACAACTCACAGGTCTCAATACCTGAACCCTAACACTTGGCATCATGTGCCCTCATAACACCTCATAACCACACTGACGACTCACGTACCAATAGAGCCATTCTCACATAGAAGACAAGTAAACAAGGGTGAGCATCTATGCTCAACAATAACAAGAACACCTCTTATCCGATAAGAGTGCTTAATTACGTGTATGTTTGTGCAAGTGTCCTAACATAGTCCATACCAGCAAATAAGCATAAGGAAGAAGAAGAACAGACAACACGTAGAATATTTTCTCACAGCTTTTACAAGATAAAGCTCACACAGGTACGTATACCACCACACAAATATCAACAACAAGAATGCCCGCAGGCCATAAATCTTCACAAATCAATCCCTGACACAGCCCACCTTGTCTCGCCACGTGTGCAATAGTAACATAAATGCCCGCCTTGTCTCTTCACAAGTGCATAATAATGTTCTCACCTTGTCTCGCCACATGCGCAACCCACACACATATATATCCCACCTTTTCAAGTCGCATGTGCAAATATCAATAGTAACAATAGCATGACAAAAAACTCGTGCAACCCCATAACAACAACAACACGATAGAAACCTCATGCATCACAATAATAAAAACCGCACGGTAGAAACCTTGTGCATCTCCACAACAAATACAACAACAACAATGGCAATAATACAAAGTACGACAAGTAAATCAACTCAAGAACTTTTAAATCACAAGAAAATGTGGGACCAAATCACAAGGAATAACCATAGTTTGAAATGCTAGGCGTAAAGCGAATAACTCAACAAAGGGAAAACTAAGGTGTAGCAATGAATCCCACAATATACACTTCAACAACAGGGAAGCTAACACGAATACAAGAATGAAAAATAAAACAAGTCGACTAAGATATAGGATATCTACTTCTTTTAAGGTTGAGGAAATTACGAATGATATTCAACAATTCAATTAAGGATAACAGCGGAAAAATAATCATAACCTCAATTAAGACTGAATAATTATAGGATGAAATAATATAAATTCCAAATAAAGATAAGCAGTTATGAAAAGATAGCATGGCTATAAAAGAGATAACAGTTTCAATTAAGGCACATATGAATCAAGTAACGATAATAGTGGATCATGAAGCAATTTCTTTTAATTAAGCAGGTAGATGTGAATCTAGTAATTAAGATATATAATCATAACAAGAACAACTACATATTCAATGAATACAAGGACCTAAGAACCTTGAAAGGCCAACTTTCCATAAATAAGTCTGTGCACACACTTGTCACCTCATGCACACGGGCTACAATCAACATAGAAGACTCACATCCTAAGGGGGAAATCCCCCACATAAGGTTAGACAAGATACTTACCTCGAACCAAGCTCAAACAGTCTGTAAGAATGCCCTTTCTTCAATTATCTGACTCTGAATGGTCCAAATCTAACCAAACACAATTGCATATCATGAATACAACGATAATAGACTCATCTAATTAATGAAATCAATATTTTATCAAAAATTCCGAAATTTGCTCTAAAAGGTCGATCCGGGCCCACGTCTCGGAATGGGGTAAAAATCACAAAATATGAACACCCATTCACTCACGAGTCCAACCAAGAAATACTCAAATCCGACCACCAATCCCCTTTCAAAACTCGAAATCTTTATTGAAGAAGTTCTTCCAATTTTTCCCAATTTCAACCCCAAAAATCCGAAACTAAATGGAGAAAACAACTATAGATTAATGCAATAAAACCAAATTCGAGTAAGAAATCGTTACTCACAAGATTCCTCTGAAAATCCCTCAAAGAATCGCCTTCTCCCGAGCTCAAAATAAAAAATGGAGTGAAAATGAAATAACCCTCGATTCCAACCCCTTTCTGCCCAGCGATCCTTGCACCTGCGATCATCTCTCGCACCTGTGCCTACCGCACCTGCGGTCTAACCAGTCGCACCTGCGGAAGTTACTAACTCCCACAGCCTCTGCACCTGCGAGTCTTCTGCGCATATGCGGGCATCGCAGATGCAGAACATCCTCGCACTTGCGACCCCAGGCCAACTTTCAAATTCTCGCATCTACGCTTCCATCTCCGCACGTACTAGTCCGCTGATGCGCAAAAATACTCCGCACCTGCGGAGACTGCCAAGTCCAGCTCTTCCCGCACCTGCGACTCATTCTTCGCACATGCGCCCAAGGTCCGCATGTGCGATTACACCAGAACTCAGACCTCCCCAAAACCATGGAAATCATCTGCAACTCGTCCGAAAAACACTCGGGGCCCTCGGGACCCCGTCCAAACATACCAACAAGTTCTATACCCCAACACGGACCTGTTCGAGGTCTCAAATCACATCAAACGACATCAAAACTATGAATCACACCATGAATCAAACTTATAGATTTTCAAATCTTTCAACTTTTAAAACCCGTGCCGAAACCTATCAAATCAACCCGGAATGATGTCAAATTTTGCAGGCAAGTACCAAATAACATAACGCAGCTGTTCCAACTCTCGGAATCGCATTCCGACCCCGATATCAAAAATAGTCTACTTCCGGTCCAAAGCTCCAAAAATTCGACTTTCGCCATTTCAAGCCTAAATCAGCTACAGACCTCGAATTTACAGTTCGGACATGCTCCTAAGTCCAAAATTATCCAACGGAGCTAATGGAACAACGGAACTCCATTCCGGAGTTATCTTCGCATAGTTCCGACTACGGTCAAAAATCCTAAGACTTAAGCTTCCGTTTTAGGGACTAAGTGTCCCAAATCACTCCGAAACAATCGGTAATCGTATTCAACCACGCACGCAAGTCAATACACATAATATGAAGTCGCTCAGGGCCTTATGCCGCCGAACGAGACTTAAATTCTCAAAACGACCGGCCGGGTCGTTACATCCTTCCCCTCTTAAACAAACGTTCGTCCTCGAACGTGCTAAGAATTGCCTCGAAGTCTTGAAATCACTTAAGGTACATACCCAACATACACCCGTGGGTGACCCCATGTCACCCTAATCCACATAAGCCTGACGAATCCATGTCAACTGTAATTTATCCTTTCTATCAACACCGATAAGCCTTAGAGTAAAAAAATTTCACCTTCCATTTATCTTCAAAAGATCCGATTCTAAATCCATAACCGATATCAGTCTCAACCAGCGGTAACAACTCATGCCTACACCCACAAAGTACGACCACACAACAAGACACACCACATATAGGCCGATAATAACATTTTCGATCACAATAGTTACCCGAAGTCAAAACCAGCACCGACAATTAGACCCATATCCGTTAGCAACCCATTTCAAACCTCCAAAATGCTGACAATGATGCAAGAAACACTAAGACCTCATAACTATACTCCCGAATCAACAAGTCATAACTAACACCATCGGGCACATACCCCGCAAGATAAAACTTAAGAAGCACATAACGACAATGACTGAATACGTAATGAGAAACACATAAGAGAAATATCAAACAAGCCTGACAGGCAGAACTTTCTAACAATACCCTACTACAAATCAATTCAAAAGGAAAAATCAAAGTACATGAACAAATCATAAGGATCTCATCCTAGTATCACCCTCCACCGCGGCACGCAGCCCGGCTCAAACATATCAAATCACATGGAGTCGCGAGGGCCTCGCCCTCAACTTTGAATCACAAGTCGAATACACATCATACCAATGGAAATCCTCCACTAACTCAATTCTGCCAATAAAATCTCAATACTTGCTAAATTCTAACCCCGGTAGAGTATCAAATCACAAATTATAACCAATTTACTCAGGAATCACATCAAACCTACCATAATGGACAACGTGAATTCACTTATAGTCTCGTAACTTTCAATAATGAATAAAAACAAATGATAGACACGGCTATCACTCATAGAATCTCCCAACGGGGTAAACATCTAAACATAATACTAAGTCATAAACTCACCCATAGGTAGGGCAACAAGTAGGGGAACTCGCCCCGATAAGCAGGACCGAATCAAATACGAATAGTGCCCCTTTGTAACAAATCAAAAGCATACCTGTATGACATCATCTGGCGCAGTGGCCTCAAGCCTACTATATGAAACACATCAACGGGTCGGGCCTTCCCCTCTTGGGCGCCCTCTACTTGCCTGAATACTCCGCTGTGACACACATATCTGGAGTCTAGGACAATCTCTCGCCATGTGGCTAGTATCTCCACACTCGAAGCAACCTCTTTGCTGATGTGGTTGTGGGAACTATGCGGTACGGATACTTTGAGACACATGAGCACCTGAAACACTGTGCGAAGCCTGAAGTGCAAACTGAACTGGCTGATCCACAAAACCTCTATCATGTCGTACCCTGCCTCCAAAATAAGGACCAGTAGATCTCTTCGGTCTACAAGGCCTCCTCACCTCCATGTCCTCTCTCTCCTGATCTCGCATGTACTCTCTCTCGTGTCCTCGCCTATCTTCTCTCTCTTGGTCCCATATGCCCTATACTCGGCGGGCGATCCCTACCACCTGCTGAAACGAAACATCTGACTCTAACTCACGAGCCATGCTGAACCGAATATCATTCCTGAGTCCCTCAATGAATCTACAGACACGCTCTCTAACTATGGCGACCAAAGCAGGTGCATGCCTGGCCAAATCACTGAATCTCATGGCATACTCTGACACTAACATAGTGCCCTGGCGCAACTGCTCAAACTCTGTGCGCCATGCATCTCGAAGGGACTGAGGTACAAACTCTCTCAGGAACATCTCTAAAAATTGAACCCATGTAAGTGAAGCTAACTCGGTTGGGCTACTTAACTCATATGCCCGCCACCACTGGTAAGCCGCTCCCCTAAGCTGGAACGTAGTAAAAGCAACCCCCCTCATCTCCACAATACCCGTAGTACGGAGAATGCAGTGACAACACTCCAGAAAATCCTGTGCACTTTCTGAAGCCAAACCACTAAATGTAGGAGGGTCATATTTCTTGAACTTTGCAAGTCTAAGCTGCTCTTCCTCAGATGTTGTTGCCCTGACCACGGGCTAAACTGGGACCACAGGCCATGTCGCCATGACACTTGGAGCCTGACCAACATGAACTCGCTGCTCTGGGGTGTGGGCGGCGGCAGCTTGGGCTCCTCCCCCGGTCTGTGAAATAGCTGGTGCAACCGAAATCAACCCCGCCTAAGCCAATATACCAAACATGCTCAGGAACTGTGCTGAGGTCTCCTGAAGTCCGGGGGTAACATTAGGCACCTCCGGTACCTGATCCCCAACTGGAACTACTGGCGGCTCCTCAACTGCTGCCTTGGTAGATGCTTTGGCTGTGGCACTTACTCCTCGTTGGCCTCTGCCTCAAGCGATACCTGCTCCGGGAGCAGCGTCGTCGATAACTGCAGCTCGTGTCCTCACCATCTGTGAGAGAATGGAATGACAAAAGTTCAAACTCCGAGATCAATAAGCCCGCACGTTAGGAATGAAAGAAGTGAAATTATCCTAATAGTTTCGTAGCCTCTCGAAGATAAGTACAGATGTCTCCGTACAGATCCGCATGACTCTACTAAACTCGCTTATGACTTGTAGCACCTATGAACCAAGATCTCTGATACTAACTTGTCACGACCCAATTTTCCTTCTGTTGGGTATCGTGATGGCACCTAGTCTTAGGGACTAGGTAAGCATAACAATAATTAAAACAACAACATTATTTAAATAGAATTTCTTACAATTCCCAAAACTGGTAGAATAAGTCATAAGCTCTACAGAGTGTTTGCTAGAAAACTTCTAAATACAACTGTCCAGAAATAAGAATAAACAGTGCAAAATGAAATCTGGAAGGTGACTTCGAAGCCTGCGAACGCAGCAGCAAGTTTACCTTGAGTCTCCACAGCAACAGTCCATACAGCTAGCTAACGAACAAGTACCTAGATCTGCACAAAAATGTACAAAAGAGTAGCATGAGTACACCACAGTGGTACCTAGTAAGTATCAAGACTAACCTCGGTGAAGTAGTGACGAGGAACAGTCAAGACACCCACTGGTCTAATAAACCGAATAGATATAAGTACATGAATACCAGAAGTATGATGTTTACATAGAGACTATGCAATATGGATTACAATACAGTAATGGCATTAAAGCAAGAAACAACAAGTATCAGCGGAATATCATGAAAATGACGTAGACAAAATGAATGGAACACAACCTAAATCTAGAATCACGAATACAGCAAGGACAAGTAATAACTCAGTAATTATAATCGCTTTTACATCAGGTTTTAGTCAACAACTCCACGAGGTACCGAACCTCGGACAATTCACAACTCACAGGTCTCAATACCTGAACCCTAACACTTGGCATCCTGTTCCCTCATAACACCTCATAACCACACTGACGACTCACGTGCCAATAGAGCCATTCTCACATAGAAGACAAGTAAACAAGGGTGAGCATATATGCTCAACAATATCAAGAACACCTCTTATCCATAAGAGTGCTTAACTACGTGTATGGTTGTGCAAGTGTCCTAACATAGTCCATACTAGCAAATAAGCATAAGGAAGAAGAAGAACGGACAACACGTAGAATATTTTCTCACAGCTTTCATCAGATAAAGCTCACATAGGTACGTATACCACCACACAAATATCAACAACAAGAATGCCCCCAGGCTATAAATCATCACAAATCAATCCCTGACACAACCCACCTTGTCTAGCCACGTGTGTAATAGTAACATAAATGCCCGCCTTGTCTCACCACACGTGTATAATAATGTTCCCACCTTGTCTCGCCACATGCGCAACCCAGACACATATATCCCACCTTATCACGCCGCATGTGAAAATATCAATAGTAACAATAGCACGGCAGAAACCTTGTGCAACCCCATAACAACAACCGCACTGTAGAAACCTCGTGCATCACAATAATAACAACCGCATGGCAGAAACCTCGTGTATCACCACAACAAATACAAAAACAACAATGGTAATAATATAAAGTACGACAAGTAAATCAACTCAAGAAATTTTAAATCACAGGAAAATGTGGGACCAAATCACAAGGAATAACCACAGTCTGAAATGCTAGGAGTAAAGCGAACAGCTCAACAAAGGGAAAACTAAGGTGTAGAAACGAATCCCACAATATACACTTCAACAACAGGGAAGCTAACACGAATCCAATAATGCCAAATAAAACAAGTCGACTAAGATATAGGATATCTACTTGGTTTAAGGTTGAGGAAATTACGAAGGATATTCAACAATTCAATTAAGGATAACAACGGAAAAATAATCATAACCTCAATTAAGACTGAATAATTATAGGATGAAATAATATAAAATCCAAATAAAGATAAGCAGTTATGAAAACATAGCATGGCTATAAAAGAGATAACAGTTTCAATTAAGGCACATATGAATCAAGTAACGATAATAGTGGATCATGAAGCAATTTATTCTAATTAACCAGGTAGATGTGAATCTAGTAATTAAGATATATAATCATAACAAGAACAACTGCATATTCAATGAATACAAGGACCTAAGAACCCTAAAAGGCCAACTTTCCACAAATAAGTCTGTGCACGCACTCGTCACCTCGAGCACACGGGCTAAAATCAACATAGAAGACTCAAATCCTAAGGGGGAAATCCCCCACACAAGGTTAGGCAAGATACTTACCTCGAACCAATCTCAAACAGTCCGTAAGAATGCCCTTTTTACAATTATCCGACTCTGAATGGTCCAAATCTAACCAAACATAATTGCATTACATGAATACAACGATAATAGACTCATCTAATTAATGAAATCAACATTTTAACAAAAATTCTGAAATTTGCCCTAAAATATCGACGCGGGCCCACATCTCGAAATCGGATAAAAATCACAAAATATGAACACTCATTCACTCACGAGTCCAACCATATAAGAAATACTCAAATATGACAACCAATCCCCTTTCAAAACTCGAAATCTTTATTGAAGAAGTTCTTCCAATTTATCCCAATTTCAAACCCAAAAATCCGAAACTAAATGGAGAAAACAACTATAGATTAATGCAATAAAACCAAATTCGAGTAAGAAATCGTTACCCACAAGATTCCTCTGAAAATCCCTCAAAAAATCGCCTTCTCCCGAGCTCAAAATAAAAAATGGAGTGAAAATGAAATAACCCTCGATTCCAACCCCTTTCTGCCCAGCGATCCTCGCACCTGCGATCATCTCTCGCACCTGTGCCTACCGCACCTGCGGTCTAACCAGTCGCATCTGCGGAAGTCACTAACTCCCACAAATTTTGCACCTGCGAGTCTTCTGCGCATATGCGGGCATCGCAGATGCAGAACTTCCTCGCACCTGTGACCCCAGGCCAACTCTCAAATTCTCGCATCTGCGCTTCCATCTCTGCACGTGCGAGTCCGCTGATGCGCACAAATTCTCCGCACCTGCAGATACTGCCAAGTCTAGCTCTTCCCGTACCTACGCCTCATTCTTCGCATCTGCGACCATCGCACCTACGCCCAAGGTCCGCATGTGCGATTACACCAGAACTCAAACCTCCTCAAAACCATGGAAATCATCCGTAACTCGTCCGAAAAACACCCGGGGCCCTCGGGACCACCTCCAAACAAACCAACAAATTCTATGCCCTAACACGGACCTCTCAAGTTCTCAAATCTCATCAAACGACATTGAAACTACGAATCGCACCATAAATAGAACTTATAGATTTTCAAATCTTTCAACTTCTAAAACCCGTACCAAAACCTACAAAATCAACTAGGAATGACGTCAAATTTTGCAGGCAAGTCCTAAATAACATAACGGATCTGTTCCAACTCTCGGAATCACATTTCGACCGTGATATAAAAAATAGTCCACTTCCGGTCCAAATCTCCAGAAATTCGACTTTCGCCATTTCAAGCCTAAATCAGGTACATACCTTGGATTTATAGTCCGGACACGCTCCTAAGTCCAAAATCACCCAACGGTGCTAATGGAACCGACAAAACTCCATTTCGGAGTTGTCTTCACATAGTTCTGACTACGGTAAAAAACTCCCAAGACTTAAGCTTTCGTTTTAGGAATTAAGTATCCCAAATCACTCCGAAATAATCGGTAACCGAATTCAACCATGCACGCAAGTCAATACACATAATATGAAGCTGCTCAAGGCCTTATGCCGCCGAACGAGACTTAAATTCCCGAAACAACCAGCCGGGTCGTTACAATACCACAATCGGTACCTAGTAAGTACCAAGCCTAAACTCGGTCGAGTAGTGACGAGGTCAGGTCAGGGCCCTACTGGAAAATATATAATAAAAACGATATAGAGTGTAATACCGCAATAAAATAAAGGCTGAAAATTAACAACAATAAAATCATATAAGGTAACAGCTCAGTACAAAGAAATCACAACAGGGGATCTCCCGAGATACCGTCTCGTAGTCCCAAACGTAAATGTGCAGGGGGATCTCCCGGAATACCGTTCCGTAGTCCCAAAGTAAATATGCGATATAGGGGGATCCCACGGAATACCGTTCCGTAGTCCCAAAGTAAATATGCAGTACATGGGGATCTCTCGGAATACCTTTTCGTAATCCCAAAGTAATTATGCAGTACAGGGGGATCTCTCGGAATACCGTTTCGTAGTCCCAAAGTAAATATGCAGCACAAGGGGATCTCCCGGAATACCGTTCCGTAGTCCCAAAGTGAATATGCAGCGCGAATGATAGAAATACAACTACATCTCAAAATTCTTACAATTTAGACTAAGTACCAGTCAGGGAAGAAGCAGGAAATTCACTAAGCATGCAGCACATAATTTACATAAACAATTAAGACACATAGACAGGTTAAATTAGACTAAACATGATAGCTACACATATTGGAATAACTCAATTAAGAATGAAAATAGATTAGTACTCATTAAAATGGCATAACTCAAAATAATAGGAAAATATATTGTTGCTCGGTAAAAAAACCACAACTAGCCCGTGTACGTACTCGTCACCTCTCGTACACGGCGCTCACGTAGCACAACAGTTCCAAATCGTAAGGGGATTTCCCCCACACAAAGTTAGGCAAGCCAATTACCTCGAACCAAGCTCAATCAATCGGTCACAATGCCTTTCCCACAAATATCCAGCTCCGAATGGCCCAAATCTAGCCAAAAGCAATTACATATCATAAATACAACCATAATAGACTCATCTAATTAATGAAATCAACACTTTAACAAAAATTATGAAATTAACTCAAAAATTACCTGTGGGGCCCATGTCTCGGAATCAGGTAAAAGTCACAAAAATACAAACACTCATTCGCTCACGAGTCTAACCATATAAAATTTACTCAAATCCAACCACAAATCCCCTTCAAAACTCGAAATGTTGTTGAAGAAGTTCTTCCAAAGGTTTCCCAATTACAACCCCAAAAATCCGAAATTAAAGAGGAAATTAATGATAGATTAGTGGGATATAACCATAAAGGAGTTAAGAATCGTTACCCAATCGATATCTCTGAAAATCCCACAAAATCTCGTCCAAATCCGAGCTCCCTATCTCATGTTTTTGGTAAAATGGAAAAAACCCCGTTTTTTGGAAACTTTAACACTGCCCAGCGATTCCTTAATCGCGATCGCGGAAATAGCCTTGCGATCGCGAAGAACAACTTTGCAGCCCTAGAAATTACTATACGCGATCGCATAAAACACCACGCGAATGCAATGCTCTATCTCCCCTACTCACGCGATCGCGAACATCCGCACGCGTTCGCGATGAGCAAAGCGCGTGGTCCAGCTTTGGTACACTTAACCCTACGCGATCGCGACCTTGTCTATGTGTTCGCGAAGCACCACCTCACATCACTACGCATTCGCATGCCCATGTCCACGAACGCAAAGAACAATTCCATCCTCTGCCTAGCTAAGCCTACGCGATCGCAGATCACCCCACGCGATCGCATATAAGGAAACCAGAACTCAGACACCAGAAAACTTCAGCAACCTTCTAAGTCTAAAAATTGATCTGTTGGACGTCCGAAACTCGCCCGAGGCCCCCGGGACCTCGACCAAACATACCAACCAATCCTAAAACACCATAAAAACTTAGTTGAGCTCTCAAATCTCATCCAACAATGCAAAAATCATGAATCACCCTCCAATTCAAACTTAAAAAACTTGAAACTTCAAAATTCTACAACCGATGCCGAAACCTATCAAATCACGTCTGATTGACCTCAAATTTTGCGCATAAGTCATAATCAACTTTAAGGACCTAGTCCAACTTCCAAAATCAGAAAATGGCCCCGATATAAAAAATTCCACTACCGGCCCAAAATTCCAAAAATCTGACCTCCAAAACACAATCCGGACACGCCCCTAAATCCAAAATCACCTAACGGAGCTAACAGAACCGACGGAATTCCATTCCGAAGTCGTCTTCACAAAGTTTCGACCACCGTCCAAATCCTAAGGCTTAAGCTCTCATTTAGGGACTAAGTGTCCCAAAACACTTTGAAACACAAAATCAATCATCCCAGTAAGTCACAATAGCAGAAATAGATATGGGGAAAGCAGTTAATAGGGGTTCGAGGCTCTAACTCTCAAAATGACCTGCCGGGTCATTACATATATGAATATTTTATATTCATCAAAGTGGTAACCCTTAGCCAAGTGAATGGCCCGCTGAGGGTTAGATTTGATGAAGCCAAGGGCAAATGGGCTGAAGTCCAGGACACCGTTCTTGCTGCAATCGATCGTGAGGTTGCCTCCGTTGAAAGAGCGATTAATTTGGAGGCAACCTTGAACTCCAAAATCGAAGAGCTTGCTGTTGTGGGGGAGAAACACGCCTAGATAGAGGAGAAGTACATGAAATATATCGAGCATAATAGGATGTTTAGTTCAACTGTCCGTGACCTCGACGTCAGCCTCAAATCTTCTAGGTCCACCTGGGAAAGACTGTTAGTCGAGGTTATCCAACTCAAAGAAGAACTTAAGCGTCGAGCGACTTCCCTGGCTATTGAAACAAATTATTCCATATACAACATTAGGAAAAAAACCTTGGAAGAGGCCATAGCTTGTATCATTGACGTTGATGCCGAACTTGTTAATGCCCGAGAGCTTGAGTTGGCTGCTAAAAATGGACTCCCGACGCAGTCTGATGCTCCTGGTTCTTCTGGTTCTAGTTGAGAGTCTTTGAAACTGAAAGGGATCGAAAGGTTATGATGCTGAAGACCAAACTGGGGAAAATATTGAGCCATCGGTGGATTTACCTATTCTCCCAGGAATGCAAACACTTCTCTTCCTCCTGGTTCCGGAGGTGTTGCAGTTTAGATTTTCCTTTCTTTTCCCATTTTGTACTTTTATCGTTTTGGCCCGTTCTTGTAATTAAAGACATATTTTTCCTCAAGTATCATTTGAGTCTTACTTTAGTTTGAATATCCATGCAAGTCTTTAACTTTTGCACTTGCTCAAACATTCTGCGCATGTTGTTCTATTCACACTTTACTATGTGTAGTCTTTTATGCCTTTTCTTTGAAGTATTTTAGTTCTGAGTATGATCCCTTTTACATGAGGGTTTCTATTTTGCGCAAGTTTTCATTTTACGTGAGGGTTTCTATGAATATTTGCGCAAGTTTGCTTTTTGTGTCCTTTTCATATGCGGCTTCGGGTGTAGTTTTCCCCGATGGCATTGTTTTATCCATAACCAACCCTTTAACGTGAGGGTTTTTTATAATAGAGGTCCCTCTTATGTTTATGGTGCTCTTGAAGAGGACGTCTCCGATTCATTACGGTAGTAACATTTGAAGTACTTGTTTAACTTTCAAATGACAAAGTTAGCTCATCGTTAAGACAAGAAACAAGATAAAAAGAAAAAGGATTTCATTTTATTCCTTCAATTTTCAAAAAATACATAAGCATTTTTCTATGAAGAAACAAAATTGCCAGTACTTGTGGATAACTTGCACAACTTGTTTCTATGGGGCTAGCTGCGCAGTCCCCGGTCCCGATGGTGTGTTTAGTTTCCAGATTTTCGTTCCCCGGTTGACGTGTCATTCATTGTTGTCGTATCCTCATATCATCCCCCAGTGTTCGAATGTGAAGAGTGCGAATTGGAACACTGGAAGTCTTGTATTTTCGAAGATTCCACTAATGAATTGCTAGGTAATCCTTCATTTGGCAACATACCTTACTTCCCCTTAGGAATCCATGCTATAGAGGGAAAGAATACCTAACAGTCCACTAGTGATTTGTGCTCGTGAATGGTCGGGTAACCTCCATTCGATAGCAAACCTAACTTCCTAGTGGGAAATTGCTATCAATCCAAAGATTATCTAATCGTCCCCGAATGGAATCTTATTTGTTTTCTTTGCTATCAAAGGTCTTATTGTTGTTGTCTTCGTAATATGCTTTCTATCGCTACCTCATTAAAAACCTTGCCAGAAAAAACCCAATTGGGACAAAATCTGAACGAAGGGAAAAAGAGTGCATCACATACTTTCAGCTTGAATAATGTTCATTAGCAATAATACCTTTTTAGGTGTGCCACATTCCAGTTGTTGGGTAACTTGTCTCCATTCTGGTTCTCCAACTCGTATGAACCTTTCCCAGTGAAAGATGAAATCCTGTAGGGACCTTCCCACATTGGATCTAGCTTTCCCGCGTTGAGCTCCCGGGTACTTTGGGTTACTTTCCTTAGAACCGAGTCTCCTACTTTGAAATAACGGAAGTTGGCTCTGCGGTTATAATACCGCTCCATTCTCTGCTTTTGAGATGCCATCCTTGATTCGCTAAGACCCTGGGTTCCTCAAGCAGTTCCAAGTTGATTTTCATTGCTTTATCGTTCGATTCTCCATTTGTCTGAGAATATCTCAAAGTGGGTTCGCCCACTTCTGTCGGGATTAGTGCCACGACCCAATTTCCCCTCAGTGTGACATCATGACGGCGCCTAGTCTCTACAACTAGGTAAGCCTGATATTTTTGCGAAATAATGAAATAAAAATATAATTTTAACCAACTATTCAATAATACACAACAATCCCAAAATCCAGAACATCTTAAATCACAAACTACAGGAGGAAAATCTAGTGTCTCTATACATCAAAGTCTATAAAAAGAAAATACAGAAGATAATGGACATGGGGAAGGGTAGAAGGGGACTCCGAGGTCTGCGGACGCAACAGATATACCTTGAAGTCTCCAAACCTATCCCTGCTCACTGATAGTGCGGCTGATAAGGAGCACCTGGATCTGCACACGAAAAACATGTGCAGAAGAGTAGCATGAGTACACCACAATTTGTACCCAGTAAGTACCAAGCCTAACCTCGGTAGAGTAGTGATGAGGTCAGGTCCGGGCCCTACTCGAATATGATAATAAAGTAAGGCAAGAATGAAATATCACAGTAAAATAAAGACTTAAATTTAACAAGAAAGAATTCATAGAAAGTAACAACTCAATACACAGAAATACAATAGGGGATCTCCGGGAATACCGTTCCGTAGTCCCAAAGTAAATATGCAAGACAGGGGGATCTCCCGGAATACACCATTCCGTAGTCCCAAAGTAAATATGCAGTACAGGGGGATCTCCCGGAATACCATTTCGTAGTCCCAAAGTAAATATGCAAGATAGGGGGGTCTCCTGGAATACCGTTCCGTAGTCCCAAAGTAAATATGAAGTACAGGGGGATCTCTCGGAATACCGTTCCGTAGTCCCAAAGTAAATATGCAGTACAGGGTAATCTCTCAGAATACCATTGTCCCAAAGTAAATATGCAGTACAGGGGGATCTCCCGGAATACCGTTCCATAGCCCCAAAGTAAATATGCAGCGCAAACAATAAAAATACAACTACATCACGAAATCTTACGATTTAGACTAAGTATTAGTCAAGGAAGAAGCAGGAAATTCACTAAGCATGTGCACAGAGTTCACATAAGCAGTTAAGACATGTAGACATGCTGTATTAGACTAAACAAGGTAGCTACACATATTGGAATAACTCAATTAAGAATGAACTTAGATTAATACTCATTAAAATGGTATAACTCAAAATAAAAGGAAAACACGTTGTTGCTCAGTAATAAAATCGGGTTTTTCCGTAACTAGCCCGTGTACGTACTCGTCACCTCACGTACACGGAGCTCACATATCACAATATTTCCAAATCTTAAGAGAATTTCCCCCACACAAAGTTAGGCAAGCCACTTACCTCGAACCAAGCTCAATCAATCGGTCACAATGCCTTTCCCGCGAATATCCGGCTCCGAATATTCCAAATCTAGCCAAAAGCAATTACATATCATAAATACAATCATAATAGACTCATCTAATTAATGAAATCAATACCTTAACAAAATTCTGAAATTAACTCAAAAATCGCCCATGGGGCCCATGTCTCGGAACCGGGTAAAAGTCACAAAATCCGAAAGCCCATTCACTCACAAGTCTAACCATATCAAATTTACTAAAATCCGACACCAAATGGTCCTTCAAATCCACAATTCAAACTTTCAAAATCCCTAGTCTTAACTCCCAAATTCCACCTTAAATACACACTAACTTCGTGGAAAAATAAATGGGGAAGCAAGATTATTGATCAAAATAAGCATAAGGGACTTACCTCAAGAAATCTCTCGAAAATGCTCTCAAATATCGCCCTAAATCGAGTTTGCCAAAGTCCAAAATGACAAAAATCGCGAAGCCCTTCGGTTTTAACCACTGCCCAGGTATTTCCGCACCTGCGGATCCTGGGCTCGCACCTACGGGTGCGCTTATGCGGAAAATATGTGCATCTGCGCAAATCACTTACCCCCTTCTGCCTCTGCACCTGCGATAAAGGGACGCACCAGCGCGTGCGTGCCTACGGAAATTATTTGCGCACCTGCGGTCCCCGCTCAGACAACCCAAAATCCGCTTCTGTGCCAATTTGCTCGCACCTACGAGCAACCTTGCGCAGGTGCGATTACAGCAGAACCAGCACCAGAAAAATCTTCCAAGTCCAAAAATGATCTGATAACCATCCGAATTTCACCCAAAGCCCCCAGGACCTCAACCAAACATACCAATCATTCCTAAAACACCATACGAAGTTAGTAGAGCTCTCAAACCACATCAAACAGTGCTAAAAATCGCAAATTATCCTCCGATTCTAACTTAAAAGAACTTGAAACTTTCAAATTCAACAACCGATGCCGAAACTAAACAAACCACGTCTGATTGACCACAAATTTTGCACACAAGTCATTTTCAACATTACAGACCTACTCTAACTTCCAGAATCAGATTCCGACCCCGATATCAAAATTTTCACTACCGGTCCAAAACTCCAAAATTCGACTTTTGCCAATACAAGCCTATATAAGCTACGGACCTCCAAAACACAATCCGGACACACCCCCAAGTCCAACATCACCTAACATAGCTAACAGAATCGATGAAATTCCGTTCTAAAGTCATCTTCACATAGTTCCGACTACGGTCCAAATCCTAAGGCTTAAACCTCCATTTAGGGACTAAGTATCCCAAAACACTCCAAAAACCAAAACGAAACCTCACGGCAAGTCACAACAGCAAAAATAGATATGGGAGAAGCAGTAAATAGGGGATTAGGGCTATAACTCTCAAAACGACCGGCCGAGTCGTTACAATTAGGGCTTCAACATCGTAAACAAGGGAAAACAGAGTTTCTCCTATGCTCGATGTGGCCATTGTGCGGTAGGCCCATTGAACTCCGGGCAATTCTTCGGGCCAATTGCCTTTTGATGCTTCAAACCTTTTCTTGAGGTTTTGAATAATAACTTTGTTCATTGATTCCGCTTGACCATTTGTACTCGGATGATGAGGAGAAGATGTGAACCTCTTTATTTTCAAGTCTTCGAGGAACTTTGTAATTTTTGCACTGATAATCTCTGGCCCATTGTCGCATTCTACCTCTTTTGATATTCCGAACCTGCAAATTATATTTTTCCACAGGAATCAACCATTTTGCGTTCTCCAATCTTCTGATAAGAACCTGCTTCCATCCATTTAAAAAAATAATCTGTCAAAATTAAAAGAAACCTTACCTTTCCTGGAGCAGGTGACAATGGCCCGATGATGTCCATCCACCTTTTCATGAATGGCTATGGGGACAGAACCGAATGTAAGGGTTTTACCGGTTGATGTACTAGTGATGCGTAGCGTTGGCACTTATCACATTTTCGTACAAAATCTTTGGAATCTTGTTCCATGCGAGGCCAATAATATCCTGCCCGTACCAATTTCAGCACCAAAGACTCTACGCCTAAGTGATTTCCGCATATCCCTTCGTGGATTTCTCTCATGACATAGTCAGCTTCTAATGCTCCTAAACACTGGGCCAACGGGCCTTGGAAAGGTTTTCTATACAATTGGCCTTTCCTGAAGCTATAACATGCAGCTTTGGCGTGTAACGCCTGTGATGCTTTGGGATCGTCTGGCGAATTCCCGTGCTCGATGTAGTTGATTATTTCATTTCTCTAGTCCCAGACCAGACTAGCCAAGTTCACCTCATAGTAACCATCTGTATCCAGGTCTGAGCTCATCAGTTGTACCACCGTTCCAGACTCCGATCCCTTTATTTTTGTCGATGATCCTAGGTTTGTTAATGCATCCGCTTCTGCGTTATCCTCCCTCGGGATATAATTAATTGAACACTCCCGGAATCGTTCCAAAAGATCCTAGACCTTTACAAAGTATTGTTTCATACGTTCTTCTTTGGTATCAAAGATCACGTAGACCTTGTAAGCACGTAATTTTTGACCTGCACATTAAAATTATTTTTAATAGTCTTAGTAT
This sequence comes from Nicotiana tomentosiformis, assembly GCF_000390325.3. Lineage (NCBI taxonomy): Eukaryota > Viridiplantae > Streptophyta > Magnoliopsida > Solanales > Solanaceae > Nicotiana > Nicotiana tomentosiformis. The sequence continues at coordinate 8,807,586 of NC_090813.1, forward strand.
TTTTAGAATATTTTTAGAATATTTAATTATCTTTAATAGTCTTATTTTTATAGGATTTCACTTTATAATTAATTTTAATTCTAATTTTAAAGCACAAAAATTGAAAATTACTAAAATAGTTTCATTTTTTCTATTTAATTTAGGTATTAGGTATTTTTAGAAAGATATTATTTTTAGCCCATTTTTGTTTTAGTATAATCCTTGAAAATACCAAAAAATATTTTCATGTCATAATATAGTTGTTTTAATTAATTAGGATTGATTTTATATTTTTACGGTGTTATTTTAGAAAAGAAATTAATATGTTTTTTTAGCCAAATTGCAAGAATTGTATAAATTAAGGGCCAATTTTATAACCCAATACCCTCCAACATTCCAAGTCCAATCTATTAGCCCAATATACCATCAGATTTTGTTACCCTAAAAAAGAATAATAAAGGAGCTCTCATGCACTCATTTGGAAGACTCAGCCGACACCCCTCATAAGAGAACCCTCCATCATCTCTTTCTTTGAACTAAAAAAGAAACACACAAAATACAGAGAAAAGAGAAAGAACCTTCTCTCTCTCCAAAGTACCATTTAATGATCCCCAAAAACGGATCTCAAATTCACCCAAAATGCAACAGTAAAACGATCACAAAACCAACCCCAAAACCACTCCTTCTTTGATCGAAAATTGCCGGTTAACAATCCTTTGTTTCAGTCACGTAAAATCAGCCTTATATCATTGCAAAAATGCCCCAACCCAGTGTGAAAATCAGCTTGAAACCACCATCCAAACCCGGTAGAGATGAGTCTGTTCGGCGACGTCAATTTCGGTCCAAGGTTATAGTCTGTAGCTCGCTTGAGGATTACTGTTCTAGAGCTTCTATTTCCATTGTATCCACTCTAAAATTTCAGCAATATAAGGTCTGTTCTTCCATCTTTTTTACTGGTTATTTCATCTATGTGTCTCGTTATTTGTCGGCATAAATGAATAGACAACATAAAACTTTATTTCATTTTTGTTGATGCTTGGTCGTTTAATCTGATTATTTCTTTGTTTCTTGGGTTAATGTTTGAAGTTAATCTTATTTTATTTTGATGAAATCTCAAATGGGATCTTATATTGAATAAAACCAGTAATGTCAACAGTAGAGAATATTGAGTTGTATGGATTTTTGGTTAAACTTTTATCTTAGTTTGTCACGACCCAAAATCTCACCTGTCATGATGGCACCTATCTCAATACTAGTCAAGCCGACAATCTCAATAAACTCCCATATCTTTTATGTTTAAAAACAAAATGATTAAATTCAGTAGAAGAAAATTCACAAATACATATATAAACACTCCCAAAACCTGGTGTCACTGAGTACATGAGCATCTAATATGAATACAAAGTCTGACTGACAAAATCATTGTCTGAACATATAGAACAGTACAATAATTAAACAGGAAGGGAATCAAGTTTGCAGATGTCAAGCATCTACCTTGATAGTCCCCAACATAATTAACTTCTAAATCTAGCAGTCGCCGCATCCGGGAGTACCTGGATCTGCACACGAGGTGCAGAGTGTAGTATGAGTACAACTAACTCAATAAGTAACAAGACTAACCCCTGGGCTGAAAGCAATGACGAGCTCCGTAGGTACAGTCCAGTATAAATAATGGTACAGAAATGTAGGCATGCTTTCAAGTTCAACAGTTAAACTCAGTACAAGCGAAATAGATCAATATTGCACGATATGAGGAATATGACATCTCAGTAGAAAGACCTCATGTAATACTAGTCACAAATCATTCGGTCACTCGGCACTGTTTATGGCCAATGCGGCCCAGGGGTGTTCCAACCTATATACATATATATATATATATATATATATATATATATACACACACACACACAGATCGACTGACAGTCAGTCACTCAGTACCGTATAAGGCTAATCCAGCCCTGGGGAAATTTATATATATATATATATATATATATATATATATATATATATATATATATATATATATATACACACACACAGATCGACTGACAGTCAGTCACTCAGTACCGTATAAGGCTAATCCAGCCCTGGGGAAATTTATCCCCAAATGTAAATGATACGGGCAAAATCCATGTCCAGGTAAATTCATTACAATATAAATAAGTAAGGCAAGTCCATGCTCTGGGAAAATCCATCCTGAATATATATATATATATATATATATATATATATATATATATATATATATATATATATATATATATATATAAAATCATCGTAAGTAAGGCAAGTACATGCCCTTGGAAGTCCATCCCGAATATATATAATCATCTACGCTCATTGGGGTGATTATAGACTCCGGAGGGGCTCCTTCAGGCCAAGCGCTATAAATCAACCACGCTCACTGGGAGTGTGTGCAGACTCTCAGAGGGCTCCTTCAGCCCAAGCGCTATATAAAGCCGATATGGCCTACTGCAGGCGGGAAGTCCCAATCCATATAATAATAAATCCAATAAGGCCTGCTGCAGGCGGGCAGCCCCGATCCATTTAATAATATAGCCAATAAAGCCTGCTGCAGGCGGGAAGCCCCAATCCATAAAATAGTAATGCCAATAACGCCTGCTGCAGGCGGGCAGCCCCGATCCATAAAATAGTAAGGCCAATAAGGCTTGCTGCAGGCGGGCAGCCCCAATCCATGTAATAATAATGTATAAAGCCATTATGGCCTGCTACGTCGCACAGCTCAATCCCATAAATATCTTCACAATGGACAAATATTACTGAGTGTGAAATGTATATTTTTTTGAACAATTGATTCAAAAGCAACACGACCCCATGGGTCCCAAAATATTTGTACGTAGCCTAAATATGATCTTTAATAGGAGCCTCAGCTCAATTTCTCTAACACGTGGAGAATGTTCAGATAATAACACGATTCATTAATCTTATAACTGAACAGGATTTATTCAAGACATAATTTATATGGTGCACGTCCACATGCTCATCATCTATTGTGAGTGTCACCTCCAAATAATTTATATCATACCAAATTCGGGGATTCATACCCTCAGAACCAAGTTTAGAAGTGTTACTTACCTCAAACCGTGTAATTCTTTACTCCAGTATGCCTTTGCCTCGTGAATTGGCCTCCAAATGCCTCGAATCTAGCCACAAATAATTCTATTCAGTCCATAAAATTTATTGGAATTAATTCCATAAGAAAATGCTAATTTTCCATAAAAATCCAAAATATAGCTAAAAATCGCATGTGGATCCCACATCTCGGAACCCAACAAAAGTTACAAAATCCGAACACCCATTCCGATACGAGTTCAACCATACCAATTTTATCAAATTCATATAACAACTCGACCTCCAAATCTTAAATTAAAGTCATTGAAGCTTTTTACCATTTTCAACCCAATCTTTACCCATTTGAACTCAACAATCTTTCCATAAACCGTATTGATATGTATAAATAATACTATTACATCCAAAATCATACTCTTAATCACCCATCTTTACCCAAACTCGAAATTGAAGAATAGGGGTTAGAACCTTACCTCTTAAGTGAAGATCTTGTGATATTTCCTTGTTGGATTTCAAAGCTTGAACAAGATCTTGATGAACAAAGCACTTGAGCTTCTTCCTCTCTCTAGAACACTCTCCCTTCTCTCTAAAAATGCCAGATTTTTGCTCCAAAATGAGTCCCAAAGCCTATTTATCAAAATGGGGTCGGGTTATGAAAATAGAAAAATTAACCCTCCGAAAACAGGCCTGCGGTCGCATAATGGACCGCAAAATGGGTATGCGGGTCACAAAACAGCGGCAAAAATTGGTGCTTAGAACTGGGCTGTTCTGGTCCATTCTACGACCAGTTTGCGGTCGCAGAAGCACTTTCGCGATCACAGAATTTTCGCAGAATCTCATTTTTCCAGCCTTTGGTAATTTGGTCATACCTTCTTGTAGGAATATACAAATGATGAACGGTTTGAAGAGTTATAAACTAGACTTAATGATATTTCATTTGATAGGTAATACACCATATAACACTTTGTATCATGAGAGTTATGCTCATGTGAAGTTAGGTCTTGTGCGTACTCACTTGAAACTTTAGTCTATTATGAAATTTCCAACTTCTACATTCGATGCCGAAACCTATCGAATCAAGTCCGATTGACCTCAAATTTTGCACACAAGTCATAAACAACATAACGGAGGTATTCCAATTTTCAGAATCGGATTCCAACCCCGATATCAAAAAGTCAACCCCCCGGTCAAACTTCCCAAGAATTCAACTTTCGGCATTTCAAGCCTAATTCCTCTACGGACCTCCAAATAATTTTCCGGACATGCTCCTAAGTCCAAAATCACCATACGGAGCTATTGGAATCATCAGAATTAATTTCTGAGGTCGTTTACAGATATGTCAATATCCGATCAGCTTTTCCAACTTATGTTTTCAATTATGAGACTAAGTGTCTCATTTCACTCTGAAATCCTTCTGGACCCGAACCAACTATTCCGATAAGTCATAAATTAATTGTAAGGCATAAATTGAGTAGTAAATTGGGGGACAGGGTTATAATACTCAAAACGACCGGCAGGGTCGTTACATTCTCCCCCACTTTAACATACGTTCGTCCTCGAACGTGCCAGGAGTTGTTTCCAAGCCACCACATCACTATACCATCTTACCACACACGTACCCGGGGTGATCCCATATAACCCTATTCCACATAGGCCTGACAACACAATACGACTGAAAAATCCTTAATTTAACCTTAGCCCAAGAACCTTGGAGCCAAATTTCTAACATCCAGAATTCTTTTCAAGACCCGAATCTCACATCTACACAATGTATAAGCCTGGAGAAGTTGTATCCAGCCATAACCATAATCTCATATATAATCACATAACATACTACACAACTCGCATACTCGTAGCTACTCAAAACCAACCAAGTAATAGTATAAACCCCTGAATTCAACAGAACCTCATTCCAAAACCTTCGTACACTGCAAATGATGAAAGAAAAAATCAAAAACTCATAACCACTCCTGAGATCAACTAGCCATGGAGCTCTCTCACCCCAACCAGGACCATAATCCTCTCCTAAGCCGGCTTTCAATATTATCCTCCCACTATACCAGAATCGACCTTATATTATTAAACACAACTATCCTATTGACATTCCACACCATTATAACTCAGGCCACAACTGCGCAATTTGTGTACCCAAATATGGAAAATGTCTCAAAGAAGAGAACCGTATTGTAAGTTCAACAAGCACCGCCACAACTGTAATGCTATAAGCTCGTTATATATTGTAAAAGCAAGACACACAAATTTAATAACAGTAACTAGCTCTTCTAGAGATCACATTAACATCACTCGCACGAATAACTCACGTGTTATAGTATTAATATCTGGACCCGCACGGACAACTCACATGCCAATAATATCAGTATATGGATCCGCACGGACAACTCACGTGCCAACAACATAATCCGCCTGGCATGGTCACATGCCTCCAGTCCAAGCATATCATATTGGAGCAATCAAATAAGTACACATGTATATGATAAATGAAATAAGATTTACATACTCCTGGACTGGTATAAATAACACGCCATAGATTAAGCATGTGCAAAGTCTGATGTCATACTTCAAATTGGCAAGTTAATACAAAAATAGTAACTACCCTGTTTATTCATGGGAATTAACCTCTTTGTAACCTCAAATGTAGCCCAGATAGTTCTCAACAAAGTTACGAACACGAGAAACGTTATAACTTTACGCTTAACAGTCAACTCTAGGCATTTCATAGGCTAAGCATTCTTTCGAGTATGAGTAGTTTCCCTGATGCCCGCACATTGTCTCAAACCTCATATATATGCACACTTATAGCGCGTAGCTATCACAAAATATTAACGCAACTAGTGCCTCCACAGAGTTAAAATAAAATACTCACCTCAACCAGGACGCAACCTGAAATAATATACTTCTGAGAAATCCCAATCTCCAAATTCATCAAACACATGAATCACCGTAACTGATCCCAACTCCAGCACTAGAATGACTAACACGTCTTCCATTCACGATCTTCCCATGAGGAATACTTTCATAATTCTTTCGTTCCACATAGAAATAATTTGAATATTAGCAGTATGTCAACCAGGTGGGTACTGCAATATCGATGAACATCCGTAAGTCAAAACACAATGCGCCTTTTGAAATGCGCACCCTTCTCAAGAATTACCGAGCAGTTATAACATTCATTGAATTATCGGAAACTGACCATGTTGTCCAACATTCGTTACCTTCTCTTCAAGACTGAACTGTCACCTTGTACATGTAAATTCTAATCCCGCACAACACACCACATCTATTATGCCATCTGACAAGCATAAGAATCCCATTATCAACTATGAGTCACCAGCAAATTACATACCCGGTTAGTTAGAAACCTTCCTCTTGCTTCCTTTCAGGAGGAAATCACAATAAACAACACGTTTCCCACACCAGTAGAAAGTATCTGGTTCAAACCATCAAGAACACTTTAAAATCCATCTACACATAACCAAGCTATTAGAACTAAATTCCTCTAACTCGACCAAACCACGTAGGTCACCAAAACCTAAGAATATTTCCACCAAAACATCTGTAGAGTCTCAACACATCATAATTACCCCTATAAATACCACAACCGAAACACACTCTGAAAATACCTTATTTGAGTCTAAGGCCGTTCCATTCACCTTCCTGATACTGAAATATAAAATCCATAATGATATACAAAAATGCCACAAGTCTCAACACCATCCAACTTAAATCTCAAATTTTAGCCATAAACAAATCCGCCAAAAATTCTCAATTGTTACATATTAATCTCGAATCCATTAGAATTTTCTCGAGAGTCACTCCCTTTGTTTAAATCCACATTACACCGCCCAAATGGGCTAAAAGACACGTGCCCCACTAGCACAACAACACTCAAAGGAGTAACTCTACTTTAATACCATCTATCAAATTCATACTCCGTGCGCACTACATCATTCACAAATAACGACTCACTCATCCCACGATTTTCATATACTCATAAAGCGCAATATAACCCGTATCTAGAAATTTCCTTATTCGAGTCATTCTCAAACTCCACCTCTGCAAGTAATCACCGATTCCCAAGTATACTTCAGACCAAAACAAAAAACAAACATTTGACACATAGCCATGAATTGAATTGTCAATAGCAGGCTCCACCACTTGGCTCAAAGCTATAGATTAAAATATTTGATAACTCACAATACCCATACTTTATTACTTCCTTAATACCGCAGTCAGTTCAACAAACATTCTTCACAACCTCAGGACACACAAACCATAAAATACCCCAGTCATCCGCTAATCTCGCATTCATTCTTTTAACACTCAAGTCAACTTTCTCAACCAGATTCAAATTCAAGTCTCAACACATATGCCCCGCTGGCAGAAAAGAAACTCTTTATTCACATCATAAAGAACACACCTACATAGATTACTCCGCAGGAGATAATCCACCTGCTTAGTCTCAAATTGGCATCTTGTTATACCCTTTCATAGCCACAATTACTATGAAATCACTTAATCTTTCTGAGTCCAAACTCATTAACCAGACACGAGAATTAATTTTGCCCAAAAAATTTAACAACGTGAAGGATCTTTCAAAACATTCACACTCGAGATTGTACGTCACATCAAAACGAAAATAAAAGCACTCAATGGTCTTCCTTTACATTTCAAGGAAACACTTCTCGTCATATTCAAATCGTCTTAACACATCCCGCAGTTACATCATACTCATCACAAAGACATTCCACCGCTCATCGAGCCACAAATTCCACTCGTAGGTACATTACCGGACATATGAGTCCAAATGTACAGATTACAACTGAAACTATCGAGCCTAAGCTGCGGTTTAAACCTGGCCTCAAGTCCTCTAGACTGGCCCATCACTAAAATACAGAATACACATCTTGAACCTCTTTCATAGAATCATAAGCCGGTGATGCATATATGATATCGAACGCTCATGTGAGCATACGAATGCGTGGAAGGAATTCAAAGAGTTATGTTTCAAGCTGAATAAATTCTGCACGATAGAATATAAGGAAGTGAAATTTTCCTAAGGGTTCAATAGCTTCTCGAAGATAAGTACAGACGTCTCTGTACCGATCCACAAGACTCTACCTAACCCGCTCATGACTCGTGAGACCTATGTCACCTAAGGCTCTGATACCAACTTGTCACGACCCACAATCTCACTTATCGTGATGGTGCCTATCTCAATACTAGGCAGGCCGACAATCTCAATAAACTCCCATATCTTTTATGTTTAAAAACAAAATTATTAAATTTAGCGAAATAAAATTCACAAATACATATATAAACACTCCCAAAACCCGGTGTCACTGAGTACATGAGCATCTAATATGAATACAAAGTTTGACTGACAAAATCACTGTCTGAAAATATAGAATAGTACAATAATTAAACAGGAAGGGATTCAAGTCTACAGACGCCAAACATCTACCTTGATAGTCCCCAACAGAATTAACAGGAAGGGATGCATGTCATGATTCATCTACCTTGAAACTTTAGTCTATTATGAAATTTCCAACTTCTACATTCGATGTTGAAACCTATCGAATCAAGTCCAATTGACCTCAAATTTTGCACACAAGTCATAAATGACATAACGGAGGTATTTCAATTTTCAGAATCGGATTCTGACCCCGATATCAAAAAGTCAACCCCTGATCAAACTTCCCAAGAATTCAACTTTCGGCATTTCAAGCCGAATTCCACTATGGACCTCCAAATAATTTTTCAGACACGCTCCTAATTCTAAAATAACCATAAATTCCAATATCGTTTACACATAAATCAATATCCGGTCAACGTTTCCAACTTATGTTTTCAATTATGAGACTAAGTGTCTCATTTCACTCCGAAATCCTTACGGACCCGAACCAACTAACCCGATAAGTCATAAATCAATTGTAAGGCATAAATTGAGTAGTAAATTGGGGAACGGGGCTATAATACTCAAAACGACCGGCCGAGTCGTTACATAGTTAGACTCATAGATAGAATTTATAAAATATTTTTGCATTTAAATTGTCTGTGTGTGTTTGTATAAACTTTGGTTTTGTTGGGTTAGGCGTTGGTCTTTTTTGGTAAACTCGAATTAAGAGTATTGCGTCTTTAGATAAAATTAGCATACGTGAGTAGTAATTTTGACATTGCAAAGTGTTGGACTTTTTTAAATTTTATTTGTATTTTTTTAATTTTGACATCACAGACTGCATCCATTTCTGTCCACAATGTTATATCCATAAATCACGCCTTACAATAATCTCAAATTAGATTAGGAAATAAATCACAAACACCGTAGCTTGCTTTAGGTGCGATTAAATAAATCATCGTGACTATGGGTACGGTTTCCGTGGCATAATCGTGATACATAATCCCCAATTCGTGTGTGCATTTCATGTGACCCGACCATAACTTCAAACAATAATAATAAAAATTAACATGTTATAAATCGCGGGTCCGTTTTACGTGGCACGATTCGGAATGTGTACAAAAACAAACGAGTGCGCGACATCGCGACAAGGTTGTCACAAATTTCATAAATAATTAAAAGCGGTATGGAAGTGGTAATGCTTAAAAGGTATTAAATATGTAATCAGTCAGATAATTAGGCCAATCATTAATAGTTGAGCGACCGTGCTAAAACCACAAAACTCGGGAGTGCCTCACACCTTCTCCCGGGTTAACAAAATTTCTTACCCGGTCTTCTGTATTCGCGGACCTTAAATGGAGTCAATTTTCCTCGATTTGGCATTTAAAAATAAACCGGTGACTTGGGACACCATAAATTATTCCAAGTGGAGACTCTGATTAAATAAATAATCCCATTTGGAATAATGTCACTTTAATTGAAAAAACTATCGTATCCCTATCCCGTTGGGAAAATGGAGGTGTGACAGCTCTGGCGACTCTTCTGGGGAACGAACACAGAATCTCTGGATCAAGGTTCAGAATTCGAGCTTAGAATAACTGTTATACTTGGCTACTTGTGATTGTCTGATATTACTTGTTTGAGATGTGCTAATTGTCACTTTTTACCGCTTTGATATTATTTGAATTGTATATAAAACTATTACGATACCCTACTTCTCTCTTAGCCTTCTAAATCTTCCAGGAAGCGTGCGCTTCACGTGGCTTCTTTGTTGTTAGTCATACTATAATTTTAGAACGAGGATCGGACAAGTTGCAAAGTAGGTGAAGCTTCTGTATTCTCGGTACGCTTCCCCCCCCCTCCTCATGGCTCAAGTTGTCCGCTTGGGCAAGCCTTGTCTAGAACTCCACACCGTAGGTTTAAACATAGAAGAACAAAGCCTCATGCTGGATCCCTATTAGGTACGCTTGTTTGCATCACGTGCATTTGACTTTGGGTACTCAACACAGGTGTACCCCAAAATAAAATGACCATCCTGATGCATCTTACGTGCTACTTGTTGTATTTGTTTGTTCTGGTTTGCATGTTGACTGGCTTCTAGAATAAGGAAAGAAAATCAAGAAAAAATAGGAGAGATAAAATTGACTCGGTTCTAGAAAATCTCAGTACTTGAAAAAAATAAGTTCCTGAAACCTTATCGAATTTTTAGAAGGTTGTCACAAACGAGTCTGAATTTTCAAAAATGGCATTTTCCCTCGGTCCTCAAAACCTATCGAACTACGCGGGTCTGATTCTCACCTGATGTGAGATACGTAGGCAAACCTCATCGGTTCCAGCCCACAATTTTAAAAATCCAAATATATTTTCCTTTACTTCCTCCTTTAGAAAAGTCTTCCTTTTAAGACCCCAATTTTCAAAAAATCCAAAAATATTTTTCTTTAATTCATTCTTTAGAAGTCGTTTCTTAGAAAATCCCAAATAAAAGAAATGTTAAAACAAAAAATATATATTTCTTTATAGAAGTCTTTCATTCGAAAAAAGAAACAAAAAAAATCAAAATTCAAAAATATTTTCTACCTTTATAGAAGTCTTTCTCCCAAAAATCAAAAAACCAAATCCAAAAAGAAAATCCAAAAAATCCGAACTACGCAAGATCTGATTCATGTTCCCACATGATACGTAGTCAACTCACATCAAGTTCGATCGACCATTTAAAAAATATGACCTTGATAATAATAAGGACCGACTGAGTCCATTCTAACATGTCTCTTGTTTTGAATTGTAAAGAAAGGTTGAGGTGGTCGGTTTGCGGTAAGCTAACAACACAAGATCCAAGGAAAAATGACAATTGGCATCGAAGTTGTTATGAGTGCTCAAGAGGCTCAAGGTCAGAGGGTTCAACAAGAGTCTACTGTGGCCAATGGCCAAGGACCGCCTTTTCTATTCATGATTTCCCAGAGATTACATCCATCTCGACTACTACCATTTCAGTCTCATTGTCTGATCAATCCTATCTACTTAGGTTCAGTCTATAACTCAACTGCATGACAACAACTCGAATGTCTATTGCGCGCTCCCATAGTATGCCATTAACAACCAATCAGACAACCACTAATGTTATGCCCGTCTTCACCATCCCACAGCCGACGGTGGTGCAGAGAAAATCTCATGAGTCACAATGTGCTACCCACCAAGAGCAGTACCACTCTCCTGAGTACCACTCGTACTTATTTGATCTTCCTGCAAAGATTGAGAAGCCTGCCCCAAAGATGGGACAGGAAAAAATGACCCAAAGAGTGAATAGCTTAGAACATCAGTTGAAAAATATGCAAGGGTTGGTAGGTCAGAAGAGTATTGCCTTCAAGGACCTATGTATGTTCCCCGATGTTCGTTTGCCACTTGGTTTCAAGATCCCCAAATTTGAAAAGTATGATGGACACGACGACCCCATAGCTCAGTTGAAAAGGTATTGCAATCAATTAATAGGTGCGGGGAGAAATGAAGAATTGCTGATGGCTTATTTTGGGGAAAGCCTTACGGGAGTAGCCTCCAAATAGTATATGGATCAAGACACATCTTGCTGGTATGTATGGGATGACATGGTCCGGGCCTTTGTCAAACAGTTCCAATACAACATCGACATCGCCCCAAACCGCAATTCCCTTTCAACCCTGAAGAAGAAACCAACTGAAAGTTTCAGGGAATATGCCATTAAATGGAGAGAGCAAGCGGCTAGAGTTAAGCCACCCATGGATGACCATGAGCTAATCATTATCTTCCTTCAGGCTCAAGAGCCAGGTTATTTTCAAAGCATGATGTCCGTAGTTGGCAAATCCTTCTCGGAAGCAATCAAAATGGGGGAAATAGTTGAGAATGGCCTTAAGACCGGCATGATTATAAGTCAAGAAGTTCTCAAAGCCGCAACTCAGGCTATCCAGATTGAGTCTGTTAATTTTAGTGACACGAATGAGAAGGATGAAGAAACCATGATGACACCAGGGTCGAGAAGAAGACCTAGGAGAACATCTCGAAGGTATGACCAGCTTTGTCTGGTTTTCGATGATTCCCATGAGCACTACTACCCACCTCAAAACCCATAATACTCTGTTGTTCCACCTTAGTATGTTTGTCCAGCCACCAAAATACCCCAGAAGGCGAGCACCAGCATCGCAAAATCTCCACCGACCTCCACAAAATTTTCAAGTGCCCTATCACCCACATCCAAGCCAGGGGTATAAAGGGGAATAAAGGTTGAAAGATAATTTTAAACCAATAGGAGAGTCCTATGCAAGCTTGTTTGAGAAGTTAAAGCATTATGACATGATTGCACCTATTCCTCCAAATCATGTGAACACACGTGCAAGAAGATTTGACCCTTCTAAAAGGTTTGAATACCATTCCAATGCCCACGGGAACAATGTCGAAAGCTGTCGGGATTTGAAAAGAGATATTGAAAGGATGATCCAGGAAAACCTGATTGTGATCCAAGATAGTGCCCAGAATATCACGCAGAATCCTTTACCTGCACATGATGATGCACACTTTATAAGGATGATACGTGGTGATATGGATCATGAGAATCCTCTTAGGAACTTGCTGACTGAAGTTAATGATAGTGAAATTGGAGAAGGCCCTAGTGATTCTGATGAGCAAATTTATGGCTAAATGTCAAGCCTAGCAATTGAAAAGTCATTCCCTCCTCACAAGGAAGGAATATTGGTAACTTGTTTTGATGTTTTTTCTATTACCTGGGTTATTTTAAGGTTGTGATGTAGATTTTATTTGTTTTATTAAGTCAATCCTTTTTATCCCTCTATTGTGTATGGGTGAGTCTTGTTTGTTTGTTCTGTTGCTATTTTCATTATCTGGGTTATTTTAGCATTGTAACTTGGATTTTAGGTTGTTTGTCTTGTTGTTAAACCCTTCCATCCTTTACTCAATGAAATATAGTTTGTCCTTTTATGTCATTCTATGCTTAGTTCTTTCACTGCTAGTTCTAGAGACATGACATGCATGCGGAATTTTTGGCCAGATCTTAGAAAATTGATTTAAGCTTGAATTGGATAACTGAGAAAAGACACTTTTGAGGATGAAAAAGAGTTGAAATACTTTGGAATTAAGCTCGAGTAAAATTCATGTGGAACTAGAATAATCATACCTGTGGAGATTAGTGATCTTTACCTTCAAATCATTGTGAATGTCGGGTTTGAGGAAGAAGCAATTGAAGATTGGTGGAAAGTTTGACCTTAATGGATTTAAAGTGTCGTTCGACCACGACACACCGAGAAGACATACATGTTTATCAATGTTGTGATCGCACGAATGGATACTATGTTTGGCGTTCTCGAGGCTGGGAGGCCCTTTTTCTGCTACCCAAACACTTTATACCCTTTGTTACCTCTTTTGAGCCAGTGTTATTTTCTTTGACCACCCTCTTTTGGAATCAAGTTTAGAGTTAAAAGTCCAAAAAAATGAAATAAAAAAAATGAAAAGAAAAGTTCATGCTCCAAGAGTACAAGCTGGGGAAACTCTTAGAAAGTTCAAATAATAAAAAAATAAAAATAAAAAAAATAGTCTAAGTTCCATGCCCCCAGAAAATAGAAGTTGGGGCAGTTTGTTTTGAAAAACAAAATTGAAAAAAAAGATGAAAAAAATAAATTAGGTGAGATGTTTGAACTACATTTGACCTAATTCTTTAAAAAAGGATATGTAGGGAGCCTTACACGGTTCGGTCCAACCAAATAAAAAAAAAAGAAAAAAAATCCAAAAATATCCCTAGTATCTGAAACTGGGGCAAAGATTTTATTTCATTTTTGAAAGAGTCGATTCCAAGAGTTGTAAGTCTACAACCCCCTAGTTTTGAGTCTACTTTGAGCCTTCATGCCGACCTTTCTTTCCAACCCTATCCAAAAACCTTCCAAATAAAGACCTCCCGATATGTCTTCAAGAATGCAAGAGACGCATACAATGAGCAGTAGTTGTCACACGACATAGAACACTGTCAAGTTGCTCACAAAAGAAAAAATAAGGGGAAAGAAAAAGAAAAAAAGAAAAATGAGAGAGCTTTACTAGTGAAATCCCCATGGACAATGTAAGACGACGGTAAGTAGAGATAAATAAATGAGAGACTTGTTGGTGAAAACCCTCGGGGCACCACTAGTCGAAAGTGAGTCATGAAGTTGATGCAAAGAATTTGCACGAACAAGCCCGACTTCAAAGGTCATAAGAATGGCAAAAAGGAAGATTGGATTAGTTTGATAGATCGGCCATTAAGTCCAAAATGCATGTCATGATTTATTAAGGCTAGTTATTGAAAACAAAACTCTTCCTTCTGTCTTTCCCAACATGGGCATTTCTTGTTAATACTGTTTCTTTGCATCATTGTGCCCCTTCACTCTAGGTCAGTCCTTGTAAAAACAAGCAAGAAAAGATTTCAAAATCTGTTACCAGCTTTTCAGTTGCACAAAGTAAATTTGGCCAACACACTCAGTTGTTACTGTCAATATACCTTGAGCATTCGTGCAAAGGCTCCCACCAAAAGACTCTTGTTAGCCTACTTGGCGCATGCAAAGATAACTTATGATTCTCTCTGGCTGACAAATTGCTCAAAAAAGCAGGAATTCATCCAAGCAACGATCAAGATATCAGGAAAGGTCACCTAAGCAACGATCTCTAGTTAGGATAAGACTAATTGAGCCACAAAAGACCAATGGCATTGAGAGAGAAACAATCAGGGTTGATACAGAAAGTAAAGGTCCCTTGAAAGCAACAACATAGTCTCCCTACAGTGCAGCCAACTACCAATATAGTCGGTCTTCTAAAAGAGAATGGACACAAAGTCGAGCTGCCAAAGGCATCAAGGCCACAAACCCACCACCACTTTCAAAACAGACAAAATTTTCTTTGTTTGAAATAGGAACGAAGCAGTGCAAGGAAAGTGGTTCAAAAAAAGAAAGAAAAAAAAAGAGAAAGAAGAGAAGAGAAGAGCCGACAAAGGGGAGTTTCTCAAATCTTTGCCTTTATTTGTCTTGCTGGTGTGCATAAAATCCCGCCATTGCTCTTCACATTTTTTCTTCCTAGGGTAATACGTCCTAGTCTGATGGATTTTTCTTCCAATAAAAATCTTTGTCTCATGAATCGTTCTTCTAAGATAAGAAAACCTAGTCTGATAAATTTTCTCCTAGGATCGAAATCTTAGACTGATGAATCTAGTCTGATGAATCTTTCTCCTAGGATAGAAATCTTAGTCTGATGATTCTTTCTCCTAAGATATAAAAAAAATCTAGTCTGATGAATATTTCTCCTAAGATAAGAAAACCTAGTATGATGAATATTTCTTCTAGGATAGAAATCTTAGGCTGATGAATCTTTCTCCTAAGATAACAAAAAAAATACCTAGTCTGATTAACTTTCTCCTAGGATAGACGTCTTAGTCTAATGAATCTTTCTCCTAAGATAAGAAAACCTAGTCTGATAAATTTTCTCCTAGGATATAAAAAGAAAAAAAGGGGGCAATTTGTTTAAAAGAATGATTTTCTCAACAAAAAAAAATGAAAATGATTTTTTTTTTCTCAAAAACAAATCCTTCTCGATTCGTTTTAGCATAGGGTACACAATTCCCTAGTATCATTTTCCAACATAGGGTCTCCACTCCCTAGTTGATTTTATTTTACACATAGGATCTCCACTCCCTAGTCTCCTTTTTCAACATAGGGCCTCCACTCCCTAGTTGATTTTATTTTAGACATAAGGTCTCCACTCCCTAGTCTCATTTTCCAATATAGGGTCTGTAACAACCCGGCCGGTCATTATCATAGTAATAGCCTCGATCCCCTATTTACTGCTTCTCCCATATCTATTTCTGCTATTGTGACTTGTCGGGAGGGTTCCTTTTGATTTTTGGAGTGTTTTGGGATACTTAGTCCCTAAATGGAGGTTTAAGCCTTAGGATTTGGACCGTAGTCAGAAATGTGTGAAGACGACTCCAGAATGAAATTCTATTGGTTCTGTTAGCTCCGTTATGTGATTTTGGAATAAGGGACATATCCGAATTATGTTTTGGAGGTCCTTAGCTTATTTAGGCTTGAAATGGCGAAAGTCGGATTTTTGGAGATTTTGACTGGTAGCGGACCTTTTGATAGCGGGGTCGGATTATAATTCTGGAAGTTGGAGTACGTTCGTAATGTTGAATATGACTTGTGTGCAAAATATGGGGTCAATCGGATGTGGTTTGGTTGGTTTCGGCATCAGTTGTCGAATTCGGAAGATTCAAGTTCTTTAGGTTTGAATCAGAGGATGATTTGTGATTTTACCCTTGTTTGATATGGTTTGAGGGCTCGACTAAGTTTGTATGGCATTTTAGGATTGGTTGGTATGTTTGGTCGAGGTCTCGGGGGCCTCGGGTGAGTTTCAGGTGCTTAACGGGTGAAAGCTTAGACTTAGAGGAATTCTGAAGTTGCTGGTTCTGGTGTTTTCGCACCTGCGGCGGCCCCGCAGAAGCGAGACTGGGATCGCATGTGCGCCTTTAGGCCGGGGAGTTAGTGGTCGCAGATGCGATGAGTGAGCCGCAGGAGCGGAGCCGCATCTGCAGAAGGGCAGTCGCAGATGCGAAGATGAGAAGGACCTAAGGTTTCGCAGAAGCAGACGATTAAGCACAGCAGATGCAGATATATGTGCGCAGGTGCGGAGCTGGGGAACTTAATGAAATTCCACAGGTGCGGAGCTTTAGTCGCAGAAGTTGTACCGCAGAACCGGTTAATGGACCGCGGGTGCAGTTTAACTAGTAGAAAAGGGGCCAAATCGAGGGTTTGATTCATTTCTTCATTTTTGGACTTGGGAGCTCGGGAATTGGCGATGTTTCGAGGGATTTTCAGAGAGAGCTTTGGGGTAACGATTCCTAACTCATTTTTGGTTGTATTTCATTAATCTATAGTTGTTTCCTTCATTTAATTACGGAATTTGAGTCAGAAAATTTGGAAAATGGGGGGAAACGTTCCCAACCGAATTTTTGAGTTTTGAGTGGGATTTAGACATCGGATTTTGATAATTTTGGTACGAGTGATCTCGTGAGTGAATGGGTGTTCATATTTGGTAACTTTTACCCGATTCTGAGACATGGGCCCGGGTAGACTTTTTAGGATGGATTTCGGAATTCTTATTAAAATTTTGATTTCATTAATTAAATTAGTTTATTATAGTTGTACTTATGATATGTAATTGTTTTTTGCTAGATTTGGGCCATTCGGAGTCGGATATTCGTGGAAAAGGCATTGTTACCGATTAATTTAGCTTGGTTCGAGGTAAGTGACTTGTCTAACTTTGTGTGGGGGAAATCCCTTTATGATTAGGAACTATTGTGCTACGTGAGCGCTGTGTACGTTAGGTGACGAGTACGTACATAGGCTAGTTGTGGAAAAATCCGATTTTCTTACTGAGCAGCAACCCGTTTTCCTTTTATTTTGAGTTATACCATTTTAATGAGTATTAATCTATTTTCATTCTTAATTGAGTTATTCCAATATGTATAGCTATCTTGTTTAGTCTAATACAGCATGTCTATGTGTCTTAATTGCTTATGTGAATTCTGTGCAGCATGCTTAGTGAATTTCCTGCTTCTTCCTTGACTGGTACTTAGTCTAAATCGTAATATTTTATGATGTAGTTGTATTTCTATTATTTGCGCTGCATATTTACTTTGGGACTACGGGACGATATTCCCGGAGATCCCCTTGTACTACATATTTACTTTGGGACTACGAAACGGTATTCCAGGAGATCCCCCTGTATTGCATATTTACTTTGGAACTATGGAACGGTATTCTGGGAGATCCCCTTGTCTTGCATATTTACTTTGGGACTACAGAACGGTATTCCAGGAGATCCCCCTGCACATTTACGTTTGGGACTACGAGACGGTATCTCGGGAGATCCCCTGTTGTATTCATGTGTATTGAGTTGTTACCTTCTATGAATTCTTTCTTGTTAAATTTCAATCTTTATTTTACTGTGATATTTCATTCTTGCCTTGCTTTATTATCATATTCAAGTAGGGCCCAGACCTGACCTCGTCACTACTCTACCGAGGTTAGGCTTGGCACTTACTGGGTACCGATTGTGGTGTACTCATGCTACTCTTCTGTACATGTTTTTCGTGTGCAGATCCAGGTGCTCCTTATCAGCCGCACTATCACTGAGCCGGGATAGCTTTGGAGACTTTGGTATATCTTTCGCGTACGCAGACCTCAAAGTCCCCTTTTTACTATTCCTCATGTCCATTATCTTCTATATTTTCTTTTGATAGACTCTGATGTATTGATACACTAGATTTTCCCTCGTGTAGTTTGTGATTCACGATGTTTCGAGTTTTGGGATTTGTTGTGTATTTTTTAATAGTTGGTTAAATTTATATTTTTATTTCATTATTTCGGAAAAATGTTAGGCTTACCTAGTTGTAGAGACTAGGTGTCGTCACGACATCACGCGGAGGGGAAATTGGATCGTGATAAGTTGGTATCAGAGCTCTAGGTTCATAGGTGTCGTGAGTCACAAGCTGGTTTATTAGAGTCTTGCGGATTGGTACGGAGACGTCTGTACTTATCTTCGGGAGGCTATGGAACTGTTAGGAAAATTTCACTACTTTGATTCCTTGTCGTGCGAAAATTGTTGACTTCAAAAAAATTCTAAACTTCTGTATTCTAATCTCTCACAGATGGTGAGGACACGTACAAGCAGATCTGATAACCAGGCACCCGCGCCCTCTACTATATCCACGAGAAGCCAGGGCCGGGGTAGAGGCCGAGGACATCCACGTGGTGCAGCCAGAGCACCCCGCGCGAGCTTCTACAAAGGAACCCCCAGTAGCTCCAGCTGGAGGGCAGACACTTGAGATACATGTTGTTGCACCATCCCTCCAGGAGACTCTAGCCCAGTTTCTGAGCATGTTCATCACCTTAGCTCAGGCTAGATTGATTCCACTTGCTCCTGCCACATCTCAGGCCAGAGGAGGAGCACAGACTCCCGTCGCCGGTACCCTAGAGCAGCGAGTTCAGGTTGACCAGGTTCCAGAAATTATACCACTGCAGTCGGTAGCTCCAGCTCAACCCGACGTTAGGGCAGCAGCTTCTAAGGTGGAGTAGCTCAGACTTGAGAGGTACAAGAAGTACCACCCACCTACCTTCAGCGGATTGGCTATAGATTATGTTCAGAGTTATTTGGAGGAGTGTCATCGTATTCTCCGTGCTATGGGTGTAGCGGAGACGAGCGGAGTTTCTTTTACTACATTCCAGCTTAGAGGAGAATCCTATCAGTGGTGGCGTGCTTATGAGTTGAGTAGTCCAGATGAGGCAATTTCGCTTACATGGACTCAGTTCTCGAACATATTTTTGTGAGAGTATGTCCCTCAGAGCTCAGGGGCTCATGGTGCTCGGAGTTTGAGCATTTGCGCCAAGGTGCTATGACTATGTCAGAGTATGCAGTCCGTTTCAGTGATTTGGCCCGACATGTACCGGCCTTGGTTGCCACAGTTCGAGAGAGTGTTCGACGGTTTATTGAGGGACTCTACCCTAGTATCCGAATTAGTATTGCCAGGGAGTTGGAGATGGATATTTCTTATCAGCAGGTTATGAGTATTACCAGGAGATTGGAGGGCATGTTTCCCAGAGATAGAGAGGAGAGAGAGACCAAGAGGTCTCAAGAGACTGGTTATTATTCTGGAGCTCGTGCCCCAGCAGCTCGCCATGGTATGGATTATGTGAGTCGCCTCGTTCATTCAGCTCTTCCAGTCATCAGTGGTGTCCCAACCCCTTCTAGGCCCCAAGAGCCTTATTATGCACCACTAATATCTAGTGTGCCTCCTGCATGAGGTGTTCCTAGTGGCCAGTCCAGCAGATCTAGCCTGAGCCAGCCACAATAGCCATGCCCTCCCAGAGCTTGTTTTGAGTGTAGCGACACTCGCCATATAGTGATGGATTGCCCCAGATTTAGGAGGGGTGCACCTCCAGAGACTTCTCAGCCACAGCGTGTTCCACCGGGTCCTCAAGCTATGATTACAGTGCTAGCTGCCACCCCACATGCTCAGCCAGCCCGAGGTGGAGGTCGGGGAGGTAGAGATCGCCCTAGAGGGGGAGTCCATGCCAGATATTATGCCCTTCCTGCTCGTACAGAGGCAGTTTCTTCTGATTTTGTCATTATAGGTATTGTTCCAGTCTGTCATAGAGATGTGTCGGTATTATTTGACCCAGGCTCTACATATTCTTATGTGTCCTCTTATTCTGCCCCGTATTTGGGCATATCTCGGGATTCTTTGAGTTCCCCTATTTATGTGTCTACTCCTGTGGGAGGTTTGCTTGTTGTGGACCGCAAGTATAGGTCGTGTTTGATTGCTCTTAGTGGTTTTGAGACCAAAACTGATTTATTATTGCTCAGCATGGTGAACTTTGATATTATTTTGGGCATGGACTGGTTGTCGCCCCATTATGCTATTCTTGATTGTCACGCTAAGACCGTGATACAGACTATGCCAGGATTTCCGCGATTAGAGTGGAGAGGTACCTTAGATTATACTCCCAGTAGAGTTATTTCATTTCTTAAAGCTCAATGAATGGTTGAGAAGGGGTGTGATGCATATATCGCGTATGTGAGAAACATCAGTATTGATACCCCTATAGTGGATTCAGTTCCAGTAGTGAGGGACTTTCCAGATGTGTTTCCAGCTGATCTTCCGGGCATGCCGGCTGACAGAGATATTGATTTTGACATTGATTTGTTGTCGGGCACTCAACCCATCTCTATTCCTCCATATCGCATGGATCCTCCTGTGTTGAAGGAGCAGTTACAGGAGTTTCTTGATAAGGGATTCAATCAGCCCAGTGTATCACCTTGGGGTGCTCCTATCTTATTTGTGAAGAAGAAGGATGGTTCTATGCGAATGTCTATTGATTACCGTCAGTTGAACAAAATCACAGTGAAGAACAGGTATCCATTGCCTCGTATTGATGACTTATTTGATCAGTTACAGGGTGCCAAAGTGTTTTCCAAGATTGACTTACGTTCAGGATATCATCAGTTGAAGATTCGGGAACCAGATATCCTGAAGACTCTTGTTATGTCTTTTGGGCTAACAAATGCCCCAGGAGCTTTTATGCACTTGATGCACAGTGTGTTCCGGCCTTATCTTCACTCTTTCGTCATTATGTTTATGGACGACATTCTGGTATACTCCCGGAGTCGGGAGGATCATGAGTAGCACCTGAGGACTGCGCTTCAGACCTTAAGAGAAAATAAGTTTTATGAAAAATTTTCAAAGTGTGAGTTTTGGCTAGACTCAGTGGCATTCTTGGGTCATATAATATCGAGTGAGGGGATCCAGGTGGATCCGAAGAAGATTGAAGCAGTGCAAAGTTATCCCAGACCATCCTCAACTATAGAGATCCAGAGTTTTCTTGGTTTTCGCAGGGTATTACCATCGATTTGTACAGGGTTTCTCATCTATTGCAGCACCTATGATTAGACTGACCCAGAAGGGTGCTCCGTTCAGGTGGACAGAGGAATGTGAGGAGAGCTTTCAGAAGCTCAAGACAGCTTTGACTACGGGCCCAGTATTGGTATTGCCTATAGGTTCGGGGTCTTATACTGTATATTGTGATGCATCGCGGATTGGTCTCTGCGCGGTGTTGATACAGGATGGTAGGGTGATTGCCTACGCATCCAAACAGCTAAAGGTGAATGAAAAGAACTATCTTGTCTATGAGATTTACACCGATCACTGGAGTTTGCAGCATCTATTCAAGCAGAAGGATCTTAATTTGCGTCAGATGTGGTGGTGGAGCTGCTTAAGGATTATGATATCACCATTTTATACCACCTTAGGAAGGCCAATGTGGTGGCCGATGCTTTGAGTTACCGGGCAGAGAGTTTGGGAAGCTTAGCATATCTACCAACAGCAGAGAGGCCCATGGCATTAGATGTTCAGGCCTTAGCCAACCAGTTTGTGAGATTAGATATCTCTGAGCCGAGTCGATTATTGTCATGTTTGGTCTCTCGGTCTTCTCTTTATGATCGCATCAGGGAGCATCGATATGATGACCCCAATTTGTTTTTCCTTAAGGACACGGTCCAGCACGGTGATGCTAAGGAGGTCATTATTGGAGATGATGGTGCATTGAAGATGCAGGGTAGGCTATGTGTGCCCAATGTAGATGGTTTGCGCGATTTGATTCTTCAGGAGGCTCACAGTTCACGATACTCTATTCATCTGGGTGCCGCGAAGATGTATCAGGACTTGAGGTAGCATTACTGGTGGAGGAGAATGAAGAAGGACATAGTGGAGTATGTGGCTCGGTGCCTAAATTTCCAGCAGGTGAAGTATGAGCATCAACGACCAGGTGGGTTGCTTCAGAAATTGGAGATTCCGAAATGGAAATGGGAGCGGATCACTATGGATTTCGTTGTTAGACTCCCACGGACTCAGTAGAGGTTTTTATGAAGTTTGGGTGATTGTGGATAGGCTGACCAAGTCGGCTCATTTCATTCTTGTGATGACTACCTATTCTTCCGAGCAGCTAGCTCGAATCTACATCCGTGAGATCGTCAGGCTTCATGTACGCAGTTTACATTACGATTCTGGAGAGCTGTACAATATGAGTTGGGTACTCGGGTTAAGTTGAGAACATCATTCCACCCTCAGATAGACGGGCAGTCTGAGAACACTATTCAGATATTAGAGGATATGCTTCGTGCGTGTGTGATAGATTTTGGGGGTGCTTGGGACCAGTTTTTGCCACATGCAGAGTTTGCTTATAACAATAGTTATCAGTCCAACATTCATATGGGACCGTATGAGGCTATGTATGGTAGGCGGTGTCGGTCCCTAGTGGGTTTGTTCGAGCCCGGCGAGGCCAGATTATTGGGTACGAACTTGGTTCAGGATGCCTTGGAAAATGTTAAGGTGATTCAGGATAGACTTTGCACAGACCATTCCAGATAGAAGAGTTATGCGGATCGGAAGGTTCGCGATGTGTCATTCATGGTTGGAGAGCGAGTCTTGCTCTGGGTTTCACCTATGAAGGGCGTTATAAGGTTTGGAAAGAAGGGCAAGCTGAGCCCAAGGTTCATTGGTACATTTGAGGTGTTGCGGCGAGTTAGGGAGGTTGCTTATGAGCTTGCCTTGCCTCCCGGTGTAGCAGGAGTTAATAGCAGGATATGAGCAGTCGTTATCCTCATCATTTCACCACTTTAGGTAGACCTCTATGCTCGTTCGAGGACGAACAATTATTTTAAGAGGGGGGATGTAACCACTCGGCCGGTCGTTTTGAGAGTAATAGCCCTGATACCCTATTTTCTACTTCTCCCATATCTATTTCTGCTATTGTGACTTGCCGGGAGGGTTCGTTTTGGTTTTTGGAGTGTTTTGGGACACTTAGTTCTTAAATAGAGGTTTAAGCCATAGGATTTGGACTGTAGTCGGAACTGTGTAAAGACGACTCCGGAATGGGATTATGTCGATTCTGTTTGCTCCATTAGGTGATTTTGGACTTAGGGACATGTCCGGATTGTATTTTGGAGGTCCGTAGCTTATTTAACCTGGAAATGGCGAAAGTTAATTTTTTGGAGATTTTGACCGGTTGTGGAATTTTTGATATCGGGGTCGGATTCCGATTCTGAAAGTTGAAGTAGGTCTGTAATGTTGAATATGACTTGTGTGAAAAATTCGGGGTCAATCGGATGTGGTTTGGTTGGTTTCGGCATCGGTTGTCAAATTCGGAAGTTTCAAGCTCTTTAGGTTTGAATTGGAGGATGATTTGTGATTTTAGCGTTGTTTGATGTGGTTTGAGGGCGCGACTAAGTTCGTATGGTGTTTTAGGATTGATTGGTATGTTTGGTCGAGGTCTTGGGGCCTCGGGTGAGTTTCGGGTGCTTAACGGGTGAAAGCTTGGACTTAGAAGAATTCTGAAGTTACTGGTTCCGGTGTTTTCACACCTGCGGCAGCCCCGTAGAAGCGAGGCTGGGATCGCAGGTGCGCCTTTAGGCCGGGGAGTCAGTGGTCAAAGATGCAACGAGTGAGCCACAGGAGCGGAGCCGCATCTGCGGAAGAGCAGTCAAAGATGCGGAGATGAGAAGGACCTAAGGTTCCGCACAAGTAGACGATTGAGACAGAAGAGCATCCGCAGATGCGGATATATGTGCGTAGGTGTGGAGCCAGAGAACTTAATGAAATTCCGCAGGTGCGGATCTTTAGTCGCAGAAGCGGTTAATGGACTGCATGTGCTGTTTAACTGGGGTAGAGTTTGCTACTTTTCAGCTAAAGGGCAGAGCCCGTAGATGGTGGCAGTCTTATGTTCTTAGTAGAGCAGCAGATTCTCCTCCCATGACTTGGGACAGGTTCACCCGTATCTTCCTGGACAGGTATATTCCACCCTCCCAGAGGGAAGAGTTGCTGTTTCAGTTTGAGCAGCTCCAGCAGGGTCAGATGTCAGTGAGCTATTATGAGGCGAGGTTTTTTAAGTTATCTCGCCATGCACTTATGATACTCCTTACTGAGGCGGAGAGAGTGTGAAGGTTTGTTGCGGGTTTACATACTGGCATTCAGGCCACTATGGCTCGAGAGATTGAGATGGGTACTTCTTATGAGCTAGTCGTGGAGATAGCCTGCAGGATTGAGGGTGTACATCAGCAGAGCCGAGAGTAGGTTATGAGAGATAAGCGGTTCAGGTATTCGGGAGAGTTCAGAGGTGCTCCGTCTGGGGGCAGAGGTCAGTTCGTGAGAGGGCAGTCCAGCAGGCCCCTATATCCAGCACCACCACCTTCTCGAGGTGCTCCAGTGCGACTCTATCTCAGTGCTATACCAGAGAGTTCTTATCGCCCACCAGCTATTCAGGGTCCTCCCAGTGGGTATTCAGTTCCCCAGGGCCAGACTCTTAGTCAGCAGCCCATCGCACCAAAGAGTTATTACGAGTACGAGGATCCCAGTCACATACGAAGATTCTGCCCCAAGCTTCGGGGTAAACTAGTGCAACAGGGTCAGCAGCCTACGATTACCGAACCAGTTGCTCCACTAGTTGTCCAACCACCAAGAGGTGGAGGACAGGTGGGTAGGGGTCGTCCTAGAGGTAGAGGTCAGCCAGGTGGAGGCCAGTCAGTTGGCGCTTCAGCTCGGTTCTATGCTTTTCCGGTAAGACCAGATACAGAGGCCTCAGATGCCGTGATTACAGGTATTATTTCTGTTTGCGGCAAAGATGCCTCAGTATTAATTGATCCAAGATCTACGTATTCATATGTGTCATCTCTATTTGCTCCATTCCTGGGTGTTTCTCGTGAGTCCTTGAGTACTCATGTTTATGTGTCCACTTCTGTGGGTAATTCTGTTATTGTGAACCGGATCTACCGGTCCTGTATTATTACATTATGTGGTTATGAAACTAGATCAAATGTTTTACTGCTTGAGATGACTGACATTGAAATTATTCTGGGCATGGACTGGTTATCTCCATATCATGCTATTCTAGATTGTCATGCCAAGACTATTACCTTGGCTATGCCAGTGTTGCCTAAGCTGGAGTGGAAGGGTTCGTCTGTTAGTTCATTTAATCGAGTTATTTCTTTTATAAAGGCTCAATACATGGTTGAGAAGGGTTGTTTGGCTTATCTAGCCTATGTTCGGGATACTACTGTAGAGACTCCGGCTATTGATTCAGTGCCTGTAGTTCGAGAGTTCTTCGATGTATTTCCTTCAGATCTTCTAGGTATGCCACCTCATCGTGATATTGATTTTTGTACTGACTTAACTCCAGATACCCAGCCTATATCTATCCCACCGTATTGCATGGCTCCGAAAGAACTGAAATAATTGAAAGAACAGCTTGAGGAGTTACTAGCCAACGGGTTCGTCAGACTGAGCGTATCGCCTTGGGGTGGACCGATATTATTTGTGAAGAAGAAGGATGGAACAATGCGGATGTGTATTGATTATCGCCAATTGAAAAAAGATACTATTAAGAACAAGTGCCTGTTGCCGCGTATTGATGATCTACTTGACCAGTTGCAGGGTGCTAGGGTGTTCTCTAAGATCGACTTGAGGTTGCGGTACCATCAGTTGAAGATTAGGGATTTGGATGTTCCAAAGACTGCTTTCCGAATTGGATATGGTCATTATGAGTTTCTGGTAATGTCCTTCGGTTTAACTAACGCCCCGGCAGTGTTTATAGATTTGATAAACAGGGTATTCAGGCCATATATTGATTCGTTTTTCATTGTCTTCATTGATGACATTTTGATCTACTCCGCAGTAAGGAAGAGCATGAGCAGCATATGAGAGTAGTGCTTCAGACGTTGCGGGAACAAAAGCTAAATGCTAACTTCTCTAAATGTGAGTTTTGGCTAGAGTCTGTAGCATTTTTTGGGCATATTGTATCGGGTGAAAGCATTAAATTTGATCCCAAAAAGATTGAGACAGTTCAAAATTGGCATTGTCCCACTTCGGCGACTGAAATCGGGAGTTTTCTAGGTTTAGCAGGTTATTATCGTCGATTCGTGGAAGGCTGTTTATCTATTGCAGCACCTTAGACCAAATTAACCCAGAAGGGTGCTCCGTTCCGATGGTCCGATAATTGTGAGGTGAGCTTTCAGAAGCTCAAGACAGCATTGACTACAGGACCAGTGTTAGTGTTGCCTTCCGGTCCGGGGATGTATACAGTATATTGTGACGCTTCACGCGTTGTCTTAGGTTGTGTATTGATGTAGGAAGGGCGAGTTATTGCATATGCTTCATATCAGTTGAAGCCCCATGAGAAGAATTATCCGGTACATGATTTGGAGTTAGCTGTGATTGTTCAAGCTCTTAAGATTTGGAGGCATTATCTTTATGGGGTGTCTTGTGAAGTTTACACTGATCATCGCAGTTTGCAGCATTTGTTCAAGCAGAGGGACCTAAATTTGAGGTAGCGCAGATGGCTAGAATTGCTAAAAGATTATGATATTACTATCCTATATCATCCGGGCAAAGCAAATGTGGTTGCAGACGCCTTGAGTAGAAAGGCGTAGAGTATGGGTAGTTTGGCTTTCATTTCAGTAGAGAAGAAGCCATTAGCTTTGGATATTCAGTCCTTAGCCAACAGACTTGTGCGGGTGGATATTTCAGAGCCCAGCCGAGTTCTTGCATATGTTGTAGCTCAGTCTTCACTATTTGAGCAGATCAAGGCTCACCAGTATGATGATCCACACTTAATGGTTCTTCGAGAAACGGTACTACGGGGTGGTGCCAAGGAAGTTACTATTGAAGCGGATGGTGTTCTGCGACTCCAGGATCGTCTATGTGTTCCTCATGTGGATGGACTGAGGAAAAAGATCCTAGATGAGTCACACAGTTCTCGGTATTCTATTCATCCAGGTGCTACAAAGATGTATGGTGACCTGAGAAAACATTATTGGTGGCGACGAATGAAAAAGGACATAGTTGAGTATGTAGGTAGGTGTCTAAATTACCAGCAAGTTAAATATGAGCACCAGAGTTCAGGTGGCCTACTTCAGCAGGTGACTATACCATAGTGGAAATGGGAACGCATCACTATGGACTTTGTAGTCGGGTTGCCGCGGACCATGCAGAATTTTGATGTAGTTTGGGTCATTGTCGACAGGTTGACCAAGTCGGCACACTTTATTCCTGTTGTGACTACGTATACTTCAGAGAGGTTGGCCCAGATATATATTCAGGAGATAGTTCGGTTGCACGGTGTGCCAATTTCTATCATATCAGATAGAGGCCCTCAGTTTACTTCACATTTCTGGAGAGCACTACAGAGTGAATTGGGGACCCGTGTAGAGCTCAGAACAGCCTTTCATCTGCAGACCGACAGGCGGTCAGAGCGGACAATTCAGATTTTGGAGGATATGCTTAGGGCATGTGTGATTGACTTTGGAGGTCAGTGGGATCATTTCTTTACTTTGTCCGAGTTTGCTTATAATAACAGTTACCAATCTAGCATCGAGATGGTTCCATTTGAGGCTTTATATGGTCGGTGATGTCATTCGACCATCGGATGGTTTGAGCTCGGTGAGGCTAAGCTATATGGTACTGATTTGGTGAAAGATGCCTTGGAAAAGGTAAATTTGATTAAGGAGCGACTTCGTACAGTGCAGTCTAGACAGAAGAGTTACGCAGATCAGAAAGCGTGTGATTTATCATTTATGATGGGTGAAAAAGTTCTCTTGAAAGTTTTGCCGATGAAGGGAATCATGAGATTTGGGAAAAAAGGGAAATTGAGCCCAAGGTTTATAGGCCCATTTGAGGTGTTGAGACGAGTTGGGGAGGTTGCTTATGAGATTGCATTGCCTCCCAGTCTATCGGGAGTTCATCCGGTTTTCCATGTATCTATTGTCTGGAAGTATCATGCCGACCTATCACATGTGCTAGATTTCAGCACAGTTCAACTAGATAATAGTTTGGGCTATGAAGAAGAACCAATTGCCATTGTTGATAAACAGGTTCGCTAGTTGAGGTCCAAGAGGATTTCTGCAGTAAAAGTCCAGTGGAGGGGGCAACCAATTGATGAAGCGACTTGGGAGGCCGAGCAAAACTTGTGGAGCAGATATTCACACTTATTCAGCACTCCAGGTACAATTCTAAACCCGTTCGAGGACGAACGTTTATTTAAGAGGTGCAGAATGTAATGACCCAACAGGTCATTTTGACTTTTAGAACCCCGTTCCCTAAAATAAATTTTTTTGTATGTGCTTTTAATGATTTATGACTTGTGGGGATGGTTGGTTCGGGATTTGAAAGTGTTTGGGTTGAAATCGGAACACTTGATTCCTTAAGTTCGCTTTAAAAGGCCAAGTTTGACTTCGATCAACATTTTGAGAAAATGACCCCAGAATAGAATTTTGACGATTCCAACAGCTCTGTATGGTGATTTTGGACTTAGGATCGTGTTCGAAATTTTATTTGGAAGTCCGTAGTTAAATTAGGCTTGAAATGGCTAAAATAGAAATTTAATTTTGCAAATTTGATCGGGGTGTTGACTTTTTGATATCGGAGTCGGAATCCAGTTCTAAAAATTTTCATAGCTCTGTTATGTCATTTATGACTTGTGTGCAAAATTTGAGGTCAATCGGACTTGATTTGATAGGTTTCGAAATCGAATGTAGAAGTTGGAAATTTTAAGTTTCATTAAGCTAGAATTGGAGCATAATTTGTGGTCTAGGCATAATTTTATGTGATTTAAGGTTTTAAATAAGTTCGTATGATATTTTAGGACTTGTTGGTATATTTGGTTGAGGTCCCGAGGGCATCGGGTGAGTTTTGGATGGTTAACGGATCAAAAGTTAGACTTAAAACAACTGCTGCAATTTTTCCTTTCTGCTCGAAATTCTGGGCTGTGATCGAGCCCAAGATCGAGGCCCAATATCGAGCCCAAGATCGAGGCACAGGATCGAGATCCAAGATCGAGGCCATGATCGAGGGTCATGATCGAAGGCCCATACACGGACGAAGTTTTAATTAATTTCAGAATTTTTATTGAAAATGTAGTATTTTCTTATGAAATTGATTCTATAATTTTTGGTGACTGTATCAAATTATTTTTGGTTAGATTCGAGCCATTCATAGTTGGATAATCGAGGAAAGGGTCTACTAGTAGATTAAATTGGAGCAAGACGAGGTAAGTCTCTTGTCTAATCTTGTGAGGGAAAAATTATCCCATAGGTAATTAAAGTAATAATTGTTGCTAATTGTGAGGGCTACGTATGCACAAGGTGACGAGAGTCCATGCGTAGCTACTATTAATGCTAAAGTCTGGGTAATTTAGGACTCAAAGCATGAATTACTTGTATAAATTGTACTCTTTGTTTAATTACTATTATTTGATATATATATATATATATATATATATATATATATATATATATATATATATATATATATATATATTTTTTTTTTTTTTTTGAATGTCAGATAAAACTATTAAAGGATGGAAATCTCATATACTTGATTTTCTATTTAAATTAATTAATTGTTAAGAGAAATTGTTCTTCCTCCCGAATTTATCTTATAATAAATATACTCTCCTTCCGGAGGTACATAAGAAAATATCTTAGTTTCTTGTGGAGCGGGCCGAACGCCTCGGCAGGATAGATGCATCTATGGATCGTGACGCACGTCCATCGACAGTGTACATGACACTCTAGATCGGGACGTACGACCTCGACAGAAATCGTGCCCAATAATAATAATTACACGATACTTTGATAGTTTATTGCAGCTTTTAAAGCTAATTGATAAATTGAAAATTTATTGGAATTGAAGGAATTTAATTAATATATTGAGAATTGTTGCATTTGAAAGAATTTAATTATTTCTGCTGGTTAAAGAAAATTTATTGTAAATTTTATAAATAATGTTGATCTAGATATTGCTATTTTTATTTTATTTATTATTATTGACTCTTAGTGGGTGTCAAGTCGGCTATCTCGTCTATACCACTTCGAGATTAGGCTTGATACTTACTGGGTACACGTTCTTTACGTACTCATGCTACACTTGCTGCACTTTTTGTGCAGGACTTGAGGCAAGTACTAGTGGAGGACCTATCATCTTACACCTGCGTTATCCAGAGGCGTAGTGGTGAGCTGCCTTTTAGAGTCGTTATGCATCTACCAGTGTCTCTTCTTGTATTTACATTCTGTCTGTTTTATTTCAGACAGTATTTGAATTTTTGTATAATCTACTAGATGCTCATACACTTGTGACACCGGGTCTTGGCACACACACTAGTAGAATTTATTTTTGGATTTAATCCCTCTCCTGGATTTTTAATTACTAGATCTTTTCATATTGTCTAGATTCCTGCAAGTAAAAAGAGTTTAATTACTCGGTTAATCTTAAAAGAATTAAATGTGGGTTTAAATTAATATTTGGCTTGCCTAGCTATAGTGTTAGGCGCCATCACGACCTATAGGTGAAATTGGGTCATGACAGGAACGGTATTCTGGGAGATCCCTCGGTCTTGCATATTTACTTTGGGACTACGAAACAGTATTGCGGGGGATTCCCCTGCACATTTACGTTTGGGACTACGAGACGGTATCTCGGGAGATCCCCTGTTGTATTTTTGTGTATTGAGCTGTTACCTTCTATGAATGCTTTCTTGTTAAATTTCAGTCTTTATTTTACTACGCTATTTCATTCTTGCCTTGCTTTATTATCATATTCCAGTAGGGCTCGGACCTGACCTTGTCACTACTCTACCGAGGTTGGGCTTGGCACTTACTGGGTACCAATTGTGATGTACTCATGCTACTCTTTTGCACATGTTTTTCGTGTGCAGATCGAGGTGCTCCTTATCAGCCGCACTATCAGTGAGCCGAGACAGCTTTAGAGACTTCAAGGTATATCTGCAACGTCCGCAGACCTCGGAGTCCCCTTCCTACTCTTCCTCATGTCCATTATATTCTTTATTTTCTTTTGATAGACTCTGATGTATAGATACACTAGATTTTTCCTCCTGTAGTTTGTGATTCACGATGTTCCGGGTTTTGGAATTTGTTGTGTATTTTTGAATAGTTGGTTAAATTTATATTTTTATTTCATTATTCCGCCAAAATGTTAGGCTTACCTAGTTGTAGAGACTAGGTGCCGTCACGACGTCACACGGAGGGGAAATTGGGTCGTGACTGGGTCTCCACTCCCTAGTTGATTTTATTTTAGATATAGGGTCTCCACTCCCTAGTTGATTTTATTTTAGACATAGGGTCTCCACTCCCTAGTATCCTTTTCCAACATAGGGTCTCCACTCCCTAGTTGATTTTATTTTAGACATAGGGTCTCCACTCCCTAGTCTCCTTTACAACATAGGGTATTCACTCCCTAGTTGATTTGATCTTAAATGTAGGGTACACCACTACCTGATATCTTTGCCAATATAGGGTATACCATTCCCTGGCCACACTTTTCCAACATAAGGTACATAAATCCTTAGTTGAGACATCCTTTTGACAATAAAGGAACACCATCCAAAAAACAACCAAAAACAAAACAATAAAAAATATATTATGATCTTTTCGGGGTACACCTTTCCCAACTTTTTATTTCTTTCAATAATGAAGTAGTTTAGAGTTTGTTTTACAAATAACTCACAAAAGTTTCCTAGTAAAAACTGGGGCAGAAATATTTGGTTCGTTTGTTTGTTTTGGTGCTTGAGCAGGTTATACCTCGAGGCACAGGGTTCGAGATGACCAAAAAGAAGTCTCAATCCAAAATAGAGAAAAGAAAAGGAAAAGAAGTGAACTCAAAATACATAAGCAAATGAGAGATGTCAACTGCTCAAGACATGGTTAAAGTCACGAGCATTGCAGTCCCCATTTTCATCAGAAGAATCCGTAGAGGAATGAACTAGCACCTGCAGCTAGCAAGCATCAAGGTTCTAATCAAAAGTCTGCATGAAGAACCGTTCAAGGCTCAAGATCAAGCTTTAGAAGACTTATAGATAGGAATCTTGTAATTCATAGCTGATAGGTTTGTTTAGTTCCTTTAGATTTTGATTTTTTTGTAAAAACAGGACCACGGACCGGAACCTCTAACGGTACCTCACTCGAATCTCTCATCCTCTCCACATACTCCATCACTTCATTTACCTCTGAACTACACGCGGCCTGATTCCTTTATAGCCAAGGATATGTAGGCAGCTCAGATACCAGGGCTCGGTCACAATCTTCTATCTATCTTTCTTTTCTTTTGAATAAGTGTTGGGTCAGAAATCAATTACGTCGCTTACTTATTTCTTTGCTCAAAAACACTTCGTGTTTCCAAGCAAAGAGGGGCAGCTGTAAGCACGTAATTTTTGACCTACATATTAGAATTATCTTTGATAGTCTTAGTATTTTTATAATATTTATTTGAGTTTATTTCTATTGGATTTCACTTTATTATTAATTTTAATTCTAGTTTTAAAGCAAAAAAATTGAAAAATACAAAAATAGTTTCATTGTTTCTATTTAATTCAGGTATTAGGTATTTTTAGAAAGATATTATTTTTAGCCCATTTTTATTTTAGTATAATCCTTGAAAATACCAAAAAATAGTTTCATGTCATAATATATTTACTTTAATTAATTAGGATTGATTTTACATTTTTACGGTGTTATTTTAGAAAAGAAATTAATATGTTTTTTTAGCCAAATTGCAAGAATTATATAACTAAAGGGCCAATTTTATTACCCAATACCCTCCAACTTGCCAAGCCCAATCTATTAGCCCAATATACCATCAGATTATATTACCCTAAAAAAGAATAATAAAGGAGCTCTCATGCTCTCATTTGGAAGACTCAGCCGGCACCCCTCATAAGAGAACCCTCCATCATCTCTTTCTCTA
This sequence comes from Nicotiana tomentosiformis, assembly GCF_000390325.3. NCBI lineage: Eukaryota > Viridiplantae > Streptophyta > Magnoliopsida > Solanales > Solanaceae > Nicotiana > Nicotiana tomentosiformis. Next base: position 8,841,431 of record NC_090813.1, read on the forward strand.
AACTAAAAAAAAAATAGACAAAATACAGAGAAAAGAGAAAGCACCTTCTCTAGCTCCAAAGTACCATTTAAAGATCCCCAAAAACGGATCTCAGATTCACCCAAAATGCAATAGTAAAACGATCACAAAACCAACCCCAAAAGCACTCCTTCTTTGATCGAAAATTGCTGGTTAACAATCCTCTGTTTCAGTCACGTAAAATAAGCCTTATATCATCGCAAAAATGCCCCAACCCAGTGCGAAAATAATCTTGAAACCACCATCCAAACCCGATAGAGATGAGTCTGTTCGGCAACATCGATTTCGGTCCAAGGTTCTAGTCTGTAGCTCGCTTGAGGATTACTGTTCTAGAGCTTCTATTTCCATTGTATCCACTCTAAAATTTCAGCAATAGAATGTATGTTCTTCCATCTTTTTCACTGGTTATTTCATCTTTGTGTCTCGTTATTTGTCGGCATAAATGAATAGACGACATAAAACTTTATTTCATTTTTATTGATGCTTGGTCGTTTAATCTGATTATTCCTTTGTTTCCTGGGTTAATGTTTGAAGTTAATCTTATTTTAGTTTGATGAAATCTCAAATGGGATCTTATATTGAATAAAACCAATAATGTCAACAGTAGAGAATATTGAGTTGTATGGATTTTTGGTTAAACTTTCATTTTAGTTAGACTCGTAGATAGAATTGATCAAATAATTTTGCATTTAAATGTTCTATGTGTATTTGTATAAACTTTGGTTTTGTTGAGTTAAGCGTTGGTCTTTGTTGGTAAATTCGAATTAAGAGTATTGTGGCTTTAGATAAAATTAGCATACGTGAGTAGTAACTTTGACATTGGAAAGTGTTGGACTTTTTTTAATTTTATTTGTATTTTTTAAATTTTGACATCACAAGCTGCATCCATATCTGTCCACAATGTTATATCCATAAATCACGCCTTACAATAATCTCAAATTAGATTAGGAAATAAATCACAAACATTGTAGCTTGCTTTAGGCGCGATTAAATAAATTATCGTGACTATGGGTACAGTTCCCGTGGCATAGTCGTGATCCATAATCCCCAATTCGGGTGCGCATTTTATGTGACCCGACCATAAATTCAAACAATAATAATAAAAATTAATAAGTTGTAAATCGCGGGTGCATTTCACGTGGCGCGATTCGCAATGTGTACAAAAACAAACAAGTGCGCGACATCGCGACTTGTTCAAACAAATTTCATAAATAATTAAAAGCGGTATGGAAGTGGTAATGCATAAAAGGTGTTAAAATGTAATCAGTTAGATAATTAGGCCAATTATTAAGAGTTGAGCGACCGTGCTAAAACCACGGAACTCGGGAGTGCTTCACACTTCTCCCGGGTTAACAAAATTCCTTATCCGGTCTTCTGTATTCGCGGACCATAAATGGAGTCAATTTTCCTCGATTTGGGATTTAAAACTATTCCAAGTGGAGACTCTGATTAAATAAATAATCTCATTTCGAATAATGTCACTTTAATTGGAAAAACACATGTATCCCCTATCCCCTAGGGAAAAAGAAGGTGTGACAGACCTGATTTACCACCAACTGTGAGTCACATTTGATTTCAATAACTTCGGAATCAAGTCCTGGGGCCAATTTGAGCCATGCAATCAAAGCTTCATACTTTACATCATTGTTAGTTAGAGGGATTGTTCTGATGGCCTGCCTTAAGGTTTCCCCCGAAGGCGTGATTAAGACTATTCCAAACCCAGAACCTTTTACGTTCGAAGCTTCGTCCGTAAATAAGGTCCAAACCCCCGATGTCGATTCCGACACCATTAGTGCCTCCTTGGTTGCCAGAGGTAGTAGTCCCAGACTAAAATCGGCCACGAAGTCAGCCAAAACTTGTGAATTAATTGCAGTCCTTGGTTTATATTCTATGTTGCATTCACTCATTTCGACGGCCCATTTGGCCAATCTACTCGAGATCTCGGGTTTGTGGAGAACGTTCTGCAAAGGAAAAGTAGTCATCACAGCTATCGGGTGGCATTAGAAGTAGGGCCTCAGCTTCCGAGCGGCGACTACGAGAGCTAAGGCCATTTTTTCAAATGTGGGTAGCGCGTTTCTGCTACAATTTTGCTAACGTAATAAATGGGAAATTGCGTACCTTATTCCTCTCGGACTAAAACCACACTTACCACAACTTCTAAAATCGCGAGGTAGACTAGCAGTGTTTCACCTTCTTTTGGTTTTGGGAGCAATGAAGGGCTTGATAAGTAATTTTTCATATACCTCAGAGCCTGTTGGCACTCCGGTTTCCATTCGAAATTATTCTTCTTTTTCAGCAGTGTGACAAAGCGATGACATTTTTCCGATGACCAGGAAATGAACCTGCTCAAAACTGCTAATCTTCCTATGAGTCTTTGGATTTCCTTTACGTTACAATTGATCCGGGATATCATCTATGGCCTTGATTTTGTCGGGGTTTACCTCAATTCCCCTTTGGGAGACCATAAACCCCAAGAACTTACAAGAACTGACCCCGAAAGCGCATTTTTTGGGGTTAAGTTTCATGTTCTACTTCCTCAGGATGGCGAATATTTCTTGCAAATGCTTAAGGTGGTCACCTGCATTCAAAGAGTTAACGAGCATATCGTCTATATAAACTTCCATGGTCTTTCCTATTTGCTTTTCAAACATCTTATTTACAAGCCGTTGATAAGTGGCTCTGGCATTTTTCAGCTTGAAGGGTATTACATTGTAACAATATGTACCAAAATTCATTATAAACAATGTTTTTTCCTGATCTTCCGAGTTCATCTTAATTTGGTTGTACCCAGAATAAGCATCAAGGAAACTCATCAACTCGTGCCACGTCGTGGCATCAATCATTTGATCGATATATGGCAGTGGGAACGAGTCTTTCGGGCATGCCTTATTAAGATCTTTATAGTCTACGCACATGAAAAATTTATTGTTCTTCTTAGGAATTACAACTACATTGGCTAGCCAGTCCGGATATCATACCTCTCGGACCAAACCGATTTTAAGTAATCGGGTTACCTCTTCTTTGATGAATTTATTCTTAGCCTCGACAATAGGTCATTTCTTCTGCCTTACCGAAGGTATGTTGGGATCCAAACTCAGCTTGTTCACGGCTATTTCCATCGGGATACCTGTCATATCCTCGTGCGACCATGCAAAACAATCAGCGTTAAGTTTAAAGAATTCAATAAAACCAGACCTGAGCTCGGGGTGCAGTCCTGTCCCCAAATGAAAGTTTCTTTCTATGAATTCTTCGAACAATGCCACTTGCTCTAATTCCTCCTCCGTGGACTTTGTTGCGTCTGTCTCTTCTGGAACATGGAAATATCTCGACACCTGATATTGTTTTGACGACTCTGCTCCTGGGCTAACTCCTTCTAACTCGGGAAAAGGCGTCGGTTGCTGTAATTTCTATGTCGTGCGCTCCTTCCCTTTGCTACTAGAAATTGAGATTGCATTCATCTCCCTTGTTGACGGTTGATCGCCTCTTATCTGATCGATTCCTTCGGGCGTTGGAAACTTCAGCAATTGGTGATATGTTGAAGGTACAACTTTCATCTCGTGTAACCATGGCCTTCCCAGGATAATGTTGTATCCCATGTCACCATCTACTACTTCGAAGAGAGTTGTTTTCATTACTCCTTCAGCATTTATGAGAAGAAAAATCTCTCCTCGGGTTGTCACACTTGCAAGGTTGAATCCATCAAGGAGCTTTGTTGCCGGAATAATGCTTCCGGTGAGTTTAGTTTGCTCCAATACTCTCCATTGTATGATATTAGCCGAACTTCTTAGATCCACTAGAACACGTTTAATCTTAAAATGTAACGTATTTAAAGAAATTACTACTGCGTCATTGGGTGGTAACAACAATACGTCTACGTCCCCCTCCGTGAAAGTGATATCGTCTTCCCGGAATCTTTTACTACGAGTTATTGATACTTTATCTTTTACGCTGCCGAAACAGTGACCCCATTAATCTCATTCCCCCCGAGAGAACATATTGATTGTTTGGCGTGGGGGTTCTTCTCCTTCTTTCGGAAGTTACGCGTTGTCTCTGTTACGACCACAATTGTTCTTAGCTCGGTCACTCAAGAATTCTCTGAGGTGACCATTCTTTAATAATGTTGCCACCTCCTCTCGGAGGTGTCGGCAGTCCCCTGTCCGGTGACCATTCGTCCCATCGTACTCGCACCATAAGTTGGGATCTCTCTAGCTAGAATCGAATCTCATAGGTCTCGGGAGTCATATATCTTTAATGTTTCTCATAGCTGACATCAACTCTACTATACTGATGTTGAAGTTATATTTCGATAACTTGGGGTACGAAGTGTCTCGACCCAAACCGTAGGGCCGCGACGGGCACCCGATGCCTATCTCAACCGAGTACTAACGTAACGTATCCTTCTTATCATACTATCATAGGTAAATAAATCGGGAAAGTCGTCGTGAGATAACTAAAATTAAACATAAGAGAATACTCGACATGGGATGAGCCAACATGATATAGAAGGTTATGCATGCGACATACGGGCCTATAAGTCCGACATGATCATTTATATACACAAAACATAGGCCGACAAGGCCATACAAGTATCCATATATATGAAATATGTCTACAAGCCTCTACGAGTACATAAATGTCATATTGTTCGAGATATGGAACCCCATACCAATCAATACATGTCCAAATCATACTGACCAGATTGGCAACTTCGGAGCAAGTGGAGTGCACCAACACCTTCTGCAGAGCTGATAGCTGACTAGGAGGACTCTCAACCTATCTATCGGGACCTGCGGGCATGAAACACAGCATCCCCAGACAAAAGGGATGTCAATACAAATAAAGTACCGAGTACGTAAGTCATAACAGTATTATGTAAAAGACATGAAAGAAACATGGAGTAAAGAACTCAACATGTAATTCTGAATAGATCTGTGAATCATGAAAAATTTATAATGTCATGCATGTGCTTATAAATGTCATAACATGCATAGGTATATGTGTACATAAAATGTCACAACTCAAACTAACCCCTGCCGTGATGGCGCCTATCGTGGAACTAGGCAAGCCGACTCATTTCCAAAACAAACCAATATTTTCATTTCAAAGATAATTTCAATGCTATTTAACATAAAAACCTTCGCAAAGGAGTTCAAATCAAAACAAAAGTGCGGAAGGAAAAGCCCGACATTGGGGTGTCACTAGTCATGAGCATCTACTACAATCTGTCTAACAATATCAAGGCTAACTCATCCTGGAAAATAGCTAAATACAACTAGAGGAAGATAAGAGGGAGAAGAGCAGGGGCTACGGTCGCCAAGCAGCTACCTTGCTATCCCCGAGAAACAAAAATCTTCAACCAGAATAATCAACAACCGCTACCGTGTCCAGCTACACCTGGATCTGCAAGGTGCAGGGAGTAACATGAGTACGCCAACTCAGTAAGTAACAACAATAAATAAAGACTGAGCAGTAGTGACGAGCAATAAAGCATATCAAGTTCATATCACAAAAATTCAGTAAAGTACAGCATGCGTTAAAAATCAGTATTTGAATCAAATCCTCTCGTTTAAACCTGGTTCCATTAAAAATTATTTAAAGATATTTTTCAGTAGTTTTTCAAACAAGGCTCAATGCAAAGGTGAGCAAAAATGATGAAATCATAAACAGCTCCTCGGGCCAAACCTCACAGTCACTCGTACCACTCGGGCATACCTCACAATCACTCTTGCCACTCGGGCATACCTCACAATCACTTATGCCTCCCAGTCACTCAGCACTCGGCACTCGCACTCAGTAGGTACATGCGCTCACTAGGGGTGTGTACAGACTCCCGAGGGGCTCCTTCAGCCCAAGCGCTATATCAAGCCAAATCATGGCATAAATCACTCAGGCCCTCGGTCTATATCAAACATGCTGCGGCGTGCGGCCCGATCCCATAATTATCCTCACAAATCAGGCCCTCAAATCACCAAATTACCCTCGGATTCAAGCCTAAGAACTTCTAAATTTTCAAATTCGGCAACCGATGCCGAAACAAACAAAACCACGTCCGAATGACCTCACATTTTGCACACACGTCACAAATGACTCTACGAACCCATTCCAACTTCCGGAATTCCATTCCAACCCCGAGATCATTTACACATAGGTCAACATCCGGTTGACTTTTTCAACTTAAGGTTCTAAATAAGAGGCTAAGTGTCTCGTTTCACTCTGAAATCACTTCGGGCCCGAACCAACTTACCTGGTATATCATAATATAGCTTAAGAGCATAAAGGAAATAGAAATGGGGTAAACGGGGCTATAACTCTCGAAACGACCGGCCGGGACGTTACATAACATCATCAAGACTCTGAGGGCATCCCGTCATATCATCTTGACCTTTGTTGGTAAAATCATCAACGTATACCAGCTGATCAGGTGGTGGTGCGTATATAATACCATAACCTTTTACCATATCCTATATACATACAAATATATATGTATATAACGACATCTAATCATGGGTCAATGTACATGTATAAATGACTGCAATACATAATGGAATAAGTCAGTAAGATTTCTCGGAATGTCATAAGATCAATATGCCGTAGGATAAATTTTAGCAACTTACGTATTTTTCTGATAACCATGAATAGAAGATATAATAATAGGACACATGGGGAATCAAGAACATAGGCACCCCCTAGTACTTCTATGAATAGAGTCATTTATGAACGTTTCGCGTTTGCACATTTCGTTTGTATCATATGGATTATGCCAAAAGGAAATAATGGATAGCCTTAACATACCTGTATGATCTCTTCCTTATTACTCAACCAAGCTCAACACAACTTCTTGCATCTACAACAAGTGAAATAATATTGCCTTTAACATATAATGTCGTACCATCGTATTTGGCTAGTCGTATGGCTTAAGAAAAATTGGAAAGGAACTCCCCTATTTTTAATGCATTCCAAAGAACACTAAGGGTCATCAACAGCCCAACAACAACAACTATAACTAACAATAGCAACAACAACAATATAATCCAATATGAGTTTCTCCGATTATCTTAACAATCATATTGAGCGGCAAGCTCGTTTTTACTCATAAAAAGATATAAATTGAATACAACTCTTATTACATAAATTAGTTTACAACCTTCAGAACATCATTTATATATACTATATTAATTTTAGTTCAAAACATCCACAAAATGCCTTCCAAAATAGCCCCATACGTCTAACACCTTAATTTTTATCGTCAATCACTTGTTTTTCATCTTTTCTTCTTCAATCAACTTAATTAATACCTAGAAAAGCTTAAAAACAGAAGACACAACATTATCAAATTATTTCTCACAATTTTCAGCCACCACAAACCATATATTTAGCCACAAAACAGTCCAATCAAAAAGACAACCATATCCCATGTGCTTTCAAGTGCTATCTTATGGTTCTTCACTCAAACAACACAACCAACACAAGATTAACCTTAGGAAAAATCAAGAAGATGTTATACGTACCTTGTACAGAAGCTATAACTCTAAACCCTATCTCAACTTAACTCACAATAACCCTCAATCACACCACAACATCATAAAAGCATTCTCTTGTAGTCTTTAACACCTTTGATGATGATTTGAGTTGATTTCCCTTGAGTTTGGTTCTTGGGATCTTGGGATATGTTAGGGAGGGTTTTAAAGAGCTTTTGGACGAAATTTGGGTGAGAAATGATCCGAAATGAGGCTGAAACATCTTTTAAAAGACGTAAGGTCGGTGGTCGTCTCAAGTGGGTCTCAACTGAGCTGCTTGCGCAGTCTCTCGAAAACCTAGATATCTCTCTACTCCGACGTCGTATCGACAAACGGTTTAATGCGTTAGAAACTAAACTCAAATACCTTCAATTTGTTATATAATATGTCCCAAAAAGACATCATAAAGCTTTAAAATGTATTTCCCGAAAAGCTTCATTTCAAGGCAAATCCTTAGTCGGTTTTTCCGCAACCTAAATTCGATTTTTCTCAAATTTTATATTTCATATCCAAACATCATATATATTCATATCATGACTTTAAACTCATTTAAATCATGATTAATAAGTCTCATATTCATATTAACTTACTTAAGACTTCGGTAAACCTTTCTTATCCTTGTAGAAGGATTTCGTCCTGGTTGAGCTTACATTAGATAATCCTATAATGACAGTGACGTCTGAAGTACGGGGTGTAATGACATGTCCCCTTAGAAACATTTGTCCTCGAATGATAACTCTTAAAAGTTTGCGAAAATGGGATGTACCATCATTAAATCACTTTATATACTTTCAAAGAGGATCTCATTTTCAAGCTTACATCAATTGATTTACGATGTACTTTCACGTACAAAAACATGGGGTGTAACATCATTCCCCCCCCTTTGGAAAATTCATCCTCAAATGTTGACTAATGCGCTTATCATTCTCATATCCTATGGCTCTTTTAAATACTTTAATATTGTTCTTTGTCATCTAGGCAACTGTTCTATGAATAAATCCAAAGGCCATGGCATTCCCCCCTTTAGGCCTCTTTCTCACGCCACGACTCGTGGTCAGAATTCTTCCAATCTCGTAACTATTACTACCTTCTATCATGCAGTGTATACAACTTTGTCCTTGTATGTGCGCCTATGCGACTCTTCTCTCATTCTCCCCAGCTAGTCTTTCTTTGTAGTACTTAAGGAGACTTTATGGCTCTTGAAAAGTTGCGAGTTTATTACATTGTATACCCGAAGGAATTGTCGATGTTCTTACTCGCCTACAAATATCCTTAGTTACATACCTCCGTGCCCTTGTGCTCGTAAGGTTACTTCTGAACTCAAATTTTGATTATTTCCTTAGTGGCACTCTCTCTTATTTCCGTAACACTTATACGGTACCTTTAATTACACCAACTCCTATCTAAAAAAATCTCAACGATTGCGATCTCGTATAAAAGAGATCGAATTCCCTATGCTGCGGTTCACTACGTTTATCTTGCATGATCTGTTGATTTGTCTATAACCTCTTGTCTAGCCATAACTAGGCTCTTCCTGAATCAACTACAGACTACTCGTTGGTCCATTCTCATATCTATATTCTATGTAACCCCTCTTGGGTTATCTCTTTTGTCTTAACTTACCTCCTTATGTATCAAGTGTTCATTCTTACTTATTTATCAATATCATCGGGTGCGGAACCCTTACTGCTTCTCCCCGGTGTCATGCTTGCATAATGTTCTGGAGTCATATCATATCTGTAGGATCTGAATAAATGCAATCTCATTCCTTTTACCTTTTTACCACATTCTTTATTTACTATTCTATAGTTACCTTTTCATTTTTTGCATCTTTTCACATCTTTACTGCCATCTTACCCGCCTTGCGGTAACCCTTCTATACCAAGGATAACTAAAGTTCTTATGCACGAGGGTGACACCTAGTATAATTGGCACACTTAGTCCCTTAAGCTTAACTTTGCTCATAGTGCTCGCTTTAGGGAAGCATCTTCCTGAATGACCTTTAAAAGTTATTCTTCTGTTGTCCATTCTATTATCGCCGGAACGTGATATCTAAAATTCTCATGATATAGGCTATTGTCAAATCATATATTTTGGTTTACTCTCGTTCAGAGGCTGAGCATGCAGATTATTTACGTACTGTACTCAGAGTTCTATAAGCAAAGGAAGTTGTATGCAAAATTCTCTAAATGTGAATTCTGGTTGAATTTTGTAGCCTTCCTTGGTCATATTATTTCAGGCGAGGGTATCCGAGTTGATACACAGAAGATTGAGGCAGTGAAGACTTGGCCTAGACCCACGACACCGACGGAGGTTCGTAGCTTCCTGGGTTTGGCAGGTTTTTAGGGGAGATTTGTAGAGGGTTTTTCTTCTCTTTCAGTAGTTTAGGGGAAATTGTTATGCATGACCTACACTTATTTCATGTTTATATCTTAGACGTATGCTTAGGGGTGTTCGATAGGATGAACTCGGGCACTCGTCACAGTCCATCGGTTTGGGTCGTGACAAAAGTGGTATCAGAGCACCTTTATCACGACCCAAACCGTAGGACCGCGATGGGCACCCGGTGCCTAACTCAACCGAGTACCAATGTAACGTAACCTTCTTATCCTACTATCATGGGTAAATGGACAGGAAAGACCGTCTTGAGATAACTAGAATTAAACATAAGAGAATACTCGACATGGGATTATCCAACATGATATAGAAGCTTATGAATGCGACATACGGGCATATAAGGCCGACACAATCATTTGTATACTCAAAACATAGGCCGACCAGGCCATACAAGTATCCATATACATGACATCTGTCTATAAGCCTTTACGAGTACATAAATGTCATAAAGTTTGAAATATGGCCCCGCCATACCAATCAATACATGTCCAAATCATACTGACCAGATAGACAACTCCGGAGAAAGTGGAGTACACCAACACCTTCTGCTAAGCTGATAGCCTACTAGGAGGACTCTCAACCTGTCTATCGGGAGGGCATGAAAAGCAGTGTCCCCAGGTAAAAGGGACGTCAGTACAAATAAAGTACCGAGTATGTAAGGCATGACAATAGTATATAAAAGACATGAAAGAAATATGGAGTAAAGAACTCAACCTGTAATTCTGAATAGCTCTGTGAATCATGAAAAATTAATAATGTCATGCATTTGCGTATAAATGCCATACCATGCATAAATATATGCGTACATAACATCATCAAGTCTCTGAGGGCATCCCGTCATATCATCTTGACCTTTGTGGGCAAAATCATCAACGTATAACAGTTGATCAGGTGGTGGTGCGTATATAACGCCATAACCTTTTACCATATCCCATATACATATAATATACGCGTATATAACGCCATCTGGTCATGGGTCAATGTACATATATAAATGAATGCAATGCATAATGGAGTAAGTCAATAAGATTTCTCGGAATGTCATAAGATCAATATGTCTTCGGATAAACTTAAGCAATTTACGTATTTTTTTAATACCCATGAACAGAAGATATAATAATAGGACACATGGGGAATCAAGAACATAGGCACCCCTAGTACTTCTATGAATAGAATCATTTATGAAAGTTCTGCATTTGGACATTTCGTTTGTATTATATGGATCATGTCAAAAGGAAAAATTGGATAGCCTTAACATACATGTATGATCTCTTCCTTATTACTCAACCAAGCTCAACACAACTTCTTGCATCTACAACAAGTGAAATGATATTGATGTTAACATATAATGTCGTACCATCGTATTTGGCTAGTCGTATGGCTTAAGGAAAATCGAGAAGCAACTCCCCTATTTTTAATACATCCCAAAGACCACTAAGGGTCATCAACAGCCCAACAACAACAATATAATCCAATATAAGTTTTTCCGATTATCTTAACAATCATATTGAGCGGAAAACTCATTTTTACTCATAACAAGATATAAATTGAATCCAACTCTTATTACATAAATTAGTTTACAACCTTCAGAACATCATACTTATATATACTATATTATTTCTAGTTCAAAACATCCACAAAATGCCTTCCAAAATAGCCTCATACGTCTAGCACCTTAATTGTTATCTTCAATCACTTGTTTTTCATCTTTTCTTCTTCAATAAACTTAATTAACACCTAGAAAAACTAAACAAAATCAGCCACAACATTATCAAATTATTTCTCACAATTTCCAGCCACCACAAACCATATATTTATCCACAAAATAGTCCAACGAAAAATACAACCATATCCCATGTTCTTTCAAGTGATATCTTATGGTTTTTCACTCAAACAACACAACCAACACATGATATTTTCCATAAGGTCGGTGGTCGTCTCAAGTGGGTCCCAACCGAGCTACTTGCGCAATATCGCGAAAACATAGATATGTCTTTACTCTGATATAGTATCGACGAACAGTTTAATGCGTTAGAAACTAGACTCAAAGACCTTCAATTTTGTATATAATATGTCCCAAAATGACATTATAAAGCTTACGAAATGTATTGCTCAAAAGCTTCATTACAAGGCAAATCCTTAGTCGGTTTTTCCGCAACTTAAATTCAATTTTTTCCAAACTTTATATATCATATCCAAACATCATATATAGTTGTATCATGACTTTAAACTCATTTAAATCATGATTAACAACTCTCATATTCATCTTAACTTACTTATGACTTCGGTAAACCTTTCTTATCCTTGTACAAGGATTTCGTCCTTTTTGAGCTTACATTAGATAATCTTATAATGACAGTGACGTCTGAAGTACGGGGTGTAATGACATGTCCCCTTAGAAATATTTGTCCCCAAATTTTAACTCTTAAAGGCTTGCAAAAATGGGACGTAACATCATTAAATCACTTTATATACTTTCAAAGAGGATCTCATTTTCAAGCTTACATCAATTGACTTACGATGTACTTTCACGTACAAAACCATAGGGTGTAACAAGAAGGATCCCGAGATCCTGACGTCTCCTTATCCTGGAGTGATCTATTGTTTCAACCACGATAGGTCCCTCTGTCAGCTATGAACTTGTTTGATGCCCGGAAGTTTCTGCCACGGCCTTCGGTCGGCTCGTAGGGCAAAAACCGGCCCCTCGAAGTCCGTCTATCCGCGTCGTAGTCATCCTTCGATTTTTCTCTGCTCTTCTCCCATCCTTTGGACGATAATGTAGAAACGACTTGATCATCTTCGATCCTTATCTTTGACTCATATCGGTTGTGTACATCTGCCCAAGTTGTTGCTTGAAACTCAAGCAGGCTCTCCTTCAGCTTCCGGGAAGCATCTGAACTTCTTGGATTTAATCCTTTGGTGAATGCTTCAGCTTCCCATTCATCCGGGACGGCCGGGAGCAACATTCTTTCTTTCTGGAAATGAGTAACAAACTTTCATAATAATTTAGATTCTCCCTGCGCGATCCTGAATATGTTGGCCTTCCAAGCTTGCACTTTTCTGGCCCCAGCATGAGTCTTAATGAAGGAATCCGCGAGCATCTTGAAGGAATCTATGGAATGCTTGGGTAATAATGAATACCATGTTTGAGCTTCCCTCGTGAGATTTTTTTCGTATTTCTTTAGCAACACAGATTCAATTTCGTGGCGAGCTAAATCATTTCTTTTCACCGTCGTTGCATATGTAGTAATATGCTCCTGTGGGTCTGAAGTTCCATCATACTTTGGAATTTCAGGCATTTTGAACCATTTTGGGATTAGTTTTGGAGCTGCACTCGGCTTGTATGGTAATTGACTATACTTCTTCGAGTCCGAGACTTTCAATAATGGTGGCGCACACGGGATTTGATCCATGCGGGATTTTACTTCCCTTACGAACCAAAAAAGTTCATCCTTGAACAGATCGTTCTCATTGTTGAGACCGGATCTGCTCCCCACAGCCCTGTCGGAGCCAACTTCACCCCTGGGAGTGTTATTATCGACTCTCTACGTTGTTTGGTCTACGGGAACAACGGGAGGAATTGGATCTCTTCTGTGTGCATTATTCGAAGGACCTGATAGAGCGTGCTTCAGTTCCGTCAATATCTGATCATGCCGAGTGAGATGGCCTAGAATGATTGCATGTTGCTCTTGCAGGACCCTTACCACATACGCTACATGCTCCTCATCATCATCATCGGTAGTTGTCTCCCAAACCTGTCGAGGGTACTATCTGTCATGCACTGGCAAGTCGTCATTCCCCTCACTACAGGTTTCACTGATTGAATCCTCGAAATGAGGCTGATCCCCTCAAATTTCAGGGTTGCGTGTGTCGTTAACAGTGTTATCTCTCATTTTTGTGATTTTTTTCTAAGACAAAGTAATCAAAACACGTTAGTAAAAATGGCAAAGATCAATTTAATTGCATGACTGTCTAGGCCCCACGGTGGAGGCCAAACTGTATACCTATAAAACGGTACAGTTGACAATTCCGGGATATTTTTTTCGGGAACAATGATGTTGAGATCAAAAAGCAAGAAGGTACAATTGTATAAAGCTTTGTATAGAATAGAGTATAAATTGAGCCAGAAAGTTTGTGTCCTTTAAAATAATGACTGAGCTCACTATTGTAACGACCCGACTGGTCGTTTTGAGTATTAAAACCTCATTCCCCCATTTACTATTCAATTTATGCTTTATAGCTGTTATGTAACTTGTCGAGGTAGTCAGTTCGGGGCTGGTGAGGTTTCAGAATGAATTGAGACACTTAGTCTCAAGGATGAAATCTTAAGTTGAAAATTATTGACTGAATGTTGACTTATGTGTAAATGACCCCGGAATATATTTTGATGATTCCAATAGCTCCGTATGGTGATTTTGGACTTAGGAGCGTGTCCGAAAAAGTTTTTGGAAGTCCATAGTTAAATTAGGCTTGAAATGGCTAAAATAGATATTTAAGCTTGGCAGTTTAACCGAGGAGTTGACTTTTTGATATTGGGATCGGAATCTGATTCTAAAAATTTGAATAGGTCAGTTATATTATTTATGACTTATGTGCAAAATTTGAGGTCAATCAGACTTGATTTGATAGGTTCCGGTATCGAATGTAGAAGTTGAAAATTCTTAAGTTTCATTAACCTTGAAATGGGGTATGATTCGTGGTTTTAGCATTGTTTGATGCGATTCAAGGCTTCACCTAAGTTCGTATGATGTTTTAAAACTTGTTGGTATATTTGGTCGAACTCTCGGGGGCCTCGAGTGAGTTTCGGGGTGGTTAACGGACTAGAATTGGACTTGTGAGAATTGCTGAAGCATACCAGTTTCTGGTGTCATCGCACCTGCGGAGGGGTTGTCCGCAGGTGTGGACTCGCAGAAGCGAGCGTGTGGTCACAGGTGCGAGGCTAGCTTGGCCCAGCCGGGAGCGCAGGTGCGAGAAGAGAGCCGCAGATGTAGAGACGTGACCGCAAAAGTGGAAAGGTCCGGCCTAGGGCAGGGTCGCAGAAGCGAAATGCCCTCCACAGAAGCGGGTTCGCAGGTGCGAGCCTTGGTTTGCATGAGCGAGATTTTTGGCTTTAAGTCGAATCTGTATCTGCGATGGAATTTCTGCAGGTGCGGCGTCGCATGTGCGACTGGAAGCCCGCAGAAGTGAAAATCCCTGGACAGAACATATAATTCGGGGGTTGGTCATTTTTACCCATTTTTGGATTTTAAGAGCTCGGGTAAGGCGATTTTCATGAGTTTTTTCAAGAAAAATATTGGGGTAAGTGTTCTCAACTCAATTTTGGTCAAATTACCCGAATCCATGGTTGTTTTTAACATTTAATTGGTGATTTGAGTTGGAAAATTTTTGAAAACTCTCTTGGTTTAAATTGATGGTTCGAGGGTCGAGTTGATGTCGGAATTTAGTAAAATTTATATTTTTGGACTCGTGGTTGAATTGGCGTTCATATTTTGTAACTTTTGTCGGGTTTTGAGATGTGGTCCCTACGGCAATTTTTGAGTTAAATTTTGGATTTTTATTGAAAAATCTGTACTTTCATATGGAATTAATTCTTATAATTTGTATTGACTGAATCGAATTAATTGTGACTAGACTTGAGCCGATCGAAGTTAGAAAATCGAGGAAAAGGCATTCTTATTGACTGATTGAGCTTGGCTTGAGGTAAGTGACTTGTCTAACCTTGTATGGGGGAAATCCCCTTGGATTTTGGAACTGTTGTAACCATTTGTGATATGTGAGCGTCGTGTAAGCGAGGTCACGAGTGCATACACAAGCTGAATATGGAAAATTCGGTTCTTGTTGATTTGCCATCTTTTGAATTTCCTTAACTGAGTTGTCTTCTTTTAAATTCTTTAACTGAGTTGCCTTAGCATATGTAGTGATCATGTTTATCCTAGTATCACATGTCTACGTGCCTTAACTCTTACGTGCAATATGTGCAACATGCTTAGCTAAATTACCTGCTTTCCTTGATTTGATTTAAATCTTTAACTGTAAGATTTCTTGCTGAAAATTTGTTGTTCCTCCGACTACCTGCTGCATATTTACTTTTGGAACTATGAAGCGATTCCTCAAAAGATCCCCCTGTACTGTATATTTACTTTTGGGACTACCAAGCGGTTCCTCGAGAGATCCCCCTGTACTGCATATTTTCTTTTAGGACTATGAGGTGGTTCCTCGGGAGATCTCCATGTACTGTATATTTACTTTTGGGACTACGAGGCGGTTCCTAGGGAGATCCTCCTATACTGCATATTTACTTTTGGGACTACGAGGCGGTTCCTCGGGAGATCCCCATATACTGTATATTTACTTTTGAGACTACGAGGCGGTACCTCGGGAGTGCCCCTGTTGTTTACCTCTAATTATTGTGTTGTTATCTTTCTGTAAATTTTATTTATTTCTTAGTCACTTCATTGCCCTATTATAAATTTTTACCTTATTTATTATTATTTTCAGTAGGGCCTGACCTGACCTCGTCACTACTCTACCGAGGTTAGGCTTGAAACTTAGTGGGTACTACTGTGGTGTACTCATACTACGCTTCTGCACATCTTTTTGGCAGATCCAGGTACTTCCTATCAGACCAGATATCTGTGAAGTAGTTGTACACAGAGACTTCAAGGTACATCTGACAGCGTCTGCAGACCTCGGAGTCCCCTTCTATATTTATTATTTCGTCTTCCTAATGTCTCTTTAGACTCTAATGTATTGAGACACTTAGAATAAATTCGTAGAAGCTTGTGACTTATATCTACCGGGTTTGGGAGTTGAAATCATTGAATTGCAGTTTTATATTAATTGCATAGGTTGAGAATTTGGCTTCAGTTTTATTTTATGTATTTTCGCAAAAATTGTTAGGCTTACCAAGTCTTAGAGACTAGGTGCCATCACGACATCCTACGGAGGGTGAATTTGGGGTCGTGACAACTATTTATAGTTATCTCTAGGGAAGGAGGTCCTAGGATCATGCCCTCTTTTAATGTCAATTATGAGGGTCATTGATGAAGATGTAACGTTGAACATAAATGCCAAATTCTCTATAACAGACCGTCGCTCTTAATATTGCAGAATATTTCCTAGTAAATGCTACCGAGCTCAGAGCATTTACTACACCTTTATGATTGTTATCCTTTCCGATGGCAAGCGGAACTGCTGCATCCGGACTTCCGCCATTCTCATCTTGGGTTTCATGTGTCCTCATTTTAGATAACCATGTGTCATATCATATTTTACCTTATACATAGCCATTACTCCAATGTACAGATTTTTCTCCTCTTGACCACCCTAAGTACCGATTTTTCTCTACCCAGGGTATATTTCTTTCCCAGTGTAACTTTTATTCTCTTTCTACGTCTCCCTCAGAACTTTTCCTTTTCCCCCTACCTTTTACTTTTCTCTCTCTTCCATTTGCATTTATATTTTATTTATTTATTTGGTTACTTAGTAGTTAGCAAGTGGCTTTTACAAAGACACTTATATAAACCTGAACATGCATTTGTCCACTAGCACAATTCATTTAACATCCTCTCCTTTCCATATATTCATTTTGTAATTTGAGCTGCTACTTAAAAAATAGTGAAACGCAATAATTTTGCTTCTTATTCTGTACAAATGTCTGCTTCTTCTTCTTATTTTTTGTTTATGTGATTGCTTATTGTTTTTCTTCTTCTTTTTCGGGTCCTAATAATATTTTATGAGTACAGATTTTTTGAAGTGGATATTGGTGGTGAGTTAAAATTTTAATGGTGTTTGGAAGATACAATGTAATTTCATATAAAAGTTTTATATACGCAATGTATAAAACTTTATTTGTTCATAGTTTCCAAGAAATAATTTGATGAAATATTTTCAATAATTAGAGAAATTTGTTAGAATGACACAAAAAATTTAAAAAATATCTATACATGATTATTTTATCTGTGCTTTTATATGAGTGATACCTTAAGGAGAAAAATATGAAGGTATACACAAACTTTTCGAAATTCTTAAGGGGTCGTTTGGTACGCGAACTAAATTATCTTGGGATTGTAATCCCAGGATTAATTTATACCATATAGGAGGTGGGATAAAATAATTTCAAGTTTGATTAGATAATGTGGGATAAGATGGGATATTCTGGATTAAGTCTGGGATTAAATTTATACCGTGTTTGGTTGGAGGTATAAATTTATCCCACGATTAATTTATACTTCCAACCAAACACGGTATAAATTTAATCGCACGTCTTATCCCACCTTATCCTTCGTACCAAACGACCCCTAAGGAGAAAGCGAGATTTGAAATTATAATTTTTATAATATTCTAGCATTGATCTTTTTTCTTCTTATTTTAATACAAAATAACAAATACTTTTGGTAGAGGTGTCTTGTCCAAATCAGAATTTAGAACTTACATTCTAGCATTGAGTATTGTTTAGTTTATGCGGAGTCTTATTTCCCCAGAAGGTTCTTCAAGTGAATGTAGGATTGAAGCATTTTTTTGGGACGGCTTAAGACCAGCTTCAAGTAACAGAAACGGAGAAAATCAAGAGCAGAAAAAACCATCCCAACACCCATGGTTAGGGGCTGAGAATGATCATCTATGGGACCATAACCCGAGGGTCGTCTGGTCTAATGACCATGTCTCATCAAGCAGACTTGATTTCTCGTCTCCTTAGAACTCAAGGATACAGTGGTGACGAGCCTACAGAATAGATCTTATTCAAGTAAGGTCGTAAACTTCATCTTCGCCATTTGTGCTTATAGATGCCTTCTCTGTGCTATAAAGTTTTAACAGGATTTCATTTTCTACTATTTCGAAATGAAAGCAGACCGCTTGGTGTTAACAATTTCTATAGGGTTATGGAATATTGGAAGTTTTGAGAAATTCAACAAAACGAGAAAGGGACAAAAGTAGGTTTTGAGAAGATTGAGAAATCTTGCCGGTTCTTATTGTACCTCTTCTCTCTCCAAATCAACCAGAACTATAACACATTTGTATTTTTTTCTACACATAGAAAAAGAATAAAAGTTATACACGTAGACTCTGCTAATAAGGAAATTAGATTTGCAGTAACAGTTTAAAGTAAAAAGAAATCTCTTCAAGTTTAAGGTACATCTTTCCCATTTTTCTAATGTCTTTTATGGCATTACTAACATTTTCTGATATATTGAGATAGAGAAATTTATTGTGACATTAAAAAGCTAAAACATTTAAATGGAATTATTTACATATATATATATATATATATATATATATATATATATATATATATATATATATATATAGAGAGAGAGAGAGAGAGAGAGAGAGAGAGAGAGAGAGAGAGAAATTCGATATGTTATCGGAATGTTGTAATTTTTAATATAAAAATCTGATTTAAAGCTTGCCATATTAGAGGGACATACAACTTTTATCACTTGGCATTCTTTTGAGGAATTACATGTGCTACTTTATTTGAGTTTGTTAAAGGTAAAAAATGCCTGCAGTTATTGTTGTTATTTTTGAAATTCCACCATATACACAAACTGCATTAATATGTCCTTTGTTTTCTACCTTTCACTCATATGCTTATTTGTTTGGAATACACATGTATTGAGGATATAGATACAAGGGTAGTTAAGTAGTTATAGTGTAGAGGGTAATTATATAATTGTGGATTAGTTTGTTTAGAATAATGTATTAATACGGTAGCTTCCTTATTCAATACACATATATAAGAGTTCTCACTTTCCTCAGTCTCTCTTCTCTCTTCTAACTATGTCCAAGCTTTAGCTCAAGCACTTTCATGGCAGTCTCCGACATGGTATCAGAGTTATCAGAGAAGATCTAAACACGCCTCTTCATCACTCGATTGCAGAAGCTAGAGCTCAGTTAGAAGATAGACGATTTCTCAAAACTCTGACATTTTCTTCGATTCAGAAATGGGGGAAAACAAAATTGACCATACGCATCCGATGTTCGTGCATCCATCAGACACTCCGAGCTCAGTGCTAATTCCGGTTCAGCTCAAAGGATCCGAGAACTATGGCTTGTGGCGGATATCGATGAAGATTGCACTTCACGCTAAGCAAAAATTAGGGTTTGTTGATGGTAAACACACCAAGGCTTCATTTCTGGCAGCATTGCATAAGGATTGGGAAACTTGTAACGCTATAGTCCTTTCATGGATCATGAATACTGTATCACCAGATATGCTCAGTGGGATAGTGTATGCATCGAATGCCCGAGCTGTGTGGGAGGATCTTTGTGAAAGATTTGATAAGGTTAATCAAATGAGGATCTATCAGCTACATAGGGAAATTGCAACAATCTCTCAAGGTACCGACTCTATTTCTACATATTTTACAAAATTGAAGGAGTTGTGGGGCGAATTTGACGCAATTGTGTCGCCTCCTAGCTTTGTAAAGGACTATGTTGAGCTTTTGAATCAACAGAGGCTACTTCAATTTTTAGGAGGTCTAAATGACTCATATAATCAGGCAAGTCATCAAATCCTTATGAAATCCACTGAATCTAGTCTAAATCAAGCATATGCCATTGTTATCGAGGATGAGACTCAGAAAGGATCATCAGGGCGTGACTCTACAGGTCTCAACTCACTAATGGAGGGCAATGACATTACTGCACTTTAGAGTACTAAAGGGCCTCAGATGCATAAACCTAGAAAGAATTTCAATATACAGTGTGAATTCTGTAGAATGAAAGGACACATCAAAGAGAATTGTTATCAATTGATTGGATATCCAACAGATTTCAAGGGCAGAAGAAAGCCATTGGCTAATTCAGCACATTTTGGTAACTCTGCACAACTAGAGAATCATGGACAACATTAAGGAATGGGAAATAATTCAGGAAATGGAAACACAGGTTATGGAGCTACATGACCATTAGGTCCAAATGTTGATTATACCAACGCAGGTTATAGAGGATCAATATGTAGTTTTGCAGGTGTAGAGAAAGATTAAGGATTGAGCATGCAGATGCCAATGCAATTCACTCCAGAACAATATGACCAGATTCTGAAGATGCTAGAAAAGGATAATACACTTGAGCCAACAGCTAATGCAGCAGGTATAACTGGCCCTCTAATGCTTGCAAATGCAGTTAGTGTAACTCATTCTACTGATAGTAAAGCAAAGGATGATAAGTGGATAGTAAATACAGGGGAAACAGATCACATGGTGTCAAACAATGAAATGATCTCTAAGCCTAAAGAGCAGTCTAAAAGTATAGGTGGAAAAGTTCATTTGCCAAATGGAGATAGTTTGGCCATTTCTTGTGTAGGAAATTCTGAATTGGATCAAGGGATTATATCCAATATGCTTTGCATCCCAGGTTTTAAATACAATTTACTGTCAGTATCAAAACTGACTAGGGAACTAAACTGTTGTATGTTGTTCTTTCCAGATTTTTGCCTAATGCAGGACCTTCACACTGGGAAGGTAAAGGGGACTGGTAGGCTGAAAGGAGATCTATACTATTGGCCTCACAGTGATAGAGATAGGGTTCAAGCCTCATAGCACTGTGTGTGACCAATGAAGAAGAGCTATGGCATAGAAGACTTGGGTACATTCCACATAAGGTTCTACATCAGATGCACGTAATAAAACAAAGTAGGTTTCATAGTAATAATGTCTGTCCTGTTTGTCCTTTGGCAAAACAGACAAGATTTCCTTTTCCACAAAGTACTAGTAGAGCTTCTAAAGCGTTTGATTTGATACATGGTAATGTATGGGGTCCTTATAAAATCCCTACCTATGATGGGAATAGATTTTTCCTCACTTTAGTAGATGACTATAGTAGAATGGTTTGGATATTTCTGCTCAAACTTAAAAGCGATGTATCTACTATAATAAAAGACTTCATGACTCTTGTAAAGACTCAGTTTAACAGTGCAATAAAGGTATTCAGGACAGACAATGAAACAGAGTTCTTTGACTCACATTGTACAGACATGTTTAGGAATGCAGGTGTAGTTCATCAAATTTCCTGTGTCTACACACCTCAGCAGAATAGAGTGGTAGAAAGGAAACACAGACAGATTCTTGAAGTTGCTAGGGCCATCAAGTTTCAGGGAAGAATTCCACTGAGGTTCTGAAGATTTTGTGTGCAGAATGCAGTATATCTGATCAATAGAATCCCATCCACAGCATTAGCAGGAAAGTCTCCTTTTGAAATGTTCTATGGTCGACCACCTAGATTGCAGCATCTCAGGGTTCTGGGAAGCCTATGCTATGTTACTGTCACTGATAAAAGTGACAAATTTAGAGCTAGAGCAGAACCAGCAGTGCATATGGGATATTCATCCACTCAAAAGGGTTATAGGCTATACAGTCTCACTAACAAGCTTTTTTTTGTAAGCAGGGATGTATCTTTCAAGGAATACACTTTTCCTTTCAAGACCACAACTTCCACAGGCAGGAGGCCTAATGCTGAGCAGTTTATTGATGCATATGATGCTTTCATCATTGATCCTACCTCCGAGGTATCAGAGATAACTCTTGATTCAGTAATAGCACCTTCACCTTCTCCTGAGGCTTTCTCAGCTCCTAACCCTGAGGCTTCCTCAGCTCCTAATCCTGAGGCCTCCTCAGCTCTTAATCCTGCTGATCCAGCTTCTGAGACTCTGCAGCAGCCTCACTTCACATCACCTCCTACAGCAGTGATGCCACACCCAACTATGGCTCCCTTACATGATTTGCCAGAAGAAGGACTAAGGAAGTCTACTAGGACTTCCAAACCACCTGGCTAGCTCAATGTCTTTGTTCATGGAATGCCAAAAGCTAGTCCTTCTACTGCTTTGGGTTCTAGTTATCCCATGTCTGCATACATGTCATATGCTTCATTGTCTCCATCTTACTTCAAAGCACTTTGCTCTTTCTCGGCTATTACAGAACCAACTTTCTATGCTGCTGCTCTTCAAGATCCTAAGTGGATTGCAGCCATGGATGCAGAGTTACAGGCCCTACATGACAACCACACCTGGAGGTTAGTTCCTTTGCCAATTGAAAAGAGAGCTATAGGGTGTTAATGGGTGTTTAAGGTGAAATACAATGCCAAAGGTGAGGTGGAAAGGTACAAAGCTCGCTTAGTGGCCAAAGGTTATACACAACAAGAGGGTCTTGATTATCAAGAGACCTTCTCACCTGTGGTAAAAATGGTCACAGTAAAGACTGTTTTATCCTTAGTTGCTATGAAAGGATTGAAGTTGCACCAAATGGATGTCTTCAATGCTTTTCTTCAAGGTGATTTGCTGGAAGAAGTGTATATGACTCCACCCCCTGGTCTTCTAGGTGAGGGGGAGCCTCCTAGAGTTTGAAAGCTTCATAAGTCCTTGTATGGGCTCAAGCAGGCCTCTAGGAAATGGAACTTGAAGCTCAGTGAGGCCCTCTCATCCTCAGGTTTTGTACAGAGTCATCATGACTATTCCCTCTTCAGTAAGAGGTCTGGTTCTGACTTGGTAATTATCCTCGTATTTTTGGATGACCTCTTAATCACTGGATCATCTCCTCAGTTAATTCAGGATGCCAAAGTTGTTCTTCAACATCACTTCAAGATCAAGGACCTGGGGAGATGAGATACTTCCCTTGTCTTGAAGTTGCAAGAAGCAGACATGGCATTTTGGTTTGTCAAAGGAAGTTCACTCTTGATCTCATTGCCACACTTGGGCTTGCAGGTTCTAAACCAGCCTGCATACCTCTAGACATAAGCCATAAGCTCACCAGTGCAGAATATGATCATGCCAATGCACATGGAACTCTAGATACTGATAAATTGCTTAGTGATCCAAGCTGCTATCAGAAATTAGTTAGAAAGCTATTGTACCTTACCATGACAAGGCCAGACATCAGTTATGCAGTACAGAACTTAAGCCAGTTCATGCACAAGCCAAAGAAGTCACATATGGAAGGAGCATTGAGGGTGGTAAGGTACCTAAAGAATGAACCTAGGTTGGGGATTCTGCTATCATCTCAATCTTCTGACCAACTCACAGTATATTGTGATGCAGACTGGGCCACTTGACCAATGACTAGAAGGTCACTGAGTGGGTTTGTAATAAAGCTGGGTGACTCTCTTATCTCTTGAAAGTCCAAGAAACAAAATACAGTGTCAAGGAGCTCTGCAGAAGCTGAGTACAGAAGTATGGCCAATGCAATAGCAGAAGTGGTCTGGTTAACAGGGTTGTTCAAAGAGTTGAATGTGGGCTTGAAACTTCCAGTGAAGTTGTATTGTGATAGTAAAGAGGCTATTCAGATTGTTGCAAATCCCATCTATCATGAAAGGACCAAACATATCGAGATTAACTGCCATTTTATTCGAGAGAGAATTCAACAAGGCCTAATCCAGACTGCACATGTCTCTACAAACCTGCAGATAGCAGATGTACTAACCAAAGGACAGGGGAAGGCATAACATGATTTTCTATTGTCCAAGCTGGGAGTGTACAACTTATTCACATTACACAGCTTGAGGGGGGGTATTGAGGATATAGACACAAGGGTAGTTAAGTAGTTACAGTGTAGAGGGTAATTATGTAATTTGTGGATTAGTTTGTTTAGAACAATGTATTAATACGGTAGCTTCCTTCTTCAATACACATATACAAGAGTTCTCATTTTCCTCAGCCTCTCTTCTCTCTTCTAACTATGTCCAAGCTTTAGCTCAATCACTTTCATGGCAGTCTCCGACAACATGTTTTGGAAAAGAAAGATTGCTGCAATCAAAAGGTAGGACACAACACTTCTGTCGAGGGACCTATGAATGATCATGCACTTCCCAACAAGATGAAGATTTTGAATAACCCTATATTACAACGGACCAATTTAAAATCAATCATATCATTATTATGTCAATATGAGCTGTATACATCAGAGCTAGCATCAGGCTGATTGTGAGAGCCTCAAACCTTATATAGATTGGCCCAGGTCTCGTGCCTTTACAACGGTCAAATTTTGTAGGCTTGTAATTTCTTAGAGAGCTTATACATCTTCTAATTCTATCTAGAATATATAAGAGTGAAGTTGAGCTTATATTATTAGAAGGACATGTCCTTGATCAAGGAATGGTTTTCATTAGAAAAAGCAAAGGTAGATCTGCTAATGTTTAATATCGGTGTGATGAAATTAGCTTGTTTCTGTAGAAATGGATCGGACGGAGCTCCTAAGTCATGAAAGTCTATTTCATCTTAGTGAAAGTCTTAATACTACTCAAAATTACCCTTCTATTATATGTAGTAGTTCCTAATTTGTCCGTACAAAAAGTTTTCATTGGCAAACATATGGAGTAACTATCAAAAATTAAATTTTATCATACGGTTCCTTCTTTGCTAGTAGGTCCGTCACCCTATTGTGCTAATAGTTTTGAAAGGAAGTAGCTTACCGATAATAATTTGTTTTGATTTTTAAGTTCAAGTTGAATCATTTTGAAAATTAACAACATGTAGATTATTAGTCTCTTGCCTTGTCGATAAAGTGTGTATAGGTAATCATGAAGGCTTATGGCTTATAGCCCGTTTGTGCTTTTCTCAAAAGTATTTTTACTAAAAAGCAATTTATGGTTGATTAATTAATTTGAAAAGCACTTCTGCGCAGCAATTAGTGTTTGGCCGAGCTTTTAAAAATTATTTTTAAGTATAGTTTTTCTCAAAAATGCTTTTCAAAAAGTGTTTTTGGAGAAACTACTTTTTTCTACTTCTCTAAAACTGCTTCTACTTCTTCTCAAAATCACTTTTTTTTCTTCCAAAAATTTGGCCAAACACTTCAAATTTGAAAAAATTATTTTTTTTTAGGAAAAAAAAAGTATTTCTAAGATTGGAGAGGGGTGTTAGACTAGTGGCCTCCATCGCATTTTAGAGGGGTGTCCGATTAAGAAGCCCCAAGCAGTGGAGCGTCATAATTTATGATAGCAAAGGCTTGCGTCTGTGCGGCACCTACCCAATTCTAACTCCATGATTTATCGGCCCAATGAGTAACATTATTGTTAAAAGAAATTGCAGAAAAATATGATACTTTTGGGGGTGATCTGTAACTTTTGAATTCCACTAAAATTCATCACCTATAAAAGATTTTTGGGACACTTTAGAATATAGATGACAAAATACTAAGAAACTATAATTTAGTTGAAAAATGTCTAGTTTGCTAAAAGCTTAACCAAAATTACTCATGTAAAAGAGTAATAGAATACTAGAAGAGAACTATTCTAAGCTTCTGTTTGGATAAGTTCTTTTTTTTTTATACTTCTTTTCAAAATATTTTAAAAATATTGTTTAGTTGTACAATATTACTAGTTCTGGGCAATTTTTGAAGATAATTTTTTCAAGTTTGAAAAAGTGGTTTATACTAGTTTTTCAATTTTTTGTATTTTTCTACTCGTAAAACTTCAATTTCTTTTCAAATAAAATGCATGTTCAAACATAATTTTAACTTCCAAAAATTATTTCTCATCTCATCTTTAAAAATATTTTTTTCAAGTTTCAACCAAATTTATATTCAAATGCTAGTTAAAACTTTGATGTAGTAAAATCTAAGCAAAGTCCAAACCCATTATTTTATATTAACCTCAACTAGAAGTAGAGAAGCTCGACTCAATAAAACGAAAAAGACGAAAAGGACAATATATCAGTTTCATCAATAGAAAAAAGATCATAGAAATAATAACATAATTATAAGAACCATAAAATAGTTGAAACGTAATAACAATAACCAGTAAATAAGGCTTGGTGCTATGAAAAACAGGAGAATAATGTGAACACAATATTAACCACTAGCGATCTAAGACAAATCCTATCAGACTAGCCTCACACCCGGAACGAAGTAGAAAAATGCCTGACTACCTCCTAATATACAACTCTAATGCTCGATCTCCACACCATCCTATCAAGGACCATGTTCTCGAAAATTTGAAGCCACACCATGTCCTGCCTTATCACCTCTCCTCAATACTTCTGAAGTCGCCCTCTACCTCTTCTCGTACCCGCCAAAGCCAACCACCCACGCCTTCTTACCGGGGTATCATGGCTTCTCCTCTGCACATGTCCAAACCATTTGAGCCTCGATTTCCGCATCTTGTCATTTATAGGAGCCACGCCCACCTTCCAAATATTAGATGGTTAAAAAGATTGAAAAGAGATTTAAAATTCAAAATTTTATATGTTCGTATTGAGTAATTTTCACCTTTTTAAAGAAAAAAAATACTTTTTGTGAGAATCGGTTTGTGTTTGGCTAATTAATTTGAAAAGCACTTTTGAGCAATAATTAGTGTTTGTCTAAACTTTTAAAAACTGCTTATAAGTATATTTTTCTCAAAAATACTTTTCAGAAAAGTTCTTGGGGGGAAAAGCTATATTTTTCTGCTTCTCAAAATCAACTTCTTATCACGCCCAATTATGCCTTATAAAAAGGACTAAGCGGTCGCTGCAAAAATAATCCGGTTCACGAGTCCGGAGTCGAATCCCACAGGGAACTAACCTATTTGCTACAACCTTTAGTATCGCTAATGATAAGCTCATACAATTTTTAGAGTTTGAGATTTTATTTGATAATTAACAGAAATTATTTAACTAAGAAAAAAATGACAATAAAACTATCAATAAGCAAGAATGAAGTTAAATTCAATGGTAAAAGAATCTAGGGTTATTGATTTTCACAATTGTCGGATTAATTCCTGACACGTTAGCTATAATCTCGATGTAACACTCTATAAATATGACGAGTTCTTGCTTACCGTACTTATCTCTCGATCAATTACGATAATTTACTAGAAGCATTCTCTCGAGCTACTCTAGTTGACAAATTGTACAACTCATAAATATTACACCAAAACTTCGTTATCTCTA
This sequence comes from Nicotiana tomentosiformis, assembly GCF_000390325.3. NCBI lineage: Eukaryota > Viridiplantae > Streptophyta > Magnoliopsida > Solanales > Solanaceae > Nicotiana > Nicotiana tomentosiformis. Next base: position 8,869,220 of record NC_090813.1, read on the forward strand.
ATCCTGCTTTTAAATTCAAGTAATTAATCTCTTAACTTACTCAAAAGTTGCGTTGTTTAATAATAATCTAATCAAGTGTTCTTTCTCAAGCAACACTAGATAACTAGACACGATTAATCAAGAGCCCTTTCAATTAATCACAAGGAACACATAGTTGAACAATTATAAAGTAAAAATAGCTCAATTATATCAAAACGTAATCAAGACTTCATCCAATAATTAGTTCCATCAACCCTAGATGACGGGTTTAGCTACTCATACTACTATGCAAGATTACAACATAAAAAGTCATAACCTGCAATGGAATTAAGAAGAAGATGATGAAAAACGCGTAGGAGAATTCTCCGTCTTGCTCCTTTTGTGTTCTTGCCTCCAAAGTTCTTCTAAAAACAGAGCTACCCTCTTTTTGGGCGAGTTGGGCTTCATATAAGTCAAGGTTATTCATCTCTCAAATTACAAAACTGACCTTGGACGATTTTTCCCGGAAGAACATGCGCGGTCGCGCATCGACCGCGCACTTTGGCTAGTTTCTGCCTGACATGTGCTGCCCAGTGCGCGGCCGCGCATCGACCGCGCACCTAGAGGATTTTCTGCAGCATTTTTTATTTTCTTCTTTTTAAGCGCGCTAACTTCCAATTGGCCTTCAATGCTCCATATTAGTTCCGAAACACTCTTTAACGTCCCCATAGCCCGGAATTGCTCCTGCAAAGCATAAAGTTCTTAATTAGAGCAATTTATTATAATTTAACATTCAAATATCAATAAAGTGCAGCTAAGTTAGAGTGCAAATAGTAGCTAAACTACATAATTAAAGCCTACTATCAATACCCCACACTTAAACTATTGCTCGTCCCCGAGCTATCAAACCACACCCTACAGAGGCCTAAACTCACTAAGCGACTTCCCTAACTCATCACACCAAGAATATTTAACATAGATTGAGCACAGTAGTGTAGCATCTTCACCTCAAGAGTTAACTCCCACGCACCACGCAATATTCCTAACTTACTCACTTACTCTAACGCAGAGGTCAAGAATTACCTTTCCTTCATAAATCAAGTGCCTGTTCACAACAAAAGAGACTCATTCCATAATCAATAAAATTCATGCACAATGAGGGACTTCAAAATAGACAGAATTCACTCACCCTCAGAAACGATATTCTTGTCCCACAAAAGATGTTTCATAGGCTTGCCCGTAGTATACTACTCTACTAATCGAGCTCATTTAGTCTAGGATCAAGTAGGACTTTATTTTGTTGTAATGTGGGTTGCGGGTCGGGTAGGATATATTTGGATATAAGAGCGACTACACCTCCCTAAGCACTTTAATACATATACTTTAACATTCAAGTCCATACTTATGTCAAACCAACACTCCACTTTCATATCAACGTATATTACCCCATACTTCTTTAAGCACAATTATATCAAAAAGCCACCAAAGGAATATTATTCACCACAATACAACTATTGTTTTTTAACACAGTGCACCTTTCTCCTTATTTTATTAGTTCCACTCAAAAGCCCCACCAACCACCCCACACTTTAACATTTAGAAGTTCATATCAATTCAAGTGCTCATGAGAGGTGAACAAGTTTAAATAGATGGTTAATTCAAACAAAGGAGTAAGGATTGTAATGTGGTTGCCAAAGAAACAGGATTACAGGATCAAAGGGGTTAACTACGATACATAACAATTAGGCGGGTGGAATATATATATGGCTCAACAAATAAACGCCTATATCACTTCCAAGACTGAACAAGACTACTATTTCGCTTTGCAAATACACGGGGCAAGTTCTAGGCATTAAATACAGTACACAGAATACAACAAGCCTCACACACACATGGCACAAGAGTCACTCCATATTGGATCATCAAAACACTCTAGTTAGGGTACTTAAGCCAAGTTAAGAACATACAATTTAAGGCACACTTACAAGAATCAACAATTGAGCATAAGTGTCACACTAAAGTACCCTCTATATTCAAGGCATAACGAAGTTAAGAGATCCTATTTCCAATTCATCCCATAGCCCAAGGGTTCCTAACATAAAAAAAATTAAAAAAAACTAACTACACCCGGTTCAAATGAAACCCTTGGAAAAGAACCGTGGCCCAAAGAAAAACCAAGAGGGAATTGATACACTCCTACCAATAGAAAATCTTTTTCTTCGACTTGAATCCCTCAAGAAACCCGTCGAATGATATCCATCGTCGGGACAAATCAAAACTTTTGAAGATTTTTTTTTTATATATTCAGTTAACTAACGAAACTACACTACTCTACATAACTCTATACATACAACATACATACAAAATATTCCCCACCCCACACTTAAAATGGTGGCATGTCCCCATGCCACACATAAAAAATAAAAACAAAATTGCGAGGTAAAGGAAACTTCCCTGGTACATCAATCCTGATTGGAAACAGTGTCGGGGTCGAGATGGCAAGCCCTCTCAAGCGCACACAGCCAAGCCATGTTCTTCTTCTTAGATTTTACATTTTGGGTGGCCAGTGCATCAAATCGAGTCCCCAAATCCGTGACAAAAGTGCATAACCCTGCCATATTATGTTTTAGGGCTGTCATCCGTGTATCCCATCTGACCACAGATGTTCCGTCAGCCTCAGCAACTTGGTTGTGTGGGGGTGACTTAGCCACAGCCTCAGCCTGCCCTTCATCTCCCTCCTCTGGCGCATCAGACTCATCACTATTAGCTCTGCCAGGTATCACAGGAACCTTTCCAATGGTCACTTTATCTGCCCAGAACTTTGGTTCTTTTTTCACTCTTCCATCCACATTCTTGTTCTCCGGCACCCGTGCTGCCCAGCATAATCTAGTGACTAGTGAAGGGAAGAATAACCCATACCTCTGCACTGGACAGCGGATGAACATCTCGTTGTGAATAACCTTAGCCACATCAAAATCGTGGCCATTCATGAAGCACCAGATCAATGTAGCTCTGGGACTGTTCACCTCAGTGGTGTTGGAGGAAGGCAGCAGGCGGCTATTGATGATATAAAGCCAACACTTCCCTTCAAAGGTGAGTAAGGCTGAGTGCAACTTCCGCCCCGGCGTAACCCACACCATGTCTTTGTTTGGCACACAGATTGTTCTGAAAAATAGGTTCCATGAGGTTGGTTCTCAGCTATACATATCATAATAGTCCTCCTCCCCACCAAATACTGGCAGCCGATACGCCATCCTAATGGCGTCTATCGATGCATCAATACTTTTTTGTCGCACAGTGCCAATATGGTCCTCATGTTCAGAGCAGTTCACGTAGAACTCTCGTACAATCATCAAGTTGGCCTCCTTAGGTTCTTCAAAGAAAATATCCAGCCTGCGTCGAACCAACTCCTGATACATATTGGGGCAATCAATCTGCAGGGACCCCTTATCGTCACCCCGTTCCGGTATGGGATTCTTAGGAGCCTTCTGCCTAAAACGTTCCTGGGTTGAGCTTGATATAAATCTTGTGCTATCAAACTGAGGCGCATTGGTTGAGGACCGTGCCCGGGACGAGCCCGTATGACCACTAGAAGAGGCGCCTGTGGTTCGTCTTTTCTTTTAGGGTGTCATAATACCTACAAAACAAATACCACTATCAGTACAAGGTGGGATGTGTGAACCAATAGCAGTTACTCAGACTTCACCCGCACAATTGGTCACAAATTACATTCACGAACTCACTGTGGCATTTAAACAAACACTTGATGTGCAAATTCACCCTAAATTCCCCAAACACCCAATTATACCTCAATTCCACCACAATCTTAACAATGTCTAATCCAACCCAACAAAATAAAATTCTACTATCCTCACATACCAACAAGTATACTTAGTAATACAAAGCAAAGAAAAGAATAACAATGACTTCTACTACCATACAATTAAAAGAGAAAAAAAAAATCGAAAAAACTAAAACAAAATAAAAACCGAAGGAAAAGGAAAAAAGAAGCCATGGCACTTACCTGAAGAAGCTTGTGAGGAATAGAGATTGGGGGGTGATTGAGTAGGGAAGAGGAGGAAAGGGAGGTAGGTTTTTGCTTTTGAAATTGGGGAGAAGAGAGGGTTTTAGGCGTGTGTTTGTTGTGAGAGAGGGAAGGGTTTGTTTTGTTGTTATTCAGATTTTAGGGGAGGAGTAGGGGGGGTCGGTTATTAGTAAGGGAGAAAAACAAAATTAAAATTAACTAATGAAATAACCTAAAAATGGCGCCCAGTGCGCGGTCCATGCGCGGCCGCGCACGTGGGGCAGTGGAGGTCGAAATATGCGTGGTCCATGTGCGGTCAGTATGCGGCCACGCATGTTCAATAGAAGGGGACCGAAAGTGCGCGGCATGTGCACGGCCGCGCACGTTTGTCCTTCGAACTTCCTCCCTTTTTGCCACTTTTTACCTATCTCCGGATGGATTTCTTCACCCCGAGTCCTTCCGTCGCGTACAATTGCATCCCTGCATACTAATAGACCTATCAATACTTTCATTGTTAAAAATCAAATACGAAAAAAATAATAAAAAAGAAAAAATATTGGGTTGCCTCCCAAGAAGCGCCTGATTTAACGTCACGGCACAACGAATTACAACAAAACCATGGGTTGCCTCCCAGGAAGCGCCTGATTTAACGTCGAGGCACGACACATGCTTTCATGATTGCACTTCGCTCAATTATTGGGGCTCTTCCAAAGACATCACAAATTTCTCCCATTTTTCTTCCACCATTCCAAGGTAGTGTTTTAGCCTTTGCCCATTCACTTTAAACCTATTCGTTCCATATTTGGACTCAATTTGTACTGCTCCAGTTGAGAACACTTGCACAACTCTAAATGGTCCTAACCATCTAGATTTCATCTTACCCGGAAATAATCTTAATCTCGAGTTGTATAACAACACTAGATCTTCGGGTTTGAAGTTCCGATCTAGAATATGCTTATCATGCATCATCTTCATCCTTTCTTTGTACAATCTTGCATTCTCGAATGTATGGAACCGGAATTCCTTGAGTTCATGTAGCTCTGTGACTCTACTTGTGCCTGCAGTTTCCATATCCAAGTTCAACTACCGCAATGCCCATAAGGCTTTATGCTCAAGCTCCACCGGAAGTTGGCATACTTTTCCAAACACCAACTTGTATGGAGACATACCAATTGGAGTTTTAAATATTGTGCGGTACGCCCATAATACATCATCCAACTTCTTTGCCCAATCAGTCCTCGTCGCATTCACTGTTTTGGTCAGGACACTTTTGATTTTCCTGTTGGACACTTCCACTTGCCCGCTCTTTTGTGGGTGGTAAGGTGTTGCAACCTTATGGTGAACTCCATACTTTTCTAACAGCCTTGCGAACGCTCTATTGCAAAAATGGGTTCCACCATCACTGATTATAGCTCTCGGAGTGCCAAAATGTGTGAAAATATTTTTCTTTAGAAAGCATGTCACTCCTTTGGCATCATTTGTTGGAAGGGACACAACTTCAACCCATTTGGAGACATAGTCAACTGCTACCATTATGTATTTGTTACCATACGAGCTGACAAATGGTCCCATAAAATCAATCTCCCACATGTCAAATACTTCCACCTCTTGAATTTTAGTCATCGGCATCTCGTGACGGTGAGATATGTTGCCTGTCCTTTGGCACTCATCACAACTTTTCACCCAAGCATGGGCATCCTTGAATAAATTCGGCCAATACAAACCTGACTCCAACACCTTTGTCGTTGTCCGAATTCCTCCAAAGTGCCCACCATATGGTGAAGCATGGCAAGCCTGCAAAACCGAAGATTGATCTTTCTTGGGGATACACCTCCGGATCATGTTATCTATACATATTTTAAAAAGTAAAGGTTCATCCCAGTAATAAGACCGACAATCGCGAAAGAACTTTTTCTTTTGAATCGAAGAGAGTTCATAAGGTACAATACCGCTTGCCAAATAATTAGCAATATCAGCATACCATGGGGTCTCCTCCATTACCGCTGCTAGTAATTGTTCATCCGGGAATGTCTCAGTTATATCTTCAACCTCTGCTTTCTTTTTAGCTCCCTCCAACCTTGAAAGGTGGTCTTCCACTTGGTTATCTGTCCCTTTCCTATCGCGGATCTCCAAATCGAATTCTTATAGCAACAGAACCCAACGGATCAATTATGTCTTTGACTCCTTCTTTTCTATCAAGTACCTTAAGTGATGCATGGTCAATATAAACAATCACTTTTGAACCAATCAAATAAGACCTGAATTTGTCGAATGCAAACACCACAACCAACATCTCTTTCTCAGTCATGATATAATTGAGTTGTGCACCGCTTAGTGTTCTGCTTGCATAGTAAATTGGTGCACCAGTTTGTCCTTTCACTGCCCCAGGGCTGCTCCTATAGCATAATCACTTGCGTCACACATGAGCTCGAACGGCTGCTCCCAGTTGGGTGCAACGATGATTGGTGCAGTCACCAGTCTCTTCTTCAGCTCCTCAAATGCCAACCTGAAATCATCAGATAATACAAAGGGATGATCCTTTTCAAGGAGTTTACATAAGGGGTTAGCAATTTTAGATAAATCTTTTATAAATCGCCTGTAGAATCCGGCGTGCCCAAGGAAATTTCTCACTGCTTTGACCGAAGTGAATGGTGGCAACTTCTCAATCACGTCAACCTTAGCATGGTCAACCTCAATGCCTTTACTGGACACTCGATGCCCCAACACTATACCTTCTTGTATCATAAAATGGCACTTCTCCTAGTTCAGTAGTAAATTTGTCTCCACATATTTTTTAACACTCTTCTTAAATTGTGAAGACAGTCTTCGAATGAATCCCCCACCACTGAGAAATAATCCATAAAGACTTCCATAATATCCTCCACCATATCAGTGAAAATGTCTAACATACACCTCTGAAATGTAGTCGGTGCATTGCACAGGCCAAACGACATTCTCCGAAAGGCAAAAAGGCCATACGTACAAGTAAAGGATGTTTTCTCTCTATATTCAAGGGCTATTGAGATCTGATTGTACCCCGAATATCCATCCAAAAAGCAGAAATGAGACTGCCCAGCCAACCTATCCAACATTTGATCAATGAATGGTAAGGGGAAATGATCTTTCCGGGTGGCTGAGTTCAGTTTTCTATATTCCATGCAAATTCGCCAACCCATGATTGTACGAGTCGAGATCAACTCGTTATTCTTATTTTTCATGACCATCATTCCACCCTTCTTTGGCACACACAGAATTGGGCTAACCCAGTTACTGTCAGAGATGGGGGAAATGATACCCGCATCTAACCACTTGATCACTTCTTTCTTCACCACTTCTTTCATGTTCGGGTTCAGCCTTCTTTGATGTTTTCTTGAAAGTTTGTGCCCTTCTTCCAAGAGAATCTTGTGCATGCAAAAGGCCGGTTTGATACCCTTTATATCTGCCATGGTCCAACCAATAGTAGTCTTACATTCCTGTAACACCTGTAGGAATAATTCTACCTGCACAGCTAACAAACCGGATGAGATAATAACAGGTAAAGTAGAGTTAGGCCCTAAGAAAGTGTACCTGAGGTGACCAGGAAGCGGTTTCAGGTCCAACTATGGTGGCTCCTCTATTGATGGTTTTGCATGTGGTGTTGCCCTTTTATTCTAAGTGCAATGGCTCGAACTGGGGTTCTCTTTTCCAGAACCCTTGACCTTTGAGAGCCATGACCCACTCTGCCAACTCTTCACCATCTACATCTTCCAAATTCATCAAGCAAGCTTCTAATGGATCTCTGACATTAAGGGTCTCATCCTCCTCTTGTAGTATTACATCCACCGCCTCCACTAATGAACAATTTGCAAATTTGCTGGGCCTCCTCATAGATTGTTGAACATTGAATATTATTTTCTCATTATTCAACCTTATTTTTAACTCTTAAGTCTCATAGTGGATCAATGCTCTCCCAGTGGCTAAGAATGGCCTCCCCAAAATTATTGGTATTTCTTCGTCAACTTGACAGTCAAGAATAACGAAGTCGGTAGGAAATACAAACTTCCCCACTTGGACAAGCACATCATCCAAATTCATGTCGTCCGTTTGACTGTGCGATCAGCCAGTTGCAACAACATTGAGGTCGGTCTAGCTCTGCCAATGCCTAATTTTGTGTAGATTGCCAAAGGCATCAAGTTGATATTGGCTCCTAAGTCACACAATGCTTTAGCAAAAGCATAACTTCCAATTGTGCATGGGATACTGAAACTACCGGGATCAGACAATTTTTGAGTCATAGGTCTTGTCACTACAGCGCTGCAAGTTTGAGTTAGAGTTACAGTAGACAGGTCTTGGAAGTCAAATTTTCGAGACATCAGATCCTTCATCATTTTTGCATACCCTGGCATTTCCCTCAAAGCATCTATCAGCGGAATATTCAATTGAATTTGTCTAAGCATTTCCATGAATTTCCTGTATTGATCATCTCTCTTTTGCTTTGCCAACCTTTGAGAGAATGGTGCAGGAGTTAACTTCTGCCCACTGCTTGGTGTCTTTTCTTTATTAGGAGCCTTTTCCACCACCTGTTCTGGAGTTGTTCAAATTCCTTCTCCTTGCCTTTGTCCACTTGTGCCTGTTCAATTACAACTTTTGTGAGCTCCTTTGACTCGTCGGTCTCTAATGTCACTGGAGTAATTGGCACTGCATCTCTCCTAGATTGAGAAACTTCTTGCTCTCTATCTAAATCCCTTCCATTCCTGAGACTCACTGCCATTAGCTGATTTGGGTTCTGCTCTTTTGGATTGATGTTTGTGTCTGCAGGCAACGTTCCTTGTGGGCGATTGTTCACGGCCATAGATAACTAGCCTAATTGAGTTTCGATGCCTTTAATAGCCGAATCATGTGATGCTAACTTTTCTTGCATCTTTCCATTTATCCCAATGAGTTGTTGCAGCATGCCCTTTATTTCTATCATATTACTGTCCTGCTGTTGATGAGGCGGTTGGTAAGCCAATTGTTGTTGGTGTTGCTGATTGTAGCCATGCTGCCTTTGATAAGGCACGACTTGGCCTTGTGATCGTGTTCCCCCTGGAATGGTATTGTATTGTTGCTGGGTTGTTCTGTACTGCTAATTTTGAGGTCCCCATTGCTGTCCACCTTGCCTCTGACCCCCAAAATTATTGACGTAATTCATGTCTTTTCTGAAGCCCTGGTTATCATTCTTTCCACTCTACGAGCAAACATATGACTCATTTATGTAGGGAGGCCTATAGTTATCATTCTTTCCACTCTACGAGCAAACATATGACTCATTTATGTAGGGAGTGCATAGGCCTCTATTTGTTGTATCAACAATGTGCACCTATTTCGTACCCATTTCATCAATTTTCTTTGTCAACAAGCTCATCTGGGTCATGAGAGTGGCTATGTTTTCTGCATTTGTATTGTTTGGGTCAAGAGCAACAGAATGCACTATTGGAGTGAGTGTTGTATCTCTCGTCATCCATCCTGAATTTTGAGCCATCTTGTCAAGAAGAATCTTGCACTCTGTGAATGTTTTGCTCAAGAATGCACCCCAGCTGAAGCATCTACATTGGCCTTCAGACCGTCAACCAAGCCTATATAAAATCTTTGTCCTAGCATCTGATCTGGAATGCCATGGTGTGGACACTTCACTAGCATACCCTTAAACCTCTCCCAGGTTTTCTGTAACATTTCAGTCGGTTTCTGCCTAAATTGCAATATCTCATCAATTTGTCTCGCAGTTTTGTTGGGTGGATAGAACTTGTTTAAGAACTGCTTGACTAGTTCCTCCCAAGTAGCAATGGAGTTTATTGGGAGCGAATTTAGCCAAGTTTGAGCCTCCCCAATCACTGAGAATGGGAACAGTAATAATTTGATTTCTTCAGGAGTCACATTCGACTGTCTTTGAGTGACAGAAATTGATAAAAAGTTCTTCAAATGTTGTTGTGGGTCTTCAATGTACGAACCAGAGAACAAACCTTTCTTCTGTAGCAAGTGCAGCATGTTGTTGGTAATCTGAAACATCTCCGCTTGTATCGGAGGGACTGCAATTATGGTGGCCAGGTTATCAGCAGTTGGTTGCGCCCAATCATATAGAGCAGCTTCCGGCACAAGAGGTGCTACCACTCCGATGTTTGGGTCAACTCGATCATTCCTATTATTCTCGTTGACGTTCTCGACGTCGTCCATTTCAATTTCGAATTGTTCGCCTTGTTTTATCTGTTTGCCCTTCTTGTTAGCCCGATTCAATGCACTGAATGCTTTCTCGGGATCGGAGAGTCCTTCAAAAAGTTCACCAGTTGGAGATTCTAGGCATGCACCTGAGTCACAGAAGAGTTCAAACGTGAGAATTTCAATGGAAATATTTTTTTAACACCACAGAAAATTGATCTAAACTAAAAATTCTAACAATTATTCCAAGTTGTAATAAATAACACCGTTAGTTCCCCGGCAACGGCACCAAAATTTGATCACGCCCAACCATTCCTTATAAAAAGGACTAAGCGGTCGCTGCAAAAATAATCCGGTTCAAGAGTCCGGAGTCGAATCCCACAGGGAACTAACCTATTTGCTACAACCTTTAGTATCGCTAATGATAAGCTCAGACAATTTTTAAAGTTTGAGATTTTATTTGATAATTAATAGAAATTATTTAACTAAGGAAACAATGACAATAAAAACTATCAATAAGCAAGAATGAAGTTGAATTCAAGGGTAAAAGAATCTAGGGTTATTGATTTCCCCAATTGTCGGATTAATTCCTGACATGTTAGCTATAATCTCGTCGTAACACTTTATAAAGATGATGAGTTCTTTCTTACCGTACTTATCTCTCGATCAATTACGATAATTTACTAGAAGTATTCTCTCAAACTACTCTAGTTGACAATTTGTACAACTCATAAATATCACACCAAAGCTTCGTTATCTCTAATCCTGCTTTTAAATTCAAGTAATTAATCTATTAACTTACTCGAAAGTAGCATTGTTCAACAACAATCTAATCAAGTGTTCTTTCTTAAGCAACACTAGACAACTAGACACGATTAATCAAGGGCCCTTTCAATTAATCACAAGAAACACATAGTTGAACAATTATAGAGTAAAAACAGCTCAATTATATCAAAACGTAATCAAGACTTCATCCAATAATTAGTTCCATCAACCCTAGATGATGAGTTTAGCTACTCATACTACTATGCAAGATTACAATATAAAAAGTCATAACCAACAATGGAATTAAGAAGAAGAAGATGAAAAACTCGTAGGAGAATTCTCCGTCTTGCTCCTTTTGTGTTCTTGCCTCCAAAGTTCTTCTAAAAACAGAGATACCCTCTTTATGGGCGAGCTGGACTTCATATAGGTCAAGGTTATTCGCCTCTCAAATTATAAAATTGACCTTGGATGATTTTTCTCGGAAGCACGTGCGCGGACGCGCATCGACCGCGCATCGACTGCGCACTTTGGCCAGTTTCTGCCTAATATGCGCGGCCGCGCATCGACTGCGCACCTGGAGGATTTTCTGCAGCATGTTTTTCTTTCTTCTTTCTAAGCGCGCTAACTTCCAATTAGCCTTCAATGCTCCATATTAGTTCAGAAACACTCTTTAACGTCCCCATAGACCGGAATTGCTCCTGCAAAGCATAAAGTTCTTAATTAGAGCAATTTGTTATCATTTAAACATTCAAATATTAATAAAGTGCAGTTAAGTTAGAGTGCAAATAGTAGCTAAACTACATAATTATAGCCTACTATCAGCTTCTTCTCCTCAAAAGCACTTTTTTGCTTCTAAAAGTTTGGCCAAACACCTCAATTTTTGGCTAAAAGCACTTCTGGCAACAAAAAAAATATACTTTTGGCCCAAAAAGAAGCTTGGCCAAAAGGCTAGTAGATTGCTTAGCTTATTCGGAGTCTTGTTGTCCCGAAAAGATGCCATAGAAGTAGTCATCTATGGTGTAATTTGCAGGAGAGCTCAAGCTCATCTTCAAGTAACAGAAATGGAGAAAATCAAGAGCAAAAAAGAAGATGTGAAGAGTCTATCAGACAGCTATTAGACCATCCCAACACCCAAAAAAAGCTTAGCCAAACAGGCTAGTATATTGCTTAGCTTAATCGGAGTCTTGTTGTCCCGAAAAAATGCCATAGAAGCAGTCGTCAATGGTGTAATTTGCAGGAGAGCTCAAGCTCATCTTCAAGTAACAGAAATGGAGAAAATCAAGAGAAAAAAAGATGTGAAGAGTCTATGAGACAGCCATTAGGCCATCCCAACACCCATTGTTAGGGGCTGAGAACGATCATATACGGCACCTTAACCCGAGGGTTGTGTGAGTTGTTAATCATGCTCTGGTCCAATGGACATGACTCATCAACCAGACTTGGTTTCCTGTCTCCTTAGAACTCAAGGATACAGTGGTACGAGCCTATAGAACAGATCTTGTTCAAGTAAGGTCTTGAACATCATCTTCGTCATTCATGTTTATAAATGCCTTCTTTCTGCTGTATATTGCCGATGTGGGACGGTAAGTGTGTCGTTCCTAGTAAAACATGTGGAATTGAGTCTATACTTTGTACAAAAGCTTTATTTTTTAATAAAAATATTCAAAAAATTCATACGAAATTAAAAAAAAAAACAAATTTAATGCTCGATTGTTCTATGCGTGTACATCTTACCTTTTAGTTTAAAGAACTAGACTTATGTTGATAGATTTATCTTCTCTTTTATTTATTAGTTGGATAACAAAAAGGAAATCAGGATGGTAAGATCAAAAGTCAAAGTTTAAGAAAATATGATAGGAGTAAAATATTTTGAATATCCCAAAAAAGACTAGAAATATGCAAAAAAACAATTCCATGGCAAAAAAACAATTTCATGGCTACTAAGTGGTACTTTATATGATATTAATCTTATAAATTTCACACACAAAGTATATACTTTAATTGTTCTATATTAATTTAAATTGTATAGTTAATATTTGTACAGATAATTAGTCGGACACCTATGCTCTCAAAAGTTCTCTCTTTAAACGTAAATTTCTTCTCATTATGCAAATTTTAAGAATTTTGTTTCCTATAAAGTAGTAGTAGTAGTAGTATGAAATTTGATAATCAATAATTGAAGCTAAAATCATCTAACTTTAGTATAAATTACCTACAGAATATAATGAGTAATTTGACTATGATATAAAGCATAAATTAATCAAATAAATCTTATAATAAATATTTTATATGATTTCCTTAATGAGCATAAAAAAAATTAAAAAGATATTTATTTTAGATATGAGGTAATATTAAATGTGAACCTAATTGTAGTTGCATTAGATAACTTGACCCAAAAGAAGATTGTTATTGCTTATAAGTTAAATAAAAATTTTATAACTCCTGCCAATTCGCACAACATGATCATCAAACAAGCTCTTTTTAAATTTTAATTTTCAAGTAATAGTTGGGACCAATAAAATTATAATTTTTTAATGACTTTAGGTATTTTAAGAATAACTTTAGTATCCTTTGGAGATGAACTCGATCTAACACTACCATACGACACTAGTATTTAGGTAATAGTATTATTGGGCCAATGCACAACATGGGCTACCCCCTACTATATCATAAAGATATGTTCAAGTTTTTTGAAAGACTTAAGGGAAAAATCTCGTAAACACTTTGAAACATCAAAGTATGACATGAAATGAATGGTATTCTAGGTTTGAGCTCTACTAATAGAGAAATTCCGGATATTAAACGGTTAAAAATATTGAAAAGGAGATTGAGAAATTTAAAAAATTAAAATTTAATATTTTCATATTGAGTAATTTTTACCATTTTAAAGAAATAAATACTTTTGGTAAAGCCTCTTCGTCCCAATCAGAATCTATACTATATTAAAAGCACGAAGGCCCTTAGCGAAATATCGTTCGTCTTTTTTACCCTAAAATTGGACAAAATAGTAATTTGCTTATCTTCCTAATATTTAGGACTTCTAAATCAACTAAAATTTTATTTATTATATCTTTCCTTATACATATATATTGAATAACTCACCACACTGCGAAAATATTGTAAGGAAAGGATTCAGTGGCAATAATGATAAAAGAATAGTACAATTAAAGTGAGTGTTCAAGCTAAGTGATTTTTGCCAAACAAATTAAAATACTCTTAGTGGAAAGGAAAATTGATAACGTAGATTTATGGAAATAATCCGCCTATTCTATTTCTTTTTTTCCTAAATATTAGAAAAAGTATAGTTATAGTTGTGTCATAATTAAATTAAATAATTTATATAAGGTAAAATTTTAATTAATTTTAAAGTTTTTTTTCTACAGAATTCAAATAAGGAAAGATATAATAATTAAAATTTTAGTTAATTTAGAAATCCTAAATATTAGGAAGATAAATAAATTACTATTTTGTCAAATATAAAATATATTTTTAAAGGGTAAAAAAGGCGAACGACATTATATAAATATTATACAATTGATAAAGAGAATAATATAGTGTTCGAGTAGGAAAAAAGTTCGAAAATAATTCGCATCTTCATACTATCTTAAAAGCATGAAATCTCAACAAATAATTAAGTCTTTGAATTTATAAATTAGCAAAAAAAACATCAATTCAATAATTTTCAAAATCATTATGTAAGTAAAATTATTTATCAAGTTGATAAAACTTTTAAGGTACATATTTTTATTTTCACTAGAAAAGCATCGGCCATGAATGAAATAAGAAAATAGAGCAAAATCCATTATAATATAGTATTAAAAATTAAATTGCTAAACATGCTAAGTTGAAGCATTAAGGATGTAACATAAGACAAAAGATATTCAAAATAAGTGTGTTATCATTTTTCTTTCTTTTATATTCATTCCAATAAATGATAATTTCCTATAATTTTTAATGTAGTATTATATATTTTTGTAATTCAATATTAGTTACTTAAAACTTTTATTGTTATTTATTAACATTTTTCTATGAGGAGTTCTACCTCATCACTCACAAATTTCTAAAATACCAAAAGATTCAAATTCTTTAATTTATTTTGTTGTGTTTGAATAATTGTGGTAAAAATATTTTTTGTGTTATTTGCTTATAGTGTTTGGTAACAAAGATAACAATAATTTTTATAAGATATTTCACGCCTCATAAATCATAACAAGGGCATATAAAAACTTATGTGGAATAGGATTTTTTTATTTTATTGAACTAGCTTAGTGAGATTAAAATTCGTTATTTTAGTAACTTACATTTCTTTCTTTAGCAGTGATCTATGGTGAAATTTGCAGGAGGGATTCAGCTCAACTTCAAGTGACAGAAATGGAGAACATCAAGAGCAAAAAAAAGGAATTGTAGTCTGTCAGACAGCCATTAGACCATCCCAACACCCATGGTTAGGGGGCTGAGAACGATCATCTACGGCACCATAACCCGAGGGCCGTGGGAGCTGTTAATCACGCTCTGGTCCAATGGCCATGTCTCATCAACCAGACTTGGTTTCCTGTCTCCTTAGAACTCAAGGATACAGTGGTACGAGCCTATAGAACAGATCCTGTTCAAGTAAGGTCGTGAACTTCATCTTCGTCATCTGTGCTTGTAAATGCCTTTTCTGTGCTTTATATTGCCGATGAGGGACAGAGAGAGTGTCGTTCTGCAGTGCAAGAAGTGGAATTGAGTCAGCTTTCATATGCGAAGATTAACAGGTTTGCTTTTACAACTATCATGAAATGAAAGCAGGCCGTTTGATGTTAACAATTTGTATAGGGTTATGGAACATTGGAAGATTTCAGAAATTCCACAAGACGGGAAATTGACGAAAGTAGGTGTTAAATGGGTTTGTTTGATGATTTTGCTTTTTAATTTTATTTTATTTTAAGCTGGAAGTTTGCTATGACGAAGATCAGAAACCTAGCCAGTTGTTGTCCTTTTGATCTCTCCAATCAACTAGAACTATAAAACATTTGTAATTTTTTCTATGCCAGGACTATTTGAGGCCAAATAAGAAGGAAAAAAGTAAAAGGAGAAAAAATTATAAAGGAAAAAAGAAGCTCTGGTTACAAAATCCACAGCAGAAAAAAGAAGCTACTACTTGAGAGTTCATGCTGCATAAAATATGATGAAATGCCTCCTATTAGGGCAGTTATCACACCCCTGGAGGCAAGAGTTAAAGGCTTAAAGTGTGCCCAATTAGAGGTACATACAACTTTAGCGCTTTGCATTTGTTTGAGGAATTGCATGTGCTACCTTGTTTAAGTTTAGTAAAGGTGATTCTTCTTATCTTATATCCATGACTGTTTGGAGGATGGGTTACAAATGCAGGACGACAATAAAGCTCTAGATCAACTTACATCTAAAGAAGCTGTTGTACTGGAGGCAGAACGACTCAACGAACTATTAATTATATGGCATTGGCAAGCCTGCAAAGACAAACCAAGATCTGATGAAACAGAGAGCGGTATGCCAGGTTGCTTATGGTCCTTCAGTTTTGTGATACCAATAGGAGCATATTGTCACGGACCCGTTTTCTGGGGACTCCGCGAGGGCAGCAAGATAGCCTGACTACTACTCTTGCTTCAGCCCTTAACAAGAAACAAGCACAAAATCGTGCTTAGGACCAAGGCAATCACCCAAACTCAAAGGTTGGAGGGATAACGAAAATGAAAGACACAAAGATGGGAGGCCAAGGCCAATTTTCGGGGTTTATCTCATATACAAAAGAAGGAAATACAAGTAAAGAGATCTGTCTTCTAACAAGACTTATGTATCCTATTTATACAGAAAAATGCCCACAAGCAACTAAGTTGGTTGTGGGACCGGCCAGCCTGTGATGCACTGCTCTATGCTGGATTCCTGGAAGATGTTGGCAGTCCAGGTGCAAGCTGACTTGTCCAGCTGCTGTGGTGCCTTTCTTGCTGGCGGGATTTGCTCCCATTCTCCTCCAGACAGGATGTGGCCCTACCTAGCGGCGCAGCACTTGACTTTGCTGGCGGAAAGTAGCCTCTATGAGGGCCCGGACAGCCTGTTGGATTGTTGCCTCCATGTGCAAAGACCTTCTGGTCTTTGCCAGCCCAGTTTGGCTCGTTTGGCAGTCCTTTAGGCGGCGAATTTGGGCGAAAAATATGCGGGTCGGAACACTCTCCCCCACTTGAAATGGCGACGACCTCGGCGCCACAACGATTCAAGTAGTCGTGAACTTGATCTTTGAACGGCCATAATGTCTCATATTTTTCCCATGTCGCCCCTTCCGTCGGTTGCCCCTTCCATCGGACAAGAAATTGGGCGCTTGAATTGCCCCAACCTACTCCTTGTATTACCCGATGCTTGATAATGGTCTCGACCTTTTTGTCGACGACCGAAGAACTTGTGAAAACTGTTGGTCGCCTGGATTGCCTCCGCTCCTTATCACCCTTGTCTCTACAAGGTGCCTGTAACGGATCGACATGCTTCGACCCAAGTAGCTTTCCACGTTGCTTCCTTGATTCCCCCAACTTTGGAGGTGCCATGTACGGACCCTTGGCAGGTGGCTTCGTCCACACAATTAAGTCCTTACCCTTAAGGACCCGTTGTTCCGAAGGAGTCAAGGCTTTGTCCCTCTTGACCTCCTTAGTCCCTGTCCCGACTGCCAACCCCGGTGCTCCCTTTTCCTTGAAGCCTTTTACGGTTTGAATTGCGGACAGCAAACTAACAACTTGTGGTACCCGAACTGCCTGCACCACACATGGACCCCTTGGGTCATATATGTAAATCTGGTTGAGAAATGGGCAGATGAATGCCTTCACTGCATCCCAATAATCTAGCCCCAGAACCAGATCAAACACGTCCAGGGAAGCGACAAAGAAACTCACGTTTCCCTGCCAAGCTCCTAAGTTGAGCTGCACATTGCGGGCGATCCCTTTCACGTTGGTGGGTTTGGCGTTTACCGTCTTCAGTACAGAACTGCTAGGACCGAACACAAGGCCAAGTGACTTAGCCTTTGCTTCGGACACAAAATTGTGTGTCGCGCCGGTGTCTACCATGATGCGGACTGATTGTCCGTTTAATTGAGCATCCACAAACAGTGATCCTGGTTCTCCTGACTGACGCTCCTTGTCAATCACATCGTTGCCTAAAGCGTGAACCAGTTTGACAATGTCATGCTTCCCCTGGGCGACCTGCTTCAAAGCAGGCTTTTCGGCAACTACTGCGCCCAGTACCATGTTGCCAAGATGAGCTATGTGCGGCGGTTGTTCTCTGGCTTGTTCACCCGCTTGAAATCTTTCCTCTGTAAGCTTCCGCTCGGCCACGATTATGGCGCCGAGTTTCTTCAAAGAAGGACAATTTTTGCAAGTATGACCAGGGTCCTTGCAGATGTAACAACTTTGGGGGGACTAGCATCCTTCCTCCTTTGGTTGTACCGATTGCGCCAAGGCGCCTGATTGCCTTGTTCTCTGGAATCGCGGTCTGGGGCAGCAACTTGTTTGCCCCTATCCTGATATCCATGGTCTCCATCCGTCTGGAAGTTGGTGTCCCTCGCCTTAGTGGGTTCTGTCCCATAATCATTTAAGGACTCTGCAACCGCAATAGCTTCATCGACGTCTTTGACTTGACGTCGCTGCAATTCCTGTCTTGCCCAGTCTTGAAGACCATCGATGAAAGTGAATAACAAGTCATCGCTTGCCAAGTTTGGAATCTGCAGAATGAGTTTTGTGAAATTTTTCACGTACTCATTTATGGAAGTTGTTTGCCTGAGCTCTCTCAACTTCCTACGTGCCTCATTGACAACGTTTTGTGGGTAAAACTGGCGCTTCAGTTCGAACTTGAACTGATCCCAGCTATTGATGGAGCAAGTTCCCTTCTCCATGTCGGCCTTCTTCCGTCTCCACCAAAGCATGGCGGTCTCGGCAAGATACATCGTTGCTGCACGGACCTTGGCAGCCTCATCAACGATGTAAAGGTGCTCAAAGTAGTCTTCCATCTTCCAGATGAAGTTCTCTACCTCTTGAGCGTCTCGTTCGCCCCTAAACTCCCTCGGTTTTGGGCCCTCGATCTTGGTTTCCCGCACTGTCACATGACCCGTGCCACTGGCTAACTCTACTGCCTTCAGTTGCTTCTTTAGGAGCTCAATCTCCCCGTGCAATGCTGATACAGCCTCGGTCAGCTTCAGCTCAAGGTTGGTCAGTCCTTCCCTGTGCTCGAAAGTTGCTTGATCTATCGACTCTTTGACTTCGTCAAGTCCATCTAGGGTCGTAGACTCCAGTGCTTGGAAGTTATGCAGGACTTCCCCCATGTGCTGGTTTAGAGCATCTAAACTAGCTTCAGTGAGGCCCATTCTCACGTTTAAAGGATCTGAGACAGAAGCCTCACGATCATCACCAAGTCTAACCTGTTGTGGGGGCGGCGGTAAAGCTGGCGCCTCACTTGTTACGGCTATGGTGGGATCTCGAACTTTGCTTGTTCCTCTCTTCTTTGGTTTCTGCCTCTTTGTTGGTGACTCGTCTCTGCCACGATTGTTGTCTAAATTTGCGATATCTCCATCATTTGCCATGGTTAAGTAACCTTTGCTCTGATACCACTTGTCACGGACCCGTTTTCTGGGGACTCCGCGAGGGCAGCAAGATAGCCTGACTACTACTCTTGCTTCAGCCCTTAACAAGAAACAAGCACAAAATCGTGCTTAGGACCAAGGCAATCACCCAAACTCAAAGGTTGGAGGGATAACGAAAATGAAAGACACAAAGATGGGAGGCCAAGGCCAATTTTCGGGGTTTATCTCATATACAAAAGAAGGAAATACAAGTAAAGAGATCTGTCTTCTAACAAGACTTATGTATCCTATTTATACAGAAAAATGCCCACAAGCAACTAAGTTGGTTGTGGGACCGGCCAGCCTGTGATGCACTGCTCTATGCTGGATTCCTGGAAGATGTTGGCAGTCCAGGTGCAAGCTGACTTGTCCAGCTGCTGTGGTGCCTTTCTTGCTGGCGGGATTTGCTCCCATTCTCCTCCAGACAGGATGTGGCCCTACCTAGCGGCGCAGCACTTGACTTTGCTGGCGGAAAGTAGCCTCTATGAGGGCCCGGACAGCCTGTTGGATTGTTACCTCCATGTGCAAAGACCTTCTGGTCTTTGCCAGCCCAGTTTGGCTCGTTTGGCAGTCCTTTAGGCGGCGAATTTGGGCGAAAAATATGCGGGTCGGAACAATATTCTCCTGTTAGCTGCCACTATCAAGATTTTCATGTAAGCATCTTGACTCTTTCAGACCCAAATATCGTCTGTGGGGCCCACATCTCGAAACCCAATAAAAGTTACAAAATCCGAAAGCCCATTCAAACACGAGTCTAACCATACAAATTTTACAAAAATCCGACCTCAGCTCAACCTCCAAATCTTCAAATCTTATTTTCAAATCCCTAAGTTCAAACCCCCGATTTACACCTCAAAAACATGTAATCTAGTCAGATTATTCGATGATAATTCAATATAATGGAGTAGAAATGATCACAAATGACTTGTCTCAAGTTTCCCTTGAATTCTCTCTCAAAATCGCCCCAAAAATCGTGCTTGAAGGTCCAAAAATGGCAAAACTCGGAACCCCCTCTGTTTTTAACATTTTGTCCAGGATTTTCGCATCCGCGGTGATTTCTTCGCACCCGCGGTGATTTCATCGCACCTGCGGTCTTCGCACTCGCGGTGATGTCATCGCGCCTGCATTCTTCGCACCTGCTGTGATTTCTTCGCGCATGTGGTCTTCGCACCCGCGGTGATTTCTTCGCGCCTGCGGTCTTCGCACCCGCGATGATTTCTTCGCGCCTGCGGTGCTTGGCCAGCCCATGCATTTTCCGCTTCCGCAACTAATTCCTCGCATCCGCGAGCTCGTACCTACTGCCCTTTTTTCGCGCAGGTGCGATCACACAAGCAGCCCAGCTACTTCAGCTCCTCCTCCAAATCCAAATTCGATCCGTTAAGCATCTGAAACTCACCCGACCTCGGGACCCCGTCCGAATATACCAACAAGTTCCATAACATAACACGGTCCTACTCGATGCCTCAAATCATATCAAACAACATCAAAATGACGAGTCGCACCTCAAATCAAAATCTATGAACTTTGAACTTTCAAATTCTATTTCTTGTGCCGAAACATATCAAATCAATCCGGAATGATTTTAAATTTTGCACACAAATCATAAATGACATAACAAAGCTATTCCAAATTTTCAGAATCAGATTTCGACCCCGATATTGGAAAGTTAACTCCCCGGTCAAACTTCCAAACTTAACTTTTTATTTTAACCATTTCAAGCCAAATTCTACTACGGACTTCCAAATAATTTTTCGGACACGCTCCTAAGTCCAAAATCACCATACGGAGCTATTGGAATCATCAAAACTCTATTCCGGTGTCGTTTATACATAAATCACCATCCGGTCAACTATTTCAACTTAAGCTTCCAACATGAAATTTATTCTTCCAAGCTAACTCTAAAATACCATAAAATCAAAACCGACAATTCACACAAGTAATAATATCTCGTAGGAAGTTATGCAAGACTTTAAATAGTTGAAAGGAGCGTAGATGCTCAAAACGACCGGTTGGGTCGTTACAATCTTCCCCACTTAAATATACGTTCGTCCTCGAACGTACCATGAGTTGTTTTCAAGCCACCAAATCACTATTCCATCTTATCACGCACGTACCCCGGGGTGATCTCACATCACCCTATTCTATATAGGCCTGACCACACAACATAAATGGAAATTATTAATTTAACCTTAGCCCAAAAACCATGGAGCCAAATTTCTAACATCCAGAATTCTTTTCAATACCCAAATCTCACATCTACACACTGTATAAGTATGAACAAGCTGTATCCAGCCATAACCATAGTCCCAGATATAATCACTTTCTATGCCGACCTACAATATTATCCTCCCAATATACCAGAATCCAACCCGATAGTAACCATTCTAGGTCCAATGAACTTATTTTATCAAACACCACTATTCCATATACATGCCACACCAATATTTCTCAAACCAAAAACTGGGCAATCTATGCACTCAAAAATGGAAAAATATCTCAAAGAAGAGAACCGTATAGTAAGTTCAACAAGGACCGCCACAACTGTAATGCTATAAGCTCATTATATATAGTATAACCAAGACACACAAATTTAATAACAGTAACCAGCTCTTCTAGAGATCACATTAACATCACTCGCACGGACCACTCACGTGCTATAGTATCAATACCTGGATCCGCACGGACAACTCACGTGCCAATAATATAAATATCTCGACCCACACAGATAACTCACGTGCCAATAATATAAATATCTGGACCCGCATGGACAACTCAAGTGCCAAAAATATCAGTACATGGATCCGCATAGACAACTCACATGCCAATAACATAATCCGCCTGGCATGGTCACATGCCTCTAATCCAAGCATTACATACGGGAGCAATCAAATAAGTACACATGAACTATCGTAACTTATCACAACTCCAACACTCGCATCGCTATCACATCTTTCGTGCACGATCATCCCACTAGGAATATTCCCATAATTCCTTCATGCCATATAGCAATAATTTGAATATCAGCAGTTTATCAACTAGGTGGGTACTGCAATATCGATGAACATCCGTAAGTCAAAACACAATGCGCCTTCTGAAATGCGCACCCTTCTCAGGGATTACCGAGCAACTATAACATTCACCTAAATATATATAACACTTACCATTCCATTCAGAATCCGTAATCTTACTTTCAAGAATGAACTACCACCCCGTACATATAAATCTTATCCCGCACACCACACCACATCTATCACGTGAAAAACCCAAGAATCTCATTATAAACTCTGAGTCACTAGCGAATTACATACCCTATTAGTTGGAACTTTTCTCTTGCTTCTTTCCCGGAAGAAATCATAATGCACAACACGTTTTCCCATACCAGTAGAAAATATCCAGTTCCAACCATGGTAGAAACCATCAAGAATACTTTGAAATCCATTCCCACCAATTCAAGCTATCAGAACTAATCTCCTCTATCTCGTCCAAGCCACGCTGGTCACCAAAACCCAAGAATATTGCCACCAAAACATCTATAAAGCCTCCACCTCATTATTATCCAAAAGAACTGAGCATGCCATTACCATACCGGTTTAGCCTACAACCCCATGGTTCTATTTCCTCCGAGGTTCTCCTGGATTACCTTCAAGTTGACATTTCTCCTTATCAGAACACTACTATCCTTAACCAAAGTACACTATAAGACATCCCAACATAAAACCATGTCGTCCTAAGGTCCATAAGTCATCTTATTCTTCTTAAGCACCACAAAAGTACCACAACCGTAACACTCACTTTGAAAATACCTTATTTGAGTCTAAGACCATTTCATTCACCTTCCTGATACCGAAATATAAAATCCAAAATGATATACAAAAATTCCACAAGTCTCGACACCATCCAACTTAAATCTCACATTCCAGCCATAAATAAATCCGCCGAAAATTCTCAATCGTTACATATTAATCTCGAATCCATTAGAACTTTCCCGAGAGTCACCCCCTTTGTTCAAATCCACATTACACCGCCCAAATGGGTCAAAAGACACGTGCCCCATTAGCATAACAACACTCAAAGAAGTAACTCTACTTTAATACCACCTATCAAATTCATACTCCGTACGCACTACATCATTCACGAATAACAACTCACTCACCTCGTGATTTTTATATACCCATAAAGCGAAATATATTCCGTATCCAGAAATTTCTTTACTCAAATCATTCTCGAACTCCACCTCTGCAAGTCATCACTGATTCCCAATTATACTTCAGACCATAACAAAAGAATTTGACACATAACCATGAATTGAATTGTCAATAGCAGGCTCCCCCACTTACATCGAAGCCATAGATTAAAATACTTGATAACTCACAATATCCATACTTTATTACATCCATAATACTGCAGTCAGTTCAACTAAAATTCTTCTCAAGCTCAAGACACACCAACCATAAAATACCTCAATCATCCGCTAATCTCGCATTCATTCTCTTAACACTCAAGTCAACTTTCTCAACCAGATTCAAATTCAAGTCTCAACACATACGCCCCGCTGGCAGAAAAGAAACTCTCTATTTACATCATAAGGAACACACCTACATATTTTGCTCCTCAGGAGATAAGCCACCTGCTTAGTCTCAAATTGGCATCTTTTTTTTACCCTTTCGCAGCCACAATTACTATGAAATCACTTAATCTTTCTGAGCCCAAACTCATTAACCAGACACGAGAATTAAATTTTCCCCAAAAAAATTTAACGTTACGAATCTTTCAAAACATTCATACTCGAGATTGTACGTCACATCAAACGTAAATAAAGCACATAATGGGCCGCACCTGCGCGCTCGCGCCTGCGGACATCCCTTCCGCTTCAGCGCATCTTGCGTATTTGTGAACAGCCTTGCGCATTTGAGGGCATCGCAGATGCGGAACTACCTCGCACCTGCGACCCCAGGTCAACTCTCGACTTCTCGCATCTCTGCTTGCATCTTCGCATGTGCGAGTCCGCTGATGCGCACAAATTCTCTGCACCTGCGGAGACTGCCAAGTCTAGCTCTTCTCGCACCTGCGCCTCCATCTTTGCATGTGCGGCTCGCGCACCTGCGGTCTCTTTTCTACAGGTGCGAAACACCAGAACCAGCAAAGTCACCAAATTTTTCCTAAGTCCAAGTTTCTTCCCGTTAAGCATCCGAAACACGCCCGAGGCCCCCGGGACCTCAACCAAATATACCAACCACTCCTACAACACCCTATGATGTTAGTCGAGCCTTTAAACCATGCCGAACAACACCAAAATCATGAATTAAGCACGGATTCAAACCTAAGAATTTAAAATTTTTAAAATTCTACAAATGACGCCGAACCACATCAATTCTAGTCCGAATGACCTCAAATTTTACACAAAGGTCACAAATGACACTACGAACCTACTGCCACTTTCGGAATGGAATTTCGAGCTCGATATCAAAATTTCCACTATCGGCCGAAATCGCCGAAAAATTAACTTTTGCCAATTCAAGCCTAAATCTACTACAGACCTCCAAAACACATTCCGGACGCGCTCCTAATCTCAAAATCACTCAACGGAGATAACATAGTTGACAGAATTCCATTTCGGATCTGTATTCACACAGTTTCGACTACGGTCTAAACTCTAAGGCTTAAACTCACAACTAGGGACTAAGTGTCCCAAAACTCCCCGAATTCCATAACCAAACATTCCGGCAAAATGCCAAAAGCAAAAACAAATATGGGGAAAGCAGATATTAGGGGATCGGGGCTCAAATTCTCAAAACGACCGGCCGGGTCGTTACAGGCATACCGATCACCATGGAATTACTCCTGTATAGGTGACTCTATTTTTGTAGGGGCCTTTATAAAATGTTCTGATTGTACAATAACGTGGATATTAACCAGATCAATTGGTTAGGAAATTTTATTATGCAAATTTATACGGGACTTATAAGGCTCCATTGCTTCACCCTCAATGACTACGGGTAGGAAAATATAGTTCTGAGTTTAAAGTCGCCAGCTCGACTTATTTTCTACACGATTCTTCATTCAACTAGATTAACTGATGGTTGTTTCTCAAATTGCCCTCCAAAATATAATTTTAGTTTGTGACCATTTACATTAAACTTTGCTCCAACACTGATCTGCTAAATCTCAATAGCACCATATGAAGTAACATTTGTAACATTGTAAGGACCTGTCCATCTGGATTTTAATTTTTCAGGGAATAGCCTGAGTTGGATATTGTAAAGAAGTACCTTATCTCCAATTTTGAAATTCTTTTTTCGGATCAAGTTTTTGTGCCATAGTTTTTATTTTTGAAAAAACCTATATTTACCAACAGAGGTCAAATCAAAGTTTAGTGCTTTCAATGCCCAAAAAGCTTTGTGTTCTAATTCAACTGGCAAATAACAAGCTGTTACAAAGATAAGTCTATATGGGGATGTTCCAATCCGCGTTTGAACGCTATTCAGTAAGCCCATAATGCATTATCTAATTTTAAAGACCAATCTTTCCTAGAAATTCCAAACGTTTTCTCAAGAATTCGTTTTAACTCGCGGTTCGAAACTTCAACTTGTCCTGGAGATTGAGCATGATATGGTGTTCCTGTTTTGTGAGTCACACTATATTTTGATAGCAAAGTATAGAATTGTCTATTCATGAAAAGAGTTCCTTGGTCACTAATGATGACTTGCAGTGTGCCAAATCTAGTAAAAATATTTTTTCTAAGAAAATTGCACACTGTACGAGCATCATTCTTTCTTGTGGGGATAGATTCAACCCATCTTAACACATAATCCACAGTCACAAGAATATATTTAAAAGAGTGAGATGAAGGAAAAGGTCCCATGAAATCTATTCCCCAAATATCAAATATTTCACATACATGTATCGATTGCAATGCCATATCATCTCTTTTAGTGATGTTACCTGTTCTCTGACACCTATTACATTGTGCAACATATGTTCGGGCATCTTTAAAGAGTGTCGGCCAAAAGAATCCAGCTTCCAAAACCTTAAAAATTGTTCGATTTGTTGCATAATGACCTCCAATTGCTCCATCATGGCAGTGATATTAAACTTTGGTCATCTCTTCTTCAGGCACACATCTTCTAATTATATTATCTGCACAAAATTTAAACAAGTAAGGTTCGTTCTACAGATAATACTTTGCATCAGATATAAGTTTTTTCCTTTGTTGGTACGAGAGATCTTGGGATGTCCACTTTCTAACTAAGTAGTTTGCAATATCTGCAAACTGGGGTGGTTGAGTCACCACTGAGTCAATTGAAAAAATATGTTCATCAGGAAATTCTTCCTTTATCTCACTAAACTCAAGGGGAGGATTTTCTAATATAGACAAATGGCCAGCTACCTGATTCTCCGTTCCCATTTTATCTTTTATCTTAAGATCAACTTCTTGCAGAAGTAAAATCCATCTTAACAACCTAGGTCTAGCATCCTTCTTTGCTAGGAGGTATTTCAAAGTTGCATGATCAGTGAAAACTGCGACCTTAGTTCCAATCAAATATGGACGAAATTTATCAAATGCAAATACTACTGCTAGTAACTCTTTTTCTGTTGTGGCATAATTAAGTTGAGCCTCATTCATTGTTGTACTAGCATAGTAAATGGGACAAAACATCTTATCTTTTCTCTGGCCTAAAACAGCTCCTACTGCTATATCACTAGCATCACACATAACCTCAAAAGGTTGATTCCAATCAGGAGACACAACTACATGGGCAGTTGATAACTTTTTCTTAAGGGTCTCAAATTCATCTAGGCAATCACTTGAAAAATTAAACTTAGTATCTTTCATCAAGAGGTTAGTCAGTGGTTTTGAAATCTTTGAAAAGTCTTTTATGAACCGTCTGTAAAAACCTGCATGACCTAAAACACTTCTAATGCCTTTAACAGTTGTGGGAGGGGATAATCCTGCTATAAGATCAATTTTAGCCTTATCAACTTCTATCCCTTGAGCAGTAATTTTATGTCCTAAAACAATTCCCTCATCAACCATAAAATAATATTTTTCCCAATTAAGAATCAAGTTTGTCTCTTCATATCTCTTAAGAACTAAAGTCAAGTGATAAAGACAATCCTCAAATGTTTTTCCAAAGAGTGTAAAATCATCCATAAAAATCTCGAGAAATTTATCGGTCATGTCAGAGAAAATTGCTAACATGCAACGCTGAAATATAGTAGGGGCATTGCATAAACCAAATGGCATTCTCCTATAAGAATATGTTCCATGTCGACATGTGAAGGTTGTCTTATCTTGATCTTCTGGTGCAATTGGTATGTGGTTATACCCTGAGTAGCCATCAAGAAAACAATAAAACCTATATCCTATAATTCTTTCCAACATTTGATTAATAAATGGCAAAGAAAAATTATCTTTTCTAGTAACATCAATGATATGTTTGTAATCAATACAGACTATCCATCCTATGACAGTCCTGGTAGGTATGAGTTCATTATTTTCATTTTTAATAACTGTCATACCTCCTTTCTTTGGCATTACCTAAACAGGATTTACCCAATGACTGTTTAAATAGGATAAATGATACATGTCACCAGAAGTTTTACAATCTCCTTTTTTACCACTTCCTGCATTGCTGGATTCAATCTCCTTTGGGGTTGGACTATTGCCTTGTAGTTATCCTCCATGAAGATTCTGTGAGTACAAACAACTGGATTAATTCCTTTGATATCTGCTATTTTCCACCCTAAGGCTCCTTTGTGTGTTTTCAAGATGTCAATTAATCTCTCTTCTTGTTCTGGAGTCAAAGAAGATGAAATAATCATTGGACATTGTTCTTTCTCAAGATATGCATAGTTTAAATGAGACGAGAGAATTTTGAAATCGGTTTTTGGCAGAACTTCTTCTGGTTGCATCTCCTAATCCTCATAATCCTTTTCTAATATTTCAGCCTCTCTTCTGATGGTGGGATCATCATCTTGTATGGTGCCTGATTTGGCAAAGCATCTTTCCATTGAGTCTGGAGTTAATTGATCGTCTCTAACTTCATCTGTAAGATAACTAATCGTGTCAATTGAAAAGCATGAAGATGATGATTCATCTCTGAAAAATCTTAGTATCTTTTGCATGTCAAAAATGACCCTTTTTTCATCAACTCTTAGAATTAGTTGTCCTTGATGGACATCTATAATTTCTCTACCTGTAGCAAGAAATGGTCTACCCAAAATAATTAGTTCATCATGGCACTCCTTCATTTCAAGCACTATGAAATCTACAGGAAAAACAAATTTATCTACTCTCACAAGTACATTTTCAATTATTTCCTTAGGTTTCTTAGTACTCTGATCTGCAAATTGAAGAGAGACACCAAGATCTTTCAAGTCACCAAGAGAAAATGGCATCAAGTTTATTGAAGCTCCAGAATCGCAGAGTGCTTTTTCAAAATATATTCCTCCTAAAGTGCATGGAATTGTAAAACTGCTTGGGTCACCCAGTTTTTGAGGTAGCTTATTTTGAAGTATAGCACTACATTTTTCAGTTAGCATTACCACATAAACATCTTCTAATTTCCTTTTTCTTGATAAAATTTCTTTCAGGAATTTGGCGTAAGAAGACATTTGCAACAAAGTATCAGTAAAAGGAATATTAATGTGAATCTGTTTTAAAATCTCTAAAATTTTTGCAAATTGACTATCAAGCTTTTCTCTTTTCATTTTTTGTGAAAAAGGAATTGTCACAGGGAGAGGTGTCATTTTTTCAATAATCTTCTCATCATTTTTCTTGACTTCTTTATCTTCTAATTATTCAAAGGGTGTTTCAAAATTCTTACCCTTGTTTACTTGTTGTTTTGATAGGTTCTTTTCTTGTCTGACAGTATTGGGTTCATCAAGCCCCTTACCTGATCTTAAGAAAATGGCCTTAAGGTGTTCCTTTTTTTCTCCGTATTGTTCGGTAAGGGGCCTTGAATATTTTCCGACACAAGAGTTGCCAATTGGCTCAAGTGGATTTTCAAAATTTTAAGGGCTGAATTTTGGCTTTCCATTTTTTCACTAGTGACCTTAATGTACTTTTACAAAAGGTCATCAAGACTTGGATGTGCTTGTTGAGGCTTTTGCTGATATGGAGCTGCTTGTTGATAAGGTCTGAAATTTGGTTGCCATGATTTTGATTTTGGTAACTAGGTGGACCTTGTATTTGTGGCTTTTGGAAGCTCTAAGAGTTCTTATCACCATTTGGATTGCTCCATTGAAATCCTGGATGTTTATGTGCCATTTAACTTCCAAAGGGGTACTACTTGTAACCGATTGCATTAACCTGTTCATCATTTTGATTGATTGCTTGGCATTCATGATTCAGATGGTTTCCTCCACACATATCAGAAGCCTCAAACTGGCTTGGTTGTTTTGTATTCACCTGAAAAGATTCAAATTTTTGTGCCAAAGCAACAATCTATTGTGTTAGTGTGTTTAAAGCATCAACTTGATTTACCGTAGCGGCCCTTTTGATGATTACATGCTCAGATGGCCATTGAATGGCATTTTCAGAAATTTCATTCAATAACTGCAATGCTTCTTCTGAGATTTTTCCCATCACAAAACCTCCTGTAGCTGCATCAATCACATTTCTAGAAGAGAGTTTTAACCCGTGATAAAAAATATACAATTGCATGTGTTCAGGAATATCATGGTGCGAGCATTTTCTTAACATTGATTTTAATCTTTCCCAATCTTGATAAACTGACTCAGTATCAGTCTGTAAGCAATTAGATATGTCTTGCCTTAACTTTATTGTTTTAGCAGGAGAAAAATATTTATTCAAAAACTTCTGAGTCATCTGGTCCCATGTGGTAATTGACCCTTGAGGTAAACTTCGCAACCATGTTTTGGAATCTCGTTTTAAAGAAAAAGGAAATAGCCTTAACTTGATAGCTTCAAGAGGTACTCCATTGTACTTAGCAGTTTCAACAAGTTCCATAAAATCAATTAAATGACTGTGTGGATTTTCACTTGAATCTCTAGTGAAGATACAAGATTGTTGAATTGTTTGAATCAGGCCGGTCATGATTTCAATGTTGTTGGCTGCCACTGGAGGCTTCCTGACACTAGATTCACAGTTAAAGCGGTCAGGTCTAGCATAATCCCTTAGGATTCTGTTTGCTGGTCTTGGCGCCACATTATCAAACTGATCTTCTAAATGGACTGGTAGTGGTACTTTGCGTAGATTGTTATCATCTTCTAATTGATGCTCCATTCTGTCACAAGTTATCTTTGAGAAGATAATGTGTGTCCTTTCCTGCGCAATCGAAGAGATCTTTCAATTTCAGGATCGTAATTAGCCAACTCTTTTGTAGAAGAGCGGGTCATAAACTACTTAAAATTTTGAAAGTAAAAAAATATTACATTAATTCCTAATGTAGTGTTAGTAATTGATAACTAAACTAAAGAAAATTTCAAAGATAGATAGTTAGTGAAGAAAAACTAATACAATAATATTGTAGATACTAATACTAGTAATTAGGCTACTAAAAAAAAATATATATAAAAAATAAAATATAAAAACAATGAAACTAACAAGTAAGTGTTAGTAGTAATACTAACAACTAATTGAGATAATAGAGACTTACTAACTATAAACAAAAGTTGGACTAGTGAATAGTAATAGTTATCAGTGAGAATAACAGTGTAGAAGTACTAATGATAATAATAATAGTAATATAATATTACAAAATAATAATAATAATAATAATAATAATAATATAATATTACAAAATAATAATAATAATAATAATAATAATAATAATAATAATAATAATAATAATAATAATAATAATAATAATAATATTACGTAAACAACAAACTATATTGAAAATAGAAAGAGAAGTACGTCGAAGTACTGGCAATGAGAAACAAAAAATGATACAACAGGTGATAGTACTAGAAATAATTAAACTAAATATAATGAGGGAAAGCTAATGATAGCAATAATAGGAAGAGGTACAATTTTTTTTTTTAAAGTGTTATTAATATGTAGTGATAATATTATCAGAAAAATAACAATAATAAGATCTCATATTATTAACAAAGTATTAAATCTGAAGTAGATGTATGCCAATCCCCGGCAACGGCACCAAAAATTTGATGAGGCCAATGTGTATAGGATATTTCTTCTCGTGCATTGTCAAATTCTAGTATAGTTTAAGATATCGTTCCACAGAGATTGAAAAATCTATGCTACAAACTTGTAATATTTTAGCTACTATTTGAGAGAACCAAATTGATGGAAAGAGAATAGGATTTTGAATTTGTAAATTATTTAAACAAAAACAACTTTTGGAAAATTTATATTTAAAAAGTGTTGGGAATCATTGAATTTACTTGACAATATTTTTATAATGAAATCTCAAATTCTACATATATTTCACTAATGGATAATTGCTTATTGTTAATACAATTATGCTTTGCTCACTAGAAAGTAAACAATTAATAATACTCCTTGAGGTTATATTATTTACTCACTTACGACTAGTGATGATAAGACCGAAATATATATCTTGCTTGAATTGTGCCAAGAAGTAGTAAAGACCTCTTCAGATTATCTTTACGAAAAAATCAATAATATTGCTTATAACAATTCCTTCATGGGAATTAGAATTGAAGTAAGCAAAAATCAAGATTTGGAATGCTAGATTGCTGAAAAAGACCCTCTATCTACTTATTCACGCTAGTCAATATGTATCAATTTTGCTTCGTGAGAATTACAAGATCAATACAAGTAACTTTAAAAATAAATAGATTGATGTGACTAATTAAAATCTAACATCCCAACACAATATAAAAGTGGAGCTAGAAAATCTGAGGCCAAGTATGTAATAAGATTGAGTAAACTATTATAAATATATATATATATATATATATATATATAGAGTATTTGACACTACTCCATATATATATATATAGAGTATTTGACACTACTCCATCAAGCTTCATTAATTATCCCAACAAAAAGACACTACTCCATTATAGAGTATTTGAAAAAGAAAGGACTTCTATAATATGGCCTATATTGCCAACACTACCAGAAAATCTGAAAATTATAAGAAGCAAAGAAAAAAGAACAAGAAAGATTAAGAGACCAAAGCTTTAGAAAATAAAGTGGTTCTTTTGTTCCTTTATCCTCGATGCCTACTACACAGAGAGTTGCCTTCTATTTATAGAAGTGCATTTCTTCTTGAAATGTTGTGATGTTAACTGAAAGAGATACATAGTGAGGAGAATGTGTCCCAAGGAAGATGCATCTTGAAGAAGATGCGTCATAACCTTCTTGCGTTGTGAATTGAATCTGTTACAACCTTCTCGTTTCTTTCATTTTTTTGCTTTATTAATAGTATTCTTATCTCCTACAAAACATTGTTAGACAATACAGAGAATCAAAATATTATATAAATACTTTATTTAAAATAGTATATTTTTAAGTATATAATATATTGTCACGACCCAATTTTTCCTCCGTGTGATATCGTGACGACATCTAGTCTCTACAACTAGGTAAGCCTAACATTTTGCGGAATAAAAAAATAAAAAAATAAAAATTTAACCAACTATTCAAAAATAAACACCAAATCCCAAAACCCGAAACATCGTGAATCACAAACTACAGAAGGAAAAATCTAGTGTCTCTATACATCAAGAACCTAACAAGGAAAAATACAGATAATAATGGACATGAGAAAGAGTAGAAGGAGACTCCGTGGTCTGCGGACGCGGTAGATATACCTTGAAGTCTCCAAGGCTGTCCCGACTCACTGATAGTGCGGCTGATAAGGTGCACCTGGATCTGCACACGGAAAACATGTGCAGAGAGTAGCATGAGTACACCTGTCACGACCTAATTTTCTCTTCGTTGGGTATCGTGATGGCACCTAGTCTTAGTACCTGATGTAAAAGCGGTTGTAATTACAGAGTTATTACTTGTCCTTGCTGTATTCGTGATTCCGGATTTAGGTTGTGTTCCATTCACTTTCTCTGCGTCATCTTCATGATATTCCGCTGATACTTGTTGTTTCTTGCTTTAATGCCATTACTGTATTGTGAGACATATTGCATAGTCTTTATGTAGACATCATACTTCTGGTATTCATGTACTTATATATGTTTGGCTTATTAGATCAGTGGGTGTCTTGACTGTTCCTCGTCACTACTCCACCGAGATTAGTCTTGATACTTACTGGGCACCGCTGTGGTATGCTCATGCTACTCTTCTGTATATTTTTGTGCAGATCCAGGTACTTGTTCGTTAGCTAGCTATGTGGACTGTTGCTGTGGAGACTCAAGGTAAACCTGCTGCTGCGTTCACAGGCTTCGGAGTCACCTTCCAGTTTTCGTTTTGTACTGTTTATTCTTATTTCTGGACAGTAGTATTTAGAAGTTTTCTAGCAAACACTCTGTAGAGCTTATGACTTGTACTACCGGTTTTGGGAATTGTAAGAGATTCTATTTAAATAATATTGTTGTTTTAATTATTGTTAGGCGCATGTGCAAATATCAATAGTAACAATAGTACTACAGAAACCTCGTGTAAAACCCCATAACAACAATCGTACGGCAGAAACCTCGTGCATCACTACAACAAATACAACAACAACAATGGTAATAATACAAAGTACGACAAGTAAATCAACTCAAGAACTTTTAAATCACAGGAAAATATGGGACCAAATCACAAGGAATAACCACAGTCTGAAATGCTAGGCGTAAAGCGAACAAATCAACAAAGAAAACTAAGGTGTAGCAACGAATCCCACAATATACACGTCAACAACAGGGAAGCTAACACGAATCCAATAATGCCAAATAAAACAAGTCGACTAAGATATAGGATGTCTACTTCTTTTAAGGTTGAGGAAATTACGAAGGATATTCAACAATTCAATTAAGGATAACAACAAAAAAATAATTATAACCTCAATTAAGACTGAATAATTATAGGATAAAATAATATAAATTCCAAATAAAGATAAGCAGTTATGAAAAGATAGCATGACTATAAAAGAGATAACAGTTTCAACTAAGGCACATATGAATAAAGTAACGATAATAGTGGATCATAAAGCAATTTATTCTAATTAAGTAGGTAGATGTGAATCTAGTAATTAAGATATATAATCATAACAAGAACAACTGCATATTCAATGAATACAAGGACCTAAGAACCCTAAAAGGCCAACTTTCCAAAAATAAGTATGTGCACGCACTCGTCACCTCGTGCACACGGGCTACAATCAACATAGAAGACTCAAGGTTAGGCAAGATACTTACCTCGAACCAAGCTCAAATAGTCCGTAAGAATGCCCTTTCTTCAATTATCCGACTATGAATGGTCCAAATCTAACCAAACACAATTGCATAACATGAATACAACGATAATAGACTCATCTAATTAATGAAATCAATATTTTAACAAAAATTCCGAAATTTGCCCTAAAACGTCGACCCAGGCCCATGTCTCGGAATCGGGTAAAAATCATAAAATATGAACACCCATTCACTCACGAGTCCAACCATATAAGAAATACTCAAATTCGACCAACAATCCCCTTTCAAAAATCGAAATCTTTATTGAAGAAGTTCTCCCAATGTTTCCCAATTTCAACCCCAAAAATCCGAAACTAAATGGAGAAAACAACTATAGATTAATGCAATAAAACCAAATTCTAGTAAGAAATCGTTACCCACAAGATTCCTCTGAAAATCCCCCAAAGAATCGCCTTCTCCCGAGCTGAAAATAAAAAATGGAGTGAAAATGAAATAACCCTCGATTCCAACCCCTTTCTGCCCAGCGATCCTCGCATCTGCGATCATATCTCGCACCTGCGCCTTCCGCACCTGCAGTCTAACCAGTCACATCTGCGGAAGTCACTAACTCCCACAACCTCCGCACCTTCGAGTCTTCTACGCATATGCAGGCATCGCAGATGCGAAACTTCCTCGCACCTGCGACCCTAGGCCAACTCTCAAATTCTCGCATATGCGCTTCCATCTTTGCACGTGCGAGTCCGCTGATGCGCATAAATTCTCCTTACCTGCGGATACTTCCAAGTCTAGCTCTTCCCGCACCTGTGACTCATTCGTTGCACCTGCGCCCAAGGTCTGCAGGTGCGATTACACCAGAACTCAGACCTCCCCAAAACCATGGAAATCATCCGCAACTCGTCCGAAAACACCCGGGGCCCTCGGGACCCCCTCCAAACAAACCAACAAGTTTTATACCTTAACATGGACCTCTCGAGTTCTCAAATCACATCAAACGATATTGAAACTACGAATCGCACCATGAATAGAACTTATAGATTTTCAAATCTTTCAACTTCTAAAACCCATGCCGAAACCTATCAAATCAACCCGTAATGACGTCAAATTTTGCAGGCAAGTCCCAAATTACATAACGGATCTGTTACAACTATCAGAATCGCATTCCGACCGTGATATCAAAAATAGTCCACTTCAGGTCCAAATCTCCAGAAATTCGATTTTCGCCATTTCAAGCCTAAATCAGCTATAGACCTCGGATTAACAGTCCGGACACGCTTCTAAGTCCAAAATCACACAACGGTGCTAATGGAACCTACAGAACTCCATTCTGGAGTCGTCTTCACATAGTTCTGACTATGGTAAAAAAACTCCTAAGACTTAAGCTTCCGTTTTAGGAACTAAGTACCCCAAATCACTCCGAAACAATCGGTAACCGAATTCAACCATGCACGCAAGTCAATACACATAATATGAAGCTGCTCAGAGCCTTATGCCGCCGAACGAGACTTAAATTCTTGAAACAACCGGCCGGGTCGTTACAATACCACAATCGGTACCCAGTAAGTGCCAAGCCTAACCTCGGTTGAGTAGTGACGAGGTCAAGTCAGGGACCTACTGTCAAATATATAATAAAAACGATATAGAGTGTAATACCGCAATAAAATAAAGGCTAAAATTTAACAACAATGAAATCATATAAGGTAACAGCTCAGTAAAAAGAAATCACAACAGGGGATCTCCCGAGATACCGTCTCGTAGTCCCAAACGTAAATGTACAGGGGGATCTCCCGGAATACCGTTCCTTGGTCCCAAAGTAAATATGCGATACAGGGGGATCTCCCGGAATACCGTTCCGTAGTCCCAAAGTAAATATGCAGTATAGAGGGATCTCCCGGAATACCGTTCCGTAGTCCCAAAGTAAATATACAGTACAAGAGATCTCCCGAAATACCGTTTCGTAGTCCTAAAGTAAATATGTAGTACATGGGGATCTCCCAGAATACCGTTCCATAGTCCCAAAGTAAATATGCAGTACATGGGGATCTCCCGAAATACCGTTCTGTAGTCCCAAAGTAAATATGCAGTACATGGGGATCTCCCGGAATACCGTTCCGTAGTCCCAAAGTGAATATGCAGCGCGAATGATAGAAATACAACTACATCTCGAAATATTTACAATTTAGACTAAGTACCAATCAGGGAAGAAGCAGGAAATTCACTAAGCATGCAGCACATAATTCACATAAACAATTAAGGCACGCAGACAGGTTATATTAGACTAAACATGATAGCTACATATATTGGAATAACTCAATTAAGAATGAAAATAGATTAGTACTCATTAAAACGGTATAACTCAAAATAGTAGGAAAACATATTGCTGCGCGATAAGAAAATCGGGTTTCACCACAACTAGCCTGTGTACGTACTCGTCACCTCACGTGCACGACGCTCACGTACCACAATAGTTCCAAATCGTAAGGGGATTTCCCCCACACAAAGTTAGGCAAGCCACTTACCTCGAACCAAGCTTAATCAATCGGTCACAATGCCTTTCCCACGAATATCCGACTCCGAATGGCCCAAATCTAGCCAAAAGCAATTACATATCATAAATACAACCATAATAGACTCATCTAATTAATGAAATCAACATTTTAACAAAAATTACGAAATTAACTCAAAAATTTCCAGTGGGGCCCACGTCTCGAAATCGTGTAAAAGTCACAAAATACAAACACCCATTCACTCACGAGTCTAACCATATAAAATTTACTCAAATTTGACCACAAATCCCCTTCAAAACTCGAAACGTTGTTGAAGAAGTTCTTCCAAAGTTTTCCCAATTTCAACCCCAAAAATCCGAAATTAAAGAGGAAATTAATGATAGATTAGTGGGATATAACCATAGAGGAGTTAAGAATTGTTACCCAATCGATATCTCTAAATATCCCTCAAAATCTCGTCCAAATCCGAGCTCCCTATCTCAAGTTTTTGGTAAAATGGCAAAACCCCCGTTTTTTGGAAACTTTAACACTGCCCAGCGATTCCTTAATCGCGATCGCGGAAATAGCCTCGCGATCGTGAAGAACAAATTTGCTGCACCAGAAATTACTCTATGCGATCGCATAAAATACCACGCAACCGCGATGCTCTGGCTCCCCTACTCACGCGATCGCGAACAT
Source organism: Nicotiana tomentosiformis (assembly GCF_000390325.3). Lineage (NCBI taxonomy): Eukaryota > Viridiplantae > Streptophyta > Magnoliopsida > Solanales > Solanaceae > Nicotiana > Nicotiana tomentosiformis. Next base: position 8,907,243 of record NC_090813.1, read on the forward strand.
CTGCACGCGTTTGCGATGAGCAAAGCGCGTGGTCCAACTTTGGTACACTTAACCCTACGCGATCGCGACCTTGTCTATGCGTTTGCGAAGAACCACCTCACATCACTACGCGTTCGCATGCCTATGTCCGCGAATGCGAAGAACAATTCTATCCTCTGCCCAGCTAAGCCTATGCGATCGCGGATCACCCCACGAGATCACATATAATGAAACTAAAACTCAGACACCAGAAAACTTCAGCAACCTTCTAAGTCCAAAAATTGATCCGTTGGGCGTCCGAAACTCGCCCGAGGCCTTTGGAACCTCGGCCAAACATACAAACAAATCCTAAAACACCATACGAACTTAGTTGAGCTCTCAAATCACATCCAACAACGCAAAAATCACGAATCACCCTCCAATTCAAACTTAAAGAACTTGAAACTTCAAAATTATACAACCGATGCCGAACCTATCAAATCACGTCCGATTGACCTCAAATTTTGCGCATACATCATAATCCACATTACGGACCTATTCCAAATTCCGAAATTGGAAAACAACCCCGATACAAAAAATTTCACTACCAGCCCAAAATTCCAAAAATTCGACCTCCAAAACACAATTCGGACACGGCCCTAAACCCAAAATCACCTAACGAAGCTAACGGAATCGAGGGAATTCCATTCCAGAGTCGTCTTTACACAGTTCCGACCAAGTTCCAAATCCTAAGGCTTAAGCTCTCATTTAGGGAGTAAGTGTCCCAAAACACTCTGAAACGCAAAACAAATTATCCCGGCAAGTCACAATAGTAGAAATAGATATGGGGAAAGCAGTTAATAGGGGTTCAAGGCTCTAACTCTCAAAACAACCGGCCGGGTCGTTACATACTCCCCCTCTTAAAACAATCGTTCGTCCTTGAATAGAGACATACCTAAAGTGGTGAAAAGATGATGATAACGGCTGCGCATATCCTGCTCGGTCTCCCAAGTCGCCTCCTCGACCGTCTGTCCCCTCCAATGAACCTTCACGGAAGCAATGTTCTTTGATCTTAGCTTTCTGACTTGCCCGTCTAAAATAGTCACTGGCTCCTCAACATAAGATAGATCCTTGTCCAATTGAGCTGGGCTGAAATCCAACACATGGGATGGATCGCTGTGATAATTCTGGAGCATAGAAACATGGAATACCGGATGAACTCCTGCTAGACTGGGAGGCAGGGAGAGCTCAAAAGCAACCTCCCCAACTCGACGCAACACCTCAAATGGACCAATAAACCTTGGGCTCAGCTTGCTATTCTTTCCAAACTTCATAAGGCCCTTCATAGGCAAAACCCGGAGCAAGACTCGCTCTCCAACCATGAATGCCACATCGCGAACCTTCCGGTACGCATAACTCTTCTGTCTGGACTAGGCTGCACGAAGTCTATCCTGAATCATCTTCACTTTTTCCAAGGCATCCTGAACCAAGTCTGTACCCAATAATCTAGCCTCGCCGGGTTCGAACCAACCCACTGTGGAGCAACACCGCCTACTGTACAGAACCTCATACGGTGCCATCTGACTGATATTGTTGTTGTAAGAAAACTTCGCAAGTGGCAAGAACTGGTCCCAAGCACCCCCAAAGCCTATCACGCACGCACGTAGCATATCCTCTAATATCTGAATAGTGCGCTCGGACTGTTCGTCCGTCTGAGGGTGAAATGTTGTGCTTAACTCGACCCGAGTACCCAACTCATGCTGTACAACTCTCCAGAACTGTGATGTAAACTGCGTACCCCGGTCAGAGATAATAGATACCGGTACGCCATGAAGCCTGACAATCTCACGGATGTAGATTCGAGCTAGCTGCTCGGAAGAACAGGTAGTCATCACAGGAATGAAATGATCCGACTTGGTCAGCCTATCCATAATCACCCAAACTGCATCAAACTTCTGTTGAGTCCGTGGGAGACAAACAAGGAAGACCATAGTGATCCGCTCCTATTTCCACTCCAGTATTCTGAAGCAACCCATCCGGTCGCTGATGCTCATACTTCAAGTGCTAGAAATGTAGACATCTAGCCACATACTCTACTATGTCTTTCTTCATCCTCCTCTACCAATAATGCTGCCTCAGGTCCTGATACATCTTCGCGGCACCCGGATGAATGGAGTACCGCGAGTTGTGAGCCTCCTAAAGAATCAACACACGCAAACCATCTACATTGGGAACACATAGCCTGCCCTGCATTCTCAATTCACCATCATCTCCAATAGTGACCTCCTTAGCATCAGCGTGCTGAACCGTGTCCTTAAGGACAAGAAAATTAGGGTCATCATATTGACGCTCCCTGATACAATCATAAAGAGAAGGCCGAGAGACCACACAAGCCAATACTCGACTCAGCTCAGAAATATCCAATCTCACAAACTGGCTGGCTAAGGCATGAACATCCAACGCCAATGGCCTCTCTGTTGCTGGTAGATATGCTAAACTCCTCAAACTCTCTGCCCGACGACTCAAAGCATCGGCCACCACATTGGCCTTCCCAGGGTGGTACAAAATAGTGATATCATAATCCTTAAGCAGCTCCAACCACCTCTGCTGACATAAGTTAAGATCTTTCTGCTTAAACAGATGCTGCAAACTCCAATGATCGGTGTAAATCTCACAAGGAACACCGTACAAATAATGCCTCCATATCTTCAAGGCATGAACAATAGCTGCTAACTCAAGGTCGTGGACATGATAGTTCTTTTCGTGCACCTTCAGTTGTCTGGACGCGTAGGCAATCACCCTACTGTCCTGCATCAACACCACGCCGAGACCAATCCGTGATGAATCATAATATATAGTATAAGACACCGAACCTGTAGGTAATACCAATACTGGAGTTGTAGTCAAAGCTATCTTGAGCTTCTGAAAGCTCTCCTCATATTCCTCTGTCCACCTGAACGGAGCACCCTTTTGGGTTAGCCTGGTCTTAGGTGCTGCAATAGATGAGAATCCCTCTACAAAGCGATGGTAATACCCCGCCAAACCAAGAAAACTCCGGATCTCTGTAGCTTAGGACGGCCTGGGCCAACTCTGCACTACTTCAATCTTCTTCGGATCCACCTAGATCCCCTCACTCGATACTATATGACCCAAGAATGCCATTGAGTCTAGCCAAAACTCACACTTTGAAAATTTTGCATATAACTTCTTTTCTCTCAAGGTCTGAAGTGCAGTCCTTAGGTGCTGCTCATGATCCTCCCGACTCCGGGAGTATACCAGAATGTCATCAATAAAAATGACGAATGAGTCAAGATAAGGCCAGAACACACTGTGCATCAAGTGCATAAAAGCTGTTGAGGCATTGGTCAGCCTAAAAGACATAACAAGGAACTCATAGTGACCATATCTAGTCCTGAAAGAAGTCTTCGGGATATCCAGCTCCCGAATCTTCAACTGATGATAACCTAAACGTAAGTCAATCTTGGAAAACATTCTGACACCCTATAACTGATCAAATAAATCATAAATATGAAGCAATGGATACCTGTTCTTCACTTTGACTTTGTTCAACTGGCGGTAATCAATACACATCCGCATAGAACCATCCTTTTTCTTCACAAATATGATAGGAGCACCCCAAAGTGACACACTAGGCTGAATGAAGCCTTTATCAAGCAATTCTTGTAATTACTCTTTCAACTCCTTTAATTTAGGAGGAGCCATACAATATGGAGGAATAGAGATAGGCTGAGTGCCCGGCAACAAATCAGTGCCAAAATCAACATCTCTGTATGGCGGCATGCCCGGAAGATCAGCTGGAAACACATCTGGAAAGTCCCTCACTACTAGAACAGACTCAACTGTAGGGGTATCAATACTGACATCTCTCACATAAGCTAGATACGCGTCACACCCTTTCTCAACCATTCGTTGAGCTTTAAGAAAAGAAATAACTCTGCTGGGAGTATACTCTAAGGTACCTCTCCACTCTAATCGTGGTAAACCTGGCAAAGCCAGCATCACAATTTTAGCGTGACAATAAAGAATAGCATAATGGGGCTACAACCAGTCCATGCCCAAAATAATATCGAAGTCCACCATGCTGAGCAATAATAAATTGGCTCTGGTCTCAAAACCACTAAGAGCAATCAAACACGACCGATACACGCGGTCCACAACAAGAGAATCTCTCACAGGAGTAGATACATAAATAGGAGAACTCAAATAATCCCGAGATACGCCCAAATATGGGGAAAATTAATAGGACACATAAGAATATATAGAGCCTGGGTCAAATAATACCGACGCATCTCTATGACAGACTGGAACAATACCTGTAATGACAAAATCAGAAGCAATTGCCTCGGTACAAGCAGGAAGTGCATAATATATGGCCTGGCCTCCCCCTCTAGGGCGACCTCTACCTCCCCGACCTCCACCTTGAGCTGGTTGAGTAGGTGGGGTGGCAGCTGGTGCTGTAATCATAGCCTGAGGACCCGGTGGAGCACGCTGTGGCTGAAAAGTCTGTGGAGGTGCACCCCTCCTAATCCTGGGGCAATCTCTCACCATGTGGCGAGTGTCTCTACACTCAAAACAAGCTATGGGAGGGCGTGGCTGTTATGACTGGCTCAGTCCAGATCTACTGGACTGGCCGCTAGGAACACCCCGTGCAGGAGGCACACTAGATACTGGAGGTGCATAATAAGTCTCCTAGGGTCTAGAAGGAGCTGGAACACTGCTGGAGGCTGGAAGAGCTGAATGAATGGGGCGGCTCACATAACCCCTACCATGGCGAGTTGCTGGGGCACGAGCTCCCGAATAATAACCAGCCTCTCGAGACCTTTTGGCCTCCCTCTCCTCTCTATCCCGAGAAAACATGCCCTCGAATCTCCTGGCAATACCTAAAACCTGCTGATAAGAAATATCCATCTCTATTTCCCTAGCCATACTACTCCGGATGTTGGGATTCCAAGCCCAAACTATTATTATGTCGTACCCTCTCTCGAACTGCGGCAACTAAGGCCGGTGCATGTCAGGCCAAATCACTGAAGCGAACTGCATACTCTGACACAGTCATAACACCCTGGCGTAGCTGCTCAAACTTCGTGCGCCATGAGTCCCTAAGTCTCTGAGGGACATACTCTCTCAAAAACATTTCCGAGAACTGAGTCGATGTAAGTGAAGCTGCCTCATCCGGACTACTCAACTCATAAGCACGCCACCACTGATAGGCTTCTCCTCTAAGTTGGAATGTGGTAAAAGGAACCCCGCTCGTCTCCGCTACGCCCATAGTACGGAGAATACGATGACATTCCTCCAGAAAGCCCTGAGCATCATTTGTAGCCAATCCGCTGAAAGTAGGTGGGTGGTACTTCTTGTACCTCTCATGTTTGAGATGCTCTGCCTCAGAAGTTGCTGCCCTAACCTCGGCTGAGCTGGAGCTACCAACTTTATTGGTACAATCTGTGGAACCTAGTCGACCTGAACCCGCTGCTTTAGTGTACCAGTGATTGGAGTCTGTGCTCCTCCCCCGGCCTGAGATGTGGCAGGAGCAAGTGGAATCAATCCAGCCTGAGCTAAGGTGCTGAACATGCTCAGAATCTGGGCTAGAGTCTCCTGGAGGGCTGGTGCAGGAACAAGTATCTCAGGTTTCTACCCTTTAGCTTGAGCTACTGGGGGCTCCTCTATATCAGCTTGTGCGGGTGCTCTAGCTGCACCACGTGGACGTCATCGGCCTCTACCCCGGCCCCGGCCTCTCGTGGCTCTAGCAGGGGGCGTGGGTGCCTGGTCATCAGATCCTCTTGTACGTGTCCTCCCCATCTGTGAGAGAATAGAATACATAAGCTTATAATCTTTGAAGTCAATAAGTTGTTTTTTCGCACGACAAGGAATCAAAGTAGTGAAAATTTCCTAACAGTTTCTTAGCCTCCCGAAGATACATACAGAAGTCTCCGTACCGAACCGCGAGACTCTATTAAACCGGTTTGTGACTCACGACACCTATGAACCTAGAGCTATGATACCAACTTGTCACGACCCAATTTCCCCTCCGTGTGATGTCGTGGTGGCACCTAGTCTCTACAACTAGGTAAGCCTAACATTTTGCAGAGTAATGAAATAAAAAAAAAATTTAACCAACTATTCAAAAATAAACAACAAATCCCAAAAGCTGGAAGATCGTGAATCATAAACTATAGAAGGAAAAATCTAGTGTCTCTATACATCTGAATATAAAAAGGAAAAATACAAATAATAATGGACATGAGAAAGAGTAGAAGGGGACTCCGAGGTCTGCACACTCGGCAGATATACATTGAAGTCTCCAAGGCTGTCTCGGCTCACTGATAGTGCGGCTGATAAGGTGCACATGGATCTGCACACAGAACACATGTGCAGAGAGTAGCATTTGTACACCACAATCGGTACCCAGTAAGTGCCAAGCCTGACCTCGGTCGAGTAGTGACGAGGTCAGGTCAGGGCCCTACTGGAAAATATAAAATAAAAATGATATAGAGTGTAATACCGCAATAAAATAAAGGATGAAATTTAACAATAATGAAATCATAGAAGGTAACAGCTCAGTACACAGAAATCACAAAAGGGGATCTCCCGAGATACCGTCTCGTAGTCCCAAACGTAAATTCGTAGGGGGATCTCCTGGAATAACATTCCGTAGTCCCAAAGTAAATATGCAGTATAGAGGGATCTCCCAAAATACAGTTCTATAGTCCCAAAGTAAATATACAGGATATGGGGATCTCCCAGAATATCGTTCCGTAGTCCAAAAGTAAATATGCAGTACAGTGGGATCTCCCAGAATACCGATCCGTAGTCCCAAAGTAAATATGCAATACAAGGGGATCTCCCGGAATACCGTTCTGTAGTCCCAAAGTGAATATGCAGTGCGAATGTTAGAAATACAATGGATGCGATCGCGAACATCCGCACGCGTTCGCGATGAGCAAAGCGCATGGTCCAGCTTTGGTACACTTAACCCTACGCGATCGCGACCTTGTCTCTACATTCGTGAAGCACCACCTCACATTACTACGCGTTCACATGCCCATGTCCGCGAACGTGAAGAAAAATTCATCCTCTACCTAGATAAGCCTACGCGATCGCGGATCACCCTACGCGATCGCATCCGTTGGGCGTCCGAAACTCGCCCGAGGCCCCTGGGACCTCGACCAAACATACCAACCAATCCTAAAACACCATACGAACTTAGTTGAACTCTCAAATCACATCCAACAACGCAAAAATCATGAATCACCCTCCAATTCAAACTTAACGAACTTGAAACTTTAAAATTCTACAACTGATGCCAAAACCTATCAAATCATGTCCGATTGACCTCAAATTTTGCGCATAATTCATAATCAACTTTACGGACCTACTCCAACTTCCAAAATCAAAAAATGACCCCGATATCAAATATTCCACTACCGGCCCAAAATTTCAAAAATCTGACCTCCAAACCACAATCCGGACACGCCCCTAAACCTAAAATCACCTAACGGAGCTAACAGAACCGACATAATTCCATTCCGGAGTCGTCTTCACACAATTCCAACAATGGTCCAAATCCTAAGGCTTAAGCTCTCATTTAGGTACTAAGTGTCCCAAAACACTCTGACACGCAAAATCAATCATCCCAGTAAGTCACAATAGCATAAATAGATATGGGAAAAGCAGTTAATAGGGGTTCGAGGCTCTAACTCTCAAAACGACTTGCCGGGTCATTCCATATATAAATATTTTATATTCATCAAAGTGGTAACCCTTATCCAAGAGAATGTCCCGCTGAGGGTTAGATTTGATGAAGCCAAGGGCAAATGGGCTGAAGTCCAGGACGCCATTCTTGCTGCAATCGATCGTGAGGTTGCCTCCGCTAAAAGAGTGATTAACTTGGAGGCAACCTTGAACTCCAAAATCAAAGAGCTTGCTGTTGTGGGGGAGAAACACGCCTAGCTAGAAGAGAAGTACATGAAAGCTATCGAGCATAATAGGATCTTTAGTTCAACTGTCCGCGACCTCGACGTCAGCCTCAAATGTTCTAGGTCCACCCGGGAAAGACTGTTAGTCGAGGTTACCCAACTCAAAGAAGAACTTAAGCGTCGAGCGACTTCCCTCTCTATTGAAACAACTTATTCCATATACAACATCAGGAGAAAAACCTTAGAAGAGGCCAAAGCTTGTATCATTGACGTTGATGTTGAACTTGTTAATTCCCGAGAGCTTGAGTTGGCTGCTAAAAATGGACTCCCGATGCAGTCTAATGCTCCTGGTTCTTCTGGTTCTTGTTGAGAGTCTTCAGAAACTGAAAGGGATCGAAAGGCTATGATGCTGAAGAACAAACTGGGAAAAATGTTGAGCCATCGGTGGATTTACCTACATTTCCCGGGAATGCGAACACTTCTCTTCCTCCTGGTTCCGGAGGTGCTGCAGTTTAGCTTTTCCTTTCTTTTCCCATTTTGTACTTTTATCGTTTTGGCCCGTTCTTTTAATAAATACATATTTTTTGCTCAAGTATCGCTTGAGTCTTACTTTAGTTTGAATATCCATGCAAGTCTTTAACTTTTGCACTTGCTCAAACATTCTACGCATGTTGTTCTATTCACACTTTACTATGTGTAGTCTTTTATGCCTTTTCTTCAAAGCATTTTAGTTATGAGTATTATCCCTTTTACATGAGGGTTTCTATGAATATTTGCGCAAGTTTGCTTTTTGTGTCCTTTTCATATGCGGCTTCGGGTGTAGCTTTCCCCGATGGCATTTTAGATTCTAGGCATTGATTCTTCCGGAACCAACCCTTTAACGTGAGGGTTTTTTATCATAGAGGTCCCTCTTATGTTTATGGTGCTCTTGAAGATGACGTCTCTGGTTCATTACGGTAGTAACATTTGAAGTACTTGTTTAACTTTCAGATGACAAAGTTAGCTCATCGCTAAGACAATAAACAAGATAAAAAGAAAAAGGATTTCATTTTATTCCTTCAATTTTCAAAAAATACATAAGCATTTTGCTATGAAGAAAAGAAATTGCCAGTACTTGTGGATATCTTGCACAACTTGTTTCTACAGGGCAAGCTGCGCAGTCCCCGGTCCCGATGATGCATTTAGTTTTCGAATTTTTGTTCCCCGATTGACGTGTCATTCATTATTGTCGTATCCTCATATCATCCCCCCAGTGTTCGAATGTGAAGAATGCGAATTGGAACACTGGAAGTCTTGTATTTTCGAAGATTCCACTAATGAATTGCTAGGTAATCCTTTATTCGGCAACATACCTTACTTCCCCTTAGGAATCCATGCTATAGAGCGAAAGAATACCTAACAGTCCTCTAGTGATTTGTGCTCGTGAACGATCGGGTAACCTTCTTTCGATAGCAAACCTAACTTCCTAGTGGGAAATTGCTATCAAACCAAATATTATCTAATCGTCCCCGAATGGAAGCTTGTTTGTTTTCTTTGCTATCAAAGGTCTTATTGTTGTTGTCTTCGTAATATGCTTTCTATCGCTACCTCATTAAAAACCTTGCCAGAAAAAACCCAATTGGGACAAAAACTGAACGAAGGGAAAAAGAGTGCATCACATACTTTTCGCTTGAATAATGTTCATCAGCAATAATACCTTTTTAGGTGTGCCACATTCCAGTTGTTGGGCAACTTGTCTCCATTATGGTTCTCCAACTCGTATGAACCTTTCCCAGTGTTAGCTGAAATCCGGTAGGGACCTTCCCACATTGGATCTAGATTTCCCCCGTTGAGCTCCCGGGTACTTTGGGTTGCTTTCCTTAGAACCAAGTCTCCTACTTTAAAATAACGGAAGTTGGCTCTACGGTTATAATATCGCTCCATTCTCTTCTTTTGAGATGCCATCCTTGTATTCGCTAAGTCCCTGGGTTCCTCGTGTAGTTCCAAGTTGATTTTCATTGCTTCGTCGTTCGATTCTCCATTTGTCTGAGAATATCTCAAAGTGCCACGACCCAATTTGCCCTCTGTGTGACGTCATGACGGTACCTAGTCTCTACAACTAGGTAAGCCTGATATTTTTGCGGAATAATGAAATAAAAATATAAGTTTAACCAACTATTCAATAATACACAACAATCCCAAAACCCAGAACATCTTGAATCACAAACTACAGGAGGAAAATCTAGTGTCTCTATACATCAGAGTCTATAAAAAGAAAATACAGAAGATAATGGACATGGGGAAGGGTAGAAGGGGAATCCGAGGTCTGCGGACGCAGCATATATACCTTGAAGTCTCCAAACCTATACCTGCTCACTGATAGTGCGGCTGATAAGGAGCACTTGGATCTGCACACGAAAAACATGTGCAAAAGAGTAGCATGAGTATACCACAAATGGTACCTAGTAAGTGCCAAGACTAACCTCGGTAGAGAAGTGACGAGGTCAGGTCCGGGCCCTACTGGAGTATGATAATATAGCAAGGCAAGAATGAAATATCGCAGTAAAATAAAGACTTAAATTTAACAAGAAAGAATTCATAGAAGGTAACAACTCCATACACAAAAATACAATAGGGGATCTCCCGGAATACCGTTCCGTAGTCCCAAAGTAAATATGCAAGACAAGGGGATCTCCCGGAATACACCGTTTCGTAGTCCCAATGTAAATATGCAGTACAGAGGGATCTCCCGGAATACCATTTCGTAGTCCCAAAGTAAATATGCAAGACAGGGGGGTCTCCAGGAATACCGTTCCGTAGTCCCAAAGAAAATATGAAGTACAGGGGGATCTCTCGGAAAACCATTGTCCCAAAGTAAATTTGCAGTACAGGGGGATCTCCCAGAATACCGTTCCATAGCCCCAAAGTAAATATACAGCGTAAACAATAAAAATACAACTACATCACAAAATCATACGATTTAGACTAAGTATCAATCAAGGAAGAAGCAGGAAATTCACTAAGCATGTGCACAGAGTTCACATAAGCAGTTAAAACACGTAGACATGCTGTATTAGACTAAACAAGGTAGCTACACATATTGGAATAACTCAATTAAGAATAAAATTATATTAATACTCATTAAAATGGTATAACTCAAAATAAAAGGAAAACAGGTTGCTGCGTAGTAATAAAATTGGGTTTTTCCGCAACTAGCTTGTGTACATACACGGAGCTCACATATCACAATATTTCCAAATATTAAGAGGATTTCCCCCACACAAAGTTAGGCAAGCCACTTACCTTGATCCAAGCTCAATCAATCGGTCACAATACCTTTTCCGCGAATATCCGGCTCCGAATGGCCCAAATCTAGCCAAAAGCAATTACATATCATAAATACAATCATAATAGACTCATCTAATTAATGAAATCAATGCCTTAACAAAATTTTGAAGTTAACTCAAATATTACCCGTGGGGCCCATGTCTCGGAACTGGGTAAAAGTCACAAAATCCGAAAGCCCATTCACTCACGAGTCTAACCATATCAAATTTACTAAAATCCGACACCAAATGGTCCTTCAAATTCACAATTCAAACTTTCAAAATCCCTAGTCTCAACTCCCAGGTGTGATTACAGCAGAACAAGCACCAGAAAAATCTTCTATGTCCAAAAATGATCTGATAACCATCCGAAACTCACCCGAGGCCCCCGATACCTCAATCAAACATACCAATCATTCCTAAAACACAATACGAAGTTAGTAGATCTCTCAAAACACATCAATCAGTGCTAAAATAAAAAATCATCCTCCGATTCTAACTTAAAAGAACTTGAAACTTCCAAATTCGACAACCGATGCCGAAACTAACCAAACCACGTCCGATTGACCACATATTTTGCACACAAGTCATATTCAATATTACAGATCTACTCTACCTTTCGGAATCGGATTCCGACCCCGATATCAAAATTTTCATTGCAGGTCCAAAACTCCAAAATTCGACTTTCGCCAATACAAGCCTGTATAAGCTACGGACCTCCAAAACACAATCCGGACACACTCCTAAGTCCAACATCACCTAACGCAGCTAACGGAATCATCGAAATTCCGTTCCAGAGTCATCTTCACATAGTTCCGACTACGGTCCAAATCTTAAGGCTTAAACCTCCATTTAGGGACTAAGTATCCCAAAACATTCCAAAAACCAAAATGAAACCTCACGGCAAGTCACAATAGTAGAAATAGATATGGGAGACGCAGTAAATAGGAGATCAGGGCTATAACTCTCAAAATGACCGACCGGGTCGTTACAATTAGGGCTTCATCATCGTAAACAAGGGAAAACATGGTTTCTCCTATGCTCGATGTGGCTGTTGTGCGGTAGGCCCATAGAACCCCGGGCAATTCTTCAGGCCAATTGCCTTTTGATGCTTCCAACCTTTTCTTGAAGTTTTGAATAATCACTTTGTTCATTGATTCCGCTTGACCATTTGTGCTCGGATGATGAGGAGAAGATGTGAACCTCTTTATTTTCAATTCTTCGAGGAACTTTGTAATTTTTGCACTGATAAACTCTGGCCCATTGTCGCATGCTAACTCTTTTGGTATTCCAAACCTGCAAATTATATTTTTCCACAGGAATCGACCATTTCGCGTTCTCCGATCTTCTGATAAGAACCTGCTTCCATCCATTTTAAAAAATAATCTATCAAAATTAAAAGAAACCTTACCTTTCCTGGAGCAGGTGACAATGGCCCGAAGATGTCCATCCACCTTTTCATGAATGGCTGCGGGGACAAAACCGAATGTAAGGATTTTACCGGTTGATGTACTAGTGATGCGTAGTGTTGGCACTTATCACATTTTCGTACGAAATCTTTGGAATCTTGTTCCATGCGAGGCCAATAATATCCTGCCCGTACCAATTTCAGCACCAAAGACTCTACGCCTAAGTGATTTTCGCATATCCTTTCGTGGATTTCTCTCGTGACATAGTCAGCTTCTAACATTCCTAAACACTGGGCCAACGGGCCTTGGAAAGATTTTCTATACAATTGGCCTTTCTTGAAGCTATAACATGCAGCTTTGGCGCGTAACGCCTGTGATGCTTTGGGATCATCTGGAAAATTCCCGTGCTCGATGTAGTTCATTATTTCATTTCTCTAGTCCCAAACCAGACTAGCCGAATTCACCTCATAGTAACCATCTGTATCCAGGTCTGAGCTCATCAGCTGTACCATTGTTCCGGACTCCGATCCCTTTATTTTCGTCGATGATCCTAAGTTTGTTAATGCATGTGCTTCTGCGTTATCCTCCCTCGGGATATAAGTAATTGAACACTCCCGGAATCCTTCCAAAAGATCCTGGACCTTTACAACGTATTGTTTCATACGTTCTTCTTTGGTATCAAAGATCACGTAGACCTTGTAAGCACGTAATTTTTGACCTGCACATTAAAATTATCTTTAATAGTCTTAGTATTTTTAGAATATTTATTTGAGTTTATTTTTATAGGATTTCACTTTATTATTAATTTTAATTCTAATTTTAAAGCACAAAAATTGAAAATTACTAAAATAGTTTCATTTTTCTATTCAATTCAGGTATTAGGTATTTTTAGAAAGATATTATTTTTAGCCCATTTTTGCTTTAGTATAATCTTTGAAAATACCCCAAAAATAGTTTCATGTCATAATATAGTTATTTTAATTAATTAGGATTGATTTTTCATTTTTACGGTGTTATTTTAGAAAAGAAATTAATATGGTTTTTAGCCAAATTGCAAGAATTGTAGAATTAAAGGGCCAATTTTATAACCCAATACCCTCCAACATTCCAAGCCCAATCTATTAGCCCAATATACCATCAGATTTTGTTACCCTAATAAAGAATAATAAAGGAGCTCTCATGCACTCATTTGGAAGACTGAGCCGTCACTCCTCATAAGAGAACCCTCCATCATCTCTTTCTTTGAACTAAAAAAGAAACACACAAAATATAGAAAAAAGAGAAAGCACCTTCTCTATCTCCAAAGTACCATTTAAAGATCCCCAAAAACGCATCTCAAATTCACCCAAAATGCAACAGTAAAACAATCACAAAACCAACCCCAAAACCACTCCTTCTTTGATCGAAAATTGCCGGTTAACAATCCTCTATTTCAGTCACGTAAAATCAGCCTTATATCATTGCAAAAATGCCCCAAACCAGTGTGAAAATCAGCCTAAAACTACCATCCAAACCCGGTAGAGATGAATATGTTCGGCGACGTCGATTTCGGTCCAAGGTTCTAGTCTGTAGCTCGCTTGAGGATTATTGTTCTAGAGCTTCTATTTCCATTGTATCCACTCTAAAATTTCAGCAATAGAAAGTCTATTCTTCCATCTTTTTCACTGGTTATTTCATCTATGTGTCTCGTTATTTGTCGGCATAAATGAATAGACAACATAAAACTTTATTTCATTTTTGTTGATGCTTGGTCGTTTAATCTGATTATTTCTTTGTTTCCTGGGTTAATGTTTGAAGTTAATCTTATTTTAGTTTGATGAAATCTCAAATGGGATATTATATTGAATAAAACCAGTAATGCCAACAGTAGAGAATATTGAGCTGTATGGATTTTTGGTTAAACTTTTATCTTAGTTTGTCACGACCCAAAATCTCACCTGTCATGATGGCACCTATCTCAATACTAGGCAAGCCGACAATCTCAATAAACTCCCTTATATTTTATGTTTAAAAACAAAATAATTCAATTCAACGGAAGAAAATTCACAAATACATATATAAACACTCCCAAACCCGGTGTCACTGAGTACATGCGCATCTAATATGAATACAAAGTCTAACTGACAAAATCATTGTCTGAACATATAGAACAGTACAATAATTAAACAGGAAGGGAATCAAGTCTTCAGGCGTCAAATATCTACCTTGATAGTTCCCAACATAATTAACTTCTAAATCAAGCAGCCGCCACATCCGGGAGCACCTGGATCTACACACGAGGTGTAGAGTTTAGTATGAGTACAACTAACTCAATAAGTAACAAGACTAACCTCTGGGCTGAAAGCAATGACGAGCTCCGTAGGTACAGTCCAGTATGAATAATGGTACAGAAATGTAGGCATGCTTTCAAGTTCAACAGTTAAACTCAGTATAAGCGAAAAAGATCAATATTGCACGATATGAGGAATATGACATCTCAGTGGAAAGACCTCATGTAATACTGGTCACAAATCATTCGGTCACTCGGCACTGTTTATGGCCAATCCGGCCCAGGGGTGTTCCAACCCATATATATATATATACAGATCGACTAACAGTCAGTCACTCAATACCGTATAAGGCCAATCCATCCCTGGGGAAATTTGTCCCCAAATGTAAATGATACAGGCAAGATCCATGTCCAGGTAAATTCATTACAATATAAATAAGTAAGGCAAGTCCATGCCCTAGGAAAATCCATCCCGAATATATATATAATCATTGTAAGTAAGGAAAGTCTATCCCGAATATATATAATCATCTACGCTCACTGGGGGTGTTTATAGACTGCAGAGGGGCTCCTTCAATCCAAGCGCTATAAATCAACCACGCTCACTGGGAGTGTGTGCAGACTCTTAGAGGGCTCCTTCAGCCCAAGATCTATATAAAGCTCACATGGCCTACTACAGACGGGCAGTCCCAATCCATATAATAATAAATCCAATAAGGCCTGCTGCAGGCGGACAACCCCGATCCATTTAATAATATAGCCAATAAGTCCTGCTGCAGGCGGGAAGCCCCGATCCATAAAATAGTAATGCCAATAACACTTGCTGCAGGCGGGCAGCCCCGATCCATAAAATAGTAAGGCCAATAAGGGATGCTGTAGGCGGGTAGCCCCAATCCATATAATAATAATGTATAAAGCCATTATGGCCTGCTGCGTCGCGCAGCTCAATCCCATAAATATCTTCACAATGGACAAATATTACTGGGTGTGAAATGTATATTTTTTTGAACAATTGATTCAACAGCAACACGATCCCATGGGTCCAAAAATATTTGCACGTAGCCTAAACATGATCTTTAATAGGAGCCTCAGCTTAGTTTCTCTAACACGTGGAGAATGTTCAGATAATAACACGATTCATTAATCTTACAATTGTACAGGATTTATTCAAGACACAATTTATATGGTGCACGTCCACATGCTCGCCATCTATCGTGAGTGTCACCTCCAAATAATTTATATCATACTAAATTCGGGGATTCAAACCGTCAGAACCAAGTTTAGAAGTGTTACTTGCCTCAAACCATGTAATTCTTTACTCCGGTATGCCTTTGCCTCGTGAATTGGCCTCCAAACGCCTCGAATCTAGCCACAAATAATTTGATTCAGTCCATAAAATTTATTGGAATTAATTCTATAAGAAAATGCTAATTTTTCATAAAAATCGAAAATATAGCTAAAAATCGCCCGTGGGGCCCACATATCGGAACCCAACAAAAGTTACAAAATCCAAACACCCATTCCGATACGAGTTCAACCATATCATTTTTATCAAATTCAGATAACAACTCGACCTCCAAATCTTAAATTAAAGTCATTGAAAATGTTTACCATTTTCAACCCAATCTTTACCCATTTGAACTCAACAATCTTTCCATAAACCTTATTGATATGTATAAATAATACTATTACATCCAAAATCATACTCTTAATCACCCATCTTTACCCAAACTCGAAATTGAAGAATAGGGGTTAGAACCTTACCTCTTGGGTGGAGATCTTGTGATATTTCCTTGTTGGATTTCAAAGCTTGAACAAGATCTTGATGAACAAAGCACTTGAGCTTCATCCTATCTCTAGAACACTCTCCCTTCTCTCTAGAAATGTCAGAGTTTTGCTCCCAAATGAGTCCCAAAGCCTATTTATCAAAATGGGTGTCGGGTTATGAAAATAGAAATATTAACCCTCTGAAAACAGGTTTGCGGTCGCATAATGGACCGCAAAATGGGTATGCGGGTCACAAAATGTTTGAAAAAATTGGTACCTAGAACTGGAATGTTCTGGTTCATTCTGCGACCAGTTTGCGGTCGCAGAAGCACTTTCGCGATCGCAGAATTATTCTGCGATCGCAGAATTGTCGCACAATCTCATTTTTCCAGCCTTTGGTAATTTGGTCATAACTTCTTTTAGGAATATACAAATGATGAACGGTTTGAAGCGTTATAAACTAGACTTAATGATATTTCATTTGATAGGTAATACACCATATAACACTTCGTATCATGAGAGTTATGCTCGTGTAAATTTAGGTCTTGTGCGTACTTACTTGAAACTTTAGTCTATTATGAAATTTCCAAATTCTACATTCGATGCCGAAACCTATCGAATCAAGTCCGATTGCCCTCAAATTTTGCACACAAGTCATAAATGACGTAACAGAGGTATTTTAATTTTCAGAATCGGATTTCAATCCCGATATCAAAAAGTCAACCCCCGGTCAAACTTTCGAAGAATTCAACTTTCGGCATTTCAAGCCTAATTCCTCTACGGACCTCCAAATAATTTTTCGGACATGCTCCTAAGTCAAAAATTACCATACGGAGCTATTGGAATCATTAGAATTAAATTCCGAGGTCGTTTACACATATGTCAATATCCGATCAACTTTTCCAACTTATGTTTTCAATTATGAGACTAAGTGTCTCATTTCAATTGTAAGGCATAAATCAATTGTAAGGCATAAATTGAGTAGTAAATTGGGGGACGGGGTTATAATACTCAAAACGATCGGCAGGGTCGTTACATTCTCCCCGACTTTACCATCTTACCACACATGTACCCGGGGATGATCCCACATCAACCTATTCCACATAGGCCTGACAACACAATACGACTGACAAATCCTTAATTTAACCTTATCCCAAGAACCTTGGAGCCAAATTTCTAACATCCAGAATTCTTTTCAAGACCCGAATCTCACATCTACACACTGTATAAGCTTGGACAAGTTGTATCCAGCCATAACCATAATCTCATATATAATCACATAACATACTACACAACTCGCATACTCGTAGCTACTCAAAACCAACCAAGTAATAGTATAAACCCCCGCATTCAACAGAACCTCATTCCAAAACCTTCTTACACTGCAAATGATAAAAGAAAAAACTCAAAAACTCATAACCACTCCTGAGATCAACTAGCCATGGAGCTCTCTCACCCCAACCAGGACCATAATCCTCTCCTTAGCCGGCTTTCAATATTATCCTCCCACTATACCGGAATCAAACCTGATAGCATCCGTTCTATGTCCAATGACCTTATATTATTAAACACAACTATCGAATTGATATGCCACACCAATATAACTCAGGCCACAACTGCGCAATTTGTATACCCAAATATGGAAAATGTCTCAAAGAAGAGAACCCTATTGTAAGGTCAACAAGCACCTCCACAACTGTAATGCTATAAGCTCGTTATATATAGTAGAAGCAAGACACACAAATTTAACAACAGTAACTAGCCCTTCTAGAGCTCACATTAACATCACTCGCACGAACAACTCACGTGTTATAGTATCAATATCTGGACCCGCATGGACAACTCACGTGCCAATAATATCAGTATATGGATCCGCACGGACAACTCACGTGCCAATAACATCATTCGCCTGGCATGGTCACATGCCTCCAGTCCAAGCATATCATATTGGAGCAATCAAATAAGTACACATGTATATGATAAATGAAATAAGATTTACATGCTCATGGACTGGTATAAATAATACGCCATAGATTAAGCATGTGCAAAGTCTGCTGTCCCATTTCAAATTGGCAAGTTAACGCAAAAATAGTAACTACCCTGTTTATTCATGGGAATTAACCTCTTTGTAACCTCAAATGTATCCCAGATAGTTCTCAACAAAGGTACGAACACGAGAAACATTATAACTTTACGCTTAACAGTCAACTCTAGGCATTTCATAAGCTAAGCATTCTTTCGAGTATGAGTAGTTGCCCTGATGCCCGCACATTGTCTCAAACCTCATACATAGGCACACTTATAGCGCATAGCTATCACAAATAATTAACGCAACTAGTGCCTCCACATAGTTAAAATAAAATACTCACCTCAACCAGGTCGCAACCTGAAATAATATACTTCTGAGAAATCCCAATCTCCAAATTCATCAAACAAATGAATCACCGTAACTGATCCCAACTCGAGCACTAGAATGACTAACACGTCTTCCATTCACGATATTTCCATGAGAAATACTTTCATAATTCTTTCTTTCCACATAGAAATAATTTAAATATTAGCAGTAGGTCAACCAGGTGGGTACTGCAATATTGCCCCCTTTGTTCAACTCCACATTACATCGCCCGAATGGGCTAAAAGACACGTGCCCCATTAGCACAACAACACTCAAAAGAGTAACTCTACTTTAATACCATCTATCAAATTCATACTCCGTGCGCACTACATCATTCACAAATAACAACTCACTCATCCCACAATTTTTATATACTCATAAAGCGCAATATAACCCGTATCTAGAAATTTCCTTACTCGAGTCATTCTCAAACTCCACCTCTGCAAGTCATCACCGATTCCCAAGTATACTTCAGACCAAAACAAAAAACAAACATTTGACACATAACCATGAATTGAATTGTCAATAGCAGGCTCCACCACTTGGCTCAAATCTATAGATTAAAATATTTGATAACTCACAATACCCATACTTTATTACTGCCTTAATATCTTAGTCAGTTCAACAAACATTCTTCACAACCTCAGGACACACAAACCATAAAATACCCTAGTCATCCGCTGATCTCGCATTCATTCTCTTAACACTCAAATCAACTTTCTAAACCAGATTCAAATTCAAGTCTCAACACATATGCCCCGCTGGTAGAAAAAAAACTCTATATTCACATCATAAGGAACACACCTATATAGATTACTCCGCAGGAGATAATCCACCTTCTTAGTCTCAAATTGGCATCTTGTTATACCCTTTCGCAGCCACAATTACTATGAAATCACTTAATCTTTCTGAGTCCAAACTCATTAACCAGACACGAGAATTAATTTGCCCAAAAAATTTAACAACGTGAAGGATCTTTCAAAACATTCACACTCGAGATTGTACGTCACATCAAAAAAATAAAAGCACTTAATGGCCTTCCTTTACATTTCAAGGAAACACTTCTTGTCATATTCAAATCGTCTTAACACACCCCGCAATCACATCATACTCATCACAAAGACATTCCACCGCTCATCAAGCCACAAATTCCACTCGTAGGGACATTACCGGACATATGAGTCCAAATGTACAGATTACAACTGAAACTACCGAGCCTAAGCTGCGGTTTAAACCTGGACTCAAGTCCTCTAGACTGGCCCATCACCAAAATACAAAATACACATCTTGAACCTATTTCATAGAATCATAAGTCAGCGATGCAGATCTGATACCGAGCGCTCATGTGAGCATACAAATGCGTGGAAGGAATTCAAAGAGTTATGTTTCAAGCTGAATAAATTTTGCACGATAGAATACAAGAAAGTGAAATTTTCCTAAGGGTTTAACAACTTCTCGAAGATAAGTACAGATGTCTCTGTACCGATCCACTAGACTCTACTTAACCTGCTCATGACTCGTGAGACCTATGTCACCTAAGGCTCTGATACCAACTTGTCACGACCCACAATCTCACCTGTCGTGATAGTGCCTATCTCAATACTAGGCAAACTGACAATCTCAATAAACTCCCATATCTTTTATGTTTAAAAACAAAATGATTAAATTCAGCGGAAGAAAATTCACAAATACATATATAAACACTCCCAAAACCCGGTGTCACTGAGTACATGAGCATCTAATATGAATACAAAGTCTGACTGACAAAATCACTGTCTGAAAATATAGAATAGTACAATAATTAAACAGGAAGGGAATCAATTCTGCAGAAGTCAAACATCCACCTTGATAGTCCCCAATAGAATTAACTTCGAAATCTAGCAGCCACCGCATCCGGGAGCACCTAGATGTGCACACGAGGTGCAGAGTGTAGTATGATTACAACTAACTCAATAAGTAATAAGACTAACCTCTGGGCCAAAGGCAATGATGAGCTCTGCAGGTACAGTCCAGTATAAATAATGGTACAAAAATGTAGGCATGCTTTCAAGTTCAACAGTTAAACTCAGTACACGAGATATATATCAATACTGCGTGATATGAGGAATATGACATCTCATTGGAAAGACCTCATGTAATACTGGTCACATATCATTCGTTCACTCGGTACTATTTATGGTCAATCCGGCCTAAGGGTGTTCCAACCCGTATATATTTACACTTCGACTGACAGTCAGTCACTCAATACCGTATAAGGCCAATCCAGCCCTGGGGAAATTTATCCCCAAATGTAAATGATACGGGCAAGATCCATGTCCAGGTAAATTCATTACAATATAAATAAGTAAGGCAAGTCCATGCCCTGGGAAACTCCATCTCGAATATATATATATAATAATCATAAGTAAGGCAAGTCCATGCCCTGGGAATATATATAATCATCTACGCTCAGTGGGGGTGATTATAGACTCCGGAGGGGATCCTTCATCCCAAGCGCTATAAATCAACCACGCTCACTGGGCGTGTGTGCAGACTCTCAGAGAGCCTCCTACGGCCCAAGCGCTATATAAAGTCGATATAGCCTACTGCAGGCGGCCAGTCCCGATCCATATAATAATAAATCCAATAAGGCCTACTACAAGCGTGCATCCCTAATCTATTTAATAATATAGCCAGTAAGGCCTGCTGCAGGCGGGCAACCCCAATCCATAAAATAGTAAAGCCAATAACACCTGCTGCAGGCGGGCATCCCCGATCTATAAAATAGTAAGGCCAATAAGGCCTGCTGCATGTGGGCAGCTCCAATTCATATAATAATAATAATGTATAAAGCCATTATGGCCATTACAAGTGTTACTTACCTCAAACCGTATAATTCTTTACTCCGGTATGCCTTTGCCTCGTGAATTGGCCTCCAAATGCCTCAAATCCAACCACAAATAATTAGATTCAGTCCATAAAATTTATTGGAATTAATTCCATAAGAACATGCTAATTTTCCATAACAATCCGAACTTTAGCTCAAAAATTGCCTGTGGGGCCAACATCTTGGAATCCGATAAAAGTTACAAAATCTGAACACCCATTTCGATACGAGTTCAACCGTACCAATTTTATCAAATTCTGATAACAACTCGACCTTCAAATCTTAAATTAAAGTTATTGAAGATGTTTACCATTTTCAACCCAATCTTTACCTATTTGAACTCAACAATCTTTCCATAAACCTTATTGATATATATATATATATATATATATAAATAATACTATTACACCCAAGTTTCATACTCTTAATCACCCATCTTTACCCAAACTCGAAATTGAAGACTAAGGGTTAGAACCTTACCTCTTGGGTAAAGATCTTGTGATATTTTCTTGTTGGATTTCAAAGCTTGAACAAGAACTTGATGAACAAAGCACTTGAGATTCTTCCTCTCTCTAGAACACTCTCTCTTCTCTCTAACAATGTTAGTTTTTTGCTCCAAAATGAGTCCCAAAGCCTATTTATCAAAATGGGGTCGGGTTATGAAAATAGAAACATTAACCCTCCGAAAGCAGGTCTGCGGTCGCATAATGGACCGCAAAATGGGTATGCGGGTCGCAAAATGGTCGCAAAAATCGGTGCCCAGAACTGGGCTGTTCTGGTCCATTCTGCGACCAGTTTGCGGTCGCAGAAGAACCTTCGCTATCGCAGAATTGTCGTCGAATCTCATTTTTCCAGCTTTTTGTAATTTGGTCATAACGTTTTTGTAGGAATGTAGAAATGATGAATGGTTTGAAGCGTTAGTAACTACACTCAAAGATATTGCATTTGATAGTTAATACACCATATAACAATTCGTATCATCAGAGTTATGCTCATATGAAATTAGGTCTTGTGCGTACTTACTTGAAACTTTAGTCTATTATGAAATTTCCAACTTCTACATTCGATGTTAAAACATATCAAATCAAGTCCGATTGATCTCAATTTTTGCACACAAGTCATAAATGACATAACGGAGGTATTCCAATTTTCAGAATCAGATTCTTACCCCGTTATCAAAAAGTCAACCCATGGTCAAACTTCCCAAGAATTCAACTTTCGGCATTGCAAGCCTAATTCCACTACGGACCTCCAAATAATTTTTCGGGCACACTCCTAATTCTAAAATCACCATAAATTCCAATGTCGTTTACACATAAGTCAATATCCGGTCAACTTTTCCAACTTATGTTTTCAATTATGAGACTAAGTGTCTCATTTCACTCCGAAATCCTTACGGACCCGAACCAACTAACCCGATAAGTCATAAATCAATTGTAAGGCATAAATTGAGTAGTAAATTGGGGAACAGGATTATAATACTCAAAACGATCTGCCGGGTCATTACATAGTTAGACTCATAGATAGAAATTATCAAACAATTTTGCATTTAAATTGTCTGTGTGTGTTTGTATAAACTTTGGTTTTGTTGGGTTAGGCGTTGGTCTTTGTTGGTAAACTCGAAGTAAGAGTATTGCGTCTTTAGATAAAATTAACATACGTGAGTAGTAATTTTGACATTGGAAATTTGTTAAACTATTTTTAATTTTATTTGTATTTTTTAAATTTTGACATCACAAACTGCATCCATTTCTGTCCACAATGTTATATCCATAAATCACACCTTACAATAATCTCAAATTAGATTAGGAAATAAATCATAAACATCGTAGCTTGCTTTAGGCGCGATTAAATAAATCATCATGATATGGGTACGGTTCCCGTGGCATAGCCGTGATACATAATCCCCAATTCGTGTGTGCATTTCATGTGACCCGACCATAACTTCAAACAATAATAATAAAAATTAACATGTTATAAATCACGGGTCCGTTTTACGTGGCACGATTCGGAATGTGTACAAAAATAAATGAGTGCGCGACATCGCAACTTGTTCAAATAAATTTCATAAATAATTAAAAGCGGTATGGAAGTGGTAATGCTTAAAGGGTGTTAAATATGTAATCAGTCAGATAATTAGGCCAATTATTAATAGTTGAGCGACCGTGCTAAAACCACAGAACTCGGGAGTGCCTCACACCTTCTCCCGGGTTAACAAAATTCCTTACCCGGTCTTCTGTATTCGCGGACCTTAAATGGAGTCAATTTTCCTCGATTTGGCATTTAGAAATAAATTGGTGACTTGGGGCACCATAAATTATTCCAAGTGGCGACTCTAAATAAATAAATAATCCCATTTAGAATAATGTCACTTTAATTGAAAAAAATCTCGTATCCCTATCCCGTCTGAAAAACGGAGGTGTGACAGATCTGGCGACTCTGCTGGGGAACGAACCCAGAATCTCTGGTTCAGGGTTCAGAATTCAAGCTTAGATTAACTGTTATACTTGGCTACTTGTGATTGTCTGATATTACTTGTTTGAGCCTAATGTGCTAATTATCGTTTTTTACCGCTTTGATATTATTTGAACTGTATATAAAATTGTTACAATACCCTACTTCTCTCTTAGTCTTATAAATCTTCTAGGAAGTGTGCGCTTCACGTGGCGTCTTTGCTGTTAGTCATACTATAATCTTAGAACGAGGATCGGACAAGTTGCAAAGCAGGTGAAGCTTCTATATTCCCGGCTCAAGTTGTCTGCTCGGGTAAGCCTTGTCTAGAACTCCACACCGTAGGTTTAAACATAGAAGAACAAAGCCTCATGCCGGATCCCTATTAGGTATTCTTGTTTGCATCATGTGCATTTGACTTTGGGGACTCAACACAGGTGTACCCCAAAATAAAATGACTATCCTGATGCATCTTACGTGCTACTTGTTGTATTTGTTTGTTCTGGTTTGCATGTTGACTGGCTTCTAGAATAGGGAAAGAAAATCAAGAAAAAATAGGAGAGAGAAAATTGACTCGGTTCCAAAAAATCTCGGTACTTGAAAAAAATAAGTTCCTGAAATCTTATCGAATTTTTAGAAGGTTGTCACAAATGAGTCCGAATTTTCAAAAATGACATTTTCCCTCGGTCCTCAAAACCTATAGAACTACACGGGTCTGATTCTCACCAGATGTGAGATACGTAGGCAAACCTCATCGGTTCCGGCCCACAATTTTAAAAAGTCAAATATATTTTCCTTTACTTCCTCCTTTAGAAAAGTCTTCCTTTGAGACCCCAATTTTCAAAAAATCCAAAAATATTTTTCTTTAATTCATTCTTTAGAAGTCGTTTCTTAGAAAATCCCAAATAAAAGAAATGTTAAAACAAATATATATATATTTATTTATAGAAGTCTTTCATTCGAAAAAAGAAACAAAAAAAATCAAAATCCAAAAATATTTTCTACCTTTTTAGAAGTCTTTCTCCCAAAAATCAAAAAACCAAATCCAAAAAACAAATCCAAAATATCCGAACTACGCAAGATCTGATTCATGTTCCCACATGATACATAGTCAACCCACATCAGGTTTGATCAACCATTTAAAAAATATGACCTTGATAATAATAAGGACCGACTGAGTCCATTCTAACGTGTCTCTTGTTTTAAATTGTAAAGAAAGGTTGAGGTGGTCGGTTTGCGGTAAGCTAACAACACAAGATCCAAGGAAAAATGACAATTGGCATCGAAGTTGTTATGAGTGCTCAAGAGGCTCAGGGTTAGAGGGTTCAATAAGAGTCTACTGTGGTTGAGTAGAATAGAGTACTGAAGCAGCAAATGACTAAAATGTGTCAAGCATGGGCCAATGGCCAAGGACCGCCTTTTCTATTCATGGTTTCCCAGAGATTACATCCATCTCGACTACTACCATTTCAGTCTCATTGTCTGATCAATCCTATCTACTTGGGTTCATTTTATAACCCAACTGCACGACAACAACTCGAACGTCTATTGTGCTCTCCCATAGTATGTCATTAACAACCAATCAGACAACCACTATTGTTATGCCCGTCTTCACCATCCCACAACCGACGGTGGTGCAGAGGAAATATCATGAGTCACAATGTGCTACCCAGCAAGAACAATACCACTTCCTGAGTAACACTCTTACTTATTTGATCTTCCTGCAAAGTTTGAGAAGCCTGCCCCAAAGATGGCACAGGAAAAATGACCCAAAGAGTGAATAGCTTAGAACATCAGTTGAAAAATATGCAAGGGTTGGCAGGTCAGAAGAGTATTGCCTTCAAGGACTTATGTATGTTCCCCGATGTTCATTTTCCACTTGGTTTCAAGATCCCCAAATTTGGAAAGTATGATAGACACGACGACCCCATATCTCAGTTGAAAAGGTATTGCAATCAGCTAATAGGTGCAGGAAGAAATGAAGAATTGTTGATGGCTTATTTTGTGGAAAGCCTTATGGGAGTAGCCTCCAAATGGTTTATGGATCAAGACACATCTCGCTGGTATGTATGGGATGACATGGCCCGGGCCTTTGTCAAACAGTTCCAATATAACAACTACATCGCCCCAAACCGCAATTCCCTTTCAAACCTGAAGAAGAAACCAACTGAAAGTTACAGGGAATATGCCATTAAATGGAGAGAGCAAGCGGCTAGAGTTAAGCCACCCATGGATGACCACGGGCTAATCATTGTCTTCCTTCAGGCTCAAGAGCCAGGATATTTTCAAAGCATGATGTCCGTAGTTGCCACATCTCAGGCCAGAGGAGGAGCATAGACTCTCGTTGCCGGTACCCCAGAGCAGCGAGTTCAGGTCGACCAGGTTCCAGAAATTGTACCAATACAGCCGGTAGCTCCAGCTCAACCCGAGGTTAGGGAAGCAGCTTCTAAGGTGGAGCAGCTCAGACTTGAGAGGTACAAGAAGTACCACCCACCTACCTTCAATTGATTGGCTACAGATGATTCTTAGAGTTTTTTGGAGGAGTGTCATCGTATTTTCCGTGTTATGGGTGTAGCGGAGACGAGCGGAGTTTCTTTCTACTACATTCTAGCTTAGAGGAGAAGCTTATCAGTGGTTGCGTGCTTATGAGTTGAGTAGTCCGGATGAGGCTATTTCGCTTACATGGACTCAGTTCTCGGACATATTTTTGTGAGAGTATGTCCCTCAGAACCTCAAGGACTCATGGTGCTCGGAGTCTGAGCATTTGCACCAGGGTGCTATTACTATGTCAGAGTATGCAGTCTGTTTCAGTGATTTGGCCCGACATGTACCGGCCTTGGTTGCCATAGTTCAAGAGAGGGTTCGATGGTTTACTGAAGGACTCCACCTTAGTATCCGGATTAGTATTGCCAGGGAGTTGGAGATGGATATTTCTTATCAGCAGGTTATGAGTATTACCAGGAGATTGGAGGGCATGTTTCCCAGGGTTAGAGAGGAGAGAGAGACCAAAAGGTCTCAAGAGACTGGTTATTATTCTGGAGCTAGTGCCCCAGCAACTCGCCATGGTAGGGATTATGCGAGTCGCCCCATTCATTCAGCTCTTCCAGTCGTCAGTGGTGTCCCAGTCCCTTCTAGGCCCCAAGAGCCATATTATGCACCACCAGTATCTACTGTGCCTCCTGTACAAGGTGTTCCTAGTGGCTAGTCTAGCAGATCTGGCCAGAGCCATCCACAACAGACATGCCCTTCTAGAGCTTATTTTGAGTCTAGCGACACTCGCCATATGGTGAGGGATTGCCCCAGATTTAGGAGGGGTGCACCTCCATAGACTTCTCAACCACAGAGTGCTCCACCAGGTCCTCAAGCTATGATTACAGCACCAGCTGCCACCCCGCATGCTCAGCCATCCCGAGGTGGAGGTCGGGGAGGTAGAGGTCGCCCTAGAGGGGGAGTCCAGGCTAGATATTATGCCCTTCCTGCTCGTACAGAGGTAGTTTCTTCTGATTATGTCATTACAGGTATTGTTCCAGTCTGTCATAGAGATGTGTCGGTATTATTTGACCCACGCTCTACATATTCTTATGTGTCCTCTTCTTCTGCCCCATATTTGGGCATATCTCGAGATTCTTTGAGCTCCTCTATATATGCGTCTACTCCTATGGGAGATTTGCTTGTGGACCGCATGTATCAGTCGTGTTTGATTTCTCTTAGTGGTTTTGAGACCAGAGCCGATTTATTATTGCTCAGCATGGTGAACTTTGATATTATTTTGGGCATGGACTGGTTGTCACCCCATTATGCTATTCTTGATTGTCACGCTAAGATCGTGACACTGACTATGCCAAGATTTCTGCGATTAGAGTGGAGAGGTACCTTAGAGTATACTCCCAGTAGAGTTATTTTATTTCTTAAATCTCAACGAATGGGAGAAGGGGTGTGACGCATATTTAGCTTATGTGAGAAACGTCAGTATTGATACCCCTATAGTGGAGTCAATTCCAATAGTGAGGGACTTTCCAGATGTGTGTCTAACTGATCTTCCGGGCATGCCGACTGACAACGATATTGATTTTGACATTGATTTGTTGTCGGGCACTCAACCCATCTCTATTCCTCCATATCGTATGGATCCTCCTGTGTTGAAGGAGTTGAAGGAGCAGTTTTAGGAGTTTCTTGATAAGGGATTCAATCGGCCCAGTGTATCACCTTGGGGTGCTCCTGTCTTATTTGTGAAGAAGAAGGATGGTTCTATGCGAATGTGTATTGATTACCGCCAGTTGAACAAAATCACAGTGAAGAACATGTATCCATTGCCTCGTATTGATGACTTATTTAATCAGTTACAGGGTTCCAAAGTGTTTTCCAAGATTAACTTACGTTCAGGATATCATCAGTTGAAGATTCGGGAACCAGATATCCCGAAGACTGCTTTTAGGACCAGATATGGTCACTTTGAGTTTCTTGTTATGTATTTTGGGCTAACAAATGCCCCAACAGCTTTTATGTACTTGATGCACAGTGTGTTTCGGCCTTATCTTCACTCATTTGTCATTGTGTTTATGGATGACATTCTGGTATACTCCCGGAGTCTAGAGGATCATGAGCAGTACCTGAGGACTGCGCTTCAGACCTTAAGAGAAAAGAAGTTATATGAAAATTTTTCAAAGTGTGAGTTTTGACTAGACTCAGTGGCATTCTTGGGTCATATAATATCAAGTGAGGGGATCCAGGTGGATCCGAAGAAGATTGAAGTAGTGCAAAGTTATCCCAGACCGTCCTCAACTACAGAGATCCAGAGTTTTCTTGGTTTCGCGGGGTATTACCATTGATTTGTAGAGGGTTTCTCATCTATTACAGCACCTATGACTAGGCTGACCCAGAAGGGTGCTCCATTCAGGTGGATAGAGGAATGTGAGGACAACTTTCGGAAGCTCAAGACAGCTTTGACTACGGCCCCAGTATTGGTATTGCCTACAGGTTCGGGGTCTTATACTGTATATTGTGATGCATTGCGGATTGGTCTCGGCCCGGTGTTGATACAGGATGGTAGGGTGATTGCCTACGCGTCCAGACAGCTAAAGGTGCATGAAAAGAACTATCTTGTCTACAAACTTGAGTTAGTAGCTATTGTTCATGCCTTGAAGATTTAGCGACATTATCTGTACGGTGTTCCTTATAAGATTTGCACCGATCACTGGAGTTTGCAGCATCTATTCAAGCCGAAGGATATTAATTTGCATCAGAGGAGGTGGTTGGAGCTGCTTAAGGATTATGATATCACCATTTTATACCACCCTAGGAAGGCCAATGTGGTGGCCAATGCTTTGAGTCACCAGGCAGAGAGTTTAGGGAGCTTACCATATCTACTAGCAGCAGAGAGGCCCATGGTGTTAGATGTTCAGGCCTTAGTCAACCAGTTTGTGAGATTCGATATCTATGAGCTGAGTCGAGTATTGTCATGTATGGTCTCTCGCTCTTCTTTTTATGATCGCATCAGGGAGCGTCGGTATGATGACCCCAATCTGTTTGTTCTTAAGGACACGGTCCAGCACGGTGATGCTAAGGAAGTCACTATTGGAGATGATGGTGCATTGAGGATGCAGGGCAGGCTATGTGTGCCCAATGTAGATGGTTTGTGCGAGTTGATTCTTTAGGAGGCACACAGTTCGCGATACTCTATTCATCCGGGTGTCGCGAAGATGTATCAGGACTTGAGGTAACATTACTGGTGGAGTAGAATGAAGAAGGACATAGTGGAGTATGTGGCTCGGTGCCTAAATTGCCAGCAGGTGAAGTATGAGCATTAGCGACCAGGTGGGTTGCTTCAGAAATTGGAGATTCCGGAAGGGAAATGGGAGCGGATCACTATGGATTTCGTTGTTAGACTCCCACGGACTCAACGGAGGTTTGACGCAGTTTGGGTGATTGTGGATAGGCTGACCAAGTCGGC
The DNA here is from genome assembly GCF_000390325.3 of Nicotiana tomentosiformis. NCBI lineage: Eukaryota > Viridiplantae > Streptophyta > Magnoliopsida > Solanales > Solanaceae > Nicotiana > Nicotiana tomentosiformis. Next base: position 8,937,550 of record NC_090813.1, read on the forward strand.
TCATTTCATTCTTATGATGACTACCTATTCTTCTGAGCAGCTAGTTCGAATCTACATCTGTGAGATCGTCAGGCTTCATGCACGCAGTTTACATCACGATTCTGGAGAGATGTACAATATGAGTTGGCTACTCGAGTTGAGTTGAGCATATCATTCCACCATCAGATGGACAGGCAGTCCGAGCACACTATTCAGATATTAGAGGATATGCTCCGTGCGTGTGTGATAGACTTTGGGGGTGCTTGGGACCAGTTTTTGCCACATGCGGAGTTTGCTTATAACAGCAGTTATTAGTCCAGCAATCAGATGGGACCATATGAGGCTCTGTATGGTAGGTGGTGTAGGTCCCTAGTGGGTTGGTTCGAGCCCGGCGAGGCCATATTATTGGGTACGGACTTGGTTTAGGATGCCTTGGAAAATGTTAAGGTGATTCAGGATAGACTTCGCACAGCCCAGTCCAGACAGAAGAGTTATGCGGATTAGAAGGTTTGCGATGTAGCATTCATGGTTGGAGAGCGAGTCTTGCTCTGGGTTTCGCCTATGAAGGGCGTTATGAGGTTTGGAAAGAAGGGCAAGCTGAGCCCAAGGTTCATTGGTCCATTTGAGGTGTTGCGGAGAGTTAGGGAGGTTGCTTATGAGCTTTCCTTGCCTCCCAGTGTAGCAGGAGTTCATCCAGTATTCCATGTTTCTATGCTCCGAAAGTATCACGGCGATCTGTCTCATGTGTTGGATTTCAGCTCAGTCCAGTTGGACAAGGATCTATCTTATGTTGTGGAGCCAGTGGCTATTTTAGACAGGCAGGTCAGAAAGTTAAGATCAAAGAACATTGCTTCCGTGAAGGTTCAGTGGAGGGGACTGTCGGTCGAGGAGGCGACTTGGGTAACCGAGCAGGATATGAGCAGTCGTTATCCTCATCTTTTTACCACTTCAGGTAGGGCTCTATGCTCGTTCGAGGACGAACAATTGTTTTAAGAGGTGGGATGTAACAACTCGGCTGGTCGTTTTGAGAGTAATAGCCCTGATACCATATTTACTGCTTCTCCCATATCTATTTCTGCTGTTGTGACTTGTCGGGAGGGTTCGTTTTGGTTTTTGGAGTGTTTTGGGATACTTAGTTCCTAAATGGAGGTTTAAGCCTTAGGATTTAGATCGTAGTCGGAACTGCATGAAGACAACTCTGAAATAGAATTATATCGGTTCCGTTTTCTCCATTAGGTGATTTTGGACTTAGGGACGTGTACGGATTGTATTTTGGAGGTCCGTGGCTTATTTAAGCTGGAAATGGCGAAAGTCAAATTTTTAAAGATTTTGACCGGTAGTGGACATTTTGATATCGGGGTCGGATTCCAATTTCGGAAGTTGGAGTAGGTATGTAATGTTGAATATGACTTGTGTGCAAAATTTGGGGTCAATCGGATGTGGTTTGGTTGGTTTCGGCATCGGTTGTCGAATTCGGAAGTTTCAAGCTCTTTAGGTTTGAATTGGAGGATGATTTGTGATTTTAGCGTTGTTTGATGTGGTTTAAGGGAGCGACTAAGTTCGTATGGTGTTTTAGGATTGATTGGTATGTTAGGTCGAGGTCCTGGGGCCTCGGGTGAGTTTCGGGTGCTTAACGGGTGAAAGCTTGGACTTAGAAGAATTCTGATGTTACTGGTTCTGGTGTTTTCGCACCTGCGGCGGCCCCGCAGAAGCAAGTCTGGGATCGCAAGTGCGCCTTCAGGCCGGGGATTCAGTGGTCACATATGCGACGAGTGAGCCGCAAGAGCAGAGCCACATCTGCGGAAGAGCAGTCATAGATGCGGAGATGAGAAGGACCCAAGGTTCCGCACTAGCGGACGATTGAGCACAAAAGAGAATCCATAGATGCGGATATATGTCCGTAGGTACGGAGCCGGAAAACTTAATGAAATTTCGCAGGTGCGGAGCTTTAGCCGCTTAAGTGGTTAATGGACTGCAGGTGCCGGTTAACTGGGGTAGACTTTGCTACTTTTAAGCGAAAGGGAAGAGCCCGTAGATGGTGGCAGTCTTATGTTCTTGGCAAACTAGCAGATTCTCCTCCCATGAGTTAGGACAGGTTCACCCGTAACTTCCTGGACAAGTATATTCTACCCTCCCTGAGGGAAGAGTTGCAGTTTCAGTTTGAGCAGCTCCAGCAGGGTCAGATGTTAGTGACCGATTATGAGGCGAGGTTTTTTAAGTTATCTCGCCATGCACTTATGATACTCCTTTCTGAGGCGGAGAGAGTGTGGAGGTTTGTTGCGGGTTTACATACTGGCATTCAGGCCACTATGGCTCGAGAGGTTGAGATGGGTACTTCTTATGAGCTAGTCGTTGAGATAGCCCACAAGATTGAGGGTGTACATCAGCGGAGCCGAGAGCAAGTTATGAGAGATAAGCGGTTCAGGTATTCGGGAGAGTTTAGAGGTGCTCCGTCTGGGGGCAGAGGTCAGTTCGTGAGAGGGCAGTCCAGCAGGCCCCCATATCCAGCACCACCGCCTCCTCGAGGTGCTCCAGTGCGACCCTATCTCAGTGCTATACCAGAGAGTTCTTATCGCCCACTAGCTATTCAGGGTCCTCCCAGTGGGTATTCAGTTCCCCAGGGCCATACTCTTAGTCAGCATCCCATCGCACCAAATAGTTATTACGAGTGCGAGGATCCCAGTCACATACGAATATTCTTCCCCAAGCTTCGGGGTAAACTAGTGCAACAGGGTTAGCAGCCTATGATTACCAGACCAGTTGCTCCACCAGTTGTCTGACGACCAAGAGGTGGAGGACAGGTGGTAGGGGCCGTCCTAGAGGTGGAGGTCAGCCAGGTGGAGGCCAGTCAGTTGGCGATCCAGCTTGGTTCTATGCTTTTCCGGCAAGACCAGATGCAGAGGCCTCTAATGCCGTGATTAGAGGTATTATTTCTATTTGCGGAAAAGATGCCTCAGTATTAATTGATCCAGGATCTACGTATTCATATGTGTCATCTTTATTTGCTCCATTCCTGGGTGTTTCTCGTGAGTCCTTTAGTACTCAGGTTTATGTGTCCACTCCTGTGGGTAATTCTGTTATTGTGAACCGGATCTACCGGTCCTGTATTATTACATTATGTGGTTATGAAACTAGATCAAATCTTTTACTGCTTGAGATGACTGACATTGAAAATATTCTGGGCATGGACTGGTTATCTCCATATTATGCTATTCTAGATTGTCATGTCAAGACTATTAACTTGGCTATGCCAGCGTTTCCTAGGCTGGAGTGGAAGGGTTCGTCTGTTAGTTCATTTAATCGAGTTATTTCTTTTATAAAGGCTCAACACATGGTTGAGAAGGGTTGTTTGGCTTATCTAGCCTATGTTCGGGATACTACTGTAGAGACTCCGGCTATTGATTCAGTGCCTGTAGTTCAGGAGTTCTCTGATATATTTCCTTCAGATATTCCAAGTATGCCACCTGATCGTGATATTAATTTTTGTTCTGACTTAACTCTAGATACCCAGCCTATATCTATCCTACCATATCGCATGGCTCCGAAAGAACTGAAATAATTAAAAGAACAGCTTGAGAAGTTACTAGACAAAGGGTTCGTCAGACCGAGCGTATCTCCTTGGGGTGCACCGGTATTATTTGTGAAGAAGATGGATGGAACAATGCGGACGTGTATTGATTATCGCCAATTGAAAAAAGTCACTATTAAGAACAAGTGCTAGTTGCCGCGTATTGATGATCTACTTGACCAGTTGCAGGGTGCTAGGGCGTTCTCTAAGATCGACTTGAGGTTGGGGTACCATCAGTTGAAGATTCAGGATTCGGATGTTCCGAAGACTATTTTTCGGATTAGATATGGTCATTATGAGTTTCTGGTGATGTCCTTCGGCTTAAATAACGCCCCGACAGTGTTTATAGATTTGATAAACATGGTATTCATGCCATATATTGATTCGTTTGTCATTGTCTTCATTGATGACATTTTAATCTACTCGCGCAGTAAGGAAGAGCATGAGCAGCATATGAGAGTAGTGCTTCAGACGTTGCAGGAACAAAAGCTAAATGCTAACTTCTCTAAATGTGAGTTTTGGCTAAAGTATGTAGCATTTTTTGGGCATATTGTATCGGGCAAAATCATTAAAGTTGATCCCAAAAAGATTGAGGCAGTTCAAAATTGGCATTGTCCCACTTCGGCGACTGAAATCAGGAGTTTTCTAGGTTTAGCAGGTTATTATCATCGATTCGTGGAAGGCTTTTTATCTATTGCAGCACCTTTGACCAAATTAACCCAGAAGGGTGCTCCGTTCCGATGGTCCGATGATTGTGAGGTGAGCTTTCAGAAGCTCAAGATAGCATTGATTACAGGACTAGTGTTAGTGTTTCCTTCCGGTCCGGGGATGTATACAGTGTATTGTGACACTTCACACGTTGTCTTAGGTTATGTATTGATGTAGGAAGGGCGAGTTACTGCATATGCTTCACGTCAGCTGAAGCCCCAGGAGAAGAATTATCCGGTACATGATTTGGAGTTAGATGTGATTGTTCACGCTCTTAAGATTTGGAGGCATTATCTTTATGCGGTGTTTTGTGAAGTTTACACTGATCATCGCAATTTGCAGCATTTGTTCAAGAAGAGGGACCTAAATTTGAGGTAGAGCAGATGGCTGGAATTGCTAAAAGATTATGATATTACTATCCTATATCATTCGGGCAAAGCAAATGTTGTTGCAGACGCCTTGAGTAGAAAGGCGGGGATTATGGGTAGTTTGGCTTTCATTTCAGTAGAGGAGAAGCCATTAGCTTTGGATATTCAGTCCTTGGTCAATAGACTTGTGCGGCTGGATATTTCATAGCCCAACCGAGTTCTTGCATATGTTGTAGCTCAGTCTTCACTATTTGAGCAGATCAAGGCTCACTAGTATGATGATCCACACTTAATGGTTCTTCGAGAAATGGTACTACAGGGTGGTGCCAAGGAAGTTACTATTGGAGCAGATGGTGTTCTGCGACTCCAGGATCGTCTATGTGTTCCTAATGTGGATGAACTGAGGAAAAAGATCCTAGATGAGGCACATAGTTCTCGGTATTCTATTCATCTAGGTGCTACAAAGATGTATCGTGACCTGATGAAACATTATTGGTGGCGACGAATGAAAAAGAACATAGTTGAGTATGTAGCTAGGTGTCTAAATTACCAGCAAGTTAAATATGAGCACCAGAGGTCAGGTGGCCTACTTCAGCAGGTGACTATACCATAGTGGAAATGGGAACGCATCACTATGGACTTTGTAGTCGGGTTGCCGCAGACCTTGCGGAAGTTTGATGTATTTTGGGTCATTGTCGACAGGCTGACCAAGTCGGCACACTTTATTCCTGTTGTAACTACGTATACTTCAGAGAGGTTGGCCCAGATATATATTCAAGAGATAGTTCGGTTGTACGGTGTGCCAATTTCTATCATATCAGATAGAGGCCCTCAATTTACTTCACATTTCTGGATAGCACTACAGAGTGAATTGGGGACCCATGTAGAGCTCAGCACATCCTTTTATCTGCAGACCGACGGGCGGTCAGAGTGGACAATTCAGATTTTGGAGGATATGCTCAGGGCATGTGTGATTGACTTTGGAGGTCAATGGGATCATTTCTTTCCTTTGATCGAGTTTTCTTATAATAAGAGTTACCAATCCAGCATCGAGATGGCTCCATTTGAGGCTTTATATGGTCGGCGATGTCGTTCGACCATCGGATGGTTTGAGCCCGGTGAGGCTAAGTTATATAGTACTGATTTGGTGAAAGATGCCTTGGAAAAGGTAAAGTTGATTAAGTCGCGACTTCGTACAATGCAGTCCGGACAGAAGAGTTACGCAGAGCACAAAGTGTGTGATTTATCATTTATGATGGGTGAAAAAGTTCTCTTGAAAGTTTCGCCGATGAAGGGAATCATGAGATTTGGGAAAAAAGGGAAATTGAGCCCAAGGCTTATAGGCCCATTTGAGGTGTTGAGACGAGTTGGGGAGGTTGCTTATAAGCTTGCATTGCCTCCTAGTCTATCGGGAGTTCATCCGGTTTTCCATGTATCTATGGTCCGGAAGTATCATGCCGACCTATCACATGTGCTAGATTTCAGCACAGTTCAACTAGATAATAGTTTGGGCTATGAAGAAGAACCAATTGAGATTGTTGATAAACAGGTTCGCCACTTGAGGTCCAAGAGGATTTCTGCAGTAAAAGTCCAGTGGAGGGGGAAACCAATCGAGGAAGCGACTTGGGAGGCCGAGGAAAACTTGTGGAGCAGATATCCACATTTATTCAGCACTCCAGGTACAATTCTAAACCCGTTCGAGGACGGACGTTTATTTAAGAGGTGGAGAATGTAATGACCCAACCGGTCATTTTGACTTTTAGAACCCCGTTCCCTAAAATAAAATTTCATGTATGTGCTTTTAATGATTTATGACTTGTGGGGATGGTTGGTTCGGGATTTGAAAGTGTTTGGGTTGAAATTGGAACACTTGATTCCTTAAGTTGGCTTTAAAAGGCCAAGTTTGACTTCGGTCAACATTTTAAGAAAATGACCCCGGAATAGAATTTTGTCGATTCCAACAGCTCCGTATGGTGATTTTGGAATCAGGAGCATGTTCGAAATTTTATTTGGAAGTCCGTAGTTAAATTAGGCTTGAAATGGCTAAAATAGGAATTTAATTTTGGAAGTCTGACTGGGGTGTTCATTTTTGGATATCGGAGTCGGAATCTAGTTCTGAAATTTTTTATAGCTCCGTTATATCATTTATGATTTGTGTGCAAAATTTGAGGTCAATCGGACTTGATTTGATAGGTTTCGAAATCGAATGTAGAAGTTGGAAATTTTATATTTCATTAAGCTTGAATTGGAGCATAATTCGTGGTCTGAGCATCATTTTATGTGATTTTAGGTTTCAAATAAGTTCGTATGATATTTTCGGATTTTTTGGTATATTTGGTTGAGGTCCCGAGGGCATCGGGTGAGTTTCGGATGGTTAACGGATCAAAAGTTAGACTTAAAACAACTGCTGCAATTTGTCCTTTCTGCTTGAAATTCTGGGCTGTGATCGAGCCCAAGATCGAGGCATAGGATTGAGACCCAAGATCGAGGCCATGATCGAGGGTCATGATCGAAGGCCATACACGGACGAAGTTTTAATTAATTTCAGAATTTTTATTGAAAATGTAGTATTTTCTTATGAAATTGATTCTATAATTTTTGGTTAGATTCGAGCCATTCACAGTGGGATAATCGAGGAAAGGGTCTACTAGTAGATTAAATTGAAGCAAGATTCCGTGCGTAGCTACTATTAATTACCCCATAGGTAATTAAAGTAATAATTGTTGCTAATTGTGGGGGCTACGTACGCACAAGGTGACGACATTCCGTGCGTAGCTACTATTAATGCTAAAGTCCGGGTAGTTTAGGACTTAAAGCATGAATTACTTGTGTAAATTGTATTCTTTGTTTAATTAATATTATTTGATTGTATTCTTTGTTTAATTAATATTATGAAAACCTCATATGTATATATATATTGTGAATTTTAGATAAAACTATTAAAGGATGGAAATCTCATATACTTGATTTTCTGTTTAAATTAATTAATTGTTAAGAGAAATTGTTCTTCCTCCCGAATTTATCTTATAATAAATATACTCTCCTTCCAAAGGTACATAAGAAAATGTCTTCCTTTCTTGTGGAGCGGGCCGAACGCCTTGGTAGGATAGATGTGTCTATGGATCGCGCCGCACGTCCATCGGCAGTGTACACGATACTCTGGATCGGGACGTACGACCTCGGCAGAAATAGTGCCTAATAATAATAATTACACGATACTTGATAGTTTATTGCAGCTTTTAAAGCTAATTGATAAATTAAAAATTTATTGGAATTGAAGGAATTTAATTAATATATTGAGAATTGTTGCATTTGAAAGAATTTAATTATTTCTGTTGGTTAAAGAATAATCATTGTAAATTCTATAAATCATGTTGATCTAGATATTGCTATTTTTATTTTAATGATTATTATTGACTCTTAGTGGGTGTCAAGTCGGCCATCTCGTCTCTACCACTTCGAGATTAGTCTTGATACTTATTGGGTGCACGTTGTTTACGTACTCATGCTACACTTGCTGCACTTTTTGAGCAGGACTTGTATTTACATTATGTCTATTTTATTTCAGACAGTATTTGGATTTTTGTATAATCTACTAGATGCTCATACACTTGTGATACCGGGTCTTGGCACACAAACTAGTAGAATTTATTTTTGGATTTAATCCCACTCCTGGATTTTTAATTACTAGATCTTTTCATATTGTCTAGATTCCTGCAAGTAAGAAGACTTTAACTACTCGGTTAATCTTAAAAGAATTAAATGTGGGTTTAAATTAATAGTTGGCTTGCCTAGCTATAGTATTAGGCGCCATCACGACCTATAGGTAAAATTGGGTCGTGACAGGATCGGTATTCTGGGAGATCCCTCTGTCTTGCATATTTACTTTGGGACTACGGAATGGTATTGCAGGAGATTCCCCTACACATTTACGTTTGGGACTACGAGACGGTATCTCAGGAGATCCCCTATTGTATTTTTGTGTATTGAGATGTTACCTTCTATGAATGCTTTCTTGTTAAATTTCAGTCTTTATTTTACTACGCTATTTCATTCTTGCCTTGCTTTATTATCATATTCTAGTAGGGGCCGGACCTGACCTTGTCACTACTTACTGGGTACCGATTGTTGTGTACTCATGCTACTCTTTTGCGCATGTTTTTCGTGTGCAGATCCAGGTGCTCCTTATCATCCGCACTATCAGTGAGCCGAGACAGTTTTGGAGACTTCAAGGTATATCTGCCACATCCGCAGACCTCGGAGTCCCCTTCCTACTCTTCCTCATGTCCATTATCTTCTATATTTTCTTTTGATAAACTCTGATGTATAGAGACACTAGATTTTTCCTCTTGTAGTTTGTGATTCACGATGTTCCGGGTTTTGGGATTTGTTGTGTATTTTTGAATAGGTGGTTAAATTTATATTTTTATTTCATTATTCCGCCAAAATGTTAGGCTTACCTAGTTGTAGAGACTAGGTGCCGTCACGATGTCACATAGAGGGGAACTTGGGTCGTGACTGGGTCTCCACTCCCTAGTTGATTTTATTTTAGATATAGGGTCTCTACTTCCTAGTTGATTTTATTTTAGACATAGGGTCTCCACTCCCTTGTATCCTTTTCCAACATAGGGTCTCCACTCCCTAGTTGATTTTATTTTAGACATAGGGTCTCCACTCCCTAGTCTCCTTTCCAACATAGGGTATCCACTCCCTAGTTGATTTGATCTTAAATGCAGGGTACACCACTACCTGATATCTTTGCCAATATAGGGTATACCATTCCCTGGCCACAGTTTTCCAACATAAGTACATCAATCCTTAGTTGAGACATACTTTTGACAATAAAGGAACACCATCCAAAAAACAACCAAAAACAAAACAACAAACAATATATCATGATCTTTTCGGGGTACACCTTTCCCGACTTTTTATTTCTTTCAATAATGAAGTAGTTTCGAGTTTGTTTTACAAATAACTCACAAAACTTTCCTAGTGAAAACTGGGGCAGAAATATTTTGTTTGTTTGTTTGTTTTGGTTCTTAAGTAGGTTATACCTCGAGGCTCAGGGTTCGAGATGGCCAAAAAGAAGTCTCAATCCAAAATAGAGAAAAGAAAAGGAAAAGAAGTGAACTCAAAATACATAAGCAAATGAAAGATGTCGACTGCTCAAGACATGGTTAAAGTCACGAGTATTGCAGTCCCCGTTTTCATCAGAAGAATCCGTAGAGAAATGAACTAGCACCTGCAGCTAGCAAACATCAAGGTTCCAATCAAAAGTCTGCATGAAGAACCATTCAAGGCTTAAGATCAAGCTTTAGAAGACTTATAGATAGGAATCTTGTAATTCATAGCTGATAGGTTTGTTTAGTTCCTTTATATTTTGATTTTTTTGTAAAAACAGGATCACGGACCGGAACCTCTAACGGTACCTCACTCGAATCTCTCATCCTCTCCACATACTCCATCACTTTATTTACCTTTGAACTACACGCGGCCTGATTCCTTTATAGCCAAGAATATGTAGGCAGCTCAGATACCAGGGCTCGGTCACAATCTTCTATCCATCTTTCTTTTCTTTTGAATAAGTGTCGGGTCAGAAATTAATTACGTCGCTTACTTGTTTCTTTTCTCAAAAACACTTCGTGTTTCCAAGCAAAGAGGGGTAGTTGTAAGCACGTAATTTTTGACGTGCACATTAGAATTATCTTTGATAGTCTTAGTATTTTTAGAATATTTATTTGAGTTTATTTCTATTGGATTTCACTTTATTATTAATTTTAATTCTAGTTTTAAACCCAAAAATTGAAAAATACAAAAATAGTTTCATTGTTTCTATTTAATTCAGGTATTAGGTATTTTTAGAAAGATATTATTTTTAGCCCATTTTTATTTTAGTATAATCCTTGAAAATATCAAAAAATAGTTTCATGTCGTAATGTAGTTATTTTAATTAATTAGGATTGATTTTACATTTTTACGGTGTTACTTTAGAAAAGAAATTAATATATTTTTTTAGCCAAATTGCAAGAATTGTAGAACTAATGGGCCAATTTTATAACCCAGTACCCTCCAACTTGCCAAGACCAATCTATTAGCCCAATATACCATCAGATTTTACTACCCTAAAAAGGAATAATAAAAGAGCTCTCATGCTCTCATTTAGAAGACTCAGCCGGCACCCCTCATAAGAGAACCCTCCATCATCTCTTTCTCTGAACTAAAAAATAAATAGACAAAATACAGAGAAAAGAGAAAGCACCTTCTCTAGCTCCAAAGTACCATTTAAAGATCCCCAAAAACGGATCTCAAATTCACCAAAAATGCAATAGTAAAACGATCACAAAACCAACACCAAAACCACTCCTTCATTGATCGAAAATTGCCGGTTAACAATCCTCTGTTTCAGTCACGTAAAATCAGCCTTATATCATCGCAAAAATGCCCCAACCCAGTGCGAAAATCATCTTCAAACCACCATCCAAATCCAGTAGAGATGAGTCTGTTCGGCGACGTCGATTTTGGTCCAAGGTTCTAGTTTGTAGCTCGCTTGAGGATTACTGTTCTAGAGCTTCTATTTCCATTGTATCCACTCTAAAACTTCAGCAATAGAAGGTATGTTCTTCCATCTTTTTCACTCGTTATTTCATCTATGTGTCTCGTTATTTGTCGGCGTAAATCAATAGATGACATAAAACTTTATTTCATTTTCCTTTGTTTCCTAGGTTAATGTTTGAAGTTAATCTTATTTTAGTTTGATGAAATCTCAAATGGGATCTTATATTGAATAAAACCAATAATGTCAACAGTAGAGAATATTGAGTTGTATGGATTTTTAGTTAAACTTTTATCTTAGTTAGACTCATAGATAGAATTGATCAAACAATTTTGCATTTAAATGGTCTGTGTGTATTTGTATAAACTTTGGTTTTGTTGAGTTAGGCGTTGGTCTTTGTTGGTAAACTCGAATTAAGAGTATTGTGGCTTTAGATAAAACTAGCATACGTGAGTAGTAATTTTGACATTGGAAAGTGTTGGACTTTTTTTTATTTTATTTGTATTTTTTAAATTTTGACATCACAAGTTGCATCCATTTCTGTCCACAATGTTATATCCATAAATCACGCCTTACAATAATTTCACATTAGATTAGAAAATAAATCACAAATATTGTAGCTTGCTTTAGGCGCGATTAAATAAATCATCGTGATTATGGGTACAGTTCCCGTGGCATAGTCGTGATACAAAATCCCCAATCTGGGTGCGCATTTTATGTGACCCGACCATAAATTCAAACAATAATAATAAAAATTAACAAGTTGTAAATCGCGGGTGCGTTTCACGTGGTGCGATTCGCAATGTGTACAAAAATAAATGAGTGCACGACATCGCGACTTGTTCAAACAAATTTCATAAATAATTAAAAACGGTATGGAAGTGGTAATGCATAAAAGGTGTTAAAATGTAATCAGTCACATAATTAGGCCAATTATTAATAGTTGAGCGACCGTGCTAAAACCAATGAACTCGGGAGTGCTTCACACTTCTCCCGGGTTAAAAAAATTCCTTACCTGGTCTTCTGTGTTCGCGGACCATAAATGGAGTCAATTTTCCTCGATTTGAGATTTAAAACTATTCCAAGTGGAGACTCTAATTAAATAAATAATCTCATTTTGAATAGTGTAACTTTAATTGGAAAAACTCTTGTATCGCCTATCCCCTCGGGAAAAAGAAGGTGTGACAGACCTAATTTACCACCAACTGTGAGTCACATTTGATTTCAATAACTTCGGAATCAAGTCCCGGGGCCAATTTGAGCCATGCAATCAAAGTTTCATACTCTGCATCATTGTTAGTTAGAGGGTTTGTTCTGATGGCCTGCCTTAAGGTTTCCCCCGAAGGCGTAATTAAGACTATTTTGAGCCCAGAACCTTCTACGTTCGAAGCTCCATCCGTAAATAAGGTCCAAACCCTCGATGTCGATTCCGACACCATTACTGCCTCCTTGGTCGCCATAGGGAGTAGTCCCGGACTAAAATCGGCCACGAAGTCAGCCAAAACTTGTGACTTAATTGCAGTCCTTGGTTTATATTCTATGTTGCATTCACTCATTTTGACAGCCCATTTGGCCAATCTACCCGAGATCTCGGGTTTGTGGAGAATGTTCTGCAAAGGAAAAGTAGTCATCACAGCAATCTGGTGGCATTGGAAGTAGGGCCTCAGCTTCCGAGCGGCGACTACGAGAGCTAAGGCCTTTTTTTCAAATGTGGGTAGCGAGTTTCTGCTACAATTTTGCTAACGTAATAAATGGGAAATTGCGTACCTTAGTCCTCCCGGACTAAAACCACACTTACCACAACTTCTAAAACCGCGAGGTAGACTAGCAGTGTTTCACCTTCTTTTGGTTTTGGGAGCAATGAAGGGCTTGATAAGTAATTTTTCAGATACCTCAGAGCATGTTGGCACTCTGATTGCCATTCGAAATTATTCTTCTTTTTCAGCAGTGTGACAAAGCCATGACATTTTTCCGTTGACCGGGAAATGAACCTGCTCAAAACTGCTAATCTTCATATGAGTCTTTGGATTTCCTTTACATTACAATTGAATCGGGATATCATCTATGGCCTTGATTTTGTCGGGGTTTACCTCAATTCCCCTTTGGGAGACCATAAACCCCAAGAACTTACAAGAACTGACCCCGAAAGCGCATTTTTTGGGGTTAAGTTTCATGTTCTGCTTCCTCAGGATGTCGAATGTTTCTTGCAAATGCTTAAGGTGGTCACCTGCATTCAAAGAGTTAACAAGCATATCGTCTATATAAACTTCCATGGTCTTTCCTATTTTCTTTTCAAACATCTTATTTATGAGCCGTTGATAAGTGGCTCTAGTGTTTTTCAGCCCGAAGGGCATTACATTGTAACAATATGTACCGAAATTCGTTATAAATAATATTTTTTCCTGATCTTCCGAGTTCATCTTAATTTCGTTGTACCCGGAATAACCATCAAGGAAACTCATCAACTCGTGCCAAGTCGTGGCATCAATCATTTGATCGATATATGGCAGTGGGAATGAGTCTTTCGGACATGCCTTATTAAGATCTTTATAGTCTACGCACATGAAAAATTTATTGTTCTTCTTAGGAATTACAACTACATTGGCTAGCCAGTCTGATATCTTACCTCTCGGACCGAACCGATTTTAAGTAATCGGGTTACCTTTTCTTTGATGAATTTATTCTTGGCCTCGACAATAGGGCATTTCTTCTACCTTACCGGAGGTATGTTGGGATCCAAACTCAGCTTGTTCATGGCTATTTCCATCGGGATACCTGTCATATCCTCGTGAGACCATGCAAAACAATCAGCGTTAAGTTTAAGGAATTCAATAAAACCAGACCTGAGCTCTAGGTGGACTCCTGTCCCCAAATGAAATTTTCTTTCTATGAATTCTTCGAACAATGCCACTTGCTCCAATTCTTCCTTCGTGGACTTTGTTGCGTCTGTCTCTTCCAGAACTTGGAAATATCTCGGCACCTGATATTGTTCTGATGACTCTGCTCCTAGGCTAACTCCTTCTAACTCGGGAAAAGGCGTCGGTTGCTGTAATTTCTATGTCGTGCGCTCCTTCCCTTTGCTACTGGAAACTGAGATTGCATTCATCTCCCTTGTTGACGGTTGATCACCTCTTATCTGATCGATTCCTTCGGCCGTTGGAAACTTTAGCAATTGGTGATATGATGAAGGTACAACTTTCATCTCGTGTAACCATGGCCTTCCCAGGATAATGTTGTATCCCATGTCACCATCTACTACTTCTAAGATAATTGTTTTCATTACTCCTTCAACATTTATGAGAAGAAAAATCTCTCCCCGGGTTGTCACACTTGCAAGGTTGAATCCATCAAGGAGCTTTGTTGCCGGAATAATGCTTCCAGTGAGTTTAGTTTGCTCCAATACTCTCCATTGTATGATATTAGCCGAACTTCTTAGATCCACTAGAACACGTTTAATCTTAAAATCTAACGCATTTAAAGAAATTACTAGTGCGTCATTTTGTGGTAATAACAATACGTCTACGTCCTCCTCCGTGAAAGTGATATCGTCTTCCCGGAATCTTTTACTACGAGTTATTGATACTTTATCTTTTTTGCTGCCGAAATGGTGACCCCGTTAATCTCATTCCCCCCAAAGATCATATTGACCGTTTGGCGTGGGGGTTCTTCTCCTGCTTTCGGAAGTTACGCGTTGTCTCTGTTACGACCACAATTGTTCTTAGCTCGGTCACTCAAGAATTCTCTATGTTGACCATTCTTTGATAATGTTGCCACCTTCTCTCGGAGGTGTCGGCAGTCCCCTGTCTGGTGACCGTTCGTCCCATGGTACTCGCACCATAAGTTAGGATCTCTCTGGCTAGAATTGAATCTCATAGGTCTCGGGAGTCATATATCTTTAATGTTTCTCATGGCTGACATCAACTCTACTATACTGATGTTGAAGTTATATTCTGATAACTTGGGGTAAGAAGTGTCTCGACCCAAACCGTAGGGCCGCGACGAGCACCCGGTGCCTATCTCAACCGAGTACCAACGTAACGTATCCTTCTTATCATACTATCATGGGTAAATGAACCAGGAAAGTTGTCATGAGATAACTAAAATTAAACATAAGAGAATACTCGACATGGGATGAGCCAACATGATATACAAGGTTATGCATGCGACATACAGGCCTATAAGTCTGACATGATCATTTATATACACAAAACATAGGCCGACAAAGCCATACAAGTATCCATATATATGAAATATGTCTACAAGCCTCTACGAGTACATAAATGTCATAAAGTTCGAGATATGGAACCCTATACCAATCAATACACGTCCAAATCATACTGACCAGATAGGCAACTTTGGAGCAAGTGGAGTGCACCAACACCTTCCGCAGAGCTGATAGCCGACTAGGAGGACTCTCAACCTGTCTATCGGGACCTGCGGGCATGAAACGCAGTGTTCTCAGACAAAAGATATGTCAATACAAATAAAGTACCGAGTACGTAAGTCATGATAGTATTATGTAAAAGACATGAAAGAAACATGGAATAAAGAACTCAACATGTAATTCTGAATAGATCTGTGAATCATGAAAAATTTATAATGTCATGCATGTGCTCAAAAATGCCATACCATGCATAGGTATATGTGTACATAACATGTCACGACCCAAACTAACCCCTGTCGTGATGGAGCCTATCATGGAACTAGGCAAGCCGACTCATTTCCAAAACAAACCAATATTTTCATTTCAAATATAATTTCAAAGATATTTAACATAAAAACCTTCGCAAAGGAGTTCAAATCAAAACAAAAGTGCGGAAGGAAAAGCCCGACATCGGGGTGTAACTACTCATGAGCATCTACTACAATCTGTCTAACAATATCAAGGCTAACTCAGCCTAGAAAATAGCTAAATACAACTAGAGAAAGATAAGAGGGAGAAGAGCAGGGGCTACGGTCGCCAAGCAGCTACCTTGCTATCCCCGAGAAATAGAAATCTTCAACTAGAATAATCAACAACCGCTACCGTGTCCAGCTACACCTGGATCTGCACACAAGGTGCAGGGAGTAACGTGAGTACGCCAACTCAGTAAGTAACAACAATAAATAAAGACTGAGCAGTAGTGACGAACAATAAAGCATATCAAGTTCATATCACAAAAATTCAGTAAAGTACAGTATGCGTTAAAAATCAGTGTTTGAATCAAATCCTCTAGTTTAAACCTGGTTCCAGTAAAAATCATTTAAAGATATTTTTTAATAGTTTTTCAAACAAGGCTCAATGCAAAGGTGAGCAAAAATGATGAAATCATAAACAGCCCCTCGGGCCAAACCTCACAGTCACTCGTACCACTCGGGCATACCTCACAATCACTCTTGCCACTCGGGCATACCTCACAATCGCTCATGCCTCCCAGTCACTCAGCACTCGGCACTCGGTACTCGGTACTCGGCACTCAGTAGGTACATGCACTTACTAGGAGTGTGTATAGACTCCGGAGGGGCTCCTTCAGCCCAAGCGCTATATCAAGCCAAATCATGGCATAAATCACTCTGGCCCTCGCCCTATATCAAACATGTTGTTGCGTGCAGCCCGATCCCATAATTATTTTCACAAATCAGGCCCTTGACCTCACTCAGTCATAAACCTCTCAAGCCACTTGGGCATTTCAGTAAAAACGGGGTGCTTAACCCAAAACAACATTTATATGCATCAAAATCGAGTAATAAAACTGAGTTATGTAGTAAACAGGTATAACCATGACTGAGTATAGGTTTTCAATCGAAAACAATGAGAGGATAGTAAGAAAAGGTCCTTAAGGGTCCAAACGGTACTGGCATAAGGCCCAGATATGGCATTCAGCCCAATAGTGCACGTCCACACGCCCGTCACCTAGCATGTGCTTCACTAAAAATAGTAGAATGATACAAAATTCCGGGTTTCGTACCCTCAGGACTAGATTTTCAATCGTTACTTACCTCAAACCGGTCAAATCTCTACCCCGCAATGCTCTTGCCTATGGACTCGTCTTACAAATGCTTCAAATCTATTTACAATCACTACAATACCATCAATATACGCTAATGGAATGAATTCCACAAGAAAAACTATCAAATTAAACCAAAACCCAAAATTGGCTCAAACCCGGCCCCCTGGCCCACATCTCGAAATTTGACAAAATTTACAAAACTAGAAAGCTCATTCACTCACAAGTCTAACCATACCAAATTCATCAAAATCCGACATCGTTTGGTCCTTCAAATCCTTAAATTAAACTCTTAAAACATTCAAGCCCTAACCCCTCATTTTCACTAATTACAATGATTAAACAACAGAAACTCACCATATATACAAGTATTAGGGCTCAAGAAACTTACCTCACTGATAGCCCTTGAATCACCTTTTGAAAATCACTCCAAAAGCTCCAAAAACTGACTTGAAAATGGTGGAAATGAACCAAAATTCGCGAAGTGCTATCTATACATTATGCCCAGATTTTCGCAATTCCAGCCTATTCCTCGCGCCTGTGGGACCGCACCTGCGGTCAAATATCCTTGCACCTGCGAGAATCACTTAAACTCTCATCCTCCGCACCTACGCCCAAGTCTCGCACATGCGGGCTCGCAGGTGCGTCCAAATCCTCTGCACCTGCGCTCTAGCCTTGGCCTCCCATTTTTCGCATCCGCGCTTCAAATTCTCGCGTCTGCGGTAGCACACCTGCACATTTTCTTCCGCTTCTGCGAAGCCTGCCCAGCGCTCTATTTTCCGCATCTGCGGACTCCCCTGGCGCACCAACGACCTCGCACATTCGACTCCTCCTTCCGCAGGTGCAGAAATAGCAGTAGCAGCAGCTTCAGCTGCATTTTCCAACTTCGACAATTCCGTTAACCACCCGGAATCACCCCAAGGCCCTCGGGACCTCAACCAAAAATACTACTAAGTCATATATCAACAAACACACTTAGTCGAACCTTCGAATCACTCAAAACAACATCAAGTCACCAAATTACCGTCGGATTCAAGCCTAAGAACTTCTAAATTTCCAAATTTGGCAACCGATGCCGAAACAAACAAAATCACGTCTGAATGACCTCACATTTTGCACACACGTCACAAATGATTCTACGAACCCATTCCAACTTCCGAAATTCCATTCCGACCCCGATATCAAATTTTCCACTGCCGACCAAAAATCGCCAAATTTCCAATTTCGTCAATTCAAGCCTAATTCTACCATGGACCTCTAAATCACATTATGGATGCACACCTAAGTCCAAAATCACCTAACGGAGCTGACGGAACCATCAGAATTCAAATCTGAGATCGTTTATACATATGTCAACATCTGGTTGACTTTTCCAACTTAAGGTTCTAAATAAGAGACTAAGTGTCTCATTTCACTCTGAAACCACTCCAGGCCCGAACCAACTAACCCGGTATATCATAATATAGCTTAAGAGAAAAAAGGAAGCAGAAATGGGGGAAATGGGACTATATCTCCCGAAACGACCGGCCGGGTCGTTACATCCTGCCCCACTTAAACATACGTTCGTCCTCGAACGTGCCGAGAGTTGTTCCAAAAGCCAAGAAATGGCTGTGTAACTTTCCCATGCACATACCCGGGGGTGATCCCACGTCACCCTATCCCATACAGGTCCGATAGCACAGCATAACTGAAATTCCTCAATTCAACCTAGCCCACAAGCCTTCGAATCAAATTTCCAACATCCGAAATTTCTTATAAGATCAGAAGTTCGCATCTACATACCGTATAAATCTGAACAAGATGTACCAAAAGCTGTAACCATAACTCAAATACTCAAATTCAAATACCGCATAGCTCGAATGCTCGAAGTAATGATTTCAAATCACAGTATCGACTCAAATCAACCCAGTGCTGGTAATAAACCTCATATCAGACAAAACCTCATTCTAAAACCTTCGTACACTGCCGATGTTGAAAGAAACATACCGAATTCATAGCCATTCATTAGACCAACAAGTCATGGAGCTCTCGTTCCTTATACAGGAACTATAGCCAATTTCAAAGACGACTTCCAACATTATCCTCCCAATTATACCACAATCAAATCTGATAGCATCCATTCTAGGTCCAATGACCTCATCTCTTCCAACACGACCACTCTAGTGACATGATACATCAATACAATCTAAAGCCACAACCCGTGCAATCCGTGCACCAGATAGCAGTATTCCAAATGTACCCAATCGTAACAATAACCCAAACAGGAGAACCATTCTACAAGCTCGACTAGTACTACCCCGACACAATGCTAAGAACCCATCACACATCGCAGAACCATAACACACGAATCTTACACAATGGATCATATTTCCACATAAATCTGTTGCAATACGCGACCCTATCCAAATACTGGTCCATATGAAACACCTCAAGCCACCCTGCTAAAATCAATAACCATGCGCAATTCGACATCAAGTACCCAAAGTGCATTACCATAATCACAGAAAAGCAAACGACACCATGCCACATAAAACCCAAAAGAACATAACCAATACGTCATCAACCAAGCAATATCCAATATTATTCTTGCTCAAATTCCGCTATAAGGCCAAAATAGAACCGCACCATATGTGCATATAACCATCACAACTCCTCGTAGCATAGAATAGTAACTTGCAGATCATTTCAGAACACGAATAAGCTTCACATCAACCAAATGGCACATCCTTCAACAATAGCAGTATGGAGCCAATCAATCTGGCTCGGTGTAGAATACACATCCTAATTGGGCCTACCAATGGGCCCCAAATCAACTATGGTCAGCCACCAATAGATAAACAACCTCTGAAAGTCCACAATGATGGAATCATAACACCTTCTATCATCTGTCTAGCTCCAGCCACAACTTCACAGTCCACAACCATGAAATAATCTGCTCCTGAGAACTCCCAATCTCCAATTCCATAGAACACATAAATCACCATATTTGATTCCACCTCCACCGCCCGGATGACTAACACCTCTCTTATACACAATCATCCCACGAGAAATACTAAAAAAAACA
The DNA here is from genome assembly GCF_000390325.3 of Nicotiana tomentosiformis. Lineage (NCBI taxonomy): Eukaryota > Viridiplantae > Streptophyta > Magnoliopsida > Solanales > Solanaceae > Nicotiana > Nicotiana tomentosiformis. Next base: position 8,957,777 of record NC_090813.1, read on the forward strand.
AATTCTTCCGTGCCACCTGGCAAAAATTTGAATATCAACAGTCGATCTACCAGGAGAGTGCCGCAATACCAATGAAGTACCCATAAGTCAAAACACACTGCCCCTTCTGAAATGTACACTCTCATCAAGATATACCAGATAGTAATATCATTTACCTAGTCATCGGAAACCATTCAAGCTGCCTAAGAATTTATGTCATTCCCTTCAAAACTGAACTGTGACCTGGTATATGTAAATCCTATTCCCGCACAACACACCACGTCTATTATGCCATCATGTGACAAGCATAAGAATTCCATTATCAACTCTGAGTCACTAGAAAATTACATACCTTATTAGTCAGAAACCTCTTTCTTGCTTCTTTCTAGGAGGAAATCATAACACACAACACGTTCTGTACATCGGTAGAAAATATCTGGTTCAAACCATGGTAGAACCCATCATGAACACTTTGAAATCCATTTGCACATAACCAAGCTATCTGAACTGAATTCCTCTAACTCCACATAGCCACACAGGTTGCCAAATTTGAGAGCATTGCCACGAAACACGTGTAGATACTAGCCGCATCATAAGTACCCAAAGAACCGATCATACCCATTACTATGCTAACTCAACCTACTACCAAGTGTTCCTATTTCTCCAAGTTCTTTCTAAATTGCCTTCAAATTGCTATTTTTTCCTTGTTATAACACTACTATCCTTAACTAAAACTTACCCCATAAACTCTAGCATAGAATCACGCTGCCCTAAGGCTTATAAGCCACCGAATTCCCTTTTTATGTATCCCAAAGGTTCCACAACCAAAACTGCTTACTCCGAAGAGACTTTATGTGAACCTAAAATTGTTTCCTTCACCTTCTTGGTACTGAAATGCATAATCCACAATGATATAAGATGCCACGAGTCTCAACACTGTTCAATGTAACTCCCAGTTTTCTAGCCATATTTATAAATCTTGAATCCATTGGAACCATTCTCGAGAGTCATCCACTCTACTCAAATCTCGAATTAACCGACCAAACGGACCGAAACAACTTGTGCCCCATTAGCACACCAACACCCAAGGGAATAAATAGTAACCCACACTCATACGCAACCGAGAAAATTCCCGCTCCATGTACACTACATTCTTGGTGAATAACCACTCAATTATTTTATGGTCCTCCTATAACCATAGAGTGTAATACAACTTGTGTCCATAAATTCCTTTACCCGAGTCATCCTCAATCTCGACCTCTGCAAGTCATAACTGATTCATCGGTATACCCCGAACTGAAACTAATACGACCCATAACCGTGCAATTAACTCGTCTATAGCAGACTCCCCCACTCAGCCTTAAGCTGCAATTATATAAAATTAGAATCCGTAAGGATTTCTCCTTCTCAATTACCAAGGTCTCGCATTGTTAACCTACTAGACTTCTCGAAGTCTTTATTAAGCCTTTCATGAACATTCTGAATCTCCAGCCAAAAATCACACACGCGACCTCCTACCGGGTAGAAAGTAATATTCCTTGCAAAAGCTTCATCAACATCACACCACCGCTAGTTGCACACAGGAGATAACCCACATGTGGAATTCATTACCGACATCTTCTAATGACACTGCACTGAGTGCAACGACCACTAAATCTGTAAATTCTCCTGAGTTCATGTTCGCCCACTATTTGTATAAGTCTGCACTTTCCCTATTGACATCAATTGTACGTCAACATTACATTCCGAACTCAAGTCATATTGCACCTGACATAATAATCAGATCTTCACGCATATATTCATTTCAAACACACTACTTTCTGCCATATTCAATTTTCCTTTGTACACTAACCATCACTCCAAATAGAGTCTGCAGGCCGATTCACATACTAACATGATTCCAAACCATTCTACACTTTTTCAAGGTGCACGACTACCCTACTAGTGAATTCATATGCTAATTTACCACTCTTACTTCGATTAAATTATCTCCTTTAAGAAACTTCTGAACCTTTATTTCCCCTACTTGACCTGATAGTACTTCAACCACTACGAAACACTTCTCGTCATGTCTTCCCTCATACTTTGCTACCCAACTATTGCATCAAATCGAAATTTATCTCTGTCGCGCCTGAACCAATAAAATATTACCGACTCTAAGTCTCTTCCAAGATCATCTTTCTCGAGTCATCAACATCAAAAATACCCATTCGCAACCACAATCACTTACTCTTCTTGAGTCCAAACTCATTGACAAGACATGAGAATTTAATTTGCCCCAAAATTTAACAACGTCAAAGATCCTTCAAAACATTCACACTCGAGACCGTACGTCACATCAAAACAAAAATCAAGCGCCCAATGGCCTTCCTTTACATTTCAAGGAAACACTTCTCGTCACATTCAAATCGTCTTAACAGATCGCGCAGTTACATCATACTCATCACAAAGCCATTCCACCGCTCATCGAGCCACGAATTCCACTCGTAGGGGCATTACCGGACATATGAGTCCAAATTTTGTAGGTTACAACTGAATCTACCGAGCCAAAACTATGGTTTAAACCTAGCCTCAAGTCCTCCAGACTAGCCCATCACCAAAACACATAATACACATCTAGAACCTCGTTCATAGAATCACAAGCCGGCGATGCACAACTGATACCGAGCGCTCATGTGCGCATACGAATGTGTGGAATGAATTTAAAGAGTTATGTTTCAAGCTGAATCAATTTCGCACGATAAAATACCAGAAAGTAAAATTTTCCTAAGGGTTCTGCACCCTCTCGAAGATAAATACAGACGTCACCGTACTGATCTGCAAGACTCTACTAAACCCGCTCATAACTCGTGAGACCTATGTAACCTAGGCTCTGATACCAATCTGTCACGACCAAAATTAACCCTTATCGTGATGGCGCCTATCATGGAACTAGGCAAGCCGACTCATTTCCAAAACAAACCGATATTTTCATTTCAAAGATAATTTCAATGCTATTTAACATAAAAACCTTCGCAAAGGAGTTCAAATCAAAACAAAAGTGTGGAAGGAAAAGCCCGACATCACGGTGTCACTAGTCTTGAGCATCTACTACAATCTGTCTAACAATATCAAGGCTAACTCAGCCTGAAAAATAGCTAAATACAACTAGAGGAAGATAAGAGAGAGAAGAGCAGGGGCTGCGATCGCCAAACAGCTACCTTGCTATCTCCAAGAAAATCTGCAACCAGAACACTCAATAACTGCTACCGTGTCCAGCTAAACCTGAATCTGCATACAAGGCGCAGGGAGTAACGTGAGTACGCCAACTCAGTAAGTAACAACAAAAAATAAAGACTGAGCAGTAGTGACAAGCAATAAAGCATATCAAGTTCATATCACAAAAATGCAGTAAAGTATAGTATGCGTTAAAAATCAGTGTTTGAATCAAATCCTCTCATTTAAACCCGGTTCCAGTAAAAATTATTTAAAAATATTTTTCAACGATTTTTCAAACAAGGCTCAATGCAAAGGTGAGCAAAAATGATGAAAACATAAATAGCTCCTCGGGCCAAACCTCACAGTCACTCGTACCACTCGGGCATACCTCACAATCACTCTTGCCACTCGGGCATACCTCACATTCGCTCATGCCTTCCAGTCACTTAGCACTCGGCACTCGCACTCAGTAGGTACTTGTGCTAACTGGGGGTGTGTACAGACTCCGGAGGGGCTCCTTCAGCCCAAGCGCTATATCAAGCCAAATCATGGCATAAAACACTCAGGCTCTCTGCCTATATCAAACATGTTGCGGCGTGCAGCCCGATCCCATAAATATGTAACATGTTGTGTCGTGCAGCCCGATCCCATAAATATCCTCACAAATCAGGCCCTCGACCTGACTCAGTCATAAACCACTCAAGTCACTCGGGTATTTCAGTAAAAACAGGGTACTCAGCCCAAAACAACATTTATATGCATCAAAATCGAGTAATAAAACTAAGTTATGTAGTAAAGAGGTATAACCATGACTGAGTATAGATTTTCAATCGAAATCACTGATAGGATAGTAAGAAAAGGCCCTTAAGGGTCCAAATAGTACTAGCACAAGGCCCAAACATGGCATTTAGCCCAATTTACAGAAACTCTTTCTAAAACATATAAGTATCATATAGTTTCAACAAAGTATGCAACTTTATAGTTGCTACGGGACGGACCAAGTCACAATTCCCAATAGTGCACGCCCACACGCCCGTCACCTAGCATGTGCGTCATGAAAAATATTAGAATGATACAAAAACCGGGGTTTCGTACCCTCAGGACTAGATTTAATATTGTTACTTACCTTAAACCGGTCAAATTTCTACCCCGCAATGCTCTTGTCTCTGGACTCAACCTCCAAATTCTCCAAATCTATTTACAATCAGTACAACATCATCAATATACGCTAATGGAATGAATTCCACAAGAAAAACTATCAAATTAGACCAAAATCCGAAATTGGCTCAAACCCGGCCCCCGAGCCCACGTCTTGAAATTCGACAAAATTTACAAAACTGGAAAGCTCATTCACTCACAAGTCTAACCATACCAAATTCATCAAAATCCGACATCGTTTGGTCCTTCAAATCCTTAAATTAAGCTCTTAAAACTTTCAAGCCCTAACCCATCATTTTCACTAATTACAATGATTAAACAATGGCAAATCACCATGTATACAAGTATTAGGGCTCAAGAAACTTACCTCACTGATAGCCCTTGAATCACCTTTCGAAAATCACTCCAAAAGCTCCAAAAACGACTTAAAATGATGGAAATGAACCAAAATCCGCGAAGTGCTATCTATACATTCTGCCCAGATTTTCGCACTTGCGGCCTATTCCACGCGCATGCGGTCAAAAATCCTCGCACCTGCAAGAATCACTTAAACTCCCAGCCGCTGTACCTGCGCCCAGGTCTCACACCTGCGGGCTCGTAGGTGCGTCCAAATCCTTCGCGCCTGCTCTCCAGCCTTGGCCTCCCATTTTCCGCATCTGCGCTTTAAATTCTCGTATCTACGCATTTTCTTCCACTTCTGCAAATCTTGCCCAGCGCCCTCTTTTCCGCATCTACGGACTCCCCTTGCGCTCCAGCGACCTCGCACCTGTGACTCCTCCTTCCGCATGTGCGGAAATAGCAGTAGCAGTAGCTTTAGCTGCAATTTCCAACTTCGACAAATCCGTTAACTACCCGGAATCACCCCGAGGACCTCGGGACCTCAACCAAAAATACCAATAAGTCATATATCAACAAACAAACTTAGTCAAACCTTTGAATCACTCAAAACAACATCAAATCACCAAATTATCCTCGGATTCAAGCCTAAGAACTTCTAAATTTTTAAATTCGGCAACCGATGCCGAAACCAACAAAATCATGTCCGAATGATCTCACATTTTGCACACACGTCACAAATGATGTTATGAACCCATTCCAACTTCCGGAATTCCATTCCGACCCCGATATCAAATTTTCCACTGCCGACCAAAAATCGCCAAGTTTCCAATTTCGCCAATTCAAGCCTAATTCTACCACGGACGTGTAAATCATATTTCGGATGCACTTCAAAGTCCAAAATCACCTAACGGAGCTAATGGAACCATTAGAATTCAAATATGAGATCGTTTACACATAGGTCAACATCCAGTTGACTTTTCCAACTTAAGGTTCTAAATAAGAGACTAAGTGTCTCATTTCACTCTGAAATCACTCCGGGCCTGAACCAACTAACCCGGTATATCATAATATAGCTTATGAGCATAAAGGAAACAGAAATGGGTGAAACGGGGCTATAACTCCCAAAACGACCGACCGGGACGTTACATAACATCATCAAGTCTCTGAGGGCATCCCGTCATATCATCTTGACCTTTGTGGGCAAAATCATCAACGTATACCAGCTGATCAGGTGGTGGTGCATATATAATGCCATAACCTTTTCCCATATCCCATATACATACAAATATATATGTATATAACACCATCTAGTTATGGGTCAATGTACATGTATAAATGACTGCAATACATAATGGAGTAAGTCAGTAAGATTTCTCGGAATGTCATAAGATCAATATGCCTTAGGATAAATTTAGCAACTTACAAATTTTTTTGATACCCATGAACAGAAGATATAATAATAGGACACATGGGGAATCAAGAACATAGGCACCCCCTAGTACTTCTATGAATAGAGTCATTTATGAACGTTTCGTGTTTGCACGTTTCGTTTGTATCATATAGATTATGCAAAAAGAAAATAATGGATAGCCTTAACATACCTATATGATCTCTTCCTTATTACTCAACCAAGATCAACACAACTTCTTGCATCTACAACAAGTGAAATAATATTGCCTTTAACATATAATGTCATACCATCGTATTTGGCTAGTCGTATGGCTTAAGGAAAATTGGGAAGGAACTCCCCTATTTTTAATACATCCCAAAGACCACTAAGGGTCATCAACATCCCAACAACAACAACTATAACTAACAATAGCAACAACAACAATATAATCCAATATGAGTTTCTCTGATTATCTTAACAATCATATTGAGCGGCAAGCTCGTTTTTACTCATAAAAAGATATAAATTGAATCCAACTCTTATTACATAAATTAGTTTACAACCTTCAGAACATAATTTATATATACTATATTATTTTTAGTTCAAAACATCCACAAAATACCTTCCAAAACAGCCCCATACATCTAACGCCATAATTTTTATCGTCAATCACTTGTTTTTCATCTTTTCTTCTTCAATCAACTTAATTAACACCTAGAAAAGCTTAAAAACAGAAGACACAACATTATCAAATTATTTCTCACAATTTTCAGCCACCACAAACCATATATTTAGCCACAAAACAGTCCAATCAAAAAGATAACCATATCCCATGTGCTTTCAAGTGCTATCTTATGGTTCTTCACTCAAACAATACAACCAACACAAGATTAACCTTAGGCACAATCAAGAAGATGTTATACATACCTTGGACAGAAGCTATAACTCTAAACCCTATCTCAACTTAACTCACAATAACCCTCAATCACACCACAACATCATAAAAGCATTCTCTTGTAGTCTTTAACACCTTTGATGATGATTTGAGTTGATTTTCCTTGAGTTTGGTTCTTGGGATCTTGGGATATGTTAGGGAGGGTTTTAAAGAGCTTTTGGACGAAATTTGGGTGAGAAATGATCCTAAATGAGGCTGAAACATCTTCTAAAAGACGTAAGGTCGGTGGTCGTCTCAAGTGGGCCTCAACCGAGCTGCCTGTGCAGTCTCTCGAAAACGTAGATATCTCTCTACTCCGACGTCGTATCGACAAACGATTTAATGTGTTAGAAACTAAACTCAAATATCTTCAATTTGTTATATAATATGTCCCAAAAAAACATCATAAAACTTAAAAATGTATTTCCCGAAAAGCTTCATTACAAGGCAAATCCTTAGTCGGTTTTTCCGCAATCTAAATCCGATTTTTCCCAAACTTTATATTTCATATCCAAACATCATATATAGTCATATCATGACTTTAAACTCATTTAAATCATGATTAACAAGTCTCATATTCATATTAACTTACTTAAGACTTCGGTAAACCTTTCTTATCCTTGTAGAAGGATTTCGTCCTTGTTAAGCTTACATTAGATAATCCTATAATGACAGTGACGTTTGAAGTACGGGGTGTAACGACATGTCCACTTAGAAACATTTGTCCCCGAATGATAAATCTTAAAAGTTTGCGAAAATGGGACGTACCATCATTAAATTACTTTATATACTTTCAAAGAGGATCTCATTTTCAAGCTTACATCAATTGATTTACGATGTACTTTCACGTACAAAAACATGGGGTGTGACATCATTCCCCCCTTTGGAACATTCGTCCTCAAATGTTGACTAATGCGCTTATCATTCTCATATCCTATGGCTCTTATAAATACTTTAATATTGTCCTTTGTCATCTAGGCAATTGTTCTATGAATAAATCCAAAGGCCATGGCATTCCCCCCTTTAGGCCTCTTTCTCACGCCACGACTCGTTGTCAGAATTCTTTCAATCTCGTAACTATTGCTACCTTCTATCATATAGTCTGTACAACATTGTCCTTGTATGTGCGCCTATGCGACTCTTCTCTCATTCTCCTCAGCTAGTCTTTCTTTGTAGTACTTAAGGAGACCTTCTGGCTCTTGTAAAGTTGTGAGTTTATTACATTATATACCCGAAGGAATTGTCGATGTTCTTACTCGCCTACAAATATCCTTAGTTACATACCTCCGTACCCTTGTGCTTGTAAGGTCACTTCTGAACTCAAATTTTGATTATTTCCTTAGTGGCACTCTCTCTTATTTCCGTAACACTTATACGGTACCTTTAATTACCCCAACTCCTATATAAAACAAATTCAACGATTGCGATCTCGTATAAAAGAGACCGAATTCCCTATGATACGGTTCACTATGTTTATCTTGCATGATCTGCTGATTTGTCTATAACCTCTTGTCTAGCCATAACTAGGCTCTTCCTGAATCAACTACAGACTACTCGTTGATCCATTCTCATATCTATATTCTGTGTAACCCCTCTTGGGTTATCTCTTTTGTCTTAACTTACCTTATTATGTATCAAGTGTTCATTCCAATTATTTTTCAAAATCATAGGGTGCGGAACCCTTACTGCTTCTCCCCGGCGTCATGCTTGCATAATGTTCTGGAGTCATATCATATATGTAGGATCTGAATAAATGCAATCTCATTCCTTTCACCTTTTTACCGCATTCTTTATTTACTATTCCATAGTTACCTTTTCATCTTTGGCGTCTTTTCACATCTTTACTGTCATCTTACCCGCCTTGCGATAATCCTTCTATACCAAGGATAACTAAAGTTCTTACGCACGAGGGTGACACCTAGTATAACTGGCACACTTAGTCCCTTAAGCTTAACTTTGCTCACGGTGCTCGCTTTAGGGAAGCATCTTCTTGAATGACCTTTAAAGGTTATTCTTCTGTTGTCCATTCTATTATCGCCAGAATGTGATATCTAAAATTCTCATGATGTAGGCTATTGTCAAATCGTATATTTTGGTTTACTCTCGTTCATAGGCTGAGCATGCAGATCATTTACGTACTGTACTCAGAGTTCTACAAGCAAAGGAAGTTGTATGCAAAATTCTCTAAATGTGAATTCTGCTTGAATTTTGTAGCCTTCCTTTGTCATATTATTTCAGGTGAGGGTATCCGAGTTGATACACATAAGATTGAGGCAGCGAAGACTTGGTCTAGACCCACGACACCGATGGAGGTTCGTAGCTTCTTAGGTTTGGCAGGTTATTACGGGAGATTTGTAGAGGGTTTTTCTTCTCTTTCAGTAGTTTAGGGGAAAATGTCATGCATGACCTACACTTATTTCATATTTATATATTAGATGTATGCTTAGGGGTGTTCGGTAGATAGAACTCGGGTACTCGTCACAGTCCATCAGTTTGGGTCGTGACAAAAGTGGTATCAGAGCACCTTTATCACGACCCAAACCGTAGGACCGCGATGGGCACCCGCTGCCTAACTGAACCGAGTACCAACGTAACATAACCTTCTTATCCTACTATCATGGATAAATGGACCGGGAAGACCGTCACTGGATAACTAGAATTAAACATAATAGAATACTCAACATGGGATGAACCAACATGATATAGAAGCTTATGAATGCGACATACGGGCCTATAAGGCCGACACAATCATTTGTATACTCAAAACATAGGTCGACCAGGCCATACAAGTATCCATATACATGACATCTGTCTACAAGCCTCTACGAGTACATAAATGTCATAAAGTTCAAGATATAGCCCCACTATACCAATCAATACATGTCCAAATCATACTGACCAGATAGACAACTCCGGAGCAAGTGGAGTGCACCAACACCTTCCGCTAAGCTGATAGCCTACTAGGAGGACTCTCAACCTGTCTATTGGGAGGGCATGAAATGCAGTGTCCCCAGGTAAAAGGGACGTCAGTACAAATAAAGTACCGAGTATGTAAGGCATGACAATAGTATATAAAAGACATGAAAGAAATATGGAGTAAAGAACTCAACCTGTAATTCTGAATAACTCTGTGAATCATGAAAAAATAATAATGTCATGCATTTGCGTATAAATGCCATACCATGCATAAATATATGCGTACATAACATCATCAAGCCTCTGAGGGCATCCCATCATATCATCTCGGCCTCTGTGGGCAAAATCATCAATGTATAACAGTTGATCAGGTGGTGGTGCGTATATAACGCCATAACCTTTTACCATATCCCATATACATATAATATACGCGTATATAACGCCATCTGGTCATGGGTAAATGTACATATATAAATGAATGCAATGCATAATAGAGTAAGTCAGTAAGATTTCTCGGAATGTCATAAGATCAATATGTCTTCGGATAAACTTTAGCAACTTACGTATTTTTTTAATACCCATGAATAGATGATATAATAATTGGACACATGGGGAATCAAGAACATAGGCACCCCTAGTACTTCTATGAATAGAATAATTTATGAAAGTTCTGCGTTTGCGCATTTCGTTTGTATTATATGGATCATGTCAAAAGGAAAGAATGGATAGCCTTAACATACATGTATGATCTCTTCCTTATTACTCAACCAAGCTCAACATAAGTTCTTGCATCTACAACAAGTGAAATGATATTGATGTTAACATATAATGCCGTACCATTGTATTTGGCTAGTCGTATGGCTTAAGGAAAATCGGGAAGCAACTCCCCTATTTTTAATACATCCCAAAGACCACTAAGGGTCATCAACAGTCCAACAACAACAACTATAACCAACAATAGAAACAACAACAATATAATCCAATATAAGTTTGTCTGATTATCTTAACAATCATATTGAGCGGAAAACTCGTTTTTACTCATAACAAGATATAAATTGAATCCAAATCTTATTACATAAATTAGTTTACAACCTTCAGAACAGCATACTTATATATACTATATTATTTCTAGTTCAAAACATACACAAAATGCCTTCCAAAAGAGGCCCATACGACTAGCACCTTAATTGTTATCTTCAATCACTTGTTTTTAATCTTTTCTTATTCAATAAACTTAATTAACACCTAGAAAAACTTAACAAAAGCAGCCACAACATTATCAAATTATTTCTCACAATTTCCAGCCACCACAAACCATATATTTAACAACAAAATAGTCCAACCAAAAATACAACCATATCCCATGTTCTTTCAAGTGATATCTTATGGTTTTTCACTCAAACAATACAACCAACACATGATAATTTCCATAAGGTCGGTGGTCGTCTGAAGTGGGTCCCAACCGAGCTACTTGCGTAATCTCGCAAAAATATAGATATGTCTCTACTCTAATATAGTATCGAAGAACGGTTTAATGAGTTAGAAACTAGACTCAAAGACCTTAAATTTTGTATATAATATTTCCCAAAAAGACATTATAAAGCTTACGAAATGTATTGCTCAAAAGCTTCATTGCAAGGCAAATCCTTAGTCGGTTTTTCCGCAACTTAAATTCGATTTTTTCCAAACTTTATATATCATATCCAAACATCATATATAGTCGTATCATGACCTTAAACTCATTTAAATCATGATTAATAAGTCTCATATTCATCTTAACTTACTTATGGCTTCGGTAAACCTTTCTTATCCTTGTACAAGGATTCCGTCCTTTTTGAGCTTACATTAGATAATCTTCTAATGACAGTGACGTCTGAAGTACGGGGTATAACAACATGTCCCCTTAGAAACATTTGTCCCCGAATGATAACTCTTAAAGGCTTGCAAAAATGGGACGTAACATCATTAAATCACTTTATATACTTTCAAAGAGGATCTCATTTTCAAGCTTACATCAATTGACTTACGATCTACGTTCACGTACAAAACCATAGGGTGTAACAAGAAGGATCCTGAGATCCTGACGTCTCCTTATCCTGGAGTGATCTATTGTTTCGACCACAATAGGTCCCTCTATTAGCGATGAACTTGTTTGCTGCCCGGAAGTTTCTGCCACGGCCTTCGGTCCGCTCGTAGGGCAAAAACCGGCCCCTCGAAGTCCGTATATCCGCGTCGTAGTCATCCTTCCATTTTTCTCTGCTCTTCTCCCATCCTTTGGCCGATAATGTAGAAATGACTTGATCATCTTCGATCCTTATCTTTGACTCATATCGGTTGTGTACATCTGCCCAAGTTGTTGCTTGAAACTCAAGTAGGCTCTCCTTCAGCTTCCGGGAAGCATCTGAACTTCTTGGATTTAATCCTTTGGTGAATGCTTCAGCTGCCCATTAACCCGGGATGGCCGGGAGCAACATTCTTTCTTTCTGAAAATGAGTAACAAGCTTTCGTTATAATTTAGATTCTCCCTACGCGATCCTGAATATGTCAGCCTTCCAAGCTTGTACTTTTCTGGCCCCAGCATGAGTCTTGATGAAGGAATCTATGGAATGCTTGGGTAATAATGAATACCATGTTTGAGCTTCCCTCGTGAGAGTTTCTCCGTATTTCTTTAGCAACACAGATTCAATTTTGTGGCGAGCTAAATCATTTCTTTTCACCGTCATTGCATATGTAGTAATATGCTCATGTGGGTCTGAAGTTCCATCATACTTTGGAATTTCAGGCATTTTGAACCATTTTGGGATTAGTTTTGGAGCCGGACTCGGCTTGTACGGTAATTGACTATACTTCTTCGAGTCCGGGCCTTTCAATACTGGTGGCACACATGGGATTTGATCCATGCGGGCTTTTACTTCCCTTATGAACCAAAAATGTTCATCCTTGAACAGATCGTTCTCATTGTTGAGAACGGATCTGCTCCCCACAACCCTGTCGGAGCCGAATTCACCCCTGGAGTCTTATTATCGACTCTCTGCATTGTTTGGTCTACGGGAACAACGGGAGGAATTGGATCTCTTCTGTTTACATTATTCGAAGGACCTGATAGCGCATGATTCAGTTCCGTCATAACCTGATCATCCCGCGTGAGATGGCCTAGAATGATTGCATGTTGCTCTTACAGGTCCCTTACCACATACGCTACATGCTCCTCATCATCATCATCGGTAGTTGTCACCCAAACCTGTCGAGGGTACTGTCTGTCATGCACCGGCATGTCGTCATTCCCCTCACTACGGGTTTCACTGATTGAATCCTCGAAATGAGGTTGATCCCCTCAAATTTCAGGGTTGCGTATGTCGTTAACAGTGTTATCTCTCATTTTTGTGATTTTTTTCTTAGACAAAGTAATCAAAACACGTTAGTAAAAATGACAAAGATCAATTTAATTGCATGACTGTCTAGGCCCCATGGTGGAGGCCAAACTGTATACCCATAAAACGGTACAGTTGACAATTTCGGGATATTTTTTCCGGTCACAATGATGATGAGATCAAAAAGCAAGAAGGTACAATTGTATAAAGCTTTGTATAGAATAGAGTATAAATTGAGCCAGAAAGTTTGTGTCCTTTACAATGATGACTGAGCTCACTATTGTAAGTTTCGGTATCAAATGTAGAAGTTGAAAATTCTTAAGTTTCATTAACCTTGAATTGGGGTATGATTCGTGGTTTTAGCGTTGTTTGATGCGATTCAAGGCTTCACCTAAGTTCGTATGATATTTTAAGACTTGTTGGTATATTTGGTCAAAGTCTCGGGGGCCTCGGGTGAGTTTCGAGTGGTTAACGGACTAGAATTGGACTTGTGAGAATTGCTGAAGTATTCCAGCTTCTGGTGTCATCGCACCTGCGGAGGGGTTGTCCGCAGGTACGAACTCGCAGAAGCGAGCGTGTGGTCACAGGTGCGAAGCTAGCTTGGCCCGGCCGGGAGCGCAGCTGCGAGAAGAGAGACGTAGATGTATAGACGTGACCGTAAAAGCGGAAAGGTCCGGCCTAGGGCAGGGTCGCAGAAGCGAAATGCCCTCCACAGAAGCGGGCTCGTAGGTGCAAGCCTTGGTCCGCATGAGCGAGATTTTTGGCTTTAAGTCGAATTTGTACCTGCGATGGAATTTCTGCAGGTGCGGCGTCGCAGGTGCGACTGGAAGCCCGCAGAAGCGAAAATCCCTGGACAGAACATATAATTCGGGCGTTGGCCATTTTTACCCATTTTTTGGATTTTAAGAGCTCAGGTAAGGCGATTTTCATGAGTGATTTCAAGGAAAATATTGGGGTAAGTGTTCTCAACTCAATTTTGGTCAAATTACCCGAATCCATGATTGTTTTTAACATTTAATTGGTGATTTGAGTTGGAAGATTTTTGAAAACTCTCTTGGTTTAAATTGATGGTTTGAGGGTCGAGTTGATGTCGGAATTTAGTAAAATTTATATTTTTGGACTCGTGGTTGAATTGGCGTTCATATTTTGTAACTTTTGTCGGGTTTTGAGATGAGGTCCCCAAGGACAATATTTGAGTTAAATTTTGGATTTTTATTGAAAACTTTGTACTTTCATATGGAATTAATTCTTATAATTTGTATTGACTGAATCGAAGTAGACTAGACTTGAGCCGATCGGAGTCAGAAAATCGAGGGAAAGGCATTCTTATTGACTGATTGAGCTTGGCTTGAGGTAAGTGACTTGTATAACCTTGTATGGGGGAAATCCCCTTGGATTTTGGAACTATTGTAACCATTTGTGATATGTGAGCGTCGTGTAAGCGAGGTCACGAGTGCGTACACAAATTGAATATGTAAAATTTGGTTCTTGCTGATTTGTCATCTTTTGAATTTCCTTAACTGAGTTGTCTTCTTTTAAATTCTTTAACTGAGTTGCCTTAGCATATGTAGTGATCATGTTTATCCTAGTATCACATGTCTATGTGCCTTAACTCTTACGTGCAATATGTGCAACATGCTTAGCAAAATTACCTGCTTTACTTGATTTGATTTAAATCTTTATCTGTAAGATTTCTTGCTGAAAATTTATTGTTCCTTCGACTACCTGCTGCATATTTACTTTTGGAACTATGAGGCGATCCTCAGGAGATCCCCTTGTACTGCATATTTACTTTTGGGACTACCATACGATTCCTCGGGAGATCCCCTTGTACAACATATTTACTTTTAGGACTATGAGGTGGTTCCTCGGGAGATCTCCATGTACTGTATATTTATTTTTGGGACTACGAGGCGGTTCCTCGGGAGATCCTGCTATACTGCATATTTACTTTTGGGACTACGAGGCGGTTCCTTGGGAGATCCCCATGTACTGTATATTTACTTTTGAGACTACGAGGCGGTACCTCGGGAGTGCCCCTATTGTTTACCTCTAATTGTTGTGTTGTTATCTTTCTGTAAATTTTGTTTATTTCTCAGTCACTTCATTACCCTATTATAAATTTCTGCCTTATTTATTATTATTTTCAGTAGGGCCTGACCTGACCTCGTCACTACTCTACCGAGGTTAGGCTTGGCACTTACTGGGTACTACTGTGGTGTACTCATACTACACTTCTGCATATCCTTTTGGCAAATTCAGGTACTTCCTATCAGACCAGGTATCTGTGAAGTAGTTGTACACAGAGACTTCAAAGTACATCTGCCATCATCTGTAGACCTCGGAGTCCCCCTCTATATTTATTATGTCATCTTCCTAATTTCTCTTTAGACTCTAATGTATTGAGACACTTAGAATAAATTCGTAGAAGCTTGTGACTTATATCTACCGGGTTTTGGGACATTGAATTGCAGTTTTATATTAATTGCATAGGTTGAGAATTTGGCTTCAGTTTTATTTTATGTATTTTTGCAAAAGAATTTAGGCTTACCAAGTCTTATAAACTAGGTGCCATCACGATATCCTACAGAGGGTGAATTTGGGGTCGTGACAACTATTTATAGCTATCTCTAGGGAAGGAGGTCCTAGGATCATGTCCTCCTTTAATGTCAATTATGGGGGTCATTGATGAAGATATAACGTTGAACATAAATGCCAAATTCTCTATAACAGACCGTCGCTCTTAATATTGCAGAATATTCCCTAGTAAATGCTACCGGGCTCAGAGCATTTACTACACCTTTATGATTGTTATCCTTTCCGATGACAAGCGGAACTGCTGCATCCGGACTTCCGCCATTCTCATCTTGGGTTTCATGTGTCCTCATTTTAGATAACCACGTGTCATATCATATTTTACCTTATACATAGCCATTATTCCAATGTACAGATTTTTCTCCTCTTGACCACCCTAAGTACCGATTTTTCTCTACCCAGGGTATATTTCTTTCCCGGTGTAACTTTTATTCTCTTTCTACGTCTCCCTCAGAACTTTTCCTTTTTCCCCTACGTTTTACTTTTCTCTCGCTCTTCCATTTGCATTTATATTTTATTTATTTATTTGGTTACTTAGTAGTTAGCAAGTGGCTTTTACAAAGACACTTATATAAACCTGAACATGCATTTGTCCACTAGCACAATTCATTTAACATCCTCTCCTTTCCATATATCTTTTTATTGATTCATTTTGTAATTTGAGCTGCTACTTTAAAAAAATAGTGAAACGCAATAATTTTGCTTCTTATTCTGTACAAATGTCTGCTTCTTCTTCTTATTGTTTGTTTATGTGATTGCTTATTGTTTTTCTTCTTCTTTTTCGGGTCCTAATAATATTTTATGAGTACAGATTTTTTGAAGTGGGTATTGGTGGTGAGTTAAGATTTTAATGGTGTTTGGAAGATACAATGTAATTTCATATAAAAGTTTTATATACGCAATGTATAAAAGTTTATTTGTTCATAGTTTCCAAGAAATAATTTGATGAAATATTTTCAATAATTAGAGGAGAAATTTGATAGAATGACACAAAAAATTTAAAAAATGTCTATAAATGATTCTTTTATCTGTGCTTTTATATGAGTGATACCTTAAGGAGAAAAATATGAAGGTATACTCAAACTTTTCGAAATTCTTAAGGGGTCGTTTGGTACGCGAACCAAATTATCCCGGAATTATAATCCCAGGATTAATTTATACCATATAGGAGGTGGGATAAAATAATTCCAAGTTTGATTGGATAATGTGGGATAAGATGGGATATCCTGGATTAAGTCTGGGATTAAATTTATACTGTGTTTGGTTGGAGGTATAAATTTATCCCACGATTAATTTATACCTCCAACCAAATACGGTATAAATTTAATCGCACGTCTTATCCCACCTTATCCTTCATACCAAATGACCCCTAAGTATAAAGAGAGATTTGAAATTGTAATTTTTATAATATTCTAGCATTGATTTTTTTTTAATCCAAAATAACAAATACTTTTGGTAGAGGTGTCTTGTCCAAATCAGAATTTAGAAATTACATTCTAGCATTGAGTATTGTTTGGTTTATGTGGAGTCTTGTTTCCCCAGAAGGTTCTTCAAGTGAATGTAGGGTTGAAGCAGGTTTTTGGGACGGCTTAAGACCAGCTTCAAGTAACAGAAATGGAGAAAACCAAGAGTAGAAAAAACCATCCCAACACCCATGGTTAGGGGCTGAGAACGATCATCTACGGGACCATAACCCGAGGGCCGTCTGGTCTAATGACCATGTATCATCAACCATACTTCATTTCTCGTCTCCTAAGAACTCAAGGATACAGTGGAGACGAGCCTATAGAACAGATCTTGTTCAAGTAAGGTCGTGAACTTCATCTTCGCCATTTGTGCTTATAAATGCCTTTTCTGTGCTGTAAATTTTTAACAGGATTTCATTTTCTACTATTTCGAAATGAAAGCAGACCGCTTGGTGTTAACAATTTCTATAGGGTTATGGAATATTGAAAGTTTTGAGAAATTCAACACGACGAGAAAGGGACAAAAGTAGGTTTTGAGAAGATTGAGAAATTTTGTCGGTTCTTATTGTACGTCTTCTCTCTCCAAATCAACCAGAACTATAACACATCTGTAATTTTTTCTACACATGGAAAAGGAAGAAAGGTTATACACGTAGACTCTGCTAATAAGGAAATTAGATTTGTAGTAACAGTTTAAAGCAAAAAGAAATCTCTTCAAGTTTAAGGTACATCTTTCCCATTTTTCTAATGTCTTCTATGGCATTACTAACATTTTCTGATATATAGAGATAGAGAAATTTACTGTGACATTCAAAAGCTAAAACATTTAAATGGAACGATTTACATATATATATATATATATATATATATATATATATATATATATATATATATATATTCGATATGTTATCGGAATGTTGTAATTTTTAATATAAAATCTGATTTAAAGCTTGCCAGATCAGAGGTACATACAACTTTTAACACTTGGCATTCTTTTGAGGAATTACATGTGATACTTTATTTGAGTTTGTTAAAGGTGAAAAATGCTTGCAGTTATTGTTGTTGTTATTTTTGAAATTCCACCATATACACAAACTGCATTAATTTGTCCTTTGTTTTCTACCTTTCACTCATATGCTTATTTGTTTGGAATACACATGTATTGAGGATATAGATACAAGGGTAGTTAAGTAGTTATAGTGTAGAGGGTAATTATGTAATTTATGGATTAGTTTGTTTAGAATAATGTATTAATACAGTAGCTTCCTTCTTCAATACACATATACAAGAGTTCTCACTTTCCTCAGCCTCTCTTCTCTCTTCTAACTATGTCCAAGCTTTAGCTCAAGCACTTTCATGGCAGTCTCCGACATGGTATCAGAGCTATCAGAGAAGATCTAAACACGCCTCTTCATCACTTGATTGCAGAAGCTAGAGCTCAGTTAGAAGATAGACGATTTCTCAAAACTCTAACATTTTCTTCGATTCAGAAATGGGGAAAAACAAAATTGACCATACGCATCTGTTGTTCGTGCATCCATCAGAGACTCCGAGCTTAGTGCTAATTCCGGTTCAGCTCAAAGGATCCGAGAACTATGGCTTGTGGTGGAGATCGATGAAGATTGCACTTCAAGCTAAGCGAAAATTAGGGTTTGTTGATGGTAAACACACCAAGACTACATTTTCGGCAGCATTGCATGGGGATTGGGAAACTTGTAACGCTATAGTCCTTTCATGGATCATGAATACTGTATCACCAGATCTGCTCATTGGGATAGTGTATGTATCGAATGCCCGAGCTGTGTCGGAGGATCTTCGTGAAATATTTGACTAGGTTAATCGAATGAGGATCTATCAGCTACATAGGGAAATTACAACAATCTCTCAAGGTACCGAATCTATTTTTACATATTTTACAAAATTGAAGGAATTGTGGGGCGAATTTGACGCAATTGTGCCGCCTCCTAGCTCAGTGAAGGACTATGTTGAGCTCTTGAATCAACAGAGGCTACTTCAATTTTTAGGAGGTCTAAATGACTCATATAATCAGGCAAGACATCAAATCCTTGTGAAATCCACTGAATCTAGTCTAAATCAAGCATATGCCATGGTTATCGAGGATGAGACTCAGAAAGGATCATCAGGGCGTGACTCTACATGTCTCAACTCACTAATGGAGGGCAATGACATTATTGCACTTTGGAGTGCTAAAGGGCCTCAGATGCAGAAATCTAGAAAGAATTTCAATATACAGTGTGAATTCTGTAGAATGAAAGGACACATCAAAGAGAATTGTTATCAATTGATTGGATATCCAACAGATTTCAAGGGCAGAAGAAAGCCATTGGCTAATTCAGCACATTTTGGTAACTCTGCACAACTAGGGAATCATGGACAACATCAAGGAATGGGAAATAATTTAGGAAATGGAAATACATGTTATGGAGCTACATGACCATTAGGTCCAAATGTTGATTATACCAACGCAGGTTATAGAGGATCAACATGTAGTTTTGCAGGTGCAGAGAAAGATGAAGGATTGAGCATGCAGATGCCAATGCAATTCACTCCAGAACAATATGACCAGATTCTGAAGATGCTACAAAAGGATAATACACTTGAGCCAACAGCTAATGCAGCAGGTATAACTGGCCCTCTAATGCTTACAAATACAGTTAGTGTAACTCATTCTACCGATAGTAAAGAAAAGGATGATAAGTAGATAGTAAATACAGGGAAAACAGATCACATGGTGTCAAACAATGAAATGATCTCTAAGCCTATAGAGCAGTCTAAAAGTATAGGTGGAAAAGTTCATTTTCCAAATGGAGATAGCTTGGCCATTTCTTGTGTAGGAAATTCTGAATTGGATCAAGGGATTATATCCAATGTGCTTTGCATCCCAGGTTTTAAATACAATTTACTGTCAGTATCAAAAATGACTAGGGAACTACACTGTTGTATGTTGTTCTTTCCTGATTTTTGCCTAATGCAAGACCTTCACACTGGGAAGGTGAAGGGGACTGGTAGGTTGAAAGGAGATCTATACTATTGGCCTCACAGTGATAGAGATAGGGTTCAAGCCTCGCAGCACTGTGTGTGACCAATGAAGAATATCCATGGCACAGAAGACTTGGGTACATTCCACATAAGGTTCCACATCAGATGCACATAATAAAACAGAGTAGGTTGCATAGTAATAATGTCTGTCCTATTTGTCCTTTGGCAAAATAGACAAGATTTTCTTTTCCACAAAGTACTAGTAGGGCTTCTAAAGCGTTTGATTTGATACATGGTGATGTATGGGATCCCTATAAAATCCCTACCTATGATGGGAATAGATTTTTCCTCACTTTAGTAGATGACTATAGTAGAATGGTTTGGATATTTCTGCTCAAACTTAAAAGTGATGTACCTACTGTAATAAAAGACTCCATGACTCTTGTAAAGACTCAGTTTAACAGTGCAATAAAGGTGTTCAGGACAGACAATGAAATAGAGTTCTTTGACTCACATTGTACAGACATGTTTAGGAATGCAGGTGTAGTTCATCAAAGTTCCTGTGTCTACACACCTCAGCAGAATGGAGTGGTAGAAAGGAAACATAGACAGATTCTTGAAGTTGTTAGGGCCATCAAGTTTTAGGGAAGAATTCCACTGAGGTTCTGGGGATTTTGTGTGCAGAATGCCCTAGATTGCAGCATCTCAGTGTTCTGGGAAGCTTATGCTATGTTACTGTCACTGATAGAAGTGACAAATTTGGAGCTAGAGCAGAACCAGCAGTACATATGGGATATTCATCCACTCAAAAGGGTTATAGGCTATACAGTCTCACTAACAAGCTTTATTTTCTAAGCAGGGATGTATCTTTCAAGGAATACACTTTTCCTTTCAAGACCACAACTTCCACAGGAAAGAGGCCTAATGCTGAGCAGTTTATTGATGCATATGATGCTTTCATCATTGATTCTAGCTCTGAGGTCTCAGAGATAGCTCTTGATTCAGTAATAGCACCTTTACCTTCTCCTGAGGCTTTCTCAGCTCCTAACCTTGAGAATCCTCAGCTCCTAATCCTGAGGCCTCCTCAGCTCCTAATCCTGCTGATCCAGATTCTGAGACTCTGCAGTAGCCTCACTTCACATCACCTCCTACAGCAGTGATGCCACACCCAACTATGTCTCCCTTACATGATTTTCCAGAAGAGGGACTAAGGAAGTCTACTAGGACTTCCAAACCACCTGGATGGCTCAATGGCTTTGTTCATGGAATGCCAAAAGCTAGTCCTTCTACTGCTTTGGGTTCCAGTTATACCATGTCTGCATACATGTCATATGCTTCATTGTCTCCACCTTACTTCAAAGCACTTTTCTCTTTCTCGGTTGTTACAGAACCAACTTTCTATGTTGTTGCTCTTCGAGATCCCAAGTGGATTGCAGCCATGGATGTAGAGTTACAGGCCCTACAGGACAACCACACCTAGAGGTTAGTTCCTTTGCCACCTGAAAAGAGATCTATAGGGTGTAAATGGGTGTTTAAGGTGAAATACAATGCCAAAGGTGAGGTGGAAAGGTACAAAGCTCGCTTAGTGACCAAAGGTTACGCATAACAAGAGGGTATTGATTATCAAGAGACCTTCTCACCTGTGGTGAAAATGGTCACAGTAAGAACTGTTTTATCCTTAGTTGCTATGAAAGGATGGAAGTTGCACCAAATGGATGTCTTCGATGTTTTTCTTCGAGGTGATTTGCTGGAAGAAGTGTATATGACTCCACCCCCTGGTCTTATAGGTGAGGGGGAGCCTCCTAGAGTTTGCAAGCTTCATAAGTCCTTGTATAGGTTCAAGCAGGCCTCTAGGAAATGGAACTGGAAGCTCAGTGAGGCCCTCTCATCCTCAGGTTTTGTATAGAGTCATCATGACTATTCCCTCTTCAGTAAGAGGTCTGGTTCTGACTTGGTCATTATCCTCATATTTGTGGATGATCTCTTAATCACTGGATCATCTCCTCAGTTAATTCAGGATGCCAAAGTTGTGCTTCAACATCACTTCAAGATCAAGGACCTGGGGGAGATGAGATACTTCCTTGGTCTTGAAGTTGCAAGAAGCAGACATGGCATTTTGGTTTGTCAAAGGGAGTTCACTCTTGATCTCATTGCCACACTTGGGCTTGCAAGTTCTAAACTAGCCTGCACACCTCTAGACATAAGCCATAAGCTCACCAGTGCAGAATATGATCATGCCAATGCACATGGAACTCTAGATATTGATGAATTGCTTAGTGATCCAAGCAGCTATCAGAAATTAGTTGGGAAGCTGTTGTACCTTACCATGACAAGGCCAGACATCGGTTATGCAGTACAGAACTTAAGCCAGTTCATGCACAAGCCAAAGAAGTCACATATGGAAGGAGCATTGAGGGTGGTAAGGTACCTAAAGAATGCGCATGGGTTGGGGATTCTGCTATCATCTCAATCTTCTGACCAACTCACAGTATATTGTGATGCAGACTGGGCCACTTGCCCAATGACTAGAAGGTCAGTGAGTGGGTTTGTAATAAAGATGGGTGACTCTCTTATCTCTTGAAATTCCAGGAAATAAAATACAGTGTCAAGGAGCTCTGGAGAAGCTGAGTACAGAAGTATGGCCAATGCAATAGCAGAAGTGGTCTGGTTAACAGGGTTGTTCAAAGAGTTGAATGTGGGCTTGAAACTTCCAGTGAAGTTGTATTGTGATAGTAAAGCGGCTATTCAGATTGATGCAAATTACATCTATCATGAAAGGACCAAATATATCGAGATTGACTGTCATTTTATTCTAGAGAGAATTCAACAAGGCCTAATCCAGACTGCACATGTCTCTACAAACTTGCAGATAGAAGATGTACTAACCAAAGGACTGGGGAAGGCATAACATAATTTTCTATTGTCCAAGGTGGGAGTGTACAACTTATTCACATTACACAGCTTGAGGAGGAGTATTGAGGATATAGAAACAAGGGTAGTTAAGTAGTTACAGTGTAGAGGGTAATTATGTAATTCGTGGATTAGTTTGTTTAGAACAATGTATTAATACGGTAGCTTCCTTCTTCAATACACATATACAAGAGTTCTCATTTTCCTCAGCCTCTCTTCTCTCTTCTAACTATGTCCAAGCTTTAGCTCAATCACTTTCATGGCAGTCTCCGACAACATGTTTTGGAAAAGAAAGATTGTTGCAATCAAAAGGTTGGACACAACACTTCTGCCGAGGGACCTATGAATGATCATGCACTTCCCAACAAGATGAAGATTTTGAATAACCCTATATTACAACGGACCAATTTAAAATCAATCATATCATTATTATGTCAATATGAGCTGTATACATCAGAGCTAGCATCAGGCTGATTGTGAGAGCCTCAAACCTTAAATAGATTGGCTCAGGTCTCGTGCCTTTATAACGGTCAAATTTTGTAGGCTTGTAATTTCTTAGAGAGCTTATACATCTTCTAATTCTATATAGAACATGTATAAGAGTGAAATTGAGCTTATATTATTAGAAGGACATGTCCTTGATCAAGGAATGGTTTTCATTAGAAAAAGCAAAGGTAGATCTGCTAATGTTTAATATCGGTGTGATGAAATTAGCTTGTTTCTGTAGAAATGGATCGGACGGAGCTCCTAAGTCATGAAATGCAGTGTCCAGTTTGCACCGTGGAAAGAGCATTATTTCATCTTAGTGAAAGACTTAATATTACTCCGTACAAAAGGTTTTCATTGGCAAACATATGAAGTAACTATCAAATATTAAATTTTATCATACGGTTCCTTCTTTACTAGTAGGTCCGTCACCCTATTGTGCTAATAGTTTTGAAAGGAAGTAGCTTACCGATAATAATTTGTTTTGATTTTTAAGTTCAAGTTGAATCATTTTGAAAATTAACAACATGTAGATTATTAGTCTCTTGCCTTGTCGATAAAGTGTGTATAGGTAATCATGAAGGCTTATGACTTATAGCCCGTTTGTGCTTTTCTCAAAAGTATTTTTGCTAAAAAGCAATTTATGGTTGATTAATTAATTTGAAAAGCACTTCTGAGCAGCAATTAGTGTTTGACCGAGCTTTTAAAAATTATTTCTAAGTATAGTTTTTCTCAAAAGTGCTTTTCAAAAAGTGCTTTGGGAGAAACTACTTTTTTCTACTTATCTAAAACTGCTTCTACCTCTCCTCAAAAACACTTTTTTTTCTTTCAAAAGTTTGGCCAAACAAAACTTTGAAAAAAAATATTTTTTTTTAGGAAAACAAAAGTGTTTCTAAGATTGGAGAGGGGTGTTAGACTAGTGGCCTCCATCGCATTTTAGAGGGGTGTCCGATTAAGAAGCACCAAGCAGTGGAGCGTCATAATTTATGATAGCAAAGGCTTGCGTCTGTGCGGCACCTACCCAATTCTAACTCCATGATTTATCGGCCCAATGAGTAACATTATTGTTAAAAGAAATTGCAGAAAATATGATACTTTTGGGGGTGATCTGTAACTTTTGAATTCCACTAAAATTCATCACCTATAAATGATTTTTGGGACACTTTAGAATATAGATGACAAAATACTAAGAAACTATAATTTAGTTGAAAAATGTCTAGTTTGCTAAAAGCTTAACCAAAATTACTCATGTAAAAGAGTAATAGAATACTAGAAGAGAACTATTCTAAGCTTCTGTTTGGATAAGTTCTTCTTTTTTTTTTATACTTCTTTTCAAAATATTTTAAAAATATTGTTTAGTTGTAAAATATTACTAGTTCTGGGCAATTTTTGAAGATAATTTTTTCAAGTTTGAAAAAGTGGTTTATACTAGTTTTTCAATTTTTTGATTTTTCTACTCGTAAAACATCAATTTCTTTTCAAGTAAAATGCATGTTCAAACATAATTTTAACTTTCAAAAACTATTTCTTATCTCATCTTTAAAAATATTTTTTTTCAAGTTTCAACCAAATTTATATACAAATGCTAGTTAAAACTTTGATGTAGTAAAATCTAAGCAAAGTCCAAACCCATTATTTTATATTAACCTCAACTAGAATTTGAGAAAATAAATGTGGATTTGTATATATCATAAAGATATGTTCAAGTTCATTGAAAGTTTTAAGAGAAAAATCTGGTAAAACACTTTGAAAATGAAAAGAGAACATCAAAGTATCACGTGAAATGAATGGGATTTCAGGTTTGAGCCCCGAGAATAGAAGAATTCCAAATATTACAATAATAACAACAGCAACAACCCAGTAATATCATATAGCTAAGGGGTCTGGGGAGGGTAGTGTATACGTAAACCTTATCCGTGCCCCGATGAAGTAGAGAGGCTCGACTCAATAAAACGAAAAAGACGAAAAGGACAATATATCAGTTCCATCAATAGAAAAAAGACCATAGAAATAATAACATAATTATAAGAACCATAAAATAGTTGAAACGTAATAACAATAACCAGTAAATAAGGCCTGGTGCTATGAAAAACAGGAGAATAATGTGAACACAACATTAACCACTAGCGATCTAAGACAAATCCTATCAGACTAGCCTCACACCCGGAACGAAGTAGAAAAATGCCTGACTACCTCCTAACATACAACTCTAATGCTCGATCTCCACACCATCCTATCAAGGACCATGTTCTCGAAAATCTGAAACCACACCATGTCCTGCCTTATCACCTCTCCTCAATTCTTCTGAAGTCGCCCTCTACCTCTTCTCGTACCCGCCAAAGCTAACCACCCACGCCTTCTTACCGGGGTATCATGGCTTCTCCTCTGCACATGTCCAAACCATCTAAGCCTTGATTCCCGCATCTTATCATTTATGGGAGCCACGCCCACCTTCCAAATATTACATGGTTAAAAAGATTGAAAAGAGATTTAAAATTCCAAATTTTATATGTTCGTATTGAGTAATTTTCACCTTTTTAAAGAAAAAAAATACTTTTTGTGAGAATCGGTTTGTGTTTGGCTAATTAATTTGAAAAGCACTTTTGAGCAGTAATTAGTGTTTGTCTAAACTTTTGAAAACTGCTTATAAGTATATTTTTCTCAAAAGTACTTTTCAGAAAAGTGCTTGGGGAGAGAAGCTACATTTTTCTGCTTCTCAAAATCAACTTCTTATCACGCCCAATTATGCCTTATAAAAAAGACTAAGCGGTCGCTGCAAAAATAATCCGGTTCACGAGTCCGGAGTCGAATCCCACAGGGAACTAACCTATTTGCTACAACCTTTAGTATCCTAATGATAAGCTCATACAATTTTCAGAGTTTGAGATTTTATTTGATAATTAACAAAAATTATTTAACTAAGGAAAAAATGACAATAAAACTATCAATAAGCAAGAATGAAGTTAAATTCAATGGTAAAAGAATCTAGGGTTATTGATTTCCACAATTGTCGGATTAATTCCTGACACGTTAGCTATAATCTCGATGTAGCACTCTATAAATATGATGAGTTCTTGCTTACCGTACTTATCTCTCGATCAATTACGATAATTTACTAAAAGCATTCTCTCGAACTACTCTAGTTGACAAATTGTACAACTCATAAATATCACACCAAAGTTTCGTTATCTCTAATCCTGCTTTTAAATTCCAGTAATTAATCTCTTAACTTACTCGAAACTGGCATTGTTTAACAATAATCTAATTAAGTGTTCTTTCTCAAGCAACACTAGACAACTAGACACGATTAATCAAGGGTCCTTTTAATTAATCACAAGGAACACATAGTTGAACAATTATAAAGTAAAAACAGCTCAATTATATCAAAACGTAATCAAGACTTCATCCAATAATTAGTTCCATCAACCCTGGATGACGGGTTTAGCTACTCATACTACTATTCAAGATTACAATATAAAAAGTCACACCCTGCAATGGAATTAAGAAGAACATGATGAAAAACGCGTAGGAGAATTCTCCGTCTTGCTCCTTTTGTGTTCTTGCCTCCAAAGTTCTTCTAAAAACAGAGCTACCCTCTTTTTGGGCGAGCTGGGCTTCATATAAGTCAAGGTTATTCATCTCTCAAATTACAAAACTGACCTTGGACGATTTTTCTCGGAAGCACATGCACGGCCGCGCATCCACCGCGCACTTTGGCCAGTTTCTGCCTGACATGTGTTGCCCAGTGCGCAGCCGCGCATCGACCGCGCACCTAGAGGTTTTCTGCAGCATTTTTTTCTTTCTTCTTTTTAAGTGCGCTAACTTCCAATTGGCCTTCAATGCTCCATATTAGTTCTGAAACACTCTTTAACATCCCCATAGCCTGGAATTGCTCCTGCAAAGCATAAAGTTCTTAATTAGAGCAATTTGTTATAATTTAACATTCAAATATCAATAAAGTGCAGCTAAGTTAGAGTGCAAATAGTAGCTAAACTACATAATTAAAGCCTACTATCAATACCCCACACTTAAACTATTGCTCGTCCCTGAGCTATCAAACCACACCCTACAGAGGCCTAAACTCACTAAGCGACTTCCCTAACTTATCACACCAAGAATATTTAACATAGATTGAGCATAGTAGTGTAGCATCTTCACCTCAAGAGTTGACTCCCACGCACCACGCAATATTCCTAACTTACTCACTTACTCTAACGCAGAGGTCAAGAATTACCTTTCCTTCATAAATCAAGTGCATGTTCACAACAAAAGAGACTCATTCCACAATCAATAAAATTCATGCACAATGAGGGACTTCAAAATAGACAGAATTCACTCACCCTCAGAAACGATATTCTTGTCCCACAAATGATGCTCCATAGGCTTGCCCGTAGTGTACTACTCTACTAATCGAGCTCATTCAGTCTAGGATCAAGTAGGACTTTATTTTGTTGTAATGTAGGTTGCGGGGGTAGGATATATTTGTATATAAGAGCGACTACACCTCCCTAAGCACTTTAACACATATATTTTAACATTCAAGTCCATATTTATGTCAAACCAACACTCGACTTTCATATCAACGTATATTACCCCATACTTCTTTAAGCATAATTATATCAAAAAGCCACCAAAGGAATATTATTCACCACAATACAACTATTGTTTTTTAACACAGTGCACCTTTCTCCTTATTTCATTAGTTTCACTCAAATACTCCACCAACCACCCCAGACTTTAACATTTACAAGTTCATATCAATTTAAGTGCTCATGAGAGGTGAACAAGTTTAAATAGATGGTTAATTCAAATAAAGGAGTAAGGCTTGTAATGTGGTTGCCAAAGAAATAGGATTACAGGATCAAAGGGGTTAACTACGATACATAACAATTAGGCGGGTGGAATATATATATGGCTCAACAAATAAACGCCTATATCACTTCCAAGACTGAACAAGACTACTATTTCGCTTTGCAAATACATGGGGCAAGTTCTAGGCATCAAATGCAGTACACAAAATACAACAAGCCTCACACACACATGGCACAAGAGTCACTCCATATTGGATCATCAAAACACTCTAGTCAGGGTACTTAAGCCAAGTTAAGAACATACAATTTAAGGCACTCTTACAAGAATCAACAATTGAACATAAGTGTCACACTAAAGTACCCGCTATATTCAAGGCATAATGAAGTTAAGAGATCCTATTTCCAATTCATCCCATAGCCCAAGGGTTCCTAACATAAAAAAAATTAAAAAAAAACTAACTACACCCGGTTCAAACGAAACTCTTGGAAAAGAACCGTGGCCCAAAGAAAAACCAAGAGGGAATTGATACACTCCTAACAATAGAAAATCTTTTTCTTTGACTTGAATCCCTCAAGAAACCCGTTGAATGATATCCATCGTCGGGACAAATCGAAACTTTTGAAGATTTTTTTTATATATATATATATTCAGTTAACTAACGAAACTACACTACTCTACATAACTCTATACATACAACATACATACAAAATATTCCCTACCCCACACTTAAAATGGTGGCATGTCCCCATGCCACACATAAAAAATAAAAACAAATTTGCGAGGTAGAGGAAACTTTGCTAGTACATCAATCCTGATTGGAAACAGTGTCGGGGTCGAGATGGCAAGCCCTCCCCAGCGCACGCAGCCAAGCCATGATCTTCTTCTTAGATTTTACATTTTGGGTGTCCAGTGCATCAACTCGAGTCCCCAAATCTGTGACAAAAGTGCATAACCCTGCCATATCATGTTCTAGGGTTGTCATCCGTCTATCCCATCTGACCACAGATGTTCCGTCAGCCTCAGCAACTTGGTAGTGTGGGGGTGACTCAGCCACAGCCTCAGCCTGCCCTTCATCTCCCTCCTCTGGCGCATCAGACTCATCACTATTAGCTCTTCCAGGTATCACAGGAACCTTTCCAATGGTCACTTTATCTGCCCAGAACTTTGTTTTTTTTTTTCACTCTTCCATCCACATTCTTGTTCTCCGGCAACCGTGCTGCCCAGCATGATCTAGTGACTAGTAAAGGGAAGAAGAACCCATACCTCTGCACTGGACAGCGGATGAACATCTCGTCGTGAATAACCTTAGCCACATCAAAATCGTGGCCATTCATGAAGCACCAGATCAGTGCAGCTCTGGTACCGTTCACCTCAGTGGTGTTGGAGGAAGGCAGCAGGAGGCTATTGATGATATAAAACCAACACTTCCCTTTAAAGGTGAGTAAGGCCGAGTGCAACTTCCGCCCCGGCATAACCCACACCATGTCTTTGTTTGGCACACAGATTGTTCTGAAAAATAGGTTCCATGAGGTTGGTTCTCGGCTATACATATCATAATAGTCCTCCTCCCCACCAAATACTGGCAGTCGATACGCCATCCTAATGGCGTCTATCAATGCATCAACATTTTTTTGTCGCACAGTGCAAATATGGTCCTCATGTTCAGAGCAGTTCGCGTAGAACTCTCGTACAATCATCAAGTTGGCCTCCTCAGGTTCTTCAAAGAAAATATCCAGCCTGCGTCGAACCAACTCCTGATACATATTGGGGCAATCAATCTGCAAGGACCCCTTATCGTCACCCCATTCCGGTATGGGATTCTTAGGAGCCTTCTGCCTAAAACGTTCCTGGGCTGAGCTTGATATAAATTTTGTGCTATCAAACTAAGGCGCATTGGTTGAGGGCCGTGCCCGGGACGAGGCCATATGACCACTAGAAGAGGCGCCTGTGGTTCGTCTTTTCTTTGAGGGTGTCATAATACCTACAAAACAAATACCACTATCAGTACAAGGCGGGATGTGTGAACCAAAAGCAGTTACTCAGAATTCACCCGCACAATTGGTCACAAATTACATTCACGAAATCACTGTGGCATTTAAACAAACACTTGATGTGCAAATTCACCCTAAATTCCCCAAACACCCAATTATACTTCAATTCTACCACAATCTTAACAATGTCTAATCCAACCCAACAAGATGAAATTCTACTATTCTCACATACCAACAAGTATACTTAGTAATACAAAGCAAAGAAAAGAATAACAATGACTTCTACTACCATACAATTAAAAGAGAAGAAAAAAAATCGAAATAACTAAAAAAAATAAAAACTGAAGGAAAAGGAAAAAAGAAGCCATGGCACTTACCTGAAGAAGCTTGTGAGGAATAGAGATTGAGGGGTGATTGAGTAGGGAAGAGGAGGAAAGGGAGGTAGGTTTTTGCTTTTGAAATTGGGGAGAAGAGAGGGTTTTAGGCGTGTGTTTGTTGTGAGAGAGGGGAGGGTTTGTTTTGTTGTTATTCAGATTTTAGGGGAGGAGTAGGGGGGTCGGTTATTAGTAAGGGAGAAAAACAAAATTAAAATTAACTAATGAAATAACCTAAAAATGGTGCCCAGTGCGCAGTCAGTGCGCAGCCGCACACGTGGGGCAGTGGAGGTCGAAATATGCATGGTCCATGTGCGGTCAGTGCGCGGCCACGCATGTGCAATAGAAGGGGTCCGAAAGTGCGCGGCCTGTGCACGTTTGTCTCTTCGAACTTCCTCCCTTTTGCCACTTTTTACCTATCTCCGGATGGATTTCTTCACCCCGAGTCCTTCCGTCGCGTACAATTGCATCCCTGCATACTAATAGACCTATAAATACTTTCACTATTAAAAATCAAATACGAAAAAAATAATAACAAAGAAAAAATATTGGGTTGCCTCCCAAGAAGCGCCTGATTTAACGTCACGGCACAACGAATTACAACAAAACCATGGGTTGCCTCCCAAGAAGCGCCTGATTTAACGTCGAGGCACAACGCATGCTTTCATGATTGCACTTGGCTCAATTATTGGGGCTCTTCCAAAGACATCACAAATTTCTCCCATTTTTCTTCCACCATTCCAAGGTAGTGTTTCATCCTTTGCCCATTCACTTTAAACCTATTCGTTCCATCTTTGGACTCAATTTCTACTGCTCCAGTTGAGAACACTTGCACAACTCTAAATGGTCCTAACCATCTAGATTTCATCTTACCCGAAAACAATCTTAATCTCGAATTGTATAACAACACTAGATCTCTGGGTTTGAAGTTCCGATCTAGAATATGCTTATCATGCATCATCTTCATCCTTTCTTTGTACAATCTTGCATTCTCGAATGTATAGAATCGGAATTCCTTGAGTTCATGTAGCTCTGTGACTCTACTTGTGCCTGTAGTTTCCATATCCAAGTTCAACTACCGCAGTGCCCATAAGGCTTTATGCTCAAGCTCCACCGGAAGTTGGCATACTTTTCCAAACACCAACTTGTATGGAGACATACCAATTGGAGTTTTAAATATGTGCGGTACGCCCATAATGCATCATCCAACTTCTTTGCCCAATCAGTCCTCGTCGCATTCACTGTTTTGATCAGGACACTTTTGATTTTCCTGCTGGACACTTCCACTTGCCCGCTCTTTTGTGGGTGTTAAGGTGTGGCAACCTTATGGCAAACTCAATACTTTTCTAACAGCCTTGCGAACGCTCTATTGCAAAAATGGGTTCCACCATCACTGATTATAGCTCTCGGAGTGCCAAAACGTGTGAAAATGTTTTTCTTTAGAAAGCATGGCACTCCTTTGGCATCATTTGTTGGAAGGGACACAACTTCAACCCATTTGGAGACATAGTCAACTGCTACCATTATGTACTTGTTACCATACGAGCTGACAAATGGTCCCATAAAATAAATCCCCCACATGTCAAATACTTCCACCTCTTGAATTGTAGTCATCGGCATCTCGTGACGGCGAGATATGTTGCTTGTCCTTTGGCACTCCTCACAACTTTTCACCCAAGCATGGGCATCCTTGAATAAAGTCGGCCAACATAAACCTGACTCCAACACCTTTGCCGTTGTCCGAATTCCTCCAAAGTGCCCACCATAAGGTGAAGCATGGCAAGCCTGCAAAATCGAAGATTGATCTTTCTAGGGGATACACCTCCGGATCATGTTATCTATACATATTTTAAAAAGTAAAGGTTCATCCCAGTAATAAGACCGACAATCGCGAAAGAACTTTTTATTTTGAATCGAAGAGAGTTCATAAGGTACAATACCGCTTGCCAAATAATTAGCAATATCAGCATACCATGGCGTCTCCTCCATTACCGCTGCTAGTTATTGTTCATCCAGGAATGTCTCAGTTATATCTTCAACCTCTACTTTCTTTTTAGCTCCCTCCAACCTTGAAAGGTGGTCTTCCACTTGGTTATCTGTCCCTTTCCTATCGCGGATCTCCAAATCGAATTCTTATAGCAACAGAACCCAACGGATTAATTGTGGCTTTGACTCCTTCTTTTCTATCAAGTACCTTAAGTGATGCATGGTTAGTATAAACAATCACTTTTGAACCAATCAAATAAGACCTGAATTTGTCGAATGCAAACACTACAACCAACATCTCTTTCTCAGTCATGATATAATTGAGTTGTGCACCGCTTAGTGTTCTGCTTGCATAGTAAATTGGTGCACCAGTTTGTCCTTTCACTGCCCCAGGGCTGCTCCTATAGCATAATCACTTGCGTCGCACATGAGCTCGAACGGCTGCTCCCAGTTGGGTGCAACGATGATTGGTGCAGTCACCAGTCTCTTCTTCAGCTCCTCAAATGCCAACCTGAAATCATCAGATAATACAAATGGATGATCCTTTTCAAGGAGTTTACATAAGGGGTTAGCAATTTTAGATAAATCTTTTATAAATGGCCTGTAGAATCCGGCGTGCCCAAGGAAACTTCTCACTGCTTTGACCGAAGTGAATGGTGGCAACTTCTCAATCACGTCAACCTTATCATGGTCAACCTCAATGCCTTTACTGGACACTCGATGCCCCAACACTATACCTTCTTGTACCATAAAATGGCATTTCTCCCAGTTCAGCACTAAATTTGTCTCCACACACTTTTTAACACTCTTCTTAAATTGTGAAGACAGTCTTCGAATGAATCCCTCACCACTGAGAAATCATCCATAAAGACTTTCATAATATCCTCCACCATATCAGTGAAAATTTCTAACATACACCTCTGAAATGTAGTCGGTGCATTGCACAGGCCAAACGACATTCTCCGAAAGGCAAAAATTCCATATGTACAAGTAAAGGATGTTTTCTCTCTATATTCAAGGGCTATTGAGATCTGATTGTACCTTGAATATCCATCCAAAAAGTAGAAATGAGACTGCCTAGCCAACCTATCCAATATTTGGTCAATGAATGGCAAGGGGAAATGATCTTTCTGGGTGGCTGAGTTCAATTTTCTATAATCTATGCAAATTCTCCAACCCGTGATTGTACGAGTCGGGATCAACTCGTTATTCTCATTTTGCACGACCGTCATTCCACCCTTATTTGGCACACACAGAACTGGGCTAACCCAGTTACTGTCAGAGATGGGGGAAATGATACCCGTATCTAACCACTTGATCACTTCTTTCTTCACCACTTCTTTCATGTTCGAGTTCAGCCTTCTTTGATGTTTTCTTGAAGGTTTGTGCCCTTCTTCCAAGAGAATCTTGTGCATGCAAAAGGCCGGGTTGATACCCTTTATATCTGCCATGGTCCAACCAATAGCAGTCTTACAATCCTGTAACACCTGTAAGAATAATTCTACCTGCACAGCTAACAAACCGGATGAGATAATAACAGGTAAAGTAGAGTTAGGGCCTAAGAAAGTGTACCTGAGGTGACCAGGAAGCGGTTTCAGGCCCAACTATGGTGGCTCCTTTATTGATGGCTTTGCATGTGGTGTTGCCCTTTTATTCTAAGTGTAGTGGCTCGAACTGGGGTTCTCTTTTCCAGAACCCTTGACCTTCGAGAGCCATGACCCACTCTGCCAACTCTTCACCATCCACATCTTCCAAATTCATCAAGCAAGCTTCTAATGGATCTCTGACATTAAGGGTCTCATCCTCCTCTTGTAGTATTACATCCACCGCCTCCACTAATGAACAATTTGCAAATTTGCTGGGCCTCCTCATAGATTGTTGAACATTGAATATTATTTCCTCATTATTCAACCTCATTTTTAACTCTCCAGTCTCATAGTGGATCAATGCTCTCCTAGTGGCTATGAACGGCCTCCCCAAAATTATTGATATTTCTTCGTCAACTTGACAGTCAAGAATAATGAAGTCGGCAGGAAATACAAACTTCCCCAATTGGATGAGCACATCATCCAAATTCATGTCGTCCTTTTGACTGTGCGATCAGCCAGTTGCAACAACATTGAGGTCGGTCTAGCTCTGCCAATGCCTAACTTTGTGTAGATTGCCAAAGGCATCAAGTTGATACTGGCTCCTAAGTCACACAATGCTTTAGCAAAAGCATAACTTCCAATTATGCATGGGATAGTCAAACTACCGGGATCAGATAATTTTTGAGTCATAGGTCTTGTCACTACAGCGCTGCAAGTTTGATTTAGAGTTACAGTAGACAGGTCTTGGAAGTCAAATTTTCGAGACATCAGATCCTTCATTATTTTTGCATAGCCTGGCATTTCCCTCAAAGCATCTATCAGCGGAATATTCAATTGAATTTGTCTAAGCATTTCCATGAATTTCCTGTATTGATCATCTCTCTTTTGCTTTGCCAACCTTTGAGGGAATGGTGCAGGAGTTAACTTCTACCCACTGCTTGGTGTCTTTTCTTTATTAGGAGCCTTTTCCACCACCTGTTTTGGAGTTGTTCAAATTCCTTCTACTTGCCTTTGTCCACTTGTGCCTGTTCAATTACAACTTTTGTGAGCTCCTTTGACTCGTCGGTCTCTAATGTCATTGGAGTAATTGGCACTGCGTCTCTCCTAGATTGAGAAACTTCTTGCTCTCTATCTAAATCCCTTCCATTCCTGAGACTCACTGCCATTAGCTGATTTGGGTTCTGCTCCTTTAGATTGATGTTTGTGTCTCCAGGCAACGTTCCTTGTGGGCGATTGTTCAAGGCCATAGATAACTGGCCTAATTGAGTTTCGATGCTTTTAATAGCCGAATCATGTGATGCTAACTTTTCTTGCATCTTTCTATTTGTCCCAATGAGTTGTTGCAGCATGCCCTTTATTTCTCTCATATTACTGTCCTGCTGTTGATGAGGCAGTTGGTAAGCCA
Source organism: Nicotiana tomentosiformis (assembly GCF_000390325.3). Lineage (NCBI taxonomy): Eukaryota > Viridiplantae > Streptophyta > Magnoliopsida > Solanales > Solanaceae > Nicotiana > Nicotiana tomentosiformis. The sequence continues at coordinate 8,993,676 of NC_090813.1, forward strand.
ACTGTTGTTGGTATTGCTGATTGTAGCCATGCTGCCTTTGATAAGGCACGACTTGGCCTTGTGGTCGTGTTCCCCTTGGAATGGTATTGTATTGTTGCTGGGTTGTTCTGTACTGCTGATTTTGAGGTCCCCATTGCTGTCCACCTTGCCTCTGACCCCCAAAATTATTGATGTAATTCATGTCTTTTCTGAAGCCCTGGTTATCATTCTTTCCACTCTACGAGCAAACATATGACTCATTTATGTAGGGAGGCCTATGGTTATCATTCTTTCCACTCTACGAGCAAACATATGACTCATTTATGTAGGGAGTGCATAGGCCTCCATTTGTCGTATCAACAATGTGCACCTGTTTTGTACCCATTTCATCAATTTTCTTTGTCAACAAGCTCATCTGGGTCATGAGAGTGGCTATGTTTTCTGCATTTGTATTGTTTGGGTCAAGAGCAATAGAATGCACTATTGGAGTGAGTGTTGTATCTCTCGTCATCCATCCTGAATTTTGAGCCATCTTGTCAAGAAGAATCTTGCACTCTGTGAATGTTTTGCTCAAGAATGCACCCCAGCTGAAGCATCTACATTGGCCTTCAGACCGTCAACTAAGACTATATAAAATCTCTGTCCTAGCATCTGATCTGGAATGCCATGGTGTTGACACTTCACTAGCATACCCTTAAACCTCTCCCAGGTTTTTTGTAACGTTTCAGTCGATTTCTGCCTAAATTGCAATATCTCATCAATTTGTCTCGCAGTTTTGTTGGGTGGATAGAACTTGTTTAAGAACTGCTTGACTAGTTCCTCCCAAGTAGCAATGGAGTTTATTAGGAGCGAATTCAGCCAAGTTTGAGCCTCCCCAATCACTGAGAATGGGAACAGTAATAATTTGATTTCTTCAGGAGTCACATTCGACTGTCTTTGAGTGACAAAAATTGATAGAAACTTCTTCAAATGTTGTTATGGGTCTTCAATGTACGAACCAGAGAACAACTCTTTATTCTGTAGCAAGTGCAACATGTTGTTGGTAATCTGAAACGTCTCCGCTTGTATCGGAGGGACTGCAATTGTGGTGGCTAGGTTATCAGCAGTTGGTTGCGCCCAATCATATAGAGCTGCTTCCGGCATAAGAGGTGCTACCACTCCGATGTTTGGGTCAACTCGATCATTCTTATTGTTCTCGTTGACGCTCTTGACGTCGTCCATTTCAATTTTGAATTGTTCGTCTTGTTTTAGCTGTTTGCCCTTCTTGTTAGCCCAATTCAATGCCCTGAATGCTTTCTCGGGATTTGAGAGTCCTTCAAAAAGTTCACCAGTTCTCAAGGAGATTCTAGGCATGCACCTGAGTCACAGAAAAGTTCAAACGTGAGAATTTCAATAGAAATATTTTTTAACACCACAGAAAATTGATCTAAATTAAAAATTCTAACAATTATTCCAAGCTGTAATAAATAACACCGTTAGTTCCCCGGCAACGACACCAAAATTTGATCACGCCAAACCATTTCTTATAAAAAGGACTAAGCGGTCGCTGCAAAAATAATCCGGTTCAAGAGTCCGGAGTCGAATCCCACAGGGAACTAACCTATTTGCTACAACCTTTAGTATCGCTAATGATAAGCTCAGACAATTTTCAGAGTTCAAGATTTTATTTGATAATTAATAAAAATTATTTAACTAAGCAAACAATGACAATAAAAACTATCAATAAGCAAGAATGAAGTTCAATTCAAGGGTAAAAGAATCTAGGGTTATTGATTTCCCCAATTGTCGGATTAATTCCCGACATGTTAGCTATAATCTCGTCGTAACACTCTATAAAGATGATGAGTTCTTTATTACCGTACTTATCTCTCGATCAATTACATTAATTTACTAGAAGTATTCTCTCGAACTACTTTAGTTGACAATTTGTACAACTCATAAATATCACACCAAAGATTCGTTATCTCTAATCCTGCTTTTAAATTCAAGTAATTAATCTCTTAACTTACTCGAAAGTAGCATTGTTCAACAACAATCTAATCAAGTGTTCTTTCTCAAGCAACACTAGACAACTAGACACGATTAATCAAGGGCCCTTTCAATTAATCACAAGAAACACATAGTTGAACAATTATAGAGTAAAAACGGCTCAATTATATCAAAACGTAATCAAGACTTCATCCAACAATTAATTCCATCAACCCTAGATGACGGGTTTAACTACTCATACTACTATGCAAGATTACAATATAAAAAGTCATAACTAACAATGGAATTAAGAAGAAGAGGATGAAAAACTCGTAGGAGAATTCTCCGTCTTGCTCCTTTTGTGTTCTTGTCTCCAAAGTTCTTCTAAAAACAGAGATACCCTCTTTATGGGCAAGCTGGACTTCATATAGGTCAAGGTTATTTTCCTCTCAAATTACAAAATTGACCTTGGATGATTTTTCTCGAAAGCACGTGCGCGGACGCGCATCGATCGCTCATCGACCGTGCACTTTGGCCAGTTTCTGCCTAATATGCCCGGCCCAGTGCGCGGCCGCGCATCGACTGCGCACCTGGAGGATTTTCTGCAGCATATTTTTCTTTCTTCTTTCTAAGCGCGCTAACTTCCAATTGGCCTTCAATGCTCCATATTAGTTCAGAAACACTCCTTAACGTCCTCATAGACCACCGGAATTGCTCCTGCAAAGCATAAAGTTCTTAATTAGAGCAATTTATTATCATTTAAACATTCAAATATCAATAAAGTGCAGCTAAGTTAGAGTGCAAATAGTAACTAAACTACATAATTATAGCCTACTATCAGCTTCTTCTCCTCAAAAGCATTTTTTTTGCTTCTAAAAGCTTGGCCAAACACCTCAATTTTTGGCTAAAAGCACTTCTAGCAACAAAAAAAATATACTTTTGGCCCAAAAAGAAGCTTGGCCAAAAGGCTAGTAGATTGCTTAGCTTATTCAGAGTCTTGTTGTCCCGAAAAGATGCCATAGAAGTAGTCATCTATGGTGTAGTTTGCAGGAGAGCTCAAGCTCATCTTCAAGTAACAGAAATGGAGAAAATCAAGAGCAGAAAAAAAGATGTGAAGAGTCTATCAGACAGCCATTAGACCATCCCAACACCCAAAAAAAAGCTTAGCCAAACAGGCTAGTATATTGCTTAGCTTATTCGGAGTCTTGTTGTCCCGAAAAAATGCCATAGAAGCAGTCGTCTATGGTGTAATTTGCAGGAGAGCTCAAGCTCATCTTCAAGTAACAGAAATGGAGAAAATCAAGAGAAAAATAAAGATGTGAAGAGTCTGTGGGCCATTAGGCCATCCCAACACCCATTGTTAGGGGCTGAGAACGATCATATACGGCACCATAACCCGAGGGCCGTGTGAGTTGTTAATCACGATCTGGTCCAATGGACATGACTCATTAACCAGACTTGGTTTCCTGTCTCCTTAGAACTCAAGGATACAGTGGTACGAGCCTATAGAACAGATCTTGTTCAAGTAAGGTCTTGAACATCATCTTCGTCATTCATGTTTATAAATGCCTTCTTTCTGCTGTATATTGCCGATGTGGGACGGTAAGTGTGTCGTTCCTAGTAAAACATGTGGAATTGAGTCTATATTTTGTACAAAAGCTTTATTTTTTAACAAAAATATTCAAAAAATTCATACGAAATTAAAAAGAAAAACAAATTTAATGCTCGATTGTTCTATGCGTGTACATCTTACCTTTTAGTTTAAAGAACTAGACTTATGTTGATAGATTTATCTTCTCTTTTATTTATTAGTTGGATAACAAAAAGGAAATCAGGATGGTAAGATCAAAAGTCAAAGTTTAAGAAAATATGATAGGAGTAAAATATTTTGAATATCCCAAAAAAGACTAGAAATATGCACACAAAAAAACAAATTCCATGGCTACTAAGTGGTACTTTATATGGTATTAATCTTATAAATTTCACACACAAAGTATATGCTTTAATTGTTCTATATCAATTTAAATTGTATAGTTAATATTTGTACAGATAATTAGTCGGACACCTATGCTCTCAAAAGTTCTCTCTTCGTAAATTTCTTCTCATTATGCAAATTTTAAGAATTTTGTTTCCTATGAAATTTCATAATCAATAAAATAAGCTAAAATCATCTAACTTTAGTATAAATTACCTACAGAATATAATGAGTAATTTGACTATGATATAAAGCATAAATTAATCAAATAAATCTTATAATAAATATTTTATATGATTTCTTTAATGAGCATAAAAAAAATTAAAAAGATATTTATTTTAGATATGAGGTAATATTAAATGTGAACCTAATTGTAGTTGCATTAGATAACTTGACACAAAAGAAGATTGTTATTGCTTATAAGTTAAATAAAAATTTTATAACTCCTGCCAATTCGCACAACATGATCATCAACCAAGCTCTTTTTAAATTTAAATTTTCAAGTAATAGTTGGGACCAATAAAATTATAATATTTTAATGACTTTAGGTATTTTAAGAATAACTTTAGTATCCTTTGGAGATGAACTCGATCTAACACTACCATACGACAATAGTATTTAGGTAATAGTATTATTGGGCCAATGCACAACATGGGCTACCCCCTACTATATCATAAAGATATGTTCAAGTTTTTTGAAAGACTTAAGGGAAAAATCTCGTAAACACTTTGAAACATCAAAGTATGACATGAAATGAATGCTATTCTAGGTTTGAGCTCTACTAATAGAGAAATTCCGGATATTAAACGGTTAAAAATATTGAAAAGGAGATTGAGAAATTTAAAATTTTAAAATTTAATATTTTCATATTGAGTAATTTTTACCATTTTAAAGAAATAAATACTTTTGGTAAAGCCTCTTCATCCCAATCAGAATATATACTATATTAAAAGCACGAAGGCCCTTAGCGAAATATCGTTCGCCTTTTTTATCCTTTAAAAATATATTTTATATTGGACAAAATAGTAATTTGTTTATCTTCCTAATATTTAGGACTTCTAAATCAACTAAAATTTTATTTATTATATCTTTCCTTATACATATATATTGAATAACTCACCACGCTGCGAAAATATTGTAAGGAAAGGATTCAGTGGCAATAAAGATAAAAGAATAGTACAATTAAAGTGAGTGTTCAAGCTAAGTGATTTTTGCCAAACAAATTAAAATACTCTTAGTGGAAAGGAAAATTGATAACGTAGATTTATGGAAATAATCCGCCTATTCTATTTCTTTTTTTCCTAAATATTTGAAAAAGTATAGTTATAGTTGTGTCATAATTAAATTAAATAATTCTTATAAGGTAAAATTTTAATTAATTTTAAAGTTATTTTCTACAAAATTCAAATAAAGAAAGATATAATAATTAAAATTTTAGTTAATTTAGAAGTCCTAAATATTAGGAAGATAAACAAATTACTATTTTGTCAAATAAAAATATATTTTTAAAGGGTAAAATACCAAAAGATTCAAATTCTTTAATTTATTTTGTTATGTTTGAATAATTATGGTAAAAATATTTTTTGTGTTATTTGCTTATAGTGTTTGGTAACAAAGATAACAATAATTTTTATAAGATATTTCACGCCTCATAAATCATAATAAGGGCATATAAAAACTTATGTGGAATAGGATTTTTTTATTTTATTGAGCTAGCTTAGTGAGATTAAAATTCGTTATTTTAGGAACTTACATTTCTTTCTTTAGTATTTGTTCAATAACGAAAAATACATTATTTATGTAATTTTTAAAATTTATATATTCATTGACACGTGCAGCACACGAAAGCGCCTACTAAGACTAGTCTAAAACCAATATACAATTGCTTAGCTTATAGGGAAGGGTTGTTGTCTCGAAAAGTTATTCTAGTGAATATGAATGGTGAATTTTAGCAGTCATCTATGGTGAAAATTGCAGGAGGGATTCAGCTCAACTTCAAGTAACAGAAATGGAGAACATCAAGAGCAAAAAAAAGGAATTGTAGTCTGTCAGACAGCCATTAGACCATCCCAACACCCATGGTTAGGGGGCTGAGAACGATCATCTACAGCACCATATAACCCGAGGGCCGTGGGAGCTGTTAATCACGCTCTGGTCCAATGGCCATGTCTCATCAACCAGACTTGGTTTCCTGTCTCCTTAGAACTCAAGGATACAGTGGTACGAGCCTATAGAACAGATCCTGTTCAAGTAAGGTCGTGAACTTCATCTTCGTCATCTGTGCTTGTAAATGCCTTTTCTGTGCTTTATATTGCCGATGAGGGACAGAGAGAGTGTCGTTCTGCAGTGCACGAAGTGGAATTGAGTCAGCTTTCATATGCGAAGATTAACAGGTTTGCTTTTACAACTATCATGAAATGAAAGCAGGCCGTTTGATGTTAACAATTTGTATAGGGTTATGGAACATTGGAAAATTTCAGAAATTCCACAAGACGGGAAATTGACGAAAGTAGGTGTTAAATGGGTTTGTTTGATGATTTTGCTTTTTAATTTTATTTTATTTTAAGCTGGAAGTTTGCTATGACGAAGATCAGAAACCTAGCCAGTTGTTGTCCTTTTGATCTCTCCAATCAACTAGAACTATAAAACATTTGTAATTTTTTCTATGCCAGGACTATTTGAGGCCAAATAAGAAGAAAAAAAGTAAAAGGAGAAAAAATTATAAATGTAGAATCTGCTACTAAAGAATTTGTATTTCCAGTTACAGATTAAAAAAAATCAGAATCTCTTCTTGAAAGAAAGGTACATGTCTACCTACTTTTTAATACTTGTACTCACTGTAGTATCTTTCACAGTGACAAGATAAATTCATTGTGATATTTAGAAGCTAAATTTTCAAACAGAATGATTTATATATATAGTGCAAGTTCTGTGTGTTTCGGGAATAATAAAATAAATGATGAGAAAAAAGAAGCTCTGGCTACAAAATCCACAGCAGAAAAAAGAAGCTACTACTTGAGAGTTCATGCTGCATAAAATATGATGAAATGCCTCCTATTAGGGCAGTTATCACACCCCTGGAGGCAAGAGTTAGAGGCTTAAAGTGTGCCCAATTAGAGGTACATACAACTTTAGCGCTTTGCATTTGTTTGAGGAATTGCATGTGCTACCTTGTTTAAGTTTAGTAAAGGTGATTCTTCTTATCTTCTATCCATGCCTGTTTGGAGGATGGGTTACAAATGCAGGACGACAATAAAGCTCTAGATCAACTTACATCTAAAGAAGCTGTTGTACTGGAGGCAGAACGACTCAACGAACTATTAATTATATGGCATTGGCAAGCCTGCAAAGACAAACCAAGATCTGATGAAACAGAGAGCGGTATGCCAGGTTGCTTATGGTCCTTCAGTTTTGTGATACCAATAGGAGCATATTGTCACGAACCCGTTTTCTGGGGACTCCGCGAGGGCAGCAAGATAGCCTGACTACTATTCTTGCTTCAGCCCTTAACAAGAAACAAGCACAAAATCGTGCTTAGGACCAAGGCAATCACCCAAACTCAAAGGTTGGAGGGATAACGAAAATGAAAGACACAAAGATGGGAGGCCAAGGCCAATTTTCGGGGTTTATCTCATATACAAAAGAAGGAAATACAAGTAAAGAGATCTGTCTTCTAACAAGACTTATGTATCCTATTTATACAGAAAAATGCCCACAAGCAACTAAGTTGGTTGTGGGACCGGCCAGCCTGTGATGCACTGCTCTATGCTGGATTCCTGGAAGATGTTGGCAGTCCAGGTGCAAGCTGACTTGTCCAGCTGCTGTGGTGCCTTTCTTGCTGGCGGGATTTGCTCCCATTCTCCTCCAGACAGGATGTGGCCCTACCTAGCGGCGCAGCACTTGACTTTGCTGGCGGAAAGTAGCCTCTATGAGGGCCCGGACAGCCTGTTGGATTGTTGCCTCCATGTGCAAAGACCTTCTGGTCTTTGCCAGCCCAGTTTGGCTCGTTTGGCAGTCCTTTAGGCGGCGAATTTGGGCGAAAAATATGCGGGTCGGAACACTCTCCCCCACTTGAAATGGCGACGACCTCGGCGCCACAACGATTCAAGTAGTCGTGAACTTGATCTTTGAACGGCCATAATGTCTCATATTTTTCCCATGTCGCCCCTTCCGTCGGTTGCCCCTTCCATCGGACAAGAAATTGGGCGCTTGAATTGCCCCAACCTACTCCTTGTATTACCCGATGCTTGATAATGGTCTCGACCTTTTTGTCGACGACCGAAGAACTTGTGAAAACTGTTGGTCGCCTGGATTGCCTCCGCTCCTTATCACCCTTGTCTCTACAAGGTGCCTGTAACGGATCGACATGCTTCGACCCAAGTAGCTTTCCACGTTGCTTCCTTGATTCCCCCAACTTTGGAGGTGCCATGTACGGACCCTTGGCAGGTGGCTTCGTCCACACAATTAAGTCCTTACCCTTAAGGACCCGTTGTTCCGAAGGAGTCAAGGCTTTGTCCCTCTTGACCTCCTTAGTCCATGTCCCGACTGCCAACCCCGGTGCTCCCTTTTCCTTGAAGCCTTTTACGGTTTGAATTGCGGACAGCAAACTAACAACTTGTGGTACCCGAACTGCCTGCACCACACATGGACCCCTTGGGTCATATATGTAAATCTGGTTGAGAAATGGGCAGATGAATGCCTTCACTGCATCCCAATAATCTAGCCCCAGAACCAGATCAAACACGTCCAGGGAAGCGACAAAGAAACTCACGTTTCCCTGCCAAGCTCCTAAGTTGAGCTGCACATTGCGGGCGATCCCTTTCACGTTGGTGGGTTTGGCGTTTACCGTCTTCAGTACAGAACTGCTAGGACCGAACACAAGGCCAAGTGACTTAGCCTTTGCTTCGGACACAAAATTGTGTGTCGCGCCGGTGTCTACCATGATGCGGACTGATTGTCCGTTTAATTGAGCATCCACAAACAGTGATCCTGGTTCTCCTGACTGACGCTCCTTGTCAATCACATCGTTGCCTAAAGCGTGAACCAGTTTGACAATGTCATGCTTCCCCTGGGCGACCTGCTTCAAAGCAGGCTTTTCGGCAACTACTGCGCCCAGTACCATGTTGCCAAGATGAGCTATGTGCGGCGGTTGTTCTCTGGCTTGTTCACCCGCTTGAAATCTTTCCTCTGTAAGCTTCCGCTCGGCCACGATTATGGCGCCGAGTTTCTTCAAAGAAGGACAATTTTTGCAAGTATGACCAGGGTCCTTGCAGATGTAACAACTTTGGGGGGAACTAGCATCCTTCCTCCTTTGGTTGTACCGATTGCGCCAAGGCGCCTGATTGCCTTGTTCTCTGGAATCGCGGTCTGGGGCAGCAACTTGTTTGCCCCTATCCTGATATCCATGGTCTCCATCCATCTGGAAGTTGGTGTCCCTCGCCTTAGTGGGTTCTGTCCCATAATCATTTAAGGACTCTGCAACCGCAATAGCTTCATCGACGTCTTTGACTTGACGTCGCTGCAATTCCTGTCTTGCCCAGTCTTGAAGACCATCGATGAAAGTGAATAACAAGTCATCGCTTGCCAAGTTTGGAATCTGCAGAATGAGTTTTGTGAAATTTTTCACGTACTCATTTATGGAAGTTGTTTGCCTGAGCTCTCTCAACTTCCTACGTGCCTCATTGACAACGTTTTGTGGGTAAAACTGGCGCTTCAGTTCGAACTTGAACTGATCCCAGCTATTGATGGAGCAAGTTCCCTTCTCCATGTCGGCCTTCTTCCGTCTCCACCAAAGCATGGCGGTCTCGGCAAGATACATCGTTGCTGCACGGACCTTGGCAGCCTCATCAACGATGTAAAGGTGCTCAAAGTAGTCTTCCATCTTCCAGATGAAGTTCTCTACCTCTTGAGCGTCTCGTTCGCCCCTAAACTCCCTCGGTTTTGGGCCCTCGATCTTGGTTTCCCGCACTGTCACATGACCCGTGCCACTGGCTAACTCTACTGCCTGCAGTTGCTTCTTTAGGAGCTCAATCTCCCCGTGCAATGCTGATACAGCCTCGGTCAGCTTCAGCTCAAGGTTGGTCAGTCCTTCCCTGTGCTCGAAAGTTGCTTGATCTATCGACTCTTTGACTTCGTCAAGTCCATCTAGGGTCGTAGACTCCAGTGCTTGGAAGTTATGCAGGACTTCCCCCATGTGCTGGTTTAGAGCATCTAAACTAGCTTCAGTGAGGCCCATTCTCACGTTTAAAGGATCTGAGACAGAAGCCTCACGATCATCACCAAGTCTAACCTGTTGTGGGGGCGGCGGTAAAGCTGGCGCCTCACTTGTTACGGCTATGGTGGGATCTCGAACTTTGCTTGTTCCTCTCTTCTTTGGTTTCTGCCTCTTTGTTGGTGACTCGTCTCTGCCACGATTGTTGTCTAAATTTGCGATATCTCCATCATTTGCCATGGTTAAGTAACCTTTGCTCTGATACCACTTGTCACGAACCCGTTTTTTGGGGACTCCGCGAGGGCAGCAAGATAGCCTGACTACTATTCTTGCTTCAGCCCTTAACAAGAAACAAGCACAAAATCGTGCTTAGGACCAAGGCAATCACCCAAACTCAAAGGTTGGAGGGATAACGAAAATGAAAGACACAAAGATGGGAGGCCAAGGCCAATTTTCGGGGTTTATCTCATATACAAAAGAAGGAAATACAAGTAAAGAGATCTGTCTTCTAACAAGACTTATGTATCCTATTTATACAGAAAAATGCCCACAAGCAACTAAGTTGGTTGTGGGACCGGCCAGCCTGTGATGCACTGCTCTATGCTGGATTCCTGGAAGATGTTGGCAGTCCAGGTGCAAGCTGACTTGTCCAGCTGCTGTGGTGCCTTTCTTGCTGGCGGGATTTGCTCCCATTCTCCTCCAGACAGGATGTGGCCCTACCTAGCGGCGCAGCACTTGACTTTGCTGGCGGAAAGTAGCCTCTATGAGGGCCCGGACAGCCTGTTGGATTGTTGCCTCCATGTGCAAAGACCTTCTGGTCTTTGCCAGCCCAGTTTGGCTCGTTTGGCAGTCCTTTAGGCGGCGAATTTGGGCGAAAAATATGCGGGTCGGAACACTCTCCCCCTGTTAACTGCCACTATCAAGATTTTCATGTAAGCATCTTGACTCTTTCTGAAGCAAGAGGAAAACATAATGCACAGACAAGACAAGAGGTTGCAAAGTTGAAAAACTAACATTACCTGTCGATGTGCTTGAGGAAGCTATATTGGCTGGTGGAGCTGCAGCAAATGCTGCTGTACAAGAATACCAGAGAACAGTTCAAGAAAATAATTTAAATGGCTATCGACTTTTTAACTCTTCTTTATTGCTAGCTTTTTTTTAATTGGTTATCTGTTCTTTGGTTGTTTGTTTTTTATAAGTTTATACATATAAATTATGAGCTGGCCCGTGCAAAGATATCTGCAAATAGAGTAGAAATTGTTGTTGCAAATGACTGGAAAGATGCCAATGACAGTAATGCCCATAACCGGGCATGTCTGTTGTTGTGTCATTATATTGCTTTTCTTGTAACTGTCATAGCAGCGTAATTAAAGAACCTTCCCTATAAGTTTGGTGTCCTGCGAGGGAAAACATCGTGACAGCAAAGCAAGTCAACATCCTTAATCTTCCCTTTTAGTTGTTGTAGTTCTATCGAGTCCTTTCCAGAATGTTATCCCCTTCTTTTAAATGGAAACTCTTTCGCTTCACTATTTATTACTCTTTGCACTACTCCAATATTTTTGTGGACCCTCTTCTGTTCATGTAGTTTAATGTCTCAGAAAATTAAAAGATAAAACCACCCCTTATGGTGTCCTATTTTTTGCCATTTTCCAAATACACTTTGATATCTACTCACTTACTCCATCATAAGTTTGATGGATCGGAGTTATTATTGCCTCAGGTGAAAATCACTATCTTGTCTACATAAACCAAATGACTAATTGTGATATAGGTCGTATTCATGCTAAAGGATACGTATGAAGTTGTCATTGTCCTTCAATTTGCGGAGTTTGAAAAGCACCTCTGCCCCTTAAACAAAAAGAGATGGGAAGAGTGCATTCCCTTGCTTGAGACCTTGACTAGATGTAAAAAAGTCCTTTCTTGTAGATTACTTCCAACTTGAAAAATTTGTTAGGTTAAATTCCATTATTCATTCAACCTCCATTTAATTTTTACACCTGAGGATTTTGAAAATTCCTCATAGTATATGTAGAAATTTTAAATTTGGATTGGATACACAAATAATAGTAAGGAAAACCAGATTAACAAAATCAAACAACCATTGTGTATAATTAGAACAATGACTTTTAAACACCACCTCTGAAAGGTAGAACAGTCTGCATAGCTGTGAGTATCAGGATTATGATAGCTCCCACAGTTGAAGCTCCTACCCACGAACTATTAAAATAATTGCGTGAAGAAAAATATTTTATTATAACTCTCTAAAAGCTATCTATAATTCTCACAAATCTCCACGCATTAAAATAAGCTAGTAATATCCTTATTTATAATAGTACGAAACCTATTTTAACTAGAAATAGGAAAGGCTATTCTTATATTAATTCTGATTACAAATCCTATTGAGACATGAATTAAATAAACCAAATCTCAAACAATTAAGGTTTTCTACAACTTTGAATTACTTTTCCAACATTCCCCCATAATTAAAGGTTGTATGTTGTGTGTTGAAGCACTTTTCTCCAACTTCTACTTTTGCTAAAGTACATGTCTCCATCCCTCATTAAAGTACTTTGCCACCAACAACCAATTTTGTTGAAGCACTTGTCTTCAACTATCGTTGATGCACTTTGTCACCAACAATCAATTTTGTTGAAGCACCCGTTTTCAACTCACGTAGATGTACTTTGTCACCAATACCCGATTTTGTTGAAGCACCTGTCTTCAACTCTTGTTGATGCACTTGGTCATTTCTCTAATTTCTTAGAAGAGTCTATTTCTCTTGTGCCATATTTGCTTGCACCTCTTTAATCTTGCAATCTCTTTGCTCAATCCTTCTCAGCATGATTGTTTTACATGCATGTATTATAGACTCATCTTTCGCCAATATAATCATTGGTCAAGTGTTTGTCAATATAATATTTGGCCAAACGGGCGACACATATTGGTTAGTGTCGCCCACTGGCAACAGAAGCTACTTGATTTTCTCACAAGATCGTAGAAACTTTGACACCTATATGAAGTAAAATATATTATTATTAAATCTCTGAAAGCTCTCTACAATTGTCACAAATCTCCACGCATTACAATAAGCTAGTAATACCTTTATTTATAGTACAAAACCTATTTTAACTAGAAATAAGAAAGCCCATTCTTATATTAATTCTGACTACAAATTCTATTGAGACATGAATTAAATAAACTAAATCTTAAACAATTAAAATTTTCTACTACAACTTTGAATTAGTTTTCCAACATTGCGCCTCAAACCTGCCTTCATTGGGTTCCATGGTTTTTCACAATGTTGAACCAATTTTCTGCATTCTTCTTTATAATTGAAGTTCTCAGATGAAACGATGACACCTTTCCCGGTCTTGTTAAAAAAGGTAACTATTTCTTTGTCCTCCCTTATCCTATTCCTAATAATTCCTTTTTGGCGTGGAAAAATCACATCTTTCTCTGAGTCGATAAGATAATCCATAAAAATTACAAAACCAATGAAATATCTAGTATGTACATGAGACGACTGTTGCTCAAACGCTATCATATTCTGCAGGAGAGTCTATGTACTATCAAGGACTTTAAAACTAGGTATTTTCATTAACCCATTCTCAAATTTGATATCAAATAAACTTGTGTTATCTCCAAAGTTTTCTCTCTTCAAGTTATCATAAATATATCCGACTTTTACGAAGCTAACTCCAGCTTCGAAAAGCTCTGTTGCATTGGGCATGACCTTATGCCCCGTTAGGTGGTCCTTATCTATTGGCTTAATCTCTGAAGGGTGACATGACATGTGCACAAATTGAAGTAAATGTTTGATTTATGCGGTATTACCTTCACTCTCCCGATAGGATACAAGGTCATCTTCGGTAATAAATGTAAAAAAAATCTTCTTCACCATTTTTATGAATGGTATTCGATCAACTCTCTTTGTCATGTCACGACTTGATGAGGACAAATACAGGAAGTTGGTTTTCTACTAACTACATATCTCGAAGTTCTTGATTACATATGCAATTTCCAGGGATAATCCAACTTTCTCCTTCTGGACACATTCCACAATGCTCTCGAATACATTCAACTAGTAAACAACCATCAAGTAACAATATTTTTGAAAATGTGGCAACAATATCACTTTCAAGGTTCTATATCATCATAACACTTTAATGCTTCATCCTCCAATTCCCTAATGCAACTTTCCACATCAATCCCCTCTTTCCTGTGAAGGAACTGTTGTAGGTAACGTAGTTTATACTTTTTCATGGAGCGAAGTTCAGGATTGTGTTTATGGTGAGGACCAATGGAGATCACATTTGGCTTGTAAGCAACCGGTTTTGATTCACTCAACCCCACACTTAATTTGAATATGGTACAACATTTGCCGGATGAATCGTTGAAATCCGCAAATATTTCATCAAGGATTTCATTTGCATGTTTGCTTGTTTTCAGTCCTGACCGATCTTGACCATTTGTTTGCCTTATCCCAATTAAATGATCCACTTTCCTCCCTTTTTTATATCTGTATTTAATGGGAATGATGCATATCATTTCCTTGTATTGTGTTTCTTTTCTCCACATAAATTGTCAATAAATAATTATCAGAATAAAAATCTGAAGAAAGATTTTCTCCTCTTTTTTCGATTCCGGTGCATTAAGCTCTCGCTATGTGCGGGGGCCGAGGAAGGACCGGAACACAATGATCTATCGTATGTTGCCTTACCCTCCATTTCCACAAGAGACATTGTCACAGCTCGAACCAGTGACCTAGTCACATGACAGCAACTTTACCAGTTACGCCAAGGCTCATCTTTTTCCAATAAAGACTGAAATAGTCCAAAATAAAAATTGAAATTATTTGAGATAATTTGTAGCGACCCGTCCGATCATTTTGAGTATTTTAGACCTGTTCCCCCATTTACTAAGGGTTGATCCCGTCTTCTCCCACATTTTGGGTATTTTGAAATACAGATCGGATTCCACCATGGATGCTATCTTCGGGGCCGAAATATTTGTTTGTTTCGATGGCCACATACGAATTAACGTCAATTGGATCCACAGCCCGAGTCCCAACGGGGTCAGCGGGTGGCCTTCCATCCCCGAGCGTCACGTTGTTATTCTCATCATGATGGTCGGATTCGTTGTCGGTATGTAGGGGTACTAATTGAGAGTTCATCATTTTTAGCTTGAAATCAAAGATACTTCCAAGAGTAAGTGTGAAATAGTGTGTTTTACAACGATTTGTATCAAATAACCACTATTATCCTTAGCCCCACAATGGGCGCCAAACTGTTTACCCAAAAAATGGATAATCAATTGAATTTGTATGCGGCTCTAAGGACACGTGGTATAATTCGATAAAAATTGAGAAAATATAAAAATGAATATCAAAATAAACTGTAAAGGAAAATAAATGTAAACCGAATTAATCAATTAGCCTAAGCCTTCAAGTATTATCACCCTCAAACTGAATGGAGAACAACTGATAGAAGAATAATATGGCTAAATATCCAAAACCAGAAGAAAGACATATTGCTTTATATTCTATGAATCTGAACCAATCTCCCTTACAAATAATCAGACCCTCCTTTATATAGTGGGGAGGTTCTGTTCTTAATATTATATTTTTAAATACAACAAAGAATCTCATGATAGATTAATTAATTGGTCTCTCCTTGATATGCATTGTGATTTCCGCCGAGATTCTCGCCCAATTGTGGATATTCCGGCTTTCTGTTTTTGGCTCGATAAGCTTTCCTCGATCGGTCTATGTATTTAGCCCGATCTCGATCTTGGTCAATCTTGATCTTTGAACGGTCTCCATTTAGCTCGATCCTGATCTTGGCTGGTCTCGAACTTGACCGGTCTCTATTTTGCTTGACCTCTGGGTCTCGAACCCGGTAACCTAACTTCGCATCATGGCATGATATTACACAAAATTGAACCTTGGTCTATCACATTCCAATCTCGATTATTCATACGAAGGGCGAACTCGGTTTTGGCCGTATACAATCGAATTATATGATGTATAAGCTCTCCAAGAATTACAAGCACGAGACCTGAGCCGATCTATTTAAGGTTTGAGGCTCTCACAAGCACCATGATGCTAGCTCTGATGCATACAGCTCATATTGACACAATGGTACGATTGATTTTAAATTGGTCCATTCTAGGCTTAAACAATTTGAAAGTACATGATCATTGCAGTTGAACTAGTCGTTTCACTAGACTACTTTCATTTCTGATCCATGAATTGGACACACTTTTCTTGATCCACTTATCTGCTATTCCATCGGATGAGCTAGCCAGCTATGCTGCCATTGGACCGAGATGATCCATATTGGAAACTTGTTTTCCTTGATTAAAAGCCACCAGAGGAGAGTCTAGACAAATTTTCAATTCCTCCAAGAGACATGTTGTTAGCACCCGGTGCTTATGCATCGACCTCACACACCATAAGAGAAGTTACATTGGTATATGTCTCAAGTCTTTCTTCCAAAACTCAAAGCATAGTTGCTACTTTTCCTGAAACATCAAGATGCCATTAGTAGGAGTCCACAAGAAGAGCAGAGCGGTATAATTTTCTGAGACATCTAGTTCCACACCTTCAACTATGCTTCTGCCTCTGCAATCGCTAGTTTATCTTTTAAGGTATTGCATTTCTCCCTACAAGAATATAGCTAGTCTAGTCGGGCCAAGAAGTTCTTAGTGCTTAAATACGGTCACATTAAGTGTTGTTTTTATCTAGCAGCCAATATAGCTTCCTCAAGCTCATCAATAGGTGATGTTAGTTTTTCAACATTGCAACCTCTTGTATGTGTATCTTGTTGTCCTCTTCCTGCAGAAAGAGTCAAGATGCTTTACATGAAAATCTTGATAGTGGCAGCTAATAGGAGAGTATATATGCTCCTATTAATATCACAAAGTGATGGCAGATCTCGTCTATATCTATATGTTATATCAGGTCTTGGTTTTTGTGTTGCAGGTCATCAACAAAAGGCAGCCCTTGTGCCTACAGAAGAGCAGCTTCTGTAATCTAGAGTTTTATTGTCATCCCGCAGCTTTGCAGCTTGGCCAAACAGACTTTTAATCTCGCATTGTCTCCCATTTGTAGTACAACCCTTCAAGATATTCGGTTTGAAGTACAAAATGGAGTCAAAGAGAAAAGGACGCAAATTGATTTTGTAAAGTTAAGCCTGAGAATAGGTGTGCCCTAAGCTTTGATCATGCTCATTGCCATCACGGATTGCAGCAATCTCATTTTCAATGGCTACAAGTACTTCTTTCTGCACTTTTTGGCCTGAAGTTCATTGCCTTGTTCAATGTTTCAACTTTCTTTTTCCAACATCAATGTATTCCATACAAAAATAAGGATAGGATTTAAAGGTAGAAAACAAGAGGGATACAGTGTATATGGTGGAAAATCATCTGGTCAAAATGTCAGAGAAAATAGAGCATGGACCTCATAGCATCAGCTTTTTCCTTAGGCTCTTATCCTTCTCACAGCAAGATTTGCATAAAACAATAACCTCTTTATGAAGCAAATCATCTAGTGCTCCAGAAATATATGAAATTTCATCCGAGATAGGGTCTAGACTAATTTCAATTCCTCCAAGAGACAAACATCATTAGCACCTAGATGGTATGCTTCGGCCTTCAGACACATTGAGAGAAGTAACACTGGTAAACGTCTCAAGTCTTTCTTTCCAAAATTTTAAAGCAAAACTGTTGAGAAATCAAGACATCAAGATGCCATTAGGGCAAGAGGGGGGTGCTCAGATGGTCAGTACCCCCACCTACAACCTCAGGGTCGTGGGTTCGAGTCACCAAAGGAGCAATAGCTCCAACAAAGTGGGATCAAAGGGGAGGGAGAAAAAAAAAAGATGCCATTAGTAGGAGTCGATAGGATTCTCGTGCCATCATACCGGCACCGGTTGCTTCACCGCCTGCTCATCCAGCTAGAGGTAGGGGTCAGGCAGCTAGAGGTGGAGGTCAGGCCATTAGAGGTGGAGGTCAGACCGTTAGAGGTGGAGGCCAGCCTGTTAGAGGCTGTCCCAGGGACGCATTTCAGAGTGGTGGGGCCCAGCCCCGATTTTATGCTTTTCCAGCTAGGCCTGAGGCCGAGTCATCTGATGCTGTGATCACAGATATTATTCCAGTTTTTCATAGAGATGCTTCAGTTCTATTTGATCTAGGATCTACTTATTCTTATGTATCCTCCTATTTTTCTTCATATTTGGTTGTGCCTTGTGATTCTCTGAGTGCCTCTGTGTGTGTATCTATACCGGTGGGAGACGCTGTTATAGTATATCATGTCTATCGTTCGTATGTGGTTACTATTGGTAGTCTTGAGACTAGTGTGGATCTTCTACTTCTTGATATGGTAGATTTTAATGTCATCTTGGTTATGGATTGGCTATCACCTTATCATGTTATATTGGATTGTCATGACAAGATAGTGACCCTAGCCATGCCGGTGTTACCTCGGTTAGAGTGGAAGGGAACTCCTGGTCATTCTTCCAGCAGGGTTATTTCTTATATGAAAGCTCGGCGTATGGTCGAGAAAGGGTGTCTAGCCTATTTGGCTTATATTCGCGATCCCAGTCCGGATGTTCCTTCTATGGACTCAGTACCAGTTGTTCGTGAATTTCCAAAAGTATTTCCTGCAGATTTTCCTGGTATGCCACCCGACAGAGATATTAACTTCTGTATTGATTTAGCTCTGGGCACTCAACCCACTTCTATCCTACCATACCGTATGGCCCCGCCAGAGTTGAAATAATTGAAGGAGCAGTTACAAAACTTTCTTGATCAGGGATTCATTAGACCTAGTGTCTCGCCCTGGGTGCACCAGTATTATTTGTAAAGAATAAAGATGGTTCAATACGAATGTGCATAGATTATCGGCGGTTGAACAAGGCTACTCTCAAGAACAAGTATCCACTGCCAAGAATTGATGACTTATTCGATCAGCTTCAGGGTGCCAAGGTGTTTTCAAAGATCGAATTGAGGTATGGTTACCATCAGTTGAAGATTAGGGCACCTGATGTCCCTACGACAACTTTTCGAACTCGGTATGGGCATTACGAATTCCTAGTGATGTCTTTTGGGTTGACAAATGCCCCAACAACATTTATGGATATGATGAATCGAGTGTTCAAACCCTATTTTGATTCTTTTGTGGTTGTATTCATTGATGATATCTTGATTTACTCCAACAATCGAGAGGAGCATGAGCAGCATCTTCGGAGTGTGCTTCAGACTTTGAAGAATAATCAGTTATATGCCAAATTTTTAAAATGTGAATTTTGGTTAGACCCAGTTGCCTTTTTGGGGCATGTTATATCGGCAGAAGGCATAAAGGTGGATCCTATGAAGATTGAGGCTGTTCAAAATTGGCCTAGACCTACTTCAGTTACAGAGATCCGGAGTTTCTTCGGTTTGACATGTTATTATCGTCGGTTCTGTGATGACTAAAAATGTTATATTTAAATTTAATAATTAATTCTATGTTCTAAGACCTCAAAAAGCACTATTTATCATTTCTCGAAAAGCACTATTTATCTGGAAAGTTTTTATGTGAAAAATAGATTAAAATATGAATTAGAGCTTTAAAAACTCAACTGAGTTGACTTTGGTCAACATTTTGAGCAAACGGATTCGGATCAGTATTTTGACAGTTCCGGTAAGTCCGTATCATGAATTGGGACTTGGGAGTATGCCCGGAATCAAATTCCGAGGTCCCTAGCCCGAGATATGAAATTTTGATAAAAACAATTAAACGTTTAAGTTCAAATAGTGACCGGATGTCGAATTATGTGCAAATGACCCCGGAATAGAATTTTGATGATTCCAACAGCTCTGTATATTAATTTTGGACTTAGGAGCGTGATCGGAATTTTATTTGGAAGTCCGTAGTGGAATTAGGCTTGAAATGCCGAAAGTTGAATTTTTGGGAAGTTTGACCGAGGGGTTGACTTTTTGATATCGGGGTAAAAATCCGATTCTAAAAATTTGAGTACCTCTGTTATGTCATTTATGACTTGTGCGCAAAATTCGAGGTAAATCGGACGTGATTTGGTAGGTTTCGGAGTCATTTGTAGAAATTAGAAATTTCAAAGTTCATTAGGCTTGAATCTATGTGTGATTCGTGTTTTAGTTGGATGTGATTTGACGCCTCGACTATGTTCGTATGATGTTTTAGGACTTGTTGGTACATTTGGTTGAGGTCCTGGGGGCCTCGGGCGAGTTTCGGATGGTTAACAGATCAAATTCGGACTTAGAAGAAATAACTGAAGTCTCTGCCCTCTGCTGCATTCGCACCTGCGAAAATTCTATCGCAGGTGCGAGCTCGCAGAAGCGAGCCTGGCAAGCGCAGATGCGCAAATGGACTATGGGGCAATGGTCGCAGGTGCGAGGGAAATCCCGCACCTGCGTGAGCGCAGATGCGGAGGAAACGCGCAGAAGCGGCCTGCGCAGGAGCGCAACAGGCGCATAGATGCAGGCAAAGGCGCAGATGCGGGACGTTTTCCGCACATGCGGTTGGCGCAGAAGTGGCCAAGTTGCCGCAAATGCCAAAATCCCTGGACAGTACAAAAACATAGGGGTTCCGAGCTTTTGCCATTTTTGGGCATTTCAAGCTCGGGTTGGGCGTTTTTGAGCAAGGTTTTCACGGGAAAACTTGAGGTAAGTCCCTTGTGATCATTTCTACTCCATAATATTGAATTATCATCAAATAATCTGACTAGATTACATGTTTTTGAGGTGCAAATCGGGGGTTGGAACTTAGGGATTTGAAAATAAGATTTAAAGCTTTGAGGGTCAAGTTGGGGTCAGATTTTGATAACATTGGTGTGGTTAGACTCGTGGTTGAATGGGCTTTCGAATTTTATAACTTTTGCCGAGTTTTGATACGTGGGCCCCACGGGCCATTTTTGAGTTAATTTTGGATTTTTATTAAAAAATGTAGTATTTTCTTACAGAATTAATTCTATAATTTTTGTTGACTGTATCGAATTAATTATGACTAGATACGAGTCGACCGGAATCGAAAAATCGAGGAAAAAGCATACTACTTGGTCAAATTGGAGCAAGTCGAGGTAAGTGACTTGTCTAACCTTGTGTGTGAGAAATTTCCCCTAGGATTAGTATTAATTGTAATGTGATGAAAGCCGTGTACACGAGGTGACGAGTGTGTACACGGACTAAATGTGAAGGATTATATTTTTAAATTGTGAAGATCACTGTTGCATATTAATTAATTTATTAAATCTTATTATATTTTTCATCATTGATTTGATTAGTATACTTTAAATTTGCTTGACATTTTCCTACTAATTATTTTACCTGTTTAGTTGAAATTTGGTTCCTTTTATTCTGTGGATTATTTGAAATTGATTTTCTTAAATTTAAATATTATTAATATGAAATATTTGACATTTTAAATTTGGTATTGAAGCAACGTATTAAAGATTTTGAAATATTATTTTGCCGAATTATTTATTCCTGAATATTTGCGTAAGATTTTTGTACTCATTGTGATAGAGTCGTGAGCTCTTAATTGTGAAAAACTATTATTGATGACTTATTTTGGCATGAGCCGTGAGCTTTTTATTTTGGAAAACATTGTTGTTGAATTATGTTGGCACGTTAAAGCATTTGAGCACTTGAGGTGCAAATTGTGATATATTGTAATATTTATACGCATGCGGTGGTATAAGGTTTGGGTATTGAAACGCATGCGGTGAGATAAGGGTGGCTTGATACGTGTGGCTAGTAGGGGGAACTACTAGAAGCCATGCGGTGTGATAAGGATGGCTAAAACGCGGGATGCTATTTCGGGAAAAATATTTTCTTTAAAATAAATTGGGAAGGCTCCCGCGGTGAGATAAGGAAATGAGATATTGTGAATTTATTTATGATTTGGGACTACGAGGCGGTACCTCAAGAGTGCCCTTGTTGATATTGATTTATGGACGCAATTGTCTTGATTATTTGTTGTGATTTTCTTAAAGTTGAAAGGAAATTCGGTTTTTATTTCCACGAGATATTATTTGAAATTCTGTTTTGTTTCCACAGGATATTATTTGCCATTATTTTTCTTAATTAAATGGTGACACACTACGTGATTCAATTCCAATGTCATTTTATTTTAATATATTGTTAAATATTTTACCATGCCATTATTATATTCCAGTAGGGCCTCACCTGACCTCGTCACTACTCTACCGAGGTTACGCTTGGCACTTACTGGGTACCGCTGTGGTGTACTCATACTACGCTTCTGCACATCTTTTTGTGCAGATCCAGGTAAATCTTACCAGTCTAGATGTCAGTGAGTTACCTGCGCACGGAGACTTCGAGGTATATCTGCCAGCGTCCGCAGACTCCGGAGTCCCCTTATATCATTTTATGTTGCTTCCTTATTTTTCTTTAGACCTTAATACATAGAAACATTGAGAATAAAATTTTAGAAGCTTGTGACTTATTGCAATCGGGTTTTGGGAGTTGTAATTATTTGAATTGCAGTTTATTTATTTCAGATATTTATGATTATTTCGCATTGATAGGCTTACCTAGTCTTAGAGACTAGGTGCCATCACGACCTCATACGCAGGAAATTTGGGGTCGTGACAGGTTCGTGGAAGGGTTTTCATCTATAGCAAGACCATTGACCAAACTGACCCAGAAAGGTACCCCATTCAGATGGTCAGACGAGTGTGAGTTGAGCTTTCAGAAGCTCAAGACTGCTTTGACTACGGCGCCAGTGTTGGCATTACCCACAGGTCCAGGATCTTATATGGTGTATTGTGATGCATCTCGCGTTGGGCTTGGTACAGTATTGATGCAAGATGGCAGGGTGATTGCATATGCGTCGCGACAGTTGAAAGTTTATGAGAAGAATTATCCTGTTCATGACTTAGAATTAACAACCATTGTTCATGACTTAGAATTAACAACCATTGTTCACGCATTGAAGATTTGGAGGCATTACCTCTACGGTGTCTCGTGTGAGGTATTTACTAATCATCGTAGCCTTCAATATCTACTCAAACAAAAAGATCTTAACTTGGGGCAGAGAAGATAGTTGGAGTTGTTGAAAGATTATGATATCACCATTTTGTATCACCCCGAAAAAGCCAATGTGGTGGCCGATGCTTTGAGTAGAAAGGCAGTGAGTATGGGAAGCCTTGCTTATATTCCAGTTGGTGAGAGACCGTCAGCTGTAGATGTCCAGACTTTGGCTAATCAGTTTGTGAGGTTAGATGTTTCAGCACCTAATTGGGTTCTAGTTTGCACAGTTGCTCGGTCTTCTTTATATGAGCGCATCAGAGAGAGACAGTATGATGATCCTCATTTACTTGTCCTCAAGGGCACGGTGCGGCACGGTGATGCCAAATAGGTTGTTGTGGGGGAAGATGGAGTTCTGCGAATGCAGGGTCGTATTTGTGTGCCTAATATGGATGGGCTTTGTGAATTAATTCTAGAAGAAGCCCACAGTTCCAGGTATTCTATTCATTTAGGTGCCGTCAAAATGTATCAAGATTTGTGGCAACATTATTGGTAGAGGTGGATGAAGAAGGATATAGTTGCATATGTAGCTCGGTGTCTGAATTGTCAGCAAGTCAAGTACGAGCATCAGAGACCTGGTGGTTTGCTTCAGAAGTTAGAAATTCCTGAGTGGAAGTGGGAGCGTATCACTATGGATTTTTTTGTTAGGCTCCCACAGACTCAGAGAAAAATTGATGCAGTTTGGGTCATTGTGGACAGGTTGATCAAGTCAGCACATTTCATTCCAGTGGCAGTTACCTATTCTTCAGAGCGGTTAGCTAAAATTTATATTCGTGACAGTGTTCGCCTTCATGGTGTGCCCGTGTCTATTATTTCAGATCGAGGTACGCAGTTTACCTCACACTTCTGGAGAGCTGTACAATGTGAGTTAGGCATGCAGGTTGAGTTGAACACAGCATTTCATCCACAGACAGACGGACAGTCAGAGCGCACCATTCAAATATTAGAAGATATGCTTCGCGCTTGTGTTATAGACTTTGGAGGTTCTTGGGATCAGTTATTGCCACTTGAAAAGTTTGCCTATAATAATAGCTACCAATCGAGCATTCAGATGGCTCTATATGAAGCATTGTACGGGAGGCGATGCCCTTCGCTAGTTGGCTGGTTTGACCGGGAGATGCTCGGTTATTGGGTACCGATTTGGTAAAGGATGCCTTGGATAAGGTCAAAATTATTCAGGATCGACTTCGCACAGCTCAGACTAGGCAAAAGAGTTATGTAGACCGTAAGGTTCGTGATATTGTATTCATGGTTGGAGAAAGAGTATTGCTCCGGGTTTCACCTATGAAAGGTGTACTGAGGTTTGGAAATAAGGGCAAATTGAGCCCTAGGTATATTGGACCCTTTGAAATTATTGAAAGAGTGGGGTAAAGTAGCCTACAGACTTGCACTACCACCTAGTTTATTAGCAGTTCATCCGGTGCTTCATGTGTCTATGCTCCAGAAATATCGTGGTGATCCGTCCCATGTATTTGATTTCAGCTCAATCCAATTGGACAAAGATTTGACTTATGAAGAGGAGCTAGTAGCTATTCTAGCCCGGCAGGTCCGACAGTTGAGGTCTAAGAGTTATCCATCAGTTCGAGTGCGATGGAGAGGTCAACCGCTAGAAGCATCCACCTGGGAGTCCGAGTCGGACATGCGAAGTAAATATCCACACCTTTTCACCAGCTCAGGTACTTTTCTAATTCCGTTCGAGGACGAACGTTTGTTTTAGAGGTGGAGAATATGATGACCTAAAAGGTCATCTTTAAATTTAATAATTAATTATGTATTCAAAGACATCGATAAGAATTATTTATCATTCCTCGACTTGCGTGCGCAGTCCGTATAATTTTCCGAAAAGTTTTTATATGAAAAATTGATTAAAATGTGAAATAGAGCCTTAAAACTCAACTAAGTTGATTTTGGTCAATATTTTGAGCAAAGGGATCCGGATCAGTATTTTGACAATTCTGCTAGGTCGGTATCATGATTTGGGACTTGGGCCTATGCGTGAAATTAATTTTGAGGTCCCTAGGTCAAGTTATGACTATTTAACGGAAACTAGAAATTTAAAGGCTAAAGATTTCCAAATTTAACAACGGAGTTGACTTTTTGATATCGGGGATGGAATCCAATTCTGAAAATTTGAATAGCTCTGTTATGTCATTTATGACTTGTGTGCCAAATTTGAAGTCATTCCGGATTCATTTAACATGTTTCGGCACAAGATTTGTAAATTGAAAACTTAAAAGTTCGAATCGGGGTATGAATTATAATTTCAGCGTTGTTTGACGTGATATGAGACCGCGAGTAAGTCCGTATTATGTTATGGGACTTGTTGGTATATTCGGACGGGGTCCCAAGTACCCCGAGTGTGATTCGAATCGAAATCAGAACAAGAATTGGACTTAAGCAAAATATGAAAGTTTGCTGCTTCTGGTGCCTTCGCTTCTGCTAAGTCTTGGCCGCAGAAGCGAGCTCGCAGAAGCGGATGGGCTATCGCAGAAGCGCGACCGTAGATGCGGCCCACGCGTCACAGAAGCGGGAAAGGGGGAAGGGGAAGCCTTGTGCAGAAGCGGACTCCTCTTTGCAGAAGCGAGTCCACAGATGCGAAAACGTTGGGCAGAATACATAAAATCAGTTTTTAGCCATTTTTACTCATTTTTGAGTTTTAAGTCTCGGATTTTGGCAATTCCAAAGGGTTTTTTCATGACTTTGAATTGGGTAAGTGTTCTATAACAAAAATTGATTATATTTCATAAATCGATGTCTATATTCATCATTTATTTCGGATTTCGATAGAATAAATTGGAATTATTGTAAAACTTTCCAAAAACGAAAAATTAAGATTTGAAGGTCCTTGACATCGAAATTTGGTAATTTGTTTATGGTTGGACTCGTCTCGGAACGGATGTTTGGATTTCGTAAGTTTTTCTGAGATTCGAGACGTAGGCCCCACTGATAAATTTTGAGATGAATTTCGGATTTTAATCCGAAAAATTAGTAAATTCATATGGAATTAATTCCTACGATTTGTATTGAGTATATTGAATTGTTTATGACTAGATTTGAGGATTTTGGACATGAATTCGCGAGGTAAAGATTTATTGAATTCTTGAACTTGGTTGCAAAGCGAGGTAAGTGTCGTGGTTAACCTTGACATGAGGGAATATAACCCCTGAATTATTTGCTATGTAAATTTCATGTACAACGATATATAGGCAAGGTGACGAGTGCCTATACTTTGTCAATTTAATTGTTTGCTTCATTATTTAAACATCTTAAATTATTTTAAGATACGAATTAATTGTTATAATAATTATTTCTCTCCTATTCCTTGTCAAATATTAATTCTTGAATTCATGTAATAATTGTCACATGCTTATTTGATTTATCTTTCTTAATTGTTACATGACATTTAGCATATTAAATATTATACTGCCTATTTTCTCCCTGATTTTTACAATTAATTGCTACCCTTCATTGTTTGTTTCATAAATGAATTATAATTATTGTATGCCTTGATGCTTAATAGTTTCTCATTGAACATGACATTTATTGGAGTATTTTTATTACATCTAACAGTTGTTAAAATATATGGAGGGATCGGGTTGCACGCCGCAATGAAAATAAAAATAAATATATTGCGGGATCGGATTGCACGCCACAACAGAGTTGTTTAAAGTTTATATTGGGGGATCGGGTTGCACGCTGCAATAAATTTATTTAAAGTTTATATTGTTGGAGCGGGTTGCACGCCGCTACGGAAAATTATTGAGGAATTATATTGTTGGGGCGGGTTGCACGCCGCAACA
The DNA here is from genome assembly GCF_000390325.3 of Nicotiana tomentosiformis. Lineage (NCBI taxonomy): Eukaryota > Viridiplantae > Streptophyta > Magnoliopsida > Solanales > Solanaceae > Nicotiana > Nicotiana tomentosiformis. Next base: position 9,020,677 of record NC_090813.1, read on the forward strand.
GAATTGATTGAAATGAATATATTGGAGGAACGGGTTGCACGCCGCAACATAAATAATAGAAATGAATATATTGGAGGATCGGATTGCACGCCGCAACAGAATTGAATGTGAATATATTGTGGGATCGGGTTGCACGCCGCAACGGAAACTGGTTGAAATGATAATTGGTTATGACTGCCGAGTTGGCTTCAATTGTTGAAAAGAGATACCTGTTTTATTTCTATTATTGTTGTTATTTTTATTATTGCGTACAGATTAATGTAAGTGACATGCCTTAGCCTCGTCACTACTTCGTCGAGGTTAGGCTCGGCACTTATCAGTACATGGGGTCGGTCGTACTGATACTACACTCTGCACTTCTTGTGCAGATTTTGGAGTTGGTCCCAACGGCGTACCATAGACTTGCTCGGATTTTAGCTACCCAGAGGAGACTTGAGGTATAACTGCACAACGTCCGCAGTTCTGAAGTCCCCGTCTACTTTATTTTAGCTATGTGTTTGCTTTCAGACAGCTTTATTTTATTCAGACCCTAATTTGTATCATTGTAGAAGCTCGTGCACTTGTGACTCCAGTTCTAAGATGGTATTTAGATATCGCGATTATTATGGATTATTTCAGATATTATTTTCGCATTTGTTTCCTTAGTATTAATTAATTTAAAATTTTGTTAAAATGGCTAATTATATTCTAACGTTCGCTTGCCTAGCAAGTGAAATGTTAGGCACCGTCATGGTTCCGAAGGTGAGAATTTCGGGTCGTGACATTACGTCTCATTCAATCGTTGCTACTTGATAGTAAGGAAATTAAATAATTCACATATATTTAACTTACTAGTAAGTGATAACCCGTGCTGCGCACGGGCCCAATAACATTATTCGGAGATTTTTTTTTGGTTTTTGGCATGGTATGACAACGTACCTACATAATTAGTAGAAAAAGCTATAGTTATAGATGTTGATACTATGTAACCAATAAACGTATATCACAACATTAATGTGTATATCAAAATGTATCTGACAACTTTATTTTTCTTCTTTATGTATATCAAAATGTATATCAAAATTTTATTTCCTTCTTTGTATATCTAAAATATAATATGTATAGCTATTTAAAATTTATTGTTGTTTAGTATTATTTGTATATCTAAGTGTATAATACATCAAATAATGTGTATACTAAAATATATCACATTTTATTTTTCTTCTTTGTAAGGCTGCGTACGATAGGCCTTTGTTGTCCACCCCTCCTCCCCCGCGGATAGCGGGAGGTTAGTGCACCGGGGCTGTCCTTTTCTTTGTATATATCAAAAATTTATTTTTCTTCTTTTTGTATATCATAAATTTCTTTTCTCCAACGATTATATTTATTATTTTTATATTAAAACTTGCTCTAAACATGTTATATTAAAAAAATAGTTTCTTTATTCGTATATCAAAATTATTTACTCCCATAATTATATTTGTTATGTTTATATTTTAGAACTTGCTCTAAACCAATTATACATTAATATAGTGAACAAAAATATTTAAACAGAAGAGAATACGTATGCTGCTACTTAAACAAAAACTTTGATGGAAATGAAACTTAATTTCTAGGAACATGGCTGCAACCGCGAGAAGAGAGAAGAGAGATAGATGGTTCTAAATACTTTTTGCTATAATTAATAAAATTCATTTTGGTTATTAGGTGTTAATTTTTTTGGCCTTCTGTTGTCAAACTTAATGAAGGCTAAAAATTGTCAATTCTCTTATGCATTGTCATACCATGCCATTTTCTATTCTTTTTCTTCCTTTTTTTGTTCTATGAATTAAAAGAACTCATATTAGAATTCATGTTCAAACAATGGTAAAGTTAATTTTAATTTTGTTAGGTCCAATTTACCTGAAAAATTAAAATTGAAATGGAGTTTTCTTCATGATAATGTTGCATTAATTAGTATGAGTAAATGTTCAGCTTAACTTATTCATGTTAACAATAAATTCTTATTTAAGACATTACATTTTTACTTACAATGTAAAGTTATTTAAAATAGTCGTGCATAAGTTCTCAGGTAACACTATCTACGGTCTAAAATAAGTGTCACTTATAATTCTTGCACTCCCACTAAGAAAATTATTTAATATCAATAATATAAGAGTTACTTAACTTATTTTCCGTTATATCTTCTCAAACTACTCTTTATATATTCTCATAAAATTGAAATGGAGCTTTCTTCATAATAATGTTGCATTAATTAGCTAGCATGAGTAAATGTCCAGCTTAACTTATCCGTGTTAACAATATAAATTCATACTTATAACGTCATGATTTTTACTTACAATGTCAAGTTAATTAAATTAGGAATAAGCATGTACTCTACCATCTAAAATCGGGTCAATGTCATTTAAATTTTTGCACACTCATTAAGAAAATCATTTAGTATCAATAATATAAGAGTTATTTAATAAATTTTTGTTGTATCTTTTCAAATTACTCTTTATATATTCTTATATTTTATAGATTATTTATTGGATTAAGGATAGATTTGAAAAACTATAATAAATTTGTTCTTGCTTTTTTAAACGAACATCGATCTGTTTTTGCCAAATTAATTAAGCTGAAATGACACTTATTCTCCACCAGAGAAGTTCATAGCTATTTGAATATGAATAAGGAAAATAATATCTTTAAGATTTGAACGTTTGATTATATTGGATACATTCTTTCCCATTTTTCATTTATATCAATTTAAGCAAATATGGAACAAAATATATATTTATTAAAGGAGTACATACTCAAATAAAATAGCCATGCCAAATTTTTTAAGGTTTTGAGGAGTTTACACAATAGTTCTCGGGAAGCTCCTTTTTATCCGTTTACCAAATACTAATCCTTAATTTTATTTAATTTTTTGAAAACTTATCCAAACAATGGCAATGACACAAACCAGGCAAACTGAAAATTAAAACTTGAAAACAAATATCTAATAAAAGCTTAACTTAGTCACGTAGCTAATTTCTAAGTCCCCGGCAACGGCGCCAAAAACTTGTTGCGACCAAACACACTCACGCAAGTATACGCGGTCGTCAAGTAATAAAGTGACTAAAAGTCGGATGTCGAACCCACGAGGACTTATGATTAACTATTAACTAAATTAGACTATCCTAATTATCTAAACAAGAATTAAACCTAAAAATATTTTATTCTAACTAATTAAATAAAAAAATATAAATAATAAACTTTGAACAGATAAAGAGCAGATTTTAATGATATCAATGTAATGAAAACGATCTAGGGTTATGGGCTATCTAACAATCCTATTGTATTCTTCAATTGAATTGACCGACTAATTTATCTAGCTTATTGGTTGACAGGGTTAATATTGCTCATAAGAATCTGTCGAGTTCTTACTCGCCTATTCAAGCTAACCTAACGCCTATATGTCTATGGAGTTAGAATCAACAAGAACGCATTTATAATTCCTGTAAATCAACCAAGCAAGGCAATTAGGTATATGTCTATCCTAACCACGAATCCGTTCCCCGATGCCCGAGTTCAAGAACTTGCCCTACTCAATCCTGTATGCAATATAGAATTCCCACTTTCGAGTTCAATTCTAGATTCGTAGATAATATTCAATTGGTGATCAAGCAATTAAATAATTAAGTGCAAGATTGAATAAATAAACTAATATGATAAATCAAGAAGTCAAAATCAATATCCGAATAACAATAGTCATGAAAGAACCACAACCCTAGAACGTGAAGTTTAGCTCCACATAGACATGGTAGCCAAACAACAAATCATATAAAGAAACATAAAAATTACTAAGTTTGGTGGGAGAAAGATGAAACTTGATGAATTCCGGCCTCCACAGCTTTGTCGTGGCTTTTTCCCTCTTCCCAATATGTTAGATAACCTAAAAGAGGCGTTTTTAGCTTATATATTGCGTACAAAAGTCGTGGGCCAAAGCTCTCCTATTCCTAGTCCAATTCGGCTTCAGGGATTGATGCTAAGGTGGATGCGACGCATCCACCTTGTCCTCCATTTCAATTTTTGCCTGCGAAGGTGGATGCGACGCATCCACCTTGTCCTCTATTTCTCAGCTTTGCACGCGATGGTGGACGCGACGCATCCAGCCTTCTCTTCTACTTCCCAGTTTCGCACGCGATGGCGGACGCTATGGCCCAACTTCACTGCTAAGGTTGCATGCAGGATGATGTTTTCCTAGGTTGGATGCGACGCATCCAACCCTTCTTCCTCTGGCTAAACCACCTTTTCTTCATATTTTGCACTCCGAACACCTTAAATCGTCACACATAACTTAATTAGTCATCAAACCAATAATTACACCATGTTGGGTGTTTTAAAGATTAAATAACATCAAAAAGTGGTTAAAACATGGGCAAAGTAACATCAACACATATCGAAATATGCCAAACATCACTACCCCACACTTAAACCTTTGTTCGTCCTCGAACAAACCATCCTATAGTAGACGAAACAAAATTGAGCTCTTATCATTCAAAGCACACTGCACCTATGACCGTGGTTATTTGCAACAATTAGGCTCTAGGCTATGCATCACATACCCTTCCCTTTACTTATGCCATTCTTTAAACATATTCGAACAAAGACAACATGCTCACAACAATCCTAACCTCAAAAACCGACTCAATGTCACAATGCACTCATGGCTTGAACAACCAACATCATAGAGAAGTCTAATAACGTTACCTATCCCTCGTGAAACCATGTGCCCTCACAACAAAAGCAGAGAGAGTAGAATCAATCCACACATTCGAATCTCATGCTCACAAAGAAAATCGCTCACTCTCACAAAAGAAGTCACATGCATGTAGTTGGTACCATAGGCTTGCCCTTAATGTAAATCTCTACTAATGTAAGCTCGCTCGATCTAAAATCAATTAGGACTTTTTCATGGTTGTAATGTGGGCTAAGGGACGGGTAGGATATATTTTAGGAATAGTGACTCAACCTCCTAAGCACTTTAACACATCATCAAATAACTTAAGCGCAAATTCTTCAACACCACTTCAATTCCACAAATAATATCACCCCAACAATATTTCCTCTTTCTTTAAGCACTACTTTAATTCATACCCACTAGCAAGAATAAGACAACAATTTATTCCTCTATATTTTTCTTTCTTTTTTTTTTTTTCTTTTCAATTTTCGCTAGTGGTGTATTATTTTACAAAATAAGTGCACCCTTCTTTCTTTCATTGGTTCCACTCAAAAGTCACCCCACACTTAGTCCCTTCTTACTTCTTTTAGCGCTCATCTAACAATTAAAGTGCTTTAAGAGGTAAAAGGATCAAAACAATGTCAATTAAGAATAAAAAGGGTATAGGCTTGTAATGTGGGTACCAAATAAAAGGTCTACAGGCTCAAAAGGTTTAACTAGGGATAGATTTTATTTGTGATAAGCAATAAGCTCAAAAAGATCAAAGAAAGCCTAAAATCATTTTTCAAACCGAGCATCACCTAAAATTTCGCTTCAACTCACATACCGGGCAAGTTCTAGACACAAGTACAATACATGGACAATACAAAAACCTCACCACACATGGCACATGACTCGCTAAGGACGGTTACATTCCGACTCTCAAACAATGCAAGTATTCACGGAGCAACGAGATATTAAGCATTAAGCGCAAAGTGAACACAAGTCAAGAAAATGAGAAATAGGCGCCACAAAACATGCTATCCGTTTTAACAAGGCATCATCAATAATTTCAGAGTGAGAAGGGAAGATATTACATATGTAAAAGCTTAAATATGCCAGTATCAACCAAGTCAAGGTCACCTAGGTTCATCATTCTTCCTCCTTTTATTCCCTACATTCCTACTCTACTCTAAAAAGAAAACAAAATTACCCGGTTCAAACTACATCCCATGGAAAAGAACCGAGGCACAAAGAAAAACCACAGGGGATTATTACTACCTAAAGAGAAGCCAACGGAAGAACGAAGAGGATGATGCGTACCTGTCGCGTTTGAGCTTATTGCGTTACAATTTCGATGAGAGAATTCTGTTCTGCGTTCGTAGGCGTCGCCAAAACGAGACGAGTGGATGCGTCGCAAGAAACGTTTTTGTTCGAATAGGTTATCTTAAGATGTGTTAAAATATATATTACTTACCTGTGCGTGCGAGCTTTGACGCGACGCATCCCCTTGTCTTCCTTCAAAAATTTTCGGACGCGATACGGGCGCGATAGGCAGACTTCACTGCCTTGAGCAATTGGCCCGTCAAAAAAAAAAAATTTTTGCTGAGGGGGACGCGACGCATCCGCCTCGTTTTCTTGAATAAAATCTATGTCCTACGAAAAGAAAGGAGAAAAAAATTAAAATAAAAATAAATAAAAAAAACTAACTAACTTGGGTGGCCTCCCAAGAAGCGCCTGATTTAACGTCGCGGCACGACGCAACATGTTCTTCATGCCTCCACTAAATCCATTGTGGTCTTGTGACGTGCAATGTCACCACCCCAATAGTGTTTTACTCTTTGGCCATTTACCAAGAATGTCGTATTGGACCCCTTATCACACAATTCTATCGCACCATGAGGTTTCACACTAACCACTTCAAACGGACCCGACCATCGAGATTTAAGCTTTCCTGGAAAAAGCTTTAGCCTTGAATTAAACAGTAGAATTTGTTGACCTGGTTCAAACTCACGATGTTGGATATGCTTATCATGCCATCTTTTGGTCTTCTCTTTATACAATTTGGCATTTTCATACGCATGCAATCGAAACTCATCAAGCTCGTTGAGTTGTAGCAATCTCTTCTCACCGGCCAAGTCCATCTCCATATTTAGCTTTTTAATCGCCCAATATGCTTTGTGTTCAAGCTCGACGGGCAGATGGCAGGCCTTCCCATAAACCAACCTGTACGGAGAAGTGCCTATTGGGGTCTTGTACGCAGTGCGATATGCCCATAATGCGTCATCCAGCTTCCCGGCCCAGTCCTTTCTATTCATACTTACTGTCTTTTCCAAAATCTGCTTGACCTCTCTGTTGGAAACTTCTACTTGACCACTCGTTTGGGGATGATAGGCAGTGGAAACTTTGTGCTTGACTCCGTATTTTGCAAGAATATTATTCAGCAGTTTGTTACAAAAGTGAGTTCCCCCGTCGCTTATCAACACTCTTGGGGTCCCAAAACGTGTGAAGATGTGCTTCTTTACAAAGCCTACCACAACCTTTGCGTCGTTAGTAGGAAGAGCTATGGCCTCTACCCACTTAGAAACATAGTCGACCGCCACCAAGATGTATCTGTGTCCGTTAGAATATGGGAATGGTCCCATAAAATCAATCCCCCAAACATCAAAAAGTTCTACCGCCAGTATATTTTGCAAGGGCATCTCGTGCTTCCTCGTGATAGTTCCAGTTCTTTGGCATCTATCACAATTTTTAACGAAGGCATGTGCATCCTTAAACAATTTTGGCCAATAAAAACCTGATTGTAGCACTTTTTGGGCGGTTCTATCCCCGCCGTGATGACCTCCATATGGTGACGCATGGCAGTCATGTAGTATAGCCTTCATCTCTTCCTCAGGAACACACCTTCTCACCAACTGATCTGCACACTGCCTATATAGGAATGGCTCATCCCACACGTAGAACCTTACATCATGTAAGAATCTTCTTCTATTGTCAGCTGTCCATTCTAGTGGCGTTACCCCACTTGCGATAAAATTCACATAATCTGCATACCATGGGGCTTCACCTGAGGTGATTGCTAATATTTGCTCATCCGGAAATGTTTCTTTAATTGACCCTCCTTCAGCTACATGGTTCCGGCTCTCTAATCTGGACAAATGATCGGCCACTTGATTTTCTGTCCCTTTTCGATCTCGGATCTCTAAGTCAAATTCTTGCAAGAGGAGGACCCAACGAATCAGCCTCGGCTTGGCGTCTTTCTTTTCAAATAGGTATCTGATAGCTGAATGATCTGTGTAGACGATGACTTTGGTTCCCACTAGATAGGATCTGAACTTGTCAAACGCCCACACCACTGCAAGCAACTCCTTTTCAGTCACTGTATAATTCATCTGAGCTGGATTCATAGTTTTGCTTGCATAATAAATGGAGTGAAAGATTTTATCCCTCCTTTGCCCCAACACCGCTCCAATTGCTATGTCACTTGCATCGCACATCAACTCAAATGGTTGTGCCCAATCGGGGCCAATGATAATTGGTGCAGTCACCAATCTTCCCTTCAGCTCCTCAAATGCTTTCAGACATGCATTATCAAACTTGAAGGTAACGTCTTTCTCTAGAAGCCTGCACAAAGGGGAAGAAATTTTCGAAAAATCTTTAATGAAACGACGATAAAAACCTGCATGACCCAAGAAACTGCGAATGCCTTTGATGGATGTCGGCGGGGGCAATTTTTCGATCGTCTCCACCTTTGCTTTATCCACCTGTAGACCATCTTTTGAAACCTTGTGCCCCAAAACTATACCTTCACGTACCATGAAATGGCACTTTTCCCAGTTTAGCACCAAGTTCGTCTCTTCACACCTAGCTAGCACTTTATCAAGGTTCATCAAACAACTATCAAAAGAACATCCAAACACAGAAAAATCGTCCATGAATACTTCTACATATCTTTCAACCATGTCAGTGAAAATAGCCATCATACACCTTTGAAAAGTCGCAGGTGCATTACAAAGACCGAAGGGCATTCTCTTGAACGCATACGTGCCATAAGGACATGTAAATGTAGTTTTCTCTTGGTCTTCTGGGGCTATAGCAATCTGATTATACCCCGAATAACCGTCCAGGAAACAGTAGTATTCCTGGCCAGCTAATCTATCAAGCATTTGGTCAATAAAAGGCAGGGGAAAGTGGTCTTTCCGGGTGGCATTGTTTAGTTTTCTGTAATCTATGCAAATTCTCCATCCAGTTACAGTTCTTGTAGGAATTAAGTCATTATTTTCATTAACTACTACGGTTATCCCCCCTTTCTTCGGCACACATTGAACGGGGCTTACCCATTTACTATCAGAGATTGGAAATACAATACCTGCATCAAGCCACTTAATCACTTCTTTCCTTACCACTTCTTTCATGATTGGATTTAGTCGGCGTTGGTGTTCTACACTCGGCTTGTGTCCGTCCTCCATGAGGATTTTGTGCATGCAGAAAAGCTGGACTAATGCCTTTAATGTCAGACATTGTCCACCCAATTGCTCGCTTGTGCTCACGTAGCACCCTTAATAGCTTTTCTTCCTGTAATTTAGACAAGTGAGCAGAAATAATAACAGGTAAAGTGTCAGAACTTCCCAAATAAGCATATTGAAGGTGAGGGGGTAGGGGTTTAAGTTCCAAATTTGGAGCTTTTTCAATTGACGGCTTTGGTGGGGGGCCACTTGGCCTATTCAGGGGCTCAAACGGGATTATTCCTTGCATGTAACCACATGATGTATCTAGGATTCCCTTCATCTCCTCAACCTCATCATCCATCTCCAAGCTATCAAACAGCATGATTGCTTTTTCTAAACAGTCGCCTAGATATACACTCGTGTTAAGAAGTTTCTCATCCACCTCCACCACAGATATCATAGAGAGCTCCTCATAGTGGCGGGGGAGTTGGATTGCTTTGTAGACATTGAAGACTGCCTCCTCGTTGTCCACTCTCATAATCATTTTCCCTTCTCTCACTTTAATTATTGCATCGCCAGTAGCCAAGAGAGGTCGTCCCAATATGATTGGAACTTGTTCATCAGCCTCGAAGTCTAGAATAATGAAGTCAGCTGGGAAGATGAATTTTCCAATTTGCAGCAGCACATCTTCAATCACTCCTTCGGGGTAGGCTATGGACCTATCAGCTAATTGCAACATCACGGTGGTTGGTCTCGGAGCTCCCAGACCTAATTGCTTAAACAAGGATAACGGCATCAGATTTATGCTTGCACCCAAATCACACAGAGCACGTCCCACGTTAATATTACCGATTTGTACTGGAATAGTGAAGCTGCCAGGGTCCTTAAGCTTTTGGGGAAGCTTGTTTTGGACCCTTGATGTGCATTCCTCAGTAAGTGCAACCGTCTCGAACTCAGTCAATTTCCTCTTATGAGCCACTATGTCTTTTATGTACTTAGCGTACTTTGGAATTTCACGAAGTACATCCACTAATGGAATATTTAATTGAACCTGACTCAACATGGAGAGAAATTTGTTGAACATGCGATCGTCATTCCTTTTCTGCAATCTTTGGGGGAAAGGTGGTGGTGGCCTTGTAACCTCCATTCGCTCTGAACTTGCATCATCTTCCTTTGACTCTTGTGTTGCCTTAGGTGTCAACTCCCCCCAGGTATAGGTTTTTCTTTTATCTTCCTTGGCGCTTCCTCTAGTTCCCTCCCGTTTCTAAGTGTAACTGCATTAATTTGAGGGTTCTTCTCTGTATCACTGGGAAGTGAGCCTGTAGGTCTAGTATTTTGGTTTGCTGCTAACTGCCCCATTTGCCTCTCAAGATTTCTGAAATCGGTCCTGAGCTGTTGATTGTCTAGTAACAACTTTTTCAGCAAGTCATTCGTACTTTCTTCCATTTGTTGGGGTGGCTTCTGAGGTTGAGTAAAATTCCCTTGAGGCCTATACTGATTCTGTTGACTTCCGCCCCATGAGAAGTTAGGATGATTCCTCCAGTTTGGGTTGTAAGTGTTCCCATATTGCGCATGTTGATTCATAGGACCTCTGTTTTGTTGTCCCACATAGTATATAGATTCAGGATTCGTGGGGCACATGTCAATCATATGACTGTCTCCGCATAGTTCGCAACAAATAGACATCTGCTGTACATGTTGCATTTGTTGTGTTGTCATTCTATTCATCTGATTTGCCAATTTTGCTATATCGGCTCTCATGGCGGAAAAGTCATCAAGCTCAATCAAACCGGCGGCCTTCTGTTTAATTACCCTTCGTGAATCCCCCTCTCCTTGCCAATTATGGTCATTAGCAGTGAAATTATTTAGCAAGAGTTGTATTTCACTATACGGTCTTGCCATGCAACTACCCCCACAAGCTGAGTCAAGATTCATCTTTGATGCTTCATCTAACCCATCAACAAAAGTGTGACCCAATACCTCATCAGTTTGACAATGATGCGGGCAGTCTCTGAGTAGTTTCTTGTATCTTTCCCAAGCTTGACGAAGTGTCTCGCCATCCCGTTGTTGGAACCCAAGAATTTGGCTCCTCAACGACTTTGTCTTCTTAGTTGGGAAAAACTTGATCAGGAATTTCCTTGCTAGATCATCCCAAGTGTGGATAGAGTTCGCGGGCTCCTTTTGCAACCATTCTTTAGCTTCCCCCAACAGTGAAAAAGGGAATAGTGTCAGCCTGACATAGTCCTTGGAGACGTTCGGATAATTGTAAGTGTCCGTGATTTCCAAGAAGTTCTGAATATGCCTCTGCGGGTCCTCATGAGATAGACCCACATATTGTCCTGTGGACTGAATCAGCTGTACCATGTACTGTTTGAGTTCAAAATGCCCAGTGATATCAGGCTTCACAATAGCCTGAGTCATATTCGCAAGATTGGGCCTTGCGGCTTCGATTACCGGACGCTCTTCATTGCCTGCCATATCTATTGGCTGTGGTTGGATTGCGATGTCCAAATCTCTTTCTATTCTCGTTCTAGCTTCGTGTTCCCTTCTCACTCTATGTAATGTTCGTTCGATTTCTGGATCAAGAGGAATGAGGTTGTTTGCACTTCTACTCCTCTGCATTCGAGAGTAAACCCTGCGTTGACACAAACCAGGCAAACTGAAAATTAAAACTTGAAAACAAATATCTAATAAAAGCTTAACTTAGTCACGTAGCTAATTTCTAAGTCCCCGGCAACGGCGCCAAAAACTTGTTGCGACCAAACACACTCACGCAAGTATACGCGGTCGTCAAGTAATAAAGTGACTAAAAGTCGGATGTCGAACCCACGAGGACTTATGATTAACTATTAACTAAATTAGACTATCCTAATTATCTAAACAAGAATTAAACCTAAAAATATTTTATTCTAAACTAATTAAATAAGAAAAATATAAATAATAAACTTTGAACAGATAAAGAGCAGATTTTAATGATATCAATGTAATGAAAACGATCTAGGGTTATGGGCTATCTAACAATCCTATTGTATTCTTCAATTGAATTGACCGACTAATTTATCTAGCTTATTGGTTGACAGGGTTAATATTGCTCATAAGAATCTGTCGAGTTCTTACTCGCCTATTCAAGCTAACCTAACGCCTATATGTCTATGGAGTTAGAATCAACAAGAACGCATTTATAATTCCTGTAAATCAACCAAGCAAGGCAATTAGGTATATGTCTATCCTAACCACGAATCCGTTCCCCGATGCCCGAGTTCAAGAACTTGCCCTACTCAATCCTATATGCAATATAGAATTCCCACTTTCGAGTTCAATTCTAGATTCGTAGATAATATTCAATTGGTGATCAAGCAATTAAATAATTAAGTGCAAGATTGAATAAATAAACTAATATGATAAATCAAGAAGTCAAAATCAATATCCGAATAACAATAGTCATGAAAGAACCACAACCCTAGAACGTGAAGTTTAGCTCCACATAGACATGGTAGCCAAACAACAAATCATATAAAGAAACATAAAAATTACTAAGTTTGGTGGGAGAAAGATGAAACTTGATGAATTCCGGCCTCCACAGCTTTGTCGTGGCTTTTTCCCCCTTCCCAATATGTTAGATAACCTAAAAGAGGCGTTTTTAGCTTATATATTGCGTACAAAAGTCGTGGGCCAAAGCTCTCCTATTCCTAGTCCAATTCGGCTTCAGGGATTGATGCTAAGGTGGATGCGACGCATCCACCTTGTCCTCTATTTCAATTTTTGCCTGCGAAGGTGGATGCGACGCATCCACCTTGTCCTCTATTTCTCAGCTTGCATGCGATGGTGGACGCGACGCATCCAGCTTCACTTCTACTTCCCAGTTTCGCACGCGATGGCGGACGCGATGGCCCAACTTCACTGCTAAGGTTGCATGCAGGATGATGTTTTCCTAGGTTGGATGCGACGCATCCAACCCTTCTTCCTCTAGCTAAACCACCTTTTCTTCATATTTTGCACTCCGAACACCTTAAATCGTCACACATAACTTAATTAGTCATCAAACCAATAATTACACCATGTTGGGTGTTTTAAAGATTAAATAACATCAAAAAGTGGTTAAAGCATGGGCAAAGTAACATCAACACATATCGAAATATGCCAAACATCATTGCCATTGAAGCAACGCTAGAAGTTAAGAACGTAAAATTGTACTAAATTTAAAAACAAAATAAAGAGACAATTGTATTTTTAATTTTATATACATTTATTTTCATAATTTGCTTAACTTGTTTTACAAAAAATAATTTTATATTCAAGAACTACGTTTGCTATAGAAAGACTACCATTAAATTAGCTGGTGTTAAATATCCCAGCAGAAACGATTAGTAGCAATCGTTTATTTTTATTCATTAAAATTTGACATTGCATTTCAATCATACGTCAAATGAACATGAATTTTTTTCCTACTTTAACAATGCTTTTTACTGAATATATATGCGGGTAATATTTTTGAAACCCAAACTGAACAGGTGGATTTTATTCATTTCCTAACAAATAAAATGTCGACTTTCAGAAATATAAATGAACCTTGATTAAGAAATTAATTTATTCTATTTAAAGAAAGTAAGTAATAGCGCTCTGAAAGTTCTAGGTAAACAATTATTGGTTCTATTTAGGTATATAGGCAAATTGAGTTTGAGTGTGAAATAAGGCTGTCCAACGGGACGGGCCGTCCTGTCTCGTCCCACTTAATTTTAAACGGGATGGGCCCATGTTAAACGGGACTCGTCCCGTTTATCCCGTCCCGCCCGTCCCGTCCCGTCCAGCGTCCCTTTTTTTTTGAATTATAGCCGTTGGGCAACGGCTATAATTGCAAAAATAGTCGTTCCCAACGGCCAAAAAGGTCATATTTGGCCCCCACCCCACCAAACACTCCCCCCCAAACTTTTAATATAATCCCTAAATTTATTAAATTACACTTTGACCCTATTTTCTACTATAAATACCCCCATCCTTCTTCATTTTTCTCACAAAAATAAATCATTCTCTCTCAAATCTCTTACATTCTATCTATATTATTCTATCGATTTTCTCGCAATCAAGTGATAAGTTTCAAGTATTTTGGCAAATTTTTGGAGCAACTTTCAAGCTTCAAATTAATTCGTCAAGTATTTGGAGCAATATTTTAGGCAATTTCTTCAAGTTTCAATGCTTAATCACGGTGCACTCGTTCCATCTCTTAATTTTAATATATATTTTTTGCGCATTATTTTAGTGCTTAGTTTTTGTATTTACTTTAAGTGTTCTATTTTCGTATTTCATTTGTGTTTTTAATTTTTGTGTTCACCTTTTTAATTTAATTTCGTATTTAAATTATGACACCTAAAAATGTATTTGGCGTATTTAAAAAAACTAGTAAAGGTGAAAGTAGTAGTAATCTTAATCCTAGTCCTAATCCTAGTCATTCTCCTATAATTAAAAAATATATAGATGAAATGACTCATGTTAATGAAACTTTATTTTTTCAGCCCCCCGCATGTTATAATATTAATTTCGGAGAACAACTAGATCATGAAACTTTACAAAGATAATTTGGCAATGATATTTTTATTGAGGAGGAAGAAAATGAGGAAGAAGAGTTAGATGAAACACCCACTAGTCCCGCAGCACAAGCTCCAACTCAAAGTCAATCTCGGTCTAGAGCTTTAACCCATGTACCACATGTAAGGGGTAAGCCTAAGGGTGAACGTCCCAAAACATCACTTATATGGGAACTTTTTAAACATGATAAAGTCAATCAACGTGCTACATGTGAAATATGTAAGCAACAATTTGCGCACACCAAAAGTGGTGGGACGGGGGTTTATCTAGGCACTTAGGTAGGGACCATAAAGATTTATGGATACAAGATAAAATAGAAGCCGGACAAATACCGGATCCTAGCACCGGTACTATCACTCCTAGTGGATCTGGCGGGGGTTCTAATATTTTACAACAACAACTTGACCCTGCTTCTGGTACTATTTTACGCCCCTATAACAAAGATAGAGATCGTGAGAACTTAGCAAAAATGGTGGATGTCTGTGGCTTACCTTTTACTTTTCCTTCTCACCCTGCTTTTTAACTTGGTTGTAAAAGATGGTATTAATTTATTTTCTGATGCTTGTAGTAAAGTACAACATGCTTGCGGCTATATTTTTCGTGCTAATAAAGCTAGTAGAATCCGTGAATTTGCTCAACAATGTGCTAGTGCTAACCTTCCATATAGAAAAGTTCCAAAAGATGTTTGTACTAGGTGGAATTCTACTTATGAAATGCTTAAAGTTGCTTATGATTATCGGGTGCCTATACAAAAGGTATTTAATATGCATAATGGTATCCCCGCTGATCAAATTGTTGATTCTGATTGGGATCAGATCAAAGAGCTTACTAAATTTTTAGAAAAAATTTATTATGCTATAAAATAATTTTCTGGTATATATTATCCTACTATTACACAAATATTATGGTATATTTGTGGAATTTCTATTGTATTTGGTAAGTATAAAACTAATCCAACTTATGCACCGGCCATTAATGAAATGATTGCAAAATTTTAAAAGTTTTTTTTTTCTATTCCCCAAGTTTATTTAATTTCTACTATACTTAACCCATCTTTAAAATTAAGAGGTGCAAAGGGACTTGTTCGTAAAATTTATGAGAATTTAGCAATTCAAGAAAATGAACAACCATCTCTCGAAGAATGCCAAGCTTATATATATACTTATGTTAGATCAATGTTTGATAAATATAAATCTATGGAAACAAGAGGTGGTGAAACTGCTCCTTCTACTTCTAAGTCTAGAGTAGAAGTTCTATGGGAAGATATGGATGATATAACAGGTTTTGATTCCTCTATTGATGATGAACTTGATTCTTATCTTAATCAAGGATTGGAAAGTATTAAAAACGAAGAAGGCAACGAACAACTTTTGGCATGGTGGAGGGAGCGTGGGAAGGCTTTTCCAACACCTTCAATAATGGCCCGAGATATCCATGCTATTCAAGCATCATTAGTAGCATCGGAGAGTGCTTTTAGCGCGGTAAGATTTCAAATCGGAGATCATAAACATTCATTAGCAGAGGACAACCTAGAGATTTCTGTATCATTCAGAGATTGGATTAATTCAGAAAGAAGAAATCTTGGCTTTTAACCACTAGGAAAGAAGAAGAATACAATGAGATACTTAGCATTGGGAGCGATGACGGCATGGAACTCATGGAACATCAGTCAACATTGCCAATTCCAGAACAATGTCCGAGAGAAATTATAGATAAGTTACAACGAAGTTATATAGGAGCTTACAAATATTAGTATGATAATTTGTAATTGTCTACTAAGAGGCCTAGTTCAAACAGAACCCTTCCTAGAAGGTGGCTGCGTAGATTAGGTGCTCTTCAAAAGAATTATATTTGTATGTGAGATTTGAAAGTTCTATTAATAAAATAAAAGGCTCTAAGCGTTGAATTCTTTTTATGAATTGTCTTACACTCTTACTTAGTTACTTTATGGCTTGAAATTATATTAAATAAATTATAACTCTATTGTAAATTTATAATTACTAGAATATTTCATTACAAGTCTTTTGTTTTAATATTTTATAATTCTTTACTTAGTTTCCTAATTTCTGTTTAATTTTTAAATTGATTAAATAAGTCAAAAAACTAGATGTTGCAAACTTTAAAAACTTAGTCATTGTCAAAAGAATATCCGTTGCCAAACTCAATGCTTAAATAATTTTTTTTTAAAACGGCACTTAAGGCCCGTGAACCCGTCCCGTCCCGTCTCATCCTGTTTGTTAGCGATACGGGATGGGCCTATCGTTTCGTCCCGGCCCGGCTAAATGTCGTACTGTCCCGTTTCGTCCCTTCCCGTCCCGTCTCGTTGGATAGCCATACTGAAATACGGGAATGTAGTGGGCCAGCATGGTCAGATAAGTGATAACCTCAAAAGAAAAGTGGGCCCACTGGTGTAATGATGTAATAAAGTTGCAATAACTCATCTCAAACCAGAAGGGTACATTAGTCAACATACATTATATATATATATATATATATGAAGCCTTTAGGTACAACAACAGCGAAGCATATATATTACAAACTACCAAACATACCCTCGTGATGAAAGACATGTTGACCGAGAGCTCTGTGCTATTCCCTCTTATAAGAAGTATATAGGAATGTATCAAAAGTATTTTTTAAATTCAAAATTTTTTGTGCAGAATCAAATAACGTTACATAAAATGAGACAAATAGAATTATATTTATCGTACTTTCTTAAGTTACATGCATGATCTTAAAATAGATAATTAAGATAAATTTTAAAACACTTAAAAGCTTTTTACAAAATATTATTTCACTCCTTTCTAGTAATTCTCTATAGTACATTGGAATTATATTCCAATCCTACACAGGTAGATTTGAATGAATAATCTAAAAAATATGGTAAGTTACCAATCCGCTATAACGATTAAGTGTCGTACGTAATGAACCTTCGTTTTCTACTGATAGTGACTTTCCTCAGAAAAAGAAAAGAAACTAATTGACATTAATGCCGCCATTTCTAAGTTTATCCTATGATGGGGATACATATATAACAAGACATGTATGGTTTCAAGGTAGGAGCTGGAAAATGCCAATCCTATTATTACGAGATATGCTTAACTTCTTGTGTATAATTTTGTCATTAAGGACCCAAACAAGTTATTTTTTCGGTATAATCCGATATTAACATATTTCACCGGCACTTGAAAATAACTATTTATTTTTTTACCATCAAAGGTTGTGATGAGATGATGCACACTCATTCATTCTTAATCAGATATTTTCAAAGTTCAATCAGACAAAATAAAAAATCGCAATTGATATGGAGCTAATGCTTTGTCCTAAGACTTTTGAGTTCGAAAACGGGTACATAACACGTGATTGGGAAGAAAAAATCTAACTAAACAAATCTTGAAATCCAAAAATATCGACGCCTATCTTGAAAAGTTAGTTTGAAATTGAATGAAGTTGTTTATAATTAGAAAGAAATGAATCAATTCTTAAATGAAATTGCCCATTCCTTTTCAAGAACGTGTACAATCTATGTCAATTGTCAAACTCCTCAACTAATTATCACATACTTTTAAATAATATTGGGGCCAGCTCAAACTTAAGGTGCCAATATTGCAACTCTTATATAAATTTTTTGAAGGTAATGAATTGCTCAATCCTACAAAATTACTAAAAGAACCAAAGCTAGCTTGACCAAAAAGAAAAAAAAACCTCCAACCCGCAATGAATTTACTTGAATATTCCCCTCTTCTATTGATAATTTTTGGTTTCACTTATTTTATTGTATGGTACCTCCGACATAGATGGACAAAAACATCGTCAGAACCAACAAATTGGCCATTCATTCGGATGTTACCTGCAGTTATTATGAATCTTCATCGTATCCATGAATATATGACTGAGGTTCTTATAGATGTTGGCGGCACTTATGAGTTCGAAGGTCCTATGTTTGCCAACTTGGACATGTTCGTTACTTGTGATTCTGCAAATATTCATCATATATTTAGTAAAAATTTCTCAAACTATCCAAAGGGACCCGAATTTCGTAAGATATTTGATATCTTGGGAAATGGGATCTTTAATGTTGATCATGAATTATGGGAGATTCATAGGAAAACCACCTTGTCCATAATGAGCCATGCAAAGTTTCAAACTTTGTTAGAGAGGAATTTGTGGGACACTGTCGAAAAAGGGCTTCGACCAATTCTTGATGCTTTTACTGAACAAGACAAAACATTAGATTTACAAGACGTTTTGCAAAGGTTCACTTTTGATTCTATCACCAAGTTGTTACTTGATCATGATCCGAGAAGCTTGTCCATTGACTTACCTTATTTGCCATATGAAAAGGCATTTGGCGATGCTCTTGATGCTCTTTTACACCGACATATAACGCCAGAAAATTGTTGGAAATTGCAAAAATGGCTTCAAATTGGTAAAGAGAAGAAGCTCACTCAAGCATGGGAGTCTTTTGATCAGTTCATATATCCTTGCATTTCACAAAAGCTAGAGGAGTTGATGAAGAAAACCATCAAAGATGAGGAAAGTTTTACATTTTTAACTGCCTATATTAGAATGTACAATCTATGGAACAAAGGAGATTTGGGTACTTTACAAAAATTTCTCAGGGACACTTTCTTGAATTTAATGTTTGCTGGGAGAGACACAACAGGTGCAGCTCTCACTTGGTTTTTCTGGCTCTTGGCTAAAAATCCCTTAGTCGAGACAAAGATTAGAGAAGAGATTCAGCAACAACTGCATCTGAAAAAAGATGAAAACCTCAAGTTTTTCAACAAAGAAGAAACACGAAAATTGGTCTATCTACATGCTGCCTTTTGTGAAACTCTTAGGTTCTTTCCATCAGTTTCCTTAGAGCACAAAGTCCCACTTGAACATGACATCCTTCCTAGCGGTCACCGTGTTACTCCAAAAACGAGAATGATTATACCATTCTATTCAATGGGGAGAATGGAGACTATATGGGGGAAAGATTGCTTAGAATTCAAACCTGAGAGATGGATCTCAGAACGAGGAGGGATTAAACATGAGCCATCTTTCAAATTTCCAGCGTTTAATGCGGGTCCAAGAACTTGTATAGGAAAAGAAATGGCATTTGTTCAGATGAAAATAGTGGCAGCCATCATCCTATACAATTATGATATCCAATTAGTGGAAGCTCAAAATAGCTCTCCCACTACTTCTATTATCATGCAAATGAAACATGGTCTGATGGTTAGGGTCGTCAAGAGGGCATAGCACATATATGCATGTGTTGGAATACTTATGAAGATGTGTTTTGCTTGATGGAATCAATCAACCACTTCAGTTGAATCATATTTTAGCTCTTTTAGAAAATCCAAATAATGTTGTTTTCTTTCTTTAATGATCTTCTTTGAGGTTTTTTTTTTATCCAGCAATATGATTGAAGTTTGTTTAGCCTAAAATATGCCCACGTTTAAGCTACAAGAACGGCAGAGGAGTACCAATCTTTTGTTTTAGTCAAACGTCTCAAGGTATAAAATCTTGTCTTGATTTTATAGTCATCTAGTTTTGGAAAGATGACCAATTAACTTGCTAAATTTATATACAGATTGAATTCTTTGACGCAGAGAAAGCAATATCTTCTTCTTCTTCTTCTTCTGTGGTCCATATCATATTTACAGTTCCTAAAATTAGACTTATCACGAGCTAAATACTCTACAAACTAGGATGTCTCGTGAAAACATTTTTTAAACTGAATTTATATGCTTAAGGAATTATTATTCCTTCTTTTTTGGTATTCATTAGGCAGGTGGGATTTGGGAAAGCTAAATTGAAGAGGATATATATTTATGTTACACTTTAATACCTCTCTACTCTTAAAGGGCAAAAAACTTGAAGTAGACAAAGTTATGAAACTTGCTTTATCATGGACTTCTGCCTACATTGTATAATTTCTTAATTTTTTAAATGATTTATGTGAAGGCAGTCAGGTGATTTTGAAAGTAACCTCTAGTGATGTACTTCTTTTATATAATTTTAGATATGTATATTTTATTAAAGAGAAACTTCTCTTTTATTTTTTAGGACTCTTTTTGGGCTGTGAGGAGTACAAGTTCGTGACACTTTAATTTAGTCGATTTATTTTTAAAAAAATGGTAAAATTTGCCTGTCTACTATTTGAAAAGACATAGCTGTCCCTAACGTTATAAAAATGGTCCAAAATTGTCCCTCGTCCGTTAATCATCTTCAAGAAAAATATGGATTTGTGGGTGCTGAGATTAAAATTGCAGAGGGACAATAGAGTTTGACGCAAGGGAGTTATTGTTTTATGTGGAAATTACGTTTTTGTTTTTATTTTAGAGAAATCGAAGATGAATAAAGGGGTTATGGTGAGTTGCTGAAAAATGGTGGAGGTGCTGATGATTCTGAATAGGGTAAGAAGACGAATAAAGGGGAAGAGAACTATTTGGGCACTACTAAAAAAAAGGAAAAATCGACCGTCAAAACAGACCGATGGTGGTCGGTAATTGGCAAAAATCGACCGAAAATCGGCCGATTCGTGGCGGTCGGTAATCGTAAGGTCGGTAGAGCTAACCGACTAACTTTGGTCGGTATTTTCCGACCTATTTCGGTCGGTCAATTAAATTCCAAAAAAGAAAAAATTGCCAAAAAAACCGACGGTATTTTAATTATGTAATTAAAATCTTCACCATCTGAAAATTGAGTCGGGGTCTGTACTGTGGTAGGATACTATTCTACCACTAGATCATTGGTGCATTTGTTTTAAGATAATCTTTTATTTTATTTATATTCTTTAATTGCATTTTTGTGCGAAAATAACTCACCGATGTTCGATTTTATTCAAAAATAAAATTACCGACCGAATTCGATTGGTTATCGTGATTTGATCATCATTAGGTGGTGAGAAAGCACGCCTTATGACGAATGGGGGGTATTACGCCCGATCAAGACAACAATCTGCCCTCTAATAGAGGGTGCTATGGAAGAAATTAGGCACTGAACTAAGGTTTAATAGTGCTTAAAATGACCATAAGAATTAAGCGACCGATTTCGGTCCGTTTTTCTAATATTAATTTTAATTTATTTTAAATAAAAAACTGACCAAAGTTGGTCGGTTTATTGAAAATTTTAGTTTCGCGGGACGCAAAAATAGTTTTCCGCATTTTTGCGCCAAAGAAAACTGACCAGAGTTGGTCGGTTTTGTAAAAAAAAAGAATTTTTTTTTTTAAAAAAAACCGACCGCCTTCAGTCGGTTTTTCGGCCAACCAAAATCGGTCGGTCAATCGTGGTCGGTTTTTCCGAATTTCTAGTAGTGGGGGAAAGGGTGGCAGCCACATGAGATGGTATTAGCCATGATGGAGGAGATTATGTTAGGGATATAATAGATATGCCTTAGATCCAGTCTCATATTTGATGATTTGAACATATTTTTATGAACGTTATTTGATATAAAAATATATGGCATCTGATATTCTTTTATCATTATTATTATTAATTGTTTGATTAACTTGATAAGGTCCTTGTTTAAATTTTGAGACTTGACATTGTGAAGGAGATCATGATAATGAGAGTGGAGTTTCTTAAAATTTAATCTAAATTTGTTCTTGATCAAAGAATTATTAATTTGGACATTAGTAATCTGGTTAAATCAATATTTATGTGATCGTCTTTATTGGATAAAGATTAGTTGATCTCATTAACTAAATCACATAGATAGATGCATATAGAGATATGATCATTGAACCGACGTATTGGATAATTCCTAATGGTTAGAAATACCATAAATTGTCAATAGGATATTCTTTTGAAAAATGTGATGTAAGAGTTTCCTTTGACCTGAGACCGTTATAGTAATTAACAAGTCATTTATTGTGCTTTGATACTAGACACATATGGCCCTAGGGCGATAATAGAAAGGATATTGGGTACGATTAAATACTTGTAGAATTAGTGATTGATCAAGATGGAATCTGTCAACTCTTGCTAATGAGTTTAAGCTCCATGTTGTCATGAATTATAAACGACCAAATTAAGACATTGGCCAGGGCAATTAAATGAAAGAAGAAAAGAGTTTCTTATATTTGACATGAACACATAGTTGATCGCCTATTAGGATTTGACAGTTAAACCATATCCTAAGTGTCACGACCCAAAATCCATTAAAGGTCGTGATGGCGCCGGACACCGCTGTCAGGCAAGCCAAAAATAAATATTGATTTGGTTCTCATTTTAATATTTTTGAAATCATATTTCCTTCAATTAAATAGTAAAATATGAAATTTATAGAGTAATTAATAATATTTTTAACAATTCAATACAGAGCAACCCATAATCACCCCAAACCTCAGTGTTACAAGTGCATGAGCATCAACTAGGAACGTAAAAATAAAATATAACATCTGTCCGGAATACAAAATTGGACAGGAGAAATATAAATACTCTAAAGGAGACTCTACCGGATGTAAGTCGTAATATGGAATGCAGCTCACGTAAGTCCCCGCATGCATACATGCCTATGCTCTCACAAGACCGCTAGTCACATATGTACCTACATAAAAATATGCAGCAAGTGTAGTATGAGTACGTAATCAACATGTACCTAGTAAGTATCTAGCCTAACCCCGGAGGAGTAGTGACGAGGGATCGACATCGACACTTATTAGTGGTCCAATAATATCATGTACAATGAAGATGTAAGTAAATATGAGGTAGAGTAAATAAATGAGATAAACAAGAATAAATCACGTGGTACAAATACCCGTTTTTACGAGGAACTCGGGCTCTTCATTAGAAATTTCCTCCTTAACGGGAGCATATATATCTATATATATATATATATATTGGATCTCATCAGAAATATATATATATATATATATATATATATATAGTGGATCTCATCAGATAAGTTGTCATAACTCAAATAGGGAAAACTCACAAATACATTGGCTTCTCGCTAAAGATTACGCATGATTCCATGAGGATATGATATAGGAAATGCCGAGGCGTACGACCCAATCCAACATAAAATTTAAACTGTGCATTGAAAAGGGTCGAACGGCGCGAACCATAGATGCATCTATTAAACTGCCAAGGCGAACGACCTGCTCCCATGAGAGTGTGGTACATAAATCCTGCCGAGGCGAATGGCCCAATTCCATTAGAATAAGAAGTACATAATCCTGCCGAGGCAAACAGCTCGATCCCATTAGAATAAGAAGCTTTGACGGGTCCTTGAACCCACTCACGAATAAACGTGTGAGTCGTAATTTCTTTTACAAAAGAAAAACTTTCAACGAAACATGTATTTCACGGAAGCATTTCGTAAGAGGAGTAAAATTATTCGGTGACAAATTATGAACTCGTGGAGTCTCTACAATAGCAAGTCTAGTCTTGTAACGACCCGGTCGGTCGTTTTGAGAATTAAGTCTCGTCTAGCGGCATAAGGCCCTGAGCAGCTTCGTATTATGTGCTTTGACTTGCGTGCGTGGTTGAATTCAATTATCGCGTGATTCAAAGTGATTTGGGATACTTAGTCCCTAAATAAGAACTTAAGTCTTAGAATTTGGACCGTAGTCGGAACTGTGTGAAGACGGGTCCGGAATAGAATTTTATCGACTCTGTTAGCTCCATTGAGTGATTTTAAGCTTAGGAGCGCGTCCAGAATGTGTTTTGGACGTCTGTAGTAGATTTAGGCTTGAATTGGCGAAAGTTAGATTTTCGGTGATTTTGGCCGATAGTGGAAATTTTGATATCGAGCTTGGAATGGATTTCCGAAAGTGGCTGTAGGTTCGTAGCGTCATTTGTGACATGTGTGAAATATTTGAGGTCATTCGGACGTGGTTTGATAGGTTTCGGCATCGGTTGTAGGAATTTAAAGTTTCAAGTTCTTTAAGTTTGAATTGGAAGGTGATTAGTGATTTTAGCATTAGTTGATGTGATTTTGAGGACTCGACTAAGTTTGTATGGTATTTTAGGAATGGTTAGTATGTTTGGTTGAGGTCCCGGGGGCCTCAGGTCCCGGGGGCTCGGATGAGTTTCGAGTGCTTAACGGATCAAAAGTTGGATTTGTGTTGCTGCCGAAGTCTTCAGGCATCTGTCATTTTCGCACCTGCGGTGGAGAGACCGCAGGTACGTGATCGCACATGCGGGGAGGCAAGCGCAAAAGCGGAAAAATGGAAGAGTGCCAGGGTTCGCACGTGCGAGGTGAATTTCGCATCTGCGATGCCCGCAGATGCGTTAGGGTCACGCAGGCGCGGAGGATATCGCAGAAGCGGACAATAGTCCGCAGGCGCACACTCGTAGGTGCGGCCCTTTTTCCGCAGAAGCGGACCCAGCCCTCTTAAGTCATTTCCGCACCTGCGAAGGAAATTCCGCAGGTGCGACCCAAGATCCGCAGATATGGAATAACTGGGCAGAAAAGGGGCAGATTCGAGGGTTTGAAGTTCACTTCACAAATTTGATTGAGAGCTCGGTAGAAGGTGGAATTTGGAGATATTTTCGGAGGAAGTTTTTGGGTAATGATTCTTAACTCCCTTATGGTTATATTCCACTAATCTATGCTAGAATTCATCGTTTAAATTCGTATTTGGGGTGAAAAATTGAGAAAAGTTCTTAGGCGGAATTTTGGGGTTTTGATCGAGATTTTGGTGTCGGATTTTAGTAAATTCGATATGGTTATACTCGTGAGTGAATGAGCTTTCATATTTTATGACTTTTACCTGATTTCAAGACGTGGGCCCGTGTCGACTTTATAGGCCGAATTTCGGATTTTTTGTTAAAGTATTGATTTAATTAATTAGATGAGTCTATTATTCGACTTAATCAAAGATTTTACCTCTTCTTCGTGGTGCTATATTTTTTATAACTGCTTATCTTTAATTGAAATCATTATTTTCTCATCCTATAATTGTTTGGTCTTAATTGGAGTTATGATTATCTTCCGCTGCTTATCCTTACTTGAATTGTTGAATTTTCCTCGTAATTGCTCAACCTCAAAATGAGTTTAGATAACCTATATCTTAGTTGACTTGCCATTATTTGGAACTATTTGACTCGTGTTGGCTTCTTATTGTTGACTTGAATATTGTGGAGTTGTTGCTACATTTTTGTTTTGTTTTCCCTTGTTAAGTTGTTCTCCTTGTGCCTAGCATTCTTTACTGTGGTTATTCCTTGTGAATGAGTTCTATTGTTTTTGTGATTAAATTCTTGAGTTGATTTGCTCGTCGTACCTTGCATTTCTGTCATTGTTGCTTTTGTACTCGTTGTAGTGATGTACGAGGTTTCTGTCGTATTATAGTTGTTATCTCTGTTGTTTGCGCTGCATATATGAATTGGGACTACAGACGTATTCCGGAAGATCCCCAGCACTACATATTTAAATTGGGACTACAGATGTATTCCAGGAGATCCCCCAGCACTGCATATTTATTTTGGGACCACAGACGTATTCCGGTAGATCCCTCAGTACTGCATATTTAAATTGGGACTACGGATGTATTCCGGGAGATCTCCCAGCACTGCATATTTAAATTGGGACTACGGACATATTCCGGGAGATCTCTCTATCTTGCATAATTAATTCGGGACGACGGAACGGTTTCCCAGTAGATTTCCCCTGTGGTTATATCTGTATTCGAAGCTGCTAATCTTTCATGCTTAGGTGTCACAGGGTGACTTATACTCGAAGGATATTACTTGAAGAGTTTATATTTAAAAAGTATTTATCTTGAAGGAACTATGTTTGAAGATATTTATTTGAAAGGGTTATACTTGAAAAGTATTTATCATGAAAGAACTATGTTTGAAGGCTAATTATTTGAAAAGTTTATATTTGAAAGGTTTTATCTTGAAAGAACTATGTTTGAAAGATATTTATTTGAAGGAAGTATATTTCAAAAATAATTTCTTATTGGAAAGGATTATATTCTAAAGACCCCAATTTAAAAACTTACGGGTGAAACTTTACACTTGAAGGATTTGACTAATTTATTGGGGTTGTTGGCTGAGACCTGATGTGAAAACTATTGCAGCTGCTGAGTTACTACTTGCCTTTACTGTATTGTGATTTATGGATTTGGATTGTGTTTTCGTTCATTCTTCTATGTGTTATTCTGGTGTTCCGCTGTTACTTCCTATTTTTCCTTCCTTATTGAAGTTGCTATGTCGTTAGCCATATCGCGGGGTCCTTAGATAGATGTCATGTTCTGCCATCCCTATACTTATGCTTGTTGAATTTATTAGACCAGGGGGTGTCTTGACTCGTCCTCGTCACTACTTCACCGAGGTTAGTCTTGATACTTACTGGGAACCGTTGTGGTGTGCTCATGCTACTCTTCTGTACATTTTTTTGTGCAGATCTAGGTAATTTTTCGTTAGCTATCTGTGTGGACTGTTGTTGCGGAGACTCAAGGTAAACCTGTCGCTGCGTTCGCAGGCTTCGGAGTCACCTTCAACTTTTCGTTTTGCACTGTTTATTCTTATTTCTAGACAGTTGTATTTAGAAGTTTTCTAGTAAACACTCTTTAGAGCTTATGACTTGTACTACCAGTTTTGGGAACTATAAGAGATTCTATTTAAATAATGCTGTTGTTTTAATTATTGTTAGGCTTACCTAGTCCTTAAGACTAGGTGCCATCACGATACCCAAACGGAGGAGAAATTGGGTCGTGACAAGTTGGTATTAGAGCCCTAGGTTCATAGGTGCTATGAGTCATAAGCGAGTTTAGTAGAGTCTTGCGGATCGGTACGGAGATGTCTGTACTTATGTTCGAGAGGTTACAGAACTATTAGGACAATTTCACTTCCTTCATTCCTATCGTGCGAGTTCATTGATCTTGAAGTTTGAAATTTACCAGTCCATTTTCTCACAAATGGCGAGGACACGAGCTGTGGTTCCTGATGATGTTACTCCCGGAGTATATGCCGCTATGGTCAGAGGCAGAGGCCGATGAGGAGCATGTGCCGTAGCTAGGGCACCTACCAGAGGAGCAGTTGGGGAGCCGTTAGTAGTTCCAGTTGGGGGCAAGAACTGGAGGCGCCTGCTATTACCCCCGGACTTCAGGAGGCTTTAGTACAGTTCCTGAGCATGTTTGGTATATTGGCTCAGGAGGGGATATTCTGGTTGCACCAGTTACTTCACAGATCGGGGAAGGAGCCCAGACTCCCGCCGCCCACACTCCAGAGCAGCGAGTTCACGTTGGTCAGGTTCCAGGTGTCATGGTAACACAGGCCGTGGTTCCAGTTTAGCTTATGGTCAAAGCAGCAACATCCGAGGAAGGGCAGCTTAGATATGCAAGGTTCAAGAGGTATAACCCTCCTACATTTAGCGGTTTGGCTTCAGAGAGTGCACGAGGTTTTCTGGAGGAGTGCCATAACATCCTCTGCACTATTGATATTGTTGAGATGAGTGGGGTTGCTTTCACTACATTCCAGCTTAAGGGAGCGGCTTATCAGTGGTGGCGGGCATATGAGATGGGTAGCCCAACCGAGTTAGCTTCACTTACATGGGTTCAGTTTTTATAGATGTTCCTGAGAGAGTTTGTACCTCAGTCCCGTCGAGATGCATGGTGCGCGGAGTTCGAGCAGCTGCGCTAGGGCACTATGTTAGTGTAGAGTATGCCGTGAGATTCAGTGATTTGGCCAGGCATGCACCTGTTTTGGTCGCCACAGTTAGAAAGTGTGTCTGTAGATTCATTGAGGGACTCAGGCATGATATTCAGTTCAGTATGGCTAGGGAGTTAGAGTCAGATATTTCGTTTTAGCAGGTGGTAATGATCGCTCCCCGTATAGAGGACATGCGGGGCCATGAGAGAGAGTACATGCGAGATCAGGAGAGAGAGGACAGGGAGGTGAGGAGGCCTCGTAGACCGGAGAGATCTACTGGTCCTTATTTTAGAGGCAGGGTACGACATGGTAGAGGTTTTGTGGGTCAGCCAGTTCGGTTTGCACTTCAGGCTTCGCATAGTATGTCAGGTACTCATGGGTCTCAGAGTACCCGTACCGCACAGTTCCCATAACCACGTTAGCAGAAAGGTTGCTTAGAGTGTGGAGATACCAGCCATAGGGTGAGAGATTGTCCTAGATTCCGGACATGTGTGTCACAACAGAGTATTCAGGAGAGTAGAGGGTGCCCACGAGGGGAAGGCCCGACCCGTTGATGTGTTTCATATAATAGGCTTGAGGCCACTGTGCCAGATGATGTCATACAAGTATGCTTTTGATTTGTTACAGAGGGGCACCATTCGTATTTTGATTCGGTTCTGCTTATCGGGGCAAGTTCCCCTATTTGTTGTCCCACTTATGGGTGAGTTCATGACTTAGTACTATATTTAGGTGTTTACCACTGTTGGGAGACTCTATGAGTGGTAGCCCGTGTCTATCATTTGTTTCTATTCATTATCGAAAGTTTCAAGACTAGAAGTGAATTCATGTTATCCATTATGGCAGGTTTGATGTGATTCTTGAGTAAATTGGTTACGATTTGTAATTTGATACTCTACCGAGGTGAGGGTTTAGTAAGTGTTGTGATTTTATTAGAAGAATTGAATTAGTGAAAGATTTCCATTGGTATGATATGTATTCGACTTGTGATTCAGAGTTGAGGGTAAGACCCTCGTGATTCCAGGTGATTTGATATGTTTGAGCCGGGCTGCGTGCCGCGGTGGAAGTTATATCAAGATGAGATTCTTGTGATTTGTTCAAATACTTTGATTTTTCCTATTGAAAATTGATTTGTAGTATGGTACTGTTAGAGAGTTGTGCCTGTCAGGCTTGTTTGATATTTCTCTTATGTGTTTCTCTTTACGTATTCAGTCATTCTCGTTATGTGCTTCTTGAGTTTTTGCTTGTGGGGTGTGTGCCCGGTGGTGTTAGTTGTGACTTGTTGATTCGGGTGTATAGTTAATAGGTCTTCATGTTTTTTTGCATCGTTGTTAGTGTTGTGGAGGTTGAAACATGGTTCTAACGGATATGAGGCTAATTGCCGGTGATGGTTTTGATTTCGGGCAGCTATTGTGATCAGAAATGTTATTTTGGGCCTATGTGTGGTGTGTCTTGTTGTGAGGTCGTACCTTGTGGGTGTAGGCATTAGTTGTTACAACTGGTTGAGACTGATATAAATATAGAATCGGGTCTTTTGAAGACAAATGAAAGTTGAGAATATTTTACTCTAAGGCTTATCGGTGTTGATAGAAAGGATAAATTACAGTTGGGATGGTATCGTTAGTCTTATGTGGATTGGGGTGACGTGAGGTCCCCCGCGGGTGTATGTTGAATATGTGCTTTTGGTGATTGAAGACTTCAAGACGATTCTTAGCACGTTCGAGGACGAACGTTTGTTTAAGAGGGGAAGGATGTAACGACCCGGCCGGTCGTTTTGAGAATTTAAGTCCCGTCCTGTCCCAAATTAGAGCTTAAGTCTTAGAATTTGGACCGTAGTCGGAACTATGTGAAGACGGATCCGGAATGGAATTCTGTCAACTTCGTTAGCTCCGTTGAGTGATTTTGAGCTTAGGAGCGTGTCCAGAATGTGTTTTGGAGGTCTGCAGTAGATTTAGGCTTGAATTGGCGAAAGTTAGATATTCGGTGATTTCGGCTGATAGTGGAAATTTTGATATCAAGCTCGGAATGGATTTCCGAAAGTGGATGTGGGTTCGTAGTGTCATTTGTGACCTGTGTGCAAAATTTGAGGTCATTCGGACGTGGTTTGATAGGTATCGACATCAGTTGTAGGAATTTAAAGTTTCAAGTTCTTTAAGTTTGAATTGGAAGGTGATTCATGATTTTAGCATTAGTCGATGTGATTTGAGGGCTCAACTAAGTTTGTATGGTGTTTTAAGATTGGTTCGTATGTTTGGTTGAGGTCCCGGGGGGGCTCGAGTGAGTTTCGAGTGCGTAACGGATCAAAAGCTGGATTTGTGTTGCTGCTAAAGTCTTCAGGCATCTGTCATTTTTTGCACCTGCGGTGGAGAGACCGTAGGTGCGTGATCGCACATGCGGGGAGGCAAGCGCAGAAGTGGAGAAATGGAAGAGTGCCAGGGGTCGCAGGTGCAAGTTGAATTCCGCATCTGCGATGCCCGCAGATGCATTAGGGTCACGCAGGGGCGGAGGAGATCGCAGAAGCGGACAATAGTCCGCAGGCGCGCAGTCGCAGGTGCGGCCTTTTTTCCGCAGAAGCGGACCTAGCCCTCTTAAGTCATTTCCGCACCTGTGAAGGAAATTCTGCAGGTGCGGCATCGCAGGTGCGGCGTCGCAGGTGCGACCCAAGGTTCGCAGATGCATAATAACTGGGCAATAAAGGGGCAGATTCGAGGGTTTGAAGTTCACTTCACAAATTTGATTGAGAGCTCGGTAGAAGGCGGAATTTGGAGAGATTTTCGGAGGAAGTTTTTGGGTAATGATTCGTAACTCCCTTATGGTTATATTCCACTAATCTATGCTAAAATTCATCGTTTAAATTAGGATTTGGGGTGAAAATTTGAGAAAAGTTCTAAGGCCGAATTTTGGGGTTTTGATCGAGATTTTGGTGTCGGATTTTACTAAATTCGATATGGTTAGACTCGTGAGTGAATGAGAATTTTGGAATTTTTGTTAAAGTATTGATTTAATTAATTAGATGAGTCTATTATGATTATAAATATGATATGTAATTGCTTTTGTCTAGATTTGGGCCATTCAGAGCCGGATATTCGTGGAAAGGGCATTCTTACGGATTGATTGAGCTTGACTCGAGGTAAGTATCTTGCCTAACCTTGTGTGGGGGAACTACCCCTTACGATTTGAGTCATCTATGGTGATTGTAGTCTGTGTACGCGAGGTGACGAGTGTATTTTCGGATTTATTTGTGGAAAGTTGGCCTTTTAGGGTTCTTATGTCCTTATATTCACTATGTATGATGTTGTTTTTGATACGTTTGAATTCGTATTTGCTAGTTTCCCCTCTACATGCTTTGATTAGAGATAATTGCTTTAGGATTCACTCTTACTGTCTATTTGACCCTTATGTGACGTAACCAAAGATTTTACCTCTTCTATCGTGGTGCTATATTTTTCATAACTGCTTATCCTTAATTGAAATCATTATTTTCTCATCCTATAATTGTTTAGTCTTAATTGGAGTTATGATTATCTTCCGTTTCTTATCCTTACTTGAATTGTTGAATTTTCCTCGTAATTGCTCAACCTCAAAAGGAGTTTAGATAACCTATATCTTAGTTGACTTGCCATTATTTGGAACTATTTGATTCGTGTTGGCTTCTTATTGTTGACTTGAATATTGTGGAATTGTTACTATATTTTTTATTTGTTTTCCCTTGTTAAGTTGTTCTCCTTGTGCCTAGAATTCTTTACTATGGTTATTCCTTGTGAATGAGTTCTACCGTTCTTGTGATTTAAATTCTTGAGTTGATTTGCTCGTCGTACCTTGCATTTCTGTCATTGTTGCTTTTGTACTCGTTGTGGTGATGTACGAGGTTTCTATCTTGTTATAGTTGTTATCTCTGTTGTTTGCGCTGCATATTTAAATTGGGACTACGGACGTATTCCGGGAGATCCCCCAGCATTGCATATTTAAATTGGGACTACGGACGTATTCCGGGAGATCCCCCTGCACTGCATATTTATTTTGGGACTACGAACGTATTCCGGGAGATCCCCCAGCACCACATATTGAAATTGGGACTACGGACGTATTTCGGGAGATCCCCCAGCACTGCCTATTTAAATTGGGATTTCGGATGTATTCCGGGAGATCCCCCTGCCTTGCATAATTAATTTGGGACTACGGGACGGTATCCCGGTAGATTTCCCTGTGGTTGTATATGTATTCGGAGCTGCTAATCTTCCATTCTTAGGTGTTATAGGGTGACTTATACTCGAAGGATATTACTTGAAGAGTTTATATTTGAAAAGTATTTATCTTGAAGGAACTATGTTTGAAGATATTTATTTGAAAGGGTTATACTTGAAAAGTATTTATCATGAAAGAACTATGTTTGAAGGCTAATTATTTGAAAAGTTTATATTTGAAAGGTTTTATCTTGAAAGAACTATGTTTGAAAGATATTTATTTGAAGGAAGTATATTTCAAAAATAATTTCTTATTGGAAAGGATTATATTCTAAAGACCCCAATTTAAAAACTTACGGGTGAAAGTTTACACTTGAAGGATTTGACTAATTTATTGGGGTTGTTGGCTGAGACCTGATGTGAAAACTATTACAGTTGCTGAGTTACTACTTGCCTTTACTGTATTGTGATTTATGGATTTGGGTTGTGTTTTCGTTCATTCTTCTGTGTCTTATTCTGGTGTTCTGCTGTTACTTCCTGTTTTTCCTTCCTTATTGAAGTTGCTATGTCGTTAGCCATATCGCGGGGTCCTTAGATAGATGTCATGTTCTGCCATCCCTATACTTATGCTTGTTCAATTTATTAGACCAGTGGGTGTCTTGACTAGTCCTCGTCACTACTTCACCGAGATTAGTCTTGATATTTACTGGGCACCGATGTGGTGTGCTCATGCTACTCTTCTGCACATTGTTTTGTGCAGATCCAGGTAATTGTTCGTTAGCTAGCTGTGTGGACTGTTGTTGCGGAGACTCAAGGTAAACATGTCGCTGCGTTCGCAGGCTTCGGAGTCACCTTCAACTTTTTATTTTGCACTGTTTATTCTTATTTCTGGACAGTTGTATTTAGAAGTTTTCTAGCAAACACTCTATAGAGCTTATGACTTGTACTACCCGTTTTGGGAACTATAAGAGATTCTATTTAAATAATGCTTTTGTTTTAATTATTATTAGGCTTATCTAGTCCTTAAGACTAGGTGCCATCATGATACCCAAACAGAGGGAAAATTGGGTTGTGACAAGTCTCAAGTACCCAAAGGAATTTAATAGGCGAGAGACTGCTCCAATTGTACAGCTATAGCATGATGTGAATCTAAACCTACCCGGACAATAACATGAATGTAGCTACGTATGGGCTCTCATCACCTTGCGCGTACATAGCCCCCACAACAAGTAGCACGCATCAATATACAACACCTAGGGATAATTTCCCCCTCACAGAGTTAGACATGAGACTTACCTCACTCCAAAGTTCCATAATCGGCTCCAAATCTTTTCCAACAACTCGAACCGATTCCCATCGCTCCAAAACTATTCAATAAATGTGCAAATCTATAAATATATTCTCTAATACTCATTATAATTCAATTTACAACAATTTAACACTATGCTCGAAAAGTCGATAAAATCATCCACGGGCCCACGGACCCGGATGCCAAAAAGTTTTGAAGATAAACACTACCCATAGCATTACGAACCAAAATACATAAGGTATTTCCAATTCCATGTCCAATTTCGTGGTCAAAATCCAAATATACTAATTCTAGATTTTTCTTCAAAATCTCAAATTTCTACTAATTTCCATGTTTAAATCCATATAAAAACTATGTACTTAACTTACAATGGATGGGAATAACTTACCTTGGAATAGATGATGAAACCCCCCCACTTGAAGCTCTCCAAAATCGCCTAACCAAGTGATAAATGGGAGAAAAATGGGCCAAATCCCGTTTCTAAAGAAACCTCACTGCCCAGCTCGAATTCCGCTTTTGTGGTGAGGCAGCCTCTTCTGCGGCTCCAAGCCTCGCATCTGCGAGGAATCACGCTTATGTGGCCTATGTTGTGCATCTGTTGTAATGACCCAACCGGTCATTTTAACTTTTAGAAACTCGTTCTCTAAAATAAAACTCCCCGGACATGCTTTTATTAATTTATGACTAGCGGGGATGGTTGGTTCAGGATTTGGAAGTGTGTGGGTTGAAATCGGAACACTTGGTTCCTTAAATTAGCCTTAAAAGGCCAAGTTTGACTTCGGTCAATATTTTGCGAAAACGACCGCAGAATCGGGATTTGATGTTTCCAATAGGTTCTATGATAATTTCGGACTTGAGCGTATGTTCGAATCGGGTTTTGGATAACCCGGGAGCGTTTTGGCGCTTAATAGTGAAAATCAACTATTTGAAGGTTTAAAGTTCTTTAAATTTGGTTTGGAGTAGGTTTTTGAGAAATTGAAGTCCGTTAGGAATTCCGAGTTTGGGAATAGATCCGTATAATGATTTAAGACTTGCACGCAAAATTTTGTATCATTTCAGATAGTTTAAGTACGTTTCGGCGTATTGGAAGTAAACTGAAGAACTTGAAGTTCTTACGTTTGATTCAATTTGGTTTGGGGTGTGATTCTTAGATTTGATGTTGTTTTACAGGTTCCGAGAGTTCGAGCAAGTTTTTTTTATGATTTCAAACCTGTTGGTATGTTCGGGCGGGGTCCCGGGGACCCCGAGTGTCAATCGGACGAGGATCGGACCAAGTTGGAAGTTGGGAGCCAAAACTGAAGCTCCCAGCTACTGTCAGAATCGCACCTGCGCTTGGCCAGTCGTAGGTGCAACATTCGCAGATGCGACAGAAGCTCACAGGCGCGGCACTCGCATATGCGAGATTTTGAGCGCAGAAGCGAAAATGGGAAGGGGCAATCCACCGCAGATGCGGACGATTTGCGCACCTGCGAACGCGCAGGTGTGAAGCTTTGTGCGCAAATGGGAGAATTGGCCGGGCAAGTGAAACTCACACCTGCGAGGATTTTTCTGCAGGTCCGGAGCTGCAGGTGCGTTCCAATTTCCGCAGGTGCGAAAGACCTGTTTGGCAGAAAACTTAAAAGAACGGGAATTCACCATTTTTGCCCATTTTTCTTCCATGTTTGGGCGATTTCAGAGCTTTTTGAGAGGAGATTTCAACTAGCAATTTGGAGGTAAGTTAATTCTACACCCCTTGAGTTAAATACATAGATTATAAGTAGATTATAACTAGTAAATCTTAGAAATCAAAGGTTTAGATGAAAAACTTATATTTTTATAAAAATAAAATTTTAACCACGAAAATAGTTATGGAATTGGGTAGAAATTATATATTTGAGTTCTTGAGATTATGGGTAACGTTTTCATCTAAAAATTTCCAGAATCCGGGCATGTGGGCCTGGGGTCAATTTTAGGAATTTTACCATTTTGGATAGGGTAATTTATTTAATAGATGAATTTCAAATTATTGAACATATATTAATCATTTTATATAACTTTTGGATAGTTTCGGATTTTTCGGCATTGAAACGAGAATTTTACGCGACGCGATAATTGGAAAGTGGACTTTGAGGCGAGGTAAGTCTCTTGTCTAATCTTGTGAGGGGGAAATTACCCCATAGGGATTAAATTGAATAATTATTGATAATTGTGGGGGCTACGTATGCACGAGGTGATGAGAGTCCGTGCGTAGCTACTATTAATGCTAAAGTCCGGGTAGTTTATGACTCAAAGCATGAATCATTGTGTAAATTGTATTCCTTGTTTAATTAATATTATTTGATATATATATATATATATATATATATATATATATTGTGAATTGTTAGATCAAAATATTAAAGGATGGAAAATTTATATGTTTGATTTTCTGTTTAAATTAATTAATTGTTAAAAGAAATTATTCTTCCTCCTGAATTTATCTCATAATAAATATACTCTCCTTCCGGATGTACATAAAAAAATGTCCTCATTTCTTGTGGAGTGGGCCGAACGCCTCGGCAGGATAGATGCATCTATGGATTGCGCCGCACGTCCCTCGGCAGTGTACACGACACTCTGGATCGGGCCGTACGTCCTCGGCAGAAATCGTGCTTAATATTAATAATAATTACACGATACTTTAATAGCTTATTTCAGCTTGCGAAACTAATTGATAAATTGGAAAATCCTTGGAATTTAATGAGTCATTATTCTTGCTTGTTAAATAATTAATTGTTATTCCTGAAAATGATATTTAATTGATAAATTGAAATTTTTTCGAATTTAAGGAATTTAATTAATATACTGAGAATTGTTGCGTTTGAAGAATTTTGATTATTTCCGTTGATTAAATAAACTATTGTAAATTCTGTAAATCATGTTGATTTATATATCCTAGTTGTATTTCAATTATTATTATTGCCCCATAGTGAGTGTCAAAGTCGGTCATCTCATCTCTACCACTTCGAGATTAGGCTTGATACTTACTGGGTACACGTTGTTTATGTACTCATACTACACTTGCTGCACTTTTTGTGCAGGAACTGAGGCAAGTACTAGTGGGGGACCTATCTTCTTACACCGACGTTATCCAGGGACATAGTGGTGAGCTATTTCTCTGATCCGTTCTGCAGCTACTAGTGTCTCTCTTTGTATTTTAATTCTGTCTATTTTTATTTCGGACAGCATTTGAGGTTTTGTATAATCTACTAGATGCTCATACACTTGTGACACCAGGTCTTGGCACACACATTGGTATAGTTTGGGTTTTATTATATTTTCTTGGTTTTAAATTTTATCAATGTATGCTTAATTTATTGGTTGGCTTGCCTAGCTGTAGTGTTGGGCGCCATCACGACTTATAGGTGAAATTGGGTCATGACAACATGGTATCAGAGCACTAGGTTCACTTAGGTCTCACAAGTTATGAGCAGGCCTAATAGAGTCTTACGGATTGGTACGGAGACGCCAGTACTTATCTTCAAGAGGTTATAGGGTGTTAGGAAATTACCTTTTTTCATATTCCATCATGCAATTAATGTAGTACTAAATATACTTCTCTTATTCTTTCACAGATGGTGAGAACGCGCTCGAATGAATTTCAAGACCAGGGAAGAGCTAATCCCCCAGTTGCTAGAGGCCAAGGCAGAGGCCGAGGGAGGGCTCCAGCCCGTGGTAGAGGGTGAGGACGTCCCAGGACTGTTCCAGTTATGCCGCCAGTGGGTCCAGCAGAGAATCCTATTATTGAGGAGCAAGGTGAGGTGCCTGTGGCAGAGCCAGCTCCGGTGGATTTTATATCTGCACCGGGATTTCAGGATGTCATGGGTCGTATGCTGCGGTTCATGGAAAATATGACTCAGGCCGGTTTATTTCCGGCAGACCCAGCCACATCTCAGGCGGGCGGGGGAGCACAGACCCCTACCATGCAGGCTCATGGATAGGAAGCTGTTGTATATCAGACCCAGGGTGCACTACCCGTGGGTGGAGTCCAGCCAGTGGCAGCAGCTACACCTGAGCCCAGGCCAGCTGTAGTCGATGATCCTCAAAAACTATTGGATAGATGGACTAGACTACATCCTCCTGTCTTTGGGGGTGAGCAACATGAGGATCCCCAGGATTTCATTGATCGGTTCAAGGATAGACTGTACAGCATGAGGATATTGGAGTCTCATGGGGTAGACTTTGCTACTTTTCAGCTAGAGGGCAGAGCCCGTAGATGGTGGCAGTCTTATGCTCTTGGCAGACCAGCAGATTCTCCTCCCATGACTTGGGAAAGGTTCACCCGTATCTTCCTGGAAAGGTATATTCCACCCTCCCAGAGGAAAGAGTTGTGGTTTCAGTTTGAGCAGCTCCAACAGGTTCAGATGTCAGTGACTGATTATGAGGCGAGGTTTTCTTAATTATCTTGCCATGCATTTATGATACTCCCTACTGAGGCGGAGAGAGTTCAGAGGTTTGTAGCCGGTTTACATAATGGTATTCAGGCTACTTTGGCTCGAGAGGTTGAGATGGGTACTTCTTATGAGCGAGTTGTGGTGATAGCCCGGAGGATTGAGGGTGTGAGTCAGCGGAGCCGAGAGCAGATTATGAGAGATAAGCGGTTTAGGTACTCTGGAGAGTTTAGAGGTGCTCCGTCTGGGGGCAGAGGTCAATTCGTGAGGGGGCAGTCCAACAGACCCCTGTTTCCAACACCACCACCTCTTCGAGGTGCTCCAGTGTGACCTTATCTCAGTACTATTCAGGGTCCTCTCAGTAGGTATTCAGTTCCCCAGGGCCAGACACTTAGTCAGCAGCCCATCGTACCAAAAAGTTATTACGAGTGCGGGGATCCCAGTCACATGCGGAGGTTTTGCCCCAGGCTTCGGGGTAGACCAATACAGCAGGGAGCAACCTATGCTTACCGGACCAGTTGTTCCACCAGTAGTCCGACCACCAAGAGGTGGAGGACAGGTGGGTAGAGGTCGTCCTAGAGGTGGGGGTCAGCTAGACGGAGGCCAGCCAGTTGGCGCTCCAACTCGGTTCTATGATTTTCCGGCTAGACCAGATGTAGAGGCCTCAGATGCTGTGATTATAGGTATTATATCTATTTGCGGCAAAGATGCCTCAGTATTATTTGATCCAGGATCCACGTATTCATATGTGTCGTCTCTATTTGCTTCATTCATGGGTATTTCTTGTGAGTCCTTGAGTACTCATATTTATGTGTCCACTCCTGTAGGCGATTCTGTTATTGTGAACCGGATCTACCGGTCCTGTATTATTACATTATATGATTATGAAACTAGATCAGATCTCTTATTGCTCGAGATGATCGATTTTGAAATTATTCTGGGTATGGACTGGTTATCTCCATATCATGCTATTCTAGATTGTCATGCCAAAACTGTTACCTTGGCTATTCCATCTTTGCCTAGGCTGGAGTGGAAGGGTTCGTTGGTTAGTTCATTTAATTGGGTTATTTCTTTTATAAAGGCTCAACACATGGTTGAGAAGGGTTGTTTGGCTTATCTAGCCTATGTTCGGGATACTACTGCAGAGACTCCGGCTATTGATTCAGTGCCAGTAGTTCGGGAGTTCTCCGATGTATTTCCTTCAGATCTTCCAGGTATGCCACCTGATCGTGATATTGATTTTTGTATTGACTTGGCTCCAGATACCCAACCTATATCTATCCCACCTTATCGCATGGCTCCGAAAGAATTGAAAGAATTAAAAGAACAACTTGAAGAGTTACTAACCAAAGGGTTCATCAGACCGAGTGTATCGCCTTGGGGTGCACCGATATTATTTTATGAAAAATAAGGATGGAACAATGCGGATGTGTATTGATTATCGCCAATTGAACAAAGTCACTATTAAGAACAAGTACCCGTTGTCACGTATTGATGACCTATTTGACCAGTTGCAGGGTGCTAGGGTGTTCTCTAAGATCGACCTGAGGTCGGGGTATCATCAGTTAAAGATTCAATATTCGGATGTTCCGAAAACTGCTTTTCGTACTAGATATGGTCATTATGAGTTTCTGGTAATGTCTTTCAGTTTAACTAATGCCTCGGAAGCATTCATAGATCTGATGAACAGGGTATTCAGGCCATATATTGATTCGTTTGTCATTGTCTTCATTTATGACATTTTGATCTACTCGCGCAGCAAGGAGGAACATGAGCAGCATATGATAGTAGTGCTCCAGACATTGCGGGAACAAAAGCTATATGCTAAGTTCTCTAAATGTGAGTTTTGGCTAGAGTCTGTAGCATTTTTGGGACATATTGTATCAGGTGAAGGTATTAAAGTTGATCCCAAAAATATTGATGCAGTTCAGAATTGGCATCGTCCCACTTCGGTGACTGAGATTAGGAGTTTTCTGGGTTTAGCAGGTTATTATCGTCGGTTTGTGGAGGGCTTATTATCTATTGCAGCACCTTTGACCTAATTAACCCAGAAGGGTGCTCCGTTCCGATGGTCTGATGATTATGAGGTGAGCTTTTAGAAGCTCAAAACAGCATTGACTACAATACCGGTGTTAGTGTTGCCTTCCGATTTGGGGATGTACACAGTGTACTGCGACGCTTCACGCATTGGTTTGGGTTGTGTATTGATGCAGGAGGGGCAAGTTATTGCATATGCTTCACGTCATTTGAAACCCCACGAGCAGAATTATCCGTTACATGATTTGGAGTTAGCTGCGATTGTTCACGCCCTTAAGATTTGGAGGCATTATCTTTATGGGGTGTCCTGTGAAGTTTATACTGATCATCACAGTTTGCAGCATTTGTTAAATCAGAGGGACCTAAAGTTGTGGTAGCGCAGATGGCTGGAATTACTAAAAGATTATAATATTACTATCCTATATCATCCAGGTAAAGGAAATGTAGTTGCATATGCCTTGAGTAGAAAGGCATAGAGCATGGGTAGTTTGGCTTTCATTTCAGTAGAAGAAAGGCCATTAGCTTTGGATATCCAGTCCTTGGCCAACAAACTTGTGCGGTTAGATATTTCAGAGCCTAGCCGAGTTCTTGCATGTGTCGTAGCTCAGTCTTCACTATTTGAGCAGATTAAGGCTCGCCAGTATGATGATCCTCGAGTTGGTTCCAAGGAAGTTACTATTGGTGCAGATGGTGTTCTGCAACTCTAGGATCGTCTGTGTGTTCCTAATGTGGATGAATTGAGGAAAAGGATCCTGGAGGAGGAACACAGTTCTCGGTATTCTATTCATCCAGGTGCTACGAAGATGTATCGTGACTTGAGGCAGCATTATTGGTGGCGACGAATGAAAAAGGACATAGTTGAGTATGTAGCTAGGTGTCTAAATTGTCAGCAAGTTAAATATGAGCACTAGAGGTCAGGTGGCCTACTTCAGCAGATGACTATACCAGAGTGGAAATGGGAACGAATTACTATGGACTTTGTAGTTGGGTTGCCGCGGACCTTGAGGAAGTTTGATGCAGTTTGGGTGATTGTTGACAGGTTGACCAAGTCGGCACATTTTATTCCTGTTGTGACTACGTATACTTCAGAGAGGTTGGCCCAGATTTATATTCAGGAGATAGTTCGGTTGCACGGTGTGCCAATTTCCATCATATCAGATAGAGGCCCTACGTTTACTTCACATTTCTGGAGAGCAGTGCAGAGTGAGTTAAGGACCCGTGTAGAGCTCAACATAGCCTTTCATCCGCAGACCGACGGGCAATCAGAGCGGACAGTTCAGATTTTGGAGGATATGCTCAGGGCATGTGTGATTGACTTTGGAGGTCAGTGGGATTGTTTCCTGCCTTTGGCCGAATTTGCATATAATAACAGTTACCAATCCAGCATCGAGATGGCTCCATTTGAGGCTTTATATGGTCGTCGATGCCGTTCACCTATCGAATAGTTTGAGCCCAGTGAGGCTAAGTTATATGGTACTGATTTGGTAAAGGATGCCTTGGAAAAGGTAAAGTTGATTCAGAAGCGACTTCGTATAGCACAGTCCAGACAAAAGAGTTACGCGGATCAGAAAGCACGTGATTTATCCTTTATGGTAGGTGAAAACGTTCTCTTGAAGGTTTCGCCGATGAAGGGGATTATGAGATTCGGAAAGAAGGGCAAGTTGAGCCCAAGGTTTATAGGCCCATTTGAGGTGTTGAGACGAGTTGGGGAGGTTGCTTATGAGCTTGCATTTCCTCCCAGTCTATCGTGAGTTCATCCGGTTTTCCATGCATCTATGCTCCGAAAGTATCATGTTGACCTATCACATGTGTTAGACTTTAGCACAGTTCAGCTAGATCAGAGTTTGGGTTATGAAGAAGAGCCATTTGCCATTGTTGATAAACAAGTTCTCCAGTTGAGGTCCAAGAGGATTTCTACAGTAAAGGTCCAGTGGAGGGGCCGACCAGTCGAGGAAGAGAGTTGGGAGGCCGAGGAGGACATGCGAAGCAAATATCCACACTTATTTAACACTCCAAGTATTATACTAAACATGTTTGAGGACGAACGTTTGTTTAAGAGGTGGACGATGTAATGACCGAACCGGTCATTTTAACTTTTAGAAACCCGTTCCCTAAAATAAAACTCCCCAAACATGATTTTATTAATTTATGACTTGCGGGGATGGTTAGTTCGGGATTTGGAACTGTGTGGTTAGAAATCGGAACACTTGGTTCCTTAAGTTAGCCTTAAAAGGCCAAGTTTGACTTCAGTCAACATTTTGGGAAAACGACCCCAGAATCGGGATTTGACGGTTCCAATAGGTTCGTATGATGATTTCGGACTTGGACGTATGTTCGAATCGGGTTTTGGAGAACCCGGGAGCGTTTTGGCGCTTAATAGTGAAAATCAACTATTTGAAGGTTTAAAGTTCTTTAAATTTGGTTTGGAGTAGGTTTTTGAGAAATTGAAGTCCGTTTGGAATTCCGATTTTGGTAATAGTTCCGTATAATGATTTAAGACTTGCACACAAAATTTTGTATCATTCCGGGTAGTTTAAGTACGTTTCGGCGTATTGGAAGTAAATTGAAGAACTTGAAGTTCTTAAGTATGATTCAATTTTGTTTGGGGTGTGATTCTTAGATTTGATATTGTTTTACATGTTCCGAGAGTTCGAGCAAGTTCGTTTTATGATTTCAAACCTATTGGTATGTTCGGGCGGGGTCCCGGGGACCCCGAGTGTCAATCGGACTAGGCTCGGACCAAGTGGGAAGTTGGGAGCCAAAACTGAAGCTCCCAGCTACTGTCAGAATCGCACCTGCACTTGGCCAGTCGCAGGTGCGACATTCGCATATGCGATAGAAGCTTGCTGGCGCGGCACTCGCATATGCGAGATTTTGAGCGCAGAAGCGGAAATGGGAAGGGGCAATCCACCGCAGATGCGGACGATTTGCGCACCTGCGAACGCGTAGGTGCGAAGCTTTGTGCGCAAATGCGAGAATTGGCCAAGCAAGTGAAACTCGCACCTGCGAGGATTTTTCCGCAGGTGCGGAGCCGCAGGTGCGTTCCAATTTCCGCAGGTGCAAAAGACCTGTTTGGCAGAAAGCTTAAAAGAACGAGAATTCACCATTTTTGCCCATTTTTCTTCCATGTTTGGGCTATTTCAGAGCTTTTTGAGAGGAGATTTCAACTAGCAATTTGGAGGTAAGTTAATTCTACACCCCTTGAGTTAAATACATATATTATAAGTAGATTATAACTAGTAAATCTTAGAAATCAAAGGTTTAGGTGAAAACCCTAGATTTTTATAAAAATGAGATTTAACCACGAAAATTGTTATGGAATTGGGTAGAAATTATATATTTGAGTTCTTGAGATTATGGGTAACGTTTCCATCCGAATATTACCAGAATTCGGGCACGTGGCCCCGGGTGAATTTTAGGAATTTTACCATTTTGGATAGGGTAATTTATTTAATAGATGAATTTCGACATATATTAATCATTTTATATAACTTTTGGATAGTTTCGGAGTTTTCGGCATTGAATCGAGAATTTTACACGACGCGAAAATCGGAAAGTGGACTTTGAGGCGAGGTAAGTCTCTTGTCTAATCATGTGAGGAGGAAATTACTCCATAGGGATTAAATTGAATAATTATTGATAATTGCGGGGGCTACGTACACACGAGGTGACGAGAGTCCGTGCGTAGCTACTATTAATGCTAAAGTTCGGGTAGTTTAGGACTCAAAGCATGAATTACTTGTGTAAATTTTATTCCTTGTTTAATTAATATTATTTGATATATTTATAAATATATATATTGTGAATTGTTAGATCAAAATATTAAAGGATGGAAAATTTATATGTTTGATTTTCTGTTTAAATTAATTAATTGTTAAAAGAAATTATTCTACCTCCCAAATTTATCTCATAATAAATATACTCTCCTTCCGGAGGTACATAAAAAAAATATCCTCGTTTTTTGTGGAGCGGGCCGAATGCCTCGGCAGGATAGATGCATCCATGGATCGCGCCGCACGTCCCTCGGCAGTTTACACGACACTCTGGATCGGGTCGTACGTCCTCGGCATAAATCGTGCTTAATAATAATTATAATTATAATTATACGATACTTTAATAGCTTATTTCAGCTTGCGAAGCTAATTGATAAATTGAAAAATCCTTGGAATTTAATGATTCATTATTCTTGGTTGTTAAATAATTAATTGTTATTCCTGAAAATGATATTTAATTGATAAATTGGAAATTTTTCGAATTTAAGGAATTTAATTAATATACTGAGAATTGTTGCATTTGAAGAATTTTGATTATTTCCGTTGATTAAATAAATTATTAAAAATTCTGTAAATCATGTTGATTTATATATCCTAGTTGTATTTCAATTATTATTATTGCCCCATAGTGAGTGTCAAAGTCGGTCATCTCGTCTCTACCACTTCGAGATTAGGCTTGATACTTACT
The DNA here is from genome assembly GCF_000390325.3 of Nicotiana tomentosiformis. Classification (NCBI taxonomy): domain Eukaryota; kingdom Viridiplantae; phylum Streptophyta; class Magnoliopsida; order Solanales; family Solanaceae; genus Nicotiana; species Nicotiana tomentosiformis. The sequence goes on from NC_090813.1 coordinate 9,065,370, forward strand.
GGGTACACGTTGTTTACGTACTAATACTACACTTGCTGCACTTTTTGTGCAGGAACTGAGGCAAGTACTAGTGGGGGACCTATCATCTTACACCCACGTTATCCAGGGACATAGTGGTGAGTTGTTTCTCTTATCCGTTCTGCAGCTACTAGTGTCTCTCTTTGTATTTTAATACTGTCTATTTTTATTTCGGACAGCATTTGAGATTTTGTATAATCTACTAGATGCTCATACACTTGTGACATCAGGTCTTGGCACACATATTGGTAGAGTTTGGGTTTTATAATCTTTTCTTGGTTTTAAATTTTATCAGTGTATGCTCAATTTATTGGTTGGCTTGCCTAGCTGTAGTGTTGGGCGCCATCACGACTTATAGGTGAAATTGGGTCGTGACATCTGCGGCCACGCTTCTTCGGCCCTTCTTGCGTAGGTGCGGTTCCACTTCTGCCGTAACTTGGCCGCACCTTCGGTCCTAGCCTTCCCCCTCCAGTTCCGCTTATGCGCCCTTTTGGCCGCTTCTGCGGCTCCGCACCTGCGACAAAAACCTCGCAGGTGCGGTTACACAAGAAAATAGATGTTTCAACTCTCCTATCATGTCCAACTCGATCTGTTAACTATCCAGAATTCACCCGAGGCACTCGGGACCTCAACCAAATATACCAACATGTCCAAAAACACATTACGAACTTAGTCGAGGTCTCAAATCACGCCAAACAACATCTAGTAGTGGGGGAAAGGGTGGCAGCCACATGAGATGGTATTAACCACGGTGGAGGATATTATATTAGGGATATAGTAGATATGTCTTAGATCTAGTCTCATATTTGATGATTTGAACATATTTTTGTGAACGTTATTTGATATAAAAATATATGGCATCTGATATTCTTTTATCATAGTTATTATTAATTGTTTGATTAACTTGATAAGATCCTTGATTAAATTTTGAGACTTGACATTGTGAAGGAGATCATGATAATGAGAGTGGAGTTTCTTAAAATTTAATCTAAATTTGTTCTTGATCCAAGGATTATTAATTTGGAGATTAGTAATCTGGTTAGATCAATATTTATGTGATCGTCTTTATTGGATAAAGATTAGTTGATCTCATTAACAAAATCACATAGATAGATGCATATAGATATATGATCATTGAACCGATACACCGGATAATTCATAATGGTTAGAAATACCATAAATTGACAATATGATATTCTTTTGAAAAATGTGATGTAAGAGTTTCCTTTGACCTGAGACCGTCATAGTAATTAACAAGTTATTTATTGTGCTTTGATATTAGACACATATGGCCCTAGGGCGATAATAGAAAGGTTATTGGGTACGATTAAATACTTGTAGAATTAGTGATTGATCAAGATGGAATCTGTCAACTCTTGCTAATGAGTTTAAGCTCCATGTTGTCATGAATTATAAACGACCAAATTAAGACCTTTGCCAGGGCAATTAAATGAAAGAAGAAAAGAGTTTCTTATATTTGACTTGAACACATAGTTGATCGCCTATTAGGATTTAACAGTTAAACCATATCCTAGGTGTCACAACCCAAAATCCATTAAAGGTCGTGATGGCGCCGAACACCGCTGTCAGGCAAGCCAAAAATAAATATTGATTTGGTTCTCATTTTAATATTTTTGAAATCATATTTCCTTCAATTAAATAGTAAAATATGGAATTTACAGAGTAATTTATAATATTTTTAACAATTCAATACAGAGCAACCCATAATCATCCAAAACCCTAGTGTCACAAGTGCATGAGCATCAACTAGGAACGTAAAAATAAAATACAGCATCTGCCTGGAATACAAAATTGGACAGGAGAAATATAACTACTCTAAAGGAGACTCTGCCGGCTGCGGGTCGTAATATGGAATGCAGCTCACGTAAGTCCCCGCATGCATACACGCCTCTGCTTTCACAAGACCGCTAGTCACATATGTACCTGCACAAAAATGTGCAGCAAGTGTAGTATGAGTACGTAATCAACGTGTACCCAGTAAGTATCTAGCCTAACACCGGAGGAGTAGTGAGGAGGGGTCGATATCGACACTTACTAGTGGTCCAATAATATCATGTACAGTGAAGAGGTAAGTAAATATGAGGCAGAGTAAATAAATGAGATAAACAAGAATAAATCACGTGGTACAAATACCCCTTTTTACGAGGAACTCAGGCTCTCCATTAGAAATTCCCTCCTTAAATGGAAGTATATATATATATATATATATATATATATATATATATATATATATATATATATATAGATAGATAGTGAATCTCATCAGATAGTTTGTCATAACTCAAATCGGGAAAACTCACAAATACACTGGCTTCTCGCCAAATATTACGCACGATTCCATGAGGATATGATATAGGAAATGCCGAGGAGTACGACCCAATCAAACATAAAATTTACACTATGCATTGAAGAGGGTCGAACGGCGCGAACCATATATGCATCTATTAAACTGCCGAGGCGAACGACCCGGTCCCATGAGAGTGTGGTACATAAATCCTGCCGAGGAGAACGGCTCGATTCCATTAGAATAAGAAGTACATAATCCTGCCAAGGCGAACTGCTCGATCTCATTAGAATAAGAATCTTTGACGGGTCCTTGAACCCACTCACGAATAAATGTGTGAGTCGTAATTTCTTTTACAAAAAACAAACTTTCAACGAAACATGTATTTCACAGAAGCATTTCGTAAGAGGAGTAAAATTATTCGGTGACAAATCATGAACTCGTGGAGTCTCTACAATATCAAGTCTATTCTCAAGTAGTAATGTAAAACAAAGGAATTTAATAGGCGAGAGACTGCTCAAATAGTACAGCTATAGTATGATGTGAATCTAAACCTACCCGGACAATAACATGAATGTAGCTACGTACGGGATCTCGTCACCTCACACGTACGTAGCCCCCACAACAAGTAGCACATGTCAATATACAACACCTAGGGGTAATTTTCCTCTCACAGAGTTAGACAGTAGACTTACCTCACTCTGAAGTTACATAACCGGCTCCAAATCTTTTCCAACAACTCGAACCGATGCCCATCGCTCCAAAACTATTCAATAAATGTGTGAATCCATAAATATATTCTCTAATACTCATTATAATTCAATTTACAATAATTTTCAACTACGCTCGAAAAGTCGATAAAATCATCCTCGGGCCCACGTGCCCGGATGCCGAAACTTTTCGAAGATAAACACTACCTATAGCATTACGAACCAAAATACATAAGTTATTTTCAATTCCATGTCCAATTTTGTGGTCAAAATCCAAATATACTAATTCTAGGTTTTTCTTCAAAATCCCAAATTTCTACTAATTTCCATGTTTAAAGCCATATAAAAACCATGTACTTAACTTACAATGGATGGGAATAACTTACCTTGACATAGATGATGAAACCCCCCACTTGAAGCTCTCCAAAATCACCCAACCAAGTGACAAATGGGAGAAAAGTGGGCCAAATCCCGTTTCTAAAGAAACCTCACTGCCCAGCTCGAATTCCACTTCTGCGGTGAGGCAACCTCTTCTGCGGCTCCAAGCCTCGCATCTGCGAAGAATCACGCTTCTGCGGCCCATGTTGCACATCTGCGACCACGCTTCTTCGGCCCTACTTACGTAGGTGCGGTTCCGCTTCTGCCGAAACTTGGCCGCACCTTTGGTCCCAGCTTTCCCCCTCCAGTTCCGCTTATGCGCCCTTTTGGCCGCTTCTGCGGCTCCGCACCTGCGGCCAAAACCTCACAGGTGCGGTTACACCAGAAAACAGATGCTTCAGCTCTCCTTTCAAGTCCAACTCGATCCACTAACCATCCGGAATTCACCCGAGGCCCTCGGGACCTCAACCAAATATACCAACATGTCCCAAAATATATTACGAACTTAGTCGAGGTCTCAAATCACGCCAAACAACATCGAAACTATGGATCACTCTCCAATTCAAACTTAATGAACTTTGAAATTCCAAACTTCTACAATCGATGCCGAAACCTATCAAATCACGTCCGATTGACCTCAAATTTTGCACACAATTCTTAATTGACATTATGGACCTACACCAACTTCCGGAATCAGAATCCAACCCTGATATAAAAAATTCCACTCCCTGTCATCTTCGCAGAAAAAACCTTCAACTTCCGAAATTAGAATTTTCTTTCCAAATCAACTCTGAACTTCCGAAATTAAATTCCGACCACACGTACAAATGATAATACTTGAAGTGAAGCTGCTCAGGGCATCAAATCGTTGAACGACGCGCTAGATCTCAAAACGACCGGTCAGGTCATTACATTCTCTCCCACTTAAATACACGTTCGTCCTCGAACGTGCTAAGAACTATTCTGGAATTGTCCAAAATTACTGTTTAGCACCACGTACACCTAACCGTGTTACCACAACCCAGTTGATCACATTAGCTTGAGTCAGTATGAAGATCCTCCCTTTTATTTAGTCAAATAAGCCTTAAAGCCAAATTCCAACATCTGAAATTCTCTACCAAACCTGTTTCCAACATACAACCCATATCGATCAATACACGATGCACCAATACTGAATTGCATACCTCTACTGAATTCACACCATGCACCGAGTAAGTCATATGACCAAAGTAATATTATCCGATAACAATAGCAGAAATTCCACGAATGATGCCCACAACATAGATCAAGACACATATAAGTCCTGTTCAAACTCTCGCAATGCTGCTACGACGGAAGAGATGTGTAAACATTCATGACCAACTGCCGAGTCAACAAATCAGTGAGCTTTTTCTCTTGACAAGAAGCATTACCTCATTATGAACCAAATAACGATATTTGATCTTTAGTATGCTTCATGTAATTCTGATCGCATTAATCCCAGGTCCAATAATCTAGTCTCACCCAGTATATACTGCTTAGGCAATAAGCCACCTCAGATACTGCCAAAAATCTCATATGATGCCACAATGGGCCCACAAGCTATTAACTTAGAATGTGATACATAAGGACAACGAACTATGGAAAATACTCAACCCACTTAACTAATTTAAACAACCGAAAAGATGTTATGAACCTTCCTCAAAAAATGAGAAGCAAAACACACAATAATAGATATGGGAAATTGTGCCCAACATCACACAGTTGTGGCGTGCAACCCGATCAACCATGATACCGTTGCGGCATGCAACCCGATTCAAAAAATATACATGTAGAGGCATGCCACCCGATCCACACATAATATACCCGTGGCGGCGTGCCACCCGATCCATACATAATAATTTATAAGGAAGTACTTATCGAGATAAAATGTTCATACCTGCGAAATACCCGAATATCAACCACTAGCACGCGAAGTGCATAATACAAATCCTGGGGAGACGGATAGCGTCATAAGCTATGAAACCTAAGCACAACTGAGGTGCAATAAATGACTCATATCTTGAGAGCCTTCCTGCTCTCACAACACCACAAATTATACGGGATCTCAATATGAGTGCAAATAATCAAACCATGTCACAACCCACCTGGCATAATATAGATTACATGGAATAGCTGACGACAGAAGAAACATCCAAGGCCCGAAGACCCCTCCGAAAACAACGTTATGCTGAAATGAACACATCCGGCCTGATATAGAGCCCGCATTCACATTTAGATCCATCTACGGACATCAAGTCGATTCTAATCGTACCGCACTGGGATAATAACCTTACAAGGATCCACAATAACCCCTTTTCCCATGACGCACAAGGACATCCGTCAAATCCGGAACAAACTTCCACATTCCACAACCAAAATGAACTGAGCGCCCTCCAGGCACAAATTCCCACTTACGCAATAGTACCACAATGTCCATACGTGGCTTACTCTAAACATCTGAATCCTTCCTTGCTCATCCAAGCTCGTGACTTTCCTGTCAACACTGAACTGCAATCTTGATCCTCAACTTTCTAATTTCATACCGCTCATCGCACCCATCTTACCAATACGCGAGAGCATTCATCATAACTCCTGGACTACTAATAGGATACAAAACTTCATCATGTAGAAACCTTTCACTTTACTCGTCTCAGGAGAACCATATCCATTTACATAACAAAGCCATTTGAATTAAATACCTCCCAAATCAACCAAGTGGTGGTGGCGCTCAAGCCTAAGTGTACAACCACAACTATAGGTATAACTTCAAGCTAAAGAAACTGATCACTGCCACAATCATGTTGATTCAACCATTACCAACATACCTTGTTTCTTCCAATTTATTCTCTACTTGCCTTAGAAATAATAATAATAATAATAATAATAGCTCCATTCAAACGTAACGAACCAAAATCCTCACCCGTCTTGAGTGACCCCATTTCACAAGACCACATTGTCTCAAAACCCACCAACCATATCATAGCCCCCTTGAGCGAACAATAGCATCGCCAATGGGTACATCTGTTCTGCAAGACCTTTCGCGAATCTGAAGCTACTTCTTACCTTCCCCCAATATTGTACTGCATACCCAATGATAACATAGAACATTCCAAGTCTCTTTCATACTCCACTACAACAACTCGATACTTAACTATACTATTGACTCGAAATCCTTAGACATCGTACTTTAACTTCGAATCCCCTAGGACCATTGTTGAGAGCCACCCACTCTGACTTCGTCCCGAATATAATCAACTCCAAGGCTCTGTTAGCACATGAACGCCTTCTCAAAGAAGCACCATGTTGAATCGCCTTTTCTTGTACATCACATCTACACGAAGTATAAATCTTGAGTCTTCCCAAATCTTGAACATATATTGATAAGGCCAATTATAGCACACATTCCTCAAATCCTTTTCTCAAATAATCATTGATGTTCTCTTTCCTTAGCCGTAATAACCCACCAATATGTCGATAACCAGAAACCTCCCAAGTAAACAGCCATGCAATCCAATCGTATGCGGTGAGGCTATCCTCCTTAGCTTGAAGCTACAATTACATAGCCCTGGAGCCCACCAAGATTCCTTCTTCCTCATTGACATAATTTAAAGGTGCGATAATACCTTCCAATCTAAAGTCATGTTGTATCCTTCTTCATACCAAGCAACTCCTTTTCCGTCGTATCCAACCTTCCTCTGTATAGTGGCTAATATTTCCAAATTAATCCCGTAGACTTAGTCATTGTTCACCATGAACCCTAAATCACCCTAAATGTTTCTTAAGGCATGTAGTTATCCTACCACATAACCCATATGATACTCTGCCACTCTCCCACTTTGGTTAAATCCTTCTCCTTTAAGCAATACTCGACTTCTGTTTTCTTACACTTGGCCTTCTAGAAGTTTAACCACCGCAAGACACCTCCCACATGTCCTTCCTCATCCTTCGCTGCCCAGTTGTTGCGCTAAATAAAAATCCATCTCTGTAGCACCTGAACCAACATATCGCCGCCAATTTTATACCTCTTCGAAGATAATCTTCCTTGATCCATCAACATTAGGATCACCGATTTGATCCTAAACCACAACACACTGCGACCTATGACAGCCGCTTTCCTGGCACCATTCACAATACCCTACCCCAAAGGCAATTTGAAGAAGGCTATAACACCGGCGAACTTAACACATTCAATCAAGGAAGACGACACCACTTCATGGATGGAGATTCTACCACATTCACAAATACCAAGTCTCGTTACTCCATCAACCCAAACCTAAACATTCTTAGTTCGATTGCCTTTCCTCTGTTGGACATAAAATACTGAATCTCTGAATCATACACTGAGTAAAACCTCCTTTCAAGTTATTCACTACCTTGACGCATAGGCAAGCGCCCTACCATTACACAAATACTGTGAGATAGCAACACATGAATCATCATAGCAATCAATGCCAAATATCAAAACCTTAGATAATACTGATACTGAGCTGAAACGACAAAACGACCTTCCGCAAGGCGACGGTAATAGCCCAATCAATTACGCCGGCAGAAATATCTTGCACCACCTCTGTAGTGCCATGACAATTCTTTGTTTCCCAATCTATAACAAGCGCTTCACGTTGCACAAGATTGAATAGGAAAGAAATAAAGGTACAAGCCTCAAAAGAATCAATTCGCACGATGAGGAATCAAGAAGGGAAGTTCTCCTAACAACCTTGTAGTCGTCTCCGTACCGATCCGCAAGACTCTACTAGACTCGCTAATGACTTGTGAGACCTAAGTGAACCTAACGCTATGATACCATGTTGTCACGACCCAAAATCCATTAAAGGTCGTGATGGCGCCGGACACCGTTGTCAGGCAAGCCAAAACTAAATATTGATTTGGTTCTCATGTAAATATTTTTTAAATCATATTTCCTTCAATTAAATAGTAAAAGATGGAATTTATAAAGTATTTAATAATATTTTTAACAATTAGAATACAGAGCAACCCATAATCACCCCAAAACCTGGTGTCACAAGTGCATGAGCATCAACTAGGAATGTAAAAATAAAATACAACATCTGTCCAGAACACAAAATTGGACAGAAAAAATATAAATACTCTGAAAGAGACTCTGCCAGATGCGGGTCATAATATGGAATGCAGCTCACGTAAGTCCCCGCATGCATACACGCCTTTGCTCTCACAAGACTGTTAGTCACATATGTACCTGCACAAAAATGTGCAGCAAGTGTAGTATGAGTACGTAATCAACGTGTACCCAGTAAGTATCTAGCCTAAACCCGGAGGAGTAGTGAAAAGGGGTCGTGACGAGGGGTCGATATCGACACTTACTAGTGGTCCAATAATATCATGTACAGTAAAGAGGTAAGTAAATATAAGGCCTAGTAAATAAATGAGATAAACAAGAATAAATCACGTGGTACAAATACCCCTCTTTACTAGGAACTCAGGCTCTCCATTAGAAATTCCCTTCTTACTGGAGCATATATATAGATATAGTGGATCTCATCATATAGGTTGTCATAACTCAAATCGGAAAAACTAACAGATACACTGGCTTCTCACCAAAGATTACGCACGATTCGATAAGGATATGATATAGGAAATTTCGAGGCGTACGACCCGATCCAACATAAAATTTAAATTGTGCACTGCTGAGGGTCGAACGACGCGAACCATAGATGCATCTATTAAACTGCCGAGGCGAACGACCCGCTCCCATGAGAGTGTGGTACATAAATCCTGCCGAGGCAAACGGGCCGATCCCATTAGAATAAGAAGCTTTGACGGGTCCTTGACCCCACTCATGAATAAACGTGTGAGTCATAATTTCTTTTACAAAAACAACACTTTCAACGAAACATATATATCACAGAAGCATTTCGTAAGAGGAGTATAATTATTCGGTGACAAATCATGAACTCGTGAAGTCTCTACAATAGCAAGTCTAGTATCAAGTAGTAATGTAAAATAGAGCAATTTAATAGGCGAGAGACTGCTCAATAGTGCAGCTATAGCATGATGTGAACCTAAGCCTACCCGGACAACAGCATGAATGTAGCTACATACAAGATCTCTTCACCTCGCGCGTACGTAGCCCCCACAACAAGTAGCACACGTCAATATACAGCACCTAGGGGTAATTTCCCCCTCACAGAGTTAGACAGGAGACTTACCTCACTCTGAAGTTCCATAACCGGCGCCTATGCAACTCTTCTCTCATTCTCCCCAGCTAGTCTTTCTTTGTAGTACTTAAGGAGACCTTCTGGCTCTTGCAAAGTTGCGAGTTTATTACATTATATACCCGAAGGAATTGTCGATGTTCTTACTCGCCTACAAATATCCTTAGTTACATACCTCCGTGCCCTTGTGCTTGTAAGGTCACTTCTGAACTCAAATTTTGATTATTTCCTTAGTGGCACTCTCTCTTATTTCCGTAATACTTATACGGTACCTTTAATTACCCTAACTCCTATCTAAAAAAATTTCAACGATTGCGATCTCGTATAAAAGAGACCAAATTCCCTATGATGCGGTTCACTACGTTTATCTTGCATGATCTGCTGATTTGTCTATAACCTCTTGTCTAGCCATAACTAGGCTCTTCCTGAATCAACTACAAACTACTCGTTGGTCCAATCTCATATCTATATTCTGTGTAACCCCTCTTGGGTTATCTCTTTTGTCTTAACTTACCTTCTTATGTATCAAGTGTTCATTCCCACTTATTTATCAAAATCATCGGGTGCGGAACCCTTACTGCTTCTCCCTGGCGTCATGCTTGCATAATGTTCTGGAGTCATATCATATATGTAGGATCTGAATAAATGCAATCTCATTCCTTTCACCTTTTTACCGCATTCTTTATTTACTATTCCAAAGTTACCTTTTCATCTTTGGCGTCTTTTCACATCTTTACTGCCATCTTACCCGCCTTGCGGTAACCCTTCTATACCAAGGATAACTAAAGTTCTTACGCACAAGGGTGACACCTAGTATAACTGGCACACTTAGTCCCTTAAGCTTAACTTTGCTCACGGTGCTCGCTTTAGGGAAGCATCTTCCTGAATGACCTTTAAAGGTTATTATTCTGTTGTCCATTCTATTATCGCCGGAACGTGATATATAAAATTCTCATGATGTAGGCTATTGTCAAATCATATATTTTGGTTTACTCTCATTCATAGGCTGAGCATGCAGATCATTTACATACTCTACTCAGAGTTCTACAAGCAAAGGAAGTTGTATGCAAAATTCTCTAAATGTGAATTCTGCTTGAATTTTGTAGCCTTCCTTGGTCATATTATTTCAGGTGAGGGTATCCGAGTTGATACACATAAGATTGAGGCAGTGAAGACTTGGCCTAGACCCACGACACCGACGGAGGTTTGTAGCTTCCTAGGTTTGGCAGGTTATTACGGGAGATTTGTAGAGGGTTTTTCTTCTCTTTCAGTAGTTTAGGGGCAAATGTCATGCATGACCTACACTTATTTCATATTTATTTCTTAGACGTATGCTTAGGGGTGTTCGATAGGTAGAACTCGGGCACTCGTCACAGTCCATCAGTTTGGGTCGTGACAAAAGTGGTATCAGAGCACCTTTATCACGACCCAAACCGTAGGACCGCGATGGGCACCCGCTGCCTAACTCAACCGAGTACCAACGTAACGTAACCTTCTTATCCTACTATCATGGATAAATGGACCAGGAAGACCGTCACGAGATAACTAGAATTAAACATAAGAGAATACTCAACATGGGATGAACCAACATGATATAGAAACTTATGAATGCGACATACGGGCCTATAAGGCCGACACAATCATTTGTATACTCAAAACACAGGCCGACCAGGCCATACAAGTATCCATATACATGACATCTATCTACAAGTCTCTCCGAGTACATAAATGTCATAAAGTTTGAGATATGGCCCCGCCATACCAATCAATACATGTCCAAATCATACTGACTAGATAGACAACTCCGGAGCAAGTGGAGTGCACCAACACCTTCCGCTAAGTTGATAGCCTACTAGGAGGACTCTCAACCTGTCTATTGGGAGGGCATGAAATGCAGTGTCCCCAGGTAAAAGGGACGTCAGTACAAATAAAGTACCGAGTATGTAAGGCATGACAATAGTATATAAAAGACATGAAAGAAATATGGAGTAAAGAACTCAACCTGTAATTCTGAATAGCTTTGTGAATCATGAAAAATTAATAATGTCATGCATTTGCGTATAAATTCCATACCATGCATAAATATATGCGTACATAACATTATCAAGCTTCTGAGGGCATCCTATCATATCATCTCGGCCTCTGTGGGCAAAATCATCAACATATAACAGTTGATCAGGTGGTGGTGCGTATATAACGCCATAACCTTTTACCATATCTCATATACATATAATATACGTGTATATAACGCCATCTGGTCATGGGTCAATGTACATATATAAATGAATGCAATGCGTAATGGAGTAAGTCAGTAAGATTTCTCGGAATGTCATAAGATCAATATGTCTTCGGATAAACTTTAGCAACTTACGTATTTTCTTAATACCCATGAACAGAAGATATAATAATAGGACACGTGGGGAATCAAGAACATAGGCACCCCTAGTACTTCTATGAATAGAATAATTTATGAAAGTTCTGCGTTTGCGCATTTCGTTTGTATTATATGGATCATGTCAAAAGGAAAGAATGGATAGCCTTAACATACATGTATGATCTATTCCTTATTACTCAACCAAGCTCAACACAACTTCTTGCATCTACAACAAGTGAAATGATATTGATGTTAACATATAATGTCGTACCATCGTATTTGGCTAGTCGTATGGCTTAAGGAAAATCGGGAAGAAACTCCCCTATTTTTAATACATCCCAAAGACCACTAAGGGTCATCAACACCCCAACAACAACAACTATAACCTATATTAGAAACAACAACAATATAATCCAATATAAGTTTTTCCGATTATCTTAACAATCATATTGAGCGGAAAACTCATTTTTACTCATAACAAGATATAAATTGAATCCAAATCTTATTACATAAATTAGTTTACAACCTTCAGAACATCATACTTATATATACTATATTATTTCTAGTTCAAAACATCCACAAAATTCCTTCCAAAACAGGCCCATACGTCTAGCACCTTAATTGTTATCTTCAATCACTTGTTTTTCATCTTTTCTTCTTCAATAAACTTAATTAACACCTAGAAAAACTTAACAAAAGCAGCCACAACATTATCAAATTATTTCTCACAATTTCCAGCCACCACAAACCATATATTTATCCACAAAATAGTCCAACCAAAAATACAACCATATCCCATGTTATTTCAAGTGATATCTTATGGTTTTTCACTCAAACAACACAACCAACACATGATAATTTCCATAAGGTCGGCGGTCGTCTCAAGTGGGTCCCAACCGAGCTACTTGCGCAATCTCGCAAAAATGTAGATATGTCTCTACTCTAATATAGTATCGAAGAACGTTTTAATGCATTAGAAACTAGACTCAAAGACCTTCAAGTTTGTATATAATATGTCCCAAAAAGACATTATAAAGCTTACGAAATGTATTTCTCAAAAGCTTCATTACAAGGCAAATCCTTAGTCGGTTTTTTCGCAACTTAAATTCGATTTTTTCCAAACTTTATATATCATATCCGAACATCATATATAGTCGTATCATGACTTGAAACTCATTTAAATCATGATTAACAAGTCTCATATTCATCTTAACTTACTTATGACTTCGGTAAACCTTTCTTATCCTTGTACAAGGATTCCGTCCTTTTTGAGCTTACATTAGATAATCTTATAATGACAGTGACGTCTGAAGTACGGGGTGTAATAACATGTCCCCTTAGAAACATTTGTCCCCCAATGATAACTCTTAAAGGCGTGCAAAAATGGGACGTAACATCATTAAATCACTTTATATACTTTCAAAGAGGATCTCATTTTCAAGCTTACATCAATTGACTTACGATGTACGTTCACGTACAAAACCATAGGGTGTAACAAGAAGGATCCCGAGATCCTGACGTCTCCTTATCCTGGAGTGATCTATTGTTTCTACCACAATAGGTCCCTCTGTTAGCGATGAACTTGTTTGCTGCCCGAAAGTTTCTGCCACGGCCTTAGGTCCGCTCATAGGGCAAAAACCGGCCCCTCAAAGTCCGTATATCCGCGTCGTAGTCATCCTTCAATTTTTCTCTGCTCTTCTCCCATCCTTTGGCTGATAATGTAGAAACTACTTGATCATCTTCGATCCTTATCTTTGACTCATATCGATTGTGTACATTTGCCTAAGTTGTTGCTTGAAACTCAAGCAGGCTCTCCTTCAGCTTCCGGGAAGCATCTGAACTTCTTGGATTTAATCCTTTGGTGAATGCTTCAGCTGCCCATTCATCCGGGATAGCCGGGAGCAACATTCTTTCTTTCTGGAAATGAGTAACAAGCTTTCGTAATAATTTAGATTCTCCCTGCGCGATCCTGAATATGTCAGCCTTCCAAGCTTGTACTTTTCTGGCCCCATCATGAGTCTTAATGAAGGAATCCGCAAGCATCTTGAAGGAATCTATGGAATGCTTGGGTAATAATGAATACCACGTTTGAGCTTCCCTCATGAGAGTTTCTTCATATTTCTTTAGCAACACAGATTCAATTTCGTGGCGAGCTAAATCATTTCTTTTCACTGTCATTGCATATGTAGTAATATGCTCTTATGGGTCTGAAGTTCCATCACACTTTGGAATTTCAGGCATTTTGAACCATTTTGGGATTAGTTTTGGAGCCGCACTCGGCTTGTACGGTAATTGACTATACTTCTTCGAGTCCTGGCCTTTCAATACTGGTGGCGCACACGGGATTTGATCCATGTGGGCTTTTACTTCCCTTATGAACCAAAAAAGTTCATCCTTGAACAGATCGTTCTTATTGTTGAGACCGGATCTGCTCCCCACAGCCCTATCGGAGCCAACTTCACCCCTGGGAGTGTTATTATCGACTCTCTGCGTTATCTGGTCTACGGGAACAATGGGAGAAATTGGATCTCTTCTGTTTACATTATTCGAAGGACCTGATAGTGCATGCTTCAGTTCCGTCATAACCTGATCATGCCGCGTGAGATGGCCTAGAATGATTGCATGTTGCTCTTGTAGGTCCCTTACCACATACGCTACATGCTCCTCATCATCATCATCGGTAGTTGTCTCCCAAACCTGTCGAGGGTACTGTCTGTCATGCATCGACATGTCGTCATTCCCCTCACTACGGGTTTCATTGATTGAATCCTCGAAATGAGGTTGATCCCCTCAAATTTCAGGGTTGCGTGTGTCGTTAACAGTGTTATCTCTCATTTTTGTGATTTTTTTCTAAGACAAAGTAATCAAAACACGTTAGTAAAAATGGCAAAGATCAATTTAATTGCATGACTGTCTAGGCCCCACGGTGGAGGCCAAACTGTATACCCATAAAACGGTACAGTTGATAATTCCGGGATATTTTTTCTGGGCACAATGATGATGAGATCAAAAAGCAAGAAGGTACAATTGTATAAAGCTTTGTATAGAATAGAGTATAAATTGAGCCAGAAAGTTTGTGTCCTTTACAATGATGACTGAGCTCACTATTGTAACGACCCGACTGGTCGTTTTGAGTATTAAAACCCCGTTCCCCCATTTACTGTTCAATTTATGCTTTATAGCTGTTATGTAACATGTCGAGGTAGTCAGTTCGGGCCCGGTGAGGTTCCAGAATGAATTGAGACACTTAGTCTCAAGGATGAAAACTTAAGTTGAAAATTGTTGACTTATGTGTAAGTGACCCCCGAAATATATTTTGATGGTTCCAATAGCTCTGTATGGTGATTTTGGACTTAGGAGCGTGTCCGGAAAAGATTTTGGAAGTCCGTAGTTAAATTAGGCTTGAAATGGCTAAAATAGATATTTAAGCTTGGTAGTTTGACCGAGGAGTTGACTTTTTGATATCGAGATCGGAATCTGATTCTAAAAATTTGAATAGGTCAGTTATATCATTTATGACTTATGTGCAAAATTTGAGGTCAATGAGACTTGATTTGATAGGTTTCGGTATCAAATGTAGAAGTTGAAAATTCTTAAGTTTCATTAACCTTGAATTGGGGTATGATTCGTGGTTTTAGCATTGTTTGATGTGATTCAAGGCTTCACCTAAGTTCGTATGATGTTTTAAGACTTGTTGGTATATTTGGTCGAAGTCTCGAGGGCCTCGGGTGAGTTTCAGGTGGTTAACGGACTAGAATTGGACTTGTGAGAATTGCTGAAGCATTCCAGCTTCTGGTGTCATCGCACCTGCGGAGGGGTTGTCTGCAGGTGCGGACTCGTAGAAGCGAGCATGTGGTCACGGGTGCGAGGCTAGCTTGGCCCAGCCGGGAGCGCAGCTGCGAGAAGAGAGCCGCAGATGTAGAGACGTGACCGTAAAAGCAGAAAGGTCCGGCCTAGGGCAGGGTCGCAGAAGCGAAATGCCCTCCACAGAAGCGGGCTCGTAGGTGCAAGCCTTGGTCCGCATGAGCGAGATTTTTGGCTTTAAGTCGAATCCGTACCTGCGATGGAATTTCTGCAGATGCGGCGTCGCAGGTGCGACTGGAAGCCCGCAGAAGCGAAAATCCCTGGACAGAACATATAATTCGGGGGTTGGCCATTTTTACCCATTTTTGGATTTTAAGAGCTCAGGTAAGGCGATTTTCATGAGTTTTTTCAAGGAAAAAATTGGGGTAAGTGTTCTCAACTCAATTTTGGTCAAATTACCCGAATCCATGATTGTTTTTAATATTTAATTGGTGATTTGAGTTGGAAGATTTTTGAAAACTCTCTTGGTTTAAATTGATGGTTTGAGGGTCGAGTTGATGTCGGAATTTAGTAAAATTTATATTTTTGGACTCGTGGTTGAATTGGCGTTCATATTTTGTAACTTTTATCGGGTTTTGAGATGTGGGCCCCACGGACAATTTTTGAGATAAATTTTGGATTTTTATTGAAAAATCTGTACTTTCATATGGAATTAATTCTTATAATTTGTATTGACTGAATCGAAGTAGACTAGACTTGAGCCGATCGGAGTCAGAAAATCGAGGGAAAGGCATGCTTATTGACTGATTGAGCTTGGCTTGAGATAAGTGACTTGTCTAACCTTGTATGGGGAAAATCCCCTTGGATTTTGGAACTGTTGTAACCATTCGTGATATGTGAGCGTCGTGTAAGCGAGGTCACGAGTGTGTACACAAGCTGAATATGGAAAATTTGGTTCTTGGTGATTTGTCATCTTTTGAATTTCCTTAACTGAGTTGTCTTCTTTTAAATTCTTTAACTGAGTTGCCTTAGAATATGTAGTGATCATGTTTATCCTAGTATCACATATCTATGTGCCTTAACTCTTACGTGCAATATGTGCAACATGCTTAGCTAAATTACCTGCTTTACTTGATTTGATTTAAATCTTTAACTGTAAGATTTCTTGCTAAAAATTTGTTGTTCCTCCGACTACCTGTTGCATATTTACTTTTGGAACTATGAGGCGATCCTCAGGAGATCCCTTTGTACTGCATATTTACTTTTGGGACTACCAGGCGATTTCTTGGGAGATCCCCTTGTACAGTATATTTACTTTTAGGACTATGAGGTGGTTCCTCGGGAGATCTCCATGTACTGTATATTTATTTTTGGGACTACGAGGCGGTTCCTCGGGAGATCCTCCTATACTGCATATTTACTTTTGGGACTACGAGGCGGTTCCTCGGGAGATCCTCTTATACTGCATATTTACTTTTGGGACTACGAGGCGGTTCCTCGGGAGATCCCTATGTACTGTATATTTACTTTTGAGACTACGAGGCGGTACCTCGGGAGTGCCCCTGTTGTTTACCTTTAATTATTGTGTTGTTATCTTTCTGTAAATTTTGTTTATTTCTCAGTCACTTCATTACCCTATTATAAATTTCTGCCTTATTTATTATTATTTTCAGTAGGGCCTGACCTGACCTCGTCACTACTCTACCGAGGTTAGGCTTGGCACTTACTGGGTACTACTGTGGTGTACTCATACTACACTTCTGCACATCCTTTTGGCAAATCCAGGTACTTCCTATCAGACCAGGTATCTATGAACTAGTTGAACACAGAGACTTCAAGGTACATCTGCCAGCGTCTGCAGACCTCGGAGTCCCCATCTATATTTATTATGTCGTCTTCCTAATTTCTCTTTAGACTTTAATGTATTAAGACGCTTAGAATAAATTCGTAGAAGCTTGTGACTTATATCTACCGGGTTTGGGGATATTGAATTGCAGTTTTATATTAATTGCATAGGCTGAGAATTTGGCTTCAGTTTTATTTTATGTATTTTCGCAAAATATTTTAGGCTTACCAAGTCTTAGAGACTAGGTGCCATCACGACATCCTATGGAGGGTGAATTTGGGGTCGTGACAACTATTTATAGCTATCTCTAGGGAAGGAAGTCCTAGGATCATGCCCTCCTTTAATGTCAATTATGAGGGTCATTGATGAAGATGTAACATTGAACATAAATGCCAAATTCTCTATAACAGACCGTCGCTCTTAATATTGTAGAATATTCCCTAGTAAATGCTACCGGGCTCAGAGCATTTACTACACCTTTATGATTGTTATCCTTTCTGATGACAAGCGGAACTGCTACATCTGGACTTCCGCCATTCTCATCTTGGGTTTCATGTGTCCTCATTTTAGATAACCACGTGTCATATCATATTTTACTTTATACATAGCCATTATTCCAATGTACAGATTTTTCTCCTCTTGACCACCCTAAGTACCGATTTTTCTCTACCCATGGTATATTTCTTTCCCGGTGTAACTTTTATTCTCTTTCTACGTCTCCCTCAGAACTTTTCCTTTTCCCCCTACCTTTTACTTTTCTCTCTCTCTTCCATTTGCATTTATATTTTATTTATTTATTCGGTTACTTAGTAGTTAGCAAGTGGCTTTTACAAAGACACTTATATAAACCTAAACATGCATTTGTCCACTAGCACAATTCATTTAACATCATCTCCTTTCCATATATTCATTTCTTTTTATTGATTCATTTTGTAATTTGAGCTGCTACTTAAAAAATAGTGAAATGCAATAATTTTGCTTCTTATTATGTACAAATGTCTGCTTCTTCTTCTTATTTTTTGTTTATGTGAATGCTTATTGTTTTTCTTCTTCTTTTTCGGGTCCTAATAATATTTTATAAGTACAGATTTTTTGAAGTGGGTATTGGTAGTGAGTTAAAATTTTAATGGTGTTTGAAAGATACAATGTAATTTCATATAAAAATTTTATATACGCAATGTATAAAAGTTTATTTGTTCATAGTTTCCAAGAAATAATTTGATGAAATATTTTCAATAATTAGAGGGGAAATTTGTTAGAATGACACAAAAAATTTAAAAAATGTCTATACATGATTCTTTTATCTATGCTTTTATATGAGTGATACCTTAAGGAGAAAAATATGAAGGTATACTCAAACTTTTCGAAATTCTTAAGGGGTAGTTTGGTACGCGAACTAAATTATCCCGGGATTGTAATCCCAGGATTAATTTATACCATATAGGAGGTGGGATAAAATAATTTCAAGTTTGATTGGATAATGTGGGATAAGATGGGATATCCTGGATTAAGTCTGGATTAAATTTATACCGTGTTTGGTTGGAGGTATAAATTTATCCCACGATTAATTTATACCTCCAACCAAACACGATATAAATTTAATCGCACGTCTTATTCCACCTTATCCTTCATACCAAATGACCCCTAAGGAGAAAGAGAGATTTGAAATTGTAATTTTTATAATATTCTAGCATTGATTTTTCTTTTCTTTTTTAAATCCAAAATAACAAATACTTTTGGTAGAGGTGTCTTGTCCAAATCAGAATTTATAAATTACATTCTAGCATTGAGTATTGTTTAGTTTATGCGGAGTCTTGTTTCCCCAGAAGGTTCTTCAAGTGAATGTAGGGTTGAAGCAGTTTTTTGGGACGGCTTAAGACCAGCTTCAAGTAACAGAAATGGAGAAAACCAAGAGCAGAAAAAACCATCCCAACACCCATAGTTAGGGGCTGAGAACGATCATCTACGGGACCATAACCCGATGGCCGTCTGGTCTAATGACCATGTCTCATCAACCAGACTTCATTTCTCGTCTCCTTAGAACTCAAGGATACAGTGGAGACGAGCCTATAGAACAGATCTTGTTCAAGTAAGGTCGTGAACTTCATCTTCGCCATTTGTGCTTATAAATGCCTTCTTTGTGCTGTAAATTTTTAACAGGATTTCATTTTCTACTATTTCAAAATGAAAGCAGACCGCTTGGTGTTAACAATTTCTATAGGGTTATGGAATATTGGAAGTTTTGAGAAATTCAACAAGACGAGAAAGGGACAAAAGTAGGTTTTGAGAAGATTGAGAAATTTTGCCGGTTCTTATTGTACGTCTTCTCTCTCCAAATCAACCAGAACTATAACACATTTGTAATTTTTTCTACACATGGAAAAAGAAGAAAAGTTATACATGTAGACTCTGCTAATAAGGAAATTAGATTTGCAGTAATAGTTTAAAGCAAAAAGAAATCTCTTCAAGTTTAAGGTACATCTTTCCCATTTTTCTAATGTCTTATATGGCATTACTAACATTTTCTGATATATAGAGATAGAGAAATTTACTGTGAGATTCAAAAGCTAAAACATTTAAATGGAACGATTTACATATATATATATATATATATATATATATATATATATATATATATATATATATATATATGAATTCGATATGTTATCGGAATGTTGTAATTTTTAATATAAAATCCGATTTAAAGCTTGCCAGATTAGAGATACATACAACTTTTAACACTTGGCATTCTTTTGAGGAATTACATGTGCTACTTTATTTGAGTTTGTTAAAGGTAAAAAATGCCTGCAGTTATTGTTGTTGTTATTTTTGAAATTCCACCATATACACAATCTGCATTAATTTATCCTTTGTTTTCTACCTTTCACTCATATGCTTATTTGTTTGGAATACACATATATTGAGGATATAGATACAATGGTAGTTAAGTAGTTATAGTGTAGAGGGTAATTATGTAATTTGTGGATTAGTTTGTTTAGAATAATGTATTAATACGGTAGCTTCCTTCTTCAATACACATATACAAGAGTTCTCATTTTCCTCAGCCTCTATTCTCTCTTCTAACTATGTCCAAGCTTTAGCTCAAGCACTTTCATGGCAGTCTCCGACATGGTATCAGAGCTATCAGAGAAGATCTAAACACGCCTCTTCATCACTCGATTGCAGAAGCTAGAGCTCAGTTAGAAGATAGATGATTTCTCAAAACTCTAACATTTTCTTCGATTCAGAAATGGGGGAAAATAAAATTGACCATACGCATCCGTTGTTCATGCATCCATTAGACACTCCGAGCTCAGTGCTAATTCCGGTTCAGCTCAAAGGATCCGAGAACTATGGCTTGTGGTGGAGATCGATGAAGATTGCACTTCAAGCTAAGCGAAAATTAGGGTTTGTTGATGGTAAACACACCAAGGCTTCATTTCCGGCAGCATTGCATGAGGATTGGGAAACATGTAACGCTATAGTCCTTTCATGGATCATGAATACTGTATCACCAGATCTGCTCAGTAGGATAGTGTATGCATCGAATGCCCGAGCTGTGTGGGAGGATCTTCGTGAAAGATTTGACAAGCTTAATCGAATGAGGATCTATCAGCTACATAGGGAAATTGCAACAATCTCTCAAGGTACCGACTCTATTTCTACATATTTTACAAAATTGAAGGAATTGTGGGGCAAATTTGACGCAATTGTGCCGCCTCCTAGCTCTGTGAAGGACTATGTTGAGCTTTTGAATCAACGGAGGCTACTTCAATTTTTAGGAGGTCTAAATGACTCATATAATCAGGCAAGACGTCAAATCCTTATGAAATCCACTGAATCTAGTCTAAATCAAGCATATGCCATGGTTATCGAGGATGAGACTCAGAAAGGATCATCGAGGCGTGACTCTACAGGTCTCAACTCACTAATGGAGGGCAATGACATTATTGCACTTTGGAGTGCTAAAGGGCCTCAGATGCAGAAATCTAGAAAGAATTTTAATATACAGTGTGAATTCTGTAGAATGAAAGGACACATCAAAGAGAATTGTTATCAATTGATTGGATATCCTACAGATTTCAAGGGCAAAAGAAAGCCATTGGCTAATTCAGCACATTTTGGTAACTCTGCACAACTAGGGAATCATGGACAACATCAAGGAATGGGAAATAATTTAGGAAATGGAAACACAGGTTATGGAGCTACATGACCATTAGGTCCAAATGTTGATTATACCAACGCAGGTTATAGAGGATCAACATGTAGTTTTGCAGGTGCAGAGAAAGATGAAGGATTGAGCATGCAGATGCTAATGCAATTCACTCCAGAACAATATGAACAGATTCTGAAGATGCTACAAAAGGATAATACACTTGAGCCAACAGCTAATGCAGTAGGTATAACTGGCCCTCTAATGCTTACAAATGCAGTTAGTGTAACTCATTCTACTGATAGTAAAGCAAAGGATGATAAGTAGATAGTAAATACAGGGGAAACAGATCACATGGTGTCAAACAGTGAAATGATCTCTAAGCCTAAAGAGTAGTCTAAAAGTATAGGTGGAAAAGTTCATTTGCCAAATGGAGATAGCTTGGCCATTTCTTGTGTAGGAAATTCTGAATTAGATCAAGGGATTATATCTAATGTGCTTTGCATCCCAGGTTTTAAATATAATTTACTGTCAGTATCAAAACTGACTAGGGAACTAAACTGTTATATGTTGTTCTTTCCTGATTTTTGCCTAATGCAGGACCTTCACACTGGGAAGGTGAAGGGGACTGGTAGGCTGAAAGGAGATCTATATTATTGGCCTCACAGTGATAGAGACAGGGTTCAAGCCTCGCAGCACTGTGTGTCACCAAAGAAGAAGAGCCATGGCACAGAAGACTTGGGTACATTCCACATAAGGTTCCACATCAGATGCACATAATAAAACAGAGTAGATTGCATAGTAATAATGTCTGTCCTATTTGTCCTTTGGCAAAACAGACAAGATTTCCTTTTCCACAAAGTACTAGTAGGGCTTCTAAAGCATTTGATTTGATACATGGTGATGTATGGGGTCCCTATAAAATCCCTACCTATGATGGGAATAGATTTTTCCTCACTTTAGTAGATGACTATAGTAGAATGGTTTGGATATTTCTGCTCAAACTTAAAAGTGATGTACCTACTGTAATAAAAGACTTCATAGATCTTGTAAAGACTCAGTTTAACAGTGCAATAAAGGTGTTCAGGACAGACAATGAAACAGAGTTCTTTGACTCACATTGTACAGACATGTTTAGGAATGCAGGTGTAGTTCATCAAAGTTTCTGTGTCTACACACCTCGGCAGAATGGAGTGGTAGAAAGGAAACACAGACAGATTCTTGAAGTTGTTAGGGCCATCAAGTTTCAGGGAAGAATTCCACTGAGGTTCTGGGGATTTTGTCTGCAGAATGCAGTGTATCTGATCAATAGAATCCCATCCACAACATTAGCAGGAAAGTCTCCTTTTGAAATGTTCTATGGTCGACCACCTAGATTGCAGCATCTCAGGGTTCTGGGAAGCCTATGCTATGTTATTGTCACTGATAGAAGTGACAAATTTGGAGCTAGAGCAGAACCAGCAGTGCATATGGGATATTCATCCACTCAAAAGGGTTATAGGCTATACAGTCTCACTAACAAGCTTTTTTTTGTAAGCAGGGATGTATCTTTCAAGGAATACACTTTTCCTTTCAAGACCACAACTTTCACAGGCAGGAGGCCTAATGCTCAACAGTTTATTGATGCATATGATGCTTTCATCATTGATTCTAGCTCCGAGGTCTCAGAGATAGCTCTTGATTCAGTAATAGCACCTTCACCTTCTCCTGAGGATTTCTCAGCTCCTAACCTTGAGGCTTCCTCAGCTCCTAATCCTGAGGCCTCCTCAGCTCCTAATCCTGCTGATCCAGCTTCTGAGACTCTGCAGCAGCCTCACTTCACATCACCTCCTACAGCAGTGATGCCACACCCAACTGTGTCTCCCTTACATGATTTTCCAGAAGAGGGACTAAGGAAGTCTATTAGGACTTCCAAACCACCTAGCTGGCTCAATGGCTTTGTTCATGGAATGCCAAAAGCTAGTCCTTCTACTGCTTTGGGTTCTAGTTATCCCATGTTTGCATACATGTCATATGTTTCATTGTCTCCACCTTACTTCAAAGTATTTTTCTCTTTCTCGGTTGTTACAGAACCAACTTTCTATGCTACTGCTCTTCGAGATTCCAAGTGGATTGCAGCCATGGATACAGAGTTACAGGCCCTACAGGACAACCACACCTGGAGGTTAGTTCCTTTGCCAACTGAAAAGAGATCTATAGGGTGTAAATGGGTGTTTAAAGTGAAATACAATGCCAAAGGTGAGGTGGAAAGGTACAAAGCTCGCTTAGTGGCCAAAGGTTACACACAATAAGAGGGTATTGATTATCAAGAGACTTTCTCACCTGTGGTAAAAATGGTCACAGTAAGAACTGTTTTATCCTTAGTTGCTATGAAAGGATGGAAGTTGCACCAAATGGATGTCTTCGATGTTTTTCTTCAAGGTGATTTGCTGGAAGAAGTGTATATGACTCCACCCCCTGGTCTTCTAGGTGAGGGGGAGCCTCCTAGAGTTTGCAAGCTTCATAAGTCCTTGTATGGGTTCAAGCAGGCCTCTAGGAAATGGAAGTTGAAGCTCAGTGAGGCCCTCTCATCCTCAGGTTTTGTACAGAGACATCATGACTATTCCCTCTTCAGTAAGAGGTCTGGTTCTGACTTGGTCATTAACCTCATATTTGTGAATGACCTCTTAATCACTGGATCATCTCCTCAGTTAATTCAGGATGCCAAAGTTGTGCTTCAACATCACTTCAAGATCAAGGACCTGGGGGAGATGAGATACTTCCTTGGTCTTGAAGTTGCAAGAAGCAGACATGGCATTTTGGTTTGTCAAAGGAAGTTCACTCTTGATCTCATTGCCACACTTGGGCTTGCAAGTTCTAAACCAGCCTGCACACCTCTAGACATAAGCCATAAGCTCACTAGTGCAGAATATGATCATGCCAATGCACATGGAACTCTAGATACTGATGAATTGCTTAGTGATCCAAGCAGCTATCAAAAATTAGTTGGGAAGCTGTTGTACCTTACCAAGACAAGGCCAGACATCAGTTATGCAGTACAGAACTTAAGCCAGTTCATGCACAAGCCAAAGAAGTCACATATGGAAGGAGCATTGAGGGTGGTAAGGTACCTAAAGAATGCATCTGGGTTGGGGATTCTGCTATCATCTCAATCTTCTGACCAACTCACAGTATATTGTGATGCAGACTAGGCCACTTGTCCAATGACTAGAAGGTCAGTGAGTGGGTTTGTAATAAAGCTGGGTGACTCTCTTATCTCTTGGAATTCCAAGAAACAAAATACAGTGTCAAGGAGCTCTGCAGAAGCAGAGTACAGAAGTATGGCCAATGCAATAGCAGAAGTGGTCTGGTTAACAGGGTTGTTCAAAGAGTTGAATGTGGGCTTGAAACTTCGAGTGAAGTTGTATTGTGATAGTAAAGCGGCTATTCAGATTGCTGCAAATCCCATCTATCATGAAAGGACCAAACATATCGAGATTGACTGTCATTTTATTCGAGAGAGAATTCAACAAGGCCTAATCCCCAGACTGCACATGTCTCTACAAACCTGCAGATAGAAGATGTACTAACCAAAGGACTGGGGAAGGCATAACATGATTTTCTATTGTCCAAGCTGGGAGTGTACAACTTATTCACATTACACAGCTTGAGGGGGAGTATTGAGGATATAGAAACAAGGGTAGTTAAGTCGTTACAGTGTAGAGGGTAATTATGTAATTTGTGGATTAGTTTGTTTAGAACAATGTATTAATACAGTAGCTTCCTTCTTCAATACACATATACAAGAGTTCTCATTTTCCTCAGCCTCTCTTCTCTCTTCTAACTATGTCCAAGCTTTAGCTCAATCACTTTCATGGCAGTCTCCAACAACATGTTTTGGAAAAGAAAGATTGCTGCAATCAAAAGGTAGGACACAACACTTCTGCCGAGGGACCTATGAATGATCATGCACTTCCCAACAAGATGAAGATTTTGAATAACCCTATATTACAACGGACCAATTTAAAATCAATCATATCATTATTATGTCAATATGAGCTGTATACATCAGAGCTAGCATCAGGCTGATTGTGAGAGCCTTAAACCTTAAATAGATTGGCTCAGGTCTCGTGCCTTTACAACGGTCAAATTTTGTAGACTTGTAATTTCTTAGAGAGCTTATACATCTTCTAATTCTATCTAGAACATATATAAGAGTGAAGTTGAGCTTATATTATTAGAAGGACATGTCCTTGATCAAGGAATGGTTTTCATTAGAAAAAGCAAAGGTAGATCTGCTAATGTTTAATATTGGTGTGATGAAATTAGCTTGTTTCTGTAGAAATGGATCGGACGGAGCTCCTAAGTCATGAAATGCAATGTCCAGTTTGCACCGTGGAAAGAGCATTATTTCATCTTAGTGAAAGACTTAATACTACTCCGTACAAGAGGTTTTCATTGGCAAACATATGGAGTAACTATCAAAAATTAAATTTATCATACGGTTCCTTCTTTGCTAGTAGGTCCGTCACCCTATTGTGCTAATAGTTTTGAAAGGAAGTAGCTTACCGATAATAATTTGTTTTGATTTTTAAGTTCAAGTTGAATCATTTTGAAAATTAACAACATGTAGATTATTAGTCTCTTGCCTTGTCGATAAAGTGTGTATAGGTAATCATGAAGGCTTATGACTTATAGCCCGTTTGTGCTTTTCTCAAAAGTATTTTTGCTAAAAAGCAATTTATGGTTGATTAATTAATTTGAAAAGCACTTCTGAGCAGCAATTAGTGTTTGGCCAAGCTTTTAAAAATTATTTCTAAGTATAGTTTTTCTCAAAAGTGCTTTTGGAGAAACTACTTTTTTCTACTTCTCTAAAACTGCTTCTACTTCTCCTCAAAAATACTTTTTTTTCTTCCAAAAGTTTGGCCAAACACTTCAACTTTGAAAAAAAATATTTTTTTTGAAGAAAAAAAAAGTGTTTCTAAGATTGGAGAAGGGTGTTAGACTAGTGGCCTCCATCGCATTTTAGAGGGCTGTCCGATTAAGAAGCCCCAAGCAGTAGAGCGTCATAATTTATGATAGCAAAGGCTTGCGTCTGTGCGGCACCTACCCAATTCTAACTCCATGA
Organism: Nicotiana tomentosiformis; assembly: GCF_000390325.3. Classification (NCBI taxonomy): domain Eukaryota; kingdom Viridiplantae; phylum Streptophyta; class Magnoliopsida; order Solanales; family Solanaceae; genus Nicotiana; species Nicotiana tomentosiformis. The sequence continues at coordinate 9,092,277 of NC_090813.1, forward strand.
TTTATCGGCCCAATGAGTAACATTATTGTTAAAAGAAATTGCAGAAAATATGATACTTTTGGGGGTGATCTGTAACTTTTGAATTCCACTAAAATTCATCACCTATAAATGATTTTTGGGACACTTTAGAATATAGATGACAAAATACTAAGAAACTATAATTTAGTTGAAAAATGTCTAGTTTGCTAAAAGCTTAACCAAAATTACTCATGTAAAAGAGTAATAGAATACTAGAAGAGAACTATTCTAAGCTTCTGTTTGGATAAGTTCTTCTTCTTTTTTTAATACTTCTTTTCAAAATATTTTAAAAATATTGTTTAGTTGTACAATATTACTAGTTCTGGGCAATTTTTGAAGATAATTTTTTCAAGTTTGAAAAAGTGGTTTATACTAGTTTTTCAATTTTTTGTATTTTTCTACTCGTAAAACTTCAATTTCTTTTCAAGTAAAATGCATGTTCAAACATAATTTTAACTCATGTTCAAATATAATTTTAACTTCCAAAAACTATTTCTCATCTCATCTTTAAAAACGTTTTTTTCAAGTTTCAACCAAATTTATATTCAGATGCTAGTTAAAACTTTGATGTAGTAAAATCTAAGCAAAGTCCAAACCCATTATTTTATATTAACCTCAACTATAATTTGAGAAAATAAATGTGGATTTGTATATATCATAAAGATATGTTCAAGTTCATTGAAAGTTTTAAGGGAAAAATCTGGTAAAACACTTTGAAAATGAAAAGAGAACATCAAAGTATCACGTGAAATGAATGGGATTCCAGGTTTGAGCCCCGAGAATAGAAGAATTCCAAATATTACAATAACAACAACAACCCAGTAATATCATATAGGTAAGGGGTCTGGGGAGGGTAGTGTATACGTAAACCTTATCCGTGTCCCGATGAAGTAGAGAAGCTCGACTCAATAAAACGAAAAAGACAAAAAGGACAATATATCAGTTCCATCAATAGAAAAAAGACCATAGAAATAATAACATAATTATAAGAACCATAAAATAGTTGAAACGTAATAACAATAACCAGTAAATAAGGCTTGATGCTATAAAAAACAGGAGAATAATGTGAACACAACATTAACCACTAGCGATCTAAGACAAATCCTATCAGACTAGCCTCACACCCGGAATGAAGTAGAAAAATGCCTGACTACCTCCTAACATACAACTCTAATGCTCGATCTCCACACCATCCTATCAAGGACCATGTTCTCGAAAATCTGAAGCCACACTATGTCCTGCCTTATCACCTCTCCTCAATACTTCTGAAGTTGCCATCTACCTCTTCTCGTACCCGCCAAAGCTAACCACCCACGCCTTCTTACCGGGGTATCATGGCTTCTTCTCTGCACATGTCCAAACCATATGAGCCTCGATTCCCGCATCTTGTCATTTATAGGAGCCACACCCACCTTCCAAATATTAGATGGTTAAAAAGATTGAAAAGAGATTTAAAATTCCAAATTTTATATGTTCGTATTGAGTAATTTTCACCTTTTTAAAGAAAAAAAAAATACTTTTTGTGAGAATCGGTTTGTGTTTGGCTAATTAATTTGAAAAGCACTTTTGAGCAGTAATTAGTGTTTGTCTAAACTTTTAAAAACTGCTTATAAGTATATTTTTCTCAAAAGTACTTTTCAGAAAAGTGCTTTGGGGGAGAAGCTACATTCTGCTTCTCAAAATCAACTTCTTATCACGCCCAATTATGTCTTATAAAAAGGACTAAGCGGTCGCTGCAAAAATAATTCGGTTCACGAGTCCGGAGTCGAATCCCACAGGGAACTAACCTATTTGCTACAACCTTTAGTATCGCTAATGATAAGCTCATACAATTTTCAGAGTTTGAGATTTTATTTGATAATTAACAGAAATTATTTAACTAAGGAAAAAATGACAATAAAACTATCAATAAGCAAGAATGAAGTTAAATTCAATAGTAAAAGAATCTAGGGTTATTGATTTTCACAATTGTCGGATTAATTCCTGACACGTTAGCTATAATCTCGATGTAACACTCTATAAATATGATGAGTTCTTGCTTACCGTACTTATCTCTTGATCAATTACGATAATTAACTAGAATCATTCTCTCGAGCTACTCTAGTTGACAAATTGTACAACTCATAAATATCACACCAAAGCTTCGTTATCTCTAATCCTACTTTTAAATTCAAGTAATTAATCTCTTAACTTACTCGAAAGTGGCATTGTTTAATAATAATCTAATCAAGTATTCTTTCTCAAGCAACACTAGACAACTAGACACGATTAATCAAGGGCCCTTTCAATTAATCACAAGGAACACATAGTTGAACAATTATAAAGTAAAAACAGCTCAATTATATCAAAACGTAATCAAGACTTCATCTAATAATTAGTTCCATCAACCCTAGATGACGGGTTTAGCTACTCATACTACTATGCAAGATTAATTAAGAAGAAGATGATGAAAAACGCGTAGGAGAATTCTCCGTCTTGCTCCTTTTGTGTTCTTGCCTCCAAAGTTCTTCTAAAAACAGAGCTACCCTCTTTTTGGGCGAGCTGGGCTTCATATAAGTCAAGGTTATTCGTCTCTCAAATTACAAAACTGACCTTGGACGATTTTTCTCGGAAGCATATGCGCGGCCGCGCATCGACCGCGCACTTTGGCCAGTTTCTGCCTGACATGTGCTGCCCAGTGCGCGGCCGCGCATCGACCGCGCACCTAGAGGATTTTTTGCAGCATTTTTTATTTTCTTCTTTTTAAGCGCACTAACTTCCAATTGGCCTTCAATGCTCCATATTAGTTCCGAAACACTCTTTAACGTCCCCATAGCCCGGAATTGCTCCTGCAAAGCATAAAGTTCTTAATTAGAGCAATTTGTTATAATTTAACATTCAAATATCAATAAAGTGTAGTTAAGTTAGAGTGCAAATAGTAGCTAAACTACATAATTAAAGCCTACTATCAATACCCCACACTTAAATTATTGCTCGTCCCCGATCTATCAAACCACACCTTACAGAGGCCTAAACTCACTAAGCGACTTCCCTAACTCATCACACCAAGAATATTTAACATAGATTGAGCATAGTAGTGTAGCATCTTCACCTCAAGAGTTGACTCCCACGCACCACACAATATTCCTAACTTACTCACTTACTCTAACGCAGAGGTCAAGAATTACCTTTCCTTCATAAATCAAGTGCTTGTTCACAACAAAAGAGACTCATTCCACAATCAATAAAATTCATGCACAATGAGGGACTTCAAAATAGACAGAATTCACTCACCCTCAGAAACGATATTATTGTCCCACAAAAGATGCTCCATAGGCTTGCCCGTAGTGTACTACTCTACTAATCGAGCTCATTTAGTCTAGGATCAAGTAGGACTTTATTTTATTGTAATGTAGGTTGCGGGTCGGGTAGGATATATTTGGATATAAGAGCGACTACACCTCCCTAAGCACTTTAATACATATACTTTAACATTCAAGTCCATACTTATGTCAAACCAACACTCCACTTTCATATCAACGTATATTACCCCATACTTCTTTAAGCACAATTATATCAAAAAGCCACCAAAGGAATATTATTCACCACAATACAACTATTGTTTTTTAACACAGTGCACCTTTCTCCTTATTTCATTAGTTCCACTCAAAAGCCCCACCAACCACCCCACACTTTAACATTTACAAGTTCATATCAATTCAAGTGCTCATGAGAGGTGAACAAGTTTAAATAGATGGTTATTTCAAACAAAGGAGTAAGGCTTGTAATGTGGTTGCCAAAGAAACAGGATTACAGGATCAAAGGGGTTAACTACGATACATAACATTTAGGCGAGTGGAATATATATATGGCTCAACAAATAAACGCCTATATCACTTCCAAGACTGAACAAGACTACTATTTCGCTTTGCAAATACACGGGGCAAGTTCTAGGCATAAAATGCAGTACACAGAATACAACAAGCCTCACACACACATGGCACAAGAGTCACTCCATATTGGATCATCAAAACACTCTAGTCAGGGTACTTAAGCCAAGTTAAGAACATACAATTTAAGGCACTCTTACAAGAATCAACAATTGAGCATAAGTGTCACACTAAAGTACCCGCTATATTCAAGGCATAACGAAGTTAAGAGATCCTATTTCCAATTCATCCCATAGCCCAAGGGTTCCTAACATAAAAAAAAAACAAAAAAAAACTAACTACACCCGATTCAAACGAAACCCTTGGAAAAAAACCGTGGCCCAAAGAAAAACCAAGAGGGAATTGATACACTCCTAACAATAGAAAATCTTTTTCTTCGGCTTGAATCCCTCAAGAAACCCATCGAATGATATCCATCGTCGGGACAAATCAAAACTTTTGAAGATTTTGTTTTATATATTCAGTTAACTAACGAAACTACACTACTCTACATAACTCTATACATACAACATACATATAAAATATTCCCCATCCCATACTTAAAATGGTGGCATGTCCCCATGCCACACATAAAAAATAAAAACAAAATTGCGAGGTAAAGGAAACTTCCCTGGTACATCTATCCTGATTGGAAATAGTGTCGGGGTCGAGATGGCAAGCCCTCCCCAGCGCACGCAGCCAAGCCATGATCTTCTTCTTAGATTTTACATTTTGAATGGCCAGTGCATCAACTCGAGTCCCCAAATTAGTGACAAAAGTGCGTAACCCTGCCATATCATGTTCTAGGGCTATCATCCGTGTATCCCATCTGACCACAAATGTTCCGTCAGCCTCAGCAACTTGGTCGTGTGGGGGTGACTCAGCCACAGCCTCAGCCTGCCCTTCATCTCCCTCCTCTGGCGCATCAGACTCATCACTATTAGCTCTGCCAGGTATCACAGGAACCTTTCTAATGGTCACTTTATCTGCCCAGAACTTTAGTTCTTTTTTCACTCTTCCATCCACGTTCTTGTTCTCCGGCACCCGTGCTGCCCAGCATAATCTAGTGACTAGTGAAGGGAAGAAGAACCCATACCTCTGAACTGGACAGCGGATGAACATCTCGTCGTGAAAAACCTTAGCCACATCAAAATTGTGGCCATTCATGAAGCACCAGATCAATGCAGCTCTGGGACCGTTCACCTCAGTGGTGTTGGAGGAAGGCAGCAAGCGGCTATTGATGATATAAAGCCAACACTTCCCTTCAAAGGTGAGTAAGGCCGAGTGCAACTTCCGCCCCGGCGTAACCCACACCATGTCTTTGTTTGGCACACAGATTGTTCTGAAAAATAGGTTCCATGAGGTTGGTTCTCGGCTATACATATCATAATAGTCCTCCTCCCCACCAAATACTGGCAGCCGATATGCCATCCTAATGGCGTCTATCGATGCACCAACATTTTTTTGTCGCACAGTGCAAATATGGTCCTCATGTTCAGAGCAGTTCACATAGAACTCTCGTACAATCATCAAGTTGGCCTCCTCAAGTTCTTCAAAGAAAATATCCAGCCTGCGTCGAACCAACTCCTGATACATATTGGGGCAATCAATCTGCAGGGACCCCCTATCGTCACCCCATTCCGGTATGGGATTCTTAGGAGCTTTCTGCCTAAAACGTTCCTGGGCTGAACTTGATATAAATCTTGTGCTATCAAACTGAGGCGCATTGGTTAAGGACCGTGCCCAGGACGAGCCCGTATGACCACTAGAAGAGGCGCCTGTGGTTCGTCTTTTCTTTGAGGGTGTCATAATACCTACAAAACAAATACCACTATCAGTACAAGGCGGGATGTGTGAACCAATAGCAGTTATTCAGACTTCACCCGCACAATTGGTCACAAATTACATTCACGAACTCACTGTGGCATTTAAACAAACACTTGATGTGCAAATTCACCCTAAATTCCCCAAACACCCAATTATACCTCAATTCCACCACAATCTTAACAATGTCTAATCCAACCCAACAAGATGAAATTCTACTATCCTCACATACCAACAAGTATACTTAGTAATACAAAGCAAAGAAAAGAATAACAATGACTTCTACTACCATACAATTAAAAGAGAAGAAAAAAAATCGAAAAAACTAAAAAAAAAATAAAAACTGAAGGAAAAGGAAAAAAGAAGCCATGACACTTACCTGAAGAAGCTTGTGAGGAATAGAGATTGGGGGGTGATTGAGTAGGGAAGAGGAGGAAAGGGAGGTAGGTTTTTGCTTTTGAAATTGGGGAGAAGAGAGGGTTTTAGGCGTGTGTTTGTTGTGAGAGAGGGGAGGGTTTGTTTTGTTGTTATTCAAATTTTAGGGGAGGAGTGGGGGGGTCGGTTATTAGTAAGGGAGAAAAACAAAATTAAAATTAACTAATGAAATAACCTAAAAACGGTGCCCAGTGCGCGGTTAGTGCGCGGCCACGCACGTGGGGCAGTGGAGGTCGAAATATGCGTGGTCCATGTGCGGTCAGTACGCGGCCACGCATGTGCAATAGAAGGGGTCCGAAAGTGCGCGGCCTGTGCACGGCCGCGCACGTTTGTCCTTCGAACTTCCTCCCTTTTTGCCACTTTTTACCTATCTCTAGATGGATTTCTTCACCCCGAGTCCTTCCATCGCGTACAATTGCATCCTTGCATACTAATAGACCTGTCAATACTTTCACCGTTAAAAATTAAATACGAAAAAAGTTATAACAAAGAAAAAATATTGGGTTGCCTCCCAAGAAGCGCTTGATTTAACGTCACGGCACAACGAATTACAACAAAATCATGGGTTGCCTCCCAGGAAGCGCCTGATTTAACGTCGAGGCACGACGCATGCTTTCATGATTGCACTTCGCTCAATTATTGGGGCTCTTCCAAAGACATCACAAATTTCTCCCATTTTTCTTCCACCATTCCAAGGTAGTGTTTCAGCCTTTGCCCATTCACTTTAAACCTATTCGTTCCATCTTTGGACTTAATTTCTACTGCTCCAGTTGAGAACACTTGCACAACTCTAAATGGTCCTAACCATCTAGATTTCATCTTACCCGTAAACAATCTTAATCTCGAGTTGTATAACAACACTAGATCTCCGGTTTTGAAGTTCCGATCTAGAATATGCTTATCATGCATCATCTTCATCCTTTCTTTGTACAATCTTGCATTCTCGAATGTATGGAACCGGAATTCCTTGAGTTCATATAGCTTTGTGACTCTACTTGTGCCTGCAGTTTCCATATCCAAGTTCAACTACCGCAGTGCCCATAAGGCTTTATGCTCAAGCTCCACCGAAAGTTGGCATACTTTTCCAAACACCAACTTGTATGGAGACATACCAATTGGAGTTTTAAATATTGTGCGGTACGCCCATAATGCATCATCCAACTTCTTTGCCCAATCAGTCCTCGTCGCATTCACTGTTTTGGTCATGACACTTTTGATTTTCCTGTTGGACACTTCCACTTGCCCGCTCTTTTGTGGGTGGTAAGGTGTGGCAACCTTATGGAGAACTCCATACTTTTCTAACAGCCTTGCGAATGCTCTATTGCAAAAATGGGTTCCACCATCACTGATTATAGCTCTCGGAGTGCCAAAACGTGTGAAAATGTTTTTCTTTAGAAAGCATGTCACTCCTTTGGCATCATTTGTTAGAAGAGACACAACTTCAACCCATTTGGAGACATAGTCAACTGCTACCATTATGTACTTGTTACCATACGAGCTGACAAATGGTCCCATAAAATCAATCCCCCACATGTCAAATACTTCCACCTCTTGAATTGTAGTCATCGGCATCTCGTGACGGCGAGATATGTTGCCTGTCCTTTGGCACTCATCACAAATTTTCACCCAAGCATGGGCATCCTTGAATAAAGTCGGCCAATACAAACCCGACTCCAACACCTTTGCCGTTGTCCGAATTCCTCCAAAGTGCCCACCATATGGTGAAGCATGGCAAGCCTGCAAAACTGAAGATTGATCTTTCTTGGGGATTCACCTCCGGATCATGTTATCTATACATATTTTAAAAAGTAAAGGTTCATCCCAGTAATAAGACCGACAATCGCGAAAGAACTTTTTCTTTTGAATCGAAGAGAGTTCATAAGGTACAATACCACTTGCCAAATTATTAGCAATATCAGCATACCATGGCATCTCCTCCATTACCGCTGCTAGTAATTGTTCATCCGGGAATGTCTCAGTTATATCTTCAACCTTTACTTTCTTTTTAGCTCCCTCCAACCTTGAAAGGTGGTCTTCCACTTGGTTATATGTCCCTTTCCTATCGCGGATCTCCAAATCGAATTCTTATAGCAACAGAACCCAACGTATCAAGTGTGGCTTTGACTTCTTATTTTCTATCAAGTACCTTAAGTGATGCATGGTCAGTATAAACAATCACTTTTGAACCAATCAAATAAGACCTGAATTTGTCGAATGCAAACACCACAACCAACATCTCTTTCTCAGTCATGATATAATTGAGTTGTGCACCGCTTAGTGTTCTGCTTGTATAGTAAATTGGTGCACCAGTTTGTCCTTTCACTGCCCTAGGGCTGCTCCTATAGCATAATCACTTGCGTCACACATGAGCTCGAACGGCTGCTCCCAGTTGGGTGCAACGATGATTGGTGCAGTCACCAGTCTCTTCTTCAGCTCCTCAAATGCCAACCTGAAATCATCAGATAATACAAAGGGATGATCCTTTTCAAGGAGTTTACATAAGGGGTTAGCAATTTTAGATAAATATTTTATAAATCGCCTGTAGAATCCGGCGTGCCCAAGCAAACTTCTCACTGCTTTGACCGAAGTGAATGGTGGCAACTTCTCAATCACGTCAACCTTAGCATGGTCAACCTCAATGCCTTTACTGGACACTCGATGCCCCAACACTATACCTTCTTGTACCATAAAATGGCACTTCTCCCAGTTCAGCATTAAATTTGTCTCCACACACTTTTTTAACACTCTTCTTAAATTGTGAAGACAGTCTTCGAATGAATCCCCCACCACTAAGAAATCATCCATAAAGACTTCCATAATATCCTCCACCATATCAGTGAAAATGTCTAACATACACCTCTAAAATGTAGTCGGTGCATTGCACAGGCCAAACGACATTCTCCGAAAGGAAAAAATGCCATACGTACAAGTAAAGGATGTTTTCTCTCTATATTCAAGGGCTATTGAGATCTGATTGTACCCCGAATATCCATTCAAAAAGTAGAAATGAGACTGCCCAGCCAACCTATCCAACATTTGATCAATGAATGGCAAGGGGAAATGATCTTTCCGGGTGGCTGAGTTCAGTTTTCTATAATCCATGCAAATTCTCCAACCCGTGATTGTACGAGTCGAGATCAACTCGTTATTCTCATTTTTCACGACCGTCATTCCGCCCTTCTTTGGCACACACAGAACTGGGCTAACCCAGTTACTGTCAGAGATGGGGGAAATGATACCCGCATCTAACCACTTGATCACTTCTTTCTTCACCACTTCTTTCATGTTCGGGTTCAGCCTTCTTTGATGTTTTCTTGAAGGTTTGTGCCCTTATTCCAAGAGAATCTTGTGCATGCAAAAGGCCGGGTTGATACCTTTTATATCTGCCATGGTCCAACCAATAGCAGTCTTACATTCCTGTAACACCTGTAGGAATAATTCTACCTGCACAGCTAACAAACCGGATGAGATAATAACAGGTAAAGTAGAGTTAGGCCCTAAGAAAGTGTACCTGAGGTGACCAGGAAGCGGTTTCGGGTCCAACTGTGGTGGCTCCTCTATTGATGGCTTTGCATGTGGTGTTGCCCTTTTATTCTAAGTGTAGTGGCTCGAACTGGGGTTCTCTTTGCCAGAACCCTTGACCTTCGAGAGCCATGACCCACTCTGCCAACTCTTCACCATCCACATCTTCCAAATTCATCAAGCACGCTTTTAATGGATCTCTGACATTAAGGGTCTCATCCTCCTCTTGTAGTATTACATCCACCGCCTCCACTAATGAACAATTTGCAAATTTTCTGGGCCTCCTCATAGATTGTTGAACATTGAATATTATTTCCTCATTATTCAACCTCATTTTTAACTCTCCAGTCTCACAGTGGATCAATACTCTCCCAGTGGCTAAGAACGGCCTCCCTAAAATTATTGGTATTTCTTCGTCAACTTGACAGTCAAGAATAACGAAGTCGGCAGGAAATACAAACTTCCCCACCTAGACAAGCACATCATCCAAATTTATGTCGTCCTTTTGACTGTGCGATCAGCCAGTTGCAACAACATTGAGGTCGGTCTAGCTCTGCCAATACCTAATTTTGTGTAGATTGCCAAAGGCATCAAGTTGATACTGGCTCCTAAGTCACACAATGCTTTAGCAAAAGCATAACTTCCAATTGTGCATGGGATAGTGAAACTACCGGGATCAGACAATTTTTGAGTCATGGGTCTTGTCACTACAGCGCTGCAAGTTTGAGTTAGAGTTACAGTAGACAGGTCTTGGAAGTCAAATTTTCGAGACATCAGATCCTTCATCATTTTTGCATAGCCTGGCATTTCCCTCAAAGCATTTATCAGCGGAATATTCAATTGAATTTGTCTAAGCATTTCCATGAATTTCCTGTATTGATCATCTCTCTTTTGCTTTGCCAACCTTTGAGGGAATGGTGCAGGAGTTAACTTCTGCCCACTGCTTGGTGTCTTTTCTTTATTAGGAGCCTTTTCCACCACCTGTTCTGGAGTTGTTCAAATTCCTTCTCCTTGCCTTTGTCTACTTGTGCCTGTTCAATTACAACTTTTGTGAGCTCATTTGACTCGTCGGTCTCTAATGTCACTGGAGTAATTGGCACTGCGTCTCTCCTAGATTGAGAAACTTCTTGCTCTCTATCTAAATCCCTTCCATTCCTGAGACTTACTGCCATTAGCTGATTTGGGTTCTGCTCCTTTGGATTGATGTTTGTGTCTGCATGCAACGTTCCTTGTGGGCGATTGTTCAAGGCCATAGATAACTGGCTTAATTGAGTTTCGATGCCTTTAATAGCCGAATCATGTGATGCTAACTTTTCTTGCATCTTTCCATTTGTCCCAATGAGTTGTTGCAGCATGCCCTTTATTTCTATCATATTACTGTCCTGCTGTTGATGAGGCGGTTGGTAAGCCAACTGTTGTTGGTATTGCTGATTGTAGCCATGCTGCCTTTGATAAGGCACAACTTGGCCTTGTGGTCGTGTTCCCCCTGGAATGGTATTGTATTGTTGCTGGGTTGTTCTGTACTACTGATTTTGAGGTCCTCATTGTTGTCCACCTTGCCTCTGACCCCCAAAATTATTGACGTAATTCATGTTTTTTCTGAAGCCCTAGTTATCATTCTTTCCACTCTACGAGCAAACATATGACTCATTTATGTAGGGAGGCCTATGGTTATCATTCTTTCCACTCTACGAGCAAACATATGACTCATTTATGTAGGGAGTGCATAGGCCTCCATTTGTCGTATCAACAATGTGCACCTGTTTCATCAATATCACACCAAAGCTTCGTTATCTCTAATCCTGCTTTTAAATTCAAGTAATTAATCTCTTAACTTACTCGAAAGTAGCATTGTTCAACAACAATCTAATCAAGTATTCTTTCTCAAGCAACACTAGACAACTAGACACGATTAATCAATGGCCCTTTCAATTAATCACAAGAAACACATAGTTGAATAATTATAGAGTAAAAACGGCTCAATTATATCAAAACGTAATCAAGACTTCATCCAACAATTAGTTCCATCAACCCTAGATGACGAGTTTAGCTACTCATACTACTATGCAAGATTACAATATAAAAAGTCATAACCAACAATGAGATTAAGAAGAAGAAGATGAAAAACTCGTAGGAGAATTCTCCGTCTTGCTCCTTTTGTGTTCTAATGGTAAAGGTGATTCTTCTGTAAATGCTTGTTCGGAAGATTGGTTAAAGATTGCAAAGCTGCAAGGTGACAATAATGCTCTAGATTAAAGAAGATGTACTTCTGGAGGCACAAGGGTTGCCTTGGTAGATGATCTGCAAAACAAAAACCAAGGTCTAATGAAACATATATATATAGATAGGTCAGGTTTGCTTTTAGTCCATCAGTTTTGTGATATGAATAGGAGCATACTCTCTTCTTAGCCGCCTCTATCAAGATTTTCATGTAAGCATACATCTTGACTCTTTCTGCAGCAAGAGGACAATACAATGCACAGACAAGCGGTTGCAAAATTGAAAAACTAACAAAACCTGACGATGAGCTTGAGAAAGCTTTATTGGCTGGTGGAGCTGCAGCAAATGCTGTACAGGAATACCTAAGAAAAGTTCAAGAATAAATATACGTGGCTATCAAATCTCTAACTCTACTTTATTGATAGCGTCTTATTTGTTTTCTTTTTGTTATCCGTGTATGTAAATTTCAAATCTATTTGCAAATGTGAGGTCTAACCAGAACAGACAAAATAAGTAAAACGAGTAAACTTCTTAAAGAAGAATGTCCTTTCTGAACTTTTTAAGCTTTTTCTATATCTGCACCCCTGGTAATTGAAAAGTCGGAAGAAACTATGAATTCCATAATATCATGTGAACATATATTATGTATGGAGCAATTAGAATATGTACATCCAGGAACTAATATCCTTCTCTATGTTCTTGTAGGGAGAGATGTAGTACCTTAAAAGATAAAGTGGCGATTGCAGAGCATGCTGCAAAGGCAACTCGAGACGTCTACCAATCTTATTTCTTTCACTGTGTCTGAAGGTCGAAGATTTCAATCTGGATTATCCTGGTCCAGTGGCACTAGAAAAAGGTTATTGTTTAAAGCAAAGTTTGCCATGAGAAGGATCAAGCTTTGAGGGAAAAGCTGAAGCTATTAAGGTTTCATGCTCTCTTTTCTCAGACATTTTGACCAGGTGAAATTCCACAAGACACACTACATCCCTCTTTCATTTTCTACCTTTCACCCCTCTAATTATTTTTGTATGAAATACATTGGTGCTTGAAAATAAAGTTGAAACATTTAACGAGGCAATTGAAATCAAGGCCGAAAAAGGCGCTAGAGAAGTTGCAGCAATTGAAAGGAGATCTCTGCAATCCCCAATGGAATGGAGCATGATCAAAGGGTAGTGCGAAACTGTGCTAGGAAGGAGCTGTAAATGGTCATGCACTTTCAATGAGGTGAAGCTTTTGCATGACCCTGTTCTATTAAATTGTTCTTCATAAAATGGACCAAATTTAAGCTTGTGAGCTGTATACATCAGTGTGAAAGTGAGAGCCTCAAACCTTATGGATTGGTTGAGCTTAGGCTTTGGCCTGGTGCCTTTTTAGTGGTCAAATTTTGAAGGCTCATAATCTTGGTGAGCTTATATCATCTAGTACTATCTAGAACATTTATAAGGGTGAAGTTGATAACATCTTTCGACACTTCTTATTGGGCTTGTAGTTCCCCTGTACATGCATTGTTAACGCTTTGCTGAAGGGGAGAATGCATCTAAAAACAGTTCTGCAACATCTTGTTTGGTAATGAGGGAAAGGATGGTTTAGGAAAGGAGGAAAATGATCGGAAAACTGTGACATTTTCCCTAGCCTCATGTTCATTAATTAAGTGTGCCCCCGGAGAAAAATGTTTTCATACTACAGTCAGACTTCTCTATAACAATATTCCTATATAATAACACTTCACTATAAAAGCTAAGCTTTTCCGGAACCAATTTTTATGTTATGTTATAATATATGTTGTCTATAACAGCATTTCAATATAACATCTAAAAATATTCGGAACAAACAAGACTGTTATAGAGATGTTTGACTGTATTTAAACCAAGCAAAGGAGTGAGAACACTTTGAACTCTCTTTGTTCTCTTCTTAGTTTCAAGAGAAGGTTAGAATACTTTTATTACCACAGTTGTACTTCTGCTTATGAGAAAGAAAAAAAACTCATAGTGTCATAATTCATTAGATGCGCATGTATTGATCAAGGAATGGTTTTCACAAGAAAAAGCAAAGGCAGACTTGTTTTTGCACAAAAGACAAGCTTCTAAGTCAAGAAATACAATGTCCAACTGCAAAAGGGCACTATTTCTTCTTAGTGAAAAGGTACCTGTACTGGAATGTGTTTCTTCAATATGCCACTCCAGTTTTTCTTGGCCAACTCTACAAATTTTCAAGAAACTTAGGTGATATTAGTTTCATTTCTCTGTATGTTTGTACAAATTCATTCTGATATTTTGATTGAGGAAAACTGTTCTTAAACATGCTGCAGTCATTTGAGTCTGCGACCGTGTCTTAGGCTTAACTTTTGTTGGGAGAGGTGAAGTTTGGAAATGAGTCTTCCTACTTAGTGAATCACCAAAGGCAATGAACAAAATGGCAGGACAAAAGCTTTAACAAACTAAAATGATTATCAGTCTACTCTTTGATAATCATGTGACGAGGATGTATAGGCTGCTGGTTGAAACCATTTTGCAACTCGTGCTACTATTTATATATTGGCTTCTCTTTTCCATAATCAAATGCATTATCTGCTCAACTAGGTGATTTTAGTATCATATAGATCAAATCTAATTTTGGTTATCAATTTGGGTGTCTGTTAAGTAATTTTAGTTTATTGTTAGATATTATCTGCAATGCCATGTCAATTCTCATCGTTCAAAAATCGTAAAATCTTGAGGATCATATATTAGCTCTTTATTTCTATGTCTATATTTCATATATTATGGTTTTATTCAGTTTAAGCATAAAATTGCATAATTAAACAATTACTCTTCAAAATAAAGCACTTTTATTATAATAATAATTATTATTATTGTTTTTGTATTAAAAAGAAATATAGTCTAATTTTTAATTTCAAAAGAAAGCCAAAAGAATGGCAGCTTCATTGTGAGTGATTGCTCCCACATCGGCAGTTTGAAGGTAAAGGGGAGCGAAAGGCTTAGTATAAGAAATGGGCTGAGATCAACAAGACCCATGGCCTAGGTTGGTGACCTCCATTGCACTTTAGGAGGGGTGTCCGCCTAAGGTCGGCCCAAGTGGTAGTGGGGGCCTGCGTTCGCGCGGTCCCTATCCAATTCTAGCCCAATATTTTTCGGCCCATTATTTAGAACTTGTTACTTCATAAATATTATTATAATTTTTCGGCCCATTATGTTTCTGTAAATTGAGATAAGAATGCTTCATCTGCCGAGAGATTATGACAACTAACGATTTATATCAGCTATCAATCCATCACTTAGTGCTGATAATACAAATTTTAAGAGAATTGAGGTATTATTCCGTTATATAGACCGCATACTTTTATAGTAGAAAAATGAATGAAAATTATTTTAGATATTGAATAGTAAGTAGTTTCACTTTGTCTGGGAGTAAGGAGTATTTAATTTAACCTTACCACACTTGAGATGTGTAGGGATTATGAGTAAATACAACTCAGCAATTTGATAAAATTCTTAAATTGCAAGAAGCATGTTGAGACAGTAAAATACTTAATTATTTTTCACTTCTCTTGAGAAAATATAATAATTAAGAGGTTTATTTGACTATTTTACCCTTATTTATATCTTATTGGTATTTAAATCATCATAATATTACAACACAATTTAAGTATTAGTAGTCTTCAAGAACAATTAGTACTAAGGGTAAAATAGAAAATGACAATTAAGTTTGTCTAGAACTTCTAAAATGACAAATAATTTGAGATAATTATTTTTTAGAAATTATGAACAGAGAGAGCATATAATTAACAATAACTGAGTAGTTAGCACTTTCCTTAATTTTTTTAAGACTTTGACATAAATTTAATGCGGAAGAAAGTTGAACATACGAGCGGTGGTGGAACCAGAACTTATATAAGGGGAATAAAAAAATATTACATCAATTTAAACTTGTGATCTAAACCAAAATTTGAATCATCATTGTCATTTTATTAAAATCTTTCCTAATGTTAAAGAATTTTAATAATCTATATATAACCAAAAATCAATTTTGTTATATTTGTATATTATACAACAACAATATACCCAGTATTATCCCACACCACGGGGTCTAGAAAGAGGAATATGTATGCAGACTTTACTCCTATTTTGTGAGGATAGAAAAACTGTTTCTAATATACCCTCGACTCCCTGTTTGTATATTATAATTTTCTGAAATGAGATTCAATTGAATCCTTGGCTCTACATAGCTATGCGCCTACATATAACGAGTTGCATTTGTTACATTGATAGTTGTGCGACCATAAAAATGGAATGATGAAAATATTACAGAATAAACAAGTATCTTGATTTGAAATCTAACTTAAGAAATAGAAATTACATTACAATTTATCACATGTTTTTGTAGCTTGATTTTCACACTCAGTCAAATCTCTGTATAATATCATTATTTTATTATAATTTTTTAAACTTTTATAGTGAATGACTGTTATACACCTATAATAACATTTGACATTTAAATATTTTCTCGCTGTTATGGACAAAATTATCAAATTTTTTAAAATGTTACATATAAAAGATATATGTAACATTCCAATAAATGATAATTTCCTATAATTTTTAATATAGTATTATATATTTTTGTAATTCAATATTAGTTACTTAAAATTTTTATTGTTATTTATTAACATTTTTCTATGAGGAGTTCTACCTCATCACTCACAAATTTCTAAAATACCAAAAGATTCAAATTCTTTAATTTATTTTGTTATCTTTGAATAATTGTGGTAAAAATATTTTCTTGTGTTACTTTCTTATAGTGTTTAGTAACAAAGATAATAATAAATTTTATAAGATATTTCACGCCTCATAAATCATAATAAGGACATATAAAAACTTATGTGGAATAGGATTTCTTTATTTTATTGAGCTAGCTTAGTGAGATTAAAATTAGTTATTTTAGGAACTTACATTTCTTTCTTTAGTGTTTGTTCAATAACGAAAAATATATTATTTATGTAATTTTTAAAAATTTATATATTCATTGATACGTGCATTACACGCGCTCAAAGCGCCTGACTAGTCTAAAAACAATATACAATTTAGGTGAAGTAGATTGCTTTAGCTTATAGGGAAGGCTTGTTGTCTCGAAAAGTTATTCTAGTGAATATGAATGGTGAATTTTAGCAGTCATCTATGGTGAAATTTGCAGGAGGGATTCAGCTCAACTTCAAGTAACAGAAATGGAGAATATCAAGAGCAAAAAAAAGGAATTGTAGTCTGTCAGACAGCCATTAGACCATCCCAACACCCATGGTTAGGGGGCTAAGAACGATCATCTACGGCACCATATAACCCGAGGGCCGTGGGAGCTGTTAATCACGCTCTGGTCCAATGGCCATGTCTCATCAACCAGACTTGGTTTCCTGTCTCCTTAGAACTCAAGGATACAGTGGTACGAGCCTATAGAACAGATCCTGTTCAAGTAAGGTCGTGAACTTCATCTTCGTCATCTGTGCTTGTAAATGCCTTTTCTGTGCTTTATATTGCCGATGAGGGACAGAGAGAGTGTCGTTCTGCAGTGCACGAAGTGGAATTGAGTCAGCTTTCATATGCGAAGATTTCAGATATCTATCTAAATGAAAGCAGGCCGTTTGATGTTAACAATTTGTATAGGGTTATGGAACATTGGAAGATTTCAGAAATTCCACAAGACGGGAAATTGACGAAAGTAGGTGTTAAATGGGTTTGTTTGATGATTTTGCTTTTTAATTTTATTTTATTTTAAGCTGGAAGTTTGCTATGACGAAGATCAGAAACCTAGCCAGTTGTTGTCCTTTTGATCTCTCCAATCAACTAGAACTATAAAACATTTGTAATTTTTTCTATGCGAGGACTTTTTGAGGCCAAATAAGAAGAAAAAAATAAGTAAAAGGAGAAAAATTATAAATGTAGAATCTGCTAATAAAGAATTTGTATGTCCAGTTACTGTTTAAATAAATCAGTATCTCTCCATGAAAGAAAGGTACATGTCTACCTACTTTTAATATTTGTACTCATTGTAGTATCTTTAACAGTGACAAGAGAAATTCATTGTGATATTTAGAAGCTAACATTTTCAAACGGATTGTTTTATATATATTGCAAGTTCTGTGTGTTTCGGGAATCTTGATTAATAAAATAAATGATGAGAAAAAAGAAGCTCTGGCTACAAAATCCACAGCAGAAAAAAGAAGCTACTACTTGAGAGTTCATGCTGCATAAAATATGATGAAATGCCTCCTATTAGGGCAGTTATCACACCCCTGGAGGCAAGAGTTAGAGGCTTAAAGTGTGCCCAATTAGAGGTACATACAACTTTAGCGCTTTGCATTTGTTTGAGGAATTGCATGTGCTACCTTGTTTAAGTTTAGTAAAGGTGATTCTTCTTATCTTCTATCCATGCCTGTTTGGAGGATGGGTTACAAATGCAGGACGACAATAAAGCTCTAGATCAACTTACATCTAAAGAAGCTGTTGTACTGGAGGCAGAACGACTCAACGAACTATTAATTATATGGCATTGGCAAACCTGCAAAGGCAAACCAAGATCTGATGAAACAGAGAGCGGTATGCCAGGTTGCTTATGGTCCTTCAGTTTTGTGATACCAATAGGAGCATATTCTCCTGTTAGCTGCCACTATCAAGATTTTCATGTAAGCATCTTGACTCTTTCTGAAGCAAGAGGAAAACATAATGCACAGACAAGACAAGAGGTTGCAAAGTTGAAAAACTAACATTACCTGTCGATGTGCTTGAGGAAGCTATATTGGCTGGTGGAGCTGCAGCAAATGCTGCTGTACAAGAATACCAGAGAACAGTTCAAGAAAATAATTTAAATGGCTATCAACTTTTTAACTCTTCTTTATTGATAGCTTTTTTTTAATTGGTTATCTGTTCTTTGGTTGTTTGTTTTTTTTAAGTTTATACATATAAATTATGAGCTGGCCCGTGCAAAGATATCTGCAAATAGAGTAGAAATTGTTGTTGCAAATGACTGGAAAGATGCCAATGACAGTAATGCCCATAACTGGGCATGTCTGCTGTTGTGTCATTATATTGCTTTTCTTGTAACTGTCATAGCAGCGTTATTATAGAACCTTCCCTACAAGTTTGGTGTCCTGCGAGGGAAAATATTGTGACAGCAAAGCAAGTCAACATCCTTAATCTTCCCTTTTAGTTGTTGTAGTTCCATCAAGTCCTTTCCAGAATGTTATCCCCTTTTAAATGGAAACTCTTTCGCTTCACTATTTATTACTCTTTGCACTACTCCAATATTTTTGTGGACCCTCTTCTGTTCATGTAGTTTAGAATTTATTGCAAATGAGAGGTCCAACCAAAAAGGCGAGATAAGAAAAGAGAGTTCACTATAAAGAATGACATCAAATTTCATATATGGATATACACACGTATGGAGAAGTTAAGAGTATCAATGCTTAGGGACTAATATTTCTTCTCTATAATCTTGTAGGGAGAAACACAATACCTTAAAAGATAAGCTAGTGAGTGCAGCATGCTACACAAAGGCAGAAGCACAGTTGAAGGTGAGAAACTTGATGTCTCAGAAAATTATACTGCTCTGCACTTGTTGTAGACTCCTACTAATGGCATCTTTTTTTTTCCTCCTTCCCCTTTGATCCCACTTTGTTGGAGCTATTGCTCCTTTGGTGACTCGAACCCACGACCCTGGGGTTGTAGGTGGGGGTACTGACCATCTGAGCAACCCCCTCTTGTCCTAATGGCATCTTGATGTCTTGATTTCTCAGCAGTTTTGCTTTAAAATTTTGGAAAGAAAGACTTGAGACGTTTACCAGTGTTACTTCTCTCAATGTGTCTGAAGGCCGAAGCATACCATCTAGGTGCTAATGATGTTTGTCTCTTGGAGGAATTGAAATTAGTCTAGACCCTATCTCGGATGGAATTTCATATGTTTCTGGAGCACTAGATGATTTGCTTCATAAAGAGGTTATTGTTTTATGCAAATCTTGCTGTGAGAAGGATAAGAGCCTAAGGAAAAAGCTGATGCTACTGAGGTCCATGCTCTATTTTCTCTGACATTTTGACCAGATGATTTTCCACCATATACACTGTATCCCTCTTGTTTTCTACCTTTAAATCCTATCCTTATTTTTGTATGGAATACATTGATGTTGGAAAAAGAAAGTTAAAACATTGAACAAGGCAATGAACTTCAGGCCAAAAGTGCAGAAAGAAGTACTTGTAGCCATTGAAAATGAGATTGCTGCAATCCGTGATGGCAATGAGCATGATCAAAGCTTAGGGCGCACCAGTGCGGCCAAGGGACCTGTTAATGATCATGCAATTTCAACAAGGTGATGCTTTTGAATAACCCTGTACTATCAAATTTTTCTGCTGACGATGGACTAAATTTGGATCATTTGTATCAAATCAATAAGAGCTGTATACATCAGAGGGAAAGTGAGCCTCTAACCGTAAATGTCTGAAGATAGGTCATGAACTAGCTTTGGCTTAATAGATTGGCTCATTTATTTATGTTTCATATTAGGAAGAAAAAACATAATGTCTTACTTTCATTAGATGCACATGTTCTTGGTCAAGGAATGGTTTTCATTGGAAGAAGAAATTGCAGGTCTTGTATGTTTATTTGTAAAGGTGATGAAATTAGCTTGTGTTTGCAGAAATGGATGGAGCTCGTAAGCTTCCAATGTCCAATTAATTGCAGTCCGGAAAGGGCAATATTTCACTTTAGTAAAAGGTACCCTTTCAATGCGCCAGTCCAGTTTCTCTAGTAGTTAATTTGTAAAGAACTTAGGTGATAGTACTATTTGTTTCCTTTCTGTGTATGTTTGTAGAAGTACATTATCATAAATTGATTAAGGAAATTGTTCTCAAGCATGGTGCATGAGTCTATTCTCAGGCTTAACTTTACAAATCAATTTGCGTCCTATTCTCTTTGACTCCATTGTATACTTCAAATCGAATATCTTGAGGGGTTGTACTACAAATGGGAGACGATGGGAGATTAAGAGTCTGTTTGACCAAGCTGCAGGATGACAAGAAAGCTCTAGATTAAGGAAGTTGTTCTTCTAGATATAGACGAGATCTGCTTATGGTCCATCAGTTTGTGATATCAATAGGCGCATATATCGCCACTATCAAGATTTTCATGTAAAGCATCTTGATTCTTTCTGCAGGAAGAGGACAACAAGATACACATACAAGAGGTTGCAAAGTTGAAAAACTAACATCACCTATTGATGAGCTTGAGGAAGCTATATTGGCTGCTAGATAAAAACAACGCTTAATGTGACAGTATTCAATCACTACGAACTTCTTGGGCGACTAGACTCTGGCTATATTCTTGTAGGGAGAAATGCAATACCTTAAAAGATAAACTAGCGATGAAGAGCATGCTGCAGAGGCAGAAGCACAGTTGAAGATGTGAAATTAGATTCTTCAGAAAATTATACCGCTCTGATCTTCTTGTGGACTCCTACTAATGGCATCTTGATAACAACAACAAGAACAACCCAGTGAAATCCCACAAGTGGGTCTTGGGAGAGTAGTGTGTACGCAGACCTTATCCCTACCCGAGGGAGTAGAGAGGTTGTTTCCACTAATGGCATCTTGATGTTTCAGGAAAAGTAACAGCTATGCTTTAAGTTTTGTAAGAAAGACTTGAGACATATATCAATATAACTTCTCTCACTGTGTCTGAAGGCCGATGCATAAGCACTGGCCACTGGGTGCTAACGACATGTCTCTAGGAAGAATTGAAAATTTGTCTAGACTCATCCTCTAGTGGCTTTTCATCAAGGAAAACAAGTTTCCAATCTGGATCATCCTGGTCCAATGGCAGTAGCTCATCGTTAAATCAAGCATAGCTGGCTAGCTCATCTGATGGCATAGCTGATAAGAGGATAAAGAAAAGCACGTCCATTATAGGAGTGGCAAGCGTGCGGGTCGGGTCGGACAAGGTTCGGGTCGAAAACGGGTAATGAAAAAATATGATAAATTATTCGACCCGACTCATATTTAATACGGATAAAAAAACGGGTTAACTGGTGGATAATATGATCAATTTTGGGAGAATTCTTAGTCTCTCTAACTTGAGGAACCCTCAATTTGAGGTTTTACAAATGTATAAGTTAGACTCATTGGTTATCCATTTTCTAAATGGATAATATGGTTCTTATCCATATTTGACCCGTTTTTAAAAAGTTTATTATCCAACCCATTTTTTAGTGAATAATATGGATGATTAAATATTTTTTTTTAATCATTTTGTCACCCTTAGTCCAGTAGTACATGGAGCAGAAATAAAAGTGGTCTAGTGAAGCCAGTAGTTCAACCAGAATAATTTCTGGATAAGATATAGAGATACGAATGCTAATGAGAGAACAAAGATGAAAAACCAAGATTATGTTTCCGAAATTTTAATGATATGATCAGAAAAAGGTTGTTTTAGGCAAAGCTCGCCATAAGAAGGATCAGAGCCTCAAGGAAAAAGCTGATGCTATTGAGGTTTTGTGCTCTATTTTCTCTGCCATTTTGACCAGATAAAATTCCACCGTATCCCCGATTTAAGTTTGGAATTGAACCTAGTTGTTGTTGTTGTTGAAATTCCACCATTTCTACCTTTTACTCATATGCTTATTTGTATGGAATACACATGTTTTGGAAAAGAAAGTTGAAACACTGAACAAGGCAACGAAAATTAAGGGTGAAAAAGTGCAGAGAAAAAATGCAACAATTGAAAATAGATTGGCTCGGGTCTCGTGCCTTTATAGCGGTCAAATTTCGTAGGCTTGTAATTCTTGGAGAGCTAATACAAATCGAGCACTATTTCATTTTAGTGAAAGTCCTAATACTTCCCAAATTACTATTGTAGTATACGTACAACAACAACAATTCAGTATAATCCCACTAGTAGAGTCTGGGGATGGTAGTTTGTACGCAGACCTTACCCCTACCCTAGGGTAGGGAGACTATTTCCGATAGACCCTCGGCTTCCTCCCTCCAAGAACTCCCTACCTTACTCTTGGGGTGACTCGAACTCACAACCTTTTTGTTGGAAGTGAAGGGTGCTCACCACTAGAACAATTCTAGTATACGTAGTAGTTCTTAATTTCTCCGTACAAAAAGTTTTCAATGGCAAACATATAGGAGTAACTATCAAAAATTAAATGCTATCAGACGGTTTCTTCTTTGCTATTGTGCTGATATGTTCTTCGAGGAAGTAGCTTACTGATAATATTTTGTTTTGATTTTCAAGGTCAAGTTGAATCACTTTGAAGATCAATAACATGTAGATTATTAGTCTCTTGCTTTGTTGAATGTTGATAAAGAGTGTAAAGGTAGCTCTTTGAGAAACATGAGTTGGCACCTCTCATAAATCAAGAAATGTATTTATCTATTATCTCTTTTGTTTTTACATTTATTACTCACATTTTAAGACAAAATCAATTATTACTTAAAAAAGGCACCGTTTCACAATACTAATTACTTCTACCTCCGTTAAGACCAATGAAAGAGGAATAAAGCTGCCGATTCACAAACGACAAGCTAAAAATCAGGCTTTTCAATTTCAGGAGGGTATGCGAAGCCACATCTCTTTGCCACCATTATAGTTTCATATGTTCAAGGAACTCTCACAGCCATTCTGATAGATCTTCCGCAAATTCGTCACCACCGGTAAACCTTCAACTTTGGTATCTACAAGAAGATGCTATAACAACTTATTTTATTTTGCTGTTTAATTTTGGATTATATTTTAATGGTCATTTAGGGTTCATTACCGTATGTCTGACTTGGGTATGATTGATTGTTATTTCCTTCAGAAACACTGGTGATGTGAATTAAAACTAAAAGGGTGGATATTTAAAGCATGTACCTTGCTATTGTGATACATTTGTTATTCAATTTTTCTTCCCTGTAATTTGTAGATTACTACAAATAAAGCTAAAACATTTCCAGGAAAGAAGCAGTGTAGTCTTTCACCAAAATGAACACAATTGTTCTCCAAAAACAATTTTACCATAAGGTTGACTCATGGAATTATCAGGAACAGTTAAGGATGGCCTTTAATTTTTATATGATCATTGTAACTGGATTTTATCTTACATGATATATCAAATGTAATTCATTTACATTTGCTTTCCTAGTGTCTTTCCGATCTATTTATGAGTCATGACATGTACCTTGCTATTATGATACATTTATAATTCAGTTTTTATATGCTGTAATTTGTTGATTACTATGAATCAAACTAAACTGTTTTTTGGAAAAGAATCAAAGTAGATTTTTGCCACAATTAAAAAAGATGTTCTCTAAAAAAAAAGTTCACCATAAGATTGACTCTGGGATCAGGATTTATCTTTCATGATATATGTAGATCATTTACATTTGCTTTCATTATATTTTTCCGGTCTTACCTTACTATTCATGTGATATATTTGTAGTTCAGTTATTGTTCCCTGTTATTTTTATATATTGGTACCGGCATTAAAGTTATTTTGAAAAACATACATGGACTCATGCATTTTGACATATATAATTGAGTGAAGAAAAAAGAAAATTGAATGGTACATGTGAAATAAGTGATCATGAATCTTTATATGTATTGACAATTAGGGGAGTGCTATTTCTAACTAGGTTTTTAAATAGAAGATTAACTTTTAATTCTTGCCTGCATTGTTTTTAGGCTCTAACCTTTGTAGAAAAGAATTGGTTTAGCTACACTGCCACTTTTTAACTTACCTTCGTTATGCAATAGGCATTACAGTTTTTTTCCAAGTGGAGAACTCCATTCAAGAAAAAACAAATGCAACATACTCTTTAAATAGCATGATTACAAGTTTATTTTTATTTACCTATTCTTCTAATTTCCACACCTTATGCACCAACATCTTTCACAGTTTTTTTTTTCATGTAGTGCATAACCATTAATTGGCTTACTGATCTACAATCACCTTTTATTTCCACAGCTTTTGAAACTCACGGGGAAAGAAGATGGAATCACCCCTCCCCTAAAAATGGAATTATCCTCTATCATCGACATGATCATATCAGAGGCATTTTGAAAAACAGGATGAGAAGGAGTGATGGCTGGGTCAACTCTAGAATTCAGGAAAAGAGTGTCATTTCATCCTATGTTAGAATTCTATACCTCAGATGGCGGTATTATTAGGTCTTCTGATGCATTTGCATTAATCAGTGAGAACGAGTTCTTCTATAAACAATACCGAGAATACATGACCAAAACATCTTTCTTCTCTGTGGGATTGGCAACGTAGATTTATTTGAGCAGTTATTGGTATGAGTTGTTCATACGACATCATATTGTGGCTGGTCGATGATCCTAACAAGGAAAGATTATACCACTTTTATTACCTCGCATTGTTGCACTACAGATTCTGAATTTTGGATATTTTTGTATTTGTAAAATTGTATAAGTACAAAGGAGGGGCAAGTGAACGAATGTCAGAAGTTGAAACACTGAACAAGGCAACGAAAATTAAGGGTGAAAAAGTGCAGAGAAAAAATGTAACAATTGAAAATAGATTGGCTCGGGTCTCGTGCCTTTATAGCGGTCAAATTTCGTAGGCTTGTAATTCTTGGAGAGCTAATACAAATCGAGCACTATTTCATTTTAGTGAAAGTCCTAATACTTCCCAAATTACTATTGTAGTATACGTACAACAACAACTCAGTATAATCTCACTAGTGAAGTCTGGGGAGGGTACGCAGACCTTACCCCTACCCTAGGGTAGGGAGACTATTTCCGATAAACCCTCGGCTTCCTCCCTCCAAGAACTCCCCACCTTACTCTTGGGGTGACTCGAACTCACAACCTTTTTGTTGGAAGTGGAGGGTGCTCACCACTAGAGCAATTCTAGTATACGTAGTAGTTCCTAATTTCTCCGTACAAAAAGTTTTCAATGGCAAACATATAGGAGTAACTATCAAAAATTAAATGCTATCAGACGGTTCCTTCTTTGCTATTGTGCTGATATGTTCTTCGAGGAAGTAGCTTACTGATAACATTTTGTTTTGATTTTCAAGGTCAAGTTGAATCACTTTGAAGATCAATAACATGTAGATTATTAGTCTCTTGCTTTGTTGAATGTTGATAAAGAGTGTAAAGGTAGCTCTTTCAGAAACTAAATATACCAATTTTCAAATAAAATGTAAAAAATGAGTTCGCCAAAGTTTATTAGCACCTACAAGGCTACAACTTTTAGTAGAAGAAATATAACACTACTGGTATACTTAGTAGGCGTTTGGACATGAATTCCAAAAATAAAATTCAAATTTGGAATTTCACTAAAATTTGAAATGAAGATGAAGTTGTGTTTGGTTATAATTTTTGCAACATATTTGGATTTTTTTTTCTACATATTTTGCAACTAAACACTAGCAACCTTCCCATTTTCAATTGAGATTGGAAAAATTGTAAGATTTTGATAACCAAACATTATTTTCAAAAAAAGAAAATTTAAAAAAAAGAAAATTTTTCTTATGTCCAAACGAGCTCTTACTCAATAAGACCAGATGAAGAAATGTCAAAGAAAATCAAAAATATAATCCATTACATAGAAAAAAGAAGAAGAAAAAAACTAAACAAAGTGACAATGATTCTTTAATTGAGTTTCATCCCCATCGGTATCTAAAAGAAAGACGGAGCAAAAGAACCGATATAAAAAGAATCTTTATGCAAATATCTATTTTTTTTTAAAACTTTTTTTAGCCCATATAGTTAGAATATATACTTATTATACACATATTCTATATTTACCGATTATTTTTAATTTAAACAATTAGGTAAGTGACTTTTAGATTAATTCTTCTTATAAAAAAACTGGCTTGAGCTAATTGAATAACATACTTACCTTAATGGGTCAATTGGTGATCATGAAGCCATATGGCTTAGTAAGCTATCATGAAGGCCCATGGCTTAGATGGGTGATCTCTATCACATTTTGGAGGGGTGTCCAACTAAGATGGCCAAGTTGTTGAGCATACGTCATAATTTATGATAGTAGAGGCTTGCGTCCGGCACCTACCTAATTCTAAGGTAAAACTTTTTCGGGGCGACCATTTAGTTGTTCCTATTTAACTATATCCATTTTTTAAAGAAAAAGTTTAACTGATACCCAATATTTAGGTAACTTCAAATATCGCTTTCTTCTATGCTGCTCATTCTTCTTCTTTTAAAATTGAAATTCAAATTTGAAGTGGTAATTGTAGATTGTAGTGGAGAAATCAAAACCACCATTATTGAACCAAGAGAAAGCTTGCTCGATGGTGACCTGCTGAGATCGATGAAATAGGCTTGTTGAGAGGTAGAAAAACTTTAGATTCGATTCTTAAATTGCATTGAAGAGACAGAAAAATTTCAGATTCAATTTTGAAGTTATATTGAAGAGATAGAAGAACTTCATGTCCCGATTCTGAAGTTGAATTGAGGAGAAGTGGCACTGAGGAGATATAAAAGAACTTTATATTTGATTCTGAAAACCTATATTTGCAACTTCATATGCAAATTTTGAAGTGCGTTTCGAAGTGGGTAAATTTTATACATTTTTGTGCAATGCGGATATGACTTCAATAGTAGCCCCAAAATCGGGTATATCTGCACTTACCCGATTTTAACTCTAAGATTTTAGCGGCCCAATAAGTAAAATTATCGCTGGAGAAAAATAAAAAATCGCCTGATTTACAACCGGTAATTGAAAAATAGCCACGGTTTTAAAGTAATCGAAATTTAGCCACTTTTTCATGTAAAGATAAAATTCAAATAGGAACACCCTTAAAAAACCAAAAAAAATCCAACATAATATGCTACCGTTCGAATTTCATACATATGAGATTCCAACATAATGTGCTAAAATTTCATAATGTACTGGAGTTCCAACATCATGTGCTGAAAGTTTATATGCATGAGCTCCATAATCCAACATATTATGTTGGAATTTTTCGTGTTTCAACTAGTGTATTTTTGTCTAAATTTTATCTCTGCATAAATAGTGGCTATTTTTTAGTAAATTTGCAAATGTTGGCTATTTTCGATTATCAGTTCGAAACTAGCTAGCCCGTACTATTTTCACATTATTGTTTGGGATGAAATGTAAGCCCATTCAAAATTTTCATATATCAACTGAATTTAAATGATTTATCTAATACTCTCTATGTTTCAATTTAAATGACATGCTTTGACGTTCGTAAACAAATTTCTAAGTATCACGATATTATTAGTATGAAAATTAATTTCAAAAGAAGTAGTGAGCAAGAAGGAAGGTCGAGCCTGAACTATATATATATATATATATATAGAGTTAGTTAGTTAGTTAGTTAGTTAGTTAGTTAGTTAGTTAGTTAGGTTGAATGGATGAAATAATCACAAAAGGAAAATAAAAATAAAATATAAATTAGTTATGTTTTGCCAAAGATTATATGACATGTACTGCCAAATGGTAGTGCCAGCAAAAGGAATAAGTTATTCCTTATCTTTATTGGTTACAAAATTTATAAAATAAAATAATACTTTGGAGATGTTGGAGATTGAATGTGATTTATTAATTGTAGTATTTGATCATTGAGTCGGTAATAAGGATTGGAGCTTACGTTGTTGCTTGAAAGAAGAAATTGAAGCGAGTTGATATAACCCTTTACTAAAGTGGTTTAACTTACAAAAGCACACATACAAGGTGTTTGATAAATTGCTTGAAAGGGTTAATATATACTTAATTGGAGCGAGTGAGTACATATTAACTTAGAATTGTTCTAGCTAAAGTTTAGATGAATTATTCATAATATATGTGTGTGTATTTTTAGATTTTTGTGTTACATTTATATGTCTTTTCCATGTTGAAAGTTGAAGAAAGAATCTTGAAAAATATTTTTGAATATTTATTTCCTGCTTATGCCATATTTAATATTTAAAGATACCATTATGAGTAGATACAGATTATTCCAGAAAAGATTTAGACTTGAATGGTCAAGAAAGTTGAGAAGTTAATTTAGACCCTAAAGAGGTCACACAAAAAAGTTTATTACTTTAAGGGATTATCCTCTATGAAAATGGGTCATCATCCATGCCGAGAGTCCTAACCAAGGCATTGACCTGAAACCTCTTGTGCCAAAATAGGAAGCATTCGAGCCGAGGGTCTCGTTGTTGAGAATCTGCCTAACTAGGCTAAGATATAATACATGAGCGTTGAGAACCATGAAGCGAGTGGCACCTCGCGGATTGGACCTATTCGATCAGGTTGGAATCGAACTCATACCGATCACACAATGATTAAGACAAAAATAAATCAGGATAGCTGGAACACCCTAAGCATAGGGTAAAGTATTTGTCAGATAATAAAGAAAGAAATAAAACTATTTTAGAATATTCTTAACCATCTGCAATTATTTTAGAATTGTTCATAGAAGCTTTATGCCCTCTATGCTTTTAAAATATTTTCTTGCATGCATATTTTAGAAACTATAGTTCCCTGCTTTAGTGGGGGGTCGTGGAGACTCCTTGAGTACAGTGGATAGTATTGACGTTCTCTTTTGGGAACCTGCGTTGACCTGCAGTAAAACGTAAGAATTGATTTTGCAGGCGAGCAAATTACATGTTAGGACTTCCCTCACTTTCAGTGTTATTGGTAATCTCCGCTTTTGTTCGTGGAGTATTCCTTTGTATCATCCTTACTTAGCTATTTCCTTTTTTACTTGGAGAATTAGCTAGAAAATCTCATGTCCAGAGCAGTGTGCCAGTTTATCAGTAGAGGCTTCATCGACATAGTCAGTGGGTTAAGATTCAGACATTTTGCATAATTAAAATTTTAGCATTCATCAGTTATTACGAATAAAGTTTTGGAGTTGACTTATTTTAGACATACAGATTATTAAAAAGTATTTGATTAAGGTATTGTCTTGTTGTATATAATGTTTGAAGTATAATAGTATTGATAAGCGCAGATGGTTCGCTCGGTCAATTTTAGAGATCGGGTGCCGGTCACGACCTATTTAGAAAATGGGTTGTGACACATACTTTTTTTATTAGTGTGTTCCAAAAAGAATGACACAATTCTATATTCGGAAATAATTTAACTTTAAATCTTTTATTTTACCAATTTTATCCTTAATGAGAAGCTTTTATAGACATATAAATGTCATGGCCCGCCCCACACAATGTTTGCCCCTTAAACTTTTAGGACCATATGTTCCAATAGTCTTTTTTTTTCTTAAACTTTGTGCTAAGTGGAACTACATCATCTAAATTGAAACGGAGGAAGTAATAAATTTCGTTTCAATATGGCATTCTCTTCATTTTTGTCATATACTGCGCGCAAAGTATAAGCTAATATCCATATTTACGGAGGACACTAAAATGCGTCACCTATAAATGATTTTTGACACACTAGAAGAGAACTACTCTAAAACTTAGGCATAGAAAAAGAGCAAAATCTACTTTACCCGCTTAACCTTTAAGTGTTGGGAAACTATACCCTCTTTACATTTTGAACGGGATTCCTTTAAGAGTAAAAAATATTATACTTCACCTTTGAAAGGATAGAGAGAGAAAAAATATTATTTTAAAAAAGAATGCTCACCAAAAAAATATTGCACAAGGGGATTCCTTTTCCCGTTAAAAATGTAAAGGGGGTATAGTTTCCCAACACTTAAAGGTTAAGGGGGTAAAGTAGATTTTATTCTTTTTCTACGCCTAAGTTTTAGAGTAGTTCTCTTCTAGTGTGTCAAAAATCATTTATAGGTGACGAATTTTAGTGTCCTCCGTAAATATGGATATTAACTTATACTCTGCGCGCAGTATATGACAAAAATGAAGAGAATGCCATATTGAAACGAAATTTATTACTTCCTCCGTTTCAATTTAGATGATGTAGTTCCACTTGGCACAAAGTTTAAGGAAAAAAAAGATTATTGGAACATATGGTCCTAAAAGTTTAGGGGGCAAACATTGTGTGGGGCGGGCCATGACATTTATATGTCTATAAAAGTTTCTCATTAAGGATAAATTGGTAAAATAACGGGCACTCTAAATGTACGTCTCTAGTGAATCACCAAAGGCAATGAACAAAATGGCAGGACAAAAGCTTTAACAAACTAAAATGATTATCAGTCTACTCTTTGATAATCATGTGACGAGGATGTATAGGCTGCTGGTTGAAACCATTTTGCAACTCGTGCTACTATTTATATATTGGCTTCTCTTTTCCATAATCAAATGCATTATCTGCTCAACTAGGTGATTTTAGTATCATATAGATCAAATCTAATTTTGGTTATCAATTTGGGTGTCTGTTAAGTAATTTTAATTTATTGTTAAATATTGTCTGCAATGCCATGTCAATTCTCATCTTCAAAAATCGTAAAATCTTGAGGATCATATATTAGCTCTTTATTTCTATGTCTATATTTCATATATTATGGTTTTATTCAGTTTAAGCATAAAATTGCATAATTAAACAATTACTCTTCAAAATAAAGCACTTTTATTATAATAATTATTGTTTTTGTATTAAAAAGAAATATAGTCTAATTTTTAATTTCAAAAGAAAGCCAAAAGAATGGCAGCTTCATTGTGAGTGATTGCTCCCACATCGGCAGTTTGAAGGCAAAGGGGAGCGAAAGGCTTATTATAAGAAATGGGCTGAGATCACAGAGAAACATACTTACCTGGACGGGGTCAATGGGCGATCAACAAGACTCATGGCCTAGGTTGGTGACCTCCATTGCACTTTAGGAGGGGTGCCCGCCTAAGGTCGGCCCAAGTGGTCGAGCCTACGTCATAATTTGTGGTAGTGGGGGCCTGCGTTCGCGCGGCCCCTACCCAATTCTAGCCCAATATTTTTCGGCCCATTACGTAGTAAAGCTTGTAACTTCATAAATATTATAATTATTTCGTAACTCTTCATGTTTCTGTAAATTGAGATAAGAATGCTTCATCTGCCGAGCGATTTTGACAAATAATGATTTTATATCAGCTATCAATCCATCACTTCGAGCTGATAATACAAATTTTAAGAGAATTGAGGTATTATTCCGTTATATAGAGCACATACTTTTATAGTAGAAAAATGAATGAAAATTATTTTAGATATTGAATAGTAAGTAGTTTCCTCTTGGGAGTAAGGAGTACTTAATTTGACAAGCACCTTACCACACTTGAGACGTGTAGGGATTATGAACAAACAAGTAAATACAACTCAGTAATTTGATAAAATTCTTAAATTGCAAGAAGCATGTTGAGACAGTAAAATACCTAACATCTGTCTCAAATTATTTGTCATATATTATTTTACATGTAACTTAAGAAAATATAATAATTAAGAGGTATATTTGACGATTTTACCCTTATTTATGTCTTATTGGTATTTAAATCATCATTATATTATCCTTATATTTGACTATTTTACCCTTATAAGTGTTTGTAGTTTTCAAGAATAATTACTACTAAGGATATAGGAAAAGACAATTAAGTTTGTCTTGAGCTTCTAAAATGACAAATAATTTGAAATAACTATTTTTTTAGAAATTATGACAGATAATTTGAGAAAGAGGAGAGTATATAATTAATAATAACTGGGTAGTTAGCACTTTTCTTAATTTTTTTTAAGACTTTGGCATTAATTTAATGCGGAAGAAAGTTGAACATATGAGCAGTGGTGGAACCGAAACTTAAAGGGGAATAAAAAAAATACTACATGAATTTAAACTTGTGATCTAAACCGAATTTTGAATCATCATTGTCATTTTATTAAAATCTTTCCTTATGTTAAAGAATTTTAATCATCTATATATAACCAAAAACCAATTTTGTCATATTTGTATATTATACAACAACAATAATATACCCAGTATTATCCCACACCGTGGGGTCTAGGAAGGGTAGTGTATATGCAGACCTTACCTCTATTTTGTGAGGATATAGAGACTGTTTCCAATAAACCATCGACTCTCCTATTTGTATATTATAATTTTCTGAAATAAGATTCAATTGAATCCTTGGCTCTACATAGCTATGCGCCGACATATAACGAGTTGCATTTGTTAAGTTGATGGTTGTGCGACCATAAAAATGGAATGACGAAAATATTACAGAATAAACAAGTATCTTGATTTGAAATCTAACTTAAGAAATAGAAATTACATTACAATTTATCACATGTTTTTGTAGCTTGATTTTCACACCAAGTCAAATCTCCGTATAATATCATTATTTTGTTACGATTTTTTAAGATTTTATAGTAAATGACTGTTATACACTTATAACAACATTTGACATTTAAATATTTTCTGGCCGTTATGGACGAAATAATCAAAATTTCTTTCTTTTTCCTTTTTTAATGTTACATATAAAAGATAGAAATTATTCAAATTAAAAATCTCAAAAGATATGCATATTTTATTAGTTAAATATTAAAGAAAGCTAATACATTATTAATAAATTCATAACTAAATATATAAATATTGAAACTCTAATGCACATATTCTAAAGCTACAAGAAAATTAAATTCATTTAAAATTAATGAACGAGCCATGGAAAAGATATGTACAAATCTCGAATCTTAAGCATTATACAAGATGAAAACTTTGTTTAATGGAAAAGATTATATGTGTGGATCTTCAAATATTATACATTATGCTAGATAGAATCTTTTGTGCAATGAAATAAAAATATACAAACATATCTATTAATTGAATTAAATGAAGCCTTTAATTATAATAGTATGCACTAACATAATATTTTTTGTTGCAAGTGACGCACTAAGGGCTTGTTAGTGCGAGGTATAAGGGATAATTTATCCCGAAATTAAATTTAAAATGAATTTATATCACGTTTGATTCGAATAAAATTACGGTATAACTAATCTCGGGATTAATTGTCTCGAAATTGTAGTATTATTTTTATTCCTATGTGAGAGTGGGATAACAATCCCGAGATAATAATCATGTGATAACTTGTTTCCCAATCAAACGACCTTTAAAATTTTAAAAATTTGATCAAATTAAGATCTTTAAGCTTATTTTATCGGTAATTTTTGGAATTCTATTGCTAGAAAGATATCTGTTGCTGTTACAAAATAAAAAATTAATTAAAAAAATATAGTTTTTCTAGTGAATGATTGTTTTATAAAAATAGTGTTATAGAAGGTCTCATTGTATTATTTGCATTTATATTGTTTTGTTAAAAAGGTAAAGGACGGTGGGGAAAAACAAGGATTTAAACAACTTTAAAACACCGTATTAGTCCCCTCTAAACATCTAGTTTGGGAAAGGGATTAGGAAAACAGTTTGGTTTTTAAATAGAGACCAATTGTTTTCCAACAAACTTGTTTGTTTCTGACTTGCGAAAAATTGATCTCGCTGAGGAACAGAGAAGTCAGAAGAGGCAGGACTTAGCCAAAGTGGTAAAATAGTAAAGGGAAAAAACTCGTTGTAATCGCTGCAAAAATGAACGTTGGCCCATCTGGTTTCAGTACGTCTTTATCCCTCATCAATTTCTATCTATATACACTTTATTTTGATGCATGAATTATAGGAATTGATTTCTAATTCTAATTTTCACTTTGATGTTGTAATTTTGACAATAGACAATGCGCCAGTGACAAGGGCATTAGTAATTGCGTGTACCCTCTTCACCATCATATTTGGTACCCAAGGCCGTGCAAATCAGCTGGGTTGGTCTTATCAGGTACTTTTTGCTTTCTGGGTTTCTCTTAATTTCGATCCTTTTTCGTTTTGATATTTTTTCTAGTACTGTGAATTAGGTCTTGTTTTTTTTTCTGTGTAATTTTACTGAATGGGGCTAAGTATTGAGTTGAATTAAGTTTTAGGGTTTCTAGAACTGTGAAAGAAGAATATAAAGATCGGATCTTTAGTGCATATTGACCCAAAGGTATGGCCTAGTGATCAATGAAGATTCAAATCTCAATGGAGATATAAAACACTAGGTGATTTCTTCGCAACTGTCTGAGCCTTGATGAATAAAATTACCCGCTACCTGTATTGGTGGGAGATAGCAGGCACCTCATCGAATTAGTCTAGGTGCGCGCAAACTGACCCGGACACCACCGTCATAAAAAAAAACTCTCAAAAACCAGATGGAAATGAACACATCTATAGTGTACACCCAATATGTTTTACTTTGTTTTAGTGCATAACTGCAATTGGTCTTGGAGATCTCATAAATTTGTGTTTGAAATGAGAACCACGTCTGATTTGATCTTGTGTTCATGAAAGGAGTTTTCTAGGTTTGACCTTTGTCCAATTATAAGCCTAGTGGATGCTGCTGATTAGTTGTTTAAGGTGTACACATACTTTCTTTTTTTTGAGAGGGGGAGAGGGAAGGGAGGTTGAGTAATTTTGTGGTTGTTGCCGACTTTTAATGTCTAAGAGCATACAAGTGCACCCTGTTTGCTCATCAGGTCATGAATGCTTATGTTAACAACATTTCTGGTCATTTTCCATTCACCAATATTTACGTGTGAGGCCATGATGAAATAGGTTATATTCTATATTTCTCGAACTTGAGATGGGTTTGTCACTACATGAAGCTACTACGGTTTAGTCCCTGGATAAGATAAATGGCTTGTTTATGAACATATAACAATACAAACTCCTTCGCCCAACTTGATAGTAGAGGGTAGACCTTGACTAAGTACAATTAGCAGATACAACTTGCTAATTTTGAGTCCACATGTATTAGACTACGTCAATTGATCAAGCTTGAGTACAGGTTTGTCTGTGGATCTAACAAGATCACATTCAATTTTTAGTAGCCTTTTAATGTCTTTCGAGGGGTCCTTATAAAGTGGTCATACCAATGTCTTATCCACTTGAAAAGAATACATGTAACATTGATATCAAGTGGTTTTATTTGTACCATGTAAGGTGGTGTTAATGCAACCACAATTTGTTTGTGATTATGACACCGACAAGCTATGTTATCCAATAGTAATGCAGATTTTATATGGTTTCCTGATAGGGTTGCTAATCGCCTAATACTCTTTACCAATCATGCGATAGCAATACTAGATCGTATATGGTCGTATCCTATGTTACTCCAAACATACGAATCTGAAGGTATACGAGCTCTCCCAATTTCACGTAAAGACATACGTATAACTTTTTTGTAGCAGCAAAGGATATCCCACACAACAACTAATGGTTTTAGAAGCACCCAACCATCTCTGAGTTCCGGAAACTTAAGGGAAAAAGATTCTAGTATATATTTTCATTTTATAGCTCATTTCTTATGAGTTTTGGAGCTTAAGAAATATAGGATTCTCTTTTAACGTAGTACTTATTTCATCTCAGCTCATCCATTCCGAGTTTTGAAACTTTGCAGAATATAGGATTCTCTTTTCTCCTAGTTTACATTTTTGTATTATACTCCTCCCTTTTCAGTTTATGTGTCTTAGTTTGACTGGGCACATAGTTTAAGAAAGTAAGGACGGCTTTTAAATCTTATGCTCTTAAACTAAAGATGTATGTAATGTACCAAAAATGTTCTTGAATCTTGTGGTCTTAAATATGCCATGTGGAAAGTTGGAGTAAAAGAGTTACTGTCTAAGTTGCTCGGACACAGGTGCGGATCTAGAGGTCGGACCTTCGAGATGTAAATTCTAAGATTTGGTAACAAGGATCCTAGTATGGATACGGGTGCGGGGATCCGGCTAAAAATAATTCAAAAATATAAAAATATATCTAAATTATGAAAAGTTTTGTGGAATACTTATGTATAGCTTGTAAAGTGTGGATTTCTTTTTTATTCTCAACTTGAAGCATTGATTTCTTAGATAGGTATGCTATTTTCTTCAAATTTACCCTAGTTTTGGTTTTGATTTCGAGAATCAAATTGTATCTCATCTCGAATTTTCCCGTCCGTCGCGGTCAAAGTACCAAAAATTGCTTGACCAAATCCGCTACGGATCCCATACCCACACCCATACTAGTGTCGTGTCGACACGGGTACGTCACCTAAACTGCCGTGTCGGAGCAACTTAGGTTACTGTATATACAAAGAGGGTTTCTTTTTATGACACTAAAACGGAAAGTAAGAGACATAAATTGAAACGGAGGGAGTAGCAGATTTGTTCTCTCTTACTGTCTTATTAGGTATAATCTCATTGTTTCAGTAGGATTTTGGGCATGCTCTTAGTGGATACCTTAAAGATTATATTAGATATGCTAATTGATGCATTTTTTTTGCTTGTGCCAGGATATTTTCCAGAAGCTTCAAATCTGGAAGCTGATCATATCTGTTTTTACCTTTTCATCTACTCCTGAACTATTATTTGGATTATATCTGCTATACTACTTCCGTGTCTT
Organism: Nicotiana tomentosiformis; assembly: GCF_000390325.3. Lineage (NCBI taxonomy): Eukaryota > Viridiplantae > Streptophyta > Magnoliopsida > Solanales > Solanaceae > Nicotiana > Nicotiana tomentosiformis. The sequence continues at coordinate 9,129,553 of NC_090813.1, forward strand.
TGAGAGGCAAATCGGTTCGAACAAATATTCTGTAAGTGCTTATTGGGGTAGTAGTTTTTTTTTTTTTGGATGGATAAGTTATTGGGACAGTACTATCTTCAACTTCCTAAATTAGCTAATGGAAAAATAATAAAAGCTGCAGGTGTTGAATCAACTACTAGGCAAATAATAAAAGCCACAGTAGATACTGTTTTCATTGTCTTTTCTACCTGTTTTTTCTTTTTCTCTTTTACATTGTGTAGTTTATGTTTTTACCTCTTGTTCTGCAGGTTTTCCTGCTGTTCTCTTTTGTACTCTCTTTGTTGCTTGCAGTTCTTGCTCTACAACTTATTAAAGGTATTGGTCATTTCTAATCATCAGATATGAATAGATAGAAAGTGTTTAGAGTTTCTTACTGGGTTATTCATCCTGATGCTTATCTAATAAACCTTCAATCATTTAAAAGAACTAATAATTGAAAGCAGTTTCAGAACAATGAGGCTAGATCATTCAAAAAGAAAAAGGTTAGGCTCCTAAACTGGTGGAAGTGGGGGATGAGATGTGGCTAATATGGGAGATAAGAAATAGTGATGTTTTGAGATTGTACAGATATGAGAAAGTACAGTAACTAAGAACATTCTTCATCCTAATTTTTTCAAATACTTATAAGGATACATCTGCACAACCAAGTAGGACGACAGCTTGGAGGGAAGGCTCTCCAGAAGCCCGTTCGCAGATTCTTCTGAGCAATTTGTTAGCCGTCTTTTGCTGCCAAAGACTCTTGACTTGCTGTCCAAGTCTCCTAATGCGTCTGCAAGGCTCTTAGCTTGTTACACTTGGCTTGCTGCCCAAATTTTCAAAGATACCGCAAATTGGAGATATCCAGAAGACAGAAAGACATAAAACACCTTTAAACATCTTTTCAAAAAATACAAAAATATTAAAAATACGCCTTTTAAACATAAAATGATGAAATACCCTTATAACACAGACGTAAATAGATAAATAGCTAAACCGAGAAAGGAACTACACTTAACAATTACAAGTGTAGAAACATTCCAAAAGCAACACGAAGTCTAAATTCAGATTCCCCTTTGTCCTTATAATATTCCCCAAACTTTCTGGCCATAATATCTGCATTAGTGAAGGGGATGTTTAGTTTGGGTATCATGATTCAGTCCCCTGAATTATCTGATTGAATTTTTCCATGTTTAGTTTTATGGTTTTCATTGTAATCATCATTTCTAGTCTGTACAACATAAGTTGCATAGTGAGCACTTGTTGCTTTTGACTATTTTTTCCTACTCTGGACTGATATATAGAAATGACAGCCTGAAGGGGTCTATATTCTTCATTCTCCTTATAGTTGTAGCTTGTGATTGCAACTCCTTCAAACAGTTATACCTGTTTTACAGTAACCATGCAGCATATTATGTAAAGATGGTAAAAAAATATGTAACAACTGTGATTATCTTCTTTTTCCTTATTTTTGCTTTTGATAAATATTCACTCTTCCCTATATTTTTCCTCTGACTGTGCTTTGAATTTCTGTAACTACATACTGCTTTGGGTAAAATATTGCTCATGGATTGGGTATCCTCTTTGAGGTAGGATGGACATGATCAATTGATCATACATATCGCATAAGATGGATGTTGCTCGACGTTATGGGCCTGACACAAAAATAATGAGATCAATCAGATGCTTGGGTGATATTATGCAGATATGTGGATAAATTTTTTTTTTTTTTTTTTTTTTTAATAATGTGGCTAAAAGTATCTTGAGATATCAAATGAGCTTGATCAAGTTGTATTAGTGACTTGATATTCATAGAGAAGCACCAGCGTAGAGTGATAGCAGAAGTTCCAAAAGTAAAAAGTATTACTGCACAAACAGGGTTAAAAAAAAAAGCTTTTGGTTATTTATAAACTGCTGAATCCCCTTGACATAAATTATAATTCTAGTGTAGTGATAAAGGGGGTTCAAAAGTTGCTTTAAGTCACAACTTTGAACTCTGACCATGCATTTACAGTATTTTTCTGAATTCTGTTGGCTTCATCATTGATTAGAGATAGTGATGAGAAGTCATATGACTCCATATGAAGAGCTGTTAACAAATCAACAAATTAATTTACAAACAAATAAAATAAGTTGGAATATTGAGCGAATATTCAATTTATGATTTGTGAGTGCTTCCTGTATTATTACTCTAGCGAGAAAGTCAGATCTGTTATTTGCTTTGTCGTATCTTATGTTGATTACTCAAATGAAAGTCAAATCAATAATGGGTAAGAGAAGCCGCTGCTAAGGGCTAACTCCAACTGTTCTTTAGTATAAAATTGGTCATCTTTTGGAAAGTGCTCATTTTGGTCAACCCTCCATCATCTCTGACTTATAATGCCACATAATATCCTACGAGGAAAAGGAATTGTGAAGCTGATATAATTAGAGTTTGGAAGCCTTGATAAAAAATTAGAGTTTGGAAGCAATCAGTATGTTTCTATTCGAAAGGTTTAGAGGCTTTGAACGATACTAGTGCTCCTTTAGATTATGTGGTTTGAGTTATCTTGTTATTAATATGGTTGATATCTGTAAAAGAACCTCCTTTTGATAATTATGTAAAAGAACCTTCTTGGAGATATCTTGCGACAAAGCACGACATTTGCTAGTACCTAGTACTTCACTAGGGAAATGTCAGATCCTTGTATACGAGGTGTTTTGAATCAAATATAGACTTATTTGGTGCAATTTTATAAGTCATGCAGCAGGCTAGTTATAGTGTGTCATCAGAACCTGCTCCAAATTTAGAGAGCTGGCTACAAATTTGGTCTTTTGAGAAGTATGATGTGCATAATAGAGAGCAACATGAAGGAGTAGAAATCGACAATAACTGCTGGAAATTGGAAATCTTAATTTTCTAGGTACCAAATCTTTGTTAAGCATTTGATTTTTAAGGGATCCTTTACCTCAAATTTGCATGAAAGAGGTGCTTGAGATGATACAACAACAACAACCCAGTATAATCCCACTAGTGGGGTCTGGGGAGGGTAATGTGTGCGCAAACCTTATACCTACCCTGGGGTAGAAAGGCTGTTTCCGATAGACCCTCGGCTCCCTCCCTCCAAGAACTCCCCACCTTGCTCTTGGGGTGACTCGAACTCACAACCTCTTGGTTGGAAGTGGAGGGTGCTCACCACGAGCAACCCCCTCTTGTCTAAACCATAATAATGTTCATTATACCTGGAAAATCTATTATACCTGGGCTCTGTGGAATAATTGCAGGTTGCTTGTATCGTTTGAACATTCCGAAGTGCTTGAGATGATACTATACCATAATAATCTACTTTGATATTTTTCACACCCTCTGGTGTACATCATTCCGGTCTCACTCGTAGTTTCCATTAGTATAGGTTTTTTTATGCAGTTTGCATTCTACCCTTCTTATTGCTATTCTTGAATTGGAGAAATAGGTTGTTAGCCATTGATATATTTTAATTTTTCTCTGTCAGATCCTTCCTTGAGTACACTGTCTGGGCCCTACGGACTAATATTTTCATCCTTTGTGCCATTTTATCTCGACATTCCGGTTTCTACCCGGTTCCGCATGCTCAGTCTCCATTTCTCTGACAAGGCTTTCATTTATTTAGCTGGTCTCCAGGTATTTTATATTTTTATCATGACTCCTAATTACATTTTGTCCCTAGATTGAGTTTTTTTCCATCAATATCCGTTTGATATTTTGTCTTGCAGCTTCTTTTCTCATCCTGGAAAAGATCTATTATACCTGGGCTCTGTGGAATAATTGCAGGTTGCTTGTATCGTTTGAACATTTTCCGTATTAGGAGAGTGAAGGTTTGTGCTGTTCTTGTTCTTCAGAATACTCCCCCCCCCTCTCTGTCAAAGTTCCGTTTCTATTAAGAAAGCATTCTTTGTAATAGTCTTCATAGTTACATGGTATTAAGTATTTTTGTGCTTTGCATCTTTCATCTAGATTTCATGGTGTTCCTATTTTTCTTATGACTGTTGTGGTGATACTAATATTTACTAATATTGTCTCCCTTTGCTTTGCATCTTTCTTCTGGATTTCATGGTGTTCCTATTTATCCTATGATTGTTGTTGTGATACTAATATTGTCTCCCTTTTTGTCCTTTTATCTTTTTTGTTTTTTGAGCCGAGGGTCTTTCGGAAACAGCCTCTCTACTCCTTCGGAGTAGGGGTAAGGTCTGCGTACACACTATCCTCCCCAGACCCCATTAGTGGGATTTTACTGGGTTGTTGTTGTTGTTGTTGTTTAATCACTTCACTGTTGTTATATGGCTAGAGAATTTGACTTAGTCTTGCATGCACAAATGTAGAATATTTAGCTAGTCAATACTATTGGCTTTTGGGGTCTTCTGTACTTAAATTCCATGCACTTGGACATTCTCCTTCTAAGTTGCTAGGAATAACCCATATTCTGACTTCTGAATGACTACAAGAAATAGGGCACTAGGCACCATATCTCACCAATTGCTCAGAGATGGATGTGTCTTATAGGCTGAATGCTATTGCTGGAAGCAAAGTTAGTCCTTCCACTTTACTTTTTGTATATGGTGGTTGAAGGTAATTGTTAGCCCAGATATCGGCATATCATAATGCAATGCAGGAAACAAGTAGATAAGCTTCATAGAAGTAAAGAACTCTGAGCACCACTGTAGAGTTGCAAAGTGATTTTATGGTTTTGAAATGACGTTCTCCTTATAATTTCTTGCTTGAGGTGCTTATGTTGGACCTTTTATTAGACATGACTTGCCATGATTTCTTATTAAAAAGCTGACGTCCATTAATTTATTTTCTTTTAGTTCCCAGAATTTATTACATCCTTCTTCGCTCGACTTTCTTGGCCATCGATGGGTAACATGCCACCACCTTCAGCACCAGCAAGGAACTCTCCAGGAAATGTACCATCCTTTGCAGGTCGCCAGATGGAGGCAAGTATTGTTTTTGATGCCTTGGTCACATGCTTTAGTTAGTTAATAGAAAGCTGCACCTGTCTCAATATCAGGTTAGTCAAAAGAAGTTCGATTTCAGTTACTGCCTCGAAGAGCAAAAGAGCTCCTGCTTGTGAGACTGTGTCGGTCCTATAAAACGCATAATCCTCCTTGGGTTGGCTGGCTTGAAAGTAAACCAGTATTACTCCAGCTTGATGAAATATAAAGCACTTAACATCCCAAAAAAGATATCTCTTCATGGTTGTTAGAGATCGAGGTGTTCATGAGTACCAAATCCTGAAGAAAATAAGTACTATAATTTCCCAATCAATATCTCACGACCTCTCCGTGGCCATCTTTAATCTATAACATGTATCTTCTCTTCATTGCCTGCCATCAAACATAATTGAGAATACTGGAGCTTTCTGTAACATTGTCTTCAAGTGAAAGAACTTGTGTAAAGAACACCTTTTGCTTCTCCTAGTGCAGCAGCTAAAACCATGTTGTCCATAACTCTCCTTCACTTCCTATATTTTTTTTGCAGTCCTACATTAGTAAGCTTCCTCGTAACTACTATTGTGCATGTGATATGTGATATGTGTTGTTATTGTCCCTCTGGGTATCTCCCTCCCTATGTCCTAGCCATGTATGATATTAGTAGGCTTGCCTCATATTGGCATATCACAATAACAAATGTGACGATTAGCTGCTTTTCACAGAAAGAGCACCTTAATCCCACATAATTAGCAAATGCTAATCAGATAACAAGGCATCAGGAACTAGATTGAGCTAATATCTCTCTGAAACTGGTGTAGCAACCTAATGCCCTTATTTTAGGTTTTAGGCCTAGGATATACATCTAGACCTCTTTTGACTTAATTCTCATGTTCTATGTTGACTAAGGTATGCATAGCCCTTTGCATCGTTGTAGAAGAACCAATCAGATTCTGTGGTTTGGGTATCCTGTCTGATATATGGTTGTAACTCCACATGGGTATGCTCAGTAAAATTTGTGTTTTATTACCAATGTATGGTAACTTTAGTCATACACAGAGACAGCTGAACCTCCATCTCCTCAGTTCTAGGGTTCTATCTTTGCTATTCTAGGTTAAAGCTTTGACATTCTAGCAGAACTTGGCTTTGGTGGAGGGGTACTATTTGTCTTTGCAGTTTTATTTTCGAGATGTTTGATAAATTAGCTGTATTGCTGAGACATATATTGGACATCAGGAGCAAACATGCCAATTTTTTGTGTGTATATATATATATATATATATATATATATATATATATATATAATGTATGTATGTATATATATATATATATGTATATGTATATATATTTTCCAGTTTCTTTTGAGTATCACGTAAGCAAGAAACAAGTAGTGATTAGCGAAATACAAACAAATCCCAGGGGTAATCTCCTGTTATAGCTATACAAAGAGGCAACCCGTCACATCAATTTTTTTTTTTTTTTGTGTGTGTGTGTGGATAAAACAACCTGCGACATTAAATTTCTCATATAAAGATTCCGATTAAGTGATAGTTCCCTGTTTGATGCTTTCATTAACCACCTCATCTAGCTCCCTTTTATTCATCTGGATGATGCAAGTTTCTTTCCTGTTATAGCTTATGGACAACACATGGAAAAGCAAATTCAGAACAAATGAGTTTCTTACTCTTCAAAACAAACAAAAAAAGAAAAGAAAAAGAGAATTAATGAGTTTATTATTGCATAGTTATTCAATCCATCAAATGATGAGAGCACAATTATTGCGTAGAGTTTACTGTAAATTTACATTCTTTTGTTGTTCAAATTAGAGTATGGTGGGAGCCTAGGTGGTCAGTGAAATAGTCAATGCATGCAAATGATTTAACATTTCTTGTCAAAATTCTGAGCCTTAAAGTGTTTTGAGTGTGCATTCAGCCAAATTGTCCAGATAGCTACTGCAAGTGATTGAACTAAATGAACTGATATTTGCACTCTGGAAGCATGTTATTATGCAAATGATTTAACATTTCTTGTCAAAATTCTGAGCCTTCAAGTGTTTTGAGTGTACATTCAGCCAAAATGTCCAGATAGCTACTGCAAGTGATTGAACTAAATGAACTGATATTTGCACTCTGGAAGCATGTTATTATGTTAGAGTTTTATCAGTTAAATTTGGCTTTCACTTTTTCCACTTATGTCATTGAATTTCACATTTAATCTAGACCAGTGGAATTGAGAGGTCACCTTGTTTAAAAGATGAGTGAATTGATGGGCCATATTCATCACCAATGAGTTGATTCTTGGTGTGTTCCAATGGGAACCAACTCCAGTGACAACTTAAACTTCTTAGATCCTTTTTGAAAGATTATGCCCACGCTAATATGAATGTACTGCTTTCTCCTGCATATTTCAGAGAAATTATACTGCTCCAGTCTCGTCCACCGTAGAGCCACCAGAAGACACTATCGCGACGCTGATGTCAATGGGCTTTGATAGGAACGCGGCAAGGCAGGCACTCATCCATGCTGGAAATGATGTTAATACAGCCACAAACATCCTTCTTGAGTCGCAATCGCACTGAAATATAAATCAGATCTTCTTATAGGGGAAAAGAAGCTCCAGGTGTTAGGTTTACACCAGTTTCTAGAGGGTGTTAAAACAAAATTTGGTATTTTCTGGAAAAGTTGGATTACACTCGTCCTACGAATCTTTCAAACTGCTCTTAGTTTTGTAGTCTCCTCTGTTTCTTTAGCACTTCATGCACTTGTCTCATTCCAAAACCACCGTAGGTGATTATAATCCCAAAATCAGCATATACAGGGTTCAAATCATTTTGAGAGATTAGGTCATGTATATTTGCAGTGGACCGAGGTTTTACTGGTATTCTGGTGATTGTAAATCTGACCAAATTAGGTTGACAATAGTTTCTTGATTTTTTCAAATCCTGAAATCTCTTCCTTTTTCCTTATATATTCATCAGCTTGGTAATGGCTTATGTTTAGTCTAAAATTGATGGCAAACTCTTTACTGTTGGGCACCAATCTTTCTTAAAGGATTCCTAATTTTCCTGAATTAGGAAGTTTAATGAATTATATTTCTGTTGTAGATGTTCAAAAGTCGAATGTGTCCTGTTAATCCTTATGCCAAATGTAAATATATAATATAGTTAAACAAATCTGTTCCCCATGCTAAGATTGTCAAAAGATATTGGAATAAAAAGGGCAGCTCAGCTCTGGGATCCGGGGAAGGGACGGATTATAAGAGTGTTGTACGCAATCTTACTTTGCATTTCTGAAAGAGGTTGTTTTAACGGTTCGAACCCGTGGCCTCCTGACGATATGCCAGCAACTTTACCCGTTACGTCAAGGCAACTAACATTAGGCGGCAGATTCATCCGAAGTCCTTACTAAAAATGGTCATAATAAAAGAGGTACTTCCTTGTATTTATTGGAACAGGATGGTGACAAATACATTGATCCAATTTGTCGGATAAGAAAGAATCCCACGTGATACTGGTCCTATGTCTCTGATCAACTCCTTACAGAATTGTCCTAGTATGATTGTTTCACTTGTCTAATCAATCAAAGACTAAAGATGATACATTGTCATAAATCAGTTTACATGATTTGTTTGTGAAGTTAAAACAATAACTAAACTCATACTCGAGCTGAAATTAGTTTACATGATTGGTATGCAAATACTGAAATTAGTAGCTGCAAATACTAGTTTGTTCTTCTCTCTTCTCATAAGCTGGATTGCCTTCTTAAATCTTTTGCTCCCAGATAACTTTTATTAACTCTTTCATTTTAAGTACTTTTCTCTTCAACTTCAGTTCAAAAATTTACAGAAGTTGAACATTTTGGAAGAACTAGAAGTGCAGTAAAATAATAAACATAATGAACCTTCCTTCCCTGTTAGAGATTTCCCACAAGGAGAGAAATGAGAGGACATGAATGGCACCAATATCTAACTCATTCTTTAGGACTGATATGCATAACTCCCTGCCAAATTCCCACATCTTTATTTTCCCAGCCAAATGACATTGACACTTGTGCTTGCCAATACTCATGTAGGGCTCCAACATAGCAATTGGAAACAGGGACAGAGTTAGAATATTAGGTATGGGTTCTGACAAACTTAGAAGCTTTTGCTTAGATCTTGTATTTGTATTAAAATATTTATTAGTGTAATTTAATTGTTAACCAAAAACTAGAACAAGCTATGAGTTCGGTGGTAATTTCATAATCCATACAAATCCTAGCACCGCCTCTGGTTGGAAAATGACTAACTCAATTATGAGGCCATGCATGTCTTGCTTTTAATTCCTTATGTAATTTGTCTTTTATGTATATAGTACAATCATTAATTAATGGCTATTTGAAGTAACACATTGTTTTGTTATTTCTAGTTAACTCAATGCCTAATAGTAGTTCCCCTTTTTTTTTTTTTTTTTTTTTTGTGGTTTATGTTTGTAATGGAAGATGTACGTAAAAGGTGCATTCTTAATTAAGTTGGCCGATTGCAACCTCTTTGAAACTAATAAAAAGCTTACGATAAAGTTAACATCTCAGTCTTTTATTACTTCTAATCTAATAATTAAATCACAACTATTCCTTATAAAACTTAAAGTTCTTCCCCTTCAGAAACAAAGAAATACTCCTTACTTAAACGAGTTGAGTCTCTTACTAGATTCAGTCTCTCTGAGTCTCATGTTCCATGTGTAGATTCTGAAAAACCTCATATAGTGTCTTACAAAATACTAACTGAACAAAAGCTAGTTTGAAAAAGAAACTCCAACCCAATGTATGTCCTTGAATTTTCTCTTTCTCTCTTGATAATCCTCTCCTTCACTTATTTTACATGGTGGAAACTTATAAATTGATGGTGGAAAAGCTCAGTGCCAACAAATTGGCCTCTCTTTGGAATGTTACCTGGCCTTATTCGAAATGCTTACCGTATCCATGAATTTATAACTGCTTTTCTTGGAGAAACTGGGGCACTTTCGAGTTCCGTGGTTCTGTGTTTACCAATCAAAACATGTTAATCACTAGTGATCCTTCAAATATCAACCATATCCTTAGTAGAAATTTCTCTAACTATCCAAAAGGTCTTGAGTTCCGTAAAATTTTCGATATATTAGGAAATGGGATCTAGATTCTGAACTATGGGAGATTCATAGGAAGACCACCATGTCCTTAATGAGTCATACCAAGTTCAAAATTTTGTTAGAAAGGAAGACGTGGGACACTATTGAAAAAGGGCTTCGACCAATTCTTGATGCTTTTGCAAAACAAGGCACACCATTTGATTTGCAAGACATTTTTCAGAGATTCACTTTTGATGCTATTACCAAGTTGTTACTTGATCATGATCCGACAAGTTTGTCCATTGGTTTACCTCATGTGCCATGCGAAAAGGCTTTCAACAACATTGTGGATGCAGTTTTGTACAGATATATCTTACCAGAAAGTTGTTGGAAGTTGCAAAAGTGGCTTCTTATTGGTAAAGAGAAGAAGCTTGTTCAAGCATGAAAAGCTATTGATCAATTTCTATATCCTTGCATTTCAAGTAAGCAAAAGGAGTTGATGAACAAAACAGTCAAAGACGGACTTTAACTTGCTAAGTGTATATGTGAAAGCATACAATCAATGGAAGACTGTAATTTCAGGCAATGTACAAGAATGTTTGAGGGACACTTTTGTAAGTTTGATGCTTGCTGGGAGAGACACTACAAGTGCAGCTATCACTTGGTTTTTTTGGCTCTTAGCTGAAAATCCCTTGGTCTAGACAAGGATTAGTGAAGAGACTCAACAACAATTGCATCTAAAAGAAGATGAAAACCTCGATTTTTTCAACATAGAAGAAACACGAAAACTGATCTATCTAGATGGTGCTTTGTGTGAAACCCTTAGGCTATTTCCATCAGTTTCTTTGGAGCATAAAGTTCCACTTGAATTTGACATCCTCCCAAGTGGTCACCGTGTCAATCCAAACACAAGAATTGTGCTCTCATTCTATACAATGGGGAGAATGGAGACTATATGGGGAAAAGATTGTTTAGAATTCAAGCCAGAGAGATGGATTTCAGAGCAAGGAAGAATCAAACACAAGTCATCTTTTAAATTTCCTGCATTTAATGAGGGTCCAAGGACTTGTTTAGGGAAGAAAATGGCATTCATTCAGATGAAAATGGTGGCATCCACAATCATATACAATTATCATATCCAACTAGTGGAACCACAAACAATTTCTCCAAGTGCTTCTATTATTATTCAAATGAAACATGGTCTGAAAGTTAAGCTCGTCAAAAGGGTTCCTCTTGGTCCAAATGGAGAGACATGCTAGATTTGTCCAAATACAAGTGATCTCATCTTTTCATCTGTTCGAGCAAAGACCAAAGATCTTATGTGGTGACTTGGCGGAGTATCTTAAAAAATAAAGAAGTATTGTTAATCTATTTATGCTAGTTCCATTCGAAGTACTATTCGTGAAGTACTATTTGTGAAAAAAAGATACCGTTTCATTACATAGTCTCGTTCAATCTTTTCATATGTGGTGATATTTGACTATACATGTAATTTAAGATGTTAGCTTTGATTTATCGATTTTAGTGATAATAGACGAAAATATATAGATGATGGTTGAATAATTAATTTGATTGAGAAAATATCATTTCAAAGTTAAAGATTTTAAAGAGTTAATGAGCTCGAATTAAGTTGTGAAAATTATGCTAAAATACAATTATATTAAGTAACTTAAAACGTTCAAAATAAAAAAGTGTAATACAACCAATTCTATATTTCTATCAACTTCCATTGCTTCCTGTATATGCATGGTTGATGTAACAATTCTTTTCTCCCACCTTCAATTCTTTTCCCTGTGACAAAGACGTCTTTATTTTTTTTCTAAACTTGTGGAGCACAAGTGTACAACTATTGTGTCACAGACAAATGGAGCATCGCTTTTACTTTTTTCTCGAGAGAATTTGAAGAATGTGGTCAGTTATTCTCCATCGTCTTGTTCATGGCAAATTTGGATATTTTATTTTATTCATAAGTTTGACCCAGTAAGCATTCTAGGCTGTCTTGTATATAAATCTGCAGCACAAGGAGGGGTGCTTTGGCCTAACCTCAAATTACAACACTGATTATCAAAACAATCAATACAAAAACTTATAGAGAGGGAGATCACGTGGACAAAAATCTAACAAATTACAACTCCCTCCCTCCATACATTAATTCAACTAACAAAAAAAATAGTTTAATGTTGTCATACCTAAACCTAATGGTAGGAAGTTGCCATCTATCTAACTGCTTAGCATTATTAGACAATTGATGGAAGGGTTGGTTGGTAGATAATGCCATCTTTAAAAATGAGGCCTAATCAGTTCAAGGGAAGGTGTTGGTGCACTTCACTTGCTTCGGAGTTGCTTATTTAGTCAGTATGATTTGTACATGTATTGATTGGTGTGGCGGGGCCCTGTCCCGACATTTATGACGTTTATGTACTCTTAGAGGCTTGTAGACAGATTTCATGTATATGAACATTTGTATGGCTTTATCGGCCTATGTTTTGAGTGTACAAATGATCATGCCGGCCTTATAGGCCCGTATGCCACGTGTATAAGTTTCTATATCATGTTCGGTCGTCCTACGTCTAGTATTCCTTTATGTTTTATTCCAGTTATCTCATGATGGCCCTTTTGGCTCATTTACCTATGATGGTGTGATAAGAAAGATATGTTACGTTGGTACTCAGTTGAGTAAGGCACCGGGTGCCTGTCACAGCCCTCCGATTTGTGTCGGGACAAAAGTGGTATCAAAGTAGTTTTGTCCTAGAGAGTCTACAAACCGTGTCTAGTAGAGTCTTGCTTATGAGTGTGTTGTGCACCACACTTATAAGAAGGAGGCTATAGGGCATTTAGGACTGTCACTCTTTCTTCTTACTCTAGATCTTGTGGTAGAGCTCAGTTGTAAGAATTCAAACTCCTAAATTCTATTTTATTCGTAATACAATGAAACCTACATCTATAAAGACTACTGGTAAGAGATTGATTGTGGATGTGGAAGAGTTGTGTCAGAGGAACTCGATTTTGCATCAAGCTTATGATGAGTAAATGCGAGGTCTTCAGTAGATCACGTGTGTACTAAGATGTGTAAACTTCTTGATAAGGAGCCCTAAGACATGAATATCTATCCACCCATATGGTTTAAAGCAAAGAGAGAATCAGAAGGTAGATTGTAACGACCCGGCCGGTCGTTTTGAGTATTACAACCCCGTTTCCCCATTTACTTCTCAAATTGTACTTTACAGTTGTTGTGTGAATTGCCGGGGTAATTGGTTCGGGTCCATTGAGGTTTTGAAAGGAATTGGAACACTTAGTTCCAAGGTTTAAAGCTTAAGTTAAAATAGTAACTAGATATGTATTTATGGGTAAACGACCTCAGATTCTAATTTTGATGATTCCAATAGCTCCGTAAGGTGATTTTGGACTTAGGAACATGTCTGGAAAATTATTTGGAGGTCTGTAGTGGAATTAGACTTAAAATGCCGAAAGATGAATTTTTGGGAAGTTTGACCCGGGGATTGACTTTCTGATATAAGCCGGAATCCAATTCCGGAAATTTGAATAGGTCTGTAATGTGAAATGTGACTTGTGTGCAAAATTTGAGGTCAATCGGATGTGATTTGATAGGTTTCAACGTCGTTTGTAGAATTTGGAAATTTGGAAATTTATTAGGCTTGAATCCGTGTGTAGTTCATATTTTTGAGGTTGTTAGGTATGATTTGAGGCCTCAAGTGGGTCTGTGTTATGTTATGGAACTTGTTGGTATGTTCAGACGGGGACCCGAGGGCCTCGGGTGAGTTTCAGATGGTTAACAGATTGATTTTTGAATTTGGAAGACTGCTGGAACTGAAGCCTTATGGTGTAATCGCACCTGCGGAAAAGTAGTCGCAGGTGCGAGCTCACAAGTGCGAGCAGGGGTACGCTGAAGCGAGGTGCGCAGGTGCGAAAAATGCTTCGCAGGCGCGGAATCGCACCTGCGCGAGAAGGAGCGCAGATGCGGGCAGAGGGCTGTGAGGCATTGGTCACAGGTGCGAGGGAAACTTCCGCACCTGCGTGAGCGCATATGCGGATGGATGCGCGCAGAAGTGAAAACTGGGCAGGCGAGTGGAGTCTGCAAATGCGACATTTTGCTCGCACAAGCGGATGCGCAGATGCGCAAATTTTGTCCGCAGATGCGGAAATCGCTGGGGGTAGAACCTTAAAATTCGAGGGTTCAACATTTTCACCCATTTTCGGATTTTGGAGCTCGGGTTGGGAGATTTTGGAGAGGAAATTTTCTACACAACTTGGGGTAAGTGTTCTTAACTCCCTTGTGATTATATTTCATGAATTAATCTTCATTTTTGGTGTAAGATTATTGAATCTTCAAGAGAAATAGAAGAAAATTTCTATAATGTCACAAAATGAATTCTTCAAGTTTGAATACCAATTTGGAGTCGGATTTGAGTGAAATTAGTATGGTCGAACTTGTAATTGGATGCGTTGTCGTATTTTATGAGTTTCGTCGGATTTCGAGATGTGAGCCCCACGGGTGATTTTTGGGGCGTAATTTCGAATTTTGTGAAAAATGTTAGCATTTTGGCATGGAATTAATTCCTATAAATTGTGTGAACTGAATCAAATTAATTGTGGTAGATTCGAGTCGTTCGGGAGTTGATACGCGCATAATGGAATTTCTAGAGCATTGCTTAGCTTGCTCGACTTTGGATTCAGCTTGTTCGAGGTAAGTAACTCTTCTAATCTTGGAGTTGAGGGTATGAACCTTGAATATATGTATTTCGTGAATTGTTGGGAGGTGATGCACATGCTAGGTGACGGGCGTGTGGACGTGCACTATAGAAATTGTGACATAATTGTTTTTGTGGAATTTTATAGTTAAATAATCTTGGCATTTTCCATGCGGTTTTATGTGTTAAAGAAATTGAGCTGAAAAACATATTAAAAATCATGTTGAGGCTATGTGCCAGTATTATTGGGACCCACAGAGGTCATATTACTGTGAATTATTGTGTTAAATTGAAAATTCATACTCAGCCATATTCATTTCATTGCATATCATATCTCAGTCTCTGTTGTTATTTATTGATACATCATATCATTATTTTTGGGCTATTTTTCATGACAAGGTGAGCCTAAGAGATTGATGACTGAGTGAGGCCGATGGCCTGATTTGTGAGGATATTTATGGGATCGGGCTGCACGCCGCAACATGTTGCATATTTATGGGATCGGGCTGCACGCCGCAGCATGTTTGATATCGGCCGAGGGCCTGATTGTGAGGATGAGTGTGGATCGGGGCTGCCCGCCTGCAACATACTTTATTATTATAGCACGTGAGTTGTCCGTGCAACACGTGAGTTGTCCGTGCAGATTATAGCGCTTGGGCTGAAGGAGCCCCTCCGGAGTCTGTACACACCCCAGTGAGCGCAGGTACCTACTGAGTGCGAGTGCCGAGTGCTGAGTGACTGGGAGGTAAGAGTGATTGCGAGGTATGCCCAAGTGGCAAGAGTGATTGTAAGGTATGCCCGAGTGGCACGAGTGACTGTGAGGTTTGCCCGAGGGGCTGTTTATGATTTTTATCATTGAGTTGCATCGCATTGGCATACACAGATGACATACATGCATAGAGATGTATTTTTTCCTTATGCTGTACTGCATTACATCATTCATGATTTTTACACATTTTTGACAGATGGGCATAGTGATGCATTTGTTTTTACACGGGTTATCCGGAAGGAAAATAAAACATCTTATTTATTATTGAAAAGATTTTGGGAGAAATTATTGTTTTCAAACTATTCATATATTTGGCAACTTCGGCAAATGATTTGAGTTTTCACTGATGCATTTGAAAGGAAGAACTATTATTTTTGAAATCATGATTTGGCTGAGCATTTTATCTCTGAGTTACTTTTGGTATTATTTGCTTTATGTTGTTATGGACTGTGGTGGACTATTGGTTATGGACCCGACCTTGGTAGAAGCTCGTCACTACTTTCAACCTACAACTAGGTTTGTTACTTACTCAGTACATGGGGTCGGTTGTACTGATACTACACTTCTGCACATTGCGTGCAGACGTTGACTGCTGTTGTTGTTGTGCTCGATAGTTGCGGGATTTGAAGATGTACCTGCGTTCCTGTTGTAGCTGTCTCTTATTCATGGTAGCCTTAAATTTATAAAAGCTCTGTTTATGTACTATTCAAACAAACTATGTATTTATTTTATTTTCGCTTTGTATACTCTATTCTTAGAAGCTCATGATTTGTACTACCAGTTATTGGGGAATGTATAAGATTAAGATAATTATTTACTTATATTTCTTTAATAATTGTTATTGGAATTGGATAGTTTAAAGTTGGCTTACCTAGCGGGTTGGGTTAGGTGCCATCACGACTAGTTGGATTTTGGGTCGTGACATAGATACAAGTTTCAATAAGCAAAAGAATCAAGGTGAAGAAGGGTACAAGGTACCCAATTAGTGAAGATTATCAATATTTACAATTCAGGCAGAGAAATATAAGCATTTTGAGTTACCTTCAATTGTAACAGAGGTATGTACAATTGGCCACACCCATCTCAGGTATGCTCCATGGGAGCCAGCAAATATAGTTTAAGAGAAGGACGGGATATCAGGATCCAGCTAGGGTTAGAGTAACCCAAAATAATGGATGGATTGTTAGCGTTAGCTGACATTTCCAAAGGATATTGCAAACACGACAATAATTCTCCTTGTGAGAAACCTAGATGGTGCATTCTAGAATAGTACAACTAGATATGAATACTAGAATGTTAAAACAAATTACAAAGGTAGGCACTTGAATCCTAGAAGAGAAAAATATTTACCTTAGTATGGCTCCCGTCCCTAGTAAGGAGAGAATGTTAGGCGACCCGAAGAGCTAGTAGATGGAGCAAGGGGAGTTAAAAGCAAAAGAATATTTTGTTAAAGCTTTCAGAATAAAGTGATAGACAAAAATATTAGCAGGAGAATAAGAAAAGAGTAAATGAAGCATTATGAGCATGATGTGATAAGTGAGTGATAACGAAAAATCAAAATATGACAGGATGACAGAGTCTATAGTCAAGTGAAGGAAAAGATAAGAGGTGACATGCCTTGAGACAATAAAAGAGCATAAGCCATAAAGTCATATCCCAATTTCGAAAAATGAGTTGGTGACTCCAACGTGATTATCAGAAGGAAAAGTTAGACCCCCGGAGTAATAAAAATTACTATGGGCTAGTGAATAAGATAAACTGAACATGAATTAGGGACCGAAGGATTTTATAATAGTCGGCATCGTGAGAATTTCAGGGATAGTGTTCCGACAATAATAGAATGGACAACACAAGAATAACCTTTAACGTTCATTCAGGAAAACGCTTCCCTAAAGCAAGCACTGTGAGCAGAGTTAAACTTACGAGACTAAGTGTGCCACTTACACTAGGTTTCACCCTCGTGAGTAAGAAATTTTGTTATCCTTGATATAGAAGGATTATCGCAAGGCGAGTAAGAGTCAGTGAATATGTGAAAAAATGCTAAAGATGAAGAGAAGGGGAAAATGGTGTGATATGGTATTAAGTAGGAGTTATATTGTTCAGGGAACTATGGAATAGTAAAGAAAGAATGCGATAAAAATGAGAAAGAGATGAGATTGCACTTATTCAAATCCCACAGATAGGTTACGACTCCAGAACATTACGCAAACATGATGGCAGAGAGGGACAATAAAGGTTCCCGACTAGGATGTTATTGATAAATAAGTATGAATGAATACTTAATACATAAGGAGTCAGTACGAGAGGTAAGTTAAGTCAAAGGACATATCCCAAGAGAGATTACGCGGAATATAGATATGAGAATGGACCAACGAGTAGTTAGTAGTTGATTCAGGAAGAGCCCAGTTATGGCTAGACAAGAGGATACAGACAAATCAGCAGATCGTGCAAGATAAACATAGTGAAACCCAATATGGTGAATTTAGTCTCTCAGTTATGACATTGTAATCCTTGAGAAATATTCATATAGTAGTTGGCGTAGTTAAAGGTACCGTATTGGTGTTACGGAAATAAAAGAGAGTTCCACTGAGAAGACAGTCAAAATATCAATTCACACCATACAAGTACAAGGGCGTGGAGGTAAGTAACTAAGGATAATTATAGGCGAGGAAGAACATCAAAAAATTCCGTTGAGTATACGATGTAATAAGCTCGCAGCTTTACAAGAGTCAGAGGGTCCTCCCGAAGTACTACAATGAAAGACTAGCTGAGAAAATAAGAAAGAAGGCTTCAACCTACGCATTGTAACTTGAAGAAGAAATGGTCATGTAAAAACAGTCTCACTACAACATTGTATGCACTCCATAAGAAAGTGGCACCTACCGTAGCTAATGAAGGGGAAGTAAAAAAATAATAATCCAAAAGTGACATTTGAGATCATATGAGTTATAGGAAATTCTAGTATTTGTGGGCACTAAGATAAGCCAATTATTCATGCAGCAGGTAGCAGAATGACCGGAAAAAGTAATTGCTTACGTTTAAAGAAAGCTGAGAAGGAACGAAAGGAATTATTTTATCAATGACCCAGAGTCAGTTACGTTATAAACATATTTAGGATTTTGGAGTATTATCCATACAACATATATGTTGACATTTATACAGCCGTATAAGACTTCAATATAAGTTAAAAGAAAGAATTGAGCCCGAGTCATAGACAAAGGATTGAATTATTAGAAGAGTATATCATGGATATTTCATAGCGTCCATGAAAGACTAAAGTAATAACTAATACCCTGAGCCACAGATCGGAAGATAGCTTAAGCCTACATAAAGGCTGAGAGATAAGAGGAAACTAAAGAGTTACATCAACTAAGTAAATCAGGAGTCTGATTATTGGACAATCGTGATTGAAACTATTGCAGAATCACTCTTAATATCAGAGGTACAAGAGAGATTGTACATCAGCCATATTCTATAACGACTATACGATAAATCTAGTTAGAAGAGTATCAGCCTCATAGGAAGTCAATATGAAGCTTTCATCGGTTGTGTATGCACTAGAGGTGTAAGTATTATAGTAGAGCTTCAAGTTGTGGATGTGAATTATACCTATATGGAAGGGAGGTTATGAAAGAGATGAAAGATACAATGCAAGATTTTAAGGTATGTAAGGTAAAGGTAACGAAGGTACGAGATACTCACGTACAGAAGGTTGTGAATAGTCCGTACTTCAGATAGAGGGCTAGAAGCACTGGGATTCAGTATCAAGAAATGATAGTGGTGTCGTCAGTGACATATCTACCAGCCTATGGTTTCCAGGTACTGAGAGGTCTAGTTAAGAGAGTAAATAAGAGTTAGAGACAATGTGATGTCTCGCTTGAGGTTCCATAATAACATAAGGAAATCTATGGTGCAAGCAAGTCCGAGGAGGTTGCGAGTAGTATAAATAGATATGTGTAGGTCGTAAGCTAAAGTATGGTAGAAAGACAAGGTTTTAGGAAGACAGAAGTAAGGATAAGAAAAGGCGAGTGAGAATAGGTAAGTCCTCGGGATTAAGCCCATCAAAACAAGAGATCTGATGGTTTCCTTAAGTTATAGAAAGTTCAGTATAACATGAGTGAACTCAGAAGAGTCTAAGACTAGAAGCATTTAGAAGAGATGGAATGCTGCCCTGGTAGTAGAATAAGGGTGTAATTGTGAAAGAAAAGAGGATGACATTTAGACATTTGATTGAGTAATGAGGAAGCATTAGATGACTTAGATTTATACATATAGGATAATCAAGGAGAGTAACCTGGAGTTTGGTAGCAGACCTCAGTAACAATAAACTCAAGTAAGGGTTATGGTATAATATGACCTACTTAGCTACAGTAAAGCCATAAACACCTAGAGGGACATCTTGTCAAAATTATGTATATGTTCACAAAGTGAGGCCTAGAGATTGGTTAAAAACTGGATGAAAAATGAGAGAAGAGTCGCATAGGCACACATACAAGGAAAAAGTCGTATAGACTGCATGATAGAAGGTATCAATAGTTACGAGATTGGAAGAATTTCGATCACAATTCGAGGTGTGAGAAAGAGGCCTAAAGGGGGGAATGCCCTGGCCTTTGGATTTATTCACAGAACAGTTGCCGAGATGGAAAGAAGAGTATTAAAGTATTTGCAAGAGCTATAGGTTATGAGAATGATAAGGGCATCAGTCAACTTCGAGGATGAATGTTCCAAAGGGGGGAATGATGTTACACCCCATATTTTCGAACGTGAAAGTACGCCGTAAGTCAATTGATGTAAGCTCGGAAATGAGATTCTATTTGAAAGTATATAAAGTGATCTAATGATATTACATCCCGTATTTCCGTTCAACATAAAAACGACTAGGTTGAAGATGAATGCACTTAAATGTAAGAAAAGAGATTTTGGACAAATTAAAATGAGATGCTTCCTTACCCGACGTGCCAGCTTCACCAACTTACTTTCCGTCCTACTTGCTTGATCTACTCGACACATGTCTAATTATTTAATGAGGATGAGACACATGTTTCAAAATGGAAAAAGGACAAACATGAATCACCTACTTGATTAAGTAGGTGACAAGTAGGTGCATCACCTACTTAGAGCTTGTGGATCAAATTAAAAGGGAATGGAAGAGGATGGATATGGGCAAGTCTTGGGGCAGCTCAAGACCCATCTTCCCAAGCCTATTAGTGGGGCCATATAAACATAGATATATATCAATTTAACTTAAAAAATAATTCATAATCCCTCTCTCACTATTGCAACGTGAGGGAGCTCCAACATATCAACCCAAGATCTCTCTCAAAGTTATCTTAGGGTTCAAGACCAAATCCACAACTTGGTAAGGTGATTTCTCTCTTGGAAGATCAAGATCACCTAGTTATCTCTCTACTTTGTTGTTTGGGGTAAAGAGCTTATTTGAGATTGAAGTAAAGCTTAGTTGGATGAGTATTCTTGCTGCCAAGGTAAAGTTTAACTTCTCCTATGTGTATTTAAGATCATCTATGTATATCTAGTTGATTTGATAAAGGAAACACTTGAAGTAAGTTGAACTTCATGTTGAAGTATTGTAGTTGCTGGACTATTTTGGAGTTGAATTCTTGATGTTTTATGGCTGGAAATCAGTAGAAATAACTTAAGAATACTATTGCTATTGTGGCTGATGTGTTTGGAAGAAGAGAATGCTTGGAAAGTGCAAGTTAGAACTTGGTTGTTGGTTGAGATGGTGTGGACTGTTTTGTTGATGTATTATAATGAATATGAGGTTTTATATTTATATATATATATATATATATATATATATATATATATATATATATATGTGTATGTGTGTGTGTTGTGTGTGTGTGTGTGTGTGTTTGTTGATATTCTGGATATGCTAGTCTAGTTTGTGGATTTGAGGAAAATGAAAAGAATAAGGGGTTGTCCTGTCCAAAATTTCGTAGATGAGCTAGTCATTTGTGCTGAGTTCTAGCTTCCGCAAGCTTAATAATGGTCCCTTATTGTTTGTTGTAAATTGAAGTACTAATGGGATGAGCCGACGTCGTGTGGTTAGGTAAACAACAAAGGTATGTTAAGGTTATCCCTTCTTTTCTTTAGACACCATATGAAACAAACGAAACGAGCAAACGCGCAACTTTCACAAATGACACTATTCTTAAAAATACTAGGGGTTCCTACGTTCTTGATTCCCCATGCGTCCTATTATTCTATCGTCTTCTCATGGGTTTCAGAAAATACGTAAGTTGATAAATTTTATTTCATGATATTAACCGAAGACATATTGATCTTATGTCATCCCGAGAGATCTTATTCACTTACTTCTTATGTATTGCATTCATTTATACATGTATATTGACACATAACCAGATGGTGTTATATACGCGTATATTATATGTATATGGGGTATGGGGAAAGGTTCTGGCGTTATATATGCACCACCACCTGATTAACAGGTATACGTTGATGATTTCTCCCATAGAGGCCGTGATGATATGATAGGATACCCTTAGAGGCTTGATGATGTTATGTACTCATATACATATGCATGGTATGACATTTATACGCATATGCATGACATTATAAATGTTTCACGATTCATAGAGATATTCAGACTTACATGTTGAGTTCTTTACATCATGTTTCTTTCATGCCTTGCATACTCGGTACTTTATTTGTACTGACGTTCCTTTTGCCTGGGGACGCTGCGTTTCATGCCCGCAGGTTTCGATAGACAGGTTGACAGTCCTCTTAGTAGGCTATCAGTTCAGCGGAAGGTGTTGGTGCACTCCACTTGCTTCGGAGTTGCCTATTTGGTCAGTATGATTTGGACATGTATTGATTGGTGTGTCGGGGCCTTGTCCCGACCTTTATGACATATATGTACTCTTAGAGGCTTGTAGACAGATTTCATGTATATGGACACTTGTATGGCTTTATCGGCTTATGGTTTGAGTGTACAAATAATCATGTCGGCCTTATAGGCCCGTATGTCACGTGTATAAGTTTTTATATCATGTTCGGTCGTCCTATGTCTTGTATTCCCTTATGTTTTTTCCCATTCATCTCATGATGACCCTTATGGCTCATTTACCTATGATGGTGTGATAAGAAAGATATGTTACGTTGGTATTCGGTTGAGTAAGGCACGGGTGATCGTCGCGGCCCTCCGATTTGGATCGTGACATGAACCTCTCAATCCCTTCTCACACCCACTGATCAACTCACTCCACTCACCACCACAAATTCCTCACTTAGACAACCTCGAAAACCTCGAAAATCCAATTTCACCACAATGGACATTGTCCCCTACAATCCCTGCCTTGATTCCTCTGCTCGAAAAAATGCCTTAAAGCACCCCAGCGACACTGGAACTAGAATCCTTTCTGCTGAAAACGACACTCACCTTGACCCTTCTCACAAAAACAGAAAGAAGGATTCAAGTGAAAGTCCATCGCGATATCAAGGAGATAACCATCAACTTACGAGCCTTCTTAGCGGACATTCTGGAGAAATATACTGTTCTCTTTCTCTCAGCACTCCAAGCACCACCTTCGGAGAACGAGGAGCAGATTCTCTTACAACCAGATACCGACCTGGCTATGTCACTCCCATATCATCTGTATGACAAGGAGCCACCACTACATCCTTTGATGATTCACTTGGCCATGTCTATGACTCCGGGAGGCAGCTCAACGATCTCCACTGATAATCCAATAAAAATTCTTCTATGGAATTGTCGGGGGGCAGCAAACCCAAATTTTATTCGTAATATCAAATCGATTTTAACATGGAATAACCCTTTTGTTTTAGCCTTGACAGAAACAAAGCTCTATGAACATGAAAATCTAAAGGAAGAACTTGGATTCTCTGGCCTCCTTCAAGCACGGGATGACAGCTTCTCCGGCGGCATGGTGCTACTGTGAAAAACTGACGAAGTTAATGTTGACCCACTAGTCGCCACAAATATAGAGCCCCATGCCACAGTACAGGTAAGTCCCTCTTCCCCTACTTGGAATCTTTCTGTTGTCTACGCTAGCACTAATCAAGTTAACAGATTTCAACTCTGGGAGAATTTAAAAATTTTAATACTACTTTTCCAAGACCTTGGCTTATGTGCGGTGACTTTAATGAAGTGGTCAGCCCCTTCGAAAAGTTTGGTGGCAACCCTGTTAATGATAATCAAATAGATGCCTTTTTAGACTGTATTCGCGACCTTGAAATGCATGACCTAGGCTTTACTGGTTTTAGATTCATATGGACCAATAACATAATTTTCACAACATCTCTTATTATGGAAAGATCGGATAGATTTCTGACAAACTCTGATTGGCTCCACCTATTTCAAGATTCCTCTGTCCATCACCTTCCACGTATCCACTCGGACCATTGCCCAATTCTTTTAAACCTTGCTCGGGCAACTCGACATCCTTCGCCCTCCTTCCGCTACGAAACTATGTGGACTAATCACCCGAGCTTTGCCCTACTAGTAAACACTATTTGACATCACTCTAACACTTATCTGCCCACACTTACCCATTTCACAGATGTTCTTAAAAGTTGGAATAGTCAATGTTTCGGCAATATCTTCCACAAAAAAAAGGTACTTCAGGCTCATATTGCTGGTCTTCAAAAAATGGACCCCCATAAGAAATCTGACTTTCACCTTATCCTAGAAAATAACCTTATTCATAAATTTAATCTCCTTTTGAAAAATGAAGAAGACTTTTGGAAACTCAAATCTCGAGTTCAGAACCTTCATAACGGCGATGCGAATACTAAGTTTTTCTATTTTTCCACAGTTCGTCGGCGACAAAAAAACCGTATTCTTGGTCTTAATGATATAGTAGGAAACTGGACATTTGATCAATCCACTATCAACCACATCATTGTTACTCATTTTCACACACTTTACATCATTGTTCTCCTGTTAAGTCTCAAACAACAAGCTATCCACGCCCCAAATGCTCTTAAATATGATATCTCCCTACACCTATCCAAACCTCTCACTAATGCAGAGATGCATCAAGATGTTTACTCCTTCCAACCTTTAAAGGCACCTGGCCCCGATGGTTTTCACCAAATATCTTTTCAACAATTTTGGAACGATACACAAACGACTATTCAATAATTATGTACTAATGCATTTGACACTTCCTTAGTTCCTCCTCTAATAACTCAAACATATATTACATTAATTCCTAAGGTTAAAAGTCATGAACGGATCACTCAATACCGTCATATTGCCCTCTGTAACACTAGTTATAATATCATCAATAAAATTATTGTCTCATGTATTCGCCCATACCTTGATACCATTATCAGCCCCTATCAAAGTAGTTTTATCCCAGGTCGTCACACTATTGACAATGCTATTATTGTTCAAGAAGCGATTCATACATTCAAAACCAAAAAGGGCAGTCGAGGAAACATGCTTCTTAAAATTGACCTCGAAACAACTTTTGATCGCTTAGAATGGTCCTTCATTAAATATTCACCATCCAGACTCAATTTTCCTCCTCGCATCATAAATCTTATTATGAATTGTGTTACATCCTCTACTATCTCTATTCTTATAAATGGACACCCTACTCCTTTCTTTTCCCCTACACGAGGAAATCGTCAAGGAGGTCCCTTATCCCCATATCTATTTATCATTTGTATGAAAATTCTAACTCGATTTATTAATCTCTCCATCACAAACCATGAATGGACACCTATCAAGCTATCCCGCAATGGACCTCATTTATCTCATTTGTTATTTGTTGACGATTTAATTCTTTTCTCTTGAGAAACTCCACAAAACGCAACGTCAATTCATTTGGTCTTAGACTTATTTGGTACCTTGGCAGGTCAAAAAATTAACAATAACAAATCTCAAATTGTATTTTCACCAGATACTCCTCTAACGCACGCAAGACACAATTTCTGACATTTTGAATATGCGTACCTCATCCCATGTTAGTAAATACCTTGGCCTCCCAATTACTAACCTTCAACCCAAGAGTCGGGACTATAAATACATCCTTGACCGAATGAACAATCGACTTCAAGGTTGGAAAAACAAATTTCTCAATCTTGCAAGTCGCACGACTTTAATTAAATCTGTCTTGGCTTGTATACCCACGTATGCGATGCAATATACAATACTTCTTTTTAAGATTACCAACCATATTGATAAAATCCAACGTAACTTCCTTTGGGGATCCACCGCTATACACCGAAAAATTTACCTAGTAAATTGGGAGCAAGTTACTTTACAACGTGCACATGGAGGACTAGGCATTCAAAAATCCAAGGGCAAAAATTTATCCCTTATTGCTGGGTTGGCTTGGAGTTTCGTCGTAAAACCAACTCTCTCTGGGCCAGAATTATCACCTCCAAGTAAAAATCAACCTCTCTCCTGGCCGCTACTCCCCTTCCAAGGCCACGAGATTCCTGTACCTGGAAAATTCTCCACAAAGGCCTTTCCTTTATTGTGCCAGCAATTAAGTGGCACATTGGCACCGAAACCTCTATTAACATTTGGAATGATATTTGGCTACCCAATAACTCCACGCTTCGTAGCCTTATCCATGGTACTTTAACTCTTAATGAATAATTCATTACACTGGATCACCTTCTATCCAATGGTAATTGGGACACTAATATCTTTTCCTTTGAACTACCTGAAGATCTCTCTTTTTTCAAACACAATACGTACTTTAATCCTACTTCTCCACGGCCTGATATATATTGTTTGCTTGCTAATTCTACAGGCTCCTTCTCCGCTAAATCAGCTTACCACCTTTATCTTGGATCACCTTCTATCCAATGGTAATTGGGACACTAATACCCTTTCCTTTGAACTACCTGAAGATCTCTCTTTTTTCATCCACAATACGTACTTTAATCCTACTTCTCCACGGCCTGATACATATTGTTTGCTTGCTAATTCTACAGGCTCCCTCTCCGCTAAATCAGCTTACCACCTTTATCTTGCCACACATTGTAATCTTCCTGCCAACCCGCCTGATATCAAATGGATTTGGACCCTTCATATCCCTAATAGAATTAATATTTTTTTGGCTACTCATTCTTAATCGGCTACCTACTGCTTCATATCTGTCATCTATTAATGTTCTTCACCACCTTCACTGCCACTCTTGTGAGAACATACCTGAATCCCTCCATCATCTTTTCTTCGAGTGCATTCATTCTCATACCATTTGGAAATTCTTTAATATTAACACTACTAATGTTATTTCCTTCACTGTTTGCCTTAGAATGCACTGTACCAACATTCACCGGTCTTTCATCTACTAAGGAATTGAAGTTCCAAAAATATTACTTACCCATTTCATCCTTTGGCATATCTGGACCAACTGAAATCACAACCTCTTCAATAACTTGCATACACATGTCTCCATAAAAAATATTCTCCTCCATATGATCAAATTTCATTACCTCACTCCATCTCCAACTCCCCATCCCATTTCCACCCTCGAATATATTAAATGGCACCCACCCACATCACCTTTTTTAAAACGTAATGTTGACGGCGCTTTTAATCCCATCACTAAGATAGGTGGTAGTGCTGGAGTATTTAGGAACAATCAATGCCAGTGGATTCGTGGTTTTTCCAAAAAAACATCCCGTGCTCATCAGCACTCGAATCAGAATTACAAGCCTTGTTGATAGGATTGAAAATTTCTCAACAATTCCACCTATATCCACTATAGATAGAAACAAATTCTCAGGTAATGCAAAGAGTCTTGTACGCGGGGACTGATATTTACTTGCCTATTATTTTGGAATGCAGGTCATTACTGATAATGCTAGGACATCCGGAGCTTCAACATATTTATCGTGAAGCCAACACTGTAGCGGATCTACTGGCTAAGTAAGGCATGACTTTAGCTCCTTGCGCAGGCCATCAACGTTGTCATCGTCTACACTATGAAGAACCCCCTCTTTATGCTTCATTTGCTTGCAATAATGACTGTTCCGGAACTTGTATAGCCAGAACAGCCCCCCGTGTAAAACCTCTACTACTTGTCTTTCTTAACCTTTAATAAATATTTGTATTAGCAACAAAAAAAAGAAGCATAAAGCACTGTGATCCTTTTGAGTAAGGGTGAGGTTAAAAGAAAAAGAATTAACAGTAGTATTAGTCTTGCACATACACTTTAATTATTTTACTTTAGTACTATCTTTTATTTCGTCATTTTACTTTAATATCTACTCACCTTTAGTTCATGTACTAAAATTAGGGGTGTCAAAAATGGTCCAAACCCATTTGACCCGTCCAACCCGCCCAGATTTTAATGGATTGGACATGAACTACTTTAATGATGGGCTAAATTTGGGCACAACCCAACTAAACCCATTTATTTTTAGAAGTCCAAATCAACCCATAATTTTATCCCAAACTGACTCATGAATAGCTATTGCCTTTTAAAACTTCTGAGGGTGTGTTTGGTACGAAGGAAAATAATATTTTCCTAGAAAATGAGTGATTTTATCACTTATTTTCTCATGTTTGGTTGGTGAGTGAAAAACTTTTTTCGAAAAATATTTTTTAGTATTTGGTTAGAGTGTCAAAATATTTTTTAGGAAAATAATTTTCTATGCTACTCTCCTTGACCCCCTCCATCCAACTCCTCATGTTTCCTGTGCCCCCTCCCCCCAAATACCTCATTTTACTTTAAAAATACAATTATTCTTTTAAAAATTCACAAAAAACGAAAGGAACTAATGTGCTGCTTTACTTTTTCACACAAGAACAACGTTGAAATTTGAACTTCATAACTGAAAAGAAAATACTCTTTTTCTTGTTGAAACAAAACAAAAGTACTATTTCTACTATATGAAAAGAAAGTGCTCATTTTATTGAAATGAACGAAAATATTTTTTCTACAACATGAAAAGAAAGTAGCTATTTTGTGAAAAAGAAAATACTTTCTCTACATCATAAAAAGAAAGTAGCTATTTTGTTGAAATAAAAGAAAATATTCTAAATAATATTTCTATTTAGGGTGAGGGTGGGGGTGGGGTGGGGGGGTCCAGGGTTAGGGTGGTGGGAAGTTCTAATTTTACTATTTTTTTATTATTATGATCTTTCTTAGTATTAAAACATAAAGAACTATCAAATAAAGTTCTAAATCTAAATTGAAGAAAGAAATCATTAGGCATGAATTGACATTTATTCCAAAACATAAGACAACTTTTATATATGCTTGTTTGAAAGTTGAGAATATTGCAAAGATTTGGGTCAATTTAGTTGTGCTACAACCTATTGTTTAATTCATCTTGACCCAGGGTTAAGCAATGACGCATTGAATGAGTCAACACATCTTGGCTAGCTCAATACTGCCCAAATAACCCATTTGCCACCCCTATCTAAAATTATGCATAAATTATCAATACACCATCTTAGTTCTTTTTTGTTTCCCTTTAGTTTATGAAATTTAGCTTCGCAAATGACATATTCTAAAGTACATAGACAAGAAGAAACTAATATACCATAGTTAGCTTTCTGTAAGTTAAAAAAATTATTCACAAATCTTTTCCTGAACATAATTTCAGGACTAAGTGTGAGCAAATCCAAATCCTATTGAACCAAACTTCTCAAGAACTGGCATCTCCAAAGTGCACTCTGAGAAGGCAATAAATGCCCAGTCATTAATGTCCTGAAGAAGCTGTAAACATTCAGAAGAGCACAGCCATGAATTAGGACTCTTGCATCTACTACTACTCACAATCGTATATGTTCTCAGCAGGAAACAAATGTTTTGTACAATTCTCAAACATGTAAATGCTTCGTGAAATTAACCCCAAGAGCTGACAAAACATCATGCCGCAACATATCCTGAGGTCCTACAACATGTTGCTGTGGATAAAGCAATGGCTTGAGTTCAACAATTATGGTGGATACTACATGCAGTAGCATACTAGCATTATACCCAAAGCGAGTTTGTACAGTCTTATTAGAGCCTATTTAGCAATATTCTACCTAATTGCCATGACTAGAATATCACTTAAAGGTCCATCGACTCAGCGCAACCAATTGAAGTTCAAATAAGAAATTCATTTCAAAGAACATTTGATTGAGACAGTATCATTAATGAGTTTGTTCCAAGATTTAGTACCCTCCACTTTTACAAACCCATCCATCATCATTACAGTAGCATTCGTTAGGTATATTGTTCTTGTATGTCCTCCTTCTATCTTTGCAAGCCAACACAGAATTTGTGCAGTCCTCACTTGGACATGTATGCCGATGTGGGTATGTTTTACAACACAAGACGATGATATGGTACAGTGAGAGTTGGTCCAGAGGGACTTTCATGTCAAAATTGGAATGTAGTATAGACATGCCAAAGGCATTAGAGATACCTTAAGATTTAGGCAGTACCAGTTGCTCATTGCTCAAGTAATTGGCAACCACAGAACCAGAAGCAGACCGAAAAAGGTTTGCAAATAAAGTACAAAGTCTCCAGCCAATGTAAGCTTTCTGAGATCCACATTTGTCTTCACTCCTAGCCCATTAAGCATGGAAGCAACATCCACTGTGAATTGCCAAGAAAAAACTAGTGGTAAATCGACAAATATTTTGTACCATATCATGTAAGTCTTAAAGCAAACATAATGCATATATTCCACATTAACAATTCAATTAGGTGTTTTGCAAAAACTGAACTGGAATAAAAAGTTATCTACTCCAATTCACCTCACGTGGTAAATAGACAATTTAAGAATTAGGAGAATCACAGTTAAACCACCTTTCGGCTGTCTGTCAGATCAAATCATTGAGGACGGAAGTTGGGATTGCGAGGCGAAGTTAAATAGAACCTAATCCATTTTGTTTGAATCGGAAATAACATACGCCATATGATATTAGTCATTTAGACATTCTGATGTTAACACATATATAACAGAACAATAAACGCAAGATATGCAAGGATAAAATCATCCTACTGCATTACAAATGCTTTCTAGGAGAACTCGATAAACAACAAATTGTTTATTACGCTATTCGGACACACAAAAGTCATGTACCTGAGGTGTACCCATTTTCGACATACAAAACTAGTACCTTAGACAACATGCTGCATCACTTTTTTTAAAATAAGTTCAGAATTCACTTAACTAGGTAAAATTGTCTTCTCATTTTGTAGTCTATCTGTTGAACCAACTTCCACTATCTTCTGGGAATCAGGGATAGATCCCACAAACTGCATAACTATTTATAAGCTGCCACAACACTAGGACAAAAACTTCTTTTGTAACTTAAATCGCGAGGACTTCAGAAAAGAATCATATCTCTACCTTTCGTAGAAATACTTCACTGTTGGTATACCATGTGCTCATGCCTATTTGTTAATTCCGTTATGATGTAATATATCTTTGACTAATTATCATAGATTATAAAAAAGATATTCTCGTGCGTGAAATTTAATCCCACCGACAATCTCCTCATTAACGATCCCTAACTGCCTATGGAGTGGGAGTATACCTTAGGTAGCTCATATTCCTAAATGCTTCTGATTTTCACAAGTGAATTTCACAAAAACAGTAATATCAGGATAAAAATTACAGTAGGGCATAGTAAATAATTGACATTCTGAATTCATGCGTCAATTGAATTCTTAATAATCTCAGAAAACTGGGAATAGTAAATCACTTTTCCTATGCCTTGTGTTTACCCTGGAGCATTCTTAATAATCTCAGAAGACTGGGAATCGGGTGTTACAAGCCAAAATTATGTGAATATTATCTAGTTCAAATATTATTGTTTCTTGTGCTTTCTCATTTTTTCTGCAATCTGTACTTTTTACAGTTATGTTGTGAACCTATGCAAGACTTAAACATGCTAGCTAACCCATTAGTTAAATCGGGAAGAGCAAGAGCTAGAGCTAGAGAAAGGAGTGTTGATTAACTGGATCTGGATAACTGAACCATGAGAAGAGAAAAGAAAGCCTCTTTTTGTGAGATCATGTATTGGGAAAAGAAGAGCTCAATAAGATTCATGAGAATGAACTGTTTTCTTGGTCTTTCCACATTGTTCTTTATTAGTTTCAAGTTTCAGGTCTTGTTGCTGTCGTTAACTTAACAGTCTTTTGTTTGTATCTCAGGGAATTGGCATTTTACTGTCTGGGTTGTTTGGCACTGGGAATGGATCTTCTGTATCTATGTAAGTCCAAAACAATCTTCTGCCGAGTGATAAACTCTTGTTATAATAGTTGATTAAGATGTCCTTTCCTTTGCGTATATGCAGTGAGAATGCGGGTCTTTTAGCACTGACACGTGTTGGCAGCAGAAGAGTTGTTCAGATATCTGCAGGATTTATGATTTTCTTCTCAATTCTAGGTAAATCACCTGCTTA
Organism: Nicotiana tomentosiformis; assembly: GCF_000390325.3. Classification (NCBI taxonomy): domain Eukaryota; kingdom Viridiplantae; phylum Streptophyta; class Magnoliopsida; order Solanales; family Solanaceae; genus Nicotiana; species Nicotiana tomentosiformis. Next base: position 9,161,442 of record NC_090813.1, read on the forward strand.
AACATTCCCTTTGAGAAGGATCTTACTGATATATTACATTCTGAATTCATGCGTCAGATGTTCCCTGGCGTACAGTTGTACTAATTGACATATTTGAGCCCATCACACCCTTCTGTTTTCTCATTTCAGTGACATCATCACTTAAAAAACACCTATTGTTTCTCAACGGGGCAACTGTCCATGAACATAATCAGTTTAGGTAAGTTATACAATATGAATAACTACAGTGAAACACATAAATATTTGGAACTAACCATTTGTTATATCACACAAAGGAGGACCTCTTTTTTTTCGATTCCATTCCCTCTAACACAAGCGGGACAAACATTCTCCGTAGAATGTCATTTTTTACGATTCAAGTACAAAGTAATGAAAATAAAGCCAATATAATGAAACATATATATGATAAATAATATAAAACGACTCTAAACAGAGTCTTGTCTACCATTCTAGTACAAAATAAAGCCAATATAATTTTTGGCTAAAAAAGAATTCGAAGTCCAAGCAACTAATTTAGCGATGAAAGAATGTATCACGATGTGACTTCGAGAAACGTATTTTCTTTAGTCCAAGATAATTATTTGGTAAGAGCTCTAAACATACTCCAAAATTAGTAGTAATTGACATGGTGGTTTATAATCTACAATGATTAGGTCATGGCCTTCGTAAGTAAATCTGCAATACATGGATTTAAACTCCAAAATGTGTATTTTAGTTGATTCTTTATCAACAAAGATATATCTAGCATAATTATATTATATACAAATAAGGCTAAATACAGCAAAGCAAAAACTACTAATCAAAGTTCATACCATCGTTATCAACGAAATTTATAATTCTCCATCTTTACTGTCTTTTCAGCAAATAGTCTTTTCATAAATTATCTAATGCAATTCCTTCATTAATCTCCAGTAAGTTTCCAGACATGAAAATTTCTTCTAAACTGAAAATTACAGCAACTACTACCTCAAACATAGGCAATTACACAACTTTTGTTGACTCCTATGCTGTATAAATCAAGAAAGGAAGCAACTAAGATAGTTTCCCAATACCATATATCTTATCAAAATCTAATTCTTCTAAATCACCAATTTTTAGTCTGATAAACTCCTAAAAATTACCCCCTGGACTATCAATAAACTTCCTCATAAATTTAGAACAACTTATTATTGCTGATAATTAATTGTAGAATAATTTGTGAGAGTATAATTAACCGAAGCCACACTCCATACCTCAGCCATGATAGAAGAATCTATCCTGTAACCTACTAACCCAATCCATTTTACCATAGCTGTTGTAACATTGATTGACTGAAAAAATTAGAAGCTTATAGCTTCCTAACCACCGAAATATAAATCAAGACATAAAACTTTTGGATAATTGGCATGTGACTTTGTTGAATCAATAAAATAATCATTAAATCTCCAAAACTCTTGAAAATTAAGTCAACTTCCAATATTGATAATCAGGAAAGAGCAACATGTATGTATTCATCTTCAGTTAAATATGTCTTACTCTTCAACGACGATTCTCGATGAGTATATCATTCATCTTCGTCGTCTTCAGATCGGATGCAACTTTCTGTACAGCACTGTAGTAATTCCAGTAGCCAACTCATCAGAAATAGAATAACTATGCTGAGAAGTTATTTGACTGATCCTGGAGGAGTTAGCTTTACGCAAACTTCCTAATCTGCATTTATTCAAGTTTGTATTAGTTATAAACTGTACAAACTGTACAAATCAGGAAAGACACCATCTAAGGTAGTTTACCGATACCATATATCTTATCAATATCTAATTCTTCTAAATCACCAATTTTCAGCCATATAAACTCCTGAAAAACACCCCTAGACTATCAATAAACTTCCTCATAAAATTTAGAACAACTTATTATTGCTAATAATTAATCGTAGAATAATTGGTGAGAGTATAATCAACAGAGGACGAAAAGCCACAGTCCATATTTGAGCCCCGATAGAGGAATCTATGGTATCACTTACTATCCCAATCCATTTTACCACAGCAGTTGTAGCATTGATTGATTTTTTTTTTTTTAAAGTTTATAGCTTCCTAACCACCGAAATATAAATCAGTCCATTGTTGAATGCAATAAAATAATCATAAGACCTCCAAAACTCTTGAAAATTAAGTCAACTTCCAATAATGATTGCCAGGAAAGAGCAACGTTCATGTGTTCATCCTCAGTTGAATATGTCTTACTCTTCAATAACGTGACTATCTCATTCATCTTCATCATCTTCAGATCGGATGCAACTTTTTGCAATTACATGTTTATGAAGATGGAGTATTCTACCCTTCAGCTTCTAACTTTGTGTCTTGAACTAATTTTTGCGGATCACAACCAGTCCATAAATTATTAAAGCTTCCATAAAAACTAGACTAAGCAATAGCATACCTCGTATTTTTCCCTCTGCCACAGGCTGTCTCGCAATACCCTCTATAGCTTGACCCGCAGCAGTTATAATTGCAATATGACCCAATAAGCTCTCTATTGCGCAGTCATAAAGTTGTACGACCAGAGCGCTAGCAGCATGCAGTAGTGGTGTCATTTTCTTCAGAAAGGCAACACAATGGTACATCCCAGAAATTAGGATAACCCTCAATAAACATCAGGCCTTTTACCTCAATAGTGGCATTATTTTCTTCAGAAACAAAGGAATGACACTGCTTTGGCATTTGCAAATCCATGTAGAATACAAATAAATGTTTCCGTTGAGCAAACGAACACATCAACCAGATATTGCATGATAGCGAGTGTTTGGAATTGTCAGCAGCTCCAAGCATTGAACTATCCATAAAATGTCATTATTAAAACTATTTCTCAAAAAACCTTCCATAACATCTTCACTTCCCACTTTTTTACAGGAAGCCTCAATATCTTTCTTCTATCTAATTAATATTAAAACTTTACTACTTAAAGGTACTACTTAAAGGTAACTGGTTACATTTAACAAGCTTCCCAGCGGTTCCAAGTCTCATATGTCGACAGTTCCTCGTTCCAATTTTGAAATAACTCAAAAAACAGGACAAAACCCTTGATCCATTAGAAATAATTTTTTTGGCCACTGTTCTCCATCTCCGGCCTTAATGCCATATTCCTTTTGTTCCTCCTAAATTTTTGTGTTTTTATTATGTAAATCAAAATCAAAACCTCTTGAGCTTACTTTGCATTGGGCTATTTTTTTTTTTTTTGATAAGGTAAATTGTATTAATCAAAAGGGAGAAAAAACTCCCGCATACAAGAAGTATACAAAAAAGTAGAGAATTTACATCAAAACATGATTCTCTACAAAAGACGCCCAATCTTCTACACAAGTAGGGGCTATATGTGTGCACCAAAAAGCGATCAAAGAGAAAAGGCTATTCTTAAGATGTGAAAACGGAGAATCAATCCCCTCAAAAACTCTCATATTTCTCTCTCCCCAGACTATCCACATGAGAGCTAACGAGGCGAACTTCCACGCCTTTTGATTGCTTCTTCTACGGAAACCGGCCCAGCTATATAGCATTTCCTTTACAGTGTTTGGCATCACCCATTGAACACCAAAAAGATTCAGGATTGCCCTCCACAAACCCCAGGACACGGGGCAATGCAGCATAAGATGATCAACTTATTCCCCTGAGCTTTTACACATGTAGCACCAACTAACATGTGCAATTCCTATCTTCCGCAGATTTTCAGCTGTCAAGATCACTCCCCTCGCTGCTAGCCATGCAAAAAAGCACACCTTCGTGGGCACCTTAGGAATCCAGATCGATGAGTATGGAAAATTAGTCTCCTTTCTCACCAACATACTCTGGTAAAAGGACTTTACGGCTACGTTGCTCCGACATGGCAGTTTAGGTACCGCACCCGTGTCGACACGACACTAGTATGGGTGTGGGTATGGGATCCGTACCGGATCTGGTCAAACGATTTTGGATACTTTGACCCCGACGGACGAAAAAATTCTAGGCGATATACAATTTAATTCCCGAAATCAAAACTAAAATTAGGATAAATTTGAATAAAATAGCATACCTTATCTAGGAAATCAATCCTTTTTTATCTACAACTTGAGAGTAAAAAAAGAAATTCACACTTTACAAGCTATACACAAGTATTCCCCAAAATTTATCATAATTTAGAAATATTTTTTATATTTTTATTTTTTGAATTATTTTAGCCGGATCCTTGCACCCGTATCCGTACTAGGATCCGTATCCACAAATCTTACAATTTACATCTCGAAGGATCCGACCTCTAGATCCGCACTCATGTCGGACACCTACACCCGTGTCCAAGTAACTTAGCTTTACGGTGAACAAACCATCGGCACGCAGCCCCATATCCAAGAATCGCAAGATGGATGGGGTATTTCTTGCCCGTATAGCAGTGCCAACAAATTTTGGAACTCCGCAATCTCCCAATCTTGCATGTTCCTTCTAAAAGAGAGGTCCCATACTGTCCCCCCTTCATGCTCCTTGCGAATCTGTTGGACCATCAAATCCTTGTGGTTTGGGGCTATAACCCAAAGTAGAATCAAAGAAGGCAACAATAGCTCCTTTTGGGAGGTTGTTTGGCACTTGCATCTGCAATAAGTTTCGCGGCACTACTTGTGTTGTATTCCCTGGAGCAGCATCCACATTTGAGATGTCTGCAGTTTTCAGACCAGTTTCATCTCTCTGAGGACCTTTATCTTTCTGCTCCTTATTTTCCATGATTTCAATAGCAGGAAATTCTAGTTCTAGAGTAGCCTTGCATTTTCTATCATTGTCGTATGGTTCTTCCTCTTCATCCAAAAGTAATCCTAGCAAAGTACTTAATAGGTTTAGATGCTTCTATCACCTTGGAAGTAAATTGCAAGGAACCATACTTTTGTTGATTGTATGATCCTACAGTTTTTAGCATCATTCTCCTTTTATTAAGAATAGACACAATTCCCTTTACTTGAATTCTAGCTTGTTCTATAGCATGACTTAATGTAGAAGGTCCAAACAATTTTACGGACGGCTTAATTTCCCCCCTAAGCCCTCTTATGAAACTAGATAAGAAAGAAGCTTTATTCAAAGCAGGATTTTTAACCAACATTTGAGCTCTCTGTGTTTCAAATTCCTCTAAATAATCATCAACTCTTCCCTTCTCAGTCAATTTACTAAAATTCCAAATGCATAGATATACATTTAAAGTCTCAACCTAGAAAATTTATTGGTGACCTTAAAATTTGACCGTTGCAATATAGGCACCAGAGCACTACTATGCCGAAATGAAAACTAAAGAAAGAATGATCATTCAAATTTGCCTATCCCCGTCAACAAAATAGAGCTGTTTGGTCATATTCTAAAGAAAATTTATTGGTGACCTTAAGTGCTCATATTCATAAATGTTTCAGATGATTCATGAGTGACTTTTACAAAAACACTAATATCAGAATAAAAACTTACACTAGGGCATAATATGCCTATCCCCGTCAACAAAATCTGGGCAACCCTCAAGAAATCTCGTGAGAGAGCATCGCAAAATCTGGGCAAAAGATAACAGAGGGACGAGGAAAACTGAGCCAAAAAAATTTGAACCATTTCTCGATTTGTGCGTGTCATCCTTGCGCAGGGGCCATGCTAATCTTCTCTGTATCGTTCCAATTTTATCGGATGTCCCCGAAGGGACGAACTCCACTCTTGAGCTAGGGTTTTTATTGTGCCGTAAAGCTCTTCTCTGTTCGATGAGGGAGAACGAACTACAAGTGTAAATACCGCTTTGAGTCCTAAAGTTAAGGAACTGAACACCTTCATCCTATTTTAAGAACGTTTATTTCAACATCAACCCCTTATGTATCCATTCACTTGATAAAGTTCCCTCTGCACTTCTGAAGATGTCATACTTACCCTCTTTTTCATACTATTCTTTAACCCAAGATGTCGAGAGAAGTAATGATTATGCAGAAGGTTATGAAATAATATTTGATAATGGGTGGTGGCCAAGGGTGAAACTATACTAGTGGAAGTGTGATTAACTCGACTCCTTTCGTCAAAAAATTATATCGTATGTATAAGTTAAATATTATTAATTCTAGTTATGCAGGGACATATATAGTATTAAGGTAACGTGTCACGACCCAAAATCCATAAAGGTCGTGATGGTGCCGGGCATCACTGTCAGGCAAGCCAACAATGAATACTTAAATGGGTTCTTATTTTTGTTACTTTTGAAATCATATTTTCCTTCAATTTAAATCGTAAAAGATGAAGCTTACAAAATAAATAATACTCCTTCCGTTCTAATTTATGTGAACCTGTTTGACTGAGTACGAAGTTTAAGAAAAATAAAGACTTTTGAAATTTGTGGTCCTAAACAATTCAAAAAGGGGTCCAGAGTATTTGTGTGGTTATAAAAACTTCTCATTAAGGGTAGAATTGTAAGTTTAAGTAAAATTATTTCCAAATTTAGAAAGGGGTCGTTCTTTTTGGAACGGACCAAAAAGAAAATAGGTTCACATAAACTGAAACGGAGGTAGTAATATCTTTAAAAAAAATTCCAATACAGCACAACTCATAATCATCCCAAAATCCGGTATCACAAGTGTATAAGCATCAACTAGGAATACAAAATAAAATACAATAATTGTCCGGGATATAAATTTGGACAGAAAAGAAAATACAATACTCTGAGAGAGACTCTGTTGGCTGCGGATCATCATAAAGAATGCAACTCACCTAAGTCATTGCCATAATCGCAAATTCAGCTTGTAGCTTTTTAAGGAAATTACCTCGCTCGCGAAACATACATGCGACGCGGTTACACATAGATTTCTTAAGCTGTTATAGCATTACTCAATCTTTTTCGAAATTACGAAGTTCAAACGAACCCTTTTAAATCTTACGTTCTTCAATTTCAACTCCTTTCAAAAACATATAATAAGCAAACTCAATCTCGCTCCCTCCCAAGGCACACAATAAACATAAATCAATAACAATATCAACAAGGTATGATGTGAGCCTAAAACTACCCGGACATAGGCATAACTAGTAGTTATATACGGACTCTCGTCACCTCGTGCGTACGTAGCCCCCATAAATAGAAGCACACAATAATTTAGTTCACCTATGGGGTTAATTCCCTCTTACAAGGTTAGAAAGGAGACTTACCTCGCTCTGAAGTTTCATAACCGACTCCCAAGCCATTCAATCAACTCAAATCAATGCCCAACGCTCCAAAACTAGTCAATAAGTAAGCAAATCCATAAATAAATACTCTAATGCTCATTATAATCCTATTTACAATAATTCTCAACTCCGTTCGAAAAGTCGATAAAATCATCCTCGGGCCAACGTGAATTTTCGAAGATAATTATTACACATAGTATTATGAACTCAAATATATGATTTATTCCCAATTCCATGCCCCAATGTCATGACAAAAATTCAAAATACCAAGTTCTAGGACTTTCTTCAAAATCTCAAATTTCTACTAGTTTTCATATCTAAATCCGTATGTAAACCTTGTATTTAACTTGCAATAGGTGGAAATCACTTACCTTGACATAGATGGTGAAGATGGAGCTCCAAAATCGGCTCCCATGGAGGAAATGAAGTGCAAATGAGCCAAAACCTCGATTTTAAAAGAACATTGCCCAAGTCTTTCCCCTTCGCGATCGCGGAAATCCACTCGCGATCGCGAAGGCCAATCAACGACTGTCTAAAAGCTTCCCTTTCGCGAACGCGATGCCTAGAACGGGATCGCATTGCTCAGCTCCCCTCCACATTCGCGATCACGAGCACCTCTATGCGATCACATAGAACAACCTTCACCAAACGGGCTAACTCCATTAACACAGCGCGTTCGCGATAGCCCTGACGCGAACGCGAATAACCTCCTGCTCGACCCTCTGTGAATGCGAACCATTATACGCGATCGCGTAGAGTAAAAATCCTACCAGTCCACTTAACCTTTCGTGATCGCGGCCCTTTCTTAGCGATCACGGAAGAGGAAACCAGATCCAGAAACCAGCAATTCCTCAAAGTTCAATATCCGTCTGAACTCGATTCGAAACACACCTGAGGCCCTCGGGACCTCAACTAATTATGCCAACACGTTCCAAAACACATTTACGAACTTAGTCGAGCCTTCAAATCACATCAAATAACATCGAAATAATGGATCGCAACTCAAATTCAAACTTTATGAACTTTAAAATTTCAACTTCTACATTCCATACCGAAACCTATAAAATTACGTCTGATTGACCTCAAATTTGCACACAAGTCACATTTGATATTACGGACCTACTCCAACTTTCGGAATCGGATTCCGACCCCGATATCAAAAAGTCCACTTCTGGTCAAACTTCTCAAAAACTTTCAAATTTCTAGCTTTAGCCAAATGACCTACGGACCTCTGAATCCACTTCCGAACGCGCTCCCGATACCAGAATCACCATACGGAGCTATTCCCAGACTCGGAATCCCAAACGGACCTTGATAACGTTGAAATGCACTTCAACCCAAATTTATGAAATTCTTCCAAAATGCCAACTTCCACAATAGGCGCCGAAACGCTCCCGGGTCATCCAAAACCTGATCCGGACATACGCCCAAGTCCGAATTCATCATACAAACCTGTTGGAATCTTCAAATTCCGATTCTGAGGTCGTTTACTCAAAAATCCAAGCTTAGTCAATTCTTCCAACTTAAAGCTTCCGTAATGAGAATTTTCTTTTCAAATCAACTTTGAACTTTCAAAATTTCAATTCCGACCACGCGTACCAGTCATAATACGTGAAGTGAAGTTGCTCATGGCCTCAAACTGCTGAACGACGCGCTAGAGCTCAAAATGACTGTTCAGGTCGTTACACTCTTTCCCACTTAAACATATGTTCGTCCTCGAACGTGCTAAGAACTGCTCTGGGGTTGTCCGAAATCACTGTTTAATACCTCGTGCACTTACCCGTGCTGCCACAACTCAGTTGAGCACACTAGCTCGAGCCAGTATGAAGATTGTCCCTTTTTACTTAGCCAAATAAGCCTTAGAGTCCAATTCCAACATCCGGAATTCTCTGCCAGGCATGTTCCCATCATACGAACACCGTATCAATCACTACACGATGCACCGATACATGATTGTATACCTTTGCTGAATTCACACTATGCACTACATAACTCACATGACCATAATAACATCATCTGATAACAATAGCCAAAATTCCACGAATCTGATGTTCACAATACACCTCATGACATATATAAGTCTTGTTCCAACTCTTGCAATACCGCCACGACGGAAGAGATGTGTAGAAATTCATAACCAACTGCAGAGTTAACAAATCATTGAATCTCTCCCTTTGACTAGAATAATCACCCAATTATGAACCAAATAATGGTATTTGCTCTTTAATATACTTCATATAATCCGATCGCACTGATCCCAGATCCAAAAATATCGTCTCACCCAGTATAAGCTGCTCAGGCAACAAGCCACTCCAGACATGACCAAAAGTCTCATATGATGCCGCAATGTGTCTATAAGCTACAAACTCGAACGTGATACATAAGGGGAAAAAATCTCTGGAAGGGACTAATCAACCCACACAACTAATTAGACAACCAAAAAGGTGTTATGAACCTTCCCTAGAAAATGGAAAACAAAACACACCAAAATAGATATAGGGGACTGTAATCAACATCCCACTGTTGCGGCGTGCAACCCAATCCAAACAACATACCCGAATATCAGCCGCAAGAACGCTAAGTCCATAATACCATCCCTGGGGAGACAGATAGCGCCATACGCTACAAAACTCAAGCACAACTAAGGTGCGATATATGATTTGAATCTCGAGAGCCATCCTGCTCACATAACACCACCGCTATGCGGAACCTCAACACATAAGAAATTTACCAAGCTGTTTCACAACTCACACGTCACAATATAGTATTACATGAAAAAGCCTACAACAAAATGACATCAACGCCCGAATACTCCTCCATAAGGAGCGCTATGCTGAAATGAACACATCCGGCCTGATATAGAGCCAATATTCATATTTAAATCCATCCACAGACCTCAAGCCGATTCTGATCGCACCGTACTAGGCTAATAACCTTTCAAGGATCCATAATAACCCTTTTTTTCCCATAACACAAAAGAACAACCATCATAACCGGAACAAACTTCCACAGTCCACAACCAAGTGAACCGAGCACCTTTCAGGCATAAATTCTCGAATCAACGATATTACCACAATCTTCATACTTGGTTTCAATCTTCACTCAATCAAGTGACTACATGCCACTCTTACACAATCTTTCTGTGGGACACGCTCCCACGACCTTCCGCACCAGGTAACAAGTCTGCACATCCATACCACCGGTCACACTAATGTTGTAAAGCATATCAAGAATCCGCAATCAGTATGCAAAGCCTCTTACACAGGACACTGATCTCAGGTGACGCTGGAGACAATACCAGCTTATTCTAAACATCTAAATTCCTTTTCCTGCTCATCCGAGCTCGTGACATCCTTGCCAATACCGAACTGCAACCTCAATCCCTAATCTTTCAAATTTCATGTCACTCACCGCACCTATCTTAACAATACGCGAGGACCCAAGAATTGCATCATAGCTCCTAAACCACTAATAGGATACACACTTCACTTTGTAGAAACCTTTCACTTTACTCGTTTCAGGAGAATCATTGCAATACATGACTGAATTCTGATAATCGTAGAACACACAAATCCTCAAGTAGTGGTCTAAACCACCATAACCCTTCCGGGATCCGCCTACACATAATATGCCATAATACTCGAATGCATCCAAATACAATCAATTACGGCGGCCGTCAAGCCTAGCACATCCTGCCATAAATCACATGCATAATCTAATCACGCTGGAGGAACTGATCACTGCCACCATCATGCCAATTCAACCATGGCTAACCGATCCGATTTTTTCTAACTTATCCTTAACTTGTCTTAGAAATAATCATAACTCCAGTCAACATATAACGAACTCAATCCGCATTCATCCTGAGTGGCCTTGAATCACGAGACCATGTTGTCTCAAATCCCACGAACCATCTCATAACCTCCTTGTGCGCATATTCGCATCTTCAACTGGTACACCCATTCTGATAATTCCTCTATGAGTCTGAAGTTATTTTCTCTCATTCCTCCAATACTACACCGCAGACCGAAGGTAACATAGAACACTCCAAGCCCCTTTTCATGATCTGCAAAAGCTCGATACTCAACCATACTACTAGCTCGAAATCCTTAGGCACCGCACTCTGATTTGTTTTTTGAACCCACTAGAATCATTGCTACGAGTCACCCACTCCGACCTGGTCCCGAATATAATCAAATCCAAGGCTCTGCTAGCATATGAACACTCTCTCAATAAGCACCCGACTGAATCGCTTTCCTTGTACATCACATCTACACGAAACATAAACTATAAGTCTTCCCCAAAGCCTGAACATGAATCGATAAGGCCAATTATAGCACACATTCCTCAAATTCTTTGCCCAAATCACCACTGATGACCCTCTTCCTTAGTCATAATGTCCCACCAATATGCTGATAACCAGAAATCTCACAATTAGCCGACCATGCAATCCAACTGTAGGTGGTGGGACTCTCTCACTTAGCTTGAAGCTACCATTGCATAACTCTAGAACCTGCCAAGATTCCTTCTTCATCGTTGACATGATCTTGCACAATCAACCCACCAAATTCCTCGAAACCTTTCTGTTAAACTCTTCATAGCCAATCTGAGTCACTAGCCACATACACATATTCGACCTCTTGCCGGATAACCAGTAAAAATCTTTCGTGACAGCCCCATCAACACCACGCAACCGCTAACCTGCTCATAGGAGATAACCCACCTGTGGAAATTCCATGTCGACATCATCCAATGCCGCTGCACTAGGTACAATAACTACGAAATCAGTAACCCATCCTGAACCCGTGCTCATTCACCAGTTGTACAGGTCCGTTCACTCCTCATGGACATCAACTAAAGGTGCGACAATACATTCCAATCCAAAGTCATGTTGTATCCTTCTTCATATCAAGCAACTCCCTCCTATCACACTCAATCTTCCTCAATATAGCAGCCAATATTCTAAATTAAGTCTGTAGACCTAGTCACGGTCCACCATGAATCCCAAATCACTCTAAACTTTCTCAAAGCGTGTAGTCATCCTACCACAAAACCTATATGCTACCCTGCCCCAAAGGCGAATCAAAGAAAATCATAACACCGGCGAACTTAACACATTCAATCAAGGACGACGACATCACACCTCAGATGGAGATTCCATTACACTAGAAAATACCAAGCCCCGTTACTCCATCAACCCGAATCTGGACATTCATAGGCCAATTGCTTTTCCTCCGCCGAGATAAGATACTTAATCTCGGAACCATGCACTAAGTAAACCTTATTCCAAGTCATTCACTGCCCCGACACATAGGCAGCATCCTACCATCACATTAATTTTGTGCAACAACAACCCCTGAGCATCATATCAACCTGTGCACAACCTCAAAGCTCTCAGAAGTACAGTTACTGAGCTGAAATGACAGAACATCCTTCCGCAAGGCGACGACAATAGCCCAAACAACTATGCAGGGAGAAACATTTCGCACCACATCTGCAGTTCCATAAAAATTCCTTAATTCCCGATTTGTAACCAGCGCTTCACGTCGCACAAGATTGAATGGGAAGGAAATGAAGGCATACGCCTCAAAGGAATTAAATCGCACGATGAGGAATCAAGAAGGGAAGTGCTCCTAACAGCGCTGTAGCCTCTCGAAGATAAGTACATATGTCTCCGTACCGAACCGCAAGACTCTACTAGACGTACTCATGACTCGTGAGACCTAAGTAAACCTAGTGTTCTGATACCATGTTGTCACGACCCAAAATCCATAAAGGTCGTGATGGCGCCGGACACCACTGTCAGGCAAGCCAACAATGAATACTTAAATGGGTTCTCATTTTTGTTACTTTTGAAATCATATTTTCCTTCAATTTAAATCATAAAAGATGAAGCTTACAAAATAAATAATAATAATAATAATATCTTTAAAAACAATTCCAATATAGCACAACTCATAATCATCCCAAAATCCGGTATCACAAGTGCATGAGCATCAACTAGGAAGATAAAATAAAATACAATAACTGTCCGGGATATAAATTTGGACAGAAAATAAAATACAATACTCTGAGGGAGACTCCGTTGGCTGCAGATCGTCATAAAGAATGCAGCTCACCTAAGTCCCTGCCATAATCGTGCCTCCTCGCCCACAAGGCCGCTAAACATATGTGTACCTGCACAAAAATGTGCAGCAAGTATAGCATGAGTACGTAAATTAACGCGTACCCAGTAAGTATCCCGCCTAACCCCGAAGAAGTAGTAACGAGGGGTCGACTTCGAAACTTACTAGTGGTCCAATTATATCAGGTACAATAAAGAAGTGAATAAATATAAGACAGAGTAAATATATGAAACAAACAAGTATAACATACGTGGTACAATTTTTCTCTTTACAATTTACTCAAGCTCTCAACTGGCAAGTTCCCTCCGTAATCGGAGCATATATATATAGATATAGTGGATTTTATCAAAGAGGTTGTCATAATCCAAATCAGGGAAAAATCCTAAGATACACTGGCTTCTTGCCAAACGTTACGTACGATTCCATGAGGATAATATATATATATATATATATATATATATATATATAGGAAATGCTGAGGCGTACGGCCCGATCTAATATAAAAGTAAACTGTGCACTGCCGAGGGTCAAACGACGCGAACCATAGATGCATCTATTAACCTGCCGAGATAAACGGCTCGCTCCCATGAGAGTGTGGTATATAAATTCTGCCGAGGCAAACAACCTGATCCCATAAGAGTGGTAAAAGAAAATACCCCGCTCACGAATCATACGTGCGATGCGGTCAAATATAAATTTAATGAATCTCCTCGCTCGCGGATCATACTTGCGATGCGGTCAAATATAAATTTAATATTAAAATCATATCTCTTTCTTGATTCTTTTTAAAATAAGGGAAATTCAGCTCGTAGCTTTTTAAGGAAATTACCCCGCTCACAAAACATACATGCGACGCGGTTACACATAGATTTCTTAAGCTGTTATAGCATTACTCAATCCTTTTAGAAATTATGAAGTTCAAACGAACCCTTTTAAATCTTACGTTCTTCAATTTAAACTCCTTTAAAAAACATATAATAAGCAAACTCAATATCGCTCCCTCTCAAGGCAGACAATAAACATAAATCAATAACAATATCAACAAGGCATGATGTGAGCCTAAAACTACCCGGACATAGGCATAACTAGTAGTTACGTACGGACTCTCGTCACCTCGTGCGTATGTAGCCCCCACAAATAGAAGCACATAATAATTTAGTTCACCTATGGGGTTAATTCCCTCTTACAAGGTTAGAAAGGAGACTTACCTCGCTCTGAAGTTTCATAACCGGCTCCCAAGCCATTCAATCAACTCAAATCGATGTCCAACACTCCAAAGCTAGTCAATAAGCAAGCAAATCCATAAATATATACTCTAATACTCATTATAATCCTATTAACAATAATTTCCAACTCCTTTCGAAAAGTCGATAAAATTACCCTCGGGCCCACGTGCCCGGATTCCGGAAATTTTCGAAGATAATTATTACCCATAGTCTTATGAACTCAAATATATAATTTATTCCCAATTCCATGCCCAAATTTCGTGGCAAAAATCCAAAATACCAAGTTCTAGGTCTTTCTTCAAAATCTTAAATTTCTACTAGTTTTCATATCTAAATCCGTATATAAACCTTGTATTTAACTTGCAATAGGTGGGAATCACTTACCTTGACATATATGATGAATATGAAGCTCCAAAATCGCTCCAATACCGGCTCCCATGGAGGAAATGAAGTGCAAATGAGCCAAAACCTCGATTTTAAAAGAATACTGCCCAGGTCTTTCCCCTTCGCGATCGCGGAAATCCACTTGCGATTGCGAAGGCCAATCAACAGCTGCTTAAAAGCTTCCCTTTCGCGAACGCGATGCCAAGGATGCGATCGCATTGCTTAGCCCCCCTCCACTTTCGCGTCCGCGAACACCTCTAGGCGATCGCATAGAACAACCTTCACCAAACGGGCCAGCCCCATTAACACAGCACGTTCACGATAGCCCCGACGCGAACGCGAATAACCTCCCGCTCGACCCTCCGCGAACGCGAACCATTATACGCGATCGCGTAGAGTAAAAATCCCACCAGTCCACTTAACCTTTCGCGATCGCGGCCCTTTCTTAGCGATCGCGGAAGAGGAAACCAGATCCAGAAACCAGCAATTCCTCAAAGTCCAATATCCGTCCGAACTCGATCCGAGACACAACCGAGGCCCTCGGTACCTCAACCAATTATGCCAACACATTCCAAAACACATTACGAACTTAGTCGAGCCTTCAAATGACATCAAATAACATCGAAATAATGGATCGTAATTCAATTCAAACTTTATGAACTTTAAAATTTCAACTTTTACATTCGATACCGAAACCTACCAAATCACGTCCGATTGACCTCAAATTTTGCATACAAATCACATTTGACATTACGGACCTACCCCAACTTTCGGAATCAGATTCCGACCCCGATATCAAAAAGTCCACTTCCGGTCAAACTTCTCAAAAATCTTCAAATTTCTAGCTTTAGCCAAATGACTCCAAAATGACCTACAGACCTCCGAATCCACTTCCGGATGTGCTCCCAATACCAGAATCATCATACGGAGCTATTTCCAGACTCGAAATCCCAATCGGACATTGATAACATTGAAATGCACTTCAACCCAAATTTATGAAATTCTTCCAAAATGCCAACTTTCACAATAGGCGCCGAAACGCTCCCGGGTCATCCAAAACCCGATCCGGACATACGCCCAAGTCCGAATTCATAATACAAACCTATTGGAACCTTCAAATCCCGATTCCGAGGTCGTTTACTCAAAAATCCAAGCTTAGTCAATTCTTCCAACTTAAATTTATGTGTAAAAATCTATTAAATTGCAATAAATAGTAGATATAAACTCATACTTTTAAAAATATAATGAGTTCAATGCTAAAAATCTTAAAGGTTAAAATCATAAAATTTCAATTCTGAATTCGCCGCTATAGAAAATCCTTGACACAAATGAGAAAGCTAGTTCAGTAGTGAAGGATGTTCAATATAATTTCAATGTTAAGGGTTTGAGTCTTCCAATTTACCATGGCTAAATACCTACATAGCATTTTAAACTTTTGAATATAGGCACTTTACCTCGAAAAATGTGTTTCTTTTGAACACCTATGCCGACAAAGCCAAGAGCATGAAATACACCTCCTATTGATGTGTCAAGTGTACCAGTTATTAAATAACATATAGTATATTTTGAAAGAAAAGGAATTGATAAGTATAACTAAAAAATATTTTTTAAAAAATACCACAAAAGAAAGAAAGGAAAAAAAAAGGAAGACAAACCCCGCCTCCACCCCTAGACTATCTCCTCCCTTTCCCCAACCTTGGATTGTCTCCTTCTTTTTTGGTGCCGAAGGTCATTATCTCTTCCCATGAAAGCCCCTAATGCTCATTACTTTATTGCTCTTTTGCTTGTTCCATATTTAAAATTAATTTTTACTCTAATCCTTTATCTGTTAAAGACAAAAAATTCATCATACTATTAGTTCTTGAGCTTTATTCTCTTTTTTTTAAAGCTCTGCGCTTGATTTAATTTATAGAGATAATTAACTAAGGATTTTAAACCACCAGTAAGAGTATAACGTAGTAACAAAAAATCAAGTTTACCATCATCGAAAAATGACGCAGAAAAAATTTGAGAGGCGTTAAACAACTGAAATAGAGCTTTGATTGGGATAGTCTTCTGATGCCCGACCAAATAAGAATGAAAACAATTCATTAGCTGAGATAAAATATTTGGATGTTCGTCCACCACTTGGGCTTCTACTTTTAAATTTAAGATCAGATTAGGGGCGCAAATGTGCCGTTGGACTGAGATTACGCTGGTCAAAATAGGCTGAACCTATAAACGAGTCATTGTCCAACCTAGTCCAAACTTCACTTGGATCAAGATAGTTGAGTCAAAATGTGCTAAGCGATAATTTATAGTCGAAACAACCCAACTTGACCCAAATAATTGAAATATTTTCAATTTCAATTAAGATTTCTTGAGCAATTTTCTAATATGTTTCTAAGAAACTTTCACCTTTAATTTTTTAAATCTCACCCTAAATAGTACTCCTCTCCAGATCTTAAATGAATGATATTATTTAATACGGTTGCAAATATTTTTAAACATTTCATATATACAAAATTATGATTTATAATAATTTTATTTAACTTCTAACTATGTAAGTTTTATTTTGAGAAAGTAAAAAAAATTCAATCCCCGCTCCATACCAAAAATTAGTTTGCGTGATTCAATTCAATTTTATAAGCATAAAATTCAGTTATCATGTAACGGTAATTTCTTTCTTTATCACATCTTTTTATCATCCCATAAAAAAGAAAAAAAAAATACTATGTAGAGTAACAAATATCCAAAACAAAGAAAATAGAACGAAAGAAAGTAATGTGGTAAAGCAAAGGTATACATCCAATACCCCTCTATTTCTCTCTCTCATAGCATGTTTGGCTAGGCCAAAAGTGTTTTTTTCTCAAAAGTATATTTTTTTCCTAACTTGCAAGTTTATAGAAAAAATAGCTTATTCCGAAAAGCATAAGCAGAAGCAGTTTTGATTTTTCCTATTACCAAAAATACCCTTAATAAAATATATTATATATCAAAATTGGAGAGAAGCAGTTAAACCTAATACTTAGGATATTAATGTATAAATATTTCTTATTATTTTTAGGATAGCTTTCTAATATATAATGACTTTAGGGGTGAATGCTTTTTATATTTGTTGAATGATTTTTAATATATTTAACTTATATTAAAAGAATCAAGTACTTTTAAATTTTATTTTCATATTTTACTTAAATAAAATAAAAATATTTAATTATTGCATGTAATTGTTACACCTCCTTTTTTTCGAAGGGATGGGGGGAGAGGGAGTTTTTCCAATTAAAGTGACAATATTCGAAATGAAATTATTTATTTGATCAGAGTCGCCACTTGGAATAAGTTATGGTGTCCCAAGTCACCGGTTTATTTTAAATCCCAAATCAAGGAAATTTGACTCTATTTATGGTCTGCGAACACAGAAGACCGGGTAGGAAATTCTGTTAACCCGGGAAAAGGTGTGAGGCACTTCCGAGTTCCATGGTTTTAGCACGGTCGCTCAACTATTAATAATTGGCCTAATTATCTGATTTAATACATGTTTTAAAATCTATTGTGTTTTTTAGCTTTCTGACCGCTTTTAATATTTATGGAATTATTTGAAACAAGTCACGATGTCGTACACTTGTCGTTTTGGTACAGATTGCAAACCGCGCCACGTGAAACGCACCCGTGATTTACAACATGTTCATTTATTATTATTTAAAGTTATGGTCGAGTCACGTGAAACGCACACTCGAATTTGAAATTATGCATCATGACTATGCCACGGGAACCGTACCCATAATCACGATAATTTATTTATGAATCGCACCTAAAGCAAGCTACAATGTTCAAAATGCCTCATTTTTCTTAACAATTAAATTCATTTGTTAGACTGAGCCCAATCCTAAAGCATATAGACAGTTTAATCATTAATGGACTCTAATGGGCGTGTCCTTTCCCCATTCCCCCACAAACATTCAAAATTAACTCATTCAAATTATTCAAATTATTTACTCACAAAGATAAGATAGCAGTCAACACATAAAAGAAAAGAGAGAAAATAATAGCTCGACAGAACAAACACGACAATAAAATCAGGACAAAAGTGGTGAATCACAGTGTGATAAGAGCTTAAAACCCGTCCAGACCCCTTCTTTTCTTTGGGTTATCATGCTATCTAACCTCTCATTTTCTTTTATTCCCTTTTATCTTCATAACTGTTAATTTCTCAAGTTCACTTGCAGACTCCAATTAGTATCATGCAGCCTCTCATTAGTCTTACAGAAATACACAAACAATTGAATTCAAATCAAAACATGTCAGAATGGACCATTCACAACACCAATACTGCTTTCGACTTCCATTATTTGAACCAACCAAAATTCTCAAACACAAATAACATCAATGTTATAGCCAAACTGTCATCAGAAATATGTCAAATATATCAACTCGAGAAGAAAAATCATTAGCGGTTCATGAGAACGTAATCCGTGCAATTAACCATTTAACAGTGACCCTTATAAAGAATTTGAAGCAAGATACCACAATTCCAACTCAATTAAACTCGAAATTAGCCAAATTTGCAACAGAAAATGATGAGCTAATTTGAACAAATCGAGTTGAACGCAGCAGAAGATCAACCATATGATTTCAATGAATTCCCAGGGAACTAGATATTCGACTCGCACCTGAACTCTTCAACTGATATCAATTACTTGCACTTAATCTCAATAAGAGCAAACAGATGACACCAAGCATCTTTATGATGAGAACAGATTCAATTGAAAATCGACAGCAAAACCAAATTTAGTCCTCATGCTCAAAACTGTTAAGTTCAACACTGGACAACCAAGGTAGACTCATGAACATCACAGGAATCGAATTCTAACATTTTGATTAAAAAAAATGGACTATCAGACACTCGGCAAGAGAGTTAGAAAATATATTTTTAAAATACAAAACTCCACGATTGAAAACATTAGATTTTTCTGAGCTTTAATCAGTAATCACGAAATCTGACCAACTCGTTACAGAACAAAACAAGATGGAATAAGAATGACACTCAGAATATATGGAAATCTAAATTCGACCTCAAACATTCAAATCAAAATAGTTCCATCTAAATGAGCTCTTAAACATATACTGAACTAATCACACTCCGACTCTTATCACACTTTGATCAACACCAAAACAAAAGCAAGGGAAAGAGAATGAACCTTAAAGAGGATTTCAATTAAAGCTTCTGTTCGGATGAAATACAAGTAAGGAAATTATACAATGGACTCGACCAGCAGTGAATGAAGTCGTGACATGCAAGTCAGGAACCACGAGCCGACCTCGGACGACAGTTTCAACTCAACGGCAAACCTCAATCAAACTCCATAAGAACCTCACAAACGGTCGACGGACCTCAGCTAAACTCTATTTTTTGATAAAACAAATCAGAAGCTGTATATATATATATATATATATATATATATATATATATATATATATATATATATATATATATATATATATATATATATATATATATATATATATATATATATATATATGTTTTCTGATTTAAAAATCCAAAAAAAAAAAAAACTAAAAGAGAACTCTCCAATTTTTATATGCGAACCAACTGAATATGAGAAGGAAGAACCTTCAAAAATCTGAAAAAAAACATAGCCCTTTTTTTTTCTCCTCCTTCTTTCTATCCGAAAACTTGGATTATATACCCACTCTAGAAGCTTCTCCTTTCCCTCCAAGTCACGCCCAAAATCCCTCTCCCCTTCCGAAAATCCAGGAAAATTTCCACATCGAACAAAACCCGGACAAATGGAAGGCGTGGATGTGATTTCACTCGCATCCAACTGCTCCCATTTATCCGAGATTCGTCCAAAGAAATCAAAACGCGTGAGGGAGGCGAAGATGAGAATATTCTGTCAGAAGTCGTTATGCCACGTGGAGAAAGAGACGATGAGGAGGGGACCTTGGGCATGTGATTCCGGTGAGGTTGGATGGTGATGCGGCGGCGGTGGGGGTGAGAGTGTGCGGGTGGTTAAGCTTTTAGGTTTAGGGTTTGAGGTAGGTTAAGATTTTATGTGGTTAAGAGAATTGATATGGGGCGTTAGATGAGAAATGATGGGTGGCTGAGATTAAAAATAAAATGGGCGTGTCAAGGGTTAAAACGGGTTTGGACTGGTTTAAGCGAGGGAGCCGATTTGGGCTCCTTCTTGCCCGAAACTGGGCCTCTAAGTTGGGCTAATTGCTGCAAATTGGGATAACTTTATCTTATTATAAAGATGTATAGCTAACACATGTATTAAATATAAAGATGAAACTATTTTTGGTGTTTTTCAAATATTGTAATTGAAGTAAAATAAATGACTCAAAGAACCACTACACAAATATATAAAATATGCAAGAAAAATTAATATAGCTTAAAGACGTGACGGGTCAAAAATTACGTGCTTATAGCTGCCCCTCTTTGCTGGAAAACATGAAGAGTTTTCGGAGCAAAGAACAATAAGCAACGTAATTGATTTATGACCCGACGCTTATTCAAAACGAAACAAAGACGGACAAAAAATTGTGACCGAGCCCTGGTATCTGAGCTGCCTACATATATTTGGCTTTAAAGGAATCATGTCACGTGTAGTTTAGAGGTGAATGAAGTAATGGAGTGTGTGGAGAGGATGACAGAGTCGAGTGAGATACCGTTCCGTCGAGGTTCCGGTCCGCGGTCCCTGCCATTACATCATAAATTGAAAGCAAAAATAAAAGAAAATACAAGATCCTATCTACTTCTTGTCTTGAATCTTCCTTGAATCTCCACTTGATCCTTCAACTTGAAATTGAAAATTCACCCTATTCTTCAGGTGGGCATCCTGTTGACTTGAATTTGAAGAAAACTGAAAGCTGACCATGTTCTTCAGGCTGGCATCCTGCTGCTTGCACTTGAACTTGGAGTAGACTTGAGCTTGCAAACCTTGTTCTTCAGGCGGCTCGTGCTACTTCTGATTTGGATTGAAAATAAATGACTTCCCTCGTTCTCCAGGTGGGCGCCTGATGACTCAAAACTTGAAATAAATTCTCTCATTTTCCAGGTGGGTGCCTGATGTTGACTTAATACTTGAAATAAATTCCCTCATTCTCCAGGTGGGTGCCTGCTGACTTAAAAACTTGAAATGAATTCCCTCGTTTTCCAGGTGGGTGCCTGCTGTTGACTTAAAACTTGAAATAAATTTCCCCATTCTCCAGGTGGGTGCCTGCTGACTTACTTGAAATAAATTCCCTCGTTCTCCAGGCGGGCGCCTGATGTTGACTTAAAACTTGAAATAAATTCCCTCGTTCTCCAGGTGGGCGCCTGATGTTGACTTAAAATTTGAAATAAATTCCCTCATTCTCCAGGTGAGTGCCTGCTGACTTACTTGAACTTAAAATAAATTCCCTCATTCTCCAGGTGGGTGCCTGCTGACTTAAAACTTTAAATAAATTCCCTCGTTCTCCAGGTGGGCGCCTGATGTTGACTTGAAAATTAAAACAAATTCCCTCATTCTCTAGGTGGGTGCCTGCTGACTTACTTGAACTTAAAATAACTTCCCTCATTCTCCAGGTGGGTGCCTGCTGACTTAAAACTTTAAATAAATTCCCTCGTTCTCTAGGTGGACGCCTGATGTTGACTTGAAAATTTTAAATAAATTCCCTCGTTCTCCAGGTGGGCGCCTGATGTTGACTTAAAACTTGAAATAAATTCTCTCGTTCTCCAGGTGGGCGCCTGATGTTGACTTAAAACTTGAAATAAATTCCCTCATTCTCCAGGTGGGTGCCTGCTGACTTACTTGAACTTAAAATAAATTCCCTCATTCTCCAGGTGGGTGTCTGCTGTTGACTTGAAAATTAAAACAAATTTCCTCATTCTCCAGGTGGGTGCCTGCTGACTTACTTGAACTTAAAATAAATTCCCTCATTCTCCAGGTGGGTGCCTGCTGACTTAAAACTTTAAATAAATTCCCTCGTTCTCCAGGTGGGCGCCTGATGTTGACTTGAAAATTAAAACAAATTTCCTCATTCTCTAGGTGGGTGCCTGCTTACTTAAAAACTTGAAATAAATTCCCTCATTCTCCAGGTGGGCACCTGTGCTGACTTAAAAATAAAAATGAATTCCCTCGTTTTCCAGGTGGGCGCCTGATGACTTAAAAATTTGAAATAAATTCCCTCATTCTCCAGGTGGGTGCCTGCTGACTTACTTGAAATAAATAAATTCCCTCATTCTCCAGGTGGGTGCCTGCTGACTTAAAACTTTAAATAAATTCCCTCGTTCTCCAGGTGGGCGCCTGATGTTGACTTAAAACTTGAAATGAATTCCCTCGTTTTCCAGGTGGGCGCCTGCTGACTTAAAACTTGAAATAAATTCTCTCATTTTCCAGGTGGGTGCCTGCTGACTTAAAACTAAAATGAATTCCCTCATTCTCCAGGCGGGCTCCTGCAATCATGACAACACAGACAAAACAGAGAAAATTTTCTGCCCCAGTTTGTACCAGGAACATTCATTGATTGTTAGTTGCATCCCATTATCCAGGAGGGTCCTGAAAACTTAAAACTAGATCCCATTATCCAGGAGGGTCCCGAAAACTTAAGGCTGAACTTATCTGGAACATACTTTCCTCATGGGGGATTCCTAGCAAAGCAAACAAGATTTCTTTCCCCTGCTTAAAACAAAGAAAATTTTGTCAGTTTGAAACTGTGGCGGTTAGTTTGTGGCATCCTTGCTGAAGGTGTCTGCTTCTGCCACTATCCTTCTTCATTCTGATTAGCTTCTTCGGGCTATGAAGAATTGTTTGGCCTTTCAATCATCTACTTAAAACTTGAAATGAATTCTCTCGTTTTCCAGGTGGGCGCCTGCTGACTTAAAACTTGAAATAAATTCTCTCATTTTCCAGGTGGGTACCTGCTGACTTAAAACTGAAATGAATTCCCTCATTCTCCAGGCGGGCTCCTGCAATCATGACAACACAGACAAAACAGAGAAAATTTTCTGCCCCAGTTTGTACCAGGAACATTCATTGATTGTTAGTTGCATCCCATTATCCAGGAGGGTCCTGAAAACTTAAAACTAGATCCCATTATCCAGGAGGGTCCTGAAAACTTAAGGCTGAACTTATCTGGAACATACTTTCCTCATGGGGGATTCCTAGCAAAGCAAACAAGATTTCTTTCCCCTGCTTAAAACAAAGAAAATTTTGTCAGTTTGAAACTGTGGCGGTTAGTTTGTGGCATCCTTGCTGAAGGTGTCTGCTTCTGCCACTATCCTTCTTCATTCTGATTAGCTTCTTCGGGCTATGAAGAATTGTTTGACCTTTCAATCAGACCTCGAACACAAAACCTCTGAATGACTTGAATCCCTTACATTCAACTCGTCATATAACACTTTCATTCTGACAACTGTGGAACCTTTGCATTTCCTACAAATTCACGAATCACTTGACCACCTGAACTTCAGTTACCATCGTATTGCTCGTTCTAAACCATGTCACTTGGAATGTGCCTGGCCAAATTTCGCTTGGTGCAAATAAAAAGCCGGTAATGAGCTTTGAAGTCCTTTCTTGCTTGCTTAACAAAAAACTAATTTGACAGAGACTTAGAAAAATAGACCCAAAAAGAAACGAAGCGAAGTGACTTCGAGAATTAGGAATAAAAAGAAAGACTGAGATGACTATTTGAAGAAGAATTGAAAAGAGACTTATCTGAATGAATCAGCTAGCTCTACAGATCATGACATGCATTTCGGATTGATCAGCCTAGTCCATCCAACTAATCACATTTCTGTTCATGTCATGTCTTCATACTTCAAAACCCGGGCTTTCAACGATCCAACTTTTCGTAAAGTCACCAACCTCTTTTGACTTGCAGTGCCCCGAAGGGTTTTCACCAACAAGCCTCTCTCATTTGTTCATCTCTCAACTCACCGCCGCCTTACGGTGCCCGTGAGGGTTTTCACCAATAAGACTCTCTCATTTTAAATTTTTCCTCAGCTCACCATCGCCTTACGGTGCCCGTGAGGGTTTTCACCAATAAGACTCTCTCATTTTAAATTTTTCCTCAGCTCACCATCGCCTTACGGTGCCCATGAGGGATTTCACCAATAAGACTCTCTCATTTTATTTATTTTCCTTGTACCCAATGAACAAAGTGTTACCCATAATGGAGATCATACCTCTATCTCACTCGACTTGGCATCCTCAAAGATTGGTCGGAAGGTCTTTCTTTGGACCGTAGTATAGGCTTTTGAAAAGGGTTAGAAAGAAAAGGTAGTATAAGGCTCAACATGACTTAAGATGAAAGGGTTCAAAATTATAACTTTTGGAATCAAACCTATTGCAAAACTAAAACTTCTGCCCCAGTTTTTGAATCTGGGGAATTTTGAATTTTATTTGATGGGACTGAACCTCAGAGTAAGGCTGCCTACGTATCCTTAAAAGGAATCAAGTCTAACGTAGTTCCAAAATAAGAGTTTTGTTTTTGTTACTTTGCTTTTCTTTTTCTCCTTTCTTTTCTTTTTCTTTCTTTGCTTTTCTCTTTTCCTTCTTTTTTTTTCTTCTTTTTTTTTTGTTCTTTTTTCTTTTCTCTCTTTTTTTTTATTCTTTTATATTTCTAATACTGCTTCTGATTCCAAAAGAGGGGTATGAAAGAAAATAAATAAGGCTCAAAAAGGGGTAACAAATGCTAAAAGTGTTTGGGATAGCAGAATAAAATGCCTTTGTCATTCCAACTTTAAACGTGTCTAGTACAAAATACGATTGAAGATAAGCAAAGAAATCATATATAATATCTCTTGACTGCATCAGAATTGATAGCCATATCCACACATTTACCTTCTATGTCTGTTAAATACAAAGCACCATTGGGCAATACCTTTGTCACAATGAACGGCCCCTTCCAGTTTAGGGCGAACTTGCCTTTAGCTTCAGCCTGATGTGGGAGGATGCGTTTCAATACCAGCTGACCCACCTCAAATTTTCGGGGACGCACCTTCTTGTTTTATGCTCTTGCCATTCTTCTCTGATACAGTTGACCATGGCATACTGCTGCCAATCTTTTTTCATCAATCAAACTCAATTGCTCTAGCCGGGTTTTGACCCACTCATCATTATCAATTTCATTTTCAACAATGACCCGCAGGGATGGAATCTCAACTTTCGCAGGTATCACTGCCTCGGTTCCATATACCAGCAAATAGGGGGTTGCACCTATTGAAGTGCGGACAGTAGTGCGATAACCTAGCAAAGCAAACGGTAACTTTTCATGCCATTGCCTCGAACCTTGCACCATTTTATGAAGTATCTTCTTTATGTTCTTGTTAGCAGCCTCAACAGCTCCGTTTGCCTTAGGACGATATGGAGTGGAGTTTCGATGCATAATCTTGAACTGTTGGCATACTTCTTTCATCAAATGACTGTTGAGGTTAGCAGCATTATCTGTGATGATTATCTTGGGGATTCCGAACCGGCAAATGATGTTTGAATGAACAAAATCTACCACTGCCTTCTTGGTCACGGACTTGAAAGTTACAGCTTCGACCCACTTGGTAAAGTAATCAATGGCCACCAGAATAAACCTATGCTCGTTTGATGCTGCCGGCTCAATCGGTCTAATGACATCCATGCCCCAAGCAACAAAGGGCCAAGGTGCCGACATTGTGTGTAGCTCAGATGGCGGGGAATGAATCAAATCACCGTACACCTGGAATTGATGACATTTGCAAACAAAGCTGATGCAATCACGTTCCATGGTGAGCCAATAATAACCTGCTCGAAGAATCTTCTTCGTCAAGACATACCCACTCATATGTGGCCCGCAAACCCCGGAATGCACTTCAGCCATGATAGTCGAGGCTTGTTTAGCATCTATACACCTTAGTAAACCTAGATCTGGAGTTCTCTTATACAATATTCCCCTACTTAAGAAAAATCCGCTAGCCAGACGTCGAATGGTTCTCTTTTGATCGCCTGTGGCATGTGCCGGATATACCCCTGATTTGATGTATTCCTCAACGTCGTGGAACCAAGGCTCGCCATCGAGTTCCTCCTCGACCATATTGCAATAGGCATGCTGATCACGGATTTGGATATGCAGAGGGTCGACATAAATTTCATCCGGATGGTGTAACATCGACGCCAGAGTGGCCAAGGCGTCGGCAATCTCATTATGAATCTTGGGAATATGCCTGAATTCTACCGACCTGAATCATTGACAAAGATCATGCAGACATTGTCGATACGGTATGAGCTTCAAATCACGGGTCTCCCATTCTCCCTGAATCTGGTGAACCAACAAATCTGAGTCTCCCAAAACCAATATTTCTTGAACTCCCATGTCTATAGCTAACCTCAAACCCAGGATGCATGCCTCGTATTCAGCCATGTTGTTAGTGCAATAAAATCGAAGTTGAGCTGTTACGGGATAGTGATGCCTTGTTTCAGAAATGAATACAGCCCCTATTCCGACACCTTTCATATTGGCGGCTCCATCAAAGAAAAGTTTCCAACCTGGCTTTTCATCATGATCAGCCTCGTCAACATACATCGCTTCCTCATCAGGAAAATAAGTCTTCAATGGCTCATATGCTTCATCCACCGGATTTTTGGCCAAGTGATCGGCTAGGGCTTGGGCTTTCATCGCGGTTCGAGTCACATAGATGATGTCAAATTCTGTGAGTAAAATCTGCCACTTTGCCAACCTCCCTGTGGGCATAGGTTTCTGAAAGATATACCTTAGAGGATCCATGCGAGAAATGAGGTAAGTAGTGTAGGATGACAGATAATGCTTCAACTTTTGCGCCACCCAAGTCAGGGCGCAACATGTCCTTTCAAGAAGAGTATACTTAACCTCATAAGGAGTGAACTTCTTGCTGAGGTAATAAATGGCTTGCTCTTTCTTGCCCGTGATGTCGTGTTGACCCAACACACAACCAAAAGAATTATCCGTGACTGTCAAATAGAGGATTAAAGGTCTCCTAGGTTCTGGCGGGACCAACACAGGGGGGTTCAGCAGGTAATTCTTGATCTTATCAAATGCTTCCTGACACTCATCGGTCCACTTAACCGCAGCATTCTTCTTTAGTAACTTAAAGATGGGCTCACAAGTTGTCGTGAGTTGAGCAATAAACCTGCTGATGTAGTTTAACCTCCCGAGCAGGCTCATCACCTCAGTTTTATTCTTTGGTGGTGGTAGTTCTTGGATGGCCTTAATCTTTGACGGATCCAACTCGATGCCGCGTCGACTGACTATGAATCCCAACAGTTTCCCCGACGGGACACCAAATGCACATTTCGCCGGATTGAGCTTGAGGTTGTACCTGCGGAGCCTTTGGAAAAACTTTCTCAAATCCCCAACATGGTCGGACTGCTTCTTTGACTTTATGATCACATCATCTACATAAACCTCAATTTCCTTGTGTATCATGTCATGAAATATAGTGGTCATTGCCCTCATGTAAGTTGCCCCAGCATTCTTTAAACCGAATGGCATTACCCGGTAGCAATACGTCCCCCATGGCGTGATGAATGCTGTCTTTTCTGCGTCTTCCTCATCCATCATAACAATCCACGAAAGACCCGATCTCGTGCTTGGCACAATTATCAATCAGAATGTGGATATTCGGCAATGGAAAGTTATCCTTTGGACTTGCCTTGTTGAGATCACGATAATCAACACACACACCCTCGTCTTACCATCCTTCTTTGGTACTGGTACCGCATTAGCTAACCAAGTGGGATACTGAGTGACCCGAATGACCTTTGCCTCCAGTTGCTTTGTGATTTCTTCTTTAATCTTCACACTCATATCAGTCTTGAACTTTCTTAACTTTTGCTTGACAGGAGGGAATGTAGGGTCGGTTGGCAATTTATGAGCTACCAAATCAGTACTCAAGCCCGGCATGTCGTCATACGACCATGCAAAGACATCTTTGTATGCAAATAGTGTTTTGATTATTTCTTCCTTGATTTGCGGTTCCAGATGCACACTTATCTTGGTTTCTCTGACATTATTTTGATCCCCTAAATTGATTGCTTCGGTTTCATTCAAATTAGGCTTGGGTTTTTCTTCGAAGTGTTTTAGTTCTCTACTGACTTCCTCAAATGCCGCCTCTTCATCGTATTCTGTTTCATCATCACCCTCTACTTCTTGGATCGTTATTTCAGAATTAGATTGGCTTTTAAGATTTGGCTGAAAATTTCTCATGCATGTCATGTCATTGAAACCAGCATAAAAGGAACTGTACAGAAAGAAAAGCAAAAACAAAAATGAAACGCTATCAGGATTAATGGAAAACGGGAAATTGTATTTCATTGAAAATAAAAGGATAGGAGGGTTTGTACATCAAAACAAGCAAAAAATAAAAAATCTGGATTACAACCCTGGAATAACCCAGATAGCAGAAAGGAAAACAAAGCAAACTACCAAAACTCTTTCCGGATGGGGAGAGGAATAGCTTTCCAATTGCTAAGCTTCACGTTTGGCCCGACAAACTGCACATCGGCATTATTGGAACCTTCCCCAATTTCGACCATATTGACCTCATCAAACAGACTCTGGAACCTCTTGATCAACTCTTCATCAAAGTCGACCACAGGTTTTGGGACCGCTGATATTGGGCGTTTTGCGACCCCTGGCTTGACAAAAGACTTGGAGATATGTGGAACAGGCTTAGGAAGTGACCATGCCTTTCCTTTCAAACTTTTAGCCTTTTTCACGTCCTTTCCTGTGAGTGTGAATCCCAAACCAAATGTACTAAAACTTTCACATGGACACACCGGATGCACAATACCCTGCAGAGATGAACCCAGACCTTTGCCCGGCAGAAAACTATTCTTCAACATTTCATTTGCTACCATGACAGACGCGGATG
The DNA here is from genome assembly GCF_000390325.3 of Nicotiana tomentosiformis. Taxonomy (NCBI): domain Eukaryota; kingdom Viridiplantae; phylum Streptophyta; class Magnoliopsida; order Solanales; family Solanaceae; genus Nicotiana; species Nicotiana tomentosiformis. The sequence goes on from NC_090813.1 coordinate 9,191,206, forward strand.
GTATCTTCGGACCTAGGATGCATTCTCCTTCGGGAATTTTCCCGACAGACACTGTTTCGAACATTTGGTAAACCCAAGGCCCTTTATCATCTTCAACTTCAATAAATGGAATGATTGTGTCATTGTAAGCAGATAAGTTCTCATCACCGTGCACAACTATTTCCTGTCTGTCCCATTCGAACTTTACCATTTGATGCAGAGAAGACGGGATTGCCTTGGCAGCGTGGATCCAGGGCCTGCCCAACAACAAGTTATAAGAGGCAGCCACATCTAGCACTTGGAACTCCATAGTGAACTCAACCGGCCCTATTGACAAATTTAGCATTATATCACCGACAGAATCTTTCCCTCCTCCATCGAAGCCTCGAACGCATACATTATTAATGTGGATCCTTTCGGTGCCAATCTTCAACTTTTGCAAAGTGGACAGAGGGCAAATATTCGCACTAGAACCGTTATCCACCAGTACCCTTGAGACAGCAAAATCCTCGCACTTCACTGTGAGATAAAGAGCTCGATTGTGTTCTGTACCCTCTATAGGGAGTTCATCATCTGAGAAAGTGATCCTGTTCGCTTCGAAAATCTTGTTAGCAATCTTTTCCAAGTGGTTCACCGTGATCTTATCAGGAACATGGGCCTCGTTCAAAATCTTCATTAGGGCTTTGCGGTGTTCATCTGAATGTATCAACAAAGACAGAAGAGAGATCTGAGCTGGTATTTTCCTCAACTGTTCTACAATGGAATAGTCTTGCATTTTCATCTTTTTCAGGAATTCCTCGGCCTCTTCCTCGGTGACCGGCTTTTTTACTGGGACGTGGCCGTCCTTGAATGGCTTGGTTTTCCTCAGTTCTTCTGGGGCAAAACATCTCCCAGAATGAGTTAGTCCTCCGGTTTCATTGACTTCATCTTCTACTTCTTTCCCTTTGTATGTTACTATCACTTGTTTGTAATTCCACGGGACGGCCTTTGTGTCAACCATTGGTAACTGGGTCACTGGCTTAATAATAACGGGGGTAACACGAACCCCTTCCACGATTATGACAGGCTTGCCTGGGACCCCTGGCATGACCACTTTTTGCCTCTCCTGGTTCGCTTCAACACCAACCGGAGGCCCTTTCACAACCAATACAGAAGGCTTCACGTTGAGCGTGCTTGGCTTCTCCGACACCCCTTTAACTGTCAAGGACATTGCTTTTGCAGAATCTAGAGCTTTGATTGGATTACTTTCGCTAGCCCGGATCATCATGATAGACTTGGAAGAGTTTTTGGGCTCCCCATCCTTATGAACTATCTCGATCATATGTGTCTCTGCATGGGCCGACAAAGGATTTTGGTTGATGTTTGGCGCCTTCGGGCTCTGGACCACAATTTGATTTGTATCAATAAGCTCTTGGATCGCCCTCTTCAAATGCCAGCACTTCTCTGTGTCGTGCCCCGGAGCATTAGAACAATATGCACATCTAAGGGAGTAATCAAGGTTCCTTGGAGGCGGATTTGGTATCTTGGGCTCAATCGGCCTCAAAACGTCCAACTGCCTCAACCTATGAAACAAACTGGTATAGGACTCTCCAAGAGGGGTGAAGGTTTCTTTCCGTTGTTGCCTCTCTTTTCTGTAATCTGGCCTTGGTCGAAAACTTGGACCAGTAGGGTTTTGGTATGGTTGTGGAGGTGTATAAGGATTTTGTGGAGTTGGAGCACGCCATTGCGGGTAAGGAGGGGGTTGAGCATATGACTGTGCGTGGTGAACATGGTATTGGGGTAGCTCGACAGAATATCGAGGGTCTTGTGGTGGGAAATAATGCTGGGATGGATTATATGGAGCTTGGGTGTAGGTTTGAGGCCGGGGTTGAGTTTGGGTGTACTGGTGAGGCAGACCCCTTGGGCCACGCCATGATCCGGAGACAAACATAGCGACATCTTCTTTCTTCTTTTTGCCTAACAGGCTTCCAGTGCCACTTTGAATTGCTTGTGTGGTTGCTTTTATGGCAGAGTAGCTCATGATCTTGCTTGACTTGAGTCCCTCTTCCACCATTCCTCCCATCTTTACCACATCGTTGAAGGACTTACCTATGGCCGAGATCAAATGGCCAAAGTAAGTGGGCTCTAGGGCTTGAAGAAAGTACTCGACCATCTCATCTTCTTCCATCGGAGGGTAGACTCGTGCAGCTTGTTCTCTCCATCTGAAACCATATTCCCTAAAGCTTTCATTGGGCCTCTTCTCTACCTTGGTCAAAGATAGGCGATCCGGGACAATGTTTATATTGTACTGAAAGTGCCGAGCAAAGGCCTGAGCCAAGTCATCCCATGTGTACCACCTGCTAGTGTCTTGGCGGGTGTACCATTCTAAAGCTGCCCCACTCAGACTCTGACTGAAATATGCCATTAATAATTCATCTTTCCCACCGGCGCCTCTCATATTGCTGCAGAAGCCTCTCAAATGGGCCACATGATCTCCATGTCCATCGTACGGGTCAAACTTGGGCATCTTAAACCCAGCGGGCAGTTGAACATCCGAAAATAGGCATAAATCCTTGTAAGCCACACTTAATTGGCTTCCTATCCCTTGCATGTTCTTCAAAGATTGCTCTAGGCTCTTCACTTTCCTGAACATCTCGTCCTGCTCCACATTCCGGGATGGTTTCTCAGTTTCGACAAGAGGTTCAAAGCGAGGGGCATGGGAATAAGGATCCGCGACTTTGAAAGTTAGTTCTGGAACATAATATTAGGTATCTGGAGCTTGGAATGCGGGTTCACTAGAAGATCTGTGAAGGGTAGCTCGCGGAGGGGCTATGAAAACAGGAGCGGATGTCGGAGCAGGGTATGCAGTTGTTTTGGCTGGTGGAGCGTGAAAGGTTTGGGACGAGGTGCCAGGGTAGTGGCGATAAGGGGTAAAGCCTGGTGCGTGCTGAGGGGAAAGATCAATGGTAATGGGATCTTGGGCTTGTGACAGTGATGGGATGAAAGTGGGATTTTCTGCGTAGTTAGCGGGGAATGAAGGTGGAGGATGCCCCCTGACCCAGGCTTGATACATTTCTGCCATTTGATGCTTCAACCTGTAGACCTCCTCTTTCAATTCAGACTCCAATTCTACAATCTCCCTCGGCGGGTCGACAACACCCGTGTCTAATTCTTTGCTAGTCATGACTGCCTTACACTTTGATCTGGTGTTATAAGGGTAACTTGCCAGGATGCCAACAAACTAACCACCTAAAACAAAACCTGTCTATGCGCACACAAAAACTTGGTCAGTTTTAAAAGCAATTTACAGATAGTTAATCGCACATTGGGTATGCAATGCACCTGAGCAGTTAACGTTCCTAGATGCTTTGCGACGGCTCGTATGTTTCATCTCGGCTTTTCCAAATTCTCCAAATCCTGACTTTTCCCTCTCACCTCCTGCTGTGTTTCGCTCTTTTAATTCTTATTCTTTCCCTTTTTTTTTAGTTTGGCCCCTCTTTTCTTTCTTCCTCTCTCTTCTTTTTCCCTCTCTTCTTTTAAGAATATGATCGAATCCTATGGGGATTGCCTACGTATCATGACGCCGCATGAATCAGATCATTACGTAGTTCAGATAAATAGATACGAAATAAATTATTTCATTAATAAAAGACATCTTTTTGGATTTTCTATTACAAGGACTAAAGTAGCGATGACTGCAAAAGGAAAATCTACAGACTCGAAATAAAGTAATAGACAACCTTGACAAAGACGAACAAGACTCAGAGAAAGTAAAATACAGACTACTAAAGGAAATCAAAAATACATAAGAGCCTCCACTGGTACTCCGGAGGCTTGCGGGACATCAGCCGGTCTCCGCATAGGGCTGCGGGCAATATCTTCTTGAAGGCGGTCTAGGTCAACAATCACTTGTCGGACGAATGTCATTACAGAAGCAAAAAACATAGACTTGGTCATGTCTTCACATTCATGGCATTTCATTACAACATAATCAACTATCTCTTTAATCCTCATTCTGATGACACCCTTTTCTTGAAGCAAACGTCCAATCTGCTGGGCCCGAGCCTCCAACACTTGTGCATCTGCGTTGTTTTGGTCTTGTAACTGCTGCATGCTTTCTTGTAATTGATAAATCAATGCGTAGCAATGCTCTCTTTCTGCCTTGAAATCCTTTGTTTTCTTGACCATTTCATTCTCAAGGGCAACCATCCTTTTCTGTAAAACTGCTGCTTCTTTGTCATATTTCTGCTTCAACTGGTGGACTAATCTAGCTTGTTCCTCCACACCTTTGGCCAACTTTGCTTGAGCATTTAACAAGTCTCTTTCGGCCTTTGTCAAGTCAAAACCGTTGCACTTTCCGCCTCAGGTTGGTTATAATTTTCTCATCTCTCTCACTTCTTGCTGGTGCCTCGGCGGCTATTTTCATTCTCTGGATTTGGGCTCGAAGGGATTCATTTTCCTTGGCCAACCTCTTCTTTTCCCCTTCATCTTCAGCTGCCTGCAAACTACTATCAAATTTGATTTTTTCGATTTGTTCTTCTAGCTTGCTTATGGTGGTCCGGTACTCCCTTTCTTTGGCTAACCAAGCCCACTGCTCTTGCGATGCGTCAACAAATTCTTGGATATGAGGTCTTTTAGTTGGTCGTTCGGGTTCACCACTCGTCGCGACTCTCTTTCCATACCAGGCAATATAACTAGGTAAGACCTCACCTTTAGACAAATCACGTACTCGGGTGTTTGCCCCCAAATACTGGCATTCGCTCCAAATTTGGCGAACCGCTTCTTCGGGAAATTGGGCATCAGGACGGATTTCGACCACATAAGTGCTAAGATCTTCATCTCTAGGAATTGTCTGGCATCTTCCAAGCTGTCTCAAAACCCGGTACGGAGCATAGGTTTGGATGCTTCGGAGACCCATTGGCAAGAAGTAGGGACCAGTGGCGGGCATATAAACAATCTCATCAACGGGAAGCCAACCCAATGTCCATTCTACCTGATCTGCGGTCGTAGATTGAAGGCGGGTAATCCAATCTTTGACCCCTTTCGGCATCTCGAATCCTGTTACTCGTGCACTAAACTCTTCAATGTAGTTTTTTACCGTAGACCCATAGTTCATGTATCGAGGACGATGACAGAGGTGTTCGATCATCCACATTTGCAACAACAGGTTGCATCCCTCGAAAAAACTGGCTCCGGCCTTACAGAACGTGAGGGCTCGGAATATATCTGATACGATCATGGGTGCGAGAGTACTCTTGGCCTGAGTAGTCAGAACGTGGACAACCCCGGCTATCCGCAAATCAATGTGCCCGTCCTCCCTTGGAAACACCAAAAGTCCTAAAAATGCCACCATGAAGGCAAAACATCTATGGGTCTCCCATTTTGATCGGTTTCCTTTACCGCAGAGTCCATTTTCAGGGTCTTCGAATCCCCCTAGATGCCCGTATCGCTGATATAGAAAATGAAAAGTGGAAATTCCCCGTGCTAGACTTCCCGTCTTGATTTGTCTGCTTATCTTTAGTAAGTCCAGAAACTTGTGGGGAGTAACAGTCCTTGGAGATACCAGGTACTTGTGTCTCAGTCCTTCCGTGCTCCCAGTATAACCCGCCATTTCTTCCAAAGTGGGCGTAAGCTCAAAATCTGAGAAGTGTAAAACATTATGAGCGGGGTCCCAGAATGCCACTAATGCCTCTATCAGGTCCCTTCTAGGTTGAATTTTCAATAGTCCTGTGAGCGCCCCTAGGTATTGGTTGACCATGTCTCTTCCTTGTTTTCCCAAATCCTCCCACCACATGTGGAGTGCCAGTGGAATCTGATCCATAACCTTCACAGGTAAGTTCTGAACGGTGCTCATTCTGCACATTTTAAATTAGGGTGACCAGATTAAAATTTTGTACAAAACTGACCATGAAAAGATAATTTTGCAAAACACAACCGAAAACAAATCACGGCCACTTTTGCAAATACGGCCTTTCAACACTTTGTAGGAGAAGATTTTAGGGTTGTGTTTGCTAAGTGGTCAAAAAAGAAAGAGAAAGACTTATAAAAAGAAAGAAAATATTTTTTGGATTTTAATTTCATTTATTTTCTTTTTCTAATGAAAGACTCCTACAAATAAAATATTATTTTTTAATCTTTTATTTGTTTGAGATTTTTTCTAAAAAAAAAAAGACTCCTAAAAGAAGGAATTAAAGGAAATATTTTTGGATTTTTTAAAATGGGGTCTCAAAGAAAGGCTTTCTAAACAAGGAAATAAAGGAAAATATTTTTAGATATTTCTTGAAAATTGGGGGCCGGAACCGATGAGGTTTGCCTACGTATCTCACATCCGGTGAAAATCAGACCCGCGTAGTTCGGTGAGTTTTGACTCGTGAAAAAAATAGGACTTGTATTTTCAAAGACTCATCCTTTTCTTTTCTCTCTTTTTTTTTTAAATTCGGCAGAGTTTCAAGATATTTTGAACACCGGTATTTTCCGGATGTTTCTCTATCCTACCTCACTTCTTGATTTTGCTTGATTTTCTTTCCCTATTCTAAAATCCGGTCAACATACAAGCCGAAACCGATAAATGCACAAGTAGCATGTAGAAATGTATCATAATGGTCTTTTAAATTGGGTACACCTGTCCTAGACAGACCCAACCCCTGTGTTGAGTCTCCAAAGTCAAATGCACGTGATGCAAACAAACGTACCTACTAGGGATCCGACATGAGGCTATGTTATTCTAGGTTTAAAACCCTGGGTGTATGGTACTAGACCTGGCTTACCCGAGCGGACAACTCGAGCCGGGGGGGGCAATGTACCGGTAACCAAAAGGCCATACGGCTTTGTAACTGATCCGATCCTCGTTCTAAATTAGGATATGACACTAACAGAAAAGAAGTCACGCCAGGGTGCACTTCCCAGAAGATTTAGAAGACTCAGAGAGGAGAATGGTTTCGTGACAGTTTATATACAGTCCAAACAATATCAAAGCTGTAAAAATAAGCATTTAGCACATTAGGCTCAAACACGTAAAAAAAATCAGATAATAAGTAAAAGCCAAGTATAACAGTCATCTAAGCTCGAATTCTGAACCCTGAACCAGAGATTCTGGGTTCGGTTCCCCAGCAGAGTCGCCAGAGCTGTCACACCTCCTTTTTTCCGAAGGGATGTGGGAGAGGGATTTTTTCCAATTAATGTGACAATATTCGAAATGGGATTATTTATTTGATCAGAGTCGCCACGTGGAATAAGTTATGGTGTCCCAAGTCACCGGTTTATTTTAAATCCCAAATCAAGGAAATTTGACTCTATTTATGGTCTGCGAACACAGAAGACCGGGTAAGAAATTCTGTTAATCCGGGAGAAGGTGTGAGGCACTTCCGAGTTCCGTGGTTTTAGCACGGTCGCTCAACTATTAATAATTGGCCTAATTATCTGATTTAATACATGTTTTAAAATCTATTGTGTTTTTTAGCTTTCTGACCGCTTTTAATATTTATGGAATTATTTGAAACAAGTCACGATGTCGTACACTTGTCGTTTTGGTACAGATTGCAAACCGTGCCACGTGAAACGCACCCGTGATTTACAACATGTTCATTTATTATTATTTGAAGTTATGGTCGAGTCACGTGAAACGCACACTCGAATTTGAAATTATGCATCATGACTATGCCACGGGAACCGTACCCATAATCACGATGATTTATTTATGAATCGCACCTAAAGCAAGCTACAATGTTCAAAATGCCTCATTTTTCTTAACAATTAAATTCATTTGTTAGACTGAGCCCAATCCTAAAGCATATAGACAGTTTAATCATTAATGGACTCTAATGGGCGTGTCCTTTCCCCATTCCCCCACAAACATTCAAAATTAACTCATTCAAATTATTCAAATTATTTACTCACAAAGATAAGATAGCAGTCAACACATAAAAGAAAAGAGAGAAAATAATAGCTCGACAGAACAAACACGACAATAAAATCAGGACAAAAGTGGTGAATCACAGTGTGATAAGAGCTTAAAACCCGGCCAGACCCCTTCTTTTCTTTGGGTTATCATGCTATCTAACCTCTCATTTTCTTTTATTCCCTTTTATCTTCATAACTGTTAATTTCTCAAGTTCACTTGCAGACTCCAATTAGTATCATGCAGCCTCTCATTAGTCTTACAGAAATACACAAACAATTGAATTCAAATCAAAACATGTCAGAATGGACCATTCACAACACCAATACTGCTTTCGACTTCCATTATTTGAACCAACCAAAATTCTCAAACACAAATAACATCAATGTTATAGCCAAACTGTCATCAGAAATATGTCAAATATATCAACTCGAGAAGAAAAATCATTAGCGGTTCATGAGAACGTAATCCGTGCAATTAACCATTTAACAGTGACCCTTATAAAGAATTTGAAGCAAGATACCACAATTCCAACTCAATTAAACTCGAAATTACCCAAATTTGCAACAGAAAATGATGAGATAATTTGAACAAATCGAGTTGAACGCAGCAGAAGATCAACCATATGATTTCAATGAATTCCCAGGGAACTAGATATTCGACTCGCACCTGAACTCTTCAACTGATATCAATTACTTGCACTTAATCTCAATAAGAGCAAACAGATGACACCAAGCATCTTTATGATGAGAACAGATTCAATTGAAAATCGACAACAAAATCAAATTTAGTCCTCATGCTCAAAACTGTTAAGTTCAACACTGGACAACCAAGGTAGACTTATGAACATCACAGGAATCGAATTCTAACATTTTGATTAAAAAAAATGGACTATCAGACACTCGGCAAGAGAGTCAGAAAATATTTTTTTAAAATACAAAACTCCACGATTGAAAACATTAGATTTTTCTGAGCTGTAATCAGTAATCACGAAATCTGACCAACTCGTTACAGAACAAAACAGGATGGAATAAGAATGACACTCAGAATATATGGAAATCTAAATTCGACCTCAAACATTCAAATCAAAATAGTTCCATCTAAATGAGCTCTTAAACATATACTGAACTAATCAAACCCCGACTCTTATCACACTTTGATCAACACCAAAACAAAAGCAAGGGAAAGAGAATGAACCTTAAAGAGGATTTCAATTAAAGCTTCTGTTCGGATGAAATACAAGTAAGGAAATTGTACAATGGACTCGACCAGCAGTGAATGAAGTCGAGACATGCAAGTCAGGAAGAAGGTGTGGATGTGATTTCACTCGCATCCAACTGCTCCCATTTATCCGAGATTCGTCCAAAGAAATCAAAACGCGTGAGGGAGGCAAAGATGAGAATATTCTGTCAGAAGTCGTTATGCCACGTGGAGAAAGAGACAATGAGGAGGGGACCTTGGGCATGTGATTCCGGTGAGGTTGGATGGTGATGCGGCGGCGGTGGGGGTGAGAGTGTGCGGGTGGTTAAGCTTTTAGGTTTAGGGTTTGAGGTAGGTTAAGATTTTATGTGGTTAAGAGAATTGATATGGGGCGTTAGATGAGAAATGATGGGTGGATGAGATTAAAAATAAAATGGGCGTGTCAAGGGTTAAAACGGGTTTGGACTGGTTTAAGCGAGGGAGCCGATTTGGGCTCCTTCTTGCCCGAAACTGGGCCTCTAAGTTGGGCTAATTGCTGCAAATTGGGATAACTTTATCTTATTATAAAGATGTATAGCTAACACATGTATTAAATATAAAGATGAAACTATTTTTGGTATTTTTCAAATATTGTAATTGAAGTAAAATAAATTAAGACTCAAAGAACCACTACACAAATATATAAAATATGCAAGAAAAATTAATATAGCTTAAAGACGTGACGGGTCAAAAATTACGTGCTTACAGCTGCCCCTCTTTGCTGGAAAACATGAAGAGTTTTCGGAGCAAAGAACAATAAGCAACGTAATTGATTTATGACCCGACGCTTATTCAAAACGAAACAAAGACGGACAAAAAATTATGACCAAGCCCTGGTATCTGAGCTGCCTACATATATTTGGCTTTAAAGGAATCATGTCACGTGTAGTTTAGAAGTGAATGAAGTAATGGAGTGTGTGGAGAGGATGACAGAGTCGAGTGAGATACCGTTCCGTCGAGGTTCCGGTCCGCGGTCCCTGCCATTACATCATAAATTGAAAGCAAAAATAAAAGAAAATACAAGATCCTATCTACTTCTTGTCTTGAATCTTCCTTGAATCTCCACTTGATCCTTCAACTTGAAATTGAAAATTTACCCTATTCTTCAGGTGGGCATCCTGTTGACTTGAATTTGAAGAAAACTGAAAGCTGACCATGTTCTTCAGGCTGGCATCCTGCTGCTTGCACTTGAACTTGGAGTAGACTTGAGCTTGCAAACCTTGTTCTTCAGGCGGCTCGTGCTACTTCTGATTTGGATTGAAAATAAATGACTTCCCTCGTTCTCCAGGTGGGCGCCTGATGACTCAAAACTTGAAATAAATTCTCTCATTTTCCAGGTGGGTGCCTGATGTTGACTTAATACTTGAAATAAATTCCCTCATTCTCCAGGTGGGTGCCTGCTGACTTAAAAACTTGAAATGAATTCCCTCATTTTTTAGGTGGGTGCCTGATGTTGACTTAAAACTTGAAATAAATTTTCCCATTCTCGAGGTGGGTGCCTGCTGACTTACTTGAAATAAATTCCCTCGTTCTCCAGGTGGGCGCCTGATGTTGACTTAAAACTTGAAATAAATTCCCTCGTTCTCCAGGTGGGCGCCTGATGTTGACTTAAAATTTGAAATAAATTCCCTCATTCTCCAGGTGGGTGCCTGCTGACTTACTTGAACTTAAAATAAATTCCCTCATTCTCCAGGTGGGTGCCTGCTGACTTAAAACTTTAAATAAATTCCCTCGTTCTCCAGGTGGGCGCCTGATGTTGACTTGAAAATTAAAACAAATTCTCTCATTCTCCAGGTGGGTGCCTGCTGACTTACTTGAACTTAAAATAAATTCCCTCATTCTCCAGGTGGGTGCCTGCTGACTTAAAACTTTAAATAAATTCCCTCGTTCTCTAGGTGGGCGCCTGATGTTGACTTGAAAATTTTAAATAAATTCCCTCGTTCTCCAGGTGGGCGCCTGATGTTGACTTAAAACTTGAAATAAATTCCCTCGTTCTCCAGGTGGCCTGATGTTGACTTAAAACTTGAAATAAATTTCCTCATTCTCCAGGTGGGTGCCTGCTGACTTACTTGAACTTAAAATAAATTCCCTCATTCTCCAGGTGGGTGTCTGCTGTTGACTTGAAAATTAAAACAAATTTCCTCATTCTCCAGGTGGGTGCCTGCTGACTTACTTGAACTTAAAATAAATTCCCTCATTTTTAAAACTTTAAATAAATTCCCTCGTTCTCCAGGTGGGCGTCTGATGTTGACTTGAAAATTAAAACAAATTTCCTCATTCTCTAGGTAGGTGCCTGCTTACTTAAAAACTTGAAATAAATTCCCTCATTCTCCAGGTGGGCGCCTGTGCTGACTTAAAAATAAAAATGAATTCCCTCATTTTCCAGGTGGGCGCCTGATGACTTAAAAATTTGAAATAAATTCCCTCATTCTCCAGGTGGGTGCCTGCTGACTTACTTGAAATAAATAAATTCCCTCATTCTCCAGGTGGGTGCCTGCTGACTTAAAACTTTAAATAAATTCCCTCGTTCTCCAGGTGGGCGCCTGATGTTGACTTAAAACTTGAAATGAATTCCCTCATTTTCCAGGTGGGCGCCTGCTGACTTAAAACTTGAAATAAATTCTCTCATTTTCCAGGTGGGTGCCTGCTGACTTAAAACTGAAATGAATTCCCTCATTCTCCAGGCGGGCTCCTGCAATCATGACAACACAGACAAAACAGAGAATTTTCTGCCCCAGTTTGTACCAGGAACATTCATTGATTGTTAGTTGCATCCCATTATCCAGGAGGGTCCTGAAAACTTAAAACTAGATCCCATTATCCAGGAGGGTCCCGAAAACTTAAGACTGAACTTATCTGGAACATACTTTCCTCATGGGGGATTCCTAGCAAAGCAAACAAGATTTCTTTCCCCTGCTTAAAACAAAGAAAATTTTGTCAGTTTGAAACTGTGGCGGTTAGTTTGTGGCATCCTTGCTGAAGGTGTCTGCTTCTGCCACTATCCTTCTTCATTCTGATTAGCTTCTTCGGGCTATGAAGAATTGTTTGGCCTTTCAATCATCTACTTAAAACTTGAAATGAATTCTCTCGTTTTCCAGGTGGGCGCCTGCTGACTTAAAACTTGAAATAAATTCTCTCATTTTCCAGGTGGGTACCTGCTGACTTAAAACTGAAATGAATTCCCTCATTCTCCAGGCGGGCTCCTGCAATCATGACAACACAGACAAAACAGAGAAAATTTTCTGCCCCAGTTTGTACCAGGAACATTCATTGATTGTTAGTTGCATCCCATTATCCAGGAGGGTCCTGAAAACTTAAAACTAGATCCCATTATCCAGGAGGGTCCTGAAAACTTAAGGCTGAACTTATCTGGAACATACTTTCCTCATGGGGGATTCCTAGCAAAGCAAACAAGATTTCTTTCCCCTGCTTAAAACAAAGAAAATTTTGTCAGTTTGAAACTGTGGCGGTTAGTTTGTGGCATCCTTGCTGAAGGTGTCTGCTTCTGCCACTATCCTTCTTCATTCTGATTAGCTTCTTCGGGCTATGAAGAATTGTTTGACCTTTCAATCAGACCTCGAACACAAAACCTCTGAATGACTTGAATCCCTTACATTCAACTCGTCGTATAACACTTTCATTCTGACAACTGTGGAACCTTTGCATTTCCTACAAATTCACGAATCACTTGACCACCTGAACTTCAGTTACCATCGTATTGCTCGTTCTAAACCATGTCACTTGGAATGTGCCTGGCCAAATTTCGCTTGGTGCAAATAAAAAGCCGGTAATGAGCTTTGAAGTCCTTTCTTGATTGCTTAACAAAAAACTAATTTGACAGAGACTTAGAAAAATAGACCCAAAAAGAAACGAAGCGAAGTGACTTCGAGAATTAGGAATAAAAAGAAAGACTGAGATGACTATTTGAAGAAGAATTGAAAAGAGACTTATCTGAATGAATCAGCTAGCTCTACAGATCATGACATGCATTTCGGATTGATCAGCCTAGTCCATCCAACTAATCACATTTCTGTTCATGTCATGTCTTCATACTTCAAAACCCGGGCTTTCAACGATCCAACTTTTCGTAAAGTCACCAACCTCTTTTGACTTGCAGTGCCCCGAAGGGTTTTCACCAACAAGCCTCTCTCATTTGTTCATCTCTCAACTCACCGCCGCCTTACGGTGCCCGTGAGGGTTTTCACCAATAAGACTCTCTCATTTTAAATTTTTCCTCAGCTCACCATCGCCTTACGGTGCCCGTGAGGGTTTTCACCAATAAGACTCTCTCATTTTAAATTTTTCCTCAGCTCACCATCGCCTTACGGTGCCCATGAGGGATTTCACCAATAAGACTCTCTCATTTTATTTATTTTCCTTGTACCCAATGAACAAAGTGTTACCCATAATGGAGATCATACCTCTATCTCACTCGACTTGGCATCCTCAAAGATTGGTCGGAAGGTCTTTCTTTGGACCGTAGTATAGGCTTTTGGAAAGGGTTAGAAAGAAAAGGTAGTATAAGGCTCAACATGACTTAAGATGAAAGGGTTCAAAATTACAACTTTTGGAATCAAACCTATTGCAAAACTAAAACTTCTGCCCCAGTTTTTGAATCTGGGGAATTTTGAATTTTATTTGATGGGACTGAACCTCAGAGTAAGGCTGCCTACGTATCCTTAAAAGGAATCAAGTCTAACGTAGTTCCAAAATAAGAGTTTTGTTTTTGTTACTTTGCTTTTCTTTTTCTCCTTTCTTTTCTTTTTCTTTCTTTGCTTTTCTCTTTTCCTTCTTTTTTTTTTCTCTTCTTTTTTTTTTTCTTTTCTCTCTTTTTTTTTATTCTTTTATATTTCTAATACTGCTTCTGATTCCAAAAGAGGGGTATGAAAGAAAATAAATAAGGCTCAAAAAGGGGTAACAAATGCTAAAAGTGTTTGGGATAGCAGAATAAAATGCCTTTGTCATTCCAACTTTGAACGTGTCTAGTACAAAATACAATTGAAGATAAGCAAAGAAATCATATATAATATCTCTTGACTGCATCAGAATTGATAGCCATATCCACACATTTACCTTCTATGTCTGTTAAATACAAAGCACCATTGGGCAATACCTTTGTCACAATGAACGGCCCCTTCCAGTTTGGGGCGAACTTGCCTTTAGCTTCAGCCTGATGTGGGAGGATGCGTTTCAATACTAGCTGACCCACCTCAAATTTTCGGGGACGCACCTTCTTGTTGTATGCTCTTGCTATTCTTCTCTGATACAGTTGACCATGGCATACTGCTGCCAATCTTTTTTCATCAATCAAACTCAATTGCTCTAGCCGGGTTTTGACCCACTCATCATTATCAATTTCATTTTCAACAATGACCCGCAGGGATGGAATCTCAACTTTCGCAGGTATCACTGCCTCGGTTCCATATACCAGCAAATATGGGGTTGCACCTATTGAAGTGCGGACAGTAGTGCGATAACCTAGCAAAGCAAACGGTAACTTTTCATGCCATTGCCTCGAACCTTGCACCATTTTATGAAGTATCTTCTTTATGTTCTTGTTAGCAGCCTCAACAGCTCCGTTTGCCTTAGGACGATATGGAGTGGAGTTTCGATGCATAATCTTGAACTGTTGGCATACCTCTTTCATCAAATGACTGTTGAGGTTAGCAGCATTATCTGTGATGATTATCTTGGGGATTCCGAACCGGCAAATGATGTTTGAATGAACAAAATCTACCACTGCCTTCTTGGTCACGGACTTGAAAGTTACAGCTTCAACCCACTTGGTAAAGTAATCAATGGCCACCAGAATAAACCTATGCTCGTTTGATGCTGCCGGCTCAATCGGTCTAATGACATCCATGCCCCAAGCAACAAAGGGCCAAGGTGCCGACATTGTGTGTAGCTCAGATGGCGGGGAATGAATCAAATCACCGTACACCTGGAATTGATGACATTTGCAAACAAAGCTGATGCAATCACGTTCCATGGTGAGCCAATAATAACCTGCTCGAAGAATCTTCTTCGTCAAGACATACCCACTCATATGTGGCCCGCAAACCCCGGAATGCACTTCAGCCATGATAGTCGAGGCTTGTTTAGCATCTATACACCTTAGTAAACCTAGATCTGGAGTTCTCTTATACAATATTCCCCTACTTAAGAAAAATCCGCTAGCCAGACGTCGAATGGTTCTCTTTTGATCGCCTGTGGCATGTGCCGGATATACCCCTGATTTGATGTATTCCTCAACGTCGTGGAGCCAAGGCTCGCCATCGAGTTCCTCCTCGACCACATTGTAATAGGTATGCTGATCACGGATTTGGATATGCAGAGGGTCGACATAAATTTCATCCGGATGGTGTAACATCGACGCCAGAGTGGCCAAGGCGTCGGCAATCTCATTATGAATCTTGGGAATATGCCTGAATTCTACCGACCTGAATCATTGACAAAGATCATGCAGACATTGTCGATACGGTATGAGCTTCAAATCACGGGTCTCCCATTCTCCCTGAATCTGGTGAACCAACAAATCTGAGTCTCCCAAAACCAATATTTCTTGAACTCCCATGTCTATAGCTAACCTCAAACCCAGGATGCATGCCTCGTATTCAGCCATGTTGTTAGTGCAATAAAATCGAAGTCGAGCTGTTACGGGATAGTGATGCCTTGTTTTAGAAATGAATACAGCCCCTATTCCGACACCTTTCATATTGGCGGCTCCATCAAAGAAAAGTTTCCAACCTGGCTTTTCATCATGATCAGCCTCGTCAACATACATCGCTTCCTCATCAGGAAAATAAGTCTTCAATGGCTCATATGCTTCATCCACCGGATTTTTGGCCAAGTGATCGGCTAGGGCTTGGGCTTTCATCGCGGTTCGAGTCACATAGATGATGTCAAATTCTGTGAGTAAAATCTGCCACTTTGCCAACCTCCCTGTGGGCATAGATTTCTGAAAGATATACCTTAGAGGATCCATGCGAGAAATGAGGTAAGTAGTGTAGGATGACAGATAATGCTTCAACTTTTGCGCCACCCAAGTCAGGGCGCAACATGTCCTTTCAAGAAGAGTATACTTAACCTCATAAGGAGTGAACTTCTTGCTGAGGTAATAAATGGCTTGCTCTTTCTTGCCCGTGATGTCGTGTTGACCCAACACACAACCAAAAGAATTATCCGTGACTGTCAAATAGAGGATTAAAGGTCTCCTAGGTTCTGGCGGGACCAACACAGGGGGGTTCAGCAGGTAATTCTTGATCTTATCAAATGCTTCCTGACACTCATCGGTCCACTTAACCGCAGCATTCTTCTTTAGTAACTTAAAGATGGGCTCACAAGTTGTCGTGAGTTGAGCAATAAACCTGCTGATGTAGTTTAACCTCCCGAGCAGGCTCATCACCTCAGTTTTATTCTTTGGTGGTGGTAGTTCTTGGATGGCCTTAATCTTTGACGGATCCAACTCGATGCCGTGTCGACTGACTATGAATCCCAACAGTTTCCCCGACGGGACACCAAATGCACATTTCGCCGGATTGAGCTTGAGGTTGTACCTGCGGAGCCTTTGGAAAAACTTTCTCAAATCCCCAACATGGTCGGACTGCTTCTTTGACTTTATGAACACATCATCTACATAAACCTCAATTTCCTTGTGTATCATGTCATGAAATATAGTGGTCATTGCCCTCATGTAAGTTGCCCCAGCATTCTTTAAACCGAATGGCATTACCCGGTAGCAATACGTCCCCCATGGCGTGATGAATGCTGTCTTTTCTGCGTCTTCCTCATCCATCATAACAATCCACGAAAGACCCGATCTCGTGCTTGGCACAATTATCAATCAGAATGTGGATATTCGGCAATGGAAAGTTATCCTTTGGACTTGCCTTGTTGAGATCACGATAATCAACACACACCCTCGTCTTACCATCCTTCTTTGGTACTGGTACCGCATTAGCTAACCAAGTGGGATACTGAGTGACCCGAATGACCTTTGCCTCCAGTTGCTTTGTGATTTCTTCTTTAATCTTCACACTCATATCAGTCTTGAACTTTCTTAACTTTTGCTTGACAGGAGGGAATGTAGGGTCGGTTGGCAATTTATGAGCTACCAAATCAGTACTCAAGCCCGGCATGTCGTCATACGACCATGCAAAGACATCTTTGTATGCAAATAGTGTTTTGATTATTTCTTCCTTGATTTGCGGTTCCAGATGCACACTTATCTTGGTTTCTCTGACATTATTTTGATCCCCTAAATTGATTGCTTCGGTTTCATTCAAATTAGGCTTGGGTTTTTCTTCGAAGTGTTTTAGTTCTCTACTGACTTCCTCAAATGCCGCCTCTTCATCGTATTCTGTTTCATCATCACCCTCTACTTCTTGGATCGTTATTTCAGAATTAGATTGGCTTTTAAGATTTGGCTGAAAATTTCTCATGCATGTCATGTCATTGAAACCAGCATAAAAGGAACTGTACAGAAAGAAAAGCAAAAACAAAAATGAAACGCTATCAGGATTAATGGAAAACGGGAAATTGTATTTCATTGAAAATAAAAGGATAGGAGGGTTTGTACATCAAAACAAGCAAAAAATAAAAAATCTGGATTACAACCCTGGAAAAACCCAGATAGCAGAAAGGAAAAAAAAGCAAACTACCAAAACTCTTTCCGGATGGGGAGAGGAATAGCTTTCCAATTGCTAAGCTTCACGTTTGGCCCGACAAACTGCACATCGGCATTATTGGAACCTTCCCCAATTTCGACCATATTGACCTCATCAAACAGACTCTGGAACCTCTTGATCAACTCTTCATCAAAGTCGACCACAGGTTTTGGGACCGCTGATATTGGGCGTTTTGCGACCCCTGGCTTGACAAAAGACTTGGAGATATGTGGAACAGGCTTAGGAAGTGACCATGCCTTTCCTTTCAAACTTTTAGCCTTTTTCCCGTCCTTTCCTGTGAGTGTGAATCCCAAACCAAATGTACTAAAACTTTCACATGGACACACCGGATGCACAATACTCTGCAGAGATGAACCCAGACCTTTGCCCGGCAGAAAACTATTCTTCAACATTTCATTTGCTACCATGACAGACGCGGATGGTATCTTCGAACCTAGGATGCATTCTCCTTCGGGAATTTTCCCGACAGACACTGTTTCGAACATTTGGTAAACCCAAGGCCCTTTATCATCTTCAACTTCAATAAATGGAATGATTGTGTCATTGTAAGCAGATAAGTTCTCATCACCGTGCACAACTATTTCCTGTCTGTCCCATTCGAACTTTACCATTTGATGCAGAGAAGACGGGATTGCCTTGGCAGCGTGGATCCAGGGCCTGCCCAACAACAAGTTATAAGAGGCAGCCACATCTAGCACTTGGAACTCCATAGTGAACTCAACCGGCCCTATTGACAAATTTAGCATTATATCACCGACAGAATCTTTCCCTCCTCCATCGAAGCCTCGAACGCATACATTATTAAAGTGGATCCTTTCGGTGCCAATCTTCAACTTTTGCAAAGTGGACAGAGGGCAAATATTCGCACTAGAACCGTTATCCACCAGTACCCTTGAGACAGCAAAATCCTCGCACTTCACTGTGAGATAAAGAGCTCGATTGTGTTCTGTACCCTCTATAGGGAGTTCATCATCTGAGAAAGTGATCCTGTTCGCTTCGAAAATCTTGTTAGCAATCTTTTCCAAGTGGTTCACCGTGATCTTATCAGGAACATGGGCCTCGTTCAAAATCTTCATTAGGGCTTTGCGGTGTTCATCTGAATGTATCAACAAAGACAGAAGAGAGATCTGAGCTGGTATTTTCCTCAACTGTTCTACAATGGAATAGTCTTGCATTTTCATCTTTTTCAGGAATTCCTCGGCCTCTTCCTCGGTGACCGGCTTTTTTACTGGGACGTGGCCGTCCTTGAATGGCTTGGTTTTCCTCAGTTCTTCTGGGGCAAAACATCTCCCAGAACGAGTTAGTCCTCCGGTTTCATTGACTTCATCTTCTACTTCTTTCCCTTTGTATGTTACTATCACTTGTTTGTAATTCCACGGGACGGCCTTTGTGTCAACCATTGGTAACTGGGTCACTGGCTTAATAATAACGGGGGTAACACGAACCCCTTCCACGATTATGACAGGCTTGCCTGGGACCCCTGGCACGACAACTTTTTGCCTCTCCTGGTTCGCTTTAACACCAACCGGAGGCCCTTTCACAACCAATACAGAAGGCTTCACGTTGAGCGTGCTTGGCTTCTCCGACACCCCTTTAACTGTCAAGGACATTGCTTTTGCAGAATCTAGAGCTTTGATTGGATTACTTTCGCTAGCCCGGATCATCATGATAGACTTGGAAGAGTTTTTGGGCTCCCCATCCTTATGAACTATCTCGATCATATGTGTCTCTGCATGGGCCGACAAAGGATTTTGGTTGATGTTTGGCGCCTTCGGGCTCTGGACCACAATTTGATTTGTATCAATAAGCTCTTGGATCGCCCTCTTCAAATGCCAGCACTTCTCTGTGTCGTGCCCCGGAGCATCAGAACAATATGCACATCTAAGGGAGTAATCAAGGTTCCTTGGAGGCGGATTTGGTATCTTGGGCTCAATCGGCCTCAAAACGTCCAACTGCCTCAACCTATGAAACAAACTGGTATAGGACTCTCCAAGAGGGGTGAAGGTTTCTTTCCGTTGTTGCCTCTCTTTTCTGTAATCTGGCCTTGGTCGAAAACTTGGACCAGTAGGGTTTTGGTATGGTTGTGGGGGTGTATAAGGATTTTGTGGAGTTGGAGCACGCCATTGCGGGTAAGGAGGGGGTTGAGCATATGACTGTGCGTGGTGAACATGGTATTGGGGTAGCTCGACAGAATATCGAGGGTCTTGTGGTGGGAAATAATGCTGGGATGGATTATATAGAGCTTGGGTGTAGGTTTGAGGCTGGGGTTGAGTTTGGGTGTACTGGTGAGGCAGACCCCTTGGGCCACGCCATGATCCGGAGACAAACATAGCGACATCTTCTTTCTTCTTTTTGCCTAACAGGCTTCCAGTGCCACTTTGAATTGCTTGTGTGGTTGCTTTTATGGCAGAGTAGCTCATGATCTTGCTTGACTTGAGTCCCTCTTCCACCATTCCTCCCATCTTTACCACATCGTTGAAGGACTTACCTATGGCCGAGATCAAATGGCCAAAGTAAGTGGGCTCTAGGGCTTGAAGAAAGTACTCGACCATCTCATCTTCTTCCATCGGAGGGTAGACTCGTGCAGCTTGTTCTCTCCATCTGAAACCATATTCCCTAAAGCTTTCATTGGGCCTCTTCTCTACCTTGGTCAAAGATAGGCGATCCGGGACAATGTTTATATTGTACTGAAAGTGCCGAGCAAAGGCCTGAGCCAAGTCATCCCATGTGTACCACCTGCTAGTGTCTTGGCGGGTGTACCATTCTAAAGCTGCCCCACTCAGACTCTGACTGAAATATGCCATTAATAATTCATCTTTCCCACCGGCGCCTCTCATATTGCTGCAGAAGCCTCTCAAATGGGCCACAGGATCTCCATGTCCATCGTACGGGTCAAACTTGGGCATCTTGAACCCAGCGGGCAGTTGAACATCCGGAAATAGGCATAAATCCTTGTAAGCCACACTTACTTGGCTTCCTATCCCTTGCATGTTCTTCAAAGATTGCTCTAGGCTCTTCACTTTCCTGAACATCTCGTCCTGCTCCACATTCCGGGATGGTTTCTCAGTTTCGACAAGAGGTTCAAAGCGAGGGGCATGGGAATAAGGATCCGCGACTTTGAAAGTTGGTTCTGGAACATAATATTAGGTATCTGGAGCTTGGAATGCGGGTTCACTAGAAGATCTGTGAAGGGTAGCTTGCGGAGGGGCTATGAAAATAGGAGCGGATGTCGGAGCAGGGTATGCAGTTGTTTTGGCTGGTGGAGCGTGAAAGGTTTGGGACGAGGTGCCAGGGTAGTGGCGATAAGGGGTAAAGCCTGGTGCGTGCTGAGGGGAAAGATCAATGGTAATGGGATCTTGGGCTTGTGACAGTGGTGGGATGAAAGTGGGATTTTCTGCGTAGTTAGCGGGGAATGAAGGTGGAGGATGCCCCCTGACCCAGGCTTGATACATTTCTGCCATTTGATGCTTCAACCTGTAGACCTCCTCTTTCAATTCAGACTCCAATTCTATAATCTCCCTCGGCGGGTCGACAACACCCGTGTCTAATTCTTTGCTAGTCATGACTGCCTTGCACTTTGATCTGGTGTTATAAGGGTAACTTGCCAGGATGCCAACAAACTAACCACCTAAAACAAAACCTGTCTATGCGCACACAAAAACTTGGTCAGTTTTAAAAGCAATTTACAGATAGTTAATCGCACATTGGGTATGCAATGCACCTGAGCAGTTAACGTTCCTAGATGCTTTGCGACGGCTCGTATGTTTCATCTCGGCTTTTCCAAATTCTCCAAATCCTGACTTTTCCCTCTCACCTCCTGCTGTGTTTCGCTCTTTTAATTCTTATTCTTTCCCTTTTTTTTAGTTTGGCCCCTCTTTTCTTTCTTCCTCTCTCTTCTTTTTCCCTCTCTTCTTTTAAGAATATGATCGAATCCTATGGGGATTGCCTACGTATCATGACGCCGCATGAATCAGATCATTACGTAGTTCAGATAAATAGATACGAAATAAATTATTTCATTAATAAAAGACATCTTTTTGGATTTTCTATTACAAGGACTAAAGTAGCGATGACTGCAAAAGGAAAATCTACAGACTCGAAATAAAGTAATAGACAACCTTGACAAAGACGAACAAGACTCAGAGAAAGTAAAATACAGACTACTAAAGGAAATCAAAAATACATAAGAGCCTCCACTGGTACTCCGGAGGCTTGCAGGACATCAGCCGGTCTCCGCATAGGGCTGCGGGCAATATCTTCTTGAAGGCGGTCTAGGTCAACAATCACTTGTCGGACGAATGTCATTACAGAAGCAAAAAACATAGACTTGGTCATGTCTTCACATTCATGGCATTTCATTACAACATAATCAACTATCTCTTTAATCCTCATTCTGATGACACCCTTTTCTTGAAGCAAACGTCCAATCTGCTGGGCCCGAGCCTCCAACACTTGTGCATCTGCGTTGTTTTGGTCTTGTAACTGCTGCATGCTTTCTTGTAATTGATAAATCAATGCGTAGCAATGCTCTCTTTCTGCCTTGAAATCCTTTGTTTTCTTGACCATTTCATTCTCAAGGGCAACCATCCTTTTCTGTAAAACTGCTGCTTCTTTGTCATATTTCTGCTTCAACTGGTGGACTAATCTAGCTTGTTCCTCCACACCTTTGGCCAACTTTGCTTGAGCATTTAACAAGTCTCTTTCGGCCTTTGTCAAGTCAAAACCGTTGCACTTTCCGCCTCAGGTTGGTTATAATTTTCTCATCTCTCTCACTTCTTGCTGGTGCCTCGGCGGCTATTTTCATTCTCTGGATTTGGGCTCGAAGGGATTCATTTTCCTTGGCCAACCTCTTCTTTTCCCCTTCATCTTCAGCTGCCTGCAAACTACTATCAAATTTGATTTTTTCGATTTGTTCTTCTAGCTTGCTTATGGTGGTCCGGTACTCCCTTTCTTTGGCTAACCAAGCCCACTGCTCTTGCGATGCGTCAACAAATTCTTGGATATGAGGTCTTTTAGTTGGTCGTTCGGGTTCACCACTCGTCGCGACTCTCTTTCCATACCAGGCAATATAACTAGGTAAGACCTCACCTTTAGACAAATCACGTACTCGGGTGTTTGCCCCCAAATACTGGCATTCGCTCCAAATTTGGCGAACCGCTTCTTCGGGAAATTGGGCATCAGGACGGATTTCGACCACATAAGTGCTAAGATCTTCATCTCTAGGAATTGTCTGGCATCTTCCAAGCTGTCTCAAAACCCGGTACGGAGCATAGGGTTGGATGCTTCGGAGACCCATTAGCAAGAAGTAGGGACCAGTGGCGGGCATATAAACAATCTCATCAACGGGAAGCCAACCCAATGTCCATTCTACCTGATCTGCGGTCGTAGATTGAAGGCGGGTAATCCAATCTTTGACCCCTTTCGGCATCTCGAATCCTGTTACTCGTGCACTAAACTCTTCAATGCAGTTTTTTCCCGTAGACCCATAGTTCATGTATCGAGGACGATGACAGAGGTGTTCGATCATCCACATTTGCAACAACAGGTTGCATCCCTCGAAAAAACTGGCTCCGGCCTTACAGAACGTGAGGGCTCGGAATATATCTGATACGATCATGGGTGCGAGAGTACTCTTGGCCTGAGTAGTCAAAACGTGGACAACCCCGGCTATCCGCAAATCAATGTGCCCGTCCTCCCTTAGAAACACCAAAAGTCCTAAAAATGCCACCATGAAGGCAAAACATCTATGGGTCTCCCATTTTGATCGGTTTTCTTTACCGCAGAGTCCATTTTCAGGGTCTTCGAATCCCCCTAGATGCCCGTATCGCTGATATAGAAAATGAAAAGTGGAAATTCCCCGTGCTAGACTTCCCGTCTTGATTTGTCTGCTTATCTTTAGTAAGTCCAGAAACTTGTGGGGAGTAACAGTCCTTGGAGATACCAGGTACTTGTGTCTCAGTCCTTCCGTGCTCCCAGTATAACCCGCCATTTCTTCCAAAGTGGGCGTAAGCTCAAAATCTGAGAAGTGTAAAACATTATGAGCGGGGTCCCAGAATGCCACTAATGCCTCTATCAGGTCCCTTCTAGGATGAATTTTCAATAGTCCTGTGAGCGCCCCTAGGTATTGGTTGACCATGTCTCTTCCTTGTTTTCCCAAATCCTCCCACCACATGTGGAGTGCCAGTGGAATCTGATCCATAACCTTCACAGGTAAGTTCTGAACGGTGCTCATTCTGCACATTTTAAATTAGGGTGACCAGATTAAAATTTTGTACAAAACTGACCATGAAAAGATAATTTTGCAAAACACAACCGAAAACAAATCACGGCCACTTTTGCAAATACGACCTTTCAACACTTTGTAGGAGAAGATTTTAGGGTTGTGTTTGCTAAGTGGTCAAAAAAGAAAGAGAAAGACTTATAAAAAGAAAGAAAATATTTTTTGGATTTTAATTTCATTTATTTTCTTTTTCTAATGAAAGACTCCTACAAATAAAATATTATTTTTTAATCTTTTATTTGTTTGAGATTTTTTCTAAAAAAGAAAAAGACTCCTAAAAGAAGGAATTAAAGGAAATATTTTTGGATTTTTTAAAATGGGGTCTCAAAGAAAGGCTTTCTAAACAAGGAAATAAATGAAAATATTTTTAGATTTTTCTTGAAAATTGGGGGCCGGAACCGATGAGGTTTGCCTACGTATCTCACATCCGGTGAAAATCAGACCCGCGTAGTTCGGTGAGTTTTGACTCGTGAAAAAAATAGGACTTGTATTTTCAAAGACTCATCCTTTTCTTTTCTCTCTTTTTTTTTTTAAATTCGGCAGAGTTTCAAGATATTTTGAACATCGGTATTTTCCGGATGTTTCTCTATCCTACCTCACTTCTTGATTTTGCTTGATTTTCTTTCCCTATTCTAAAATTCGGTCAACATACAAGCCGAAACCGATAAATGCACAAGTAGCATGTAGAAATGTATCATAATGGTCTTTTAAATTGGGTACACCTGTCCTAGACAGACCCAACCCCTGTGTTGAGTCTCCAAAGTCAAATGCACGTGATGCAAACAAACGTACCTACTAGGGATCCGGCATGAGGCTATGTTATTCTAGGTTTAAAACCCTGGGTGTATGGTACTAGACCTGGCTTACCCGAGCGGACAACTCGAGCCGGGGGGGGCAATGTACCGGTAACCAAAAGGCCATACGGCTTTGTAACTGATCCGATCCTCGTTCTAAATTAGGATATGACACTAACAGAAAAGAAGTCACGCCAGCGTGCACTTCCCAGAAGATTTAGAAGACTCAGAGAGGAGAATGGTTTCGTGACAGTTTATATACAGTCCAAACAATATCAAAGCTGTAAAAATAAGCATTTAGCACATTAGGCTCAAACACGTAAAAAAAATCAGATAATAAGTAAAAGCCAAGTATAACAGTCATCTAAGCTCGAATTCTGAACCCTGAACCAGAGATTCTGGGTTCGGTTCCCCAGCAGAGTCGCCAGAGCTGTCACACCTCCTTTTTCCCGAAGGGATGGGGGAGAGGGATTTTTTCCAATTAATGTGACAATATTCGAAATGGGATTATTTATTTGATCAGAGTCGCCACTTGGAATAAGTTATGGTGTCCCAAGTCACCGGTTTATTTTAAATCCCAAATCAAGGAAATTTGACTCTATTTATGGTCTGCGAACACAGAAGACCGGGTAAGAAATTCTGTTAATCCGGGAGAAGGTGTGAGGCACTTCCGAGTTCCGTGGTTTTAGCACGGTCGCTCAACTATTAATAATTGGCCTAATTATCTGATTTAATACATGTTTTAAAATCTATTGTGTTTTTTAGCTTTCTGACCGCTTTTAATATTTATGAAATTATTTGAAACAAGTCACGATGTCGTACACTTGTCGTTTTGGTACAGATTGCAAACCGCGCCACGTGAAACGCACCCGTAATTTACAACATGTTTATTTTTTATTATTAGAAGTTATGGTCGAGTCACGTGAAACGCACACTCGAATTTGAAATTATGCATCATGACTATGCCACGGGAACCGTACCCATAATCACGATGATTTATTTATGAATCGCACCTAAAGCAAGCTACAATGTTCAAAATGCCTCATTTTTCTTAACAATTAAATTCATTTGTTAGACTGAGCCCAATCCTAAAGCATATAGACAGTTTAATCATTAATGGACTCTAATGGGCGTGTCCTTTCCCCATTCCCCCACAAACATTCAAAATTAACTCATTCAAATTATTCAAATTATTTACTCACAAAGATAAGATAGCAGTCAACACATAAAAGAAAAGAGAGAAAATAATAGCTCGACAGAACAAACACGACAATAAAATCAGGACAAAATTGGTGAATCACAGTGTGATAAGAGCTTAAAACCCGTCCAGACCCCTTCTTTTCTTTGGGTTATCATGCTATCTAACCTCTCATTTTCTTTTATTCCCTTTTATCTTCATAACTGTTAATTTCTCAAGTTCACTTGCAGACTCCAATTAGTATCATGCAGCCTCTCATTAGTCTTACAGAAATACACAAACAATTGAATTCAAATCAAAACACGTCAGAATGGACCATTCACAACACCAATACTGCTTTCGACTTCCATTATTTGAACCAACCAAAATTCTCAAACACAAATAACATCAATGTTATATCCAAACTGTCATCAGAAACATGTCAAATATATCAACTCGAGAAGAAAATTCATTAGCGGTTCATGAGAACGTAATCCGTGCAATTAACCATTTAACAGTGACTCTTATAAAGAATTTGAAGCAAGATACCACAATTCCAACTCAATTAAACTCGAAATTACCCAAATTTGCAACAGAAAATGATGAGATAATTTGAACAAATCGAGTTGAACGCAGCAGAAGATCAACAATATGATTTCAATGAATTCCCAGGGAACTAGATATTCGACTCGCACCTGAACTCTTCAACTGATATCAATTACTTGCACTTAATCTCAATAAGAGCAAACAGATGACACCAAGCATCTTTATGATGAGAACAGATTCAATTGAAAATCGACAACAAAATCAAATTTAGTCCTCATGCTCAAAACTGTTAAGTTCAACACTGGACAACCAAGGTAGACTCATGAACATCACATGAATCGAATTCTAACATTTTGATTAAAAAAAATGGACTATCAGACACTCGGCAAGAGAGTCAGAAAATATTTTTTTAAAATACAAAACTCCATGATTGAAAACATTAGATTTTTCTGAGCTATAATCAGTAATCACGAAATCTGACCAACTCGTTACAGAACAAAACAGGATGGAATAAGAATGACACTCAGAATATATGGAAATCTAAATTCGACCTCAAACATTCAAATCAAAATAGTTCCATCTAAATGAGCTCTTAAACATATACTGAACTAATCAAACCCCGACTCTTATCACACTTTGATCAACACCAAAACAAAAGCAAGGGAAAGAGAATGGACCTTAAAGAGGATTTCAATTAAAGCTTCTGTTCGGATGGAATACAAGCAAGGAAATTGTACAATGGACTCGACCAGCAGTGAATGAAGTCGTGACATGCAAGTCAGGAACCACGAGCCGACCTCGAACGACAGTTTCAACTCAACGGCAAACCTCAATCAAACTCCATAAGAACCTCACAAACGGTCGACGGACCTCAGCTAAACTCCATTTTTTTGATAAAACAAATCAGAAGTTGATATATATATATATATATATATATATATATATATATATGTTTTTTGTTTTTGAAAATCCAAAAAAAAATAAAAAAATAAAAGAGAACTCTCCAATTTTTATATGCGAACCAACTGAATATGAGAAGGAAGAACCTTCAAAAATCCGAAAAAAAACCTAGCCCTTTTTTTTCCTCCTCCTTCTTTCTATCCGAAAACTTGGATTATATACCCACTCTAGAAGCTTCTCCTTTCCCTCCAAGTCACGCCCAAAATCCCTCTCCCCTTCCGAAAATCCAGGAAAATTTCCACATCGAACAAAACCCGGACAAATGGAAGGCGTGGATGTGATTTCACTCGCATCCAACTGCTCCCATTTATCCGAGATTCATCCAAAGAAATCAAAACGTGCGAGGGAGGTGAAGATGAGAATATTCTGTCAGAAGTCGTTATGCCATGTGGAGAAAGAGACGATGAGGAGGGGACCATGGGCACGTGATTCCGGTGAGGTTGGATGGTGATGCGGCGGCGGTGGGGGTGAGAGTGTGCGGGTGGTTAAGCTTTTAGGTTTAGGGTTTGAGGTAGGTTAAGATTTTATGTGGTTAAGAGAATTGATGTGGGGCGTTAGATGAGAAATGATGGGTGGCTGAGATTAAAAATAAAATGGGCGGGTCAAGGGTTAAAACGGGTTTGGACTGGTTTAAGCGAGGGAGCCGATTTGGGCTCCTTCTTGCCTGAAACTGGGCCTCTAAGTTGGGCTAATTGCTGCAAATTGGGACAACTTTATCTTATTATAAAGATGTATAGCTAACACATGTATTAAATATAAAGATGAAACTATTTTTGGTATTTTTCAAATATTGTAATTGAAGTAAAATAAATTAAGACTCAAAGAACCACTACACAAATATATAAAATATGCAAGAAAAATTAATATAGCTTAAAGACGTGACGGGTAAAAAATTACGTGCTTACAGTAATAACAAAATTTTAAGATTATTTATTTACTTATAATATTAACTATTAAGTAAATCTATTCATGTCCTTATTCGTAATTTGATACTTAAAAGCACTTTCTGAAAAGTTTGGCCAAACATAAATTATTGCTCAAAAATATTTTTCAGAGTGATTAGCCAAACACAAACTGCTTCTCTCCAAAAGTACTTTTTTTAAAAGCACTTTTAAGAAAAACACTTATCAAAATAAGGTGATTTCTCCGACTTGACTAAACGGGCTATCATTCTTGATTACCTGCCAAAACACTCAATTCTCATTATTCAAAGGCTGTGTCATCCGGCTTTTCTTTTGCCGGTTATGCTTATTTACTGGTCAGTTTTGGGCTAAATATACAAATTGACTTGAACTACAGAATAAATGAATTTAGTCGGGTTGTGCACAAACTTGATCTATTATTAATCTATCTCATGTCCAACCCATTTAAAACTTGGACGAGTTAAGGTTAATTTTGTCACCCCAAATTAGATGTTATTGAAGTTTCTACTGATCTGCTTATCTAAAATCTGAAGTAGTTTTGGTTTTGATAGGGGAGAGGAAAATATAGATTTAGGGGAAAGATTGAAAATGAATTTTGAATAGAGAGTTCTAAGAATTATGAAAAGGGTGAGTGAGATGACTATACGGGTGATTGTTAAATCGGAGCGGCCATTGTTTTTGGTTAGGTTGTAGCCGGAGGTGGGAGGGGATCACTTGAAATTTTAGGATTTATTTTTCAAATATAAAATGAAAAAGTGAAAAAAGGACTCTCACGCACTCAAAACTAATTTTAAGACACACAATTTGCCACATCAGACACTTGTGTTTAAGAGACAAACTTTTATCGAGTTAAAGACACACGGAGAAGATAACCGAAGAGTAGAGATGGAGCATGATGATCCCATTGTATAAGAACAAGAGTGACATCCAAAATTGCAACAATTATCGGGGTATCAAGTTACTAAGTCATACCATGAAGGTTTGGGAGAGGGTGATGGAGCTGAGGGTGAGGAAGATTGTGTCTATTTCTTAGAACCAATTCGGATTTATGTCGGGACGTTCAACCATGGAAGTCATTCACCTTGTTAGGATTTACGCATGGTGTTCATCGACTTAGATAAGGCTTACGATAAAGTTTTGGGAGAGCTTCTGTGGAGATATTTGGAGACTAGAGGTATTCTTGTTACATACATTAAGGCTATTAAGGACATGTATGATAGAACTAAGACTCGAGTGAGGACAGTGGGAGGGGACTCAGAACCTTCCCAGTTATGATGGGGTTACACCAGGGGTCAGCTCTCAGCCCATTTCTATTTTTCCTAGTGATCGACGTATTGACGCGCCACATTCAAGGGGGAGAGGGTGTCGTGGTGCATGTTATTTGCAGATGACATTGTACTGATTGACGAGATGCGCAGTGCTGTTAACAAAAGGTTAGAGGTTTGGAGGCAGGCCCTGAAGTCTAAAGGTTTCAAGTAGAGAAGGAATAAAATAGAATACTTAGTGTACAAGTTCAATGATACAACTCAGGTAGTGGACGATGTTGTGAGGCTGGATTCATAAATCATCCCTATGAGAGAGGGTTTTAAGTATCTTGGGTCAGTTATCAAGAGAATGGGGAGATCGACGAGGATGTCACACATCATTATTGGAGAGGGATTGATAAAATTGAGGATTACATCCGGTGTCTTATGTGATAAGAATGTACTACCAAGACGTAAAGGGAAGTTCTATAGAGCGGTAGGCAGACCGACTATGTTGTATAAGGCAGAGTGTTGACCAGTCAAGAATTTTTATATTTAGAAAATGAAGGTGACTATAATGAGGATGTTGATATGGATGTGCGGGTATACCAGATTAGACAGAATTAGAAATAAAGTTATCCGGGACAAGGTGGGCGTGGCCTCTGTGGAGGACAAGATGCAGGAAGCGAGACTAAGATGGCTCGGACATGTGAAGAGAAGAGGCACAAATGCACCAACGAGGAGGTGTGAGAGGTTGGCCCTGGACGGCCAACGAAGAGGTAGAGACAGGCCGAAGAAGTATTAGGAAGAGGTGATTAGGTGTGATATGGCGTTGCTCTAACTTACTAAGGATATGACCATGGATAAAAAGGAGTGGAGGTTGAGAATTAGGATAGAGAGTTAGGTAGCCGAGCTTTGTCTTTGTTTGTTATAGTAGCTTTAGTACATCACTTAATGTCTTTCGTGTATTTTTATATTTTTAGACTTCTGTTATTACTTGTTGTTGTCTTCGTTTCGATTTTCTAATTGCACTTCCTAGTGTTAGTTTGTGTTTTCGCTTGGTTTTCTGATTGGTTTGCTTGTCATTGTCATTGTCATTGCCCCTTCCCTTTATCTTTTCTGAGTCGAGGGTCTACCAGAAACAACCTTTCTACCTTTTAAAGGTAGGGATAAGGTCTGTGTACTCACTACCCTCCTCATACCCCACTTGTGAGAATATACTAGAATTGTTATTGTTGTAATCACTAAATTTAAATGTCTAACTTACACATACAATGTTAGCCTTACATTGGCCTACCTTTTTTTTTTTTTTTTTTTGGTTTGTTGTTTTCACTTTTCCAAACTTTTCTTGTGACAATCCTTTTCTAGTAAAAATTCTTAAGGAAAATGAAATTCATGTTCTCTTTGGTTAAGGTGATCTCTTAATTTTTTGAATATTGATTGGTTGATTTCTTCTTCTACTGATTTGTGTTAGCATCACTCTATTTTAAAATTTTTGTATATCAATTTTCTTTTGAATCTGCCGATCAAATTTTTTTTGTTTGGGAAAATACATAAATTCCCCCTTAAATTTGTTCCGAAAATTCGATTGCACACTTTAATTTTACGATCATTTATTTACCCCCTTATTCTTATTTGAAGTGAAATAAATATCACCCTAAGACTGCAGTACCAGTCTCATATCGTGAGGTGATTTACACACACGCCACGTCATTGCCACATCAACACCACGTTAGAGCCATATCAGAAATTACCTAAATTTTGATTTTTTAAAATTCTTTTTTATTTCTTTTTGTTTATTCACATATTTTCTTTTCCCTACTTATATTTTTATACACTGATTAATCCCTAATTAATCATTAAAATTTCTCATAATTAAATCTTTTTCATCACCCGATCAGAAATCACCCCATCGCTCTATCTCACTAGAAACACATCTCCTGCCTCCCCTACCACTGGTTTTATGCTATTTACCACCAAATCCATCACCAAACATAACCACCACCATTTCCATCTTCTTCACAATTCCTCTTCATATCACAACATCTTGGTCCATTGATGGTCCAAAAAAATTCATTTGGACTTTACGTTTCCTTTTTATTTTCAAAACTAAGAAAAATTTATTATCGTATCAGGTAAATTTCACAAATGGTTATATAGCTATGACTTTTTTTCACTAAAGTCATATAACTTTGTTTTCTCACACAAAAATCATATAACTATGACTTTTTTTCACCAAAGTCATATAACTATGTTTTCTCACACAAAAATCATAAAAATTTTACTAACTCACACAAAAATCATAGTGATTGAAAAATATAATTTTTTAGTAGTATTTTTTTATTTTCTTATTTTCAGTCTAATAAATAATAATCCAATTAAAATAGGGATGTGCCAACCCGACCTGACCCACCCGACCCAATACTCATATATAAAAATTAAAATAATACTAAAAGTGAATAGTAAATCCTTCAAAATATGATACTTCTATCTTTTATTTTTTTTTTCAAGATTTTTTTTCAAATCGATAGCATTTTTATTTCAAGTGCTCTCTAATTATACTTTTTTTTTCTTTTCAGAATCTTATGCATTCCGAACTAAATTTCTTATGGGGGAAGAATTCACTTTTAATATTATTTTAACTTACATATATGAGTATTGGGTCAGGCTAGGTTGGGTCATTCCTATTTTTGTGTGAGTTAGTGAAAGTTTTATGATTTTTGTGTAAGAAAACAAAGTTATATGACTTTGATAAAAAAAAGTCATAGTTATATGATTTTTGTGTGAGAAAATAAAATTATATAATTTTGATGAAAAAAGTTATAGTTATATGACTATTTGTGAAATTTACCATTGTCATATCCTTAATATGTTGGAATTGAATGAAAACAAGAAAAGAAAAGAAGATGAGGAGTAAAAAGCGAGAAAGGAAAAAATTTAAAAAACAAAAAAAAGAAGAAGAAG
Source organism: Nicotiana tomentosiformis (assembly GCF_000390325.3). Taxonomy (NCBI): domain Eukaryota; kingdom Viridiplantae; phylum Streptophyta; class Magnoliopsida; order Solanales; family Solanaceae; genus Nicotiana; species Nicotiana tomentosiformis. Next base: position 9,223,875 of record NC_090813.1, read on the forward strand.
AGGAAGGAGGAGGATATGGGGAAGACACATCTCCTCCCTCTGCTCCCAAATCTTTGACGAATACTCCTCTATTTGACTCACTTTTTCATTGATAGTACGGACAGGAGTCTGATTTACCCATCTACTATCATAAATAAGTCTTATTTACCCTTAGTTTAATTTTTTTATCAAAAATATCCCTACAGTTATACATTAGGTTCATATTTACTCCTTACACGTTAAAACGGGTTACATTTTCCCTTCGTTATACTTTAGGATCATAATTATCCCCCGCTCTTCAAAAAAGGTTACATTTTTCATTCGTTATACTTTCTTGACATATTTATCTTTACAATTATACTTTAGGATCATATTTACCTCTCATTCGTTAGATCACCATATACCTTTGTTTTCCTACATGGTGCCTATGTGGATTTTTTTTCTTCCAATTTAAATATGGTCACCTATTTAAGATAATTTAACCCGCTCACCCAGTTTAATTAAGACAAACTAACTAAAATAAATGGAAATCATAATTCCCAATCCCCCCCATTCGTCCATCTCTCTTCTCCGGGTCAGTTCCATATTTTTCGGAGAGCGAGAAAATTTTGGACAGTGAGTGAACGAAACTATAGTGTTATCTCTAATTAATTTATTTAATTATTTCAACTTTGTCTATGTTAATTTGTTTCCCTTTAATACTTAGGAGTTAGGAGATATGAATCACTCAATGATGTTTTAAAGTGTTTGTAGAGATACAACTCTGTAAAGTCTAAACTCAGTCAATTGACCATGATTGATCCACGAAAAGCAATTTCCTGATATGACATTTATGAAGAATGTGCGAAATACAATAGTTGTCACGATCCAAAATCATACCTGTCGTGATGGCGCCTATCTTAATACTAGGCAAGCCGACAACCTTCATAAACCATAATTTTTTTTAAATGCGGAAAATATAATAATTAATTTAAGGGACAACCCCACACATACTGATATAAATACACTCCCAAAACTTGGTGTCATTGAGTACATGAGCATCTATACATTAAAAGTCTGGAAAACCCGGTCTATAATAATCCGAGACCAAATACAATAAACAAAAGGGTAGGGAAGGAAAGACAAGGTCTGCGAAACATAGCAACTACATCTGAATCTCCGAAAAATCAACTGTGTAAAATAATCAACACCCACTGTGTCCGAGATCACCTGGATCTGCACACGAAGTGCAGGGTATAGTATGAGAACAATCAACTCAGTAAGTAATAATAAATAAGGAACTGAAAGTAGTGACAAATTTCTCAGCTAAATCCAAATACAGTACTTTCCAATATAAAAGGGTAGGCATGATTTCAAGTTCAACATTTAATATTTCACAGAAATTTCATATCAAATTTGATTGACACAGAAAATAATATTTTTCCGAATTTCTAAAATAGTGATATATGACAGCTGAAATGCAGCAAATAATGCAATCAATGCATCCTCTCAGAGTAACAATTACCCAGTCCTCCCATTTACTCCAACCTCACATATAAGGTTGTACTGATTGATAGGTCATAAACCATATAAGTGACTGTGAGGTTGGAGTGAATGTAAAGCATAAGTTGAGCAGTAAATGGGAGAACTGGGTTATAATACTCAAAATAACGGACCGAGTATGACATGTTATATGGTTTATGACCTATAAAATGAAAGGTCTATGTGTCAAGTTTCTAATGCTTCAAACCGTTCGTCATTTGGAGATTTCTACAAGAAGTTATGACCTTTTAACTAAAGGGTGACAGAACAACTATGTGGTCTTGCGTAACCTACGCACCATAGCAGCGTAGCCTACGCACCATAGCAGCGTAGCCTACGCACCATAGCAGCGCAGCATACACACCATTATGTAGGCAAAATCAGCATGGAAGTGAGGGGGAGGGGGTTTAAGTTGCATAGCTAATCTGCGTAGGCTACGCAGCTAGCCTACACAACTCATTTTCTATAAAATAGGGGAGGTTCGGGGAGAGAGAAAAAGATAACATTTTTGGCTAAGTTTTGGGTTCTAGAGAGAAGGTGGAGCATCCTCAACCCAAATACACATCAAAGGTGAATTTTATGATATTTTTTATAATGGATTAACACTAGTTAATGGTAGTATTAACATCTATATGGATTGAAATTCATAGGGGTTTCTCTAATCTTCAAGAGTCATTCAAAAAGGGTTCAAGTTATGGTTTGAGCTACAAGAGGTAAATTCTCCACCCTACACTTAAATACAACTATGGATTAAGTATTTGGAATATATTTTGAAGTAGAAAGTACCAATTGGTTGAAGAATTATGCTAGTCCTTGAAATGAGAATTGTGAGTTAAGGTTCTTGAATATAGAAGAAGATGAATAGTGAATTTTTGAATTATATAACCTAGATTGGGGCTTAAAGGCCAAGGATGAAATCTATTAAGGATAAAAGGGATATGTATGGGTGAATTGGGCTTGTTGAAGACTTACAATCAACTTGTTAACCTTTAATGGATATCGGCACATATATTTGAAAATGTTTTGATGTCTTGGAATGTCTAATGTAGATATTGGCATGTTGGCGACGTTTGCGAGTTCTAAATGAATTGGAGCGTCGTATTATTATTTGAAGCTTGGACTTGAGGTAAGTAACAATTTTAAATTTGGTTCTGAAGGTATGAAACCTCCGATCATGTGTTATGTGATTGGTTTTGAGGTGACGCATATGCTAGGTGACGGGCGTGTGGGCGTGCACCGTAGGAATTGTGACTTGGTCAAATTCCATGGAACTGTGTAGTTAAATTATCTGTTGATATACGTACATTCTCTACGTGCTAGGGAAAATTGAGCTGAGACTCGTATAAAAATATCATGCTTAGACATATGCTGTTAATATTGATACCCACTGGGGTAATTTCTGTGGTTGAATTATATGTTCAAATTATAATTTCACACTCAGTCATATTTATTCATTTCATATCATATCTCAGTCTCTGTTGCTATTTATTAAAACATCATATTATCAATTTTGGGCTGATTATCATGATTTCTGAGAGCCCGAGAGACTGGAGAGGTTGATGACTAAGTGAGGCCGAAGGCCTAATTATGAGGATATTTATGGATCGGGCTGCACGCCGCAACATATTTTATTGATTTATGCCATGATTGGCTTAATATAACGCTTGGGCTGAATGAGCCCCTCCGAAGTCTGTACACACCCTAAGCGAGCGCAGGTACCTACTGAGTGCGAGTGCCGAGTGCTGAGTGACTGTGAGAAATGAGTGACTGTGAGGAAAGAGTGACTGTGAGGTTGGAGTAAATGGGAGGACTGAGTGATTGCTTCTCTGAGAGGATGCATTGATTGCATTATTTGCTGCATTTCAGCTGTCATATATTACTATTTTGGAAATTCGGAATAATATTATTTTCCGTGTCAGTCAAATTTGATATGAATTTTCTGTGAAATATTAAATGTTGAACTTGAAAGCATGCCCACCCTTTTATATTGGAAAGTACTGTATTTGGACTTAACTGAGAAACTCGTCACTACTTTCAATTCCTTATTTATTATTATTACTTGCTGAATTGGTTGTACTCATACTATACCCTGTACTTCGTGTGCAGATCCAAGTAATCCCGGACACAGTGCGTGTTGATTATTTCACACAGTTGATTTTTCGAAGATTCAGAGATAGCTGCTATATTTCGCAGACCTTGTCTCTCCTTCCCTACCCTTTTGTTTATTGTATTTGGTCTCGGATTATTATTGTCACGACCCAAAATCCCACCACAGGCGTCGTGATGGCACCTAGTCTCTAAGACTAGGTAAGCCGATTTCAACTACCTTTTGAAGCCATTTTTTTTGAATTAAATAAATAATCAAAACTGACAGCGGAACAAATATGAATATACATCCTTCCGAGACTGGTAGTACTGAGTCACGAACTCTAACTGAATACATAGAATGATCACGAGAACCGAATATATAATACTGTTTGATTACATGTTAACAGTACAATGAAATGAAAAGACTCCAAGGGACTGCGACGACCAAGCAACTCTACCTTGAATCCTTACGATCCCGCTTTAACTCTACTCAAGCCTGTTATCTTCAATACCTGGCACTGCAGAAAATGTGCAGAAGTGTAGAGTGGGCACACCACAACGGTGCCCAGTAAGTATCAAGACTAACCTCAATGGATTAGAGACGAGGTACAGTCAAGACACCCACTAGTCTAATAACCTGTGCAATATGATATACAAAATAATAGGAAACAAATAATAATAAAGGCAGGATAAAACAACCAGTAATATGCACAACATACAACAAGAATACCATTAATATCACTCAATAATTAATAAACACAATTACACCCAATTAAATCAAGCCCTTCAAATAAATGTCGTTCACATAGTTCTTCCAGATAACTCTCTTTCAAATATAATTTTCTCAAATAATTATTTTTCAAATAAAATTCTTTCAATAAATCTTTTCATACACAATTTCCTCAAATAAATATCTTTCAAAATACAATTCTTTTATATAATACATTCTAAGTAAAAATCCTTTCAAATAATTATTTTGAATATAATTCTTTCAATTAAAAAGTTACCATGTGACACCTCATTTCAAAATCATCAAAATACGGGTCTCAGCCCATTTTTATATTTTTCGTAAATATGGGTCTCAGCCCATTTTCATATTTCCACGGCACCTCATGCCCATAATTAAATCATCATATTTTTCCGATACCTCGTGCCCTCATTTCATATCTCAACTGTACGGACAACTCACGTGCCAAATATCATTATCATTTCATCACAGCACCTCGTGCCCACATTTCATATACCAACTGCACGGGCAATTTACGTGCCAAATATCCTCATTATTTACTCACGGCACCTCGTGCCCACATTTTAATTTATAATTCGCATGGCAATAGACACAGGCTCTCAATTTCAACATAAATAAGATTTTTATCAATTTGCCAACAATAAGACAAATTGCACAAGGTATAAAAATAAACACAAGAAAATCACAACATCACATGAAAATCATCAACACCACAACCCCATATCATCGCATGTCGTCCCTGACAATAGCCACCCTTATCGCTCCTATTGCCACCCTTATCACTCCTATAGCCACCCTTATCGCTCCGCCCAGACAATATCAATAGCCACAATTATCGCTCCTATTACCACCCTTATCGCTCCTATAGCCACCCTTATTGCTCCGCCCAGATAATATTCCAACAAATACAACAACAATGAAATGCCACCCTTATACCCACATAATATCAACGGTGAAATGCCACCCTTATCTCCCCAAAATAATAACTCACACAACACAACAATTTACATGGAAAATTAATACGGCAACATAATAAAATCAATTCATATCACAATTTGCCCAATGGCCACAACCAAATTCCAAAGATATAACAAAATCAATTAATTTCACAACAAATAGCCCAAAAGCTCCACACAATATGTACAATACCCAAAAGCAATCAATAGAGATCGAAATTACTCAACATAAAGTAAAGTCTTCAATAAATTCAAATTTTCAATAATTATATAAACACCTCTTCTTAAGCTCATTTAATTAATTATTTACATAGGAAAAATCCATAATGAAATTCAATTCCAATAATTATCAAACCAACAAATTCACGGAATTACATAAATAATCAAGTAACAATCACATCAAATTGTCATATAACAACAGATTCAACAACAACAAGAATTTAGGCACGACAAATAAATGATTAAATATATACCAACAATTACCCAATTTACCACACAATATGCTCAAGATTTTAAACTCAATAAAATTTACACATATAAGCCGAGTACGTATTCGTCACCTCGCGTACACGGCTTTTTACATTTCACAAATGACACATAAGACTCGATGCCTAAGGGGTAATTCCCCCACTCGAGCTTAAGCAAGACACTTACCTTTTTGAAGTTAGGCCGATATTCCAAAATAGCCTTCTTGCTTGAATTGACCTCCAGACAGCTCAAATCTATCAAAATTAATTGAACAACTTCATTAAAATTCATCGGAAGTAATTCTGGATAATGATACGTCGACTTAAAATTTTATTCCAAAAAGTCAACAAAAGTCAACGCAGGACCCGCCTCTCGGAACCCGACATAATTTTCATAAAATCCGAACACCTATTCCGATACGAGTTCAACCATACCAATTTTATCGAATTCCAATAACAAATCGACCTCCAAATCTTAAATTTAAACCAAGAGGGTTTTCTAATTTTTTCAACCCAATTCACTAATTTAGTGATAAAAACAACAATAGATTCATGTAATTTAACCAAAATCAAGTTAGGAATTCTTACCCCAATGTTTTTCTTGAAAAACTCTCAAACTATCGCCTCACCCGAGCTTCCTTGGTCCAAAAATGGAAGAATAACACGAATTTGGACTTTATTCTGCTGCCCAGGGGTTTGTTTTTCGCGTTCGCGAGACTCCCCTCGCGTTCGCGATGAACAAATTCTTCAAAAGTCATTTTCAAACTCTTCTCAGACAGCCTCTAGTATAATGGTCATAACTTTTTGTACAAAACTCCAAATGATGAATGATTTGACTTTATGAAAACTATATCCAAGGGCTATAACTATCATTTGTTACTCATCTCCCAATTCCTTATAGATTACGAGATATAAGCTTCCAAAATCAGCCCTATGCAACAGAGATTTCCAAACTCTTTTCGGACAACCTATAGTGTATCCATCATAACTTTTTGTACACAACTCCAAATTCCAAATGGTTTACCTTTCGGAAGACTAGATACAAAGGGCTACAACTTTTATTTTTGGATCATCTCCAAATTTCTTATAGATTGCGAGATATGAGTCTCTAAAAGCAGACGACGAACAACAAAATTTCCTTCTTCGCCAACGCGAAGAACAAAGTCCCAACAACAAAATCCTTCTTCGCGAACGTGAGAGACTCCTCGCGAACGCGAAGAAAAATACCAGAACCAGCAACCAGCAGCATCAAAACACCTAAACTTGGTCCGGAACCACCCCGAATCAAACCCGAGGCTCCCGGGACCCCGTCCAATCGTACCAATCAGTCCCAATACATAACACGAACCTGCTCAAGGCCTCAAATCACATCAAACAACATCAAAGTCACAAATCATACCCCAATTCAATCCTAATGAACTTTGAAATTTCAAATTCTATATCTTGTGCCGAAATACATCAAATCAATTTGGAATGACTTTAAATTTTGCACACAAGTCATAATTGACATAACAAAGCTATTCCAATTTCCAGAATCGGATTCCGGTCCCGATATCAAAAAGTCAACCCCCGATCAAACTTCTCAAAAATTCATCTTTCGCCATTTCAAGCCAAATTTCTCTACAGACCTCCAAATAATTTTTCGGACACGCTCCCAAGTTCATAATTACCATACAAAGCTATTGACATCATCAAAATTCTATTCCAGAGTTGTTTTCACACAGTTTCAACTACGGTAAAAATTCTAAGACTTAAGCTTCCGTTTTGGTGACCAAGTATCCCAAATCACTCTAAATCATCCGGTAACTGAATTCAACAATGCACGCAAGTCAATACACATAATAAGAAGCTGCTCAGGGCCTTATGCCACCAGACGAGGCTTAAGTTCTTAAAACGATAAGTCTGGTCGTTACAGAAAGTTGTTTGTCTTCAAATACAAAGCATAACAAAGGGAAAGGCATATTGGTGAAGGAGAATACAAATAAATCTGGATTGAGTGCAATTAGAATGTTTGGAATGCATATTGCAGATGGCGATAAAATAAATGGACATATTGTTGTGCCAACTCCATCATATCAAAATTGCACACCATCAATTATCTACCCAATAATGAGTTGTGGGCAAATTTTGAAATCCAAGACTCTTGCATATAATCCAAAGTCCCTTCCAGTAGAAAATTTGAAAAATGGTTAGTCTTTTCTGGTGTCCTAATTATTAATTTGTATGTAATGATTATCTATATTTATATAGAAGGTTTAAATATTTGAAAATTTGAATTTATGATTGGCAGCATTTGAAAGTTGTTTGTCTTCAAATACAAAGCAGAACAAAGGGAAAGACATATTGGTGAATGAGAATATGGATAACTCTAGATTGAGTTTAATTAGAATGGATGGAATGCATGTCCCAAATGGCGATACAACAAATGGACATTGTGTTGCGCTAACTCCATCATATCAGAATTGCACGCCACCAGTTAGCAATCCCATAATTAGTTGTCGACAGGTTTCTTCATCAAAAACTTTTGCATATGATCCACAGTCCCTTCCACTACGAGATTTGAATAATGGTTAGTCTTTTTTTGCTGTCCTAATCCTTAACTTGTATGTAATGGTTATCTACATTTATCTGGAATGTTTAAACTTTAATGTAACTTGAAAATTTTATTTTTTTAATGGCAGAGTTTGAAAGTTGTTTGTCTTCCAATACAAAGCAAAAGATGGGGAAAGGCATATTGGTGAATGAGCATATGGATTTAAGTCGTGTCAATATGCAAACTGAAATTTTAAGTTCTAGTAATGTTACTCCACAAGATCATTCAAGTTATTTTGGTGAGTTGCTCAACTGTCTCTAGATAATAACTCATAACTAAATTCAAGAAACGATAGGATATTATTAAACTTTTTTCTACTACTTTGAGTTATTAATTACTCCTTTTATATTAAACAAAGGCATTATATGTATTCAAAGTGAAGATAAAGTCCCTGATTTAAATATTGCTCTAGGTGATGAAGGTAAAACTTTGAGTTTTCTCATATCGCTATAGACTGATTGCAAAGTTGTACTTTTGTAGTAAAATTCCGATAGTAACATCATTATATACACAAATTCATGAAAGTTAATTATATATTTATTTCATGCATAACAGGTCAACTAAACCTAGAAGGGGAAGGTGATGATGATGATGAAGATGCAAGTGAGTGTGAAGGTACGTAACTCAATTAGTGATAAATCATGTCCAACATATATTGATAATTAGAGTTGTAGTTCAATTGTCACTTATTTGAGTTCACTTATTTGAGTTTACTATCAACTTTTTATAGAGGATGACATTGACTGTTGGGACATTTGCAGTGAAGGTATGTGTTATATGTGTTTTCATATATGGGATTAATTAAATTAGCTACATTATAAAATTGGTGACTCTAACCATATAAATGTTTTCATTAATAGAGTACTGGGATATAGGAAATCCTACAAATGTATGCGAACATTGTGGGGCATATTTTTGGTTCGAAAAAAGAGTCAATAAGCAGTATAAGTCTAAACGACCAGTATTTACTATATGTTGTAATCGTGGAAAGATAAAGCTGCCGAATCCAAAGGACCCTCCTCAAATTCTAACGCAATTGTTGTTTGGATCTGGTAAGGGGAAACATCTTTTTTAATCATTTTAAAATAATATCGCGTTTCATATATAGTTCGTCATTCTCCAGTTGTATAAAATGCAGGTCCTAAAAGCGACCATTTTTGAGAGAACATTAGGATTTATAATTCTATGTTCTCATTTACATCAATGGGGGGAAATGTTGATGTCTCTGTTAATCAAACACGGGGACCAAGAAAATTCAAATTGTCTGGTCAGAACTATTATCAAATCGGAAGTCTATTGCCTCCTGATGGATCCAACCCGAAGTTTGCGCAATTATATATTTATGATATAGAAAATGAAGTACAAAATAGAATTCATGCTGTGAGGTTTGGATTCTACCATAAATGAATTATAACACGTAAATATATTTTGCATGAAAATACAATATATAATAATTTCATATATATGTATTTCTTCGCAGTCGTGGCCAAACCATGAACAAACTTCATGCTGAGATTGTTAATGATCTGAAGCAAATGCTTGATAGCAACAATGTTTTGGCAAAGACATTTAGAATGGTAAGATATAGATTTCAAGAAGATAGAAGCTCCAATGTTAGACTGAGATTGATAGGAAAAAGGAGCACCGATGGAAGAAAATACAACTTGTGAATCAACGGAGATGACCCAAAAGGTCATCTTATGTTTTAGAACTTGAATCTGCGCTCTTAAGCCTTAAAAATCTCATTTTTACCCTCCTCGATTTGCGTGCGCAGTCCGGGCATATTTCCGGAAAGCTTTTATGTTGAAAATTAATGAAAATAAGAATTTATACCTTAAAAGTTGATTTTAATTGATTTCGGTCAATATTTTTGGTAAACAGGACCGGATCCGTATTTTGATGGTCCCGGTGGGTCCATATCGCATTATGGGACCTGGGCGTATGCCCGAAATCGAATTCGGAGGCCCATAGCTTAAGTTATAAATTTTTGATGAAAAATAAAAGTCTAAAAATTAATTATTTTGAAGAATTGATTGATGTTTGGCACTGTTAGTGCCAGGTCCGTATTCTGATTCTGGAACCCGGTACAGATTTATTATGATATTTAAGACTCATCTGTGAAATTTGGTGAGGAACGGAGTTGATTTGAGGTGATTCGGGCATCTAGTTGAGAAGATATGAATTTTTACAGTGTTCTTGAGAATTTCATTTGATTTGGTGCTAAATTCGTAGTTCTAGGTGTTATTTTGGCGATTCGATCGCGCGAGCAAGTTCGTATGATATTTTTAGTCTTGTGTGCATGTTTGGTTTAGAGCCCTGAGGGCTCGGGTGAGTTTCGGATAGGCCACAGAATGTTTTAGACTTTGAAAATCTGACATTTTGCTGCAGTAGGTGTTCTGGTATGTCCTTCTTCGCGTTCGCGAAGGTACTCTCGCAAACGCGAAGAGTAAAACTGGGCAGCTGAAGCTTTCTTCTTCATGAACGCGAAGGCTTGGTCGCGAACGCGAAGCGATGGGGGCGTTACCCTTCGCGAACACGACCAGCTCGTCGCGAACGCATAGTGTTAGGCACACCTGGGGGAGAGTTGATCGTTCTTTCATCACGAACGCGAGCAATGTCTCACGGACGTGAAGGCCATGGGGGGGGGGGTAGCCTACGCGAACGCGAAGGCTTGGCAGCCTATACTCTTCGCGAATGCGACAGTGCTCTCGCAAACATGATGAACACTATCGCCCAGCACTTAACGAATCCAAACATGGGATTTAGCCAAAAAACTCATTTTTCTCAAAAACCAAACAGTGAGAGGCGATATTTCAAGAGCCATTTCTTCTCCAAAGTGTTGGTAAGTGATTCTAAACCACTTTATTTCAATTACCCATTACATTTTATGAATTATCAACCTAAAATCTAGAGTTTTCATGGTAGAATTAGGGGTTAGGGTAGAAACTAGGGATTCCGAAAATTTGAGGATTTAGACCCCAATTTGAGGTCGGATTCCAAAACTAATTATGTATTCGGGCTCAGGGGTGAATGGGTAAAAGGATTTTAGGTCGAACCTTGGGTTTTGACCAAGCAGGCCCGGAGTCGATTTTTCGACTTTTTTGGATGAAAATTTGGGAAATTTATTTATGAAATATAATTGGTTCCTTTAGCAATATTTGACGTTATTGAGTCATTTTTGAATAGATACGAATGGTTTGGAGGTGAATTCCAAAGAAAAAGTTGTGATTGAGAATTAAGTGGTCTTCAGAGCAAGGTAAGTATCATGTCTAACTTTGGCTTGAGGGAATATGTATTATGTGTTTATTTGCTTCGTATTTGGTTGTTAAATACGATGCATAGATGAGGTGACGAGCATCTATGCGTCATTTTCGAGTCATAGCATGCGAGTGAAATTCTATTCTTGTCTATTTTGTAGCCTTAAATTCTACTATCCATGCTTAGCGGGTTATTTGAAATGTTGGGTGACTTATATCTGGTTTCACTGAGATTTGGTAACTTTCAAATATTGATTCAAGGTTGAGGTTATATTGTGCTATTGATCATAGGTAAAATACTGGTTTCTTTGTGATACTCCTATCTATCCATTATTATTGATTCTGTGATTTGAGAGAAGGAGTGTAAAGCACGAAGGGTGATGCCGTGCATGCATTATTTATATTGTGAGGAAGAGTGTAAAGCACGAAGGATGATGCCATGCCGTTCTATTTATTTATTTGGTGAGGTTGAGAGTAAAAGCACGAAGGGTGATGCCGTGCCGTTCTATTTATTTATTTGATGAGGTTGAGAGTAAAAACATAAAGGGTGATGCCGACAGTTTTCCTTTGCTGTTTTATTTGCTCAATTTGTTTAAGGATTTTCGGTTTAATTCTGTCTTTTCATTATTCTCACACTTTATATTGTATTCCCCCCCACTGTATGTCCCCTTCCCATTATTTCTACGTTATTTCTTTATTTACTGTTGTTGCCACTAGCATGATTATACTGTTCAGGTTATATGTGGGTGCCTTGTCCTGGCCTCGTCACTACTTCACCGAGTTTAGGCTCGGCACTTATCAGTACATGGAGTCGGTTGTACTGATGCTGCACTCTGAACTTTCTGTGCAAATTTTGGTACCAGCTCAGGTTGAATGAGATTTTACGATTGGTCCGCTGTCCGGAGACTCAAGGTAGATCTGTTGGCGTTCACAGACCTTGAAGTCCCCGTTTATCTTTTATGTCCTACTGTTTTCTTTCATTCAGACAGTTGTATTTCTTTCAGACTATTACTTGTAGTAAATTCTAGAATGCTCATGAATTGTGACTCCAGATCCGAGTGGTAGGAATTAATACAGTTTTATAATATTTCGCACTTATTATACTTCATCTTAGTTAATTATTGTTATTTACTGAATAGAAATAAGGAATTGGTTTAATGATTCTCTAACGTTGGCTTGCCTAACAAGTAAAATGTTAGGCGCCATCACGGTCCCATCGGTAGAAAATTTCGGGTCCTGACACAACTGGAGGAAGGAAATGTGTTAGCATGCAGGAGTATTTTGCTTATAAAATTCAAGAAAGGAAGAATGAAGTTCCGACGATTGTGTCTTCTAGAAGATTATTTCAGCAATTCTTGGTTGATGCATATACAATGATCAAATTTTCTCGATTAAGGTATATTAGGCTTAATCAAAAAAAGTTGAGATGTCACATGTATAAAGGCTTACAAGATGTTGTTTTGCATGGAGAAATTAATCCTTCTTCTCAAGGAAAAAGGATAATTCTACCGTCCAGCTTCACAGGGGGTGCACGGTACATGATTCAAAACTATCAAGATGTTATGACAATATGCAAATGGTCTAGGTACCCTGATCTTTTCATCACGTTTACTTGCAATCGAAAGTGGCCTGAGATTCATAGATTTTTAGAGAGTAGGGGCTTAAATCCTGAGGACCGTCCAGACATTTTATCTAGGGTATTCAAAATCAAATTGGACCGTTTGATAAAGGATTTACGTGACAATCAAATTTTTGTAAAAGTAAAAGCAGGAATATTGCCATAGTCAACTTCTAAAAAATAATAATTACTTTTTATGTTACATATGATAATAGGTTTTAAAAGGAATATTTCAATTATATTTATGAAGTGTAATAAATTCTTTTTGTTGCAGTGATTTATACAGTTGATTTCCAAAAATGAGGGCTGCCTCATGCTCACATCTTGCTTTTTCTTCACGAGCATGATAAATATCCAACTGCAGCAGATATTGATCGAATTATTTCTGCCGAAATACCAGATGAATTAGCCGATCCTGTTTATTATAAGGCCGTGCATAATTTTATGATGCATTGCCCATGTGGTTCCGCAAGAAAATCTTCTCCTTGCATGCAGAGCGGAAGATGTACCATGCATTTTCCAAAAAGGTTTGTTGAGTCAACAACAATTGATGAAGAGGGTTATCCTGTTTATAGACAAAGGGATAATGGTAGAACTATCAAAAAGGATGGTATTGACTTGGATAGTAGGTATGTGGTACCTCATAATCGGTTCTTATTACTTAAGTATGATGCTCATATTAATGTAGAATAGTGCAATCAGACAAAATCCATTAACTACTTATTTAAGTATATTAACAAAGGAAATGATCGTGTTACCGCTATTTTTTTTCAAAGTGTGCAAGAGGAAGATTCATCAAATATTGATAAAATAAATATGTATTATGATTGCCGATACATATCACCATGTGAAGCTGCTTGGAGAATATTCAAATTTCCAATTCATCATAGAGAACCTCCTGTGGAAAGACTATCATTTCATCTTCCAAATGAACAAAATGTTATATTCTCTGATGATTGCAAATAGACCAAGTGTAAAGGAATCAATGTTTTAAAGTTGGTTTGAGACAAATAAAACATTGCCAGAAGCAAGAGAATTGACTTATGTAGAATTCCCTCTTATGTTTGTTTGGAAGAAACAATTGAAAAGATGGGAGAAAAGAAGAACTTTTGTATTTTCCATTGGAAGAAATTGTTTTGTTCCGCCTGGAACTGGTGAATTATATTATCTCAGATTGTTGTTGAATGTCATTAAAGATCCAAAATCCTATGACGATCTTAAAAGAATCAACAATCATAACCATCTCACTTTTAGAGATGCATGTTATGCACTTGGGTTATTGGATGATGATAGAGTATGTGCATGCCATAAAGGAAGCAAGTAACTGGGGAATGCCATCATATCTTAGGCAATTATTTGCTATGTTGCTGTTATCTAATTCGATGTCTTGGCCAGAATATGTTTGGCAATCAACATGGCAATTATTTTCAGAAGATATCCTCCATGAAGAAAGAGTGTTGTTGACTGATCCATGTATAAATATAAACTTTCTATTTTCAAGTTATCAAATAATGTTTCAGTGTAAATATGAGGATATCAATAAAGTAGTTATTTGTAGCATAATAACTAAATATAGTTATAAAGAGGATAAGTGGACAAACAATTACATACTTATATATCATGTTTGGAAATTTGAGTGTACATATGAGGATATAACCAGTCTAGCTCCAAGTATATTTAAAGGGTTAATATTTAATTTTTTATTATTGATATTCTTTAATTTATGACCTTTATTTCTAAGATAATAAGGAGTTGCGGGATATAACATTCATAAGTTCTTTGTTGTGTAAATCATAATTAAAAGCAACTAACCTAACTATATTTGTTAAATAGAATATACCTTATTTGTTTAATCATGTAATATCTTTTTTATATTATGGTTATTTAAATTCTATAATTCCTTTTGTTCTTTCAGAGGCAGAGCTAACAGATGATGAATTGAAAAATCGTTGTTTGCAAAAGTTGGAAAAAGTTTTGAAAAGTTGTGGAAGAAGTTTTCAGGATTTTTTCAAAAATGCCAAGACCTCTTTACAATGAGGAAGAAGTTGACCATAGCAATAGATTAATCCATGATAAATTGCATTATAATCGTCGTTCTCTGTTAGAGGAACATCAACAATTATTAATGAATTTGACAGCTGAACAAAAGTCGGTTTATGACAAAATTATGAGGGCAGTGAATGAAGCCAAAGGTGGATTCTTCTTTTTGTATGGTTACGGGGGAACTCGCAAGACTTTTATTTGGAAGACTCTGTCTTTTATGAGGGGACATTGTGTTAACTGTTGCATCAAATGGCATTGCATCTCTTTTGTTACCAGGTGGTAGAACAGCTCATTCGAGATATGCAATTCCTCTCAATCCAACTGAAAATTTAACATGCAATATAAAGCAAGGTAGTCCTCTAACAAATTTGATTATAAAGGCAAAGTTGATTATTTGGGATGAGGCACCGATGATGCATAAATATTGTTTTGAAACTCTTGATCAAATTCTGAGAGATATTCTTAGATTTAAAGACACATCCAGTGCTGATAAACCTTTTGGAGGTAAAACAGTTGTTCTTGGTGGAGACTTCAGACAAATTTTGCATGTTATTGCAAAAGGATCTAGGCAAGATATTGTTAACGCTACTCTAAATTCGTCGCATTTGTGGACCCACTGTGAAGTCTTAAATCTAACAAAGAATATGAGGTTGCAGAGAGATCAGTTAGATGCATATTTGGATGAGTTAAGAAATTTTTCTGAATGGATTTTGTCAATCGGTGATGGAAGGATTGGGAGTTCCATTGATGGCATTGAGAAGGTCTAAATCCCTGATGATCTTCTCATAAGTAATTGTGATGATCCAATATCGACAATTGTTGAAAGTAGATATCCAGATTTCTTTAGCCATTCCAGTGACATAGATTACCTCCAACAAAGAGCAATTCTTGCTTCGACTCTTGATATGGTGGAATCAATCAATGAATATAAGGTTTCACTCAATCATAGTCCTGAGAAGACATATTTGAGTTTTGATACCGTTTGTATGTCTGATCATTCCTTTTCAACTTTGGAGCACGTACATACACCAGAATTCCTAAATAGTATTAAATATTTTGGAATTCCAAATCACTTTATCACTTTGAAGGTTGGTGTTCCCGTGATGTTGTTGAGAAATATAGACCAGTCATCGGGATTGTGTAATGGCACGAGGTTGATCATCACAAGACTTGGAAATCGGATTATTGAAGCCAAGGTTTTATCTGGTAATATGGCTGGACAAAAAGTGTTTATCTCGAGAATGACATTGACACCATCAGATGCAAGAACACCTTTTAAGTTCCAGCGAAGATAATTTCCAATTGTTGTATCTTTTGCCATGACAATTAATAAAAGTCAAGGCCAGTCGTTATCTCACGTGGGGTTATTTTTGAAGAAGCCAGTATTTACTCATGGACAATTGTATGTTGCTCTTTCACGCGTGACAAGTAGAAAAGGGTTGAAGATTTTAGTTTTTGATGATGATGGCCAAATAACGAATGAAGCTAGAAATGTGGTGTATAAAGAAATTTTCCGTAATTTAGTTTGAGATGAAGCTAGAGATGGTGGAATCATCAGGATTTATAAAATACAGGTCCTAAATGCTAGAGATGTGGAATCATCAGGTATTCACAATTTGCTTTTCCAATAAATATAAAGAGAGTTGACTATAAATTTTAAGTCATCAGTCACTGTTGTTTTGGCAGGGGCGAGAAGAATTCGGTGATGTAAGTATAATATGTTTCACCAACAAGATGCAGAGCCAAGTTAACAGAAGTTGCTTTCTACTATTGTCTTTTAGACTACACTACTAATGATCTAATTCACTTAAATATATATTTTTTTCAATTCTATTGCCCATCTAATTGTTGATTGTTCTTATAGTTATTATTCTTGAATTACATATATAGTTCTAGCGAGTTTAGATTGTGCACTATTTATTTGTTTTATGTGATTTCATAAACCAATGTGACAATTCTTCATGAATTACTGAAAATTGTGTCACTTTCATTTGCGACGACAGCTGGTTATGTTATTTCTTGCTGACACCAAGTATTGGTGCAGGTTTCTTACATGATATTGCAGAGGGTATCTCCTGTTACTCATTCTGTGGGCAACTGTGTGAAGCAAGTGGTGGTTATTGTGACTTTCGTGCTCTTCTTCCGCACACCTGTTTCTCCCATTAACAGTTTGGGTATGACACCTTACACTTTATACTTGTCATCATATAGCTGATTGAGAAGGAAACCCCTTTTCCTATTCCAATCCCTCCAGATGACAGCTCGAGTTAACACATGTTGAATATAAAAAGTTAGAAATTACCTTTTTTATTTACAACAAGATAATAATTTCTTCTTCATTTTCTATTTTAGGCACTGGAGTGGCCCTTGCTGGAGTTTTCCTATATTTAAGGGTGAAGCGCATTAAACCTAAGGCAAAAACGGAATGAAGTCTAGATCAATTTTGATGGTAAATTGTGATCATTAGATGGATGTACCAAAACTTGGTTGTATTCTAGGCAGGTCTTCTTTTAGTTTGTTGTGCCATGTGGGACGAGTTATTCTTTTCTGATGCAGCCTTAACTAATTGTTGCTAATTTGACAATTTCACTACATCACTGTTGTCTTTCTTTTGTAGGGTGTATTTTGTAATGTTCGACATGCTTAGGACCCAAGTAGCATTGTCTAATGTGAAGTTTCTTATATGGTAAATTGTGATCATTAGATGTGATCAAATATGACACCAGGTTTCCAGCGAAGATTTCCAATTGTTGTATCTTTTGCCATGACAATTAATAAAAGTCAAGGCAGTCATTGTCTCGTGTGCCTTGGAAAGTTCTTTCTTGATGGTGTTCTGCTATTTGATTTTGTTCCCAAACCTTCTTACTGACATTTTGCTGCTGAATGTGAGTATTTTATATAGACTATAACTTACATTGCCCATGTTACATGTTACAGGGGTGACTTTAATATCTAACACATTCTATTTCTCATTTACAATATGATATTAATAATTTATTTTTCTTTTCTGAGTATATGGTAAGAACAATATTGTCATACTAATATTCAAAAGTACCATCCGCGCATCGCGCGGGTACTTATACTAGTATGTCAAGAAAGTATAACGAAAGGCAAATGTAACTCTTTTTGAAGAGTAAATGGGTAAATATGATCCTAAAATATAATGAAGGAAAAATGTAGCCCTTTTTAACGTGTAAGGGGTAAATATGAACCTAATGTATAACGGTAAGGATATTTTTGATAAAAAATTTAAACGGAAGGTAAATAAGGTCTATTTATGATAGTAGAGGGGTAAATCAGACCCTTATCCGTCGAAAGTATATGGGGAAGACACAATTTGGGATATACCCAATAGGACTGAAGAAAATCAATATGAAGAAATCTAATTACCCAAATCACTCCATACGTGTGACGGAGAAAGGATTTTTTTAAGAAAACCCCACATAAAAGAAATCCAAACTAAAGAATTTGTCACAGCTTCACAATCACAGACTCACAGGCATAGAAAGGAAGACAGAGAAATGTTTATCAAGGTTAAACTCTTAAGGGTCTTTTGGTTCGTGGACAAGGTTATCCTGTTATAATTCCGGGATTAATAATTCCGGAATTATTTAGTGCTATATATACTTCGTTTGGTACATTGGATAAAAAATGAGATATGCAATATATAATCCAAAATATGTGTTTGTTTTAAAGCTGGATAAATTTTGTTTCCAATTTTAACCTTGAATGTTCTTGTGGCTTAGAAATTTGTTCATTACACACATGTAAACTATAGTGGAGGTAGTTATACAACATTCCTTTTCTTCTAGTTGTTCTTGGCCATTACTGTTTGAGATGGGAAATGGAATAAAGATTACAATCTCCAGTCAAAATGTAGTGACGAGTAGTGGTCTGGTAATATTATTCGTACATTATTGTAGAAACGGAGAATCCAAACAAATGCGAATGATAATTGTGCATATTAGAACAATAAAGAGAAGCCTCAACACTAGCTGTGCACAGGAAATCAAGTCCTCAAAAATGTAGAATCTGATTAAGCCTTGGAAAGGCTGCGGTGAAAAGGGAAGAAGGATAATCTGGTCATTTCATAACTTTAACCTAGGATAACTAATTTTGGTATTAGTTATCCACCTAAGAGGTAAGATAATTTAATCCCAATTTGTGGTATAGTTTTATACCAGGTTTAATTAATATCACAAACCAAAGATAAAATAAATTTAATCCCAAATTCTATCTCAGTCTATCCACCTTATTCCATGAACCAAACGACCCATTATAGTTAACCAAACAAATCAGAGTCAATGGATTTTTAATTGGATACGTGTCGGAATTATAAGGGCTTAACTGAATAAATGGAAAGATCATATAAAAGAGGGGAGCCTAATCCGAAAGAGATACGAAGTAAGAATTTAAGCGCATTCAATTTCTTTTTCTTTTTTGCCATGTCAGCCCTTAGGTTAATATGTGTTACTGATGTTTGGCATATTTCGATATGTGTTGATGTTACTTTACCCATGTTTTAACCACTTTTTGATGTTATTTAATCTTTAAAACGCCCAACATGGTGTACTTATTGGTTTGATGACTAATTAAGTTATGTGTGACGATTTAAGGTATTCGGAGTGCAAAATATGAAGAAAAGGTGGTTTAGCCAGAGGAAGAAGGGTTGGATGCGTCGCATCCAACCTAGGAAAACATCATCCTGCATGCAACCTTAGCAGTGAAGTTGGGCCATAGCGTTCGCCATCGCGTGCGAAACTGGGAAGTAGAAGAGAAGGCTGGATGCGTCGCATCCACCCTCGCATGCAAAGCTGAGAAATAGAGGACAAGGTGGATGCGTCGCATCCACCTTCGCAGGCAAAAATTGAAATGGAGGACAAGGTGGATGCGTCGCATCCACCTTAGCATCAATCCCTGAAGCCGATTTGGACTAGGAATAGGAGAGCTTTGGCCCACGACTTTTGTACGCAATATATAAGCTAAAAACGCCTCTTTTAGGTTATCTAACATATTGGGAAGGGAAAAAAAAAGCCACGACAAAGCTGTGGAGGCCGGAATTCATCAAGTTCCATCTTTCTCCCACCAAACTTAGTAATTTTTATGTTTCTTTATATGATTTGTTGTTTGGCTACCATGTCTATATGGAGCTAAACTTCACGTTCTAGGGTTGTGGTTCTTTCATGACTATTGTTATTCGGATATTGATTTTGACTTCTTGATTTATCATATTAGTTTATTTATTCAATCTTGCACTTAATTATTTAATTGCTTGATCACCAATTGAATATTATCTACGAATCTAGAATTGAACTCGAAAGTGGGAATTCTATATTGCATATAGGATTGAGTAGGGCAAGTTCTTGAACTCGGACATCGGGGAACGGATTCGTGGTTAGGATAGACATATACCTAATTGCCTTGCTTGGTTGATTTACAGGAATTATAAATGTGTTCTTGTTGATTCTAACTCCATAGACATATAGGCGTTAGGTTAGCTTGAATAGGCGAGTAAGAACTCGACAGATTCTTATGAGCAATATTAACCCTGTCAACCAATAAGCTAGATAACTTAGTCGGTCAATTCAATTGAAGAATACAATAGGATTGTTAGATAGCCCATAACCCTAGATCGTTTTCATTATATTGATATCATTAAAATCTGCTCTCTCTCTGTTCAAAGTTTATTATTTATATTTTTCTTATTTGATTAGTTTAGAATAAAATATTTTTAGATTTAATTATTGTTTAGATAATTAGGATAGTCTAATTTAGTTAATAGTTAATCACAAGTCCTCGTGGGTTCGACATCCGACTTTTAGTAACTTTATTACTTGACGACCATGTATACTTGCGTGTGCGTTTGGCTGCAACAAGTTTTTGGCGCCGTTGCCGGGGACTTAGAAATTAGCTACGTGACTAAGTTAAGCTTTTATTAGATATTTATTTTCAAGTTTTAATTTTCAGTTTGCCTGGTTTGTGTCAACGCAGGGTCTTCTCTCGAATGCAGAGGAGTAGAAGTGCAAACAACCTCATTCCTCTTGATCCAGAAATCGAACGAACACTACATAGAGTGAGAAGGGAACACGAAGCTAGAACGAGAATAGAAAGAGAGTTGGACATCGCAGTCCAACCACAGCCAATAGATATGGCAGGCAATGAAGAGCGTCCGGTAATTGAAGCCGCAAGGCCCAATCTTGCGAATATGACTCAGGCTATTGTGAAGCCTGATATCACTGGGCATTTTGAACTCAAACAGTACATGGTACAGCTGATTCAGTCCACAGGACAATATGTGGGTCTATCTCATGAGGACCCGCAGAGGCATATTCAGAACTTCTTGGAAATCACGGACACTTACAATTATCCGAACGTCTCCAAGGACTATGTCAGGCTGACACTATTCCCTTTTTCACTGTTGGGGGAAGCTAAAGAATGGTTGCAAAAGGAGCCCGCGAACTCTATCCACACTTGGGATGATCTAGCAAGGAAATTCCTGATCAAGTTTTTCCCAACTAAGAAGACAAAGTCGCTGAGGAGCCAAATTCTTGGGTTCCAACAACGGGATGGCGAGACACTTCGTCAAGCTTGGGAAAGATACAAGAAGCTACTCAGAGACTGCCCGCATCATTGTCAAACTGATGAGGTATTGGGTCACACTTTTGTTGATGGGTTAGATGAAGCATCAAAGATGAATCTTGACTCAGCTTGTGGGGGTAGTTGCATGGCAAGACCGTATAGTGAAATACAACTCTTGCTAAATAATTTCACTGCTAATGACCATAATTGGCAAGGAGAGGGGGATTCACGAAGGGGAATTAAACAGAAGGCCGCCGGTTTGATTGAGCTTGATGACTTTTCCGCCATGAGAGCCGATATAGCAAAATTGGCAAATCAGATGAATAGAATGACAACACAACAAATGCAACATGTACAGCAGATGTCTATTTGTTGCGAACTATGCGGAGACAGTCATATGATTGACATGTGCCCCACGAATCCTGAATCTATATACTATGTGGGGCAACAAAACAGAGGTCCTATGAATCAACATGCGCAATATGGGAACACTTACAACCCAAACTGGAGGAATCATCCTAACTTCTCATGGGGCGGAAGTCAACAGAATCAGTATAGGCCTCAAGGGAATTTTACTCAACCTCAGAAGCCACCCCAACAAATGGAAGAAAGTACGAATGACTTGCTGAAAAAGTTGTTGCTAGACAATCAACAGCTCAGGACCGATTTCAGAAATCTTGAGAGGCAAATGGGGCAGTTAGCAGCAAACCAAAATACTAGACCTACAGGCTCACTTCCCAGTGATACAGAGAAGAACCCTCAAATTAATGCAGTTACACTTAGAAACAGGAGGGAACTAGAGGAAGTGCCAAGGAAGATAAAAGAAAAACCTATACCTGGGGGGAGTTGACACCTAAGGCAACACAAGAGTCAAAGGAAGATGATGCAAGTTCAGAGCGAATGGAGGTTACAAGGCCACCACCACCTTTCCCCCAAAGATTGCAGAAAAGGAATGACGATCGCATGTTCAACAAATTTCTCTCCATGTTGAGTCAGGTTCAATTAAATATTCCATTAGTGGATGTACTTCGTGAAATTCCAAAGTACGCTAAGTACATAAAAGACATAGTGGCTCATAAGAGAAAATTGACTGAGTTCGAGACGGTTGCACTTACTGAGGAGTGCACATCAAGGGTCCAAAACAAGCTTCCCCAAAAGCTTAAGGATCCTGGCAGCTTCACCATTCCAGTACAAATCGGTAATATTGACGTGGGACGTGCTCTGTGTGATTTGGGTGCAAGCATAAATCTGATGCCTTTATCCTTGTTTAAGCAATTAGGTCTGGGAGCTCCGAGACCAACCACCGTGATGTTGCAATTAGCTGATAGGTCCATAGCCTACCCCGAAGGAGTGATTGAAGATGTGCTGCTGCAAATTGGAAAATTCATCTTCCCAGCTGACTTCATTATTCTAGACTTCGAGGCTGATGAACAAGTTCCAATCATATTGGGATGACCTCTCTTGGCTACTGGCGATGCAATAATTAAAGTGAGAGAAGGGAAAATGATTATGAGAGTGGACAACGAGGAAGCAGTCTTCAATGTCTACAAAGCAATCCAACTTCCCTGCCACTATGAGGAGCTCTCTATGATATCTGTGGTGGAGGTGGATGAGAAACTTCTTGACACGAGTGTATATCTAGACGACTGTTTAGAAAAAGCAATCATGATGTTTGATAGCTTGGAGATGGATGATGAGGTTGAGGAGATGATGCATATCCTAGATACATCATGTGGTTACATGCAAGGAATAATCCCGTTTGAGCCCCTGAATAGGCCAAGTGGCCCCCCACCAAAGCCGTCAATTGAAAAAGCTCCAAATTTGGAACTTAAACCCCTAACCCCTCACCTTCAATATGCTTATTTGGGAAGTTCTGACACTTTACCTGTTATTATTTCTGCTCACTTGTCTAAATTACAGGAAGAAAAGCTATTAAGGGTGCTACGTGAGCACAAGCGAGCAATTGGGTGGACAATGTCTGACATTAAAGGCATTAGTCCAGCTTTCTGCATGCACAAAATCCTCATGGAGGACGGACACAAGCCAAGTGTAGAACACCAACGCCGACTAAATCCAATCATGAAAGAAGTGGTAAGAAAAGAAGTGATTAAGTGGCTTGATGCAGGTATTGTATTTCCAATCTCTGATAGTAAATGGGTAAGCCCCGTTCAATGTGTGCCGAAGAAAGGGGGGATAACCGTAGTAGTTAATGAAAATAATGACTTAATTCCTACAAGAACTGTCACTGGATGGAGAATTTGCATAGATTACAGAAAACTGAACAATGCCACCCGGAAAGACCACTTTCCCCTTCCTTTTATTGACCAAATGCTTGATAGATTAGCTGGCCAGGAATACTACTGTTTCCTGGACGGTTATTCGGGGTATAATCAGATTGCTATAGCCCCAGAAGACCAAGAGAAAACTACATTTACATGTCCTTATGGCACGTATGCGTTCAAGAGAATGCCCTTCGGTCTTTGTAATGCACCTGCGACTTTTCAAAGGTGTATGATGGCTATTTTCACTGACATGGTTGAAAGATTTGTAGAAGTATTCATGGACGATTTTTCTGTGTTTGGATGTTCTTTTGATAGTTGTTTGATGAACCTTGATAAAGTGCTAGCTAGGTGTGAAGAGACGAACTTGGTGCTAAACTGGGAAAAGTGCCATTTCATGGTACGTGAAGGTATAGTTTTGGGGCACAAGGTTTCAAAAGATGGTCTACAGGTGGATAAAGCAAAGGTGGAGACGATTGAAAAATTGCCCCCGCCGACATCCATCAAAGGCATTCGCAGTTTCTTGGGTCATGCAGGTTTTTATCGTCGTTTCATTAAAGATTTTTCGAAAATTTCTTCCCCTTTGTGCAGGCTTCTAGAGAAAGATGTTACCTTCAAGTTTGATAATGCATGTCTGAAAGCATTTGAGGAGCTGAAGGGAAGATTGGTGACTGCACCAATTATCATTGGCCCCGATTGGGCACAACCATTTGAGTTGATGTGCGATGCAAGTGACATAGCAATTGGAGCGGTGTTGGGGCAAAGGAGGGATAAAATCTTTCACTCCATTTATTATGCAAGCAAAACTATGAATCCAGCTCAGATGAATTATACAGTGACTGAAAAGGAGTTGCTTGCAGTGGTGTGGGCGTTTGACAAGTTCAGATCCTATCTAGTGGGAACCAAAGTCATCGTCTACACAGATCATTCAGCTATCAGATACCTATTTGAAAAGAAAGACGCCAAGCCGAGGCTGATTCGTTGGGTCCTCCTCTTGCAAGAATTTGACTTAGAGATCCGAGATCGAAAAGGGACAGAAAATCAAGTGGCCGATCATTTGTCCAGATTAGAAAGTCGGGACCATGTAGCTGAAGGAGGGTCAATTAAAGAAACATTTCCGGATGAGCAAATATTAGCAATCACCTCAGGTGAAGCCCCATGGTATGCAGATTATGTGAATTTTATCGCAAGTGGGGTGACGCCACTAGAATGGACAGCTGACAATAGAAGAAGATTCCTACATGATGTAAGGTTCTACGTGTGGGATGAGCCATTCCTATATAGGCAGTGTGCAGATCAGTTGGTGAGAAGGTGTGTTCCTGAGGAAGAGATGAAGGCTATACTACATGACTGCCATGCGTCACCATATGGAGGTCATCACGGCGGGGATAGAACCGCCCAAAAAGTGCTACAATCAGGTTTTTATTGGCCAAAATTGTTTAAGGATGCACATGCCTTCGTTAAAAATTGTGATAGATGCCAAAGAACTGGAACTATCACGAGGAAGCACGAGATGCCCTTGCAAAATATTCTGGCGGTAGAACTTTTTGATGTTTGGGGGATTGATTTTATGGGACCATTCCCATATTCTAACGGGCACAGATACATCTTGGTGGCGGTCGACTATGTTTCTAAGTGGGTAGAGGCCATTGCTCTTCCTACTAACGACGCAAAGGTTGTGGTAGGCTTTGTAAAGAAGCACATCTTCACACGTTTTGGGACCCCAAGAGTGTTGATAAGCGACGGGGGAACTCACTTTTGTAACAAACTGCTGAATAATATTCTTGCAAAATACGGAGTCAAGCACAAAGTTTCCACTGCCTATCATCCCCAAACGAGTGGTCAAGTAGAAGTTTCCAACAGAGAGGTCAAGCAGATTTTGGAAAAGACAGTAAGTATGAATAGAAAGGACTGGGCCGGGAAGCTGGATGACGCATTATGGGCATATCGCACTGCGTACAAGACCCCAATAGGCACTTCTCCGTACAGGTTGGTTTATGGGAAGGCCTGCCATCTGCCCGTCGAGCTTGAACACAAAGCATATTGGGCGATTAAAAAGCTAAATATGGAGATGGACTTGGCCGGTGAGAAGAGATTGCTACAACTCAACGAGCTTGATGAGTTTCGATTGCATGCGTATGAAAATGCCAAATTGTATAAAGAGAAGACCAAAAGATGGCATGATAAGCATATCCAACATCGTGAGTTTGAACCAGGTCAAGAAATTCTACTGTTTAATTCAAGGCTAAAGCTTTTTCCAGGAAAGCTTAAATCTCGATGGTCGGGTCCGTTTGAAGTGGTTAGTGTGAAACCTCATGGTGCGATAGAATTGTGTGATAAGGGGTCCAATACGACATTCTTGGTAAATGGCCAAAGAGTAAAACACTATTGGGGTGGTGACATTGCACGTCACAAGACCACAATGGATTTAGTGGAGGCATGAAGAACATGTTGCGTCGTGCCGCGACGTTAAATCAGGCGCTTCTTGGGAGGCCACCCAAGTTAGTTAGTTTATTTTTATTTTTATTTTTATTTTTTTGTAGGACATAGATCTTTAAAAAAAAAAAAAAAAAAAGTTCCCCAGATATGAGAAAACGAGGCGGATGCGTCGCATCCCCCTCAGCACAAAAAAAAAAAATTTTTTGACGGGCCAATTGCTCAAGGCAGTGAAGTCTGCCTATCGCGTCCGTGTCGCGTCCGAAAATTTTTTGAAGGAAGACAAGGGGATGCGTCGCGTCAAAGCTCGCACGCACAGGTAAGTACTATATATTTTAACACATCTTAAGATAACGAATTCGTTAAAAATTCTTCTTGCGACGCATCCACTCGTCTCTTTTTGCGACTCCTACGAACGCAGAACAGAATTCTTTAATCGAAATTGTAACGCATACAAACGCGACAGGTACGCATCATCCTCTTCGTTCTTCCGTTGGCTTCTCTCCTAATTCTTCTCTCTTCCCTCCCTCAATGGTAGCAACAAGTAGGTTTTGCAATTTCAAAATTTTTTAGGGCTGTCGTTCTTGGTCGTTGTAATGGTTGCGAGATGATAAACTATAATTCCCTTCATCTCGTCAAACTTTGGGAGGGTAGTTGCATTGCTCAACTGATAGAATGAACTAGGCACACTTGTTGCATACCACATGTTCGACGAATTGTCCCTGAGGAAAATTTAGGCGTCGGTGAAGTCTGAGTAACCGAGCAACATTGGTGTATGCTTGAGAATAAGTGTGGGGTCGAGTGAGGGGCTATGTGAAATTGAATTTTTGAAGAGAGTTATCACATACTTGCTGAAAGTCATGAGCTACAATTCCATGAAGTAGTGAATGGCATGACTTTACGAATAAATTGAAATCTGCAAGCTGTTGCAATTGCTTTCAAGCTGAACTTCGCTGTTTCATCTGCTAATTGTTGAATTCTTTGCATTGCAGGTACTTAGATTCATAAAATGACAGCAGTGAGTAAACCATCCAAGCAACAAGACAAAGATGGTAACAAGCAACCGCCCAAAAAGCCTACCGGAAGGGCAGCGGGCGGTCCAAATCCACAGAAAAAAAGGAAGCGGACGGAGAAGGAAATGGAACTGCTGCCTAGGCAGTTAAGTGATGATTCAGAGCAAGAGGAGGAGGAAACATTAGTCAGGAGGACAGTGAAGAAGGGTATTACACCAAGCAAAGGAATAGAGATAAGAGAGCCTGTGACATACCAAAGAAAAGCTTCGAAAATGAGTGATCCGACTGATAAAGGGAAGGAGAAGATTACTACAGAATCTGAATCCGATTCCGATTCGGACAATGACCACCTACATGTCAACATGAGTGATGAAGACGAGGGTGAACCCATAGACCGAGTTGATTGGGAGAAATACTTTGTTAATGAGAAGGCATTCCGAGCCTATAAGAAGATACTGGTTTCAAAGAAGTATATTCCGGAAAAGCCGATAAACATCGGACCACTTAAGACAAAGTACTCAGAGTTTCTAAAGTCAATTCGAGAGGTGCAAAAATGGGGACCCATCTTGAAAGGTCACGGCAAAGCCAACCTCACCATTGTTAGAGAGCTCTACGCCAATTGGCGTCACGCAAGGGGAAACATTGTGCGAGTAAGAGGGGTAGATATTAATGTGTCAGCTGAAGCTCTGAATAACTTCTTAAGGGTGCCACACACACTTACAGACAGGTTTGACTCCATATGCAAAACACCAGATTATGCACACATTAAGTCTGTCCTATGCCCTACCAGGAAGGATGCAGAATGGAAGCATGGGAGTATGGAGTACCACTCTATAGCCAAGGAATTCATGAGTGCGTTAGCACGTGTGGCTCTAAATTTCATTTGTAACCGCCTGCTGCCATGCCAACATAAAACTGATGTCCCTCGTTACCGCGCACTCGTATTATATGCTTTATTAGAGGGGATACCACTCAACTTCGGAGCCATCATGCATGATCAAATGCAGCGAACCAGGATGAATTACAAGTGGAGGCTGTTCTTTGCTAATACCCTAACGGCTTTTTTAACAGAGATGGGAGTACTATGGGACAAGGAGAATGACGACATTGAGGCTAAAGCTCCAGGACCATATGATGTCACTCATGTTCTAGAGCCGAACAAGGGAAGGTCTTCTAAGCTCACCATTCAACAATTATTTGAGCAAATGCAAGCAGATATGCAAGAGAACAGGGCTGAGCTGATAGCGACTCGTGTCGAGTTGAGTGCCACCAGGGATGAGTTGAGACAGACTCGTGCGGATCTAAGCCGAGTTCAGACCGAGCAGGCCACGATGATGAAGGAGATATCATTACTCCTCAGAGCTCTGGTTCAATGTGCAGGTACAGACATCTCCCAGCTGATTGCATCATCCACTGCCGGACCATCCACTCCTGTTCCTCCCATAGTCACTGAGGCTCCACTCAACAGGCCTACTGAGGTCGCTGTAACACCTGATACAGAATCAGCACCAGTTGTTGATGATAGGAATGCTATGGATGCAGATGCTCCTCCACAGACTGCGGATGAGCCCTCCACCTTGACTTGAGGGAGTTCTTCTCACCCTACTTTACCTTGTTTGTGTGCGTTGGGGACAACGCACAGTCCTAAGTGTGGGGTGGGGGTGATTCATGTTTTGATGTATGGATGAATGTACTAAAATATTCACTGGATTAATGGCATAAAATAGCAGTAAATTCATCTATATGGAGTAACTATCAGTTTATCTATCAGTTTATCATTATCAAAAAAAAAAAAAAAATATATATATATATATATATATATATATATATATATATATATATATATATATATATATATATATATATATAGTATCTTTGTAGATAGTAATAATCCCCTGTGGTTTTTCTTTGTGCCTCGGTTCTTTTCCATGGGATGTAGTTTGAACCGGGTAATTTTGTTTTCTTTTTAGAGTAGAGTAGGAATGTAGGGAATAAAAGGAGGAAGAATGATGAACCTAGGTGACCTTGACTTGGTTGATAATGGCATATTTAGGCTTTTACATATGTAATATCTTCCCTTCTCACTCTGAAATTATTGATGATGCCTTGTTAAAATGGATAGCATGTTTTGTGGCGCCTATTTCTCATTTTCTTGACTTGTGTTCACTTTGCGCTTAATGCTTAATATCTCGTTGCTCCGTGAATACTTGCATTGTTTGAGAGTCGGAATGTGACCGTCCTTAATGAGTCATGTGCCATGTGTGGTAAGGTTTTTGTGTAGTCCATGTAGTGTACTTGTGTCTAGAACTTGCCCAGTATGTGAGTTGAAGCGAAATTTTAGGTGATGCTCGGTTTGAAAAATGATTTTAGGCTTTCTTTGATCTTTTTGAGCTTATTGCTTATCACAAATAAAATCTATCCCTAGTTAACCCTTTTGAGCCTGTAGACCTTTTATTTGGTACCCACATTACAAGCCTATACCCTTTTTATTCTTAATTGACATTGTTTTGATCCTTTTACCTCTTAAAGCACTTTAATTGTTAGATGAGCGCTAAAAGAAGTAAGAAGGGACTAAGTGTGGGGTGACTTTTGAGTGGAACCAATGAAAGAAAGAAGGGTGCACTTATTTTGTAAAATAATACACCACTAGCGGAAATTGAAAGAAAAAAAAAAGAGAAAAATCTGGAAAAAAAAGAAAGAAAAATATAAATGAATAAATTGTTATCTTGTTCTTGCTAGTGGGTATGAACTAAAGTAGTGCTTAAAGAAAAAGGGACTGTTTTGGGGGTGATATTGTTTGTGAAATTGAAGTGGGGTTGAAAAAAAAAATGCTTAAAGTAATTTTGTGATGTATTAAAGTGCTTAGGAGGGTGAGTCACTATTCCTTAAATATATCCTACCCGTCCCTTAGCCCACATTACAACCATGAAAAAGTCCTAATTGATTTTAGATCGAGCGAGCTTACATTAGTAGAGATTTACATTAAGGGCAAGCCTATGGTACCAACTACATGCATGTGACTTCTTTTGTGAGAGTGAGCGATTTTCTTTGTGAGCATGAGATTCGAATGTGTGGATTGATTTTACTCTCTCTGCTTTTGTTGTGAGGGCACATGGTTTCACGAGGGATAGGTAACGTTATTAGACTTCTCTATGATGTTGGTTGTTCAAGCCATGAGTGCATTGTGACATTGAGTCGGTTTTTGAGGTTAGGATTGTTGTGAGCATGTTGTCTTTGTTCGAATATGTTTAAAGAAGGGCATAAGTAAAGGGAAGTGTATGTGATGCATAGTCTAGAGCCTAATTGTTGCAAATAACCATGGTCATAGGTGCAGTGTGCTTTGAATGATAAGAGCTTAATTTTGTTTCGTCTACTATATGATGGTTTGTTCGAGGACGAACAAAGGTTTAAGTGTGGGGTAGTGATGTTTGGCATATTTCGATATGTGTTGATGTTACTTTACCCATGTTTTAACCACTTCTTGATGTTATTTAATCTTTAAAACGCCCAACATGGTGTAATTATTGGTTTGATGACTAATTAAGTTATGTGTGACGATTTAAGGTGTTCGGAGTGCAAAATATGAAGAAAAGGTGGTTTAGCCAGAGGAAGAAGGGTTGGATGCGTCGCATCCAACCTAGGAAAACATCATCCTGCATGCAACCTTAGCAGTGAAGTTGGGCCATAGCGTTCGCCATCGCGTGCGAAACTGGGAAGTAGAAGAGAAGGCTGGATGCGTCGCGTCCACCCTCGCATGCAAAGCTGAGAAATAGAGGACAAGGTGGATGCGTCGCATCCACCTTCGCAGGCAAAAATTGAAATGGAGGACAAGGTGGATGCGTTGCATCCACCTTAGCATCAATCCCTGAAGCCGATTTGGACTAGGAATAGGAGAGCTTTGGCCCACGACTTTTGTACGCAATATATAAGCTAAAAACGCCTCTTTTAGGTTATCTAACATATTGGGAAGGGGAAAAAAAGCCACGACAAAGCTGTGGAGGCCGGAATTCATCAAGTTCCATCTTTCTCCCACCAAACTTAGTAATTTTTATGTTTCTTTATATGATTTGTTGTTTGGCTACCATGTCTATATGGAGCTAAACTTCACGTTCTAGGGTTGTGGTTCTTTCATGACTATTGTTATTCGGATATTGATTTTGACTTCTTGATTTATCATATTAGTTTATTTATTCAATCTTGCACTTAATTATTTAATTGCTTGATCACCAATTGAATATTATCTACGAATCTAGAATTGAACTCGAAAGTGGGAATTCTATATTGCATATAGGATTGAGTAGGGCAAGTTCTTGAACTCGGACATCGGGGAACGGATTCGTGGTTAGGATAGACATATACCTAATTGCCTTGCTTGGTTGATTTACAGGAATTATAAATGCGTTCTTGTTGATTCTAACTCCATAGACATATAGGCGTTAGGTTAGCTTGAATAGGCGAGTAAGAACTCGACAGATTCTTATGAGCAATATTAACCCTGTCAACCAATAAGCTAGATAAATTAGTCGGTCAATTCAATTGAAGAATACAATAGGATTGTTAGATAGCCCATAACCCTAGATCGTTTTCATTACATTGATATCATTAAAATCTGCTCTCTCTCTGTTCAAAGTTTATTATTTATATTTTTCTTATTTGATTAGTTTAGAATAAAATATTTTTAGATTTAATTCTTGTTTAGATAATTAGGATAGTCTAATTTAGTTAATAGTTAATCACAAGTCCTCGTGGGTTCGACATCCGACTTTTAGTAACTTTATTACTTGACGACCACGTATACTTGCGTGTGCGTTTGGCTGCAACAGTTACGCTTCAAACAAGAATAAGGGAATAAATAAGCGCCCGTAAAGTTATAATGTGCAATCAAGTTTTCGGGACAAGTTTAGGGGGACATTATGTATTTTGCCTTTTTTATAGTTATGATTTTGTATGTGTGACTCTTCTCCTAATAAAAATATCTTACGGCTTAATTTGAAGTCTCAATTAAGAAATGTTTTGTATGGCCTCTCAAAACCAATCTAATCGAGAAAGAAAATACCAACCAAACAGCAAATAATTAGCAACTATTACGTAGTTCAATTTAAAATTTACATAAAATTTACCTAATTTGATTTTATATTTTCGGTGCACCTACTCATTGAGGTTTTATATATTTACTTATTAAGATATAAATACTTGTGGAAACTTTCACAATTTGTTTTTCAAAACAATTATGTGACTTCTACAATTGTATATTTGTATGTCGAATAATTCCCGCACTAAACAAAGTCTTAAAATAATATTTGATAATGGATGGTAAGTGACAAAGTGGTGGCTCTATTTATATAGTTTTCTTCGATATTTGGTAATGTGCTTAGCCGTGAAGCAGGATGCACGTTACAAGACTCCCTTACCGAGTCATAACTAACTCAATTACGACTCCATATGTTTTTAATTAATAAATACTTTTGACGTATAACTTTTTTTTAAACTCTAATACTGAATTTATGATATGGATCATAATAAATGTTTCAAAAGATTGAAAATTAATCTATTTGAATCCCGACATATCGCTCCAGTCTTTTATATACACTTCTTATAATTAAATTAGAATTATAAGAATTATCATTTGAATTTAGGAACAGAGGATGATTATGACTTAGTTTCTCAGGAATTTCATTATCAATTTCCGCCATTGTTGAGCTTCACATGCAAATACAGATTGAACTTGAACTAATCAAACACACAATTGAGCAATTTAGATTCGAGCGATAGGCTCTGATATCATGTCAAATTCACCAATGAACGAGAGTGAAATTGATAGAATAATAGAGTAGAAGAACTGAAGAGAACTTGGAAAGAAAGCTAAGAGATTCTCATTTCTTCTGCTTGCTACAGTAATGAGGTGTACCTCATATATATACACATATCAGCTAACTACTTTTCTATGTTACTAAGCTAACTTTTGACATAAATAACAAACTCATTAGCTGACTAACTAACTAACTGCTACACGTCATTGCTAAACTCATTGCTATGCTCTCAACAAGGAACGTGTAGATTTAGGGGAAAGATTGGAAATAAATTTTGGATAGAGAGTTTTAAGAATTCTGAAAGGGTGAGTGAGGTGACTATAGCGGTCATTGTTAGATCAGAGCAACCATTATATTTCTGATTAAGTGCTCGCCCGAGCTGGGAGGGGATCACTTAGAAATTTTAGATTTGTTTTTTTTTCAAATGTCAAATGAAAGAGGCTCCAAAAAAGATAACTCTCACGAGCTCAAAATCGATTTTGAGACATACAATTTACTAAATTAGACATTTGTGTTTAAGACACACTTTATCGAGTTAAGCTGTCTATCTAAACACTAAGAAAGTTTAAATGTCTATCATATACATAAAATGTTAGCGTTACATTGGCCTACCTTTTTTTCCCCTCACTTTTTCCAACCTTGCGACAATTTTCGTTTTCTAGTAAACAATATTAAGGAAAATGAAGTCCTTGTTCTCTTTAGTTAATGTGATGTCCTAATTGTTTTTATTAATGATTGGTTGATTCGTTCTTCTTCTACCGATTTGTGTTAGCATCACTCTACTTTAAAATTTGTGTACATTAATTTTTCTTTTGAATCTGCCGATCAACTGCTTTGTTTTTGTTATGATTTTGTATGTCTGACTGTTCTTCTAATTAAAATATCTTACGGCTTAATTTGAAGTCTCAATTAAGCAATGTTTTGCATGGCGTCTCAAAACCAGCCTAACCGAGAAAGAAAATACCAACCAATCAGCAATAAGTAAGCAAATATTACCTAGTTCGATTTAAAATTTTGATAAACTTTACCTAGTTTGATTTTATATTTTTGGTGCACCCACTCTGCCACTCATCCATTTTAAAAATATATTTACTTATTCAAGATATGAATGAAACATTCAAAAAAAAATTATAATTAAATAAAGTACATGTTGCGACTTCTACAATTCTATGTCGAATAATTCCCACACTAAACAAAGTCGTGAAATAATATTAGATGATGGGTGGTAAATGACTAACTCTATTTTATAGTTTTCTTCGGTATTTGATAGTGTGCTTGGCCGTGAATTAGGATGCACGTTACATGAGTCCCTTGCGGAGTACACGTTACATGGCCATGTGTTTTTTTTAATAAATACTTTTGATGTATAACTTCTTCTTTTTTAACTCTAATAATAATAAACTTATGCTATCGATCATTTTATATGTTTCAAGAGATTGAAAATAAATCTATTTAAAAACAAGTTTCCCAACTTACCACTTTAGTCTTTTATAAAAACTTATAATTAAATTACGACTTTCTTTATAAAACGTATGGTTCCTCTCCTTCAGATAAAAGATATAGACCTGAACTTTAACAAGTTCTCTCTCTCATGTTCCATATCTTTTCCAATGGATGTCCTTGATTTTTCTCTTTTTCTCCTTTTTACCATCTTATGTTTCACTTATTCTACTTGGTACCTTACAAATAAATGGTGGAAAAGCTCTCTGCCAATCAATTGGCCTCTCGTTGGAATGCTGCCTGGGCTTATTCGATATGCTCATCGTGTCCATGAATTTGCAACTGATGTTCTTATAGAAACTATGGGCACAGTTGAGTTCCACGGTCCTGTTCTTGCCAACTTGAACATGTTAATTACTAGCGAACCTGCAAATATCAACCATATACTTGGTAGAAATTTCTCAAACTATCCAAAGGGGCTTGAGTACCGTAAAATATTCGATATATTAGGAAATGGGATTTTCAATGTTGATTATGAGCTATGGGAGATTCATAGGAAGACCACTATGTCCTTAATGAGTCATGCCAAGTTCCGAATTTTATTAGAGAGGAACACGTGGGACACTATTGAAAAAGGACTTCTACCAATTCTTGATGCCTTTGCTAGACAAGGCACCACATTCGATTTGCAAGATATTTTTCAAAGATATAGTTTTGATGCTATTATCAAACTGTTACTTGACCATAATCCAAGAAGTTTATCCATTGGTTTGCCTCATGTTCCATGCGAAAAGGCATTCAATGATGTTATGGATGCAATTTTTTGCCGACATATATTGCCAGAAATCTGCTGGAAATTACCAAAATGGCTTCAAATTGGTAAAGAGAAGAAGCTCATTCAAGCATGGGAAGCTTTTGATCAGTTTCTATATCCTTGCATTTCACGTAAGCAAGAAAAGTTGATGAACAAAACAATCAAAGACGAGGACTTCGACATATTCACTGCCTATGTAATGGAACAATCGAGATTCGAGCAATATACAAGAATTTCTGAGGGACACTTTCTTGAGTTTGATATTTGCTGGGAGAGACACCACAAGTACAACTCTCACTTGGTTTTTCTGGCTCTTAGCCGAAAATCCCTTATCAGAGACAAGGATTATAGAAGAAATTCAAGAGCAATTGCATCTAAAAGAAGATGATAACCTCAAGTTTTTCAACGTAGAAGAGTCACGAAAACTCGTTTATTTAGATGGTGCATTGTGCGAAGCTCTTCGGCTATTTCCACCAGTTTCAATTGAGCATAAAGTTCCACTTGATTATGACATCCTTCCGAGCGGTCACCGTGTCAGTCCAAACACGAGAATTGTGCTATCCTTTTATACAATGGGTAGAATGGAGAGTATATGGGGAAAAGATTGCTTAGAATTCAAGCCAGGGAGATAGATTTCAGTATTAGGAAAGATAAAACATGAGCCATCTTTCAAATTCCCAGCATTTAATGCTGGTCCAAGGACTTGTTTAGGGAGAGAAATGGGATTCATTCAGATGAAAATGGTGGCAGCCACAATCATACAAAATTACCATGTCCAACTAATGGAAGGTCAAACCATTTCCCCAAATGATTCTATTGTCCTTCAAATGAAAAATGGTCTGAAAGTTAGGCTCGTTAATAGGGTTCCTCTTCGGTCCAGCTAAGTGTCCATTCATAAATTGAAGTACCTTAATCAAAATAAAATGTTAAACTGATGCTGTATATGTATATGTGTATACTCTTTGTCCCTTTTATTTTTTATTTCACACCCGTATAATCTTGAACTATTTTAGAGAACTCAAATGAAGTTGTTTTCTTTCTTAATCTGCTTGAAGTTTGTTTTCTTTCTTATATATATATATATATATATATATATATATATATATATATATATATATATATATACACACACTAGTGGAGGAGTAGCCCGGGCACCAATATGAATAAAGCTATTTTATTTTATTGTACATTCTGCTACCTTTCCAATTTTAACCATAATATTCTATGAACTTTCACTGGTGAGGTCTGCGCCAGCAATTTGGATTATGAAAGTAAACTTTAGTTTGTAAATCTATTCACTCTAAGATTTAAGTCTCGAGTACTATATACATTGAAAGTAAATATTTTAATACTATTAAATCTGTTTCATAACCTAATTTGCTTTCGCCATCTTTTTCACTCATAGTCAGGTAGATAAACTAGCGAATATTGTAGAATGCTGCTGCTTAAATTTAGCAAAGAACGAACTTAACGTGAATCTTACAAGATTTTAATCAACTACATCCCTGATTCATCACATCTCTACATGAGATGTCTTACTTCTATGTATGTAGCATGAGAATAAGTGATAAAATATATTTTCATGTTACTGCCTGCATTGGTTGTCAGTTTTTAGTAGAAATTGATTTTCGATAGCTATTGCGTTGCATGTTTATTTATTATAGTACAAAAGGTCTCTTGTAAAGTTATTTTCGCGTACATAATTATCTATTTTAGTACTTCCGAGTACTTAAAATAGTCTTAATATTGAGCATTTGCTTAGTGTACGTATAATCCGTGTCTATGTGAAGGCACCAACTCTCCAGGTGCCACGAAGAAGATTTTACAAGAGATATGAAGCTGGGTATGTTGTTGTATATGAAGCTGAAAGCCTGAAACATACCAAAATGATGTTGTTCCCCTTTTATTGTTAAATGGCAAGTACAAAATGATGTTATTCCATATAGCTAGGAACTATTAACTTAGATACAGCAAGAATAGTGACAGCAATGGCGGTCCTCTTGGTTAGAAGAGCCAACTGTTTTTCTATCATTTATATCTATCATCTCCTCTGTAATATTTGTTTGGTTAGCCTCCATATGGAAACAAACTAAATATTGGCCAAAGGGAGTATAATTTAGTACAAACCATGCACTCTCTCTACATTATCATTCAGAAAAACATACCAATGACCTCAAGTTCACACTTCTCTTTCGGAAATCAAGTAATGAATGTGAAAACTAAAAGTCAAAAAAGTTTAGCTTAAACATGTGCACAACCATCTATTTCTACTTGTCCTTTCCAATTGAAAACAAGTATTCATTAAATAAATCTCATCGTTTTTAATTGGTAATATATGAAATATATAATCTAATTATAAGATCCTCTAAACCTAAAGTCCTACCGCCATAACAACAGAAATAAAGCAGAAAGTTCTGCAGAAAACACTAACAATCTCACTGCGGCAAATTTTTGCTAACCAAATCAACTGATCACCCTTTCTAAAAAGAGCTTTGACTGGAGACTGAATATTCTCATAGGGATAAAATCCCAACTTTGACCATCACATTTTCAGTCAAAAGCTTGAAATACATCACAAAGTGCAAATTTATTAAAGGAGAGCTAGGGCTGTTTCATATTATATAATACGCGTTTCCACTTGAATACTTTCACTTTTGCAAAGATATCTCTATTGGAGTACCTAATCATAAATTTGAATCCAAAGTAAAAATATATATAGTACTATCTTTTCCCTATAAAACCATGTTAAACGTGTGTTTTAACCAGGCCATCGTATGATGCCTATCATTATCCAAAATCTGGTATTAACTTTTCCAAATAGCAAGGGGGTATTACCAAGCAATTCAATTTTTCCTCTAGTTGATGCTAATTGGCAACTAATATGATAAAAACTTGTGGCAGATTAATCACAACAATACGTCCATAAAACACGCGAATTTAGTAACCAATAGTGACAGAAAGTAAATCATATATAAAGAAACAGAGAAGTAGATGCACTATCATAAAAAGAAAAAAGAAAATCACAAAACCTATAGACAAACTTGTGAAATAGTAACTTGTCATTTGATCAGAATCAAAACACAATAGTCTCTTTGCTTCCATTAAATATTGCAAAAGAAAAAAAAAATCTTAACACTTTGAGTTCTGTATAAAATTCTAATTCAAACTCCAAAGCAGAATTAAGCATAAATCTATATTTGCTTTATTAAATATATAACATGAGAGGTGCTATATATATATATAGAATAAGAGTGAATTGTAATCAGAACTACACCTTTCTCTGTTGTATAAATAGAACTAGCTGGCGACACGTGAACCAGACGAACAATAGAATGAAGACTACAATTCCAGCTTCAGATGCTTTCAAGGAGAGGGGCGAGTTGATGTTTATTCCGACATTGTTTATCTACAACAAGAAAATATGGAAATAATATGGTTGCAGAGTTAATATATGTGTATGAGCATTAATAAAACAAAGAAAGCAATTAGAAACTTCACAATCACTTTAGGATGTAATCAAATTTTATCTTAACTTTTTTATTTACGCAACTAATTGCAAGTAGTAGTTGAAATAACTAACCATTATAATTTTCTTACTGCAAAGAAAAATATTTACAACATATAAATGAGCTCAAAGAGTTTGAGTTAGCTTTCAATGGACCACCTAGAGTTAGAAGAAAAAAAGGATCCTTCGACGCATTCGATTCTGATAGTTTAATCACAACCTCTATCGAGAAGGCAAATTGTCATAGACTTAAGGCATGGAACAAAGGTGCGCGAATAATTACAAATTGAAATAACACGGTTGAAGTGCAAATTATTAAATATAAAGGTAGAAACTTGGAATTTGTCTATCAATTTCAAGAACAAAATACAAAGTAACTGAACATAGACTATAACTAATTAGTAAATTACTCAGTAGCCTTCAGCAATTGGCGATGAACATACCAATTAAAAGCAAACCGTTCAGTTCCAAAAAAGTGAAACCTTGATTGCACCAGTCAGTGAACCTCAAGCTTTTTAAAATTCACCACTTTAGAGAGGAAATCCATCCATGCAAGAGCAAGAACTTTTTAAGGACGAAATCGTTATGTCATAAACTGCAACTTTCGTGAACAGCTTATGTTAAAATTTGCATTATGGAGTTTATCCAAACTCGCTGACCATGAAGATCTTCCACTGGGGAATTTCGTCAAATACATAGGTGGCATTGAAGTTCTTCCCTCTTTA
The DNA here is from genome assembly GCF_000390325.3 of Nicotiana tomentosiformis. Classification (NCBI taxonomy): domain Eukaryota; kingdom Viridiplantae; phylum Streptophyta; class Magnoliopsida; order Solanales; family Solanaceae; genus Nicotiana; species Nicotiana tomentosiformis. The sequence continues at coordinate 9,263,746 of NC_090813.1, forward strand.
TCACTATTTTCGTCCTATATGGAAATTTTCACAGAGCAGAGAAGTACTACACAAAACTTAAAATCCACATACAAATGGAAAATTGGAGACATCCGATGAGTGAAGATTTCTGATAAGTTCCACTTAGTGTTCTATCTCTTTGAAACCCTTGAAGAACAGTTGAATGTGTTTATTCGCTGGGGTCTCTCTGTAGAAAATTCATTCAATTGTCAATAAAATGTACAGTGTACAGTGCTCTTTGTACAACCCAGTCGTGTTGTATGGACCAATCTATATATATAGGGACATTGGCCAGGTGATGTGGCACTATCATAAATTAGGAATTCTATTTATCTTTTTCCTCAATCTTTTTGTTATTTTTTCTATTTTTTCCCATTTAAATGCTATTTTAAAATGAGAAAAAAGGAAGTGACTCTTTAAATGGTTATGTCTGTTACTATAATAACTAACCCCTTTTAATTTGACACAACATTTAGTTTAATAACTTTTTGTTTTATAAAAGAAATGCTTATCATTTTAAATCTCAATTGCCTGCCCATTCCAGATTCTTATTCTTTGCGTGAGAAATATAAACATATTCCTTAACTATTCTGCCAAATATTCTTAATTAAAAGTCTTATACTACTGCGCAAACTTCTTCCTCCTGTTGGATTGTCTTTTGTATTAGAAGAAATCAAGAAATTCAACTTTTAATTCTTGAGTACTACAGGCATTGTATTATGATGAATCATGGACAAAACCTCAGGGAAGGTATTGAACTATCCCCAAGTGATGCGGCGATTATGATGCTCGAGTTTGGGACAATTCAAAGTAGTTCATTTTGCAGGATATCTTGTGTGTTTGCTGCAATCTTCAATGTGGGATATGTGAGATGATACTCAAGTATCGACCCAAAAAAAGTAACGATTTTAATCTTGATATGATAATAGTCATCACGTTAAAGCAATTAGTGGGGAAAAAAAAGCGACAATAAAACCGGTTCAATTTCATTACACTACTCACTCTTTAATTTTCCTACCCTTTCTGTTTTATGAAACTTAGTATCTGCAAAATTTAATATAGAGTAAATATTTACTATGTGTGATCTCAAATATATATATCATATTTGCGTGCATGAAGTAATCTATAGTTATTTTCAAGTGTGAAATATATGATATGAAACATTTCATTTAACAAAAAAAGGAGGGGAGATTCTATAACGATACCTGGCAAGAGATTGGTTAAGTCAATTATTGCTTGGAGAGATATTGGAACGGTTGGGGGTATCAACGTTAGGTTTTGAAACTCCGATCGACTACTAATAGAGTTAAAGTTTTCCTATCTTACCTACTATAACTTAACTTCTCTAAGAAATAGGCTAAATGTATTTATAAAGTAGTAATCTGTATTGCATAATTTAAACTTCATGCATGATAGTAATATCATATGGTTAGTGGTTATATTTGTTATCTCTGTTACCAAAAGAAATTTATCGATTAACATATACATATAACTTGAATAATTATATACATGAAAATATGTTGAATATTGTTTTTTAAGATTGAAAGACATGTCTTAGGCTTATACTAATATTTAAAAATATTCTTGAAATAATAGGAAAAAGTGATGTTTACATTTAGACATTATTTAAAGATTAGTGATATTTTATCATGAATTTTAGGTGTCGTGAGAGAAGCATAATATATTAATATTTTGTGCATTATGCTTGAAAAAAATAATACTTTGAGTTTTGGTTATTTCTCTAAACTTGGGATTAATATATTTATATTCAATTAAGAATATGGGATACCTTTTATCTCCTATGTCAATATTTTTTGCAGGCAATATGAAGTATTTTTCTACTTTCAAAGAAATTGTTAAAATTATAGAGTTACCACTAATAAGTTACTTCGAAGAAATCAAATTTTTATTCAATTGGTAAGCAATTCGAACATGACATACAATCACGTGCTTGTGAAAAAGTGTAGAAAGTACTAATATGTAATATTTTTCGATAAATCAATGGAAGGTCAAATACTTGGACATTTCAGTGGAGCAAAGGAAAAAATTATATTATGAAGAAGTTAATTGAGGGCAGGACCAAAAATTAGTACTTAGATATACCCATTTTGTAATGGTTCTTCATTTGGATGGTAAAAGTAATAAAACCGAGAAAAGCTTATCCACATGAATGATTGTTTTAGCATATCCTTATATTTAATTTTTTTTATATGTATATCTTTCACTATATATTTATTCTTTGATTTGATTTTTAATCCCTTTCAACAACACTTACAAAGTATATATATATATATATATATATATATATATATATATATATATATATATATATATATATATATATATAAAGATAAGATCGTTATAAGATCGCGCGAAGCGCGTGTAAATTAACTAGTATGGAATAAAGTAAAGTAATTTCACTTGAACCGGAAGCTCCTCCCTATTCCCCCTTATTAATAGTAGTAATATATGACTTCTTGCTGAGTGTCCACCTAGATAATCTTACAAGAATACAAGTTAATTTTTGCAATACAGGCATCACTGTAATGAAGCAAAAACTAAACAAAATGGAATAGTTTTAAATTACTGTTGGCGGAGTTAAGATTTGAAACTTATTAATTTAGAACCTAATAACTAAAAAGGATTACAATCACAACTTCATAAGGTTTAAATCGTGACTCCGTTCCTCATAGTATATTGGACAAATTTGTCATTTAATTAGATTTCTAATATTTAGGATTTTCAAAATTAATTAAAATTTTGCTTATTAACTCTTTTCTTATTTGACTACATAGAAAGTTTAAATTGATTTAAAATTTTACCTTATATAAACTCCTTTCCTAATCAATTAACATTCTTCTATCACTAAAATTTTCGATTACTCATTATTCTCTTGGAGTACTATTTTTTAACAGCTTTGTTTAGGCGTTTTGCTTGGAGCTTTAGGAACTTCAACTCCAATGCCGGACCAGGATTGAACGATAATTGCATGAGCAGATACATTATGATTAGTCGAACCATTAACGTGCATAAAGATGTAAACAAAAACTACCGAATCTTATGCACAATGAAGACACACATGTTTATAGCCTTCAAAATTAAAGAAAATCAGAACCAGCTAAATGTTTATGCAATTAAATTTTCAATATTATTTAACTCGTGATCATGGTTAAGTATGTAGGAGTACATATTATAAAGTTTGTAGTCAAAATAGTGTTTATGTAATTTTTAAAAAGTTTTTAGTTAGTGAAACAGAGTACACACACAACGTGTGCATCGTAAGACTATATTTGATGATAGATGGTCGCGCTATACTAATCTTACACTTTCACAATTTTTCTTGTTTTCTAAGTGAAATACAGGTTTAGTCATAATTGTATTTCGAATGATTCCCACTCAAAGTCATGAAATAATATTTGATAATGAGTGGTGACCCTATCTTATAGTTTTTGACGGTTGAGTCCCTTACGGAGACGGAGTCATGACTAATTCAATTATGAGGTCATGTGCTTTTTGTTGTCTAATTTGTCTTCTATATAGTACACAACCACTAATTTTTGGATTAGTTGATATAAAAATTTGTTTTGCTATTAATTCAATGGAAAATGGCCAACAATATCTCTAACGTATTGAAAATGGCTCAAAAATATCTTTCGTTAACCTTTTGATCCGCAAATGCCCCTAACGTTTGTTTTTTGGCTCAAACTTACCCCTATATGTAACAGAACTAACCTGGTCAATTTTTTTACTTTAACTTCGCCATGTGGTATTTTTTTAATCCGCCACGTGTATTATTTGTATTAAATAAAACCCACATGTATCTTTTAAAATATCCAACGACACTGACCCGCTCCTATATATTTGGACGGTCGGCTAAAAATAATTACATTCGCTAGTTAAATATATAAAAAATATACATTGATTATATATAAACATATGTATATTATACATTAATATTTTAATATATATTTTATATGATATTATTTTTAGGTGAAATTATACGGTGTAGTGAGCCCAAAAACAAACGTTAGGGGTATTTGCGGACCAAAAGGTTAACAGAGGGTATCTTTGAGCCATTTTCAATACGTTAGGGGTATTGTGGACCCTTCTGTTAGGTATAGGGATAAGTTTGAGTCCAAAAACAAACGTTAGGGGCATTTGTTGACCTAAAAGGTTAACGACGGATATTTTTAAGCCATTTTCAATACGTTAAAGATATTTTTGGCCCTATTTCCGTTAATTCAATGCCTTTTGGCTATATATGTTTTAACTCGATGCCTTGTTTACTTAAATTTGTTTCTTGAGTGGTTAATATCTATTGTTTTTATTTTTTGTGTGTGTAGATATAGACCTGAACCGAAACTAAGTTCTCTCTCCCTCTCTCATTTGAAAAAAAAACTCGCAATGAATGTTCTTGAATTTTCTCTTTCCCTCTTGATTATTATCGTATGTTTCACTTGTTCTACATGGTACCTTACAAGTAGATGGTGCAAAAGCTCAGTGCCAACAAATTGGCCTCTCGTTGGAATGCTACCTGCGCTTATTCAAAATGCTCATCGTGTCCATGAATGTGCAACTGATTTTCTTATAGAAACTATGGGCACAATTGAGTTCTGTGGTCCTGTTCTTGCCGACTTGAACATGTTAATTACCAGTGATCCTGCAAATATCTACCATATTCTTAGTAGAAATAGTGGGACCAGTCCTAAATAAAATAAATAATTAGAAAAAAGAAAAAAAAAAAGATAGAGAAGTGATTGGTTGAAATAAAGAAGAGTGAGTTGCTAGAAAAGAAAGAGATGTGATTGGTTGAAATAAAAATGAGTGGGCTGCTGTAAAACTTGAACGGCTGTAACCAATTTGCAAACTTGCAAATTGGCAAGTAGGCAACATAAAAGATTTTGATTGGATTTGGTGAGCAGTCGTTCAACTATAAATAGGGGAGGATGTTGCCTCATTTAAAATACACCAAAACAAAGAGAAGCTATGCAGAAAGCAAAGCAGTGAGAGTAATCCACAGGTTGTTATTTGTGAGATAAATAATGAGTGTCAATATAATTGTAGTGAAGTATTTTAAATAAAAAGTGTTATATCTTTCAAAATTGTAGTAGTGTCTCTTGACACTACTAAGTTGTAATATTATAGTGGTAATATTGCTCCGCTCGTGTATTGTATTTACCTCGCTAAAAGAGTTGGTATCGTTGTTACTCTCTTGTGTTATTATTATTTTTCGTGAATATTATTTTTGGGCGGGATTATTATTTTTCCCAACAACGTGGTATCAAAGCCATGGCGGATAATGGTCCGCTATCTTTTCAGTACCCCGGTCTCACAAAAGATAATTATGAGAAATGATGTCTACGTATGAAAAACATTCTTGGCTCTCAGGATGTATGAAAAATCGTAGACAGAGGGTATGCGAAATCCGATAATGAGGAAGTTCTGCCTCAAAATGAAAAAGAGGTCTCACGCTCATCCACCAATGTTTTGATGATGCCATGTTTGAGAATGTGGCAGATACTACCACCTCAAAGGATGCTTGGGGGATTTTGCAAAATTTTCTTCAAGGAGTTGACAAGATGAGGAAGGTAAAATTCAAACTCTAAGGGCTGATTTTAAAGTTTTAAAAAATAAAAGAATCCGAATGCATGTCGGATTATTGTTGAAAAGTGAAGACTATTATAAACCAACTAAGAAGATACAGGGAGGACATAAAAGATGAGTGTGAGGTAGAAAAGATCATTCACACTTTAACACCTAAATTTGAATTTGTAGTGTGTGCTATTGAGAAGTATAAAGATTTAGACTCTATGATGGTAGAGCAATTGGATGGCTCTTTACAGGCCCACGAAGAAAAGATCAAAAGGAGACAAGAAGTGCCATTGGAGAAATTTCTTAAAACTCAAACATCCTTCAAGGATTATGGAGGTGAAAAGAGCTATCGAAGGAATGGACGGGGACGATACCGTGGCGGTTATGGAGGAGTAAGAAGTAACGATAACAACTTCAACAATGAAGTTAAAATCCATCAGACATTCAGAGGTCGTGGTCGTGGATATAGAGGAGGAAGAGGACCTGGCTACTATCAAGAAAATAATGGACAAACATATGAAAAATTAAAAATTGAGTGTTACAATTGTCATAAATTTGGTCATTACTCTTGGAAATGTCGTAGCAATGTTGAAGAAAAAGCTAACCTTATTGACTACAAGAAAGAAGAATATGAGTCAACGTTGTTGGTGACACTCAAGGAAGAAGACAGGGATGATTGCAGCTCGTTGTATTTGGAAAATGGAGCAAGCAATCCTATGTATGGATGCAAAGAGAAATTTGTGGAGATCAATAACACGGTGAGAGGTAATGTATCCTTTGGAGATATGTAACGACTCGACTTGTCGTTTTGAGAATTTACGTTCCATTCAGTGACTTAAGATCCCGAGAAACTTCGTAATATGTATTATGACCTACGTGTGGGGTCGAGTTTGATTTTTGGAAGATTCAGAATTTAATTGAAAGAACAATTCTCATTTATAAAGCTTTAATTTCTAAAGTTTGATCGGAGATTTGACTTTTGAGCAAAATGACTTTGGAATGGAATTTTGATGATTCCATTAGGTTCGTTTGATAATTTTGGACTTAGGCGTATGTCTGGATTTGGATTTGGAAGTCCGTAGGACAATTCGACGCATTTTGGCGAAAGTTGGAAAATGGAAGATTTTTAGAAAGTTTGACCGAGGAGTTGACTTTTTGATATCGGGGTTTGAATCCAGTTCTAAAATTTTTCATATATCTGTTATATCATTTATGATTTGTGTGCAAAATTTGAGGTCAATCAGACTCGATTTGATAGGTTTCAGCATCGAATGTAGAAGTTGAAATTTGTTAGTTTCATTTAGGCTTGAATTGGGGTATGATTCATATTTTTAGCATTGTTTGATGTGATTTGAGGCCTCGGCTAAGTTCGTAATATGTTTTGGGACTTGTTGTATGTTCGGACGGGGTCCCGAGGGGCTCAGATGAGTTTCAGAGTGGTTTCAGACCATTTCTAGGCTATTTTAACTGCTGGTTGTTTTGGTTACAGCAGTCTGCATCGCAGAAATTTCTTCTGCACAGAGCTTACTTTGGAAGCTTATATCTCGTAATCTGTAAAGAATTTGGAGATGATCCAAAAATAAAAGTTGTATCCCTTTGAGCTAGTTTCCCTAAATGTAAATCATTTATCATTTGAACATTTTTACAGAAAGTTATGATCGATTAACTAAAGCCTGGTACTGCAGTTATTTTGACTGGCAGTGTGCATCGCAGAAATTTCTGATGCAGATGGCTAACTTTTGAAGCTTATATCCCGTAATCTATAAGGAATTTGGTAATAATCCAAAAATAAAAGTTGTAGCCCTTTGTATTTAGTTTTCATAAATTTAAACTGTTTGGCAATTGGAGTTGGGTACAAAAAGGTATGGTTGATACACAACATGCTGTCTGGGAAGAGGTTTTGGAAGAGTTTGGTGTTTTGAGCATAAGCATGTAATGATCCAAAGGTTCATTTTTAGTTCTAGAGATCGAAATTCGATTTCCAGACTTTCGAGAGTTTGAAAATGAATTATAGGAATGATCTGGAATGTTTGTCGTAATTTCATCAAGTCGCGATTGGATTTTTAGCGCGAAACACGAGTTAATTGTTTAACGAGCGAAATTGGTATCACATCGAGCAAATGAGCTCCGAATTGAGTTTTGATTGAACGATTACGTTCATATTATTATTTGTTGACTTTTTTATGTGAATTTGTAAGTCGACGTTATATTATCCGAAATTATTTTCGATGAATTTTAATGAAGTTATACAATTAATTTGTATAGATTTGAGCTGTCCGGAGGTCAATTCAAGCAAGAAGGCTATTTTGAAATATCGGCCTAATTTCAAAAGGGTAAGTGTTTTGCCTAACCTTGAGTAGAGGAATTACCCCTTAGGCATTGAGTATTATGTGGAAAATTGTGTAATTGAAAACTATATACGCGAGGTGACGAGTACGTACTTGGTTTATATGTGCAAATTATATCGGTTAAAATTCTTAGACGCCCATATGTATTAAATTGAAAATTATTGGAACTTATTAAATCCTCTATTTTGTCATGTCTCAATACTTGTTTGTCGAGTTTGTATTTTATATGATAATTTGGTGTGATTGCCACTTGGATTTTTATGTGAATTTCGTGTGTTTGTTGGTTTGATATTTCTTGGAAATAATCACATTATGAATTTTTCATATGCAAATAATTAATTAAATAAGTTTAAATTGAGACGTTTATATATTTATCTAAAATTTGGATTTAAGAAGGCGTTGTTTCTTGATGAATTATTTTCCAGTTCATGTTGTTGAAATTGGTATTGAGTTATAAATGCTGTAAATCATATTGAGGCAAATTGTTAAATTGTGAAATATTATTTTGTTGAGTTGTTTACTCCCGAATATTTTTGTTAAGATTTTGTGCACATTATGGTCGAGCCATGGGATCCTTATTGTGGAAAATAATGTATTGTTGATTTCTGTGGCAAGTTGTGATATTTGAGCACTTGATCTGCAATTTGTGATATGTTGTAATATTTGAGCACTTGATGTGTAATTTGTGATATGTTGTAATATTTGAGCACTTGAGGTGTAATTTGTGATATGTTTTGATATTTGAGCACTTGATGTGCAATTTATAATATGTTGTGATATTTGAGCACTTGAGGTGCAAGTTGTGTTATGCTGTGATAATTGGGTACTTGATGTGCGAATTGTGATATATTGTGATATTGATACGCATGCGGTAGTATAAGGTCTGGGTGTTGAAACGCATGTGGTGAGATAAGGGGGGCTTGATATGCGCGGGTAGTAGGGGAACTACTAGAAGCCATGCGGTGTGATAAGGGTGGCTAAAATGCGGGATGCTATTTCGGAAAAACTGATTTTAAAAACTAAATGTGAAGGCTCATGCGGTGATATAAGGAAATATTTAAAATTTATTTATGATTTGGGACTATGGAGCTATACTTCGGGAGTGCCCTTTTGTTGAAATTTATTTATGGCTGTAGTTGCTTTTGGTTATTTTATTTTTCCGTGATATATAAATTCGTGTGTTCTTCTGTGACGTATTATTTGATTTTATTATGTGTTTTGTTTTCCTTGTTGTATTGTGTTGGCTTTGGCTCTTCGTACGTGACTCTGAGGATTTGTGTTTCTGGTTTTTACTGGTTTTCGAGGTTTGAGTTGTTTCGAATAAAAGAAATTGATATTATGTTTTAATTTAATAAATTTTACATCCAAATCAGTAGCTATCACATGCTTCATTTTAATTGAAATGTCATTTTCTTCACCCAAACGAGTTCAAAAATAAACCCATTTCTTTGTTGATTTCTTACTTGGTTTAAAAATTGTAAACATACTTTACTGAAAATAAATTGATCCTGTGGATCTTATATACGTTTATATTTTGGTACATGAGTTATCCGTGCGGTTGTAATATAGATATGGGCACGAGGTGCCGTGAAAATATGAAAGTGGGCTGAGACCCATGTTTTATGATTATGAAATGAGGTGTCACAAAGTGACTTTTATTTGAAAGAATTATATTTGAGAGATTTTTATTGGAAAAACTTATATGTGAAAGATTTATATTTGAAGGACTTGATTAATTGGTTGTACTTGTGTACTTATTCGTTTGAGCAATATTTTTGGTGTTCTTATTGCCTTGTTGTTCATATACCTGATTGATCTTTGTTTCCGCCACTGCTACTTGTTTTCTATTATCCCTGTATATTACTATATTGCACAGGTTAAATGACTAGTGAGTGTCTTGATTGTACCTCATCACTACTCCACCGAGGTTAGTCTTGATACTTACTGGGTACCGACTATGGTGTACTCATGCTACACTTCTGTATATTTTTTTGCATAGCCAGGTATTGGAGATATCACATTTGGACATAGATTAAAGTGTGATCGCAAGGATTCAATGTAGGACTGCTTGGTTGTCGCAGTCCCTTGGAGTCTTTCCATTTTTATTGTACTGTCCACTCTTATTCGAACAATATTGTATATTCGATCCTTGGGATCACTGCATGTACTCAATTAGAGTTCGTGACTCAATATTACCAGTCTTGGGAGGCTTTTATATTTGTTTTCGCTTTTGGTTTTGACACTTGTATTAAATTACAATATATATAAAAAAAAAGCTTGAAATGTAATTGTAATCGGCTTACCTAGTCTTAGAGACTAAGTGCCATCACGACACCTGTGGTGGGATTTTGGGTCGTGACAAGATGCCTCAAAGATTCAAATCGAAGGGATAGGTACGATTCTGATATCATGTAAAAATGGTAGTCACAAGCTAATTCAAGATGTTTATTATGTGCCAAAATTTAAAAGTAATATTTTTGAGTTTGGGCCAACTTCTTGAAAAGGAATATGACATCCACATGAAAAATATGCATCTTTGGCTTAGAGATTCATGTGGAATTCTAATTGCTAAATTTCATATGGCAAATAATAGATTATTCTCTCTGAATCTTAAAACAATTGATGTAAAGTGTTTGAAGGCTAATGTGCAAGATGAATGTCACGACCCAAAATCCAACTAGTCGTAATGACACCAAACCCAACCTGTTAGGTAAGCCAATTACCAATTATCCAATTCCAATAATAATCATTAAATCAATTTAAGTGAATATAGGTCTTAATCTTATACAATCCCCAAGAACAGGTAGTACAAATCATGAGCTTTTAAGAATAAAGTATAAAAAGCGGAAATGGAATAAATACATAGTCTGTTTGAATAATACATAAACCGAGCTTTTATAAATCTAAGGCTACCTTGAACAAGAGGCAGCTATAACAGGAACGCATGTACATCTTCAAGTCTCGCAACCATCGAGCACAACAACAACAACAGCCAATATCTGCATGCAATGTGCAGAAATGTAGTATCAGTACAACCAATCCCATGTATTGAGTAAGTAACAAACCTAGCCATAGTTTGAAAGTAGTGGCGAGCTTCCACCAAGGTCGGGTCCACAACCAATAGTCCACAACAGTCCATTACAACATAAAGAAAATAATACCAGAAGTAACCTAGAGATAAAATGCTCAGCCAAATCATGATTTCAAAACAAATATAATAATAGTTCTTCCTTTCAAATACATCAGTGAAAACCCAAATCGTTTGCCGAAGTTGCCAAAAATATGAATAGTTTGAAAATAATAAATTTCTCCCAAAATCTTTTCAATAATAAATAAGATGTTTTATTTTTCTTCCGGATAACCCGTGTAAAACAAATGCATCACTATGCCCATCTGTCAAAATGTGTGAGAAATCATGAATGATGTGATGTTGTACAACATGAGAAAAATACATTCCTATGCATGTATGTCATGTGTGCATGCCAATGCGATGCAACTCACTGATAAAAATCATAAACAGCCCCTCGGGAAGAACATCACTCATATACAGCCACTCGGGCAAACCTCACAGTCACTCATGCCTCTCGAGCATACCTCACAGTCACTCATGCCACTCGGGCATACCTCACAGTCACTCATGCCACTCGGGCATACCTCACAATCACTCATGCCTCCCAGTCGCTCAACACTCGGCACTTGCTCTCAGTAGGTACCTGTGCTCACTAGGGGTGTGTACAGACTCCAGAGGGGCTCCTTCAGCCCAAGCGCTATAATCTGCACGGATAACTCACGTGCTGCACGGAAAACTCACATTTTATAATAATAAAGTATATAAAGCATGCTGCAGGCGGGCAACCCTGATCCACAATAATCCTTACAATCAGGCCCTCGGTCTCATTCAGTCATCAATCTCTCCAGTCTCTCGGACTCACAATGTCATAAAAATAGCCCAAAAATGATGATATGATGTATCAATAAATAACAATAGAGACTGAGATATGATATGTAATGAAATGAATATGACTGAGTATGTATTTTTAATTTAAAACAAATAATTCACAGCAATATGACATCTATGGGTCCTAATAATACTGGCACATAGCCTCAACATGATTTTTAATATGCTTTTCAGCTCAATTTTTTAACTCATAAAACTGCATGAAAAATGCTAAGATTCTCTTGTAGAAATTATAGAAATTATAGAAATTTCCTTCTATTTCTCTTGTAGATTCAATTATCTTACACCAAAAATAAAGATTAATTCATGAAATATAATCACAAGGGAGTTAGGAACACTTACCCCAAGTTGTGTGAAAAATTTCCTCTCCAAAATCGCCCAACCCGAGCTCCAAAATCCAAAAGTTGGTGAAAATGTCGAACCCTCGAATTTAAGGTTCTGTCCCAGCGATTTCCGCATCTGTGGGAAAAATCTCGCTTCTGCGAGAACAGCTTGGCCAGCCATAATCGCTTCTGCGATGCCAAGGACCGCACCTGCGCTCGCGCTTCTGCGCTCAAAGGTTCGCACCTGCGGACCTGCTTCTTCCTCAACTCCGCATTTGCAGAGCCTCGCTCGCACATGCGGGCTCGCAACTGGTTAACTCCTTTGTACCTGCGCCCTGCCCAGGCTAGCCCAGCTCCACTTCTGCGATAAAAGGGTCGCATCTGCGGCACTGCACCTGCGGCCAATTCCTCACAGGTACGATCACACCAGAAGACAAAAATTTTCTAGAGTTCTTCCAAGTCCGTATTTGATCCATTAACCATACGAAACTCACCTGAGCCCCTCGGGACCCCGTTCGAACATACCAAAAAGTTCCATCACATAACACGGACCTACTCGAGGCCTCAATTCATATCAACCAACATCAAAACGATGAATCGCACCTCAAATCAAAATCTATGAACTTTGAACTTTCAAATTCTACGTCTTGTGCCGAAACACATCAAATCAATCCGGAATGACTTCAAATTTTGCACACAAGTAACATTTCACATTATGGACCTATTCCAATTTCCTGAATCGGATTCCAACCTCGATATCAAAAAGTCAACCCCCCGGTCAAATTTTCCAAAAAATCATCCTTTGGCATTTCAAGCCTAATTCCTCTACAAACCTCCAAATAATTTTTCGGACACGCTCCTAAGTCCAAAATCACCGTACAGAGCTATTGGAATTATCAAAACTCCATTCCGGGGTTGTTTACACATAAGTCCACATCCGGTCACTATTTTAACTTAAGCTTTAAACCTTGGAACTAAGTGGTCCAATTCATTCCAAAACCTCACCGGACCCGAACCATTTACCTCGGCAATTCACACAACAACTGTAAAGTAAAATTTAAGCAGTAAATGGGAAAACGGGCTTGTAATACTCAAAACGACCGACCGGGTCGTTACATTCCCCCCCACTTAAACATACGTTCGTCCTCGAACGTGCGAAGAGTTGTTTCAAATCTACCACATCATTGTTCCATCTTACCACGCTCTTACCCGAGGTGATCCCACACCATCCTATTCCGTGTAAATTGTATAGGCCTAACAACACAACATAATTAAAAATTATTACTTCAACCTTAGCCCATAAACCTTGGAATTTAATTTCTAATATTCAGAATTTCTTTTCAAGACCTGAATCTCACATCAACACGTTGTATGAGTCTGAATAAGCTATATTGAGCCATAACCATAACCCCAGATATAATCACTTAACATATTACACAACTTGCATGCTCGCAACACCATTTTCTATCACATTAACTACTCCAAAGTAACCCGGTAATAGTATTAAACCCCATATCAAACAAAACCTCGTTCTAAAACTTTTGCACACTGCTGATAATGAAAGAAACACGCAGAAATCTCAAGACCCCTTATCAGATCAACAAGTAATGGAGCTCTCTCGCCCTAACCAGAACCATAATCACTTTCTAGGCCGAATTTAATATTATCTTTCCGAATATACCCTCTCAAACCTGATAGTACTCATTCTAGGTCCAATGATCTTATATTATTAAACACAACTATCCCACAAACACGCAACATCAATATAGCTCCAGCCACCACTGCGCAATCCGTGCACAAAAATATTGGAGATGTCTCAAGAAAGAGAACCATATTGCAAGTTCAACAAGCACCACCACAGCCACAATGTTACAACCAACTCCTCAAATTTCGTGATGAGGATAACCGTAGGCGCATGTGCACAATTGCCATGTGCACAATTGTAGAGGAAGGAAATTAATGAATCAGATAAATTATCATAGAAATAAAATTACCAGACACGGTACGGATGACTCATGTGCCAATAATATGAATCGCACAGCATGGTCACATGCCTCTAATCCCAGCATATCATACAAGAGCAATTAAACAAGTACACATGTATATGATAATGAAATAAGATTCGCATGCTCTTGGACTGGTATAAATGCTATAGTGTAAGCATGTGCAAAGTCCGCTATCACACTTCAAATCGGCAATTTAACGCAGAAATAGTAACTACCCCATTTATTTAGAGAATTAGCCTCTTTGTAACCACAAGTGTAGCCCTGATAGTTCTCAACAAAGGTAAGAACACAAGAAACATTATAACTTTATGCTTAACAGTCAACTCTAGGCAAATCATAGCCTAAGCATTCTTTCGAGTATAAATACATGCCCCAATGCCTGCACATTGGCTCAAACCTCACATATATGCACACTTATAGCGCATAGCTATCACAAATAATTAACGCAACTAGTGCATACACTGAGTTAAAATAAAATACTCATCTCAAATAGGCCACAACCCGAAACAATATACTTTTAAGAACTCTCAGTCTCCAAATTCATCGAACACATGAATCACCGTAACTGATCCCAACTCCAGCACTAAAATGACTAACACATCTTCCATTCATGATAATCCCATGAGGAATACTTTCATAATTCTTCCGTGCCACATAGCAATAATTTGAATATCAACAGTCTATCTACCAGGTGAATACTGTAATACCGATAAACATCCGTAAGTCAAAACACAACGCGCCTTCTGAAATGCGCACCCTTCTCAGGAATTACCAAGCAATTATAACACTCATCGAAATATCTGAAAATGACCATGCTGTCCAACATTCGTTATCTTCTCTTCAAGACTGAATTGTCACCATGTATATGTAAATCCTAATCCCATACAACACACCACATCTATTATGCCATCATGTGAAAAGCATAAGAATCTTATTATCAACTTTGAGTCACCAACAATTTACATACCCTATTAGTTAGAAACCGTTCTCTTGCTTCTTTCCAGGAGGAAATCCCAATACACAACACGTTCTCCACACCGGTAGAAATGTATCCGATTCAAACCATGGTAGAAATTATCATGAACACTTTGAAATCCATCTGCACATAACCAAGCTATTAGAACTAAATTCCTCTAACCCGACCAAACCACGTAGGTCACCAAAACCCAAGAATAGTGCCACCAAAACATCTGTAAAGTCTTACCACGTCGTAATTACCCAAAGGACCGATCCTACCATTACCATATTGGTCCAGCCTACTACCTAGTTGTCCTATTTCTCCGAGTCCCTTCCGAATTTGCCTTTCGATTGATACTTCTCCTTGCTAAAATGCTATGATTTTAAGCCATACTCACCCCACAAACCTTAGCATAGAACCACAACGCCCTACGACCCTTAAGCAACTGTGTTCTTCTTAAGCACCTCCATTAATACCACAACTGTAACACTCACTCTGAAAATACCTTATGTGAATTTAAAATTTTTCTTCTTACCTTCTTTATACTAAAACATAGAGTCCCTAGTCATACAAAATTTCCGCAAGTCCAGTCGCCATTAAATGCAAATCTCAGATTTTATCCATACCCAAGTCCGGAAACATTCTCAATTGCTATATATGATCCTCGAACCTATTGGACTTTCTCGTGAGTCTCCCCCTTTGTTCAAATCCAAATTATACCGCCCAAATGGGCCAAGAGACACGTGCCCCATTAGCACCATAATACTCAAAGAAGTAACTCTACTTTAACACCACATATAAAATTCATACTCCGTGAGCACAACATCATTCACCAATAACAACTCACTCATCCCACAAATTTCATATAATCATACGTGCAATATAATCCTTAACCAGGAATTTCCTTATTCGAGTCATCCTCGATCTCAACTTCTGCAAGTCATAGCTAACCCACAAGTATGCCTCAGAGCAAAATTAAAATTTAACACCTAACCATGAAATCAAATTGTCAATAGCAGACTTCCCCACTTGGCTCAAAGCCATAGATTAAAATATTCCATAACTCACAATACCAATACTCTCTTACTGCCATAATGCCATAGTCAGTCCAACAAAACTTCTTTCCAAGTTCATACAACGCCAACCATAAAAATACCTCAATCATCCGCTAAGCTCGTATTCATCCTCTTAACACACAAGTCAACTTTCTCAACCAGATTCAGATTCAAATCTCCACCCATACACCCCGTCGACAGAAAAGAAACTCTCTACTCACATCATAAGGAATACACCTACGTAGATTACTTCGCAGGGGATAACCCACCTGCTTAGCCTCAAACTGGTATCTTGTTATAACCTTTCGCAGTCACAATTACTATGCAATCACTTAGTCTATCTGAGTCCAAATTCATTATCCAGACATGAGAGTTTGGTCTGTACCAAAATTTAACAATGTGAAAGATCCTTCAAAACATTCATTACTCGAGACTGTTCGTCATATCAAATAGAAAATCAAGCACCCAATGGCCTTTCCTTTACATTTCAAGGAAACACTTCTCGTCATATTCCAATCGTCTTAGCACATTCCGCGATTACATCATACCCATCATACCACCATTCCACCGCTCGTCGAGACACAAATTCCACTGTAGGGTCATTACCGGACATATAAGTCCAATTTTACGAGTTACAACTGAAGCTACCGAGCTTAAGCTGCTATCTAAACCTGGCCTCAAGTCCTCCAAACTGGCCCATTTACCAAAACATAGAATACTCATCTCGAACTTCGTTCATGAAATCACAAGCCGACGATGTACAGCTGATACTGAGCGCTCATGTGCGCATACGAATACGTGGAAGGAATTCAAAAAATTCATGTCTCAAGCTGAATCAATCTCGCACGATAAGGAGAGAAATATGGGAAGTATATATCCTAAATGCCATGTAGCCTCTCGAAGATAAATATGGACGTCATCATACCGATCCGAAAGACTCTACTAGACACTTGCTCATGACTTGTAGAACCTATGAACCTAGAGCTCTGATACCACTTTGTCACGACCCAAAATCCAACTAGTCGTGATGGCACCTAACCCAACCCGTTAGGTAAGACAATTACCAACTATCCAATTCCAATAATAATCATTAAAGCAATTTAAGTGAATAATATACAATCCCCAAGAACTGGTAGTACAAATCATGAGCTTGTAAGAATAGAGTATACAAAGCGGAAATGGAATAAATACATAGTCTATTTGAATAATACATAAACAGAGCTTTTATAAATCTAAGGCTACCCTGAACAAGAGGCAGCTACAACAGGAACGCAGGTACATCTTCAAGTCCCGCAACCATCGAGCACAGCAACAACAACGGCCAATATCTGCACGCAATGTGCATAAGTGTAGTATCAGTATAACCGACCCTATGTACCGAGTAAGTAACAAACCTAGCCGTAGTTTGAAAGCTGTGACGAGCTTCCACCAAGGTCGGGTTCACAATCAATAGTCCACAACAGTCCATAACAACATAAAGCAAATAATACCAGAAATAACTCAGAGATAAAATGCTCAGCCAAATCATAATTTCAAAAATAAATAAATAATAATAGTTCTTCCTTTCAAATACATCAGGGAAAACCCAAATCGTTTGCCGAAGTTGCCAAAAATATGAATAGTTTGAAAACAATAAATTTCTCCCAAAATATTTTCAATAATAAATAAGATATTTCATTTTCCTTCCGGATAACCCGTGTAAAACAAATGCATCACTATGCCCATCTGTCAAAATGTGTAAGAAATCATGAATGATGTGATGTTGTACAACATGAGAAAAATACATTCCTATGTATGTATGTCATATGTGCATGCCAATGCGATGCAACTCACTGATAAAAATCATTAACATCCCCTCGGGCAGAACATCACTTATATACAGCCCCTCGGGCAAACCTCACAGTCACTCATGCCTCTCGAGCATACCTCACAGTCACTCATGCCACTCGGGCATACCTCACAGTCACTCATGCCACTCGGGCATACCTCACAATCACTCATGCCTTCCAGTCGCTCAGCACTCGGCACTCGCACTCAGTAGGTACCTGCGCTCACTGGGGGTGTGTACAGACTCCGGAGAGGCTCCTTCAACCCAAGCACTATAATCTGCACGGATAACTCACGTGCTGCACGGACAACTCACGTTCTATAATAATAAAGTATATAAAGCATGCTGCAGGCGGACAACCCCGATCCACAATAATCCTCACAGTCAGGCCCTCGGCCTCACTCAGTCATCAATCTCTCCAGTCTACTAGGCTCACAATGTCATAAAAATAGCCCAAAAATGATGATATGATGTATCAATAAATAACAATAGAGACTGAGATATGATATGCAATGAAATGAATATGACTGAGTATGAAATTTTAATTTAAAACAAATAATTCACAACAATATGACATCTATGGGTCCCAATAATACTGGCATATAGCCTCAACATGATTTTTAATATGCTTTTCAGCTCAATTTCTTTAACTCATAAAACCGCATGGAAAATGCTAAGATCATTTAACTAAAAAATTTCACAGAAATAATTATGCCACAATTTCTATAGTGCACGCCCACACGCTCGTCACCTAGCATGTGCGTCACCTCCCAACAATTCACAAAATACATATATTCAGGGTTCATACCCTCAACTCCAAGATTAAAAGAGTTACTTTCCTCGAACAAGCCTAATCCAATATCGAGCAAGCTAAACAATGCTCCAGAAATCCCATTATGTGCGTATCAACTCCCAAATGGCTCAAATCTACCACAATCGATTTGATTTAGTCCACACAATTTATAGGAATTAATTCCATATCAAAATGCTAATATTTTCCAAAAACTCCAAAATTATTTCCTAAAAATTACCCGCGGGGCCCACATCTCGAAATCTGATGAAACTCACAAAATAGGATAACCCATCCAATTATAAGTTCAACCATACTAATTTCACTCAAATCCGACTCCAAATCGGTATTCAAACTTGAAAAATTCATTTTGTGACATTATAGCAATTTCCTTCTATTTCTCTTGAAGATTCAATTATCTTACACCAAAAATGAAGATTAATTCATAGAATATAATCACAAGGGTGTTAAGAACACTTACCCTAAGTTGTGTGGAAAATTTTCTCTCCAAAATTGCCCAACCCGAGCTCCAAAATCCAAAAATGGGTAAAAATGTCGAACCTTCGAATTTAAGGATCTGTCCCAGCGATTTCCGCATCTGTGGACAAGGGGTCGCATCTGCGGGAAAAATCTCGCTTCTGTGAGAATAGCTTGGCCAGCCATAATCGCTTCTGCGATGCCAAGGACCGCACCTGTAGTCGCGCTTCTGCACTCAAAGGTTCGCACCTGCGTACCTGCCTCTTCCTCAACTCAGCATCTGCGCAGCCTCGCTTGCACTGCGGGCTCGCAGATGCGGTTAACTCCTTCGCACCTGCGCCCTGCCCAGGCTAGCCCAGCTCCGCTTCTGCGTAAAAAGGGTCGCATCTGCGGCACCGCACCTGCGGCCAATTCCTCCCAGGTGAGAGCACACCAGAAGACAGAAATTTTCCAGATTTCTTTCAAGTCCGAATTTAATCCATTAACCATACGAAACTTACCTGATCCCCTCGGGACCCCGTCCGAACATACCAACAAGTTCCATAACATAACACGGACCTACTCGAGGCCTCAATCCATATCAACCAACAATAAAATGATATATCGCACCTCAAATCAAAATCTATGAACTTTGAACTTTCAAATTCTTATGCCGAAACACATCAAATAAATCCAGAATGACTTCTCATTTTGCACACAAGTCACATTTCAAATTATAGACCTATTCCTATTTTCAGAATCAGATTCCGACCTCGATATCAAAAAGTCAACCCACCGGTCAAACTTTCCAAAAATTCATCCTTTGGCATTTCAAGCCTAATTCCACTACGGACCTCCAAATAATTTTCCGGACACGCTCCTAAGTCCAAAATCACTGTACGGAGCTATTGGAATCATCAAAACTCCATTTCGGGGTCGTTTACACATAAGTCCACATCCGATCACTATTTTAACTTAAGCTTTAAACCTTGGAACTAAGTGATCCAATTCATTTCAAAACCTCACCGGACCCGAACCAATTACCCTAGCAATTCACACAATAACTGTAAAGTATAATTTGAGTAGTAAATGGGGAAATGGGGTTGTAATACTTAAAATGACTGACCGAGTCGTTACAATGACACATAGTACTGGCACATACAATTTGGGCACTTGAATTTTGAAGCACTCAAATCAAATGGGAGAAAAGAACATGGTGCATGGGATACCTTCAATCAACAGATCACAATCAATTGCACGAAGCTTGTCTTCTTGGAAAACATGCAAGGAGGAGTTTTGCAAAGGAGGCCATGTCAAGATCAACTAAATCGCTTCAGCTTGTTTACACTGATATATGTGGACCAATCAATCCACCTTCTTTTGGTAAAAGTAAATACTTTTTACTATTCATTGATGCCTTTAGTAAAAAGACTTGGGTTTAGTTCTTGAACCAAAAATCTAAAACTTTTGCTGCTTTTAAAAATTTCAAAGTACTCGTGGAGAAAGACAGTGGCTATGAAATAAAAGCTTTAAGGTCCGATAGAGGAGAAAAATTCACTTCAAAGGAATTTAATGACTTCTGTCAGTCTTATGGAATTCTTCGCCCAACAAAATGGAGTTGTAGAGAGAAAAAATCAAACGATTCTTAATATGTCTAGATGTATGTTAAAAGCTAAAAGTATGCCCAACAGGTCTTCAACAAGGAACGTTAGAGATCAAACCCCTCAAGAAGCATGGAGTGGAAGAAAGCCAAGTGTCAAGTACTTGAGAATCTTTTGGAGCATAGCCTATGCTCATGTGCCACATCAAGGAAAAGAAAAGGTTGACGATCAAAGTGTCAAGCATGTATTTGTTGGCTATGATACGAGTTCAAAAGGTTAGAAGCTATACAACCCAAGTAGCAGCAAGATGGTCACTACTAGAAAATTAATCTACGGCAACAGTCGCAAAACCGTTACAATAGATACAAAAACGGTTGCCATAGACCTATTGCAACGGTTCAGGGACCGTCCCACCAGGTCGCGTGCCAATAGCTCTATCACAACGGTTGCATAGTTGCTGCAATAGGACTCTGTATGGTGACGGTTATGGAACCCTTGCAATAGGGCTATCTACTATAACGATTAATTAGACAAATGGGACAGTCGTCTAAATATCATTTTAGGGAACAATATATTTTGCTATAGCAACGGTATAGATGATATATTGCGACGATTATTAGGAGTTCACGTGATGGTTATTAGAGGCTATTGCAACTGTTATTAGGAGCTACTGCAACAGTTTATTGAGACGATTGCAACAGTTACTAGGAGCTACCGCAACAGTTCATGAAGGCTTGCAAACAATTTGTTGAAGCTATTGCAACAATTTATTTAGACTTTCCACAATAATAAACATAATACTATTGTCTAACAATTCAAAAGCATACATAAGCTCTCAAAGTAATGAAAATCCAAAATAAAAGATTCCTAAAATATCTTAATACACTAATATTTTCAAAATAATCCCATAACTCTAAGCAATATTTTGCCGCTTTCATCCACTTTTTGCTCATCCGATCCACCTATAAAATATGAAAATAAATGATTAAGTAAATTTTTTAAAAGAATTTAACATCCAGTACAATCTAAGTAGTACCTTGAAACTTCAACTGCAATTTAGCTCAAAGAAGTCAATAAAGCTTCGCAAATTCAAATTCAAAGCAGTCCAGAGATGAGCTAACGGATCTACATATGGCCAGTTAGAAGAGAGATCACTGATTGCAAATCCATCCCTAAATAAGCCAGCACTAATAACGAAAAATAATTTAAATCAAAGTTTCCAACCGAGAGATGAACTAAAGGCTCATATGGCTAGTTAAAGAGATATTACTGATTGCAATCAAAATGGTGTTGTAATGTTTAACAATGCAATTCAGCTCAAGGAAGTCAATAAGACTTCGCAACTGCAAATTCAAAGTACTCCCAGAACTGCAAATTCAAAGCAGTCCCAGAGATGTACTAAGTGCTGGAATAAGACACAACATTTAAAAATATATTAACCTGACCAAAAACTAATAGTTTCATCAAATTGATTCAGAAATTACTACTGAAAAAGGCACAAATTGCGACCATACGTACAACAGAGAAGAGAAATACCAATCAAACTATACGGGAAATTGTCATCGTACAATACTAATTACACAGGTGAAGCAAGCAGTGACAGATCCAAGATTTTAAAGTAGTGGGTGCTCGGAGATAAAAATTCTAAAAAAAGAAGGAAAACAAGTTTAGTTGTAGGTGCTCGCTCAATACTTATCCAAATATTTTGTTAATTGTATATGTAAATCTACTAGATCTAGTCAAAGACAATGGGTACTTGAGCACCCATAATGATATATGTAGATCCGCCACTGGAAGCAAGCTGCTAGTGTATAGTCAAATGAATGTCCAACAGTGGTATCTAGGCTCTGTGCGCGCCTCGACTATTTCGCTACCATCACATTTCTTTATATGATATGTGTAATTATGGTTAATATTTTGGCTAATGGAGTCCATCTCACATAAGCATAAGCATCTTTGCAAAGTGTAGACTTTGTTGGCAATATTCTTTGGGACCCAAAAATATTGCATTATGTGGTGGACATCATTTGCACAAGTTGTATCACTTCTTTTACACCTAAGAGGCCAAGACTTTTTTGCCTATAAAAGGGAAGGCAATTAGTTCATTTTAGACACACCAACAAGACTTGTCTTCAATTCTTGTTTCTTCCTTTCTTCCTTTATTAAGAGTGTTTTGTATGAGAGTTAGTGTTGGGAAGCACTTGTGTGAACCCTTTCTTTTTCTTTGGAGTGATCTTGTGAGGTTATTCTCTTAGGGTATTTGGGATTAATTAGAGTATTTACTCTAATTTTGTACTCTCTTTTGTACTCTTATTGTTATAGTAAATTGCTCCTATCCACTTGTGGACGCAGGTCACTTTGACCGAACCACGTTAAATTTGTATTTTCTTTATCTACTTTAATTATCGTTATTATCAACTTCCATTGTCTTTGTTATTGCCATTATACCGTTGTTTGGCTAAATTTTATACTACCCGGGTTTCCGATCCTAACAAATTGGTATCAGAGCCGGATCTAACCGGGATGGCTTAGACTTGGCATTGCAAGGAAAGGAGAAGAAACCGGATAAAATGACGGACGAGGAGTTTGCCATCATAGACAAAAAGACAAAAGCATGTATCATTTTAAATCTCTCAAATGAGGTTTTACGTGAAGTTTCTGTAGAAACCACAGCTAAAGGCATGTGGAAAAAATTAAAAACCTTATATATGAAGAGGACGGTAGAAAATAGACTTTACCCGAAGCAGAAACTTTATACAATTCGTATGGGTGAAGGTACCTCTATTCTCTCTCATCTTGACACCTTTGATTCCATTCTTATGGATTTGAGTAATATAGATGCTGAAATTAAAGATGAGAATCAAGCCGTGTTATTGCTTTGTTCTCTACCCCCATCTTTTAAGTATATAAGAGATAATATGCTTTATGCAAATGATAATATCTCTTATAAGGATATTAAATCTATCTTAAAATCAAAAGAACAGATAGATAGTGATATTACTGGGGAAGCTAATGGAACTCAAGTAGGAGTTGGCTTGTTTGTTAGGGGAAAATCCGACTCCAGTTCCAGATACAATAATTTAGAGTGTCGCTATTGTCATAAGAAAGGTCACAATATCTCTGAATGCTATAAACTGAAAAATAAAGAAAAGCATAAAGAAAGAAAAAATGAGCACAAAAATACTGACACCGCCGAAGCTAGTGTAGCAACTGATGAGATTGAGGGAACTATATTTCTAGCAACTGAAACTAGTTTCAGATTAGACAATGAGTGGATTTTAGATTCCGGTTGTTCATATCATGTGTGTCCTAGCAGGGACTTATTTTCTACATATGATTCAGTTGCAGGTGGAGTTGTCCAACTGGGTAACAATGTTACTTGTAACGTTATTGACAAAGATACAATTTGGGTCAGAATGCACGATGATGTGGTGAGAACTCTCACCGATGTTAGATATGTTCCTGAGTTGAAAAAATATCTCATATCTTTGGGCACTTTAGAATCCCTTGGGTGCAAATTCACTAGTGAAGGTGGAGTTTTAAATTTTTTTAAAGATGCTATTGTGATCATGAAAACATATAGATCTGTTTCGTTGTATACTTTATTGGGCTCCACTGTTATAGGCCCTACTACAGTTTTGGTATGAGACAACTTATCTGATTTTGATGACATTAAATTTTGACATATGTCCATTGGAGCTTTTGCGGAGAAGGTGGAGCAAATTTACTATATCAGCCAAAATTAGGCCAAGGTGGAGATTTGTAATTTTGGCCAATATTTTGGCTAATGGAGTCCATCTCACATAAGCATAAGCATCTTTGCAAAGTGTAGACTTTGTTGGCAATATTTTTTGGGACCCAAAAATATTGCATTATGTGGTGGACATCATTTGCGCAAGTTGTATCTCTTATTTTACACCTAAGAGGCCAAGACTTTTTTGCCTATAAAAGGGAAGGCAATTAGTTCATTTTAGACACACCAACAAGACTTGTCTTCAATTCTTGTTTCTTCCTTTCTTCCTTTATTAAGAGTGTTTTGTATGAGAGTTAGTGTTGGGAAGCACTTGTGTGAACCCTTTCTTTTTCTTTGGAGTGATCTTGTGAGGTTATTCTCTTAGGGTATTTGGGATTAATTAGAGTGTTTACTCTAATTTTGTACTCTCTTTTATACTCTTATTGTTATAGTAAATTGCTCCTATCCGCTTGTGGACGTAGGTCACTTTGATCGAACCACGTTAAATTTGTGTCTTCTTTATCTACTTTAATTGTCGTTGTTATCAACTTCCATTGTCTTTGTTATTGCCATTATACCGGTGTTTGGCTAAATTTCGTACTATCCGGATTACCGATCCTAACACTATGTTCCACGTTTCTGTTTCAACATTTCATTTTATGATATATTTATGATTCTCTATGCTACGAAATTGATATGTGCCATTCCTCTGTTGTATTATTTCTCAAAGTTTACCATGTCAATATGTCTGTGACTAATCATATTGTATTTGACTTCTTTTTTCTTGCTTTCTAGGCTGATATGGGAACTCAAATTGTATGAACTTTAATATAAATGCACCCTGTAGATAAACATTATAAGTAGAAGTAAAACTACCTTCCTATTGACAATGATTATACAGTGAGTCTAAAAGAATTTCCAATTTTTATTATTGATATATTATATGCCACAGAGAGATCTTAAATTACAAACTCCACTTTGACATGAGATATACCATTTTGCAAGTATTTCACTTAATTTATGGAAATAACCTTGCATTTCAGATGGTTATTTCCATATATCTATGTAGTCCAATCAACACCAATATAACAACTCAAGAAAGAGAGTAAAAAAAAGGTCATGATATCTCAAGAGCTTTGCCATTGCCCGTTTTTGAAATTGGTTGAGTGAAAAGGATTAAATGAGAAGAAACTCTTAAATGAATGTAGTGATTTCTTTTTGTCCTTTTACGCAACGGCCATCGCTTAATTTGCTTTTAAGCCTTTTGGTGATTCGGGGTACAGAAAAGGATATATCACGTGTCAGCAATTTTACTGGGTCGTCGGTTTGCAAAAATCAGCGTGCATGCAATTTTCCTCGGCAGAAAATAATTTGCGACTTTTTAGAAAATCAACTTCTTTCCAAATACCATATATGTCCCTGTTCTGCTCGAGTAGAAAATGCCTTTGCTAAAAGGCTGGTTGGACACTTCGCTGCGTCCCTGTTGCACTCTGGCCATATTTCTTTCACAAGTCAAATGGTTGTGCACAAAATTACAGTATTTATTTAGGGGCTATTTATATGATAAATAATTTCTGTGTACCTCCATACTTTGTAGTTGATTTTCGATAGTAACCCCGCATATGAAGAGTTTATTAATACTACCAAATACCACACACACATGTATGTCTGCACGTGAAATTTTTACAAAAATCCAGCTCTCTTTCACTCTGTATTGGTAAACGACGCGGGGCTCGTCTGTGCAATGACACGTAGCGGGAATGGTACCTGAAAGCACGGAAGCTAAAGCCGGAAGAGTTGAAGAACCACGACCAGAATCATCCATTTGAATTCAGAACGAGAGTGACCGGAAAGACCGGAACGAGAGTGACCGGAATTCAGAACCACGACCAGAATTCAGAACCAATCAACACCAATATAACAACTTGAGATATCATGACCAATTTCCTCACCTTAGTGGCTTGTGCCTTGAGCCGGCTCCGGCTGAAAATCCCATGAATATTCGTCTTAGTGTATTTCAAGTGAAATACTGATTTTTACCCACTAATCTTCAACGTTCACGTTTTTTTTCCTAAGTGAATCACGTGTTCAAATACAATTCTGACTTCCATAAATTCACTTCAAATACGCTTTCTTGAAAAGAGGCTTAGCCGTAAAGTATTCAAATGTATGTCGTATGATTCCCTCACAAAGTCATGAAATAATCTATCTATATTTATATCCATATCTATACTATATTAAAAGCACAAATCTCTTATCAAAATGTTATTCGTCTTTTTTACCCTTTGTAAGTATATTTTTGTCACGACCCAAAATCCCACCACAGGTGTCGTGATGACACTTAGTCTTTAAGACTAGGCAAGCCGATTACAATTACATTTAAACCCATTTTTTAAAATCATATTATCTAATACAAGCGTCAAAACCAACAACGAAAATATTTAATCAACCTCTCAAGACTGGTAATACTGAGTCATGAACTCTAACTGAATACATGAAAGGATCCCAAGGATCGAATACTCAATACTGTTTGATTAATAATTAATAGTACAATAAAATAAAAAGACTCCAAGGGACTGCGACGACCAAGCAACTCTACTTTGAATCCTTGCGATCACACTCTAACTCTGTTCGAGTCCGATATATCCAATACCTGGCTCTGCACAAAAATATTCAGAAGTGTAGTATGAGTGCACCACAGTTGGTACCCAGTAAGTATCAAGACTAACCTCAGTGGAGTAGTGACGAGATACAGTCAAGACAATCACTAGTCCAATAACCTGTGCAATATATTATACAAAAATAATAGGAAACAAATAACAATGATGGCAACAACAATCAACCAATGATATACATAGCATGGCAATAAGAACACCATAAATATTTCTCAACAAATAATGAATACAAGTACAACCAATTAATCAGGCCCTTCAAATATAAATCTTTCGCCTATATATTTTTCAAATAATAATCTTCAGGATATAATACTCTCCAATGAATATATTTCGAATATATTCCCTTCAAATAAATATCTTTCGAATATAATTTTTTCAAATAGATATCTTTCAAATAGAATTCTTTCATGTAAATATTTTTCAAATATAATTCTTTCAAATAAATATCTTTTGAATATAATTCGTTCGAATAAAAGCCACCATGTGACACCTCATTTAATTTTTCTTCGTGTGAGAAATATATTCAACATATCACATCAAATGACACGGCAATACCTTCGTACACTTATCTCATTCTTATCCATATATATATATATATATATATATATATATATATATATATATATATATATACATATATATGTATGTGTGTGTGTGTGTGTGTGTGTGTGTAGATCAAATCAATTGGCACAACAACACCCTTCGTGCATTTTTCTCTTTCTCATCGAGCATACATATAACAGTACCAACTAGGTGGGAGAAATGCCAATAACAATAAAAGAAATAAAGTGGGAGGCACACATGCAATAACAACGACTACAAGTCACATAGAAATTATAGGTACACAATAACATTTCAAGATAAAGGCATGAATGCATACACAACAAAAAAATATCACAATATAATGTATGTCTCTTATCCTCACCTGCACGGAAATACTCTTCGTGCCATGAACATATGATAATATAAAAATAATGGCACGGCATCATCCTTCGTGCTTTCACTCTCATCCTCACTTGATAATATAATTGAAATGGCACGGCATCACCCTTCGTGCTTTACACTCTTAATGGCACGACATCACCCTTCGTGCTTTACACTCTCTCTTGCATGATAATATAATTCAAATGGCACTGCATCACCCTTCGTGCTTTACACTCTCAAATGGTATGGCATCACCCTTCGTGCTTTACACTCTTCCTTACCAAGTACATGTATATCATTAACAAGCAAGGTAGGAAGCATAAATAACATCAAGAAGAGTGTTTTAACCATAACATATGTGACACCTCATTTAATTTTCCTGGTGTGAGAAATATATTCAACATATCACATCAAATGGCACGGCAATACCTTCGTGCACTTGTCTCATTCTCCCCCAATATATATATATATATATATATATATATATATATATATATATATGTATGTAGATCAAATCAATTGGCACGGCAACACCCTTCGTGCATTTTTCTCCTTCTCACCGACCATACATATAACAGTACCAACTAGGTGGGAGAAATACCAATAACAATAAAAGAAATAAAGTGGGAGGCACACAGGCAATAACAACGGCTACAAGTCACATAGAAATTATAGGTACACAATAACATCTCAAGATAAAGGCATGAATGCATACACAACAAAACAATATCACAATATAATGTATGTTTCTTATCCTCGCCTGCACGGAAACACCCTTCGTGCCATGAACATATGATAATATAAAAATAATGGCACGGCATCATCCTTCGTACTTTCATTCTCATCCTCACTTGATAATATAATTGAAATGGCACGGCATCATCCTTCGTACTTTACACTCTCAATGGCATGACATCACCCTTCGTGCATTACACTCTCAAATGGCACGACATCACCCTTCGTGCTTTACACTCTCCCTCGCATGATAATATAATTCAAATGGTACGGCATCACCCTTCGTGCTTTACACTCTCAAATGGAATGACATCACCCTTTGTGCTTTACACTCTTCCTTACCAAGCACATGTATATCATTAACAAGCAAGGTAGGAAGCATAAATAACATCAAGAAGAGTGTTTAAACCATCAAGAAGAGTGTTTAAACCATAACACAATACAACAATTCATATCACAATTTTTCACTGACCACAACCAAATTCCAAAGATGTAGCAAAATCAATAAATTTCTCAACAAATCGTCCAAGGCTCCACCAACGTATATAAAACCTCAAAAAGCCAACAACATAGATGGAAAAGTAACTCAGCATAGGACAACACCTTCTTTAATACAAAATTTTGGATAAATATATTAACGCCTCAATTTATATTTATTTAATTAATTATTTACAGATGGAAAATCTATAATGAAATTAATTCCAAGAAATATCGAATCAACAAACACACAGAATTCACATAAAAATCCAAGTGGCAATTACCCCAAATTATCATATAAAATACAAACTCGACAAACAAGGAATGAGGCATGACAAATAAAGGATTTACTATGTTCCAATGATTTTTCAATTTAATATACAAGGGTGTCTACGAATTTTTAACTGGTATAAGTTGCACATTTAAACCAAGTACGTACTCGTCACCTTGTGTACATGATTTTCAATCACACAAATTCTAAATAAGACTGAATGCCTAAGGGGGTAATTTCCCCACTCAAGGTTAGGCAAGATACTTACCTTTTTGACGTTATGCCGATACTCCAAAATAGCCGTCTTGCTTGAATTAATCCTCTGGATAGCTCAAATCAATTCAAATTAATTGTATAACTTTATTAAAATTCATCGGAACCAATTTCGAATAATATAACGTCGATTTAAAATTTTATTCTAAAAAGTCAAACAAAGTCAACGCGGGGCCCGCCTCTCGGAACTCGACATAATTTTTTTCACGAAATCCGAACACCCATTCCGATACGAGTTCAACCATACCATTTTTATCGAATTCAAATAATAAATCGTCCTCCAAATGTTGAATTTCCTTTTTTGAAAAGTTTTTATAAAAATCCCAATTTCCTCCATTAAACTCGAATTAAACAATGAATATAATCATAGAATCATGAAATATAATCTATTTCGGATATAGAACACTTACCCAACTAATCTTGTGAAGAAATCCTCAAAATCGCCCAAGAACCGAGCTCCAAAAATTTCAATTGAAATGAAGAAATCACTAATTTTTGACCCCTTATGTTTTTGTCCATTTTTGCTTCTGCGGACAATTTGTCGCGCCTGCGAGATCGCTTTTGTGAGAAAATGCTCGCTTCTGCGAAAGACCACTACCAGCGAAATCACGCACCTGCGGACAAGGCTCCGCTTCTGCGCAACTGCAGGTGCGGCTGGAGTTATGCTTTTGCGCTGCTGTCCGCTTCTGCGTTCCTTTCACCCGCTTCTGCGATCATGCAGGTGCGGGAAATTCTTCGCAACTGCGACCTCAGTCCAGCCCAGCCTTCCTTCCCAATTTCTCTTCTACGAGTTTCATCTCGCTTCTGCGAAGTCGCTTCTGCGATGAAGCTTCCACATAAGCGAAAACACCACCAGTAGATTTCCAGCAATTCCTTCAAGTCCAAAATCAATCCGTTAACCATCCAAAATTTACCCGAGGCCCTCAAACTCACGCAAATATACCAACACGTACCAAAATATAATACGAACTTAGTCAAAGCTTCAAACCACGTCAAACAACAACAAAATTATGAATCGCGCATCGAATCGAATTATGAATTTTTAAATCTTCCAACTTTAATATTTT
Organism: Nicotiana tomentosiformis; assembly: GCF_000390325.3. Taxonomy (NCBI): domain Eukaryota; kingdom Viridiplantae; phylum Streptophyta; class Magnoliopsida; order Solanales; family Solanaceae; genus Nicotiana; species Nicotiana tomentosiformis. The sequence goes on from NC_090813.1 coordinate 9,294,816, forward strand.
GCTCCGAAACATATCAAATCAATCTGGAATGACTTCAAATTTTGCATGCGAGTCATAAATGATGTAATGGAGCTGTTCCAATTTCTGGAATTGAAATATGACCCCATTATCAAAAATTCAAACTTCGGTCGAACTTTCCAAAAATTTCTTCTATTTTTTCCAACTTTCACCAAAATGCATCGAATTGTACTACGGACTTCCAAATCCAAATCCGGACACACGCCTAAGTCTGAAATCACCATACGAAGCTATTGATATTATCAAAATTCCATTCCGGATCTGTTTGCTCAAAAGTCAACTCTCTGATCAACTCTTTCCATTAAAGCTTCAAAAATGAGAATTGTTCTTCAAATTAAATTCCGAATCTTCCGAGAACCAAACTCGACCACTCACGCGGGTGATAATCCATATTACGATGTTGCTCGAGACCTTAAGTCACTGAACGGGGCGTTAATTCTTAAAACTACAAGTCGGGTCATTACATTCTCCCCCTCTTAAAATATATGTTCGTCCTCGAACGTGCCAAGAATTATTCTGAGGACATTAAATTACTAAGTGTATACTTACACACATACTCACAGGTGATTTTATGCCACCGTAAATTTAACAGGGGTCCGACAACACCATCTCATTAGAGATTATTTCTTTTAACCACACTTTTAAGCTTTAAAGCCAATTCCTTACTCTCCAATCAATTTCAAATGCCTGATTTTTCATATTAACACACTGTGTTAGTCTCAACCGGTTGTAGCAATTTCATGCCCACACACATATTATAGGTATGACCATAACCACATCTCTGATCATAATAGCCGTTCATAATTAATTCCAGCATAATCAATTAACCTCATATTAACAAAAATCTCATTTCAAATTTTCATAACACTGACAGCAACACACGAGGCATGAAGAACTCATAATTATTTACCCGAATTAACGAGTCACATTTAACGCCACCTAGGCACTCATCTCATTGGCTAAAACTCAATAGTTACAACACAAATATGGCTAAATGTGTATAGAAACACATAGAATAATTATCAAATAAGCTTAACATGCACGACTCCCTATTGATACTATAGTACAAATTTAATTTCACAAAAGGGAGAATTTAAATTCATAAATTTTTCACCACAAGGACCTCGTCCTTATATAACTTCTATCGCAGCTTGTAGCCCAATTTAAATATTTCACATCATATAAAAATGTGAGGATCTCGTCTTCAACTCTGAATCACAAGTATTTTGCACATTATGCCAACTGAAAATTTCCATTCCTTTTCTTCTACTTTTTAATAAATTCCGTGAAACAATTTCACAACACAAAATGAACCCCTATACCGGTAGGGCATATAATTCATAAAATTGTAATCAATTATCCTGAAATCACATCAAAATCCACTGTAGTGAATAATAGAAAGTAACTTTTGGACTTATAGCCCTCAATAGTGTACATAATAAAATGATATACATGGGCTAATATCATCAAATCTCCCAGCAGGGATAAACACGTGAGTGGTGTACAAAATCACTAACTCATCATACATGGAGCATGATAGAAGGTCTCACCTCGATAGTTGGAATTGAATCAAAATAAGAACAATGCTCCTCTATGTGACGACCCAACCAGTCATCTTGAGAGTTATAGCCCGATCCCCTATTAACTGCTTCTCCCATATCTATTTCTGCTATTATGACTTGCCGGGAGGTTTCGTTTTGGTTTTTGGAGTGTTTTGGGATACTTAGTCCCTAAACGGAAAGCTTAAGTTTTAGGATTCTGATCGTAGTCGGAACTGTGTGAAAATGACTCCAGAATGGAGTTCCGTCAATTTCGTTGTTTTGGAGGTGTGTAGCTCATTTAGGCTTGAAATGGCGAAAGTCGAATTTTTGAAATTTTGGACCGGTAGTGAAATTTTTGATAACGGGGTCGGATTCCAATTTTGGAAGTTGGAGTAGGTCCGTAGTGTTGAATATGGCTTGTGTGAAAACTTTAAGGTCAATTGGACGTGGTTTGGTTGGTTTCGACATCGGTTTTCGAATTTGGAAGTTTGAAGTTTCTTTAAGTTTGAATTGGAGGGTGATCCATAATTTTAGCGTTGTTTGATGTGATTTGAGGGCTCGACTAAGTTCGTATGGTATTTTAGGATTGGTTGGTATGTTTGGTTGAGGGCCCGGTGCCCTCGGGTGTGTCTCAGATGCTCAACGGGTTGAAATTTGGACTTATGCAATTGCTGAAGATTTCTGGTTGCTGGTGTTTTCGCATCTGCGGTGGGGGAACCGCAGGTGTGGACTCGCACGTGCAGAAGATCGGGCGCAGAAGTGGTTTGGAAGGAGAAGCTCAGGGATCTCAGGTGCGAGGTAATATTCTGCATCTGCGATGTCCGCAGATGCGACCCTGGAGCGCATGTGCGAAGAGAGACTGCAGAAGCGGACCGGTTTCCGCAGGTGCGCACGCGCATGTGCAGCCTCTTTCTCGCATAAGCAGTCCCAAGTCCCTTAAGTCATTTTCGCACTTGCGATGGAATTTCCGCAGGTGCGATGAATAGGTCACAACAACGAATTTGCTGGGCAGAAAAGGGGAAATATTCTAGGGTTTGATTCATTTCTCCATTTTTGGACTTGGGAGCTCGAATATTGGTGATTCTTTGAGGGATTTTAAGAGAGAGATTTGGGGTAACGATTCCTAACTTGATTTTGATCATATTTCATTAATCTATTGTTATTTTCTTCATTTAATTAAGGAATTTGAGTGAGAAAGTTGGGAGAATGGGGGAAAAGTTGCCCAACCAAATTTCTGAGTTTTGAGTGTGATTTAGACATCAGATTTGGATAATTTTGGTACGAGTGATATCGTGAGTGAATAAGTATTCATATTTGGTAAATTTTATCCGATTCCGAGATGTGGGCCCGGGTAAACTTGTTGGGCATTTTTCTAATTTCTTGCCTTAACTTTGATTTCGTTAGCTAGATTTGTTTCTTCTAGCTATATTTATGATATGTAATTGGTTTTGGCTAGATTTGAGCCATTCAGAGTTGGATATTCGTGGAAAGAGCATTGTGACAAATTGATTTGAGCTTGGTTTGAGGTAAGTGGCTTGCCTAACCTTGTGTGGGAAAACTCCCCTTAGGATTTGGTACTGTTTGATATGTGAGCGTCGTGTATGTGAGGTGACGAGTACGTACACGGGCTATTTATTGTAAAAACTCAATTTTTTCATTAAGTCATAACTTGTTTTTGCTTATTTGTAACACACTAGCATATGTAACTATCCTGTTTAGACTAGAGTTGCATGCCTACTTGTTTAACTTCCTATTTGAACTATGTGCAGCATGTTTAGTGAAATTACCTACTTTCCTTTACTTGAACATAGTCTAAATTGTAGGATTTCTTACTGTAATTGTTATTTCGGTTGGTTGCGCTGCATATTTACTTTGGGACTACGGAACGGTATTCCGGGAGATCCCACTGTACTGCATATTTAATTTGGGACTACGGAAAGGTATTCCGGGAAATCCCCCTATTTTGCATATTTATTTTGGGACTACGAAACAGTATTCCGGGAGATCTGCACATTTACGTTTGGGACTACGAGACGGTATCTCGGGAGATCCCCTGTTGTTATCACTGTGTTCTGAGTTGTTGTCTTTCATTGATTCTATTCCTGTTAAATTTTCGTATTTATTTTACTGTGATATTTCATTCTATCTTATTTCATTATATTTATACCAGTAGGGCTCTGACTTGAGCTCGTCACTACTCGACCGAGGTTAGGCTCGGCACTTACTGGGTACTATTGTGGTGTACTCATCCCCTTTACTGCATATGTCTTTTCGGGTGTAGATCCAGGTTCATCGTAATAGCCTAATAACTAGTTGCACTCGCTGCTGCTTATTGGAGACTTCAAGGTACATCTGCCCGCGCCCGCAAATCCTCGGAGTCCCCCTTTATCCCCCTATGTTTATTTTTTCTTCTTTCTGTAGAAATGATGTATAGAACGGTTAAGACTTCTTAGTAGCTTGTGACTTACGATATTTTGAGTTTTGGGAAATTGTTTGTACATTTTCAGAGGTGATAATGGTATATGCTGAGTGGCATTCAGTTGCTTATTAGATATTTGTTACTGTTAGTAGATAATGTTAATGCTTTAATTTCACTTCCGCAAAAGCTAAGCTTACCTAGTCGTAGAGACTAGGTGCCATCACGACGGTTCACAGAGGGAGAAATTGGGTCGTGACAAGTTTGTATCAGAGCTCTAGGTTCATAGGAGTCGTGAGTTATAAGCTGGTTTATTAGAGTCTTGCAAATCGGTACAGAGACGTCTGTACTTATCTTCAGGGGGCTATAGAACTGTTAGGAACAAACATACTTCTTTGATTCCTTATCGTGGGAGTTATTGGCATCAAATTCAAAAAATTCTCTATTCTATTCTTTCTCGCAGATGGTGAGGACCCATACCGGAGGATCAGATGACCAGGCACCCGCGCCTCCTACTAGAGCCGCCAAAGGCCGGGGCCGGGGTAGAGTACGGACATGCGGTGCAGCCAGAGCACCCGCGCGAGCTGCGACAGAGGAGCCCCCAGCAGTTCCAGCTGGAGGGCAGGCATCAGAGGTTCCTATTGCTGCACCAGCCCTCTAGGAGACTCTAGCCCAGTTCATGAGCATGTTCAGCACCTTAGCTCAGGCTGGATTGATTTCGTTAGCTCCTGCCATATCTCAGGTCGGGGGAGGGGCACAGACTCCCGCAACCCACACTCCTGAGCAGAGGGTCCAGGTTGATCAGGCCCCAGAGTTCATTCCTATGCCGCCGGTAGCCTCGGTTCAGCAAGAGACTAGGACAACCGCTTTTGAGGTAGAGCAACTCAGACTTGAGAGGTACCAGAAGTACCACCTACCTACCTTCAACGGATTAGCTACAGATGATGCTTAGGGTTTTTGGAGGAGTGTCATCGTATTCTCCGTACTATGGGGGTAGCGGAGATGAGCGGGGTTTCTTTTACTACATTCCAGCATATTGGAGCAGCCTATTAGTGGTGGCGTGCTTATGAGTTGACTAGTCCGGCTGAGGGAGCTTCCCTTACATGGACTCAGTTCTCGGACATGTTTTTGAGAGAGTATGTCCCTCAAAGCCTTAGGGACTCATGGCGCACGAAGTTTGAGCAGCTGCGCCAGGGTGCTATGTCTATGTCAGAGTATGCAGTCCGCTTCAGTGATTTGGCCCGATATGCACCGGCCTTGGTTGCCATAGTTTGAGAGAGGGTTCAACGATTTATTGAGGGACTCCACCCCAGTATCAGGATTAGTATGGTCAGGGAGCTCGAGATAGATATTCCTTACCAGTAGGTTGTGAGTATTGCTAGGAGATTGGAGGGCATGCTTGCTCGGGACCGAGAGGAGAGAGATGCCAAGAGGTCTCGAGAGACTAGTTCTTATTCTGGAGCTCGTGCCCCAGCAGCCAATCCATGGTAGGGGTTATGTGGGTCGCCCCGTTCATTCAGCTCTTCCAGCCGCCAGTGGTGTTCCAGCCCCTTTTAAGCCCCATGAGCCTTATCATGCACCTCCAGTATCTAGTGTGCCTCCTGCTCGGGGTACTTTTAGCGGCCAGTCCAGCAGACCTAGCCCGAGTTAGTCACAGCAGCCACCCCCTCCGAGGGGTTGTTTTAAGTGTGGTGACACCCACCATATGGTGAGGGTTTGCCCCAGACTTAGGAGGGTTGCACCTCCATAGACCTCTCAGCCACCACGTGCTCTACCGGGTCCTCAGGCTATGATTCCAGCACAAGCTACCACCCCATCTGCTCAGCCAGCTCGAGGTGGAGGTCGGGGAGGTTGCGGTCGCCCTAGAGAGGGAGGCCATGCCAGGTATTATGCTCTTTTGGATCTTACAGAGGCAGTTGCTTCTGACTCTGTCATTACAGGTATTGTTCCAGTCTATCATAGAGATGCGTTGGTATTATTTGACCCAGGCTCTACGTATTCATACGTGTCCTCTTATTTTTCCCCATATTTGGGCGTATCTCGGGATTCTTTTAGTTCCCCTATTTATGTGTCTACTCCTGTGGGAGATTCTCTTATTGTGGACCGCGTATATCAGTCGTGTTTGATTACTCTTAGTGGTTTTGAGACCAGAGCCGACTTATTATTACTCAACATGGTAGATTTTGATGTTATCTTGGGCATGGATTGGTTGTCGCCCCATTATGCTATTCTTGATTGTCATGCTAAGACCGTGACGCTTGATATGTCAGGCTTACCGCTATTAGAGTGGAGAGGTACCTTAGAGTATACTCCCTGCAGAGTTATTTTATTTCTTAAAGCTCAACGAATGGTTGAGAAGGGGTATGGCGCATATCTAGCTTATGTGAGAGATGTCACTATTGATACCCCTACAGTTGAGTCAGTTCCACTAGTGAGGGACTATCCAGATGTGTTCCTAGCTGATCTTCTGGGCATGCCGCCCGACAGATATATCAATTTCGGCATTGATTCGTTGTCGGACACTCAGCCCATCTCTATTCCTCCATACCGTATGGCTCCTCCTGAGTTGAAGGAGCAGTTGCAGGAGTTGCTTGATAAGGGCTTCATTCGGCCCAATGTGTCCCCTTGGGGTGCTCCTATCTTGTTTGTGAAGAACAAGGATGCATCTATGCGTATGTGTATTGATTATCGCCAGTTGAATAAAGTCACAGTGAAGAACATGCATTCCTTGCCTCGTATTGATGACCTATTTGATCAGTTATAGGGTGCCAAATTATTTTCCAAGATTGATTAGCGTTCAGGTTATCATCAGTTGAAGATTCAGGAGCTAGATATCCTGAAGACTACTTTCAGGACTTGGTATGGCCATTACGAGTTCCTTGTGATATCATTTGGGCTGAACAATGCTCCAACAACCTTTATTCACTTGATGCATAGTGTGTTCCGGCAGTATATAGATTTTTTCATCATCGTATTCATTGATGACATTCTAGTGTATTTTCAGACTCGGGAGGATCATGAGCAGCACCTAAGGACAGTGCTTCAGACTTTGAGAGAAAAGAAGTTGTATGCAAAGTTCTCAAAATGTGAGTTTTGGTTAGATTCTGTGGCATTCTTGGGTCATATTGTGTCGAGTGAGGGGATCAAGGTGGAAGCAGTGCAGAGTTGGCCCAGACCGTCCTCAGCTATAGAGATCCGAAGTTTTTTTGGGTTGGCGGGGTATTATCGTCGGTTTGTTGAGGGATTTTCTTCTATTGCAGCACCTATGAGCAGGCTGACCTAGAAGGGTGCTCCATTCAAGTAGACAGAGAAGTGTGAGAAGAGCTTTCAGAAGCTCAAGACAGCTTTGACTACATCCCCAATATTGGTATTGCCTTCAGGTTTGGGGTGTTATACAGTTTATTGTGATGCAACGCGAGTTGGCCTCGGCGCGGTGTTGATACAGGACCGTAGGGTGATTGCCTACGTGTCCAGACAGCTGAAGGTGCATGAAAAGAACTATCTTGTCCACGACCTTGAGCTAGCAGCTATTGTTCATGCCTTGATGATTTGGAGGCATTATTTGTACAGTGTTCCTTGTGAGATTTACACTGTTTACCGTAGTTTGTAGCATCTGTTCAAGCAGAAGGATCTTAATTTGCGTCAGAGGAGGTGGTTAGAGCTGCTTAAGGATTATGACATTACCATTTTGTACCATCACGGGAAGGACAAAGTGGTGGCCGATGCTTTGAGTTGTCGGGCAGAGAGCTTGGGGAGTTTAGCATATCTACCAGCAGTAGAGAGGCCCATGACATTGGATGTTCAGGCCTTAGCCAGCCAGTTTGTGAGATTGGATATTTCTGAGCTGAATCGAATATTGGCTTGTGTGGTCTCTCGGTCTTCTCTTTATGATCGTATCAGGGAGCGTTAGTATGATGACCCCCATCTGCTTGTCCTTAAGGACACGGTCCAACACGGTGATGCTAAGTAGGTCACTATTAGGGGGATGGTGCATTGAGGATGCAGGGCAGGTTATGTGTGCCCAATGTAGACGGTTTGCATGAGTTGATTCTCCAAGAGGCTCACAGCTCGCGGTACTCCATTCATCTCGGTGCCGCGAAGATGTATCAGGACCTGAGGCAACATTATTAGTGGAGCGGGATGAAGAAGGACATAGTAGAGTATGTGGCTAGATGTCTAAATTGCCAGCAAGTGAAGTATGAGTATTAGCGACTGGGTGGGTTGCTTCAGAAGATAGAGATTCTGGAGAGGAAATAGGAGCGTATCACTATGGACTTCATTGTTGGACTCCCACGGACTCGGCGGAAGTTTGATGCAGTTTGGGTGATTGTGGAAAGGCTGACCAAGTCAGCTCATTTCATTCCTGGGATGACTACCTATTCTTCCGAGCAGCTGGCTCGAATTTACATTCGTGAGATAGTCAGACTTCGTGGCATACCGGTATCTATCATCTCTGACCGGGGCACAAAGTTTATATCACGGTTCTAGAGAGCCGTACAACAAGAATTGGGTACTCGGGTGGAGTTGAGCACAACTTTTTACCCTTAGACGGACGGGCAGTCCGAGAGTACTATTCAGATTCTTGAGGATATGCTCCGTGCGTGTGTGATGGAGTTTGGAGGTTCTTGGGATCAGTTCTTGTCGGAGTTTGCCTACAACAACAGTTATCAGTCCAACATTCAGATGGAACCGTATGAGGCTCTGTATGGTAGGCAGTGCCAGTCCCTAGTGGGTTGGTTCGAGCCTGGCGAGGCCAGATTATTGGGTATGGATTTGGTTCAGGATGCCTTAGAGAAGGTGAAGGTGATTCAGGACAGACTTCACACAACCCATTCCAGACAGAAGAGCTATGCGGACTGGAAGGTTCACGATGTTGCATTCATGGTTGGAGAACGGGTCCTGCTTCGGGTTTCGCCTATGAAGGGCATTATGAGGTTCGGAAAGAGGGGCAAGAGGTTTATTGGCCCCTTTGAGGTGTTGCGGCGAGTTGTAGAGGTTTCTTATGAGCTTGCCTTACCTCCCAGTCTAGTAGGAGTTAAACCGGTATTTCATATTTCGATGCTCTAGAGGTATCACGACGATCTGTCTCATGTGTTGGATTTCAGCTCAGTCCAGTTGGACAAGGACGTATCCTACGTTGAGGAGCCAGTGGCTATTTTGGACAGGCAGGTTCGGAAGCTGAGGTCAGAGAACATTGCATCAGTAAAGGTTCAGTGGCGGGGCCAGCCGGTCGAGGAGGCGACTTGGGAGACAGAGCAGTATATGTGCAACCGTTATCCTCTTCCTTTCACCGCTTCAGGTATGTCTCTATACTGGTAGTGGAATGTTTGATATCGGGGTTGGATTCCGATTTTGAAAGTTGGAGTAGGTCTGTAGTGTTGAATATGACGTGTGTGCAAAATCTGAGGTCAATCAGACGTAGTTTGGTTGGTTTCGGCATCGGTTGTCGAATTTGGAAGTTTCAAGTTTCTTTAAGTTTTAATTGGAGGGTGATTCATGATTTTAGCATTGTTTGATGTGACTTGAGGACTCGACTAAGTTCGTATGGTGATTTAGTATTGGTTGGTATGTTTGGTTGAGGCTCCGGGGCCGTCTGGTGTGTTTCGGATTCTCAACGGGTTGAAATTTGGACTTATGCAATTGCTAAAGATTTCTGGTTGCTTGTGTTTTCGTATCTGCGGTTGGGGAACCGCATGTGCGGACTAGCACATGCGAAAGATCGGGCGCATAAGCGGTGTGGAAGGAGGAGCTCAGGGATCGCAGGTGCGAAGTAATATTTCGCATGTGCGATGTCTGCATATGCGACCCTGGAGCGCATGTGCAAAGAGAGACCGCAGAAGCGGACCAGTTTTCGCAGGTGCGGCCACTTTCACGCAGAAGCGGTCCCAAGTCCCTTAAGTCATTTCCGCACCTGCGATGGAATTTCCGCAGGTGCGGCACTGCAGGTGCGATGAATAGGTCGTAGGAGCGAATTTGCTGGGCATAAAAGGGGAAACATTCGAAGGTTTGATTCATTTCTCCATTTTTGGACTTGGGAGCTCGGAAATTGGCGATTCTTTGAGGGATTTTCAGAGAGAGCTTTGGGGTAACGACTCCTAACTTGATTTTGATCATATTGCATTAATCTATTGTTGTTTTCTTCATTTAATTAAGGAATTTGAGTGAGAAAGTTGGGAGAATAGGGGAAAAGTTCCCCAACAGAATTTATGAGTTTTGAGTGGGATTTAGACATCGAATTTAGATAATTTTGGTATGAGTGATCTCGTGAGTGAATGGGTGTTCATATTTGGTAACTTTTATCCGATTCCGAGACATGGGCCTGGGGAGACATTTTGGGCATTTTTCTAATTTCTTGCCTTAGCTTTGATTTCGTTAGCTAGATTTGTTTCTTGTAGATATATTTATGTTATGTAATTGGTTTTGGCTAGATTTGAGCCATTCAGAGTCGGATATTCGTGGAAAGAGCATTGTGACGGATTGATTTGAGCTTGGTTCGAGGTAAGTGGCTTGCCTAACCTTGTGTTGGGGAACACCCCTTAGGATTTGGTACTGTTTGATATGTGAGCGCCGTGTACGTGAGGTGACGAGTACGTACACAAGCTATTTGTTGTAAAAAGTCCATTTTTTCACTAAGTCATAACTTGTTTTTGCTTATTTGTAACACACTAGCATATGTAACTATCCTGTTTAGACTAGAGTTGCATGCCTACTTGTTTAACTTCCTATTTGAACTATGTGCAGCATGTTTAGTGAAATTACCTGCTTTCCTTGACTTGAACTTAGTCTAAACTGTAGGATTTCTTGTTGTAATTGTTATTTCGGTTGGTTGCGCTGCATATTTACTTTGGGACTACGGAACGGTATTCCTGGAGATCCCCCTATTTTGCATATTTATTTTGGGACTACGGAATGATATTCCGGGAGACCCCCTGCACATTTACGTTTGGGACTACGAGACGGTATCTCGGGAGATCCCCTGTTGTTATCACTGTGTTCTGAGCTATTGTCTTTCATTGACTCTATTCCTGTTAAATTTCCGTATTTATTTTACTGTGATATTTCATTTTCTCTTATTTCATTATATTTATACCAGTAGAGCCCTGACCTGACCTCATCACTACTCGACCGAGGTTAGGCTCGGTACTTACTAGGTACCGTTATGGTGTACTCATGCCTTTTCCTGCATATGTCTTTTCAGGTGCAGATCCAGGTTCATCATGCCAGCCCCATCACTAGTTGCAGTCGCTTCTGCTTATTGGAAACTTTAAGGTACATCTGCCCGCACCCGTAGATCCTCGGAGTCCCCCTCTATCTCCCTATGTTCATTTTTCTTTCTTTCTGTAGAAATGATGTATAGAACGGTTAAGACTTCTTAGTAGCTTGTGACTTACGGTATTCCGGGTTTTGGGAAAATTTTTGTACATTTTCAGAGGTGATAATTGTATATGCCGAGTGGCATTTAGTTGCTTATTAGATATTTGTTACTGTTAGTAGTTAATGTTCATGCTTTAATTTCACTTCCGCAAAAGTGTTAGGCTTACCTAGTCGTAGAGACTAGGTATTGTCACGACGGTTCACGGAGGGAGAAATTGGGTCGTGACACTCTATTACGAATTAAATCATTAACGACACCATCTAGTGTATCGGCCTCAGCCATACCATATTAATTATATCAATGGGTCGGGCCTCCCCTTCTAGGTCGCCATTTACCCGCATGTCCTTGTCACGACCCAAAATCCCACCTCAGGTGTCGTGATGGCACCTAGTCTCTAAGACTAGGTAAGCCGATTATAATTTCATTTCAAGCCATTTTTTATATATATAGAACTTAACATAAGTGTCATTTCAATACAAGTGTCAACACTAACAGAGGAAATATTCATAACAACCTCCCAAGAATGGTAATACTGAGTCACGAACTCTAACTGGATATATGTAATGATCTCAAGGATCAAATATACAATTTTGTTCGGATAAGAGTTGACAGTACAATAAAATAGAAAGACTCCAAGAGACTGCGACGACCAAGCAGCTCTACCTTGAATCTTTGCGATCAATACACTAACTCTGCCCGAGTCCTATATCTCCAATACCTGGCTCTGCACAAAAATTTACAGAAGTGTAGTATAAGTACACCACAGTCGGTACCCAATAAGTATCAAGACTAACCTCTGTGGAGTAGTAATGAGGTACAGTCAAGACACTCACTAGTCAAATAACCTGTGCAATATAGCAGTATACAATAGTACTGAAAAACAACTAGCAACGATAGCAAAAAAAATCAACCAGTGATATAAACATCAAGGCAACAAGAACACCATAATTATTGCTTAAACGAATAAGGAATACAAGTACAACTAATTAATCAAATCCTTCAAATATAAATCTTTCACATATAATTCTTTCGAATAAATATCTTCCGAATATACTTCTTTCAAATAAAGATATTTCGAATATAAAATTCTTTCAAATAATTATATTTCGAATATAAAATTCTTTCAAATAATTTTATTTCGAATATACTTCTTTCAAATAAATATCTTTCGAATATAAATTATTTTAAATAAAGTCACTCTGTGACACCTCATTTCATAATCATAAAATACGGGTCTCAGCCTACTTTCATATTTTCATAACATGGGTCTCAGACCACTTTCATGTTTTCACGGCACCTCATGCCCATATTTCTATCAAAACTCCACGGACAACTCACGTGCCAATAATAAAAATCATCATATTTTTCGCGGTACCATGTGCCCACATTTAATATCTGTTGTGGCGTGCAACCCGATCCCATATAACATTAATCATACATGTTGCGGCGTGCAACCCGATCCCATATAACATAATCCGCTCGGCACTAGCCATATGCTCACAATTTCCATAGAGATCAGACTATTATCAAGTTTACCAAAACAACAAGACAAGTTGCACAAGATATAAAAATAAACACAAGAAAAATCACAACATCACATAAAAATTACCAACGCAATAACCCCACATTATCACATAAAAATTACCAACACAATAACCCCACACCATCACATATCATCCCTGACAATAGCCACCCTTATCTCTCCTATAGCCACCCTTATCACTCTTATAATAGCCTTATTTATTCCTCCGCCCTGACAATATCAGTAGCCACCCTTATCCATCCACGCTGACAATATCAATAGCCGCCCTTATCCCTCCTATAGCCACCCTTATCGCTCCTATATTAGCCTCCCTTATAGCTCCGTTAAATAGCCTCCCTTATCACTCTACCTAGACAATATCCCAATATACATAACAATAGTGAAATACCACCCTTATGCCCGCATAATGTCAACAATGGAATGCCACCCTTATACGCCGCATAACAGTAACTCAAATCACACAATAGTTCACACAGAATATTATCACAACATCATCAACTCGTATTTACAAATTGTCCGTAGGCCACAACCATTCCAAAGGTACAACAAAGTCAATTAATTTCACAACAGATAGTCCACGGCTCAATACAATGTATATAAAATCTCAAAAACCACCACAAGGATGGAAAAATAACTCATCATAGGACAACACCTTTTTTAATCTAAATTTTAGATAAATATATAAATGCCTCAATTTAGACTTATTTAATTAATTATTTACAGATGAAATATCCATAATGTGACTATTTTCAAGAAATATCAAATCAACAAACACACAGAATCCACATAAAAAAAATTCAAGTGGCAATAATTATCATATAAAATACAAACTCAACAAACAAGGAATGAGGCATGACAAATCAAGGATTTACTAAGTTCCAATAATTTTCCAATTTAATACATAAGTGCGTCTACGAATTTCAACCAATATAATTTTGCACATATAAACCAAGTACGTACTCGTCATCTCGCATATATGGTTTTCAATTATACAATTTCCACATAAGACTCAATGCCTAAGAGATAATTTTCCCACTCAAGGTTAGGTAAGATACTTACCTCGACGATACTAAGTCAATGATTTAAATGATCTTCACAAGTGAAGCCACCTTCGGACGGCTCAAATATGAAATTCACCCCTTAATAATACTACGATGGTCCACCAAACTAAATAAATTTCAATCTACAACAATGCAATATGATTACACCAATATTAGTAACAAATTTTCATATTTTTGGTCATTTAGGCATTTTATCAAACACCTAGAGTACATAGTATTTTACTACCTCTAGTAATGGTGTTTCTTCATCCAACAATCCCACCTTCCCACCAACAAGAGATACTAAATCATCCTTTGTCTACAAACAACCTTCTTTAGCACCATTAAAATTATCAATGAACTCACATCCACCCAATTATTGCTAATTAATTCATTACAAAATTTCTACAATACCCAATAATCTAGTTTAGGTATTTATGGCTTCCAAGTACCATCCAATAAGTGTTAATAATTATTTCTTGCTCACACACTCATGATAAATCCATACATATAAGTATAAGGGTGAAGGATTACCTTTTTTGAAAAAATCTTGCAAAAGTCTCCTTTGAGTTCTTGAAGAATTTTCGTGAAGATCTAAGTATTTTATGTGTAGATTTTATTAATACTAGTATAAAAATGATGAAATTTCATACCAAGATAATGGGGATTGCTTACCTTGAAGAAGAGAGCAGTTGGTGGTCATGAGAGAATAGAGGAAAACTCCAAAATTCGTCCAAGATGAATGGGGAAATGAACCCCCGAAATGAGTACTTAAGAGAAAAGCTTCAGATGGTAGTGTGACAGGTCCAGTGCCAAACCTCTATAATGCACTGGTTTTCAAAGTTGCTGAGAGGGCTAGCGTACCACAATCCGCGCGTTGCACTGACTCTAGCACGCTCCCAATTGTTTTCTTTTCCATTTCTTGCCTCTCTACTCACCCTCATTTGATACCTTGCTATGATATAGATCCGAATTACACTCGGGGTACTCGGGACCCCGTCCGAATATACCAATAAGTCCCGAAATATAATACGGACTTACTCGGGGTTTCAAATCACGTCAAACAACA
This sequence comes from Nicotiana tomentosiformis, assembly GCF_000390325.3. NCBI lineage: Eukaryota > Viridiplantae > Streptophyta > Magnoliopsida > Solanales > Solanaceae > Nicotiana > Nicotiana tomentosiformis. The sequence continues at coordinate 9,309,818 of NC_090813.1, forward strand.
TCGAAATTATAATTCATACCTCGATTCAGACTTCTCAGTTTCATATTTTTCAATTTATAAAACTCGTGCCGAAACATATCAAATGAGTCCGGAATGACTTCAAATTTTGCATACGAGTCATAAATGACATAACGAAGTTATTCAAATTTCCAGAATCAAAATCCGATCTTGATATCATCCAAGTCCACTTATGGTCAAATTTATGAATATTTCAAGAACTTCATTTTCCAACTTTTTGCCGAAATGTGACGAATTGTCCTACGAACTTCCAAATTCAAATCCGGACATATGCCTAAGTACAAAATCACCATACGAAACTATTGATATAATCAAAATTCCATTCCGGAGTCATTTGCTTAAAAGTCAAACTTCGGTCAACTCTTTTCATTTAAGCTTCAAAAATGAGAATTGTTCTTTAAATTAAATTCTGAATCTTCTGAGAACCAAACTCGACCACTCACGCGGGTCATAATACATATTACGATACTGCTCGAGACCTTAAGTCGCTGAACGAGGCGTTAATTCTTAAAATGATAAGTCGGGTCGTTACAATTTTATGTTAGATATAATTGTAATTCTAATCACTAATAATTTCTTTTTGCGGGAAAACAAGCAGCCGTTGGCTTTCTTTAGTTACGTTCAGAATTCTATTAAGCTTTTCTTTGTTTAGAATTAGGATTCTTTAATGCCGTGTGGCTTTCCTTTAAGTTTAGGCTTCTGTAGCTTTTTCTTTGTTTATGCTTTCATTTAGGTTTAGGATTATTTTAAGTCCCATGTTAATTACTTTCGTAGGTTGTTAATTACTGCTATAGGTTTAGATTCTTTTATTCCCTTTTTTTTGTTTAGGTTTAGGATTCACTTTAGGTTTTTAGAATTATGAAACCAAAATAATTCCCAAGAAAAAGGAGCAGACCACTTCTATAAGAGAAGCAATATTATACGTTCTTTATCATAAACTCTTGATACTATCGATAATTTATTTATGATTTGAGGTAAATTTTCTAACATGTAGTCTGTTCTTGAACTTATATAATAATAAACTTTCGTGCATTCTTACTAAACAATTGCAAATTGAACGATTGTCAATTGTAATTTTTGTTTACTATTCTCATATAGGATCATCAGTTTAAATTAAAATTGACTTATTGACGAATTTTGCACATGTTGTTTGGATCATTGCATACATAACAGAAAATTGGTTTCTAGCTTTGTTGCTCTTTAAGTTCTCTTTCTTTGAGCAAAAAAAAATTTATATACTGACAATTTTATGTCTGATTTCTTACTTTATCTTTTATAAATTTGATGTTCACGTATTCAAGCAATTCTCTACTGAAAGCATCACCAGGGATTCAGTATGGGTTTTCATGCCTTTTTTTTTGTTGTTGTTTTACTCCTGTCGATCGACACTGCAATATGATAGATTTTTCGATGTCAAATAATTAATAGAAAAAGAAAGGCACTTCTAATGGACCTTCATGGATGGAAGGTAATATAAGAGATATTTACTGTGAGAAATCAATTCTGCTTTGCATCAATTGAATACAATAAGAAAATATCTCTGTTAGTTTCGTGAATTTAAACAAATAATGGTATAAAATAATCTGTGTACGAGGAGTATGCTAAAATCAAACAAATATCGGCCCTGTCAAAACACATACACAAATAGTAACTTTGTGAAGAAAACTTATTAAACGTGATACATTATTTTAGTTATCTTTGTGTTGTTGTATTCTATTGTCACGACCCAAAATCCCAACCTGTCGTAATAGTGCCTATCTCGACACTAGGCAAGCCGATAATATCAATAAACCACACTTTCTTTTAAGTTTAAAAATATAATATTTAAATACAATACAAAATTTCACAAATACTGATACGAACACTCTCCAAAATCTGGTATCATTGAGTACATGAGCATCTAATATGAATACAAGTCTGGAAAAAATGCGGTCTATAATAGTCTAAGACCAAAATACGGTAAACAAGGAGATAGGGAAGGAGAGACAAGGTCTGCGAAACACGGCACCTACCTCTAAATCTCCGGAAAATCAACTGTACGAGAGAATCAACACCTGCTATGTCCAGAAGCACCTGGATCTGCACACGAAGTGCAAGGTGTAGTATGAGTACAACCAAGTCATCAAGTAAGAATAATAACTAAGGAATTGAAGATAGTGACGAGCTACACAGTTATGGTTCACTTTCAGTAAATCCAGCAAAGAATAGACATGCTTTCTAATCCAGCAGTTCAAGTCAAATCAATTTTATACAGTTCATGTAATCCGGATATAGAATCTTTCAGAGAATTTCACAACAATGACAGATAGCAACTAAATGCAACAACAAATGAAAAGCAAGTACAACCTCTCAGGGCAACAATCACTCAACTCGTCACAACAGCTCAACCACTCGGCTCTCAGCCCTCAACACTCTCACTCAATGGGTACCCGCGCGGGTGTACAGACTCCGGAGGGGCTCCTACAGCCCAAGCGCCATAATTCGCATGGACAACTCACGTGTTGCATGGACAACTCACGTGCTATAATATCCTGCACGGACAACTCACGTGCCATATATCCTTACCTTATCGACAGGCCCTCGGCCTTACTCAGTCCTCAACCTCTCTAGTCTCTCGGGCTCTCGGAAATCACAAAGATCAGCCCAAACAAAGATAACATAGTGAATCAATAAATATATAAAAACAAAAAAGACTGAGGTATGATGCACAAGTAAAATCATGACTGAGTACAAGACAACAATTAGCAAATAATTTAACAAGTACGCGACCTCTGTGGGTCCTAACAGTACTATCACATAGCCTGAGCATGATTTTTAACATGATTTACAGTCAAATTTCTTCAACACAAAGAGAGCATATAGCTAACAACAAGTTATTCAAATTTACAGTTTTACGGGACGGACCAAGTCATAATCCCTTCGATGCACGCCCACATGCCCATCACCTATCATGTGCGTCACCTCCAAAATAATCACATAACACAAACATCCGGGGTTTCATACCCTCAGGACCACATTTATAACTGTTACTTACCTCAAAACATAAAGTTCTTTACTCTGCTATGCCTTTGCCTCGCAAATCGGCCTCCGAATGCCTCAAATCTAGTCAAAATTAATTCATTTCAGTCAATAAAACTTATTGGAATTAATTCCATATGAAAATATAATTTTTCCATAAAAATCCGAAATTTAGTTCAAATTTTCCCGTGAGGCCCACGTATCAGAACCCGACAAAAGTTACAAAATCCGAAAGCCCATTCAACCACGAGTCTACCCATACCAATTTTGCCAAAATCTGACCTCAACTCGACCCTCAAATCTATAATTTAAACCAAAAGTGTTTTCTACTCTTTCCAATTTAATTCACCAATTAATGTTAAAAACAATCATGGATTCGGGTAATTTTACCAATAATGAGTTAAGAACGCTTACCCCGTTGTTTTTCTTTAAAATCTCCCAAAACTCGCATCTTCCCGAGCTCCAATCTGTCAAAAATGGAAAATGGGATGAAGTCCCTTTTTCAGAACTTAAACTTTCTGTCCAGACCACTCTTCTTCGCGAACGCGACAGGTCCCTCGCGTTCGCGAAGCACAAAATTGTGCTGCCCAACATTCACTCTTCGCGAACGCGAAGGCAAAAATCCATGCCAACTATTTTTTCCCTTCGCGAATGCGATACCTAAGCGCGAACGCGATGAACAACTCAGCTCCTCTTCGCGAACGCGAGGGCCCACTCACGAACGCGAGGAGCAAATCTTGCCTACCTCAAATTCTCCTTTGCGAACGCAAGGGCCCACTCGCGAACGCGAAGAAGAAAACCAAAAAAACACACCAGTAGTCTTCAGCCAACATGCCAAGTCCAAAAATGATCCGTTAACCTCCCGGAACTCACCCGAGACTCCTGGGACCTCAACCAAACATACCATCAAGTCCTACAACATCATACAAACTTAGTCGAACCCTCAAATCACCTCAAACAATGCCAAAACCTCGAATTATACCCCAATTCAAGCCTAATGAACTTTGAAATTTCAAGTTTTCACAAACGACGCCGGAACCTACCAAATCACGTCCGATTAACCTCAAATTTTGCACATAAGTCATAAATGACATAACGGAGGAATTCCAATTTTCAGAATCGGATTCCGACCCCGATATCAAAAAGTCAAACCCCCTGTCAAACTTTTCAAAAATTCAACTTTCGGCATTTCAAACCAAATTCCACTACGGACCTCCAAATAATTTTCCGAACATGCTCCTAAGTCCAAAATCATCATACGGATCTATTGGAATAATCAAAATTCATATCCGAGTCGTTTACACATAAATCCACATCCGGTCAACTTTTCTAACTTAAAATTTTAAATTATGAGACTTAGTGTCTCATTTCACTCCGAATTCCTTCCGGACCTAAACCAACTAACTTGATAAGTCATAAATCAATTGCTAGGCATAAATTGAGCAGTAAATGGGAGAATAGGGTTATAATACCTAAAACGACCGGCCAATTCATTACATTCTCCCCCATTTTAACAAATGTTGGTCCTCGAACGGGTTTAGGATAATACCTGGAGTCTCAAATAGGTGTGGATATTTGTTCTGCATCTCCTTCTCAATCTCCCAAGTAGCTTCTCCGACTGGCTGACCACTCCACTGTACCTTCACTGATGCAATGTTCTTTGACCTCAGCTTTCGAACCTACCAGCCTAAGATAGCCACCGGCTCCACATCATAAGTCAAATTACCGTCCAGCTGTACTGTACTGAAATCCAGAATATGAGATGGATCCCCGACATACTTTCGGAGCATGGATACATGGAATACTGGATGAACACTTAATATACTAGGTGGCAAGGCAAGTGCATAATCCACCTCTCCAATTTTCTTAAGTATCTCAAAAGGCCCAATATACCGAGGGCTCAACTTTCCCTTCTTCCCGAACCTCAACATACCCTTCATGGGTGAAATCTTGAGTAGAACCTTCTCTCCAACCATGTAAGTAACATCACGGACCTTCCTGTCGGCCTAACTCTTCTGCCTAGACTGTGCCGTGCGAAGCCATTTTTGAATCACTTTGACCTTCTCTAAAGCATCCTGAACCAAGTCAGTACCCAATATTCTAACCTCACCTGTCTCAAACCAACCCACCGGAGACTGACACCGTCTCCCATATAAAGCTTTATACGGAGTTCTCGCTGCACTGCTCTCCAAAACTGTGAGGTCAACTGCGTACCCCGATCTGAAATGATGGACACTGGCACACCATGTAGGCGAACAATCTCGCGAATATAAATCCCATCCAATCGCTCCGAAGAATAATTAGTACCAAGTGGAATAAAATGCACAGATTTGGTCAACCTATCTACTATCACCCAAACAACATCAAACTTTATCAAAGTCCATGGGAGCCCAACTATGAAGTCCATGGTAATACGCTCCCACTTCCACTTCGGAATTTCAAGTCTCTGTAGTAACCCTCCCGGTCTCTGATGCTCGTACTTTACTTGTTGACAATTTAAACACCGAGCTACAAATCTAACTATATCTTTCTTCATTCGTCTCTACCAATAGTGCTGCCTCAAATCCTGATACATCTTCGCGGTGCCTAGATGAATAGAGTACCACGAATTGTGAGTTTGTTGGAGAATCAGCTCACGCAAACCATCTACATTAGGCACACATAGCCTGCCCTGCATCTGTAATACACCGTGATCTCCAATGGTGACTTCCTTGGCATCACCGTGATGAACAGTGTCCTTAAGGAAAAGCAGATGTGGATCATCATACTGGCGCTCTAGGATGCGATCATATAAAGAAGACCGAGAAACCACACAAGCCAAAACTCGATTCGGCTCGGAAACATCCAATCTAACAAACTGGTTGGCCAAGGCCTGAACATCCAATGCTAAAGGCCTTTCTGCTACCGGTAAGTATGCTAAGCTGCCCAAATACTCCGCCTTACGACTCAAGGCATCGGGCACTACATTGGCCTTTCTGGGATGATAGAGAATGGTGATATCATAATCCTTAAGCAACTCTAACCACCTTCGATGCCGCAAATTAAGATCCTTCTGTTTAAACAAATGTTGTAGACTCCGATGATCGGTATATACCTCACACTTGACACCGTACAAGTAATGCCGCCAAATTTTCAAGGCCTGAACAATAGCTGCTAACTCAAGATCGTGGACTGGATAATTCTTCTCATGTACCTTTAACTGTCTAGACGCATAGGCAATCACCCTACCGTCTTGCATCAGCACTACGCCGAGACCAGTACGCGACGCATCACAATACACAGTATAAGACTCTGAACCTGTAGGCATCACCTATATTGGAGCTGTAGTCAAAGCTGTTTTGAGATTCTAAAAGCCCTTTTCACACTCATTCGACCACCTGACAGAGCACCTTTCTGGGTCAATTTAGTCATAGGCGATGCAATAGATGAGAAACCCTCCACGAAGCGACGATAATAACCGGCCAAGCCGAGAAAACTTAGAATCTCAGTAATTGAAGATGGCCTGGGCCAATTCTAAACTGCCTCTATTTTCTTCGGATCTACCTTAATTCCTTCACTGGACACTATATGTCCCAAGAATGCCACCGAACTAAGCCAGAACTCACAATTAGAGAATTTGGCATAAAGTCTCTCCTCTTTCAGCCTCTATAATACAATACCCAAGTGTTGTGAATGCTCCTCCTGGCTACGTGAGTACACCAGAATGTCATCAATAAATACTATGACAAATAAATCAAGATATGACTATAATACACTATTCATCAAATGCATAAATGCTGCTGGGGTATTGGTTAGCCCAAAAGACATCACAAGAAATTCGTAGTGGCCATAACGAGTTCTGAATGCCGTCTTTAGAATATCCGAATCCCAAATTTTCAACTGGTGAAACCCCGATCTCAAATCAATTTTGAAGAACACCCTCGCTCCTTGAAGCTGGTCAAATCAGTCATCAATACGCGACAAAGGATACTTATTCTTGATTGTAACTTTGTTCAACTGCCTATAATCAATGCACATCCACATAGTACCATCTTTCTTCTTCACAAATAGAACCACTGCAGCCCAAGGTGACACATTAGGCTTAATAAGCTCCTTTTCAAGGAGTTCCTGAAGTTGCTCTTTCAATTCTTTTAACTCAGCTGGTGCCATACGTTACAGAGGAATAAAAATAGGTTGAGTGCCCTGCACCAAGTCATTGCTGAAATCAATATCCCAATCGGGTGGCATACCTGATAGGTCTACAGGAAATACATACGGAAAGTCTCACACGACTGGTACTGAATCAATAATAGGAGTATTTGCATCAATATCTCTCACAAAGGACAAATATGACAAACACCCCTTTCCAACCATACGTTGGGCCTTCAAATAAGAAATTACCCTGCTAGGTACAAAATCTAGAGAACCTCTCCATTCCACCTTGGCAACCCCGACATCATCAACGTCACGATTTTGTGTGACAGTCCAGAATAGCATGACATGGAGACAACCAATCCATACCCAGGATTACATCGAAATCAACCATACCGAGTAATAAGAGATAAACTTTGGTCTCCAGTTTCCCAATAGTTATCACACACGACTGATACACACGGTCCACAGTAATAATATCGCCCACCGGTGTAGATACACAAACCAGTAAAACTAAGGACTCGTAGGGTATATCCAGATAATGAGCAAAATATGATGACACATATGAATAAGTGGAACCAGGGTCAAATTGTCACGACCCAAAATCCAACTAGTCGTGATGACACCTAACCCAACCCGTTAGGTAAGCCAACTTTCAATTATCCAATTCCAATAATAATTATTAAAGCAATTTAAATGAATAAAGATCTTAATCTTATACAACCCCCAAGAACTGGTAGTACAAATCATGAGCTTCTAAGAATAGAGTTTATAAAGCGTAAATGAAATGAATACATAGTCTATTTGATTAGTACATAAACAGAGCATTTATAAATCTAAGGCTACAATGAACAAGAGGTAGCTACAACAGGAACGCAGGTACATCTTCAAATCCCGCAACCATCGAGCACATCAACAACAACAGCCAACATCTGCACGCAATGTGTAAAAGTGTAGTATCAGTACAACCGACCCCATGTACTGAGAAAGTAACAAACCTAACCTTAGGTTGAAAGTAGTGACGAACTTTTACCAAGTTCGGGTCCAAAAACCAGTAGTCCACAACAGTCCATAACCACATAAAGCAATAATACAAGAAGTAATTCAGAGATAAAATGCTCAGCTAAATCATGATTTCATAAATAATAATGGTTCTTCCTTTCAAATACATCAGTGAAAACCCAAATCGTTTGCCGAAGTTGCCAAAAATATGAATAGTTTGAAAAAAATAAATTTCTCCCAAAATCTTTTCAATAATAAATAAGATGTTTCATTTTTCTTCCGGATAACCCCTGTAAAACAAATGCATCACTATGCCCATCTGTCAAAAATGTGTGAGAAATCATGAATGATGTGATGTTGTACAGCATGAGGAAACTACATCTCTATGTATGTATGTCATATGTGCATGCCAATGCGATGCAACTCAGTGATAAAATCATAAACAGTCCCTCGGGCAGAACATCACTAATATACCGCCCCTCGGGCAAACCTCACAGTCACTCATGCCACTCGGGCATACCTCACAATCACCCGTGCAACTCGGGCATATCTTACAATCACTCTTGCCACTCGGGCATACGTCAAAATCACTCATGCCTCACAGTCACTTAGCACTAGGCACTCGTACTCAGTAGGTACATTCGCTCACTGGGGGTGTGTACAGACTCCGGAGGGGCTCCTACAGTAAGCACTAGGCACTCGCACTCGCACTCAGTAAGCACTATAATCTGCATGGACAACTCACGTGCCATAATAAGCCTATAAGGCCTGCTGCAGGCGGGCAGCCCCGATCCATATAATAGTAATAATATATAAAGCCAACATGGCATGCTGCGGCGTGCAGCCCGATCCCAAAAATATCCTCACAATCAGGCCCTCGGCCTCCCTTAGTCATCAATCTCTCCTCTCTCTCTCTCTCTCATGGGCTCAGAATATTATGAGCATAGCCCAAAAATGATGATATAATGTATCAATGAATAACAACAGAGACTGAGATGTAATATGTAATGAAATGGATATGACTGAGTATGAATTTTCAATTTTAAAATAATTCACAACAATATGACCTCTGTGGGTCCCAAAATACTGGCACATAGCCTCAACATTATTTTAAGATGATTCTCAACTCAATTTCTTTAGCACATAAAACTATATAGAAAATGCCAAGATTATTTGACTACAAAATTCTACGGAAACAATTATGTCACAATTTCTATAGTGCACGCCCACACGCCCATCATCTAGCATGTGCGTCACCTCCCAACAATTCATATAATATATATATTGAGGGTTCATACCCCTCATCTCCAAGATTAGAAGAGTTACTTATCTCGAGCAAGCCAAATCCAATGTCGAGCAAGCTAAACAATGCTCCAGAAATCTCATTCTGCGCATATCAACTTCCAAACGGCTCGAATCTAGTCATAATAATTTGATTCAGTCCACACAATTTATAGGAATTAATTCCACATCAAAATACTAATATTTTCCACAAAATCTGAAATTACGTCCCAAAAATTACCCGTGAAACCCACATCTCAGAATCCGACGAAAATCACAAAATACGACAACCCATCCAATTACAAGTTCAACCATACTAATTTCACTTAATTCCGACTCCGAATCGATATTCAAACTTGAAAAATTCATTTTGTGACATTATAGAAATTTCCTTCTATTTCTCTTGAAGATTCAATTATCTTACACCAAAAATGAAGATTAATTCATGAAATATAACCACAAGGAAGTTAATAACACTTACTCCAAGTTGTGTGAAAATATTCCTCTCCAAAATCGCCCGAACCGAGCTCCAAAATATCCAAAATGAGAAACATCTCGGAACCCTCGTTTTTAACATTGCCCAGGCATTTCCGCACCTGCGGTGCCTGGGCTCGCACCTGCGCATCCGCTTTTGCGGACGAAAATGCGCGCCTGTGGAAACAGCCAGCCTTTCAAAACCTCGCATCTACGGCCCTTTCTCGCATCTGCGGGCTCACAGATGCGCATACCCCTTCGCACCTGCGGTCGCCTCACGCCAGCCCCAGTCCGCATCTGCGCCAACACCTTCGCACATGCGGCCTCGCAGATGCAGAAAATTCCTCGTACTTGCGAGCACTGCCCAGTTCCACACTTGGTCGCTTCTGTGATAGATTTCACGCATATGCGGCTTCGCACCTATGATCAAATGTTTCGCAGGTGCGATCACACCAGTAGGTAGCAGCCCTTTCATTTCCTTAAGTTCAAATTTGATCTGTTAACCTTCCGAAACTCACCCGAGCTTCTCGGGACCTTGTCTGAACATACCAACAAGTCCCATAACATAACACGGACCTACTCGAGGCCTCAAAATACAAATAACAACATCAAAACGATGAATCACACCTCAATTCGAAATCATTGAACTTTGAATCCTCGAATTCTATAACTTGTGCCGAAACACATCAAATCACGTCCGATTGACCTCAAATTTTGCACACAAGTCACATTTCATATTACGGACCTATCCTAATTTCCAGAATTGGATTCCGACCCCGATATCAAAAAGTTAACCCCCAGTCAAACTTCCCAAAAATTGAACTTTCGACATTTCGAGCCAAATTCCACTACGTACCTCCAAATAATTTTTCAGACACACTCCTAAGTCCAAAATAACCATACGGAGCTATTGGAATCATCAAAACTCCATTTCGAGGAGCTATTGAACCCATGTCACCCTATTCCACATAGGCTTGACTACACAATACAACTGAAAATCATTTAATTTAACCTTAGCCCATAAACCTTAGAGTTTTAGTTTCCAACCTTTAGAATTTTTTTCAAGACACAAATCTTACATTTACACACCGTATAAGTCCGAACAAGTTGCATTGAGCTATAACTATAACCACAGATATAATTAACCAACATATTACACAACTCGCATACTCGTAGCACCATTCTCGATCGCAGTGACTACTCCAAAACCAACCACACACTAGTATTAAACCCATATCGAACCAAACCTCATCCCAAAACCTTCGTACACTGTTGATAATAAAAGAAACAAGCGAAATTTCATGACCACTCACCAGATCAATAAGTCACGGAGCTCTCTCGCCCTAACCAGAATCGTAATCGCTTTCTTAGCTGGCTTTCAATATTTTACTCCCGAATATACCGAAATTAAAATTGATAGTACCCATTCCAGGTCCAACGAACTTATATTACTAAACACAATTGTTCCACAGATATGTCGCACCAATATAACTCAGATCCACAACCCGTGCCATCCGTGCACCCATACGCAATAATTCAAATGTACCTAGTCATGAAAAACAAAATGACTCAAATGAGAGAACTGCCCCGCCAGATTAACAAGTACCGCCACAACGAAATGCTGAAAATTCATCACACACTGTAGAACCATCACCCGAGCCTAACACAAGGTTCATACCTTAACATAACTCCGCTGCAGTGCGTGACCCCATCCAAACACTGGTACATAATATATACCTCGAGCCACCCCGCTAAAAATCATTAACCACAGAGAGGCAAATGACAAAAATGCCACACAAAGCCTGAAAGAACATAACCATTACACAATCGATCATGCAATACCAAAATACTCATCACATTCAAATTCCGCTATAAAGTTCAAATAGAACCGCACCATCTGTGCACATAACCAATGAATCACAACTCCTCGTAGCATAAAGGAGTAACTTACAGATCATTTCAGAACACGAATAAGTTCAACATCAACCGAATGACACATCCCTCAATAATAGCAGTATGGAGCCAACCATTCTGTCTTGGTGTAGAATACACTTTATAATTGGGCCTACCTATGGACCCCCAATCAACTCGGGTTACCCACAAATAGATAAAAATCCCTCCCAAAATCCATAATGACTGAATCATAACACATTTTGTCATCTGGCTAGCTCCGGCCACAACTTCACAGTCCAATTTGAAATTGTTCTTCTTACCTTTCTTATACAAAAATGTAGAATCCATAGTCCGCAAGTCCAGGCACCATCAAACGCAAATCTCGGATTTTATCCATACACAAGTCCGGAAACATTCTCAATTGCTATATATAATTCTCAAACCCACTGGAATTTTTTCGGGAGTCACCCACTTTGCTCAAATCTAATTGCACCGCCCAAATGGGCCAAAAGACACGTGCCCCATTAGCACCACAACACTCAAAGAAGTAACTCTATTTTAACACCACATATCAAATTCATACTCCGTGCGCACTACATCATTCACCAATAATAACTCACTCATCCCACGAATTTCATATACTCATACGTGCAATATAATCCTTAACCAGGAATTTCCTTATTCGAGTCATCCTCGATCTCAACTTCTGTAAGTCATAGCTAACCCACAAGTATGCCTCAGACCAAAATTAAAATTTAACACCTAACCATGAAATCAAATTGTCAATAGCAGACTCCCCCACTTGGCTCAAAGCCATAGATTAAAACATTCCATAACTCACAATACGGATACTCTCTTACTGCCATAATGCCACAGTCAGTCCAACGAAACTTCTTCCCATGTTCATACAATGCCAACCATAAAAATACCTCAATCATCCGGTAAGCTCGTATTCATCCTCTTAACACACAAGTCAACTTTGTCAACCAGATTCAGATTCAAATCTCCACCCCTACACCCCGTCGGCACAAAAGAAACTCTCTACTCACATCATAAGCATTACACCTCCGTAGATTACTCCGCAGGGGATAACCCGCTTGCTTAGCCTCAAACTGGTATCTTGTTATACCCTTTCACAGTCACAATTACTATGCAATCACTTAGTCTATCTGAGTCAAAACTTATTAACCAGACATGAGAGTTTGGTCTGTCCCAAAATTTAACAAGGTGAAAGATCCTTCAAAACATTCATTACTTGAGACTGTTCGTCACATCAAATCGAAAATCAAGCACCTAATGGCCTTTCCTTTACATTTCAAGGAATCACTTCTTGTCATATTCCAATCGTCTTAACACATTCTGCGGTTACATCATACCCATTACACCGCTCGTCGAGCCACAAATTCCATTGTAGGGTCATTACCGGACATATAAGTCCAATTGTACGAGTTACAATTGAATCTACCAAGTTTAAGCTACGGTCGAAACCTGGCCTCTAGTCCTCCAGACTGGCCCATCACTAAAACATAGAATACTCATCTCGAACTTCGTTCATGGAATCACAAGCCGACGATGCACAGCTGATACCGAGCGCTTATGTGTGCATACGAATACGTGGAAGGAATTCAAAGACTTTATGTCTCAAGCTGAATCAATCTCGCACGATAAAGAAAGAAAGATGGGAAGTATATATCCTAAATGCAATGTAGCCTCTCGAAGATAAGTATGGACGTCATCATACCGATCCGCAAGACTCTACTAGAAACTTGCTCATGACTTGTAGAACCTATGAACCTATAGCTCTGATACCACCTTGTCACGATTCAAAATCCAACTAGTCGTTATGGTACCTAACCCAACCCGTTAGGTAAGCCAACTTTCAATTATCCAATTCCAATAATAATTATTAATGAAATTTAAATGAATAAAGATCTTAATCTTATACAACTCCCAAGAACTGGTAGTACAAATCATGAGCTTCTAAGAATAGAGTTTACAAATAAGAAATGAAATGAATACATAGTCTATTTGATTAGTACATAAATAGAGCTTTTATAAATCTAAGGCTATCATGAACAAGAGGCAGCTACAACAGGAACGCAATTACATCTTCAAATCCCGCAACCATCGAGCACAGCAACAACAATAGCCAACATCTGCATACAATGTGCAGAAGTATAGTATCAGTACAACCGACCCCATGTACTGAGTAAGTAACAAACCTAAACTTAGGTTGAAAGTAGTGAAGAGCTTTAATCAAGTTCGGGTCCAAAAACCAGTAGTCCACAACATTCCATAACCAAGTAAAGCAATAATACAAGAAGTAACTGAGAGATAAAATGCTCAGCTAAATCATGATTTCAAAAATAATAATGGTTATTCCTTTTAAATACATCAGTGAAAACCCAAATCGTTTGCCGAAGTTGCCAAAAATATGAATAGTTTGAAAACAATAAATTTCTCCCAAAATCTTTTCAATAATAAATAAGATGTTTCATTTTTCTTCTGGATAACCCCTGTAAAACAAATGCATCACTATGCCCATCTATCAAAAATGTGTGAGAAATCATGAATGATGTGATGTTGTACAGCATGAGGAAAGTACATCTCTATGCATGTATGTCATGTGTGCATGCCATTGCGATGCAACTCAGTTATAAAATCATAAACAGCCCCTCGGGCAGAACATCACTCATATACCGCCCGTCAGGCAAACCTCACAGTCACTCGTAACACTCGGTCATACCTCACAATCACTCTTTTCACTCAGTCATACATCACAATCACACTTGCCACTCGGGCATACCTCACAATCACTCATGCCTCACAGTCACTCAGCACCCGGCACTCGCACTCAGTAGGTACTTGCGCTCACTGGGGGTGTGTACAGACTCCGGAGGGGCTCCTACAGCCCAAGAACTATAATCTGCACGGACAACTCACGTGCTGCATGGACAACTCACGTTCCATAATAAGACAATAAGACCTGCTACAGGCGGGAAACCCCGATCCATATAATACAGTCATCAATCTCTCCATTCTCTCTCTCATGGGCTAACAATGTCATGAGAATAGCCCAAAAATGATGATATGATGTATCAATGAATAACAATAGAGACTGAGATATGATATGTAATGAAATGGATATGACTGAGTATGAATTTTCAATTTTAAACAAATAATTCACAACAATATGACTACTGTGGGTCCTAAAATACTAGCACATAGCCTCAACATGATTTTTAATATGATTCTCAAATTTCTTTAGCACATAAAACTATATTGAAAATGCCAAGATTATTTGACTACAAAATTTCACGGAAACAATTATGTCACAATTTTTATAGTGCACGCCCACACGCCCGTCACCTAGAATGTGTGTCACCTCCCAACACATTCACTATATATATATATATATATATATATATATATATATATATATATATATATATATATATATATATATATATATATATATATTCAGGGTTCATACCCTAAGCTCCAAGATTAGAAGAGTTACTTACCTCGAACAAGACAAATCCAATGCCGAGAATGCTAAACATTGCTCCAGAAATCCCATTCTGCGCGTATCAACTTCATAACGGCTCGAATCTAGTCACAATAATTTGATTTAGTCCACACAATTTATAGGAATTAATTTCATATCAAAATACTAATATTTTCCACAAAATTCAAAAATACGCCCCATGTCTCAGAAACTGACAAAACTCACAAAATACGACAACCCATCCAATTACAAGTTCAACCATACTTATTTCACTCAATTCCGACTCCGAATCGATATTCAAACTTGAAAAATTCGTTTTGTGACATTATAGAAATTTCCTTCTATTTCTCTTGAAGATTCAATAATCTTACACCAAAAATAAAGATTAATTCATGAAATATAACCACAAGAGAGTTAAGAACACTTACCCAAGTTGTGTGGAAAACTTCCTCTCCAAAATTGCCCAAACCGAGCTCCAAAATATCCAAAATGAGAAAAATGTCGGACCCCTCGTTTTTAACACAGCCCAGGCATTTCCCCACATGCGGTGCCTGGGCTCGCACCTGCGCATCCGCTTTTGCGGACGAAAATGTGCGTCTGCGAAAACAGCTAGACTTCCAAAATCTCGCATCTGCGGCGCTTTCTCGCATCTACGGGCTCGCAGATGCGCATTCCCCTTCACACTTGCGGTCGCCTCACTCCAGCCCCAGTCCGCATCTGCGCCAACACCTTCGCGCCTTTGCACCTGCGGCCTCCAGATGTGAAAAATTACTCGCACCTGCGAGCACTGCCCAGTTCCACACTTGGTCTCTTCTGCGACAGATTTCACGCACATGCGGCTTCGCACCTACGATCAAAAGCTTCGTAGGTGCGATCACACCAGTAGGCAGCATCCCAGCATTTCCTTAAGTCCAAATTTGATCCGTTAACCATCCGAAACTCACCCGAGCCCCTCGGGACCCCGTCCGAACATACCAACAAGTCCCATAACATAACACTGACCTACTCGAGTCCTCAAAATACACATAACAACATCGAAACGATGAATCACACCTCAATTCGAAATCATTGAACTTTGAAACTTCAAATACTATAATTTGTGCCGAAACACATCAAATCACGTCCGATTGACCTCCAATTTTGTACACAAGTCACATTTCACATTACGGACATATCCCGATTTCCAGAATTAGATTCCGACCCCGATATCAAAAAGTCAACCCCTAGGTCAAACTTCCCAAAAATTCAACTTTCGACATTTCGAGCCAAATTCCACTACGTACCTCCAAATAATTTTTCGGACATGCTCCTAAGTCCAAAATCACCATACGGAGCTATTGGAATCATCCAAAGTCCATTCCGGGTTCGTTTACACATAAGTTGACATCCGATCACTATTTCAACTTAAGCTTTAAACCTTGGAACTAAGTGTTCCAATTCATTCCAAAACCTCACCGGACCCGAACCAATTGTCCCGGCAAGTCACATAACAAATATAAAATACAATTTGAGCAGTAAATAGGAAAACGAGATTGTAATACTCAAAACGACTGGCCGGGTCGTTACATTCTCCCCCACTTAAACATACGTTCGTCCTGGAATGTGCCAAGAGTTGTTTCCAAGCCATCAAATCACTGTTCCATCTTACCACACACGTACCCGGGGGTGAAACCACGTCACCCTATTCCACATAGGCTTGACTACACAATACAACTGAAAATCATTAATTTAACCTTAGCCCATAAATCTTGGAGTTTTAATTTCCAACCTTTAGAATTTCTTTCAAGACACAAATCTTACATTTACACACCGTATAAGTCGGAACAAGTTGCATCGAGCTATAACTATAACCAGGGATATAATCAACCAACATATTACACAACTCGCATTCTCGTAGCACCATTCCTGATCGTAGTGACTACTCCAAAACCAACTACACACTAGTATTAAACCCATATCAAACCAAACCTCATCCCAAAACCTTCGTACACTGTTGATAATAAAAGAAACACGCAAAATTTTATGACCACTCACCAGATCAATAAGTCACAGAGCTCTCTCGCCCCAACCTGAACCGTAATCGCTTTTTGAGCCGACTTTCAATATTATTCTCCCGAATATATTAAAATGAAACCTGATAGTACCCATTCCAGGTCCAATGACCTTATATTACTAAACATAACTGTTCCACAGACATGCCGCACCAATATAACTCAGATCCACAACCCGGTCCATCCGTGCACCCATACGCAACAATTCAAATGTACCCAGTCATGAAAAACAAAATGACTCAAATGAGAGAACTGCCCCGCCAGATTAACAAGTACCGCCACAACAAAATGCTGAAAATTTATCGCACACCGTAGAACCATCACCCGATCCAAACACAAGGTTCA
Source organism: Nicotiana tomentosiformis (assembly GCF_000390325.3). Lineage (NCBI taxonomy): Eukaryota > Viridiplantae > Streptophyta > Magnoliopsida > Solanales > Solanaceae > Nicotiana > Nicotiana tomentosiformis. The sequence continues at coordinate 9,327,539 of NC_090813.1, forward strand.
TACCTTAACATAACTTCGCTGCAGTACGTGACCCCATCCATACGCTGGTCCATAATATATTCATCGAGCCACCCCGCTCAAAATCAATAACCATAGAGAGCCAAATGACAAAAATGCCACACAAAACCTGAAAGAACATAACCATTACGCAATCGATCATGCAATACCCAAATACTCATCACACTCAAATTCCGCTATAAAGTTCAAATAGAACTGCACCATCTGTGCACATAACCAATGAATCACAACTCCTCATAGCATAAAGGAGTAACTCACAGATCCTTTCAGAACACGAATAAGTTCAACATCAGCCGAATGACACATCCCTCAATAATAGCATTATGGAGCCAACCATTCCGGGCTGTGTAGAATACACATCTTAAATGGGCCTACCTATGGACCCCCAATCAACTCGGGTTACCCACAAATAGATAAAAATCCCTTCGAAAATCCATAATGACTGAATCATAACACATTTTGTCATCTGGCTAGCTACGACCACAGCTTCACAGTCCAATTTGAAATTGTTCTTCTTACCTTCCTTATACAAAAATGTAGAATCCATAGTCATATAGAATTTCTGTAAGTCCAGGCACCATCAAACACAAATCTCGGATTTTATCCATACACAAGTCGGGAAACATTCTCAATTGCTATATATAATTCTCAAACCCACTGGAATTTTCTCAGGAGTCACCCATTTTGCTCAAATCTAATTGCACCGCCCAAATGGGCCAAAAGACACGTGCTCCATTAGCACCACAACACTCAAAGAAGTAACTCTACTTTAACATCGCATATCAAATTCATACTCTGTTTGCACTACATCATTCACCAATAACAACTCACTCACCCCACGAATTTCATATACTCATACGTGCAATATAATCCTTAACCAGGAATTTCCTTATTCGAGTGATCATCGATCTCAACTTCTGCAAGTCATAGCTAACCCACAAGTATTCCTCAGACCAAAATTAAACTTTAACACCTAACCATAAAATTAAATTGTCAATAGCAGACTCCCCCACTTGGCTCAAAGCCATAAATTAAAACATTCCATAACTCACAATACCAATACTCTCCTACTGCCATAATTCCACAGTCAGTCCAACAAAACTTCTTCCCAAGTTCATACAACACCAACCATAAAAAACCCTCAATCATCTGCTACGCTCGTATTCATCTTCTTAACACACAAGTCAACTTTTTCAACTAGATTCAGATTCAAATCTCCATCCATACACCCCGTCAACAAACGAACTTTGAAATTTCAAGCCTAATGAACTTTTAAATTTTAAGTTTCCGCAAACGACGCCAGAACCTATCAAATCACGTCCGATTAACCTCAAATTTTGCACATAAGTCATAAATGATATAATGGAGGTATTTCAATTTTCAAAATCGGATTCCGACCCCGATATCAAAAAGACAACCCCCCGGTCAAACTTTCCAAAAATTCTACTTTCGGCATTTCAAACCAAATTCCACTACGGACCTCCAAATAATTTTTCGAACACGCTCATAAGTTCAAAATTACCATACGGAGCTATTGGAATCATCAAAATTCATATCTGAGGTCGTTTATACATAAATCCACATCCGATCAACTTTTCTAACTTAAAATTTTAAATTACGAGTCTAAGTGTCTCATTTCACTCCGAATTCCTTCTGAACCCGAGCCAACTAACTTGATAAGTCATAAATCAATTGTAAGGCATAAATTGAGCAGTAAATGGGGGAACATGGTTATAATACTCAAAACGACCGGCCGGGTCGTTACATCTATGACAACATAATTAAAGTTAGATTGACAATAAGTGTCATGTCTTACTATGTTGTTAGTTAGGATGCATAATAAAATAATATAAGCTTAAAATCTTATTCTATAACTAAAAGAATTTACGCAACAAGATGGGGACACGCGCATCGCGCGTACCGTGAGACTAGTTATATTAAAAACACAAAAAACGCTTAGCGAAATGTCGTTCGCCTTTTTTACTCTTTGAAAATAGAGTTTACATTGGATAAAATAGTAATTTAGTTATTTTCCTAATATGTAGGAATGCTCATTTAATTATTTTTCTAATATGTAAGAATACTCAATTTTTCTAATATGTTAGAATACTCATTTAATTATTTTTTTAATATTTAGGACGATAAAATCAACTAAATTTTTTTATATTACATTCTTCCTTATTTGAATTGCGTAGAAAAATTTAATATTTAGATCTTTAAAAATATTAACATTTTATTTTATATAAATGTTTACACTTAAATTATAGATAAATGGCAAGAAAAGGAAAGAATTAAAAATACTAATCAAATAGGATGTAACCACTTGGTATTTAGAAGTTTATCTCTTTGGACAGATATCAAGAATTCAATTTAAAAAAAAAAAGAGGACGTACGACGTTCTTGGAAGATGACGGAGTAACTTTTTTTTTTTATGTTTTGATTTAGGTGAAACCCTTTTACATACTAAAATACTTTAAAATATACAAAACTTTTTCCCACTCATTTGATTTTCTTACAATTTGACAAAAGAATTTTTATTCGATAAAATATAATTATAATCCAATATTTAATATTTGGTATGAGCTAATATTACGAATTTAAATCAATAACATATAATTTATATCTTTTATTGCTGAAAATAAATAATTAAGTATTTGGAATACCGAATTAGCAAAACAATTTAATTTTATTATTTTTCAAATTCATCATACAAGTAAAACTATTTTTAGGTGGACAAAAAACTTGGCTTATGTAACGATCCAACTGGTCATTTTGACTGTTAGAATCTCGTTCCCCTAAATACAACTTCCCGTATGTGTTTTTAATGATTTATGACTTGTGGAGATGGTTGGTTCGAGATTTGAAAGTGTGTGAATTGAAATCGGAACACCTGGTTCCTTAAGTTAGCTTTAAATGGACAAGTTTGACTTCGGTCAACATTTTGAGAAAACGACCCCGAAATCGAGATTTGACGGTTCCAATAGGCTCGTATGACGATTTTGGACTTGGGTGTATGTCCGAATCGGGTTTTCATAACCCGGGAGCGTTTTGACACTTAATAGTAAAAATTAACTATTTGAAGGTTTAAAATTCTTTAAATTTGGTTTGTAGTAGGATTTTGAGTAATTGAAGTCTGTTTGGAATTCTGAGTTTGGGAATAGTTCTATATAGTGATTTAAGACTTGCACGCAAATTTTCGTGTCATTTCTAGTAGTTTGAGTATATTTCGGCGCATTGGAAGTAAATTGATGAACTTGAAAATCTTAAGTTTGAATCAATTTGGTTTAGGTATGATTCTTAGATTTGATATTGTTTTACGCATTTTGAGAGTTCGAGCGAGTCCGTTTCATGATTTCAAACCTGTTGGTATGTTCGAGCGGGGCCCCGGGGGTCCCGAGTGTTAACCGGATGAGGCTCGGACCAGTTTTGGGAAATTGAGCAAGGACTGAACCTCCCAGCTACTGTCATAATCGCACCTACGCCTGGATAGCCGCAGTTGCGAGCCACCAATCGTAGGTGCGAACGAGAGAAGCCTGCCCAGCCATCGCAGATGCGAAGCATTTGGTACACCTGCGAACGCGCAGGTGCGATGGCCTTGTGCGCAGAAGCGGAAAAATGCGCAGGTGCGAAGGGATGGGTGCACCTGTGCTTGCGTAGAAGAGAGCTCTTCTTCCGCAGGTGCGGAACCAGGAAAAGGGGGAAAATGCGCACCTGCAAGGAATTTCCGCAGGTCCGAAAGCCGCATGTGCGGTACCTTTTCCGCAGGTGCAAAAAATCTGTCTGGGCAGAACCTTAAAACGGACGAAAACTCAGTCCATTTCTTTCTATTTTTCATCTATTGTTGGGCGATTTCAGAGCTCTTTGTGAGGAGTTTTCAACTATTACCTTTGAGGTAAGTTAATTTTACACTCCTTGAGTTAAATACATAGATTATAGGAAGATTATAACTAATAAATCTTAGAAATCAAAGATTTATATGAAAAACCTAGATTTTTATAAAAATGAGATTTTAACCACGAAAATAGTTATGGAATTGGGTAGAAATTATATATTTAAGTTAATTGATTATGGTTGGCTTGCCTGACAGTGGTGTCCGATGCCATCACGACCTTTTTGGATTTTGGGTCGTGACAACATGGTATCAGAGCACTAGGTTCACTTAGATCTCACGAGTCATGAGCAAGTCTAGTAGAGTCTTGCGGATCGGTACGGAGACGTCTGTGCTTATCTTCGAGAGGCTACAAGGTTGATAGGAATACTTCCCTTTTTGATTCCTCATTGTGCGATTTGACTCATTTTAGGCTTATGGCTACATTCCCTTCCTATTCAATCTTATGTTACGTGAAGTGCTTGTTATAAATTGGGGATCGAGAAAATTTTTAATGGTACTAGAGATGTAGTACAAGATGCTTCTCCCTATGTAATTAATGAGGCTATTGTCGTCGCCTTGCGGAAGGCCGCTCTATCATTTCAAGGCAGTAAATGACTTGAAAGAATGTTTTCTCAATACATGATTCAGAGGTTCCATGTTTTAATTCAAGCGGAGAAAAGGCAATTGGACTATGAATGTTCAGGTTTGGGGTTGATGGAGTAACGAAGCTTGATATTTTCAAGTGTGGTAGAATTCTCAATTTTGATGTGGTGTCATCGCCTTGTAAAATGCGTTAAGGTTTGCCAGTGTTATGGTTTTCTTCAACTCACCTTCACGACGGGTTGTTAGGAATTGGTATAGGGGAAGCAGTCATTAGAGATCGCGGTGTACAGTGATTCAGGATCGAAGCAGCATTTCTAGTATTGATGTATCGAGAAGGATGATCGTCAGAAAGGTTTAAAGCTGGTAACAAGCTATTGGTTCAAGTGCTACAGAGATGGATTTTGAGTTAAGGCAACAACTGGGCAGCGAAGGATGAGGAAGGACATGTGGAAGGTGACTTGCGGTGGTTAGGTTCCGAAAAGGCCAAGTGTAATAAAGCAGAAGCAGAGTAGTTGCTTAAAGGAGATGGTTGACCAAAGTGGGAGAGTGGAAAAATAGCACATGGGTTACATGGTAGGATAACTACACGACTTGAGGAAAGTTTGAAGTGATTTGGGATTCATGGTGGACAGTGACTAGGTCTACGAGCTTAATTTGGAATATTGGCTGCTATATTGAGGAAAATTTGGTGTGACAGGGGAGAGTTGCTTGATATGAAGAATGATACAACATGACTTTGGATTAGAATGTATTGTCGCACCTTTAGCTGATGTCCACGAGGAGTGAACAGACTGATGCAGCTGGTGAATGAGCTTGGACTCAGGATGATCTACTGATTTTATCTCCTGTGAGCAGGTTTGCGATTGCGTGGTATTGACGAAACTTCTGCAAAGAATTCTACTGGCTACCCGGTAAGAGATTTAATATGTAAATATGTCTAGTGGTTCGGAGTATTTATTAAAGGTTAATAGAAGGATTTCGAGAAAATTTGGCGAGTTACGTGTGCAGGATCATGCCAACGATGAAGAAAGAATATCGGTAGATTCCAAAATTTTGTAATTGTAGCTTCAAGCTAAGTGGGAGAGCCCCACCGTCTATGATTGGATTGCGTAGTGTCAACTTGTGCGGTTTCTGGTTATTGGTATATTGGTGGTTCATTGCAACTAAGGAAAGAAAACATCAGTGGTAATTTGAGCAAAGTATTTGGGGAATGTGTGCCATATTTAGCCTTATCAATTCATATTCAGGTTTTTGGAAGACTCAGAGTTTATGCTTCGTGTAGATGTAATGCACATGAAAGTGAAATAGTCGGATGTTTTCTTGATAAAGTGTCCATGTGCTAGCAGGGACTTGGAATTGATCATGTTTGGGAACAAGTCAGAGCAAGTGACTCTCAATAACGGTCCTAGTGGATTCAAAAAATTTAAAGTGTGGTGTCTAAGGATCTCGAGTCTATAGTATGGTTGAGTATCGAGCTTTTGCAGCAGATTATGAAACGGGGCTTGGAGTACTCTGCGTTATCTTCGGGTTGTGGTGTAGCATTAGAGAAACAGAAGAAAATAACTTCGGATTCATAAAAGAAGTATCAGAATGGGTGTACGAGTTGAAGATGTAAAAAGTGCGCACAAGAAGGGATATGAGATAATTAGTGGGATTTGAAATAGCGTGGTCTCGTGAAATAAGGTCACTTGGGATGAGTGCAAATTTGAGTTCGTGATGTAATGAATGGAGCTATTATTATTTCTAAGGCAAGTTGAGAGTAAATTGTGAAAAGACGGATCGGCTAACAATGGTTGAATCGGCACGATGGTGGCAATAATCAGTTCCTTCAGTGCATTGAATTATGCATGTGATTTTTAGCGGTACGTGCGAGGCTTGACGGCCGTCGTAATTGATTGTATTTGGAGGAATTCAAGTATTATGACATGTTATGTGTAGAGGGATCAAGAAGAGTTATGGTGGTTTAGACCACTACTTGAGGCCGGTATATTTTTCTTTACGGATATGGGAATTCAGTCACGTGTTGCAATGATTATCTTGAAATGAGTTAAGAAGAAAGTTTCTATATGATTAAGTGTTTACCCTATTAGTGATTCTGGAGTTATGATGGAATTCTTGTACTCCTGCGCATTGGCGTGGTTAAGTGCACTAAGTAGCATGGGATTCGAAAGTTGAGGATTTAAGATTTCGGTTTGACAAGGATGTCAAGAACTCGGATGAGCAGGAAAGGGATTTAGATGTTTTAAGTAAGATGGTATTGTTTTTGGCATCATCTAAGGTCGATGTCAGGTGTAAGAGACCTTGTGTATTGATTTGTGGATTCTTGATATGCTTTACAATATTAGTGTAACCGGTAGCATGGATGTGCAGACTTGTTACCTGGTGCGGAAGGTCGTGGGAGCGTGTCTTACGGAAAGATTGTTTAAGAGTGACATGTAGTCACTTGATTGAGTGAAGATTGAAACCAAGTATGAAGATTGTGGTAATATTGCTGATTCGAGAATTTATTCCTGGAGGGCGCTCGGTTCATTTGGTTTTCGACTATGGAAGTATTGTTCCGGTTATGATGGCAATTCTTGTATGTTATGGGAAAAAGGGGTTATTATGGCTACTTGAAAGGTTATTAGCCTAGTAAGATGCGATCAAAATCGACTTGAGGTCTATGTATGGATTTGAATATGAATATGGGCTCTATATCAAGCCGGATGTGTTCATTTCAGCATAACCGCTCCCTATGGAGGAATATTCAGACGTTGGATGTTGTTTCGTCGTCGGTTATTTCATGTAATACTATATTGTTCTGCGTGAGTTGCGAAACGGCTTGATAATTTTCTTATGTTTTGAGGTTCCGCATAGCGATGGTGTTATGTGAGCAGGATGGCTCTCGAGATTCAGATCATATATCGCACCTTAGTTGCTCTTGAGTTTTGTAGCGTATGGCGCTATCGGTCCTTCCAAGGATGGTATTATGCACTTAGCGTGCTTATGTCCGATGTTCGGATATTTTGTAAGTAATGAGCATTCTAGCTCGGTAAGTATTTTCTTATAGATTCTTTTTGTGCGAATCGGGTTGCACGCCGCAACAGTGTGATGTTGAGTACAGTTCCCTATATTCCATTTTGTGCGTTTTGTGTCCCATTTTCTGAGGAAGATTCATGACACCTTTTCAGTTGTTTAATTAGTCACGTGGGTTGAGCAATCCTTTCCATAGTCTATTTTCCTTATGTATCGCAATCGAGTCTGTAGCTTATTAGCTCATTGTGGCGTCATATCAGACTTTTTGTCATGTCTGAGGTGGCTTATTGCCTGACTAGCTTATACTAAGTGAGACGAGGTTATTGGATCCGGGATCAGTACGATCGGATTATATGAAGTTTAATAAAGAGCAAATACCATTATTTGGTCCATAATGAGGCAATGGTTCTTGTGAGAAGGAGAAACTAAATAATTTGTTGACTCAGCAGTTGGTTATGAATTTATACACATTTCTTCCATCGTGGAAGCAATTCAAGAGTTGGAACAGGAATTATATGTATCATGAGGTGTGTTGTGAACATCAGATTCGTGGAATTTCGGCTATTGTTATGGGAGGATGATATTATGATCATGTGAATGGTGCAGTGCATGGTCTAAATTCAACCAAGGTATGCGACCCTGTATTGGTGCATCGTGTAGTAATTGATACGATGTTCGTAGGTTAGAAACTGGCATGGTGGAGAATTCTTGATGTTAGAATTGGGCTCTAAGGCTTAATCGCCTAAATAAAGGGGAGAATCTTCGGATTGACTCGAGCTAATACGCTTAATTGGGTGTGCTAGCACGGGTAGGTGCTCGAAGTGTTAAACTGTGATTTTGGACAACTTCGGAATAGTCCTTAACACGTTCGAGGACGAACGTATATTTAAGTGGGAGAGAATGTAACAACCCAACCGGTCGTTTTGAATGTTAGAACCCCGTTCCCCTAAATAAAACTTTCCGTATGTGGTTTTAATGATTTATGACTTGCGGGGATGGTTGGTTCGGGATTTGGAAGTGTGTGAGTTGAAATCGGAACACTTGGTTCCTTAAGTTAGCTTTAAATGGACAAGTTTGATTCCGGTCAACATTTTGAGAAAACGACCCCGGAATCGGGATTTGACAGTTCCAATAGGTTCGTATGATGATTTTAGACTTGGGCGTATGTCCGAATCGGGTTTTTGATAACCTGGGAGCGTTTTGACGCTTAATAGTAAAAATCAATTATTTGAAGGTTTAAAATTCTTTAAATTTGGTTTGGAGTAGGATTTTGAGTAATTGAAGTCCGTTTGGAATTCCGAGTTTGGGAATAGTTCCGTATAGTGTGATATAAGACTTGCACGCAAATTTTTGTGTCATTCCGAGTAGTTTAAGTATATTTCGACGCATTAGAAGTAAATTGAAGAACTTGAAAATCTTAAGTTTGAATCAATTTGGTTTAGGTATGATTCTTAGATTTGATGTTGTTTTACGCATTTCGAGAGTTCGAGCGAGTCCGTTTCATGATTTCAAATCTGTTGGTATGTTCGGGCGGGGCCCAGAGGGTCCCGAGTGTTGACCGGACGAGGCTCGGACCAGTTTTGGAAAATTGAGCAAGGACTGAACCTCCCAGCTACTGTCATAATCGCACCTGCGCTTGGACAACCACAGGTGTGAGTTTGCAGGTGCGATGGCCTTGTGCGCAGAAGCGGAAAAATGTGCAGGTGCGAAGGGATGGGCGCACCTGCGCTTGTGCAGAAGCGAGCTCTTCTTCTGCAAGTGCGGAACCAGGAAAAGGGGGGGAAATGCGCACCTATGAGGAATTTCCGCAGGTACCAAAGCCGCATGTGCGGTACCTCTTCCGCAGGTGCGAAAAATCTGTCTGGGCAGAACCTTAAAATAGACGAAAATTCAGTCAATTTCTTTCTATTTTTCATCCATTGTTAGGTGATTTCAGAGCTCTTCGTGAGGAGTTTTCAACTATCAAATTTGAGGTAAGTTAATTTCACACTCCTTGAGTTAAATACATAGATTATAGGAAGATTATAACTAGTAAATCTTAGAAATCAAATATTTATATGAAAAACCTAGATTTTTATAAAAATGAGATTTTAACCCCGAAAATAGTTATGAAATTGGGTAGAAATTATATATTTAAGTTAATTGATTATGGTTGGCTTGCGTGACAGTGGTGTCCGGCGCCATCACAGCCTTTTTAGATTTTGGGTCGTGACAGCTTAAATAGATATATTTCAATAAAAAAGACCACCGATGATGAAAGAAATTAGAAAATAAAGTCGAATAAATTATAATATAGTATTAAAAATTAACTTGGTCAAAATTCAAAATGGAAGAAATAAGAATGAAATAATAAGTATTCAAAATAAGTTGACATTTATTATTATTTTTAATTTTCATCTATTCCAATAAATGGCCCTCTATAATTTTTTGTATACGTAATAAGTTATTGGTTGTAAAATACACATTCAGTATTAGTCAGTTTTTGACCTTACATTGTTACTTAATTATTCATTTTTTCCCTATAAACTATATGACCTAGCCGTTCTTTCCAATAGCTCTAAAGAAAGATACAAATTTTTAATTAGTCTTAATTTGAAGACTGTTTGAAGAATTATAATAAAAATATATAACGATGTCAATCATGTTAGATTTAATATTATGTCACAAAAATAACTACTACCTCCGTTCCAGTTTATGTGAACCTATATTCTTTTTGGTCTGTTCCAAAAAGAATGACCCCTTTTTAAATTTGAAAATATTTTTGCTTAAACTTACAATTCTACCCTTAATGAAAAGCTTTTATAACCACACAAATATTCTGGGGCCATTTTCGAATTGTTTAGGACCACAAATTCCAAAAGTCTTCATTTTTTCTTAAACTTCGTGCCCAGTCAAACATGTTCACTAAAATTGAAACGGAGGGAGTACAAATTTTGTAAGCTTACCCCAAAGGATATGCCCTTTAAATTAATATAAAATATATGTGCTCAAATGTTTTACGTGTGAACTTGTTTTTTCTAAAAACTATATGATGACCTTTATTCCAAATCTCTAAAAAAATCTATAATTATTTTTATTGATAGCCTTTTGAAGAATCATAATAAAAATATATAATAAATATCAAAATTTAATTACCAAAAAATAGATATATCAATCATTTTAGATTCAATATCATGTTACATGAATTACTACAATTTTCGTAAGATTTTTTCCAAAGATATGCCCTTAAGAAGAAATACGTGTTCTCCAATCGAAATGTCCATCATTTTACCTTTTAAAAATAAATTTTAGAATTTTTATAAAACTAATTATTGTCAAATATAATGAAAAAGGAGTTAATCAATATTAGAATTATTTAAATACTAATTCCACTTGAATAATGATATATCGAAACTAAATATACTCTTTCAAATATAATTATGAGTCATTCGCCGATGTATTTTACTAGCTTACTTTAGTATTCTTTTTGAATGTCTTTTCTCATTTTCAGGGCACTTTGATTTTGTGTTCATCTGAAATTCATGGATTATTAGTTGTTTGCTATATATGCGAAGTTCTAGCCACTATTTATATTTTCAATGACTATGTGTACTATTGAAACTGAAAAAGGAAGCTTGCTAACTTTATTTATTAAAAAGTGGCATAAATTTTAAGTTGAACTATTAAATGATGATTGAGGATTTCTATGCGACCTTTTTTTCTTAATTGAGTTAGTTATACATACAATGTCAATATTAATGACTATTGTTGGGAACCTTTACATTTATTTCATAACTCAAACACTCATTGAGATAGGATACACGCGCGATGCGCATACCTTGAACGATTTTTTTATTATATTGAACATAAAATTCTTATTGGATAAAAATTATAATTACAATTAAATATTTAAAAATTGGGATGAGCTATTAATAATATTTGAATCAACAACGTTAAGAACAATCCTAATGTAATGACCCAACCAGTCATTTCTACTTTTACAACCCCGTTCCCCTAAATAAAACTTTTCGTATGTGCTTTTATAAATTTATGACTTGCGAGGATGGTTGGTTCGGGATTTGGAAGTGTTCGGGTTGAAATCGGAACACTTGGTTCCTTAAGTTGGCCTTAAAATGCTAAGTTTGACTTCGGTCAATATTTTGAGAAAACGACCTCGGAATAGAATTTTGATTATTCCAACAGCTCCGTATGATGAGTTTGGACTTAGGAGCGTGGTCGGAATTTTATTTGGAAGTCCGTAGTTAAATTAGGCTTGAAATGGCTAAAACAGGAATTTAAGTTTGGAAGTCTGACCGGGGAGTTGACTTTTTGATATCGGGGTCGGAATCCAGTTCCAAAATTTTTCATAGCTACGTTATGTCATTTATGACTTGCATGCAAAATTTTAGGTCAATCGGACTTGATTTGATGTGTTCCGGTGTAATTGAAAGTTTCAAAGTTCATTAGGCTTGAATCTATGTGTGATTCGTGTTTTAGTGTTGTTAGATGTGATCTGAAGACTCGACTAAGTCCGTATGATATTTTATGACTTGTTGGTATATCTAGTTGAGGTCCCGAGGGGCTCGGTGAGTTTCGGATGTCTAACGGATCATTTTTGGACTTGGCTTGATAGCTGAAGTTCTCGTTTCTGCAGGTTCTTGTTTCTTTCTACGCGATTGCATGAGAACGTATGCGATATTGTAGGGTTAATTGAGGGCTGCTATGTTTTGTGCTTCGTGATCACGTGAAGCGAGATGCGATCGCGTAGCTTTAATAATTTGTGACTCGCGAACGTGTGAAGTAGGTCGCGTTCACGTAGAGTATCGGAGCTGAAGTGGAGGTCACACGTTTGCTCTATGCGATCGCGTGTAGAGGGCTACGATCGTGTAGAGCTGGGAACTCTGTGCTTTGCGATCGCGTGGGGATATCCACGATCCCGTAGAGTTAATTCTGGGCAACCTTATTTTGTTCTTCGCGATCGCGTGTCTTTGGCAGCGATCGCATAGAAGAAAAGCCTGGGCAGAATGTTTAAGTTCTGAAAATGGGACTTCGTCCCATTTTCCATTTTTAACGATTTGGAGCTCGGATTGAGGCATTATTTGGGAGATTTTCAGAGCAAACATCGGGGTAAATGTTCTTAACTCAATCTTAGTTAGATTATCCGAATCCATCACTGTTTTTATCAATTAATTGGTGATTTAAGTAGGAACATTTTGAAAACCCTCTTGGATAGATTTGAGGATTTGAGGGTCGAATTGCTATTGGAATTTAGTCATTTTGGTATGGTTAGAATCGTGGTTGAACGGGCGTTCATATGTCATAACTTTCGCCAGATTCTGAGACGTGGGCCCCACTGGCAATTTTAGAGTTAATTTTGGAATTTTTTTAAAAATGTAGTATTTTCTTATGGAATTGATTCTATAATTTTTGATGAGTGTATCAAATTAATTATGACTAGATACGAATCGATCGGAGTCGGAAAATTGAGGAAAAGACATATTACTTGGTTAAATTGGAGCAAGTCGAGGTACGTGACTTGGCTAACCTTGTGGGGGGGGAGGGATGGGGGGGAATTTTCCCTAGGATTGGTATTGAAGTGATAAATTGAAATGTGATGAAAGTCGTGTACACGAGGTGAAGAGTGTGTACATGGGCTAAATGTGAAAGATTATCTCTTTAAATTGTGTAGATCGTTATTGCATATTATTTAAATAATTTTTCCTTGTTATATTCTTCATCATTGATTTAAATATTTATATTTTAAATTGCTTGACCTTTTTCTGCTAATTATTTTACCTGTTTAGTTGAAACTTGGTTTCTTTTATTGTGTGCATTATTAAAGGTTGAATTTCTTTAAATTAAATATTATTAACATGAATTAATTGATATATAAAATTTGGTATTGAAGCAACGTACTAAAATTTTGAAATACTATTTTGTTGATTTATTTATTCCAAAATATTTTTGTGAGATTTCGTACTCATTGTGATGGAGCCGTGAGCTCTTTATTATGAAAAAAATATTGTTGTTGATTTATTTTGGCAAATTAAAATATTTGGGCACTTGAGGTGCAAATTGTGATATATTGTAATATTGAAACGCATGTGGTGGTATAAGGTTTGGGTATTGAAGCGCATGCGGTGAGATAAGGGTGGCTTGATACACGTGGCTAGTAGGGGAGACTACTAGAAGTCATGCGGTGTGATAAGGATGGCTAAAACGCGGGATGCTATTTCGGAAAAAATATTTTATTTAAAATAAATTATGAAGGCTCCCGCGGTGATATAAGAAAATGATATATTGTGAATTTATTTATGATTTGGGACTACGAGGCGGTACCTCGGGCTTGCCCTTGTTGATATTGATTTATGGCCACAGTTGCCTTTGATTATTGTTGTGATTTTCTTAAAGTTGAAAAGAATTTTGTTTTGTTTCCGCGAGGTATTAATTGCCATTATTTGGTGTAATTAAAGGGTGACATACTACTTGACTCATTTCCATTGTAATTTTATCTTATTATATTGTTAAACATTTTACCATGCCATTATTTAATTTTTCAGTAAGGTCTGACCTGACCTCGTCACTATTCTACCGAGGTTAGGCTTGGCACTTACTGGGTACCATTGTGGTATACTCATACTACGCTTCTGTATATCTTTTTGTGTAGATCCAGGTACATCTTATTAGACTAGGCATCAGTAAACTAGCTGTACGAGGAGACTTCGAGGTATATCTGCCAGCATCCGTAGACTCCGGAGTCCTATTCTATCTTACTTTGTTGTCTTCTTTTTTTGCTTTAGACTCTGATGTATAGAGACATAGAAAATAAATTCTTAGAAGCTCGTGACTTATTTCTACCGGGTTTTGGAAGTTGTAATTATTTGAATTATAGTTTATTTATTTTAGATATCTATTATTATTCCGCATTGATATGCTTACCTAGTCTTAGGGACTAGGTGTCATCACGATGCCTGTGGCGGGAATTTGGGGTCGTGAAAAATTGGTATCAGAGCTCTAGGTTCATAGGTGTTATGAGCCACAAGCAGGTTTAGTAAAGGCTTGCGGATCGGTACAGAGACGTCTGTACTTATCTTCAGGAGGCTATGGAACTATTAGGAAAAATATTCACTTCTTTGATTCCTTATCGTGCGTAATTGTTGACTTCAAAATTCTAAACCATTATCTTTCTATTCTCTCACAGATGGTGAGGGCACGCACAACTGGATCCGATGATCAGACACTCACGCCCCCTATTGGAGCCACAAGAGGCCGGAGTCGGGGCAGAGGCCGAGAAAGACCATGTGGTGCAGCCAGAGTACCTGCACGAGCTGCTACACCAGTGCCACCAGTAGCTCCAATTGGAGAGCAGGCACCTGAGATGCCTGTTACTACTCCTACACTTCAGGAGAATCTCGCCCAGATTTTGAGCATGTTTGGCACTCTAGCTCAGGCAAGGTTAATTGCAAGCACAAAAATTTGCTCCCGCCGCCCGTACTCTAGAGCCATGGGCCCAAGTTGACCATGTCCTAGAAGTTATACCAGTGCAGCCAGTTTTCCCAGTTCGGCCTGAGATTAGGACATCCGCTTCAGAAGGGGAGCAGCTCAGGCTCGAGAGGTACAAGAAGTACCACCCTCCCACTTTCAGTGGTTTAGCTTCAGAGGATGCCCAGGGTTTTCTGGAGAAATGTCACCGTATCCTTCGTACTATGGGTATTGTGGATTCCAATAGGGTTTCTTTCACATCATTCCAGTTTAGAGGAGCATCCTACCAGTAGTGGCGGGAATATGACTTGGATAGTCCCACTGAGGCATCTTTACTTACTTGGACTCAATTTTCAGATATATTCTTAAGGGAGTATGTCCCTCAGAGTCTTAGAGATGCATGTCACGCAGATTTTGAGCAGCTGCGCCAGGGTTCTATGACCGTGTCAGAGTATGCGGTCCGATTTAGTGAGTTGGCTAGGCATGCACCAGCCTTAGTTGCTACTGTTCAAGAGCGGGTTTGCAGATTTATTGAGGGTCTCCACCCGAGTATCAGATTTAGTATGGCTCAAGAGCTAGAGATGGACATCACATTTCAATATGTGGTGTCAATTTCTAGAAGATTGGAAGGTATGCGGACTCGGGAGAGGGAAGATAGGGAAGCTAAGAGACCCCGAGATTCTGGCACATATAATAATTCTCGTGCCCCAGTTGCAGCTCGTCATGATAGAGGTTTTGTGAGCCGTATTCATTCAGTAGTTCCAGTGGTATTTCGACTACTCCCAGACCTCAGGGTCCATATTATGCACCACCAGTGTCTATTGTACCTCCTGTATGGGGTGCTTTCAGCGGGTAGTCTAGTCGATCAGTCCCGAGCTAGTCCCAGCAGCCACGTCCTCTGAGGGCTTGTTTTGAGTGTGGTGACGCTCGTCATATCATGAGAGATTGCCCCAGATTTTGGAGGGGTGCACCTCCACAGATTTCTCAGGCCCCACCTATTTCACAGGGCCCTCAAGCTTCTCAGGTCATGATTACTGCACCAGTTTCCACTCCACCTACACAGCCAGCTAGAGGTGGAGGTCGGACAGGTAGAGGTCACCCTAGAGAGGGAGTCCGGGCCATATATTATGCCCTTCCTGCTAGGACAGAGGTTGTTGCATCCGATTCTGTTATCACAGGTATTATTCCGGTCTGTCATAGAGATGCATCAGTCTTATTTGATCTAGGCTCCACTTATTCTTATGTGTCATCTTATTTTTCCCTGTATTTGGGCGTATCACGTGATTCCTTGTGTTCTTATGTTTATGTATCTACACTAGTGGATGAACCTATTATTGTGGACCGCGTGTATCAGTTGTGTTTAATTGTTATAAGTGGTTTTGAGACCAGAGCTGATTTATTATTGCTCAGTATAGTGGATTTAGATATTATCTTGGGCATGAACTGGTTGTCAACCTATCACGCTATTCTTGATTGATACGCCAAGACGGTGACGTTGGCTATGCCAGGTCTACCACGGCTAGAGTGGAGAGGTACCTCAGATCATGTTCCTAGCAGGGTTGCTTCATTTCTTAAAGCTCAATGAATGGTTGAGAAGGGGTGTGATGCGTATTTGGCCTATGTGAGGGATGTTACTATTGATACTCCTACCGTGGAGTCAGTTCCTGTAGTAAGGGATTTTCCTAATGTATTTCCAGCGGATCTTCCGGGTATGCCACCCGACAGGGATATTGACTTAGGAATTGATTCGTTATCGGGCACTCAGCTCATTTCTATTCCACCATATCATATGGCCCCAACAGAGTTGAAAGAATTAAAAGAACAGTTAGAGAAATTGCTTGATAAGGGCTTCATTTGGCCGAGTGTATCGCCTTGGGGTGCTCCTGTCTTATTTGTGAAGAAGAATGATGGTTCTATGCGGATGTGTATTGATTACGGTTAGCTAAACAAGGTTACAGTGAAGAACATGTATCCATTGCCACATATTGATGACCTATTTGATCAGCTTCAGGGCCCAGAGTGTTCTCTAAGATCTACTTATGTTCCGGCTATCATCAGTTGAAGATTCGGGAGCCAGATATCCCGAAGACTGCTTTCAGCACTCGGTATGGTCATCACGAGTTCCTTGTGATGTCTTTTGGGCTGACCAACTCTCCAGCAATATTTATGCATCTGATGAACAGTGTATTTTAGACCTATCTTGACTCCTTCATTATTGTGTTTATTTACGACATTCTGGTGTACTCTCGGAGTCGGGAAGATCATGAACAACACTTAAGGACTGTGTTTCAGACTTTGAGAGAAAAGAAGTTATATGCAAAATTTTCAAAGTGTGAATTTTGGGTCATATAATTTCGTGCGAGGGAATCAAGGTAGATCCGAAGAAGATTTAGGCAGTGCAGAGTTGGTCAAGACCTTCCTCAGCTACAGAGATCCGGAGTTTCCTTGGCTTGGTAGGGTATTATCGCCGATTTGTAGAGGGTTTCTCTACTATTGCTGCATCTATGACCAAATTGACCCAGAAGGGTGCTCCGTTCAGGTGGACTAAGGAATGGGATGAGAGCTTCCAAAAGCTCAAGACAACTTTGACTACAACCCCAGTGTCAGGTTCAGGGTCTTATACTGTGTATTGTGATGCGTCGTGTATTGGTCTCGATGCAGTGTTGATGCAAGACGGTAGAGTGATTGCATACGCGTCCAGACAGTTAAAGGTACATGAGAAGAATTATCCGGTCCACGACCTTGAGTTAGCAGCTATTGTTCATGCCTTGAAGATTTGGCGGCATTATTTGTAGGGTGTCCATTGTGAGGTCTACACTGATCACCGGAGTCTACAACATCTATTTAAATAGAAGGATCATAATTTGCGGCAGCGAAGATGGTTGGGGTTGCTTAAGGATTATGATATCACCATTATCTATCATCCTGGGAAGGCCAATGTAGTGGCCGATACCTTGAGTCGTAAGACGGAGAGTTAGGGAAGCTTAGCATATTTACCGGTAGCAGAGAGGCCTTTAGCCTTGGATGTTTAGGCCTTGGCCAATATATTTGTTAGATTGGATGTTTCTGAGCCGAGCTGAGTTTTGGCTTGTGTGGTTTCCCAGTCTTCTCTGTATGATCGTATCAGGGAGCGTCAATACGATGACCACTATCTGCTTGTTCTTAAGGACACAGTTCAACATGGTGATGCCAAGGAAGCGACTATTGCAGATCATGATGTATTACGGATGCAGGGCAGGCTATGTGTGCCTAATGTCTATGGTTTGCATGAGTTGATTCTCCAGGAGGCTCACAGTTTGATGTACTCCATTCATCCGGGTGCTGCAAAGTTGTATCAGGACTTGAGGCAGCACTATTGATGGAGGCGGATGAAGAAAGACATAGTGGGGTATGTAGCTCGGTGTCTAAATTGTCAACAAGTGAAATATGAGCATCAACGACCGGGTGGATTGCTTTAGAAGTTAAAGATTCCAGAATGGAAATGGGAGCGGATCACTATGGCTTTTGTTGTTGGATATCCACGGACTCAACGGAAGTTTGATACAGTTTGGGTGATTGTGGATAGGTTGACCAAGTCAGCTCATTTCGTTTCTGTGATGACTACCTACTCTTCCGAGCAGTTTGCTCGAATCTATATTCGTGAGATTTTCAGACTTTACGGCGTACCGGTATCTATCATCTCTGACCGGGGTACACAGTTTACCTCACGGTTTTGGAGGGCTGTACAGCGAGAGTTGGGTACTCGGGTAGAATTGAGTACAACATTTCACTCTCAGATGGTCTGGCAGTCCGAACACACTATTCAGATATTAGAGGATATGCTTCAGGCGTGTGTGCTAGATTTTGGGGGTGCTTGGGATCAGTTTTTACCACTTGCAGAGTTTGCTTACAACAATAGTTATCAGTCAAGCATTCTGATGGCTCAGTATGAGTCCTTGTATGGTAGGCAGTGCCGATCACCAGTGGGTTGATTTGAATCGGGCGAAGCTAGGCTATTGGGTACAGACTTGGTTCGGGATGCCTTGGTAAAGGTTAAATTGATTCAGGATCGACTTCGCACATCCCAATCTAGATAAAAGAGTTATGCGGATCGGAAGGTTTGTGATTTTGCATTCATGCTTGGTGAGCGGGTCCTGCTCTGGGTTTTGCCTATGAAGGGTGTGATGAGGTTCGGGAAGAAGGGCAAGTTGAGCCCTAGGTATATTTGGCCTTTTGAGATTCTTGAAAGAGTTGGAGAGGTGGTTTACAAACTTGCACTATCACCTAGTCTCTCTGCAGTTCATCCGGTATTCCATGTTTCTATGCTTCGAAAGTATCACGGCGATCCGTCTCATGTGTTAGACTTCAGCTCAGTTCAGTTCAGTTGGACAAGGATCTATCTTATGTTGAGGAACCAGTGGCTATTTTAGACAGGCAGGTTCGAAAGTTGAGGTCAAAGAACATTGCTTCCATGAAGGTTCAGTGGAGGGGTCATCCGGTCGAGGAGGCGACTTGGGAGACCGAGCATGAGATGCGCATCTATTATCCTTATCTTTTCACCATTCTAGTTATAATTCTAAACCCATTCGAGGATGAACGTTTGTTTAAGATGTGGAGAATGTAATGACCCAACCGGTCTTTTTTACTTTTAGAACACTGCTCTCCTAAATAAAACTCCACGTATGTGCTTTTATAAATTTATGACTTGTGGGGATGGTTGGTTCGGAATTTGGAAGTGTTCCGGTTGAAATCGGAATACTTGGTTCCTTAAGTTGGCCTTAAAATGCTAAGTTTGACTTCGGTCAACATTTTGAGAAAACGACCTCGGAGTAGAATTTTGATGAATCCAACAGCTCTGTATGGTGATTTTGGACTTAGGAGAGTGTTCGAAATTTCATTTGGAAGTCCGTAGTTAAATTAGGCTTGAAATGGCTAAAACATGAATTTAAGTTTGGAAATTTGACCGGGAAGTTGACTTTTTGATTTCGGGGTCGGAATACAGTTCCGAAAATTTTTATAGCTCCGTTATGTCATTTAGGACTTGCATGCAAAATTTGAGGTCAATCAGACTTGATTTGATGTGTTCCGGCATCGTTTGTAGAAATTGAATGCTTCAAAGTTCATTATGCTTGAATCTATGTGTGATTCATGTTTTTAGTGCTGTTGGATGAGATTTGAAGACTCGACTAAGTCTGTATGATGTTTTAGGACTTGTTGGTATATTTGGTTGAGGTCATAAGGGGCTCGGGTGAGTTTCGGATGCCTAACAAATCAATTTTGGACTTGGCTTGATAGCTGAAGTTCTGGTTTCTGCAGGTTCTGGTTTCCTTCTACGTGATCGCGTAAAGCGGGATGCGTGAAAAGGTCGCGCTAGCGTAATGGAGCAGAAGTGGAGGTCACGCGTTTGCTGTATGCGATCGCATGTAGAGGGCTGCGATCGCGTAGAGCTGGGAACTCTGTGCTTTGCGATCGCATGGGGATATCAGCGATTGCGTAGAGTTAATTCTGGGCAACCTTATTTTGTTCTTCACGATCGTGTGCCTTTGTCCGCGATCGCATAGAAGAAAAGCCTGGGCAGAATGTTTAAGTTCCGAAAATGGGACTTTGTCCCATTTTCCATTTCTAACGATTTGGAGCTCGGATTGAGGCTGGTTTTGGGAGATTTTCAGAGAAAATATCGGGGTAAGTGTTCTTAACTCAATCTTAGTTAGATTACCCAAATCCATCACTCTTCTTATAAGTTAATTGGTGATTTGAGTTGGAAAAGTTTGAAATCCATCTTGGATAGATTTGAGGATTTGAGGGTCGAATTTTTATTGGAATTTAGTCATTTTGGTATGGTTAGACTCGTGGTTGAACGAACGTTCATATGTCATAACTTTTGCCGGATTCTGAGACGTGGGTCCCACTGACAATTTTAGAGTTAATTTTGGATTTTATTTTAAAATGTAGTATTTTCTTATGGAATTGATTCTATAATTTTTGTTGACTGTATCGAATTAAATATGACTAGATACGAATCGATTGGAGTCGGAAAATAGAGGAAAAGGCATATTACTTGGTTAAATATGAGCAAGTCGAGGTAAGTGACTTATCTAACCTTGTGTGGGGTAAATTTCTCCTTGATAAATTGAAATGTGTTAAAAGTCGTGTACACGAGGTGACTAGGGTGTACACAGGCTAAATGTGAAAGATTCTGTTTTTAAATTGTGTAGATCTTTGTTGCATATTAATTAAATAATTTTTTCTTGTTATATTCTTCATCATTGATTTAAATGTTTATATTTTAAATTGCTTGACCTTTTCTTGCTAATTGTTTTACTTGTTTAGTTGAAACTTGATTTATTTTATTATGTGCATTATTGAAGGTTGATTTTCTTTAAATTAAGTATTATTAATATGAATTATTTGATATTTTAAATTTGGTATTGAATCAACATACTAAAATTTTGAAATACTATTTTGTTGAGTTATTTATTTTCGAATATTTTTGTGAGATTTCGTACTCATTGTGATAGAGCCGTGAGATCTTTATTATGGAAAAATACTACTATTGAATTATTTTGGCATGAGCCGTGAGCTCTTTATTATGGAAAAATATTGTTGATTTATTTTGGAAAATTAAAATATTTGGGCACTTGAGGTGCAAATTGTGATATATTGTGATACTGATACGCATGCGATGGTATAAGGTTTGGGTATTGAAACACATGCGGTAAGATAAGGGTGGCTTGATACACGTGGCTAGTAGGGGAGACTACTAGAACTCATGCAGTGATATAAGGAAATATGATATTATGGATGGCTAAAATGCGAGATGCTATTTTTGGAAAATATTTTATTTAAAATAAATTGTGAAGGCTCCCGCGGTGATATAAGAAAATGAGATATTGTAAATTTATTTATGATTTGGGACTACGAGGCGGTACCTCGGGAGTGCCCTTGTTGATATTGATTTATGGCCGCAGTTTCCTTTGAATATTGTTGTGATTTTCTTAAAGTTGAAAAGAATTTTGTTTTGTTTCCGCGAGGTATTAATTGCCATTATTTGCTGTAATTAAAGGGTGACATACTAGTTGACTCATTTCTATTGTCATTTTATCTTATTATATTGTTAATCATTTTACCATGCCATTATTTATTTTTTCAGTAGGGCCTGACCTGACCTCGTCACTACTCTACCGAGGTTAGGCTTTCCACTTACTGGGTACCGCTGTGGTGTACTCATACTACACTTTTGCACATATTTTTGTGTAGATCCAGGTACATCTTATTAGACCAGGCATCAGTAAACTAGCTGTACGAGGAGACTTCAAGGTACATCTGCCAGCGTCCGCAGACTCCGTAGTCCCCTTCTATCTTACTATGTTGTCTTCCTTATTTGCTTTAGACTCTGATGTATAAAGACATAGAGAATAAATTCTTAGAAGCTTGTGACTTATTTCTACCGGGTTTTGGGAGTTTTAATTATTTGAATTGTAGTTTAGTTTTTTCAGATATCTATTATTATTCCGCATTGATAGGCTTACCTAGTCTTAGGGATTAGGTGCCATCATGACGCCTGTGGCGAGAATTTGGGTTCGTGACACCTAATTAACCAAATACGTCTTTGATTTAACTAATTTACGAAAACGTCAAGTCATTCTTTTCAAAATGTATAATAAAATAGATTATAATATAGTAGTAAGAGTCAAACTGTTAAAAATGCAAATGTTAAAAACAATAAGAATGAAACATTAGAAGACAAAATATATTCGAAGTTAGTTGCCATTAATTAATTTTCTTTCTGGTATTCGTTCAAATAAATGACAACTCCCTATAATGTAGACATTTTTAAAATATAGCACTTGATAACTTGATTTACATGTTCTTCATATACACATATTTTACTGATTGACGCTAACCACACGTGCAACGCACATATACTAAAGCTAATTGTAATGATTCGGCCGGTTGTTTTGAGTATTATAACCCCATTCCCCCATTTACTGCTCAATTTATGCTTTACAGTTGTTATGTGACTTGCCGGGGTGATTAGTTTGGGTCCGGTGTGGTTTTGGAATGATTTGGAACATTTAGTTCCAAGGTTTAGAACTTAAGTTGAAAAGGTTGATCGGATGTTGACTTATGTGTAACGACCCCGGAGAATTTCTACTAAGGAAAATAAGGTTTTATGGTACCGAGGTAGATCAATTAGTACAAAGGTTGTACAGTGCGCGGGGAGTTAAAGGAAAAAAATTCATGGCAGAAAGATGCATTTATGCGGTACACTTTGCGGCTGCAGAATCACTCTGCGGGTCGCATAATGGCCGCAGAATGGGCAGAAGTTGGGCAGGTGTGAGTGTAAATCTGCGGTCGATTATGCGACCACAAAACTGTTTTGCGGTGCATTATGCGACCGCAGAACAGCGGGCACATAATGACAGCAGACTGAAACAGTGTTGCCCAGTTCCGGAGGGCCTTTTCGCGACCCAATTTGTGGGCTGCAGAAGCATTATGCGGTTGCATATGCGACCGCACAGTGTGTTTCAGAGCTTCATTTTTCTGGTTTTATAAATCCGACCCCATTCTTATAAAACACTATTAGGAGTCATTTCGAAGGGGTTCATCTCATATTTTAGAGAGAGGTGAGAGCATCTTAGAGAGAGAAAGTGAAGACTTAGTCATTTGTCCTTCTATTCTTATTCAAGATTTGAAGATTTCACAAGGATCTTGCTAGGGCTTCAAAGAGGTAAGAATTTCTAACCCTAGTCCTCAATTTCGAGTTTGGGTAAAGATGGGTGATTGAGAGTATGATTCTTGAGTGTAAGAGTATTATTTATACATACACGTACCGATAAGGTTTGTGGAAAGATTGTTGAGTTCAAATGGGTAAAGATTGGGTTGAAAATGGTAAGAATCTTCAAAGACTTTAATTAGAGATTTGACGGTTGAGTTGATGTAGAAATTTAGTGAAATTTGTATTGTTGAACTCGTGGTTGGATGGGCATTCATAGTTTGTAATTTTTGTCGGGTTCCGAGGCGTGGGCCGATTTGTGAGTGCAATTTCGGATTTTGTTAGAAAATTAGTATTTTCATATGGAATTAATTCCTATAATTTGAATTGATTGAATCGAATTAATTGTGACTATATTCGAGGCGTTCGGAGGCCGATTCGCGAGGCAAAAGCTTATTGGAATAAAGGATTGCTCGGATTGAGGTAAGTAACAATTCTAAATTTGGTCCTGAGGGTATGAAACCCTGGATTATGTGTTATGTGATTGGTTTTGAGGTGACACACATGCTAGGTGACGGGCGTGTGGACGTGCACCGTAGGAATTGTGACTTGGTCAAATTCCATAGATTTGTGTAGTTATATAATCTGTTGTTATTTGTACATTATCCATGTAGTAGAGAAATTGAACCACAAATCATGTTTAGATTATATGTTGGCACTTAAGGGACCCACATAGGTCGTGTACATGTTGAACTATCTGCTAAATTGTTGTTTTGTACTCAGTCATAGTTTACTTGTTTATTTTATCTTAGTCTCTATTGTCCATTATTGATGCATCATATCATTGTTGTTTCGGCTGATTTTCATGATTATTGAGATCCCGAGAGACTGGAGAGATTTATGACTGAGTGAGGCCGAGGGCCTGATTGTGAGATATTATACTATAGCATGTGAGTTGTTCGTGCAGCACGTGAATTGCCCGTGTGGATCCATATATTATATTATAGCATGTGAGTTGTCCGTGTAACACGTGAGTTGTCCGCGCTGATCCAAATATCATACTATAGAACGTGAGTTGTCCGTGAGGATCCAGATATTGATAATATAACACATGAGTTGTACATGCAGCACGTGAGTTATCCGTGAGGATTATAGCGCTTGGGCTGTAGAAGCCCCTCCGAAGTCTGTACACACCCCCAGTGAACGCATGTACCTACTGAGTGCGAGTGCTGAGTGATTGAAATGGTAGAGTGACTGTGGTCCTTAGAGGGTGCATTTGATTTCATTCTTATTGCACTACAGTTGTCATATATCACTGTGCTGGAAATTTCTGAAAGAAATTATCTTCTTTTTCAGCCGAACTTGATATGAAATTACTGTTGAGTTTTAAATGTTGAACATGAAAGCATGCCTATCTTCTTATGTTGGAAATTTCTATAATTGGACTTAGTTGTGAAGCTCGTCACTACTTTCACTTCTTTATTTAGTATTGTTACTTTCTGAGTTGGTTGTACTCATACTACACCCTGCACCTCGTGTGTAGATCCAGGTATTTCTGGACACATCGATTGTTAGTTCTTAGAGTTTTATCTGTTGGAGTTTATCGAGGTAGTTGCTTATCGTCCGCAGACCTTGACTCTCTCTTTCCTTTTATTTTTTTACTGTTCTATATTTTTAGATAGTGTTTTTAGCAGGCAGACTTTGTTATCATTTAGATGCTCATGTACTCAGTGACACCAGGTTTTGGGAATGTATTTTATGTCAGTGATTTGTGAGATTTTCTATGAAATTCAAATATTATGTTTTCAAACTTAAAAGAAATTATGGTTTATTAAGGTTGTCGGCTTGTCTAGTATTGAGATAGGCACCATTGCGACAGGTTAGGAATTTTGGGTCGTGACACTAATACTATATTAAAAGCACAAAACCCCTTAGAGAAATATCATTCGCCTTTTTTTTTACCCTTTTAAAATAGATTTCATATTGTTCAAATTTGTAATTGTAATTTACTTAATCTTTTTTAATATTTAAGACTTAATCAACAAAATTTTATTTATTAAATACTTCCTTATTTGAACTAGGTAAAAACCCCTTAACATTGAGGAATCTAAAATGGAGTTTGATTTTACTTATACAACTTTTTTTCCATATTTCAATTACGTAAGTATTTTCCTTAAAATGTTTCCAAGTGTTTATCACGTTATGAATTTAGTCTTCATTTGAGTTTTGTAGTACTAACCACGTACGTGTCACGACCCAAAAACCTAACATGTCGTGATGGCGCCTATCGTGAAACTAGACAAGCCAACTCATTCCAAAACAAACCGATATTTTCATTTCAAGGATAATTTCAAGGCTATATAGCGTAAAAGCCTTGGTAAAGAAGTTCAAATCAAAACAAAAATGCGTAAAAGAAAAGCACGACATCGGGGTGTCACTAGTCATGAACATCTACTACAATCTATCTAACAATATCAAGACTAACTCAGCCTGAAAAATAGCTAAATATAACTAAAGGAAGATAAGAGGGAGAAGAGTAGGGGCTGCGATCGCCAAGCAGCCACCTTGCTATCCCCGCGAGAATCTGCAACCAGAATAATCAACAACCGCTACCGTGTCTAGCTACACTTGGATCTACACACAAGGTGCAGGGAGTAACGTTAGTACACCAACTCAGTAAGTAACAACAATAAATAAAGGTTGAGTGGTAGTGACGAGCAATAAAGCATATAAAGTTCATATCATGAAATATCCGTAAAATATCACATGCTTTAAAAATCAAGATTTGAATCAAAACATCTCGTTTAAACCCTGTTCCAGTAAAATCATTTAAAGATATTTTTCAACAGATTTAAAACAGAGACTAAATGCAAAGGTAAAAAAAAATGATGAAATCATAAACAGCCCCTCGGGACAACCTCACAGTCACTCATGCCACTCGGGCATACCTCACAATCACTCTGGCCACTCGGGCATTCCTCACAATCACTCATGCCTCCCAGTCACTCATCACTTGGCACTCGCACTCAGTAGGTACATGCGCCCACTGAGGGTGTGTACAGACTCTGGAGGGGTTCCTTCAGCCCAAGTGCTATATCAAGCCAAATCATGGCATAAATCACACTGGCCCTCGGCCTATATCGAACATACTGCGGCGTGCAGACTGATCCCATAAATATCCTCACAAATCAGGCCCTCAACCTCACTCAATCATAAACCTCTCAAGCCATACGGGCATTTCAGTAAAAACAAGGCATTCAGCCCAAAACAATATTTATATGCATCAAAATATAGGCATAAACTGAGTTATGCAGTAATCAGGTATAACCATGACTGAGTATAGATTTTCAATCAAAAATAGTGAGAGGATAGTAAGAAAAGGCCCCTAAGGGTCCAAATAGCACTGGCACAAGGCCCAAAACATGGCATTCAACCCAATTTACAGAAACGCTTTCTAAAACATATAAGTATCATATAGTTTCAACAAAATATGTAACTTTACAGTTGCTATGAGACGGACCAAGTCACAATCCCCAACAGTGCACGCCCACATGCCTGTCACCTAGCATGTGCGTCACTTCAAAAATAGTAGAATGATACGAAATCTGGAGTTTCACACCCTCAGGACTAGATTTATAATCGTTACTTACCTCAATCCGGTCAAATCTCTACCCCGCAATTATCTTGCCTCTCGACGCGGCCTCCAAATGCTCCAAATCTATTCACAATCAGTAAAATACCATCAATATGCTAATGGAATGAATTTCACAAGAAAATTATCAAATTAGCCCAAAAATCCAAAATTGGCTCAAATCCGCCCCCGGGCCCACATCTCAAAATCTGACAAAATTTACAAAACTAGATAGCCCATTCACTCACGAGTCCATACATACAAAATTTATCCAAATCCGACATCATTTGGTCCCTCAAATCCTTAATTTAAACTCTTTAAAATCCCAAGCCCTAACCCCTCATTTTCACTAATTACATGATTAAACAATGGGAAATCACCATATACATAAGTATTAGGGCTCAAGCAACTTACCTCACTGATAGCCCTTGAATCACCTTTCCAAAATCACTCCAAAAGCTCCAAAAACCGACTTGAAAAATGGTGAAAATGAACCAAATTCGCTAAGCGTTCTATTTATGCTTTCTACCCAGATTTTTTGCACCTGCGGACAATTTCTCACCTATGGAAAAATCCATCGCAGGTGCGAAACTCACTTAGGAGCCCAGGTTCCGCATCTGCAGCCCCAAACCCCGCTCCTGCGAAGGCACACCTACGCGTTTCCTCAGTTTCTGCGAAGCCTGCCCACCGTCCCCCTTTCCGCATCTGCGCCCTAGGTTTCGCACCTGCGGGCTCGCAGATGTGACCTCCAACTTGCACCTGCGCATCCTGCCTAGCCCAGCATCGCCCACTCCTGCGGACTTCCCATGTGCACCAGCGGCCTCACACCTGTGACTCTTCCTTCCGCAGGTGCGGAAATAGCAGAAGCAGCAGCTTCAACTGCATTTTCCAACTTCGACAAATCCGTTAACCACCCGGAATCTCTCCAAGGCCCTCGGGACCCCAACCAAGAATACCAACAAGTCATATATCAACATACAAACTTAGTCGAACCTTCGAATCACTCAAAACAATATCCAAACACCAAATTACCCTCGGATTCAAGCCTAAGAACTTCTAAATTTCCAAATTCGGCAACCGATGCCGAAACCAACCAAACAACGTCCGAATGACCTCAAATTTTGCACACACGTCACAAATGACACTACGAACCTAGTCTTACTTCTGAAATTCCATTCTGACCCCGATATCAAATTTTCCAATGCCGACCAAAATTGCCAAATTTTCAACTTTTGCCAATTCAAGCCTAATTATACCACGGACCTCCAAATCACATTCCAGACTCACTCCTAAGTCCAAAATCACCTAACAGAGCTAACGGAACCATCAGAATTCAAATCCGAGGCCAAATGCTAAAACATCAAACTTGGTCAACTCTCCCAATTTAAAGCTTCAACAATGAAATTCTTTCTTCCTATTCGATTCCGAAATACCTGCAAAACCAAAAATGACGATTCACACAAGTCAAAGTACCTCATACGGAGCTACTCATGCCCTCAAACAATCGAGCGAAGTGCAAATGTTCAAAACGACCGGTCGGGTCGTTACATCCTCCCCCACTTAAACATACGTTTGTCCTCGAACATGCCTAGAGTTGTTCCAAAAGCCATCAAATCGCTATGTAACTTTCCCATGCATATACCCGGGGGTGAGCCCACGTCACCCTATCCCATACAGGTCCGATAGCACAGCATAACTGAAATTTCTCAATTCGACCTAGCCTACAAGCCTTCGAATCAAATTTCCAACATCCGAAATTTCATATAAGATCAGAAGTTCGCATCTACATACCGTACAAGTCTGAACAAGCTGTACCAAAAGCCGTAACCATAACTCAAATACTCAAATTCAAATACCACATAGCTCGAATGCTCGAAGCAATGATTTCTAATCACAGTATCGGCTCAAATCAACCCAGTGTCAGTAGTAAACCTCATATCAGACAAAACACCGTTCTAAAACCTTTGTACACTGCTGATGATGAAAGAGACATGCTGAATTCATAACCATTCATTAGACCAACAGGTCATGGAGCTCCCGTTCCTTCTACAAGAACTATAGCCAATCTCAAAGACGACTTCCGATATTATCCTCCCAATTATACCACAATCAAATCCGATAGCATCCATACTAGGCCCAATGACCTCGTCTCATCTAACACGACCACTCTAGTGACATGACACATCAATACAATCTAAAGCTACAACCCGTGCAATCCGTGCACCAGATAGCAACATTCCAAATGTACCCAATCGTAACAATGACCTAAACAGGAGAATCGTTCCGCAAGCTCGATGGGTACCACCCTGACGCAATGCTAAGAACCCATCACACACCGCATAACAATAGCACACGAATCTTACACAAAGGATCATATTTCCACATAACTTTGTGGCAATACGCGACCCTATCCAAATACTGGTCCATATGAAATGCCTCAAGACACCCTACTAAAATCAATAACTATGCGCAATTCGACATCAAGTACCCAAAGTGCATTACCATAACCACGAAGAAGCAAATGACACCATACCACACAAAACCCGAAAGAACATGACCAATACGCCATCAACCAAGCAATATCCAATACTATTCTCACTCAAATTCCGCTATAAGGCCACAATAGAATCGCACCATATGTGCATGTAACCAACGAATCACAACTCCTCATAGCATAGAAGAGTAACTCACATATCATTTCAGAATACGAATAAGCTTCATATTAACCGAATGACACATCCTTCAACAATAGCAATATGGAGCCAACCAATCAGGCTCGGTGTAGAATACACATCCTAATTGGGCCTACCAATGAGCCCCAAATTAACTCTGGTCAGCCACCAATAGATAAATAACCTCCAAAAGTACACAATGACTAAATCATAACACATCCTATCATCTAGCTAGCTCCAGCCACAACTTCACAGTCCACAACCATGAAACAATCTGCTCCTGAGAACTCCCAATCTCCAATTCCATAGAACACACGAACCACCCTATTTGATTTCACCTCCACCACCTGAATGCCTAACACCTATCTCACATACAATCATTCCACGAGAAATACTTTAAAAATTCTTCCGTTCCACTTGGTAAAAATTTGAATATCAGCAGTCGATCAACCGGGAGAGTGTCGCAATACCAGCGAAGTAACCATAAATCAAAACACACTGCCCCTTTTGAAATGTACACTCTCATCACGCCATACCAATTAGCAATATCATTTACCTAGTCATCTGAAACCATCCATGTTGTGTTAAGAATTTATGTCCTTCCCTTCAAAACTAAACTGCGACCTTGTACATGTAAATCATATTCCCGCACAACACACCACATCTATTATGCCATCATGTGACAAGAATAAGAATTCCATTATCAACTCTGAGTCACTAGCAAATTACATACCTTATTAGTCAGGAACCTCTTTCTTGCTTCTTTCTAGGAGGAAAGCATAACACACAACACGTTCCGTACACCGGTAGAAAATATCCGGTTCAAACCATGGTAGAAACCGTCATGAAAACTTTGAAATCCATTTTCACATAACCAAGCTAGCTGAACTGAATTCCTCTAACTCCACCAAGCCACACAGGTTGCCAAAATTCGAGAGCATTGCCACGAAACACCTGTAGATACTAGCCACCTCATAAGTACCCAAAGAACCGATCATACCCATTTTTGTGCTAACCTAACCTACTATCGAGTTGTTCTATTTCTCCAAGTCCTTTCCAAATTACCTTCAAATGCTACTTTTTCCTTGTTAGAACACTACTATCCTTAACTAAAACTTGCCCCACCACGAACTCTAGCATAGAATTACACCGCCCTAAGGCTTATAAGCCGCTGAATCCCCTTTTTTTGTATCCCATAGGTACCACAACCAAAAATGCTTACTCCAAAGAGACTTTATGTTAACCTAAAACTGTTTTCTTCACCTTCTTGATACTATAATGCACAATTCACAATGATATAAAATACCACGAATCTCGACACCGTTCAATGCAACTCCCAATTTTCTAGCTATATATATAAATCTTGAAAATTCCAAATCGCTACATATAAATCTTTAATCTATTAGAACCATTCTTGAGAGTCATCCACTCTACTCAAATATAGAATTAACTGATCAAACGGACCGAAACGACATGTGCCCCATTAGCACACCAACACCCAAGGGAAATAAAGAGTAACCCACACTCCTACGCAAACGAGCAAATTCCCGCTCTATGTACACTACTTTCTTCGTGAATAACCAACCAATTATTTTATGGTCCTTCTGTAACCATAGAGTGTAATACAACTTGTGTCTAGAAATTCCTTTACCCGAGTCATCCTCGATCTCGACTTCTGCAAGTTATAACTGATTCACAAGTATACCCCAAACCGAAACTAATACGACACATAATCGTGCAATCAACTCGTTGGTAGCTGACTCCCTCACTTATCCTTAAGTTGCAATTATATAAAATTAGAACCCACAAGGATTTCTCCTTCTCAATTATCAAGATCTCGCACCGTTAACCCGCCAGACTTCTCGAAGTCTTTTATTAAGCTTTTCATGAACATTCTGAATCGCCAGCCACAATCACACAAGAGACCTCCTACCGTGTAGCAAGTAATATTCCTCGCAAAAGCTTCATCAACATCACCGGTAGCTGCACACAGGAGATAACCCACCTGTGGAATTCCTTACCGACATCTTTCAACGATGTTGCACTGGGTACAACAACTACGAAATCATCAAATTTGCCTGAGCTAATGCTCGCCTAACATTTGTGTAAGTTTGTGCTTTCCCTATTGACATTAACTGAAAGTTCAACAATACCTTCCGAACTCAAGTCATATTGCGCTTGAAACGATAATTAGATCTTCAAATCCCTCTTCATTTTAAACAAAATCCTTTTTGCCATATTCAAACTTCCTTTGTACAGTAACCATCACTCCAAATAGAGTCTGCAGGCCAAATCACATACTAACACGATTCCAAACCATTCTACCCTTTCTCAAGGCGCACGACTACCCTGCCAGTGAATTCATATTCTAATCTGCCATTCTTACTTCGGTTAAATCATCTCCTTTAAGAAACTTCTGAACCTCTACTTCTCTTACTTGATCTGCTAGTACTTTAACCATCGCAAAGCACTTCCCATCATGTATTCCCTCATACTTTGCTGCCCAATTGCTGCATCAACTCGAAATGCATCTCTATCATACCAGAACCAATATACTGTTACCACCTCTAAGTCTCTTCGAAGATTATCTTTCTCGAGCCATCAACATCAAAATACCCATCCGCTACCACTATTACTACACAACCACTTACTCTTCTTGAGTCCAAACTCATTGACAGACATGAGAATTTAATTTACCCCAAAATTTAACAACGTGAAAGATCCTTCAAAACATTCACACTCGAGACCGTACGTCATATAAAAATAAAAAATCAAGAACCCAATGGCCTTCCTTTACATTTCAAGAAAACACTTCTCGTCACATTCACATCATCTTAACACCTTTCGCAGTTACGTCATACTCACCACAAAGTCATTCCACCGCTCATCGAGCCACAAATTTCACTCGTAGAGACATTATCGGACATATGAGTCCAAATGTATAGGTTACAACTGAAGCTACCGAGCCTAAGTTGCGGTCTAACCATGGCCTCAAGTCCTCCAGACTAGAGCACCACCACAAACACAGAATACACATCTCAACTTTGTTTGTAGAATCACAAGCCGGCGATGCACAACCGATACCGAGCGCTCATGTGCGCATACAAATGTGTGGAAGGAATTCAAGGAGTTATGTTCCAAGCTGAATCAATTACACACGATAGAATATAAGAAAGTGAAATTTTCCTAAGGGTTCTGCATCCTCTCGAAGATAAGTACAGGTGTCTCTGTACCGATCCGCAAGACTCTACTAAACCTGCTCATGACTTATGAGACCTATGTAGCCTAGGCTCTGATACCAATATGTCATGACCCAAAAACCTAACCTATCGTGATGACGCTTATCTTGGAACTAGGCAAGCCGACTCATTCCAAAACAAACTGATATTTTCATTTCAAGGATAATTTCAAGGCTATATAGCGTAAAAACCTTCGTAAAGGAGTTCAAATCAAAATGAAAATGCGGAAAAGAAAAGCCTGACATCGAGGTATCACTAGTCATGAGTATCTACTACAATCTGTCTAACAATATCAAGACTAACTCAGCCTAAAAAATAGCTAAATATAACTAAAGGAAGATAAGAGAGAGAAGAGCAGGGGCTGCGATCGCCAAGCAGTCACCTTGCTATCCCCGCAAGAATCTACAACCAGAATAATCAACAACCACTACCGTGTCCAGAGTAACGTGAGTACGCCAACTAAGTAAGTAACAACAATAAACAAAGGCTGAGTGGTAGTGACAAGCAATAAAGAATATAAAGTTCATATCATGAAATCTCCGTAAATATCACATGCTTTAAAAATCAGGATTTGAATCAAAACATCTCGTTTGAGCTCAGATCCAAAAAAATCATTTAAAGATATTTTTCAACAGTTTTAAAACAGAGACTAAATGCAAAGGTGAACAAAAATGCTGAAATCATAAACAGCCCCTCGGGCAAAACATCACTCATATATAGCCCCTCGGGACAACCTCACAGTCACTCATGCCACTTTGGCATACCTCACAGTTAGTCTTGCCACTTGGGCATACCTCACAATCACTCATGCCTCCAAGTCACTCATCACTCGGCACTCGGCATTCGGCACTCGCACTCACACTCAGTAGGTACCTGCGCCCACTGGGGGGTGTACAGACTCCGGAGGGGCTCATTCAGCCCAAGCGTTATATCAAGCCAAATCATGGCATAAATCACTCAGGCCCTCGGCCTATATCGAACATGCTGCAGCGTGCAGCCCGATCCCATAAATATCCTCACAAATCAGGCTCTCGGACTCACTCAATCATAAACCTCTCAAGCCACTCGGGCATTTCAGTAAAACCAGGGCATTCAACCCAAAACAACATTTATATGCATCAAAATAGAGTTATAAAATTGAGTTATGCAGTAAACAAGTATAACCATGATTGAGTATAGATTTCCAATCAAAAACAATGAGAGGATAGTAAGAAAAGGCCCCCAAGGGTCCAAACAACACCGGCACAAGGCCCAAAACATGGCATTCAGCCCAATTTACAGAAACTCTTTATAAAACATATAAGTATCATATAGTTTCAACAAAATATGCAACTTTGCAGTTGCTATAGGACGGACCAAGTCACAATCCCCAATATTGCACGCCCACATGGCCATCACCTAGCATGTGCGTCACTTCAAAAATAGTAGAATGATACGAAATCTGGGGTTTCATACCCTCAGAACTACTTTTACCATCATTACTTAACTCAAACCGGTCAAATCTCTACCCCGCAATGCTCTTGCCTCTCGACGCAGCCTCTAAATACTCCAAATCTATTCAAACTCTCGAGATCCAAAAAAAATTACCAAACTAGATAGCCCATTCACTCACGAGTCCATACATACGAAATTTATCCAAATCCAGCATCATTTGGTTCCTCAAATCCTTAATTTAAACTCTTCAAAATCCCAAGCCCTAACCCCTCATTTTTATTAATTACATGATTAAACAATGGGAAATCACCATATACACAAGTATTAGGGCTCAAGCAACTTACCTCACTGATATACCTTGAATCACCTTTCCAAACTCACTCCAAAAGCTCCAAAAACCAACTTGAAAAATGGTGGAAATGAACCAAATTTGCAAAGGGTTCTATTTATGCTTTCTGCCTAGATTTTTCGCACTTGCGGATAATTTCTCACTTCTGCGCCACCGCACCTGCGGAAAAATCCATCGCAGGTGTAGAACTCACTTAGGAGCCTAGGTTCCGCATCTGTGTCCCCAAACCCCGCGCCTGCGAAGGCGCACCTGCGCGTTTCCTCCGCTTCTGCGAAGCCTGCCCAGCGTCCCCCTTTCCGCCTTTGCACCCCAGGTTTCGCATCTGCGGGCTCGGAGATGCGACCTCCAACTCACACCTGCGCATCCTGCCTAGCCCAGCACTGCCTGGTCCTGCGGATTTCCCATGCGCACCAGCGGCCTCGCACCTGCGACTCTTCATTCCGCAGGTGCGGAAATAGCAGATGCAGCAGCTTCAGCTGCATTTTCCATCTTCGACAAATCCGTTAACCACCCGGAATCACCCCGAGGCCCACGGGACCCCAACCAAGAATACCAACAAGTCATATATCAACATACGAACTTAGTCGAATCTTCGAATCACTCAAAACAATGTCCAAATACCAAATTACCCTCGGATTCAAGCCTAAGAACTTCTAAATTTCCAAATTCGGCAATCGATGCCGAAATCAACCAAACCACGTCCGAATGACCTCAAATTCTACACACACGTCACAAATGATACTACAAACCTACTCCAACTTCCGAAATTGCATTCCGACCCCGATATCAAATTTTCCACTGTTGACCAAAATCGCTAAATTTTTAACTTTCGCCAATTCAAGCCTAATTCTACTACAGACCTCCAAATCACATTCCGGATGCATTCCTAAGTCCAAAATCACCTAACGGAGCTAACGGAACCACCAGAATTCAAATCCGAGGCCAAATGCTAAAAAGTCAAACTTGGTCAACTCTCCCAATTTAAAGATTCAACAATGAAATTCTTTCTTCAATTTGATTCTGAAATACCTGGAAAACCAAAAACAACGATTCACACAAGTCAAAGTACCTCATACGGAGCTACGCATGCCCTCAAACAACCGAGCGAAGTGCAAATGTTCAAAACGACCGGTCGGGTCGTTACAGTGAGAATCATCAAACATGTCAAAATCCACTTTTTTGATTTCTTTCTGAACCATGTGAATATTTTTCATTCTCATATTTCACATGTGCATGAAGTATTAAGGTGATTTATAATTTTTTTAGTTTTTAATACAAATTATTTAATCATTGATGATGGATAACTGTAACGATTCGGCCGGTCATTTTGAGTAATACAACCCCATTTCCTCATTTACTACTTAATATATGCTTTACAGTTGTTATGTGACTTGCCGGAGTGATTGGTTATGGTTCGGTGAGGTTTTGGAATTAATTGGAACACTTAGTTCCAAGGTTTAAAGCTTAAGTTGAAATAGTGACCGAATGTCGACTTATGTGTAAACAACCCCAGAATAGAATTTTGATGATTCCAATAGCTCTGTATGGTTATTTTGGACTTAGGAGCATGGCCGAAAAATTATTTGGAAGCCTGTAGCTAAATTAAGCATGTAATGGCGAAAATAGAAATTTAAGTTTTGGAAGTTTGACCGGGGAGTTGACTTTTTGATATCGAGGTCGGAATCTGATTATGAAAATTGGAATAGGCCCGTTATGTCATTTATGACTTGTGTGCAAAATTTGAGGTCAATCGGACGTGATTTGATAGGTTCCGGCGTTATTTGTAGAACTTGGCAGTTTCAAAGTTCATTAATCTTGAATTGGGTTATGATTTGTGGTTCTAACGTTGTTTGATGTGATTTGAGGTTTCGACTAAGTTCATATGATATTTTAGGACTTCTTGGTATATTTGGTTGAGGTCTCGGGGGCTTCGGATGAATTTCGGATGGTTAGCGTATAAATATTTGGACTTGGAATGCTGCCGGAATGTTTCTGATGTCTGCACCTGGTTTCCTTTCACGACCCACTATCCGCATGTCGTGATGGTGCCTATCTCAAAATTAGGCAAACCGACAACCTCAATAAGCCACAATTTCTTTTATGTTTGAAAATATAATATATAAATTTAATATAAACATCCTATATATTGATGTAAAATACACTCCAAAAACCCGGTATCACTGAGTACATGAGCATCTAAATAATAATAAAGTCTGACTGATAAGAATAGTGTATGAAAAATATAGGACAACACAATAACTGAAGGGAAGAAAGACAAGGTCTGCGGATGCCAAGCATCTACCTTGATAGTCTCCAACAGATAAATCACCAAGTCTAGCAACCATGAGGTGTAGAGTTTAGTATGAGTACAACCAACTCAATAAGTATCAACACTAACCTCTGGGATGAAAGTAGTGACAAGCTTAGCAGGTACAGTCCAATATAGAAATAACTGTACAGAAATGTAGGCATGCTTTCAAGTTCAATAGTTAAACTCAGCACAAGTAAAAATAGATCAATTCTGAACAATATGAGGAATATTACATCTCTGTATCTATATGCCAATGTATATACCGTATGTGATGCACCTTAATGAAAACTTTGTGTACTCACAATCTAAAAATACTCAATCACTTAGTATTGTATATGGCCAATCCAGCCCAGGGAAGATCCATCCCTCATATATATGTACACATCAACTGATAGTCAGTCGCCCAGTACTGTATAAGGCCAATCCAGCCCGGGGGCAGATCCATCCCAAAATATCAATGATTCGGACAAGATCCATGTCCAGGGAAAATCTATCCCTCAATATAAATGCTTCGAGCAAGATCCATACCTAGGGAAGATCCATCCCATATATATATATATATATATATATATATATATATATATATATATATATATATATATATATATATATATATATATATATATATCAATTGCGATCATTGTGGGGGGAGCAGACTCCGGAGGGGCTCCTTTAGCCCAAGCGATATAATAGCCAAATCAAGACATAAATAAATAAACATAAATATCACTCAGAATATCGAGTCTCTCGGGCTCTGAATGACACAAAATTCAACTCGACATAATGATATGATGTATCAATAAATGACAACAGAGACCGAGATATGATATGCAAGTGACAGATGTGACTGAGTACAAAATTATATTTTAAACAAATAGTTCAAAAGCAATACTACCCATGTGGGTCCCAAAATATATCGGCGTGTAGCCAAAACATGATCTTTAATATGAGTCTCACCTCAATTTCTCTAACATGTGGAGGATATGCAGATGTGACATTTATTTAATTATGCAAATCCACTGAATCAATTAAGTCACAATTCCTATGATGCACGCTCACACGCCCGTCACATAGCATGTGCGTCATCTCCAAGCAATTCATACAACACGTACTTCAGGGATTCATACCCTCAGAACCAAGTTTAAAAGTGTTACTTACCTCAAACCGTATAATTCTTTACTCCACCATGCCTTTGCCTCGCGAATTGGTCTTTGAAAGCCTCGTATCCAATCACAATTAATTTTATTCAGGCAATAAAAATTATTGGAATTAATTCCATATGAAAATATCAATTTTCGAACAAAATCTAAAATTGCACTCAAAAATTGTCTGTGGGGCCCAGGTCTCGGAACCCGACAAAAGTTACAAAATCTGAAAGCCCATTCAACCATGAGTTTAACCGTACCAATTTTACCAAATTACGACAACGAATCGACCTCATACTTAATTTATGTTATAGAAAAATTTTACCATTTTCAACCCAATTCACTAATTTTATGATATAAACAACAATAGATTCATGTATTTTAACCAAAATCGAGTTAGGAATTCTTACCCCAATGTTTTTCTTGAACAATTCTCGAAAATTGCCTCACCCGAGCTTCCTTGGTCCAAAAATGGAAGAATTAGATGAATTTGGACTTTATTCTGCTACCCAGGGGGTTTGTTCTTCGCGTTCACGTCCCACCCCTCGCGTTCGCGAAGAACAAATTCGTCAATCGTAATTTCTAAACTCTTCTCAGACAGTGTATAGTATAATAGTCATAACGTTTCGTACACAATTCCAAATAACAAATTGCTTACCTTTCTGAAAACTAGACACCAAGGGCTATAACTTTCATTTGATTCTTATCTCACAATTCCTTATAGATTGAGAGATATAAGCTTCCACAATCAGCCCTGTGCTGTAAAGATTTAAAATGTCTTCCCAAATAGCATATAGTGTATCTACCATAACGTTTTATACACAACTCCAAATGACATATGGTTTACCTTTCTAAATACTACACCCAAAGGGCTACAACTTTTATTTTTATATCATCTCCAAATTCCTTAGATATTGCGAGATATGAGCCTCTAAAGTGAGACCTGTGCAACAGAGATTTCCTTCTTCGCGAACACGAGAGACTCCTCGCAAACGCGAAGAACAACACCAGACATTAGAAAATCATCATTCAAAGTAGCCCAAAATTATCCGAAACACACCCGAAGCCCCCGGGACCCTAACCAAATATTCCAACAAGTCCTAACACATCATACGAACTAAGTCAAAACCTCAAGTTACATCAAACAACGCTAAAACCACGAATCATACTTCAATTCAAGCTTAATGAAACTAAAACTTTCCAACATCTACATTCGACGCCGAAACATATCAAATCAAGTCCGATTGACCTCAAATTTTGCACACAAGTCATAAATGACATAACATAGCTATGAAAATTTCCATAACTGGATTCTGACTTCAATATCAAAAAGTCAACTCCCTGGTCAAACTTCCAAACTTAAAATTCTATTTTAGCCATTTCAAGCCTAATTTAGCTACGAGATTTCAAATAATTTTTCGGACACGCTCCTAAGTCCAAAATTATCATATATAAGTCGACATCTACCCACTATTTTAACTTAAGCTTTAAACCTTGGAACTAAGTGTTCCAATTCATTCCAAAACCTCACTGGGTCCGAACGGGGCTGAAATACTCAAAACAGCCGGTCGGGTCGTTACATTCTCCCCCACTTAAACATACGTTCGTCCTCAACGTGCCAAGTGCTGTTTCCAAGTGATCAAATCAGTATTCCATCTTACCACGCACATACTCGGGGGTGATCCCACACCACCCTATTCCATATAGGCCTGACAATACCACGTAATTGAAGATCATTACTTCAACCTTAGCCCATAAAACTTGGAATTCAACTTCCAACATTCAGAATTTCTTTTCAAGACCCGAATCTCACATTTACACACTGTAAGAGTCTGAACAAGTTGTATCAAGCCACAACCATAACCCCAGATATAATCACGTAACATACTACACAACTCGCATGCTCGTAGCACCATTTTCGATCATAGTAACTACTCCAAACTAACCCGGTAATAGTATTAAACCCCATATCAAGCCAAACCTTGTTCCAAAACCTTCGTACACTGATGATATTTAAAGAAACACGCTGAATCTCATAACCACTTATTTGATCAACAAGTCATGGAACTCTCTCGCCCCAACTCGAACCATAATCACTTTCTAAGCCGACTTTCGATGTGATCCTCCCAAATATACCATAATCAAATCCGATAGTACACATTCTAGGCCCAACGACCTTATAATTTTAAACACAACTATCCCACATACATGCCACACCAATATAACTCAAGCCACAACTACGCAACCCATGTACCCAAAAATGGAAAATGTCTCAAATAAGAGAACCGTATTGCGAGTGCAACAAGCACCACCACAATTGCAATGCTATAAGCTCATTATATATAGTAGAACCAAGACACACAAATTTAATAACAGTAACCAGCTCTTCTAGATCTCACATTAACATCACTCGCATGGACAACTCACATGTTATAGTATCAATATCTGGACCCGTACAGATAACTCACCTGCTATAGTATCAATATTTGGACCCGCACGGACAACTCACATGTTAATAATAGCAGTATATGGATCTGCATGGATAACTCACATGCCAATAATATAATTCGCATGGCATTGCCACAGGCCCACAGTCCAAGCATATCATACATGAGCAATCAAATAAGTACACATGCATATGATAAATGAATTAAGATTCTCATACTCCTGGACTGTTATAAATAACACGCCAAAGAGTAGGCAGGTGCAAAGTGTGCTATCACCACTCAGATCGGCAAGTTAATGCAGAAATAGTAACTACCCATTTTATTCAGGGAATAAGTCTCTTTGTAACCTCAAGTGTAGTCCAGATAGTTCTCGACAAAGGTACGAATACGAGAAACGTAAGGTTTTATTAGGTATAGCAGGGATCACAAAAATAATAAGAGGCTACTAATTATAGTATTAATTCGAAATTTTAAAATTCTACTATAATTAATCAAAGTTTATTCCACTAAAAACTTTAATTGAACTCCTCATTATGAATTTTGAATTCACCCACTTATTTAACCCCCATGTTAAGATTACAAATATCAGTTAATTAAACTAAATCACTGACAATTTAAGTCAATCAACTAATTTAATCCTTTATAATTTCGCTTTAACTATTTCATATGACAAATATAAAATCTACAGGTCGGGTTTACATATGAAAACTTATAAGCTTACATAAAGGGGTATTATCAAACTCAAGTTCGATTCATGGATTCTATTATCAAACTCAAGTTCGATTCATGGATTCTATCAACTAACTATTATTTCACAAATGCAATTTGTTGTCCAATCTATTAGGCATATGCTAACTCAAAATAGAATTGTACTTTTTGATAAATCAAAATAATAAACAAATCACATTGATCATAATAACTATACCAAAATTAGGAGTATATGCTCATTTAATGAATTAGAGAAAATATTTTATATATTCAGTACAAAAATATATTTTCTCTAGCTACTTGGTCCGTTCAATATACACTAAGTATACAAGCACAAGTTGGAGTAAAACTACTCTCATACTCAAGATAAATTACACTTTATGTAACGACCCAGCCAGTCGTTTTGAGAGTAATAGCCCTGATCCCCTGTTTACTATTTTCCCCGTATCTTTTTATGCTTATGTGACTTACCGGAAATTTATTGTTGTGGTTTCGGAGTATTTTGGGACACTTAGTCCTTAAAAACGGAAGTTTAAGTCTTAGGATTTTTTACTGTAGTTGGAACTATATGAAAATGACTCCAAAATGGAGTTTTGTCGGCTCCGTTAGTTCTGTTGGGTGATTTTGGACTTAGGAGCATGTACGGACTGTGAATTTGAGGTATGTAGCTGATTTATGCTTGAAATGGCGAAAGTCGAATTTTTGGAGATTTTGAACGGAAGTGAACTTTTTTATATCGGGGTCAGATTCTGATTTCGAAAGTTGGAGTAGGTACATAATGTCAATTATGACTTGTGTACAAAATTTGAGGTCAATCGGACGTGATTGGATAGGTTTCGGTATCAGTTGTAGAAATTTAAAGTTTCAAGTTTATTAAGTTTGAATTGGGAGGTGATTCATATTTTTAGCGTTGTTTGATGTAATTTGAGGGCTCGACTAAGTTTGTATAGTGTTTAAGGACTTGTTGGTATGTTTGGTTGAGGTCCCGGGGGGTCTCGGGTGTGCTTCGAATGCTTAACGGATTAAATTTGGACTTAGGCTAGTTGCTAAAGACTTTTTGGTGTTGTCGCACCTGCAGAGGGGAGACCGCAGGTGCGGGATCGCATGTACGGAAAAAGGAGCACAGGTGCGGTTTGGTCAAGCTGGTCTGTGAGCGCAGGTGCGAAATGGGAGCCATATCCGCAGATGTGGAGCGCAGGAGCGAAAAGGGGCGGCCTGGGCAGAGTCGCAGATGCGGAAGGTCATCCGCAGAAGCGTGCCCGCAGGTGCGTGCCCTGGTCCGCAGAAGCAGATCTTTGGACCTTAAGCCATCTCTGCACTTGCGATGGAAATTTCGCAGGTGCAGCGTCACAGGTGCGATTGGTTATCCGCAGGTGCGAGATCGCTGGGCAGAAAAGAGGAAATTTCGAGGGTTTGATCTCATTTTTATTTTGGGACTTTGAAAGCTCGAATTTGGGCGATACTTTGGGAGATTTTTAGAGGAAGATTTTGGGTAACGATTCTTAACCCATTTATGGTTATATTATACTAATCTATCACTAATTTCATCTTTTAATTTTGGATTTGGGTGAAAATTTTGGAAAAAAAAGGGAAGAAGTTCTTCAACTAAGGTTTTGGGTTTTGATTGAGTATTTGATATCGGATTTGGATAATTTTGGTATGTGTGAACTTGTGAGTGAATGGCTGTTCATATTTTATGACTTTTACCCGATTCCGAGACATGGGCCCGGGAAGACGTTTTGGGGCGATTATCTAATTTCTTGATTTAGCTTTGATTTCATTAATTAGATTAATTTCTAATAGTTGTATTTATGATATGTAATTGATTTTGGCTAGATTTGGGCCATTTGGAGTCGGATATTCATGGAAAAGGTATTGTTACCGATTGATTAAGCTTGGT
Source organism: Nicotiana tomentosiformis (assembly GCF_000390325.3). Taxonomy (NCBI): domain Eukaryota; kingdom Viridiplantae; phylum Streptophyta; class Magnoliopsida; order Solanales; family Solanaceae; genus Nicotiana; species Nicotiana tomentosiformis. The sequence goes on from NC_090813.1 coordinate 9,371,038, forward strand.
TCGAGCTGTGTGTTTACTTTTGAGATTAAGAGGTGGTTCCTCTGGAGTTCTCCCTACATATTTACTTTTGAGACTACGAGGCGGTTCTTCGGGAGCTCTTCCTGCACATTTACCTCTGAGACTACGAGGCGGTTCCTCGGAAGTTTTTCCTGTATATTTATGTTTGAGACTACGAGGCTGTACCTCGGGAGTTCTATAACTTTACGCTTAACAGTCAACTCTAGGCATATCATAGCCTAGGAATTCTTCTCAGTATGAATACTTGCTCCGACGCCCACACATGGTCTTAAACCATACATATATGCACACTCATACGTGTAGCTATTACAAATAATTAATTCAACTAGTGCCGCCACTGAGTTTAAATAAAATACTCACCTCAACCAGGCCACAACCCTGAAACAATATGCTTCTGAGAACTCCCAGTCTCCAAATTCATAGGACACATGAATCTTCATAACTGATCCCAATTCTAGCATTCTAATGACTAACACATCTTCCATGCACGATCTTGTGAAAAGCATGAGAATCTCATTATCAACTCTAAGTCACCAACAAATCACATACCCAGTTAGTTAGAAACCTTTTTCTTGCTTCTTTCCAGGAGGAAATCACAATACACAACATGTCCCCCACACCGGTAGAAACATATCTGGTTCGAACTATGATAGAAACTATAAAGAACTCTTCAAAACCCATTTGTACATAACCGAGCTATTAGAGCTAAATCTCCTTATCTCTACCAAGCCACGTAGATCACCCAAACATCTGTAGAGACTCAACACATCATAATTACCCAAAAGAACCGAGCATACAATTACCATACTGGTCTAGCCTACTACCAAGTTGTCCTATTCTTTTTTCTCCGAGTTTCTTCTGAATTACCCTCAAGTTGACACTTCTCAGTGCCAGAACACTACGATCTTTACCCAAAGCTTACTATAAGACATCCTAACATAATATCACACCGCCCTAAGGCCCATAAGCCATTGTATTCTTCTTAAGCACCTCCAAAAGTACCATAATCGCAACGCTCACTCTGAAAATACCTTATGTGAATTTAAAATTGTTCCTCTTTCCTTTCTTATACTGAAATGTAGGATCCATAGTCAAACAGAATTACCACACGTCCAGATACCATCCAATGTAAGTAATCGATTCTAGTGATATACAAATTCGAAAAATTTTCAATTACCACATATACATTTTGAATCCATTAGAACCCTCTCGAGAGTCATCCACTCTGCTCAAATTTAATTTGCTCTACCCCAAACAGGCCGAAAGACATGTGCTCCTTTAGAACAATCAACACTCAAAGAAGTAACCCTGTCTTAACACGACCAATCAAATGCATACTTAGCGCGCACTACGACCTTCAAAATAACAACCTGATCATTCCATAATTTTCATATTTTCAAAAAGTGCAATGTAACCCGTATCTAGGAATTTACTTACCCGAGTCATCCTCAATCTCCACCTCTGCAAGTCATGACTAACCCACAAGTATGCCTCATACCAAAACTAAAATTTAACATATATCCATGAAATTGAATTGTGAATAGCAGACTTCCCCAATTGTCAATAGTACTGTATATGTCCAATCCAGTCCAGGGAAGATCCATCCCTCATATATATGTACACATCAACTGACAGTCAGTCGCCCAGTACTGTATACGGCCAATCCATCCAAGGGGAAGATCCATCCCAAATATCAATGATTAGGACAAGATCCATGTCAAGGGAAAATTCATCCCTCAATATAAATGCTTCGGGCAAGATCCATGCCCAGGGAAAATCCATCCCTCGATATAAATGCTTCGGGCAAGATCCATGCTCAGAGAAGATCCATCCCTCAATATATATATCTATGTCAAGATCCATGCCTAGGGAAGATCCATCACATATATATATATATATATATATATATATATATATAAATATACATACATATATATATATATATATATATATATATATATATATATATCAACTGCATTCACTGTGGGGGGTGCAGACTCCGGAGGGGCTCCTCAAGCGCTATAATAGCCAAATCAAGGCATAAATAAATAAACATAAATATCACTCAGAATCTCCAGTCTCTCGGGCTCTCAATGACACGAAAATCAACCTAACATAATGATATGATGTATCAATAAATGACAACAGAGACTGATATATGATATACAAATGACAGATGTGACGGAGTACAAAGTTATATTTTAAACAAATAGTTCAACAGCAATACGACCCGTGTGGGTCCCAAATTATATCGGCGTGTAGCATAAACATGATCTTTAATTTGAGTCTTAACTCAATTTCTCTAACACGTGGAGGATATGCGAATAATAGCATTTATTTAATTATGAAACTCCACATAATCAATTAAGTCACAATTCCTATGATGCTCGCCCACACGCCCGTCACCTAACATGTGAGTCATCTCCAAACAATTCATACAACACGTACTTCTTGGATTCATACCCTCAGAACCAAGTATAGAAGTTTTACTTAACTCAAATCGTGTAATTCTTTACTCCGCTATGCCTTTGCCTCGCGAATTGGTCTCCGAAAGCCTCCTATCTAGCCACAATTAATTTATTTCAGTCAATACAAATTATTGGAATTAATTCTATATGAAAATATTAATTTTCCAACAAAATCTAAAATTGCACTCAAAAATCGCTCGTGGGCCCCACATCTCGGAACCCGACAACAACAACAACAACAACAACAACCCAGTAAAATCCCACTAATGGGGTCTGGGGAGGGTAGTGTGTACGCAGACCTTACCCCTACCCCAAAGGAGTAGAGAGGTTGTTTCCGAAAGACCCTCGGCTCAAAAAAATAAAAAGACAAAATGACAAAATGACAAAAAGGAAACAATATTAGTATCACAACAACAATCATAGGATAAATAGGAACACCATGAAATCCAGAAGAAAGATGCAAATCAAAGGGAGACAATATTAGTATCACCACAACAATCATAAGAAAAATAGGAACACCATGAAATCTAGAAGAAAGATGCAAAGCAAAAGCGATAGCTAGTAAATAGGACATGCACTGAAAAGTGAAATAGTAAGCCACAACATTGCCAATAGCTATCTTAGACAAAAACCCTACATGGCTAGTCCCACAATGGTACGAAGTAAGGCACGACTCAACTATACCTCCTAACCTACAACCCTAATACTCGACCTCCACATCTTCCTATCAAGTGTCATGTCCTCGAAAATCTGGAGACTCGCCATATCCTGCCTGATCACCTCTCCCCAATACTTCTTAGGTCGCCCTCTACCTCTTCTTGTGCCATCCACAACCAGCTGCTCACACCTCCTTACCGGAGCATCTGGGCTTCTCCTCTGAACATGTCCGAACCATCTAAGCCTCGCTTCCCGCATCTTGTCATCAATGGGAGTCACATGCACCTTCTCCCGGATATCATCATTCCTAATCTTATCTATCCTAGTGTGCCCGCACATCCACCGCAACATCCTCATTTCTGTTACTTTTATCTTCTGGATATGTGAGTTCTTAACGGGCCAACACTCAGCCCCATGGCCGGTCTAACCACCGCTTTATAAAACTTACCTTTGAGTATCGGTGGCACTCTCTTGTCACACAGGACTCCAGATGCTAACCTCCACTTCATCCATCCTACCCCAATACGGTGTGTGACATCCTCGTCGATCTCCCCTCCCCCTGGATAACCGAACCAAGGTACTTGAAGCTGCCTCTACTCGGGATGACCTGCGAATCAAGCCTCACATCCACGCCCTCTTCCCCTGGCTCAGCGCTGAACTTACACTCCAGGTATTCCGTCTTCATCCTGCTCAGCTTGAAACCCTTAGACTCAAGAGCCTGTCTCCAAAACCTCCAGCCTCTCGTTAACACCGGCTCGCGACTCATCAATCAGAACTATGTCATCGGCGAATAGCATGCACCATGGCACATCCCCTTGAATATGGTGTGTTAACGCGTCCATCACCAGGGCGAATAAGAACGGACTGAGTGCAGAACCTTGGTGTAACCCCATTACAATTGGAAAATGCTCAGAGTCGCCTCCTACTGTCCTAACCCGAGTCTTAGCCCCATCATACATGTCCTTACAAAAGTTACAAAATCCGAAAGCCCGTTCAACCACGAGTCTAACCATACCAATTTTACCAAATTTCGACAACGAATTGGCCTCCAAATCCTCAATTTAAGGTATATAAAATTTTTACCATTTTCAACCCAATTCACTAATTTTATGATAAAAACAACAATAGATTCATGTATTTTAACCAAAATCGAGTTAGGAATTCTTACCCCAATATTTTCCTTGAAACACTCTCGAAATGGTGCCTCACCCGAGGTAACTCGGTCCAAAAATGGAAGAATTAGAAGAAATTGGAATTTATTATGCTCCCAAGGGTTTGTTCTTCTCATTCCCGACCCACCCCTTGCGTTCGCGATGAACAAATTCCTCAACCACGATTTCCAAACTCTTCCCAGATAGTCTCTAGTATAATGGTCATAACGTTTCGTATACAACTCCAAATAAAAACTAGGTTATCTTTGTAAAAACTAGACTCCAAGAGCTATAACTTTCATTTGTTGCTCATCTCTCAATTCCCTATAGATTATGAGATATAAGCTTCCAAAGTCAGCCCTGTGCAGCAGAGATTTCCAAACTCTTCCCTGGCAGCCTGTAGTGTATCCACCATAACCTTTGGTACATAACTCCAAATGAAATATGGTTGACTTTCTGAAACCTACACACAAAGGACTATAACTTTCATTTTTGGATCATCTCCAAATTCTTTATATATTGCGAGATATAAGCCTCTAAATTGAGACATGTGCAACAGAGATTTCCTTGTTTGCAAACGCGAGAGTCTATTCGTGAACGCGAAGAACAAAATCCCAAAAGCCAAATCCTTCTTCGCGAACGTGAGAGGCTCCTCGCGAACGCGAAGAACAACACCAGACATCAGAAAATCAGCATCCAAAGTAGCCTAAAATAATCCGAAACACACCCAAAATACACCCGAGGCCCCCGGGACCCCAACTAAATATACCAACAAGTCCTAATACATCATACGAACTAAGTCGAAACCTCAAATCACATCAAACAACACTAAAACCTAGAATCGCACCCCAATTCAAGCTTAATGAAACTAAACAATTTCCAACTTTTACATTCGACGCTGAAACCTATCAAATCAAATCTAATTGACCTCAAATTTTGCACACAAGTCATAAATGACATAACGGGGCTATGGAAATTTCCAGAACTGGATATCAAAAGGTCAACTCCCTGGTCAAACTTCCAAACTTAAATTTATATTTTAGCCATTTCAAGCCTAATTTAACTACGAGCTTCCAAATAATTTTTCGGACACGCTCCTAAGTTCAAAATCACCATATGGATCTATTGGAATCATAAAAACTTTGTTCCGGAGTCGTTTACACATAAGTCGACATCCGTTCACTATTTTAACTTAAGCTTTAAACCTTGGAACTAAGTGTTCCAATTCATTCCAAAACCGCACCGGACCTGAATCAATTACCCCGGCAAGTCACACAACAACTGTAAAGCACAAATTGAGCAGTAAATGGGTGAAAAGGAACTAGAGGCAGGCAGGGTTGTTCATCGTGTGTGCGACTTTGGTCTCGCATTCACGTAAGGCAAGGAGGAGAGGCAACGCGTTCGCGAAAGGGAAATTGTCTGGTGAGGAATTTATGCCTTCGCGTTCGCGAAGGTTCGCTTGGTAAAGCATCGGGTTCGCGAGCTGTGACTCGCGTTCGCGAAGGGCAATTTTTGGACATCACAATTTTGTGCTTTGCGAACACAAGGGGCCTGTCGCATTTGCGAAGAAGATAGGTCTCGCTCATTTTCCATTTTTGACGAATTGGAGCTCGGGAAGAGGTGAGTTTCGGGAAATTTCAAGGAAAACAACGGGTTAGGTGTTCTTAACTCAATCTTGGTCAAATTACCCAAATCCATTGTTATTTTTAATATTTAATCGGTGATTTAAGGTGTACAATTGTGAAAACCCTCTTGGTTTAATTTGAAGATTTGAGGGTCGAGTTGATGTCGGAATTTGGCAAAATTTGTATTGTTGGACTTGTGATTGGATGGGCATTCATATTTTTTAATTTTTGTAGGGTTCTGAGGCTGTCGGCTGGCCAAGTATTCAGATAGGCGCCATCATGACATGCTAGGATTTTGGGTTGTGACAGGTTGGTATCAGAGCCTAGGTTACATAGGTCTCACGAGTCATTAGCAGATTTAGTAGAGTCTTACTGATCGATACAGAGATGTCTGTACTTATCTTAGAGAGGCTGCCAAACCCATAGGAAAATTTTACTTTCTTGTATTCTGTCGTGTGGATTTGTTAATTCCTGAAACTAAATTTCTTTTATTCTATTCTTTCACGGATAGTGAGGACATATACTACCGGATTAGATGGTCAGCCAATAGTGCCACCAGTTAGGGCCGAGAGAGGTCGGGGACGTGGTAGAGGCTGAGGCCGAGGTAAAGGTCGAGGTGTAGCTCGTACAACAGTTGGAGTAGCACATGTAGCACCACCAGTTGCTCCAGCTCAGGAGCAAATTCCAGATATAGTTGAGCCGACGGGACAAGCTCAGGCACCAGCTGTGCCTATTGTGATTCCATGCCTTCAGGAGGCTCTAGCACAGATATTGATTGTTTGCACAAGCCTTGCCAAGGTGGTTTCGGGTCAGGCCGCACCAGCCACTTCTTAGGACGGGGGAGGTACTCAAACCCTTGTTGCCCGTACTCCATAGTAGGTAGTGCAGGGACATCAGATATCGGGGCAACTACCAAGCCAGCCGGTTGCAGCTGCTCAGGCCCCGGTAGTCCCCATTATAGCAGATGATGAGCATAGGAGACTTGAGAGATTTGGGTGGCTTCGACCTCCATAATTTAGCGGTGCTGAGTTAGAGGATGCTCTGGTTATTCTGGATAAGTGCTAGCGGATGCTTCGAACAGCAGGTATTTTGGAGACCAGTGGGGTCTTGTTCACTACTTTTTAGTTTTCTGGGAATTCCTTCATATGGTGGGAGGCGCAGGCCGGTCGGTGCACTACCACTTACATGGCAAGATTTCTCTATTCTCATTTTAGAGAAGTTCGTGCCCCAGTCTCATAGGGAGGAGCTGCGCAGACAGTGTGAGCAGCTTCAGCGGGATATCATATCTGTGCCCCAGTATGAGATGAGGTTTTCTGAGTTGTCTCATCACGAAGTTTAGTTGGTTCCCACTGACATGGAGAGAATTAGTAGGTTCATTGATGGCCTCACGTATTAGTTATGATTGCTTATGACTAGGGAGAGGGTATCTGGTGGCATTTTTGACGAGGTGGTTGACATTGCTCGGTAGATAGACGTTCGGGTGGTTTTGGTGGGATACCTTTTGGGGGCAGTCCTAACATAGTAGGGGTTTCCCTTATAGGCCCGCTCAGACGACTCGTCCAGCTTATCGTGGTGCATCAGCTAGCCACGATTCTTACAGTGCTCATTCAGGCCAGTCTTCATTCAGTGAACTACCAGCGCAGAATTCTCATCATGCCTCGTCTACTCAGGCTTCTACAGGTAATTCCTCAGGTTATTAGAAGCAGCAGTTCCATTATAGGAGGGGTCGTTTCGAGCGTGGAGAATTTGGTCATTTCAAGAGAGATTGTCCTAGGCTATTGAGTGGGGCTCCACAGCGGAGTTCTTGGCCGACGGCACCAGCACCAACAGTTACACCACCCACCCACCCAGCTCGGGGTAGGGCTCAGTCAGTTAGGGCTCACTCTAGAGGGGGAGGCCGATGTGGCGGTTAGGCCCGATTCTATGCTTTTTTTGCTAGGTCAGATGTCGTTGCCTCGGATGCAGTGATCACATATATTGTCTCAGTGTGCCACATGGAGGCTTCTATATTATTTGACCCTAGTTCTACTTATTCATATGTATCATTGTACTTTACTCATTATCTGGATATGCCCCATGAGTCCTTAGTTTCACCTGTTCATATATCTACATCGGTGGGCGATACTATTATTATGGACCATGTATATCAGTCGTGTGTGGTAACTATTGGGGGATTTAAAACTAGGGTTGATCTCTTATTGCTTAGCATGGTTGATTTCGATGTAATCTTGGGTATGGATTGGTTGTCTTCATGTCATGTTATTATGGATTGTCACGTAAAAACCGTGACGTTGGCGATGCCCGGGTTTGTCGAAGGGCGAATGGAGTGGTTCTCTAGATTATGTTCCCAGTAGGGTAATGTCTTATTTGAAGGCCCAACGTATGGTTGTGAAGGGGTGTTTGTACTATTTAGCCTTTTGTGAGAGATGTTGATGCAGACACTCCTATTATTGATACCCTACCGGTAGTGTGAGACTTTCCGGATGTATTTCTTGTAGACTTGCAGGGTATGCCACCCGACAGAGATATTGATTTCGGTATTGACTTGGTGTTGGGCACTCAGCCCATTTTTATTCCTCCATATCATATGGCACCAACTGAGTTGAAAGAATTGAAAGAGCAAGTTCAGGAACTTCTAGATAAGGGATTTATTAGGCCTAGTGTGTCCCCTTAGGGTGCATCGGTTCTATTTGTGTAAAATAAAGATGGTACTATGCGGATGTGCATCGATTACAAGCAACTGAACAAAGTTAGAATCAACAATAAGTATCCTTTGTCGTGTATTGATGATTTATTTGACCAGCTTCAGGGAGCGAGGGTATTCTCCAAAATTGATTTGAGATCTAGGTATCACCAGTTGAAAATTTGGGATTCGGATATTCTAAAGATGACATTCAGGACTCGTTATGGTCACTATGAATTTCTCATGATGTCATATGGGTTGACCAATGCCCCAAGAATATTTATGCACTTGATGAATAGTGTATTAAGGTGGATCCGAAGAAAATAAAGGTAGTTCAGAGTTGGCACAGGCCATGTTCAGCTACTGAGATTTGGAGTTTTCTTGGCTTGGCTAATTATTATTGTCATTTTATGGAGGGCTTCTCGTCTATTGTATCTCCCTTGACTAGATTGACCCAGAAGGGTGCTCCATTTACGTAGTCGGGTGAGTGAGAAGAAAGCTTTCAGAATCTCAAGACTGCCTTGACCATAGCTCCCGTTCTTGTTTTACCTTCAGCTTCAGGCTCTTATATAGTGTATTGTGATGCTTCTCGGATTGGTATTGGGTGTGTCTTAATGCAGAAGGGTAGAATGATTGCTTACGCTTCGCGCCAGTTAAAGTCACTTGAAAAGAACTACCCTGTCCATGATTTAAAATTGGCAGCCATCGTTCATACATTGAAGATTTGAAGACACTATCTCTATGATGTGTCTTGTGAGGTATTTACAGATCATCAGAGTCTTCAACACTTATTCAAACATAAGGATCTAAATTTGAGGCAGCGGAGATGGTTGGAGCTATTAAAGGACTATGATATCGTTATTCCGTATCATCCTAGGAAGGCCAATGTGGTGACCGATGCCTTGAGTAGAAATGCAGTTAGTATGGGTAACCTTGCATTCATTTATGTTGGTGGAAGGCCTCTTATAGTTGATGTTCAGGACTTGGCTAACCAGTTCAAGAGATTAGATATTTTGGAGCCCAGTCGGGTTCTAGCCTATGTGATTTCTCGGTCTTCCTTATATGACCACATCAGAGAGCGCCAGTATGATGATCCCCATTTGCTTGTCCTTAAGAACACGGTTCAGCACGGCAATGCCAGAGATGTTACTATTGGGGATGATAGGGCATTGAGGATGCATGGTCGGATATGTGTGCCTAATGTAGATGGTTTACGTGAGTTGATTCTCCAGGAGGCTCACAGTTCGCGGTACTCCATTCATCTAGGTGCCGTGAAGATGTATCAGGATTTGAGGTAGCACTGTTGGTGGAGGAGAATGAAGAAAGATATAGTTGGGTTTGTAGCTCGGTGTTTAAATTGTCAACAGGTGAAGTACGAGCATCAGAGAATGGGCGAATTGCTACAATGACTTGAAATTCCAGAGTGGAAGTGGTAGCGTATTACCATGGACTTTGTATTTGGGCTCCCACGGAATTTGAGGAATTTTAATGTTATTTGGATGATTTTAGATCGGTTGACTAAGTCTGCACATTTTATTCCAGTTGGTACTACTTATTCTTCGGAGCGGTTGGCTGAGACTTATATCCGCGAGATTGTTCACCTACACGGTATGCCAGTATCCATCATTTCGGATCGGGGCACATAGTTTACATCACAGTTTTGGAGAGCAGTACGACGAGAATTAGGTACACAGGTTTAGTTGAGTATAATATTTCACCCTCAAACGGACGAACAGTCCGAGAGCACTATTCAAATAATGGAGAATATGCTACGCGTTTGTGTCATTGATTTTGGAGGTTCTTGGGATCCATTTCTGCCACTCGCGGAGTTTGCTTATAATAACAGCTACCAATCGAGCATTCAGATGGCTCTGTATAAAGCTTTATATGGGAGACGGTGTCAGTCTCCGGTGGGTTGGTTTGAGTCAGGTGAGGCTAGGCTATTAGGTACTGATTTAGTTCAGCATGCTTGGTAAAAAGTTAAATTAATTTAGAATCGGCTTCGCACGACGCAGTCTAGACAGAAGAGTTATGTCGACCGGAAGGTCCGTGACATTGCTTACATGGTTGCGGAGAAGGTTCTGCTCGATTTTTCCCATGAAGGGTGTGTTGGGGTTCGGGAAGAAGGGCAAGTTGAGCCTTCGGTACATTGGGCCATTTGAGGTGCTTAAGAAGATTGGAGAGGTGGCTTATGAACTTGTATTGCCTCCTAGTCTATCGAATGTTCATCAAGTGTTTCATGTATCTATGCTCCGAAATTATGTCGGAGATCTGTCTCTTGTTTTGGATTTCAGTACAGTGTAGATGAATCGTAATTTGACTTATGATGTGGAGCCGGTGGCCATTTTAGACTGGCAGGTTCGAAAGTTGAGATCAAAGAATATAGCTTAAGTGAAAGTGCAGTGGAGAGGGCAGCTAGTCGGAGAAGCTACTTGGGAGACTGAGCGGGAGATGTGGAGCAAATTTCCACACATATTTGAGACTCTAGGTATAATTCTAAACTCGTTCTAGGACGAACGTTTGTTTAAGAGGGGGAGAATGTAACGACCTGGCCGGCTGTTTTGAGTAATACAACCCCCTTCCCCCATTTACTGCTCAATTTATGCCTTACAGTTGTTATGTGACTTGCTGGGGTGATTGGTTTGGGTCCAGTGAGATTATGGAATAAATTGGAACACTTAGTTCCAAGGTTTAAACCTTAAGTTGAAATAGTGACTAGATATCAACTTATGTGTAAACGACCCCGGAATAGAGTTTTGATGATTCCAATAGCACCGCATGGTAATTTTGGATTTAGTAGCATGTCCGAAAAATTATTTGGAAGCCCGTAGATAAATTAGGCTTGAAATGACGAAAATAAAAATTTAAGTTTGGAAGTTTGACCGGGAGTTGACTTTTTGATATCGGGGTCGGAATCCGATTCTGGAAATTTAAATAGGTCTATTATGTCATTTATCACTTGTGTGCACAATTTGAGGCCAATTAGAGTTGATTCGGTAGATTTCGGCATTGAATGTAGAAGTTAAAGATTCTTAGTTTCATTAGGCTTGAATTGGGGTATGTGTCACGACCCAAAATCTCAACTGTCATGATGGCGCCTATCTCAATACTAGGCAAACCCACAACCTCAATGACCCAAAATTTCTTTAAAGTTTGAAAAACATAATATTTGAATTTCATAGAAAATCTCATAATTACTGGACCCAAACCCCGGTGTCAGTGAGTACATGAGCATCTAAATGAATACAAATTTTGACTGATAAAAACACTGACTGGAAATATAGAACAGTACAGTAACTGAAATAATAATTGTCAAGGTCAGCGGATGCCAGGCAGCTACCTTGATAGTCTCCAACTGATAGCACTCTGAGATCTAACAGTCGCCATGCTCGAAAGCACCTGGATCTGCACACGAGGTGCAGAGTGTAGTATTAGTACAACCAACTCAATAAGTAACAAGACTAACCTATGGGCTGAGAGTAGTGACGAGCTCAATTGGTATAGTCCAATGTAAAAAAATAACAGTACAGAAATATAGGCATGCTTTCAAGTTTAACAGTTAAACTCAGTACAATTAAAATAGATCAATTTTGAATGATATGAGGTTTATGACATCTCTATGTCTACATGCCAATGTACATGCTGTTTATGATGCACCTCAGTGAAAACCTCGTGTACTCAAATCTCAAAATACTCCGTCACTCAGTATTTTATATGGCCAATCCAGCCCAAGGAAGATCCATCCCATATATATATATATATATATATATATATATATATATATATATATATATATATATATACACACACACACACACACACACACATCAACTGATTGTCAGTCACTCAGTACCGTATAAGGCCAATCCATCCCAGGGGAAGATCCATCCCCGAATATCTATGATTCGGACAAGATCCATGTCCACGGAAAATCCATCCCTCAATATCAATGCTTCGGGCAAGATCCATGCCTAGGGAAGATCCATCCCTCAATATATATATATATATATATATATATATATATATATATATATATATATATATATATATATATATATATATATATATAATATCAATTGTGCTCACTGTGGGGGGTGCAGACTCCGGAGGGGCTCCTTCAGCCCAAGTGCTATAATAGCCAGATCTAGGCATAAATAAATAAACATAAGTATCACTCAAAATTTCCAGTCTCTCGGGCTCTCAATGACATAAAAATCAATCCGACATGATGATATGATGTATCAATAAATGACAACAGAGACTGAGATATGTTATGCAAGTGATAGATGTGACTGAGTACAAAATTATTTTTTCAAACAAATAGTTCAACAACAATACAACCAATGAGGGTCCCAAAATGTATCGACGTGTAGCCTAAATATGATCTTTAATGTGAGTCTTAGCTCAATTTCTCTAACATGTGGAGGATATGCAGATAATGACATTTATTTAACTATGCAACTCTACGAAATCAATTAAGTCACAATTTCTACAATACACGCCCGTCACCTAGCATGTGCGTCATCTCCAAACAATTCATACAACACGTAATTCAGGGGTTCATAACCTCAGAACCAAGTTTAGAAGTGTTACTTACCTCAAATCATGTAATTATTTACTCTGCTATGACTTTGCCTCGCGAATTGGCCTTCGAAAGCCTTGTATCTAGTCACAATTAGCTCGATTAAGTCAAAACAAATTATTGGAATTAATTCCATATGAAAATACAAATTTTCCAACAAAACCCAAAATTTAACTCAAAAATCGACCGTGGGGCCCACGTCTCGGAACCCGACAAAAGTTACAAAATATGAACACCCATTCAACCACGAGTATTATCTTACCAAATTTACCAAAATCCGACATCAACTCGACCTTCAAATCTTAATTTCTTATTTTGAAATTCCTAGGTCCAAATCCTCTAACTTCACCTCAAAAACATATAATCTAGTCAAAATACTCAATGATAATCCAATATTAATGACTAACAATGATCACAAGTGACTTACCTCAAGATTCCCCGTGATTTCTCACTCAAACATCGCCTCAACTCGTGTTGGAAATGTTAGAAATGACAAAAATCTCGGACTCCTTTGTTTTTAATATTCTGTCCAGGATTTTCGAACCTACGACCCCCTATCCGCACATGAGGAACCATTTCTGTGGTGCAATTTCCACTTCTGTGGAAGCCACTTGGTTTCCCAAATTTCGTACATGCGCTCCATATCCCGCGCCTGCGGAACCGCTTCTGCACTCTATTAATTCAAGTCCGATGTAATGACCCAACTGGTCATTTTAACTTTTGGAACCCCGTTCCCTAAAATAAAACTTCACGTATGTGTTTTTAATGATTTACGACTTGCGGGAATGGTTGGTTCGAGATTTGGAAGTGTTCGGGTTAAAATCGGAACACTTGGTTCCTTAAGTTAGCCTTAAAAGGGCAAGTTTGACTTCGGTCAATATTTTTAGAAAACGACTTCGGAATCGAGATTTGACGGTTCCAATAGGTTCGTATGATGATTTCGGACTTGGGCGTATGTTCGAATCGGGTTTTGGATAACCCAGGAGCATTTTGGCGATTAATAGTAAAAATCAACTATTTAAAGGTTTAATGTTCTTTAAATTTGATTTGGAGTAGGTTTTGGAGTAATCGAGGTCCGTTTGGAATTTCGAGCCTGGGAATAGCTTCGTATGGTGATTCTAGTCTTAGGAGCGTGTTCGGAATTTTATTTGGAAGTCCATAGTTGAATTAGACTTGAAATGGCTAAAACAAGAATTTAAGTTTGGAAGTTTGATCGGGGAGTTGACTTTTTGATATCGGGATCGTAATCCGATTCCGGAAGTTAGAGTAGATCCGTAATGTCAATTATGACTTGTGTGCAAAATTTGAGGTCAATCAGACGAGATTTGATAGGTTCAGACATCAATTATAGAAGTTAAAATCTTGAAGTTTATTAAGTTTGAATTTGGGGTGCGATTCATGATTTTGATATTGTTTGATGTTATTTGAGGCCTCGAGCATGTTTGTGTTATATTATGGGACTGGTTGGTATGATTGGACGGGGGCCTCAGGTGTATTTCAGGGTAGTTTCGGATCATTTCGGGCTGTTTTGCAATAGCTGATGTTGGTGTCTGGTGTTGGTTTGGGATTTGGAAGTGTTCGGGTTGAAATCGGAACACTTGGTTCCTAAAGTTAGCCTTAAAAGGGCAAGTTTGACTTCGGTCAACATTTTTAGAAAACGACTTCGGAATCGGGATTTGACGGTTCCAATAGGTTCGTATGATGATTTCAGACTTGGGTGTATGTTCGAATCGGGGTTTGGATAACCCAGGAGCGTTTTGGCGATTAATAGTAAAAATTAACTATTTGAAGGTTTAATGTTCTTTAAATTTGGTTTGGAGTAGGTTTTGGAGTAATCGAGGTCCGTTTGGAATTTCGAGCCTGGGAATAGCTCCGTATGGTGATTCTGGTCTTAGGAGCGTGTTCGGAATTTTATTTGGAAGTCCATAGTTGAATTAGACTTGAAATGGCTAAAACAAGAATTTAAGTTTGGAAGTTTGTCCGGGGAGTTGACTTTTTGATATCGGGATCGAAATCTGATTCCGTAAGTTAGAGTAGGTCCGTAATGTTAATTATGACTTGTGTGCAAAATTTGAGGTCAATCGGACGAGATTTGATAGGTTCCAGCATCGATTGTTGAAGTTAAAGTTTCGAAGTTTATTAAGTTTGAATTTGGGGTGTGATTCATGATTTCGATATTGTTTGATTGATTTGAGGCCTCGAGCAAGTTTGTGTTATGTTATGGGACTGGTTGGTATGATTGGACGGGGTCCCAGGGGCCTCAGGTGTATTTCGGGGTAGTTTCGAGAAGGATGATCGTCAAAAAGGTCTAAAGCCGGTAACGAGCTATTGGTTCATGTGTTACAGAGACGGATTTTTAGTAAGGCAACAACTGGGCAGCGAAGGATGAGAAAGGACATGTGGAAGGTGTCTTGTGGTGGTTAAGTTCCTAGAAGTCCAAGTGTAAGAAAATAAAAGTCGAGTAGTTGCTTAAATGAGAGGGTTTGACCAAAGTGGGAGAGTGGCAAAGCAACATATGGGTTACGTGGTAGGATAACTACACGGCTTGAGGAAAGTTTGAAGTGATTTGGGATTCATAGAGGACAGTGACTAGGTCTACGGGCTTAATTTGGAATATTGGCTGCTATATTGAGGAAGATTTGGTGTGACATGAGAGAGTTGCTTGATATGAAGAAGGATACAACATGACTTTGGATTGAAATGTATTGTCACACCTTTAGCTGATGTCCATAAGGAGTGAACAGACTGATGTAGCTGGTGAATGAGCTTGGACTCAGGATGATCTACTGATTTCGTAATATTTACACCCAGTGCAGCGGCGTTGGAATATGTCGGCATGTAATTTCCACGGGTGGGTTATCTCCTGTGAACAGGTTAGCGGTTGTGTAGTATTGACGAAGCTTCTGCGAAGAATTCTACTGGCTACCCGGTAAGAGATTTAATATGTAAATGTGGCTAGTAGTTCAGAGTATTTATTAAAGGTTAATAGAAGGATATCGAGAAAATTTGGCGAGTTGCGTGTGCAGGATCATGTCAACAATGAAGAAAGAATCTCGGTGGATTCTAGAATTTTGTAATTTGTAGCTTCAAGCTAAGTGGGAGAGCCCCACTGTCTATGAATGGATTGTGTAGTGTCAACTTGTGCGGTTTATGGTTATTGGTGGGTCATTACGACTAAGGAAAGAAAACATCGGTGGTAATTTGAGCAAAGGATTTGAGGAATGTGTGCCATATTTGGCCTTATCAATTCATATTCAGGTTTGTGGGAAGACTCAGAGTTTATGCTTCGTGTAGATGTAATGCACAGGGAAAGTGAGATAGTCGGGTGTTTCCTTGAGAAAGTGTCCATGTGCTAGCAGGGCCTTAGAGTTGATCATGTTTGTGAACAAGTCAGAGCAAGTGACTCTCAATAACGGTCTTAGTGGGTTCAAAAGAATTAAAGTGCGGTGCCTAAGGATCTCGAGTCCGTAGTATGGTTGAGTATCGAGCTTTTGCAGCAGATTATGAAATGGGGCTTGGAGTACTCTGCGTTATCTTCAGTTTGTGGTGTATCAATAGAGAAACGGAAGAAAATAACTTCGGATTCATAAAAGAAGTATCATAATGGATGTACCAATTGAAGATGTGAAAGTGCGCACAAGGAGGGATATGAGATGATTAGTGGGTTTGAAACAGCGTGGTCTCGTGAAATAAGGTCACTAGGGATGAGTACGGATTTGAGTTCATGATGTAATGAATGAAGCTATTATTATTTCTAAAGAAAGTTGAGAATAAATTGAGAAAACATGGGTCGGCTAACAATGGTTGAATCGGCATGATAGTGGCAATGATCAGTTCCTTCAGCGCATTGAATTATGCATGTGATTTGTAGCGGTACGTGCGAGGCTTGACGGCCGCCGTAATTGATTTTATTTGGAGGAATTCAAGTATTATGACATGTTATGTGTAGAGGGATCCAGAAGAGTTATGGCGGTTTAGACCACTACTTGAGGCCGGTATTTTCTGCGGATATGGGAATTCAGTCAGGTGTTGCAATGGTTCTCTTAAAATAAGTTAAGTAGAAGGTTTTTATATGATGTAGTGTTTACCCTATTAGTGGTTCGGGAGTTATGATGTAATTCTTGTACTCCTGCGCATTTGCGTGATTAAGTGTACTGAGTATCATGGAATTCAAAAGTTGAGGATTCAAGATTTCGGTTCGGTGTTGACAAGGATGTCATGAGCTCGGATGAGCAGGAAAAGGATTTAGATGTTTAAAGTAATATGGTATTGTTTTTGGCATCATCTAAGGTCAATGTCAGGTGTAAGAGACCTTGTGTATTGATTTTTGGATTCTTGATATGCTTTACAGCATTAGTGTAACCGGTAGCATGGATGTGCAGACTTGTTACCTGGTGCGGAAGGTAGTGGGAGTGTATCTCACGGAAAGATTGTGTAAGAGTGACATGTAGTCACTTGATTGAGTGAAGATTGAAACTAAGTATAAAGATTGTGTGGTAATATCGTTGATTCGAGAATTTATGCCTGGAGGGCGCTCGGTTCATTTGTTTTTCGACTGTGGAAGTATTGTTCAGGTTATGATTGCTATTCTTGTATGTTATGGGGAAAAGGGTTATTATGGTTTCTTGAAAGGTTATTATCCTAGTACGATGCGATCAGAATCGGCTTGAGGTCTATGGATGGATTTGAATATGAATATGGGCCCTATATCAGGCCGGATGTGTTCATTTCAGCACAACCGCTCCCTATGGAGGAGTACTCAGACGTTGGATGTCGTTAAGTCGTCGGTTATTTCATGTAATACTATATTGTGCCGTGTAAGTTGCGAAATGGCTTGATAAATTTCTTATGTGTTGAGGTTCCGCATAGCGATGGTGTTATGTGAGCAGGATGGCTCTCGAGATTCAGATCATATATCGCACCTTAGTTGTGCTTGAGTTTTGTAGCGTATGGCATTGTCGGTCCTTTCAAGGATGGTATTATGCGCTTAGCGTGCTTGTGTCCAATGTTCGGATATTTTGTAAGTAATGAGCATTCTAGCTCGGTAAGTATTTTCTTATAGATTCTTTTTGTGCGGATCGGGTGGCATGCCACAACGGTATCATGTTTGGATTGGGTTGCACACCGCAACAGTGTGATGTTGAGTACAGTCCCCTATATTCTATTTTGTGTGTTTTGTGTCCCATTTTCTGAGGAAGGTTCATGACACCTTTTCAGTTGTTTAATTAGCCAAATGGGTTAAGTAATCCTTTCCATAGTCTGTTTTCCTTATGTATCGCAATCGAGTCCGTAGCTTATTAGCTCATTGTGGCGTCATAGGAGACTTTTTGTCATGTTTGAGGTGGTTTATTGCCTGAGAAGCTTATACTAAATGAGACGAGGTTATTGGATCCGGGATCAGTACGATTGGATTATATAAAGTATAATAAAGAGCAAATACCATTATTTGGTCCATAATGAGGCAATGGTTCTTGTCAGAAGGAGAAACTCAATAATTTGTTGACTCAGCTGTTGGTTATGAATTTTTACACATTTCTTCCATCGTGGAAGCAGTTCAAGAGTTGGAACAGGAATTATATGTATCATGAGGTCTGTTGTGAACAACAGATTCGTGGAATTTCGGCTATTATTATCGGAGGATGATATTATGATCATGTGAATGGTGCGGTGCATGGTCTAAATTCAACCAAGGTATGCAACCCTGTATTGGTGCATCGTGTATTGATCGATACGGTGTTCGTAGGTTGTAAACAGGCATGGTGGAGAATTTTGGATGTTAGAATTGGGCTCTAAGGCTTAATCGCCTAAATAAAGGGGAGAATCTTCAGATTGGCTCGAGCTAATGTGCTCAATTGGGTGTGGTAGAACGGGTAGGTGCTCCAAGTGTTAAACAGTAATTTTGGGACAACTCCGGAACAGTCCTTAGCACGTTCGAGGACGAACGTATATTTAAGTGGGAGAGAATGTAATGACCCAACCGGTCATTTTAACTTTTGGAACCCTATTCCCTAAAATAAAACTTCTAGTATGTGTTTTTAATGATTTACGACTTACTGGGATGGTTGGTTCGGGATTTGGAAGTGTTCGGGTTGAAATCAGAACACTTGGTTCCTTAAGTTAGCCTTAAAAGGGCAAGTTTGACTTCGGTCAACATTTTTAGAAAACGACTTCGAAATTGGGATTTGACGCTTCCAATAGGTTCGTATGATGATTTCGGACTTGGGCGTATGTTCGAATCGGGTTTTGGATAACCCAGGAGCGTTTTGGCAATTAATAGTAAAAATCAACTATTTGAAGGTTTAATGTTCTTTAAATTTGATTTGGAGTAGGTTTTGGAGTAATCGAGGTCCGTTTGGAATTTCGAGCCTGGCATAACTCTGTATGGTGATTCGGGTCTTAGGAGCGTGTTCGGAATTATATTTGGAAGTCCATAGTTGAATTAGACTTGAAATGGCTAAAACAAGAATTTAAGTTTGGAAGTTTGATCGGGGAGTTGACTTTTTGATATCGGGATCGTAATCCGATTCCGGAAGTTAGAGTAGGTCAGTAATGTCAATTATGACTTGTGTGCAAAATTTTAGGTCAATTGGACGAGATTTGTTAGGTTCCGACATCAATTGTAGAAGTTAAAATTTTGAAGTTTATTAAGTTTGAATTTGGGGTGCGATTCATGATTTCGATATTGTTTGATGTTATTTGAGGCCTCGAGCATGTTTGTGTTAAGTTATGGGACTGGTTGGTATGATTGGATGGGGGCCTTGGGTGTATTTCGGGGTAGTTTCGGATCATTTCGGGCTGTTTTGCAATAGCTGATGTTGGTGTCTCGTGTTGTTCTTCGCGAGGATCCTCTCGCATTCGTGAAAAGGGATTTGGCTTCTAGGATTTTGTTCTTCGTGTTTGCGAAGATATTCTCGCGTTCGCGAAGAGATTCTCGCATTCGCGAAAAGATTCTCGCATTCGCGAAGAAGAAAATCTCTGTTCCGTATGTCTGACTTCGGAAGCTCATATCTCACAATCTATAAAGTATTTGGAGATAATCCAAAAATTAAAGTTGTAGCTCTTTGTGTCTAGGTTTCAGAAAGGTTAACCATTTAGCATTTGGATTTATGTACAAAAGGTTATGGCTAGTACACTATAGGTTGTCCGGGAAGATAAAGAAATGTGTATTTCACAGGGCTGACTTTGACAACTTATATCTCAAAATCTATAAGGAATTGGGAGATTATCAACATATGAAAGTTATAGCCCTTGATGTTTAGTTTCCATAAAGTCAAACTATTTGTGATTTTGAGTTTTGTACAAAATGTTATCACTATTATACTAGAGACTATCTGAGAAGAGTTTGAAAATGGCTTCTGAGAATTATTTTCATCGCGAACGCGATGGGGGTCTCGCGAACGCGATGAAGGGTCGCTTGGGCAGTGTATAAGTTTGAAAAAATGGGTTTGGTTCATTTTATCTCATTTTCTCCATGGGAGACGACCTAGGAGAGATTTTGGAGCTCCATTTTCATCATTTATGTCAAGGTAAGTGATTCCTACCTATTGCAAGTTAAATACTTGGTTTATATACGAATTTAGGCGTAAAAATTCATGGAAATTAGTAGAAATTTGGGGTTTTGAAGAAAAACTTAAAAATTAGTATTTTTGGATTTTAACCACGAAAATTACTATAAAATTGGATGAAAATTATATATTTGAGTTCTTGAGATTATGGGTAACGATTTCCTCTGAAACTTTCCGAAATCCGGGCACGTGGGCCCGGAGTGAATTTTAAGAATTTTACCATTTTGGATAAGGTAATTTATTTAATAGATAAATTTCGAATCATTTAGCATATATTAATTATTTTGTATAATATTTGGATAGTTTCGAATTTTTTTCGGCGTCGAATCGAGAATTCAATGCAACGTGGTAATCGGAAAGTGGACTTTGAGACGAGGTAAGTCTCTTGTCTAATCTTGCGAGGGGAAAATTACCCCATAGGGATTAAATTGAATAATTATTGCTAATTGCGGGGCCTACGTACACACGAGGTGACGAGAGTCCGTGCGTAGCTACTATTAATGCTAAAGTCCGGGTAGTTTTGGACTCAAAGCGTGAATTACATGTGTACATTGTATTCTTTGTTTAATTAATATTAATTAATATATATGAATATATTGTGAATTGTCAGATAAAGATATTAAAGGATGGAAATCTCATATGCTTGATTTTCTGTTTAAATTAATTGTTAAAAGAAATTGTTCTTCCTCCTGAATTTATCTTATAATAAATACACTCTCATTCCGGAGGTGTATAAGAAAATATCCTCCTTTTTTGTGGAGCAGGCTGAACGCCTTGGCAGGATAGATGCATCTATGGATCGTGCCGCACGTCCCTCGGCAGTGTACACGACACTCTGGATCGGGCCGTACGTCCTCGGCAAAAATCGTGCTTAATAATAATAATAATCACAAGATACCTTAATAGTTTATTGCAGCTTGTGAAGCTAATTGATATATTGGAAATCTTTGGAATTTAATGAATTATTATTCCTGCTTGTTAAGGAATTATTGTTATTCCTGTAAATGAGACTAATTGATAAATTTGAAAATTTATTGGAATTGAAGGAATTTAATTAATATATCGAGAATTACTGCATTTGAAGGAATTTAATTATTTCTACTGGTCAATAAAATTACTGTTAACTTTGTGAATCACGTTGATATAAATATTTCTATTTCATGATTATTTAATATTATTGACCCATAGTGAGTGTCAAAGTCGGCCATATCGTCTCTACCTCTTCGAGATTAGGCTTGATATTTACTGGGTACACATTATTTTCGTACTCATACACTTGCTGCATATTTTATTGTGCAGGTACATGTATGTCTAGTGGCCTTGTAGGTGCAGAGGTGTGGTTAATAATTGTGGGGACGTATGTGAGCTGCATTATGTATTACGATCCGCAGCCAACAGAGTCTCCTTCAGGGTTATTATATTTTTCCTGTCTAATTTGTATTCTAGACAGATGCTGTATTTTATTTTTAATTCCCTAGTAAATGCTCATGCACTTGTGACATCGGGTTTTGGGAATGGTTATGAATTGTTTAGAAATTTAGTTGCTAAAAATATTTATCATTTACTCTATGAGTTTTATCTTTATAATTTCATTAAAGAAATTTTTATTTCAAAAATACTAAAATGGATAATTAAGTTAATTGATTATGGTTGGTTTGCCTGACAGTGGTGTCCGGCGCTATCACGACCTTAATGGATTTTGGGGCGTGACATCCGATTGACCTCAAAGTTTGCACACAAGTCATAAATGACATAACGGACCTATTCCAATTTCCAGAATCAGATTCCAATCCCAATATCAAAATGTCAACTCCCCGGTCAAACTTCCAAACTTCAACTTCCTATTTTCGCAATTTCAAGCTTAATTTAGCTACGGGCTTCCAAATAATTTTTCGGGAATGCTTATAAGTCCAAAATCACCATACAGAGCTATTGGAATCATCAAAACTTTATTCCAGGGTATTTTACACATAAGTCAACATGCGGTCAACCTTTTCAACTTAAGTTTTCATCTTGGAGACTAAGTGTCTCAATTCCTTTCAAAACCTCAGCGGACCCGAATCAATTACCCTGACAAGTCATATAACAACTGTAAAGCACAAATTGATCAGTAAATGGAGGAACGAGGTTGTAATACTCAAAACGACTGGCCGTATCGTTATAGTATGATTCGTGGTTGTAGCGTTATTTGATGTGATTTGAGGTTTCGACTAAGTTCGTATGATGTTTTAGGACTTGAATTTGGTTGAGGTCCCAGGGGCCTCAGGTCAGTTTCGGATGGTTAACAGATAAATATTTGGACTTGGAATGCTGCTGGAATTTTTCTGATGTTTACACGTGATTTCCTTCTTCTCGTTCGCGAAGAGGAACTAGAGGCAGGCGAGGTTGTTCATCGCGTTCGCGACTTGGCTCTCGCGTTATCGTAAGGCAAGGAGGTGAGGCTACACATTCATGATTGGGCATCGCGTTCGCTAAGGGAAAACTAGCTGGTGAGGAATTTTGCCTTCGCGTTCGCGAAGTGTAGGACTGGTAAAGCATCACGTTCGCGAGCTGTGACTCGCGTACGCGAAGGAAAATTTTTGGACAACACAATTTTGTGCTTCGCGAACGCGAGGGACCTATTGCGTTCGCGAAGAAGATAGGTTTAGACAGAAAGTTTAAGTTCCATTTTTGACGAATTGGAGCTCAGGAAGAGGCGATTTTCGGGAGATTTTCAAGGAAAATAACGGGGTAAGTGTTCTTAACTCAATATTCGTCAAAGTACCTGAATCCACGGTTATTTTTAACATTTAATCGGTGATTTAAGTTGGAAAATTATGAAAACCCTCTTGGACTTGAGGGTCGAGTTAATTTCGGAATTTGGTAAAATCTGTAGGTTGGACTTGTGGTTGGATGGGCGTTCATATTTTGTAACTTTTGTCGGGTTCTAAGATACGGGCTCCACGGGCGATTTTTGAGTGAAATTTTGGATTTTGTTGGAAAATTAGTATTTTCATATGGAATTAATTCCTATTATTTGTATTGACTGAATCAAATTATTTGTGACTAGATTCAAGGTGTTTGGAGGCCGATTCGCGAGGCAAAGGCGTAGTAGAATGAAGAATTACATGGTTTGAGGTAAGTAATAGTTCTAAATCTGGTTTTGAGGGTATGAAACCCCGGATTTGTATTAATGGATCGGTTTTGAGGTGACGCACATGCTAGGTGACGGGCGTGTGGGCATGCACCATAGGAATTGTGACTTGGTCTAATTCCATGGAACTGTGTAGTCGAATAATCTGTTGTTATCTGTACATTCTCCATGTAGTAGAGAAATTGAACCACAAATCATGTTTAGATTATGTGTTGGCACTGTAGGGACCCACATAGGTTGTGTACATATTGAATTTTCTGCTAAATTATTGTTTTGTACTCAGTCACAGTTTACTTGTATAATTTATCTCAATATCTATTGTTCATTATTGATGCATCATATCAATGTTATTTGGGCTGATTTTCGTGATTATTGAGAGCCCGAGAGACTGGAGATATTTATGACTGAGTGAGATCGAGGGCCTGATTGTGAGATATTATACTATAGCACATGAGTTGTCCATGCGGATCCAGATATTATACTATAGCATGTGAGTTGTCCGTGCGAATTATAGCGCTTGGACTGAAGGAGCCCCTCCGAGGTATGTACACACCCCTAGTGAGCGCAGGTATCTACTGAGTGCGAGTGTTGAGTGTTGAGCGAGTGGGAAGACTGAGTGGTTGTTGCTCTGAGGGGATGTATTGATTTCATTATTGTTGTACTATAGTTGTCATATATCATTATTTTGGAAATTTCTGAGAGATATTATCTTCTGTTTCAGTTGAACTTGATATGAAATTACTGTTTGGGCCTTAATTGTTGAACTTGCAAGCATGCCTACTTTCTTATATTGGAAATTACTATAATTGGAATTATCTGTGAAGCTCGTCACTACTTTCAGTTCTTTATTTAGTATTGTTACTTGCTGAATTGGTTGTACTCATACTATATATAATACCCCAGAAAATTTTGAAGAGTTTTAAGACCATTAAGGAGATTGGCGGGTGCTAATTATATTAATTCGGGTGTGAACAAGATTGATAATTTGAATTATATCAATTGATAATGATAATATATGTATGAGGTGCATTAAGAATGGTTTATGGTCTAAAAAGAGCCCTAAGGCTAAGTCAGGTTGAAAATTATATGATAGGATAAAGTTTCAAGTTAGTTCACACAAGACCTAACTGCAAATAAGCATAACTCTCACGATATGAAGAGTTATATGGTGTATAACCTATAAAATGAAAGGTCTATGTGTCTAGTTTTTAATGCTTCAAACCGTTTGTAATTTAGAGATTCCTACAAGCAGTGATGACCTATTTACTAAAGGGTGGCAGAACAGCTACGCGAGTCTTGCGTAGGCAAATCAAGGAGCTTCAAGTGTCATTTTAAGGAGCTGAAAACGTGGGTTTAGACAGAGAATGGGTTAGTTCTTCATCTTGGAATGGATTTCTAGAGAGAAGGAGGAGCTCTTCCACCATGGATACACTTCAAGGTAAGTTATTTTGGTACAAGGATGATTATATAACATCATTTAGTGATAACACTAATATTATTATGGATCAAATCCATAGAAAATGGGCTGAATCTTCAAGAACACCAAAAAGAGAAAAAGTTAGATTCTTCCACCAAGAGGTAATCCCTTCACTTGAGCTTCATATATATATGTCATATTGGAGTATGGGTAGCATGTGTTATGAGTTTTATTTGAAGTTGTAATGGGATTTTGTATGAACCCTAAGGGAGGGTCATGAAAATGATATTTTAGGCAAAGAAGAAGATGAATAGTGATGAATTGATATAAAAGGAATTGTTTTGAGTTTCTAATGATTCCAATAGACTTGATAACTTAATTGATGAACGAATTGAACATGAAATCACCATTTTGACAAGATACAACATTAGTTCTTGAAATGGGTGTTCTTGAACATAGGGTTTTGTTGGAGAAGACAATGAATAGTAACTTAATGATGTTGGATAATTAATAGAGTATTATTAATGACTCCAAATGAGTATTAAATGATAAGAATGGAATTGAATAGGCTAATAAATGAGCCTATTGGATAATTTGGGATGGTTGAAGGCTTGTTGCCGAATTATGAAGCCTAAATGGATATTTATAAATCTTTTCGTATTTATTTTGATGTAGTTGGGATATCTAATGGTAGGAATTGAATTGTGGGTGATATTTGGACATTTTAATCAATTGGAGCATTGTAGTATTTTCGGAGCTTGAAGATTTGAGGGTCGAGTTGAGGTCGGATTTTGGTAAAATTGGTATGGCTAGACTCGTTGTTGAATGGGCTATTAGATTTTGTAACTTTTGTCGGGTTCCGAGATGTGGGCCCCACAGGTAATTTTTGGGGTGTAATTTCGGATTTTGTGGAAAATATTAGTATTTTGATATGAAATTAATTCCTATAATTTTGTGGACTGAATCAAATTAATTGTAGCTAGATTCGAGCCATTCGGAAGTTGATACGCGCATAATGGAATTTCTGGAGCATTGTTTAGCTTGCTCGACATTGGATTCGTCTTATTCGAGGTAAGTAACTCTTCTAATCTTGGAGATGAGGATATGATGTCATGACCCAACTGGAGGGTCATGACTAGAACCCGGGCCATACTTTTCGAGCACCAACATACATTTTATCTAACCTTCCTTATTATCTTTAAGGGCCGACAAGATCAATATAAATAGTAGACATGGATCATGAACATCCAACAATGAAAGATAATGTCATGAACATACATAACATGGGACGACAAGACTGTCAAGAAATTATATATAAGGTACGAGCTAACATGATGCCATGAAAGACTATACAACAAAAATCAGCCGACAAGGCATTCTAAACCATACATAAGTCGACACCTGTCTATGAGCCTCTAAAGGAACATAAGTGCTACAACATTGCCGGAACAGGGCCCCGACATACCCATAATGTCTATAACAAAAATGCATACCAAGACCACGGCAAGTCCGGAGAAGGGATCTCGCCAATAACCGCTGAACTGGACAGCCTACTGTGGTGGGGGAGCTACGTCTACCTGTCTATCAGGACCTGCAGCACGACATGCAGCGTCCACAAATAAAAAGGACGTCAGTACGAATAAAGTACTGAGTATGTGAGGCAAGAAAGCATAAGTAAGAACAGTAATGTAAACAGGGATAGAGAATATACAACCTGTGACATCTGGGTACCTCTGAGGGCTACTGACATGAAATACATGATACATACATATATATATATATATATATATATATATATATATATATACACATAAACTTTTAAAACATACACCTTTGTGGGCATCATCATCATCATATCGTACCCGGCCGTAATAGGCTCAGTAAAACGTACCCGGCCATCATAGGGCTCGGCAGAATCGTACCCGGCCACGTGGAGCTCGGTAAAATCCAACTGATCAGTGGTTGCACAATAGGTGCCATACCCGGCCAACTATAGCGCGGCTCGGTAGAGTAAAATAGATACATATATATGATGCATGCTGGACTCATTGGAATCACATTTTGAACCTTTCAGAGTGACGTAAGGTCGGTATCCTTCGTACACGTTATTAGGATTAACTCTTCATCAAGAATCTTATAAGAATCAGGAACTACCAACAACATTGATAATATAAGAATAAGAGAAGTAACATCAATATCAATCGTTTCATAAGAAGGGCAGCAATGTAAGTACTGCTAGCTTCTAAGAGTAGAGTATCTTTGGGAGCTCGTTCATTACATTATGTACAATCGGAGTCATGCAAAAGAATGAAGGGGATAGCCTCACATACCTTGTATATACTGCCCAACCTCAAGCTATGCAAATGTCACGACTCCTTAGTCTACAATAAGACAAATGACACTATCATTATCCGTTTAAGCGTCGTAACTATTATGTATCGACCACAACCTATTTTACGATGAAACGGACAGCACCTCCCCTATTTATATGACTTCCCACAAGTCAATACAATCACCAAACAGCCCAAACAACATCATTAATAATCATATTGAGCCTCCAAAATAGTCCACCAACCAACAACATTACTACCAAGCCTTTCGATATATATTTCACAAGTTCTAGCTTCAACGACTTAGCTGCAACTTGGATAATCTTAAATATATATAGAGTAAGAGGTTCCTTACCTTTAAACAGAAAGAACAACTCCAATTTGACCTTAATTTTCCACGAAATATCCCTTCAATTCTGCCACAAGAACAAGGAAGCGAAACTAGCAATTAATTCGGGTTTTTCGGCACTAGAATTACTTTAGAAGACTTGAAATCACCTAGGGTTGATATTAAAAACTTGAAGGTGTATTTACAGGACATAAAACACTTAAAACAACCTCCCACACGAGCTGGAACAACACAAAAATCAGCAACAACAAGAAGAACAAGAAACTTACTAGCGCCACGGGATTCCCGACATTTGATTTGTGTTGTTTGCCCTTTGTTTGGGTCTTGGATCATGAGAGAACCTTGAGAGACTGTTTTTAGGGTTATAAGTTCTGAATATACTGAAAAATAATGACTTAAACGGGGTTGAGGTATCTTATATATGTCCATATGTCTTAAACCGCCTTTGTGGACCCCATAGAGAGCAGCTTGGCGCACTCTCGCGAAAACACGAATATCTCTCTATTTCGAGATCGTATCGACAAACGGTTTAATGCATTGGAAACTATACTCATAGATATTCAATTTGATAGGTAGATCACCCCATAATTCCAAGCACATTGGGAGAAAAATGCAGTAACATTTGACCTAAAGTTTAAGTAAAATTATAAACCTAAGTTGCAACAACTTTTATCGACTTTTGTTTCATAACTCGCTTGACTTCAAGACTTATGATACGGATATTTTATGATTCAAATACATTAAAACAATACCTCTTGGGACAGTTAATCAGCTCAAGTGTTACCCGAAAATACGGGTTACAACATCCTTGATTCGTTTAACTTCTAATACTTGTTAACCACTCTTATACACCCTTGTATCGTTTAAGACCAATAGGATTAACTTCTTATCATCTCAAAGATAATCTCTTCTTGGATTTACGTCGACTAACTTACGGCGTGATCTATGGTATGCGAATTTGGGGTTGTAACATATGAACCATGAATATACGTATTATGTGAATTGTTTGGAGGTGACACACATGCTAGGTGAAGGACGTGTGGGCGTGCACCATACAAATTGTGATGTAATTGGTTCCGTGGAATTTTATAGTCAAATCATCTTGGCATTTTATATGTATTTTTATGTGTTAAAGAAATTGAGCTGAGAATCATATTAAAAAATCATGCTAAGGCTATGTGCCAGTATTATTGAGATCCACAGAGGTCATCTTGTTGTTGAATTATTTGTTTAAGTTATAAATTCATACTCTGTCATGTTCATTCATTTCATATCATCTCTTAGTCTCTATTGCTATTTATTGATTCATCATATCATCCTTTTGGGATAGTTTCATGACATTGTGATCCCGAGAGACTGGAGAGATTGATGACTAAGTGAGGCCTAGGGCCTGATTGTGAGGATAATTATGGAATCGGGCAGCAGGCCATATTGGCTTTATATACTTTATTATTATGGGATCGGGTTGCACGCCGCAGCAAGCCAGATTGGCTTATTATAGCATGTGAGTTGTCTGTGAAGATCCAGATATTGATACTATAGCACGTGAGTTGTCCGTGCAGCATGTGAGTTATCCGTACGGATCAAGATATTGATACTATAGCACATGAGTTTTTCGTGAAGCACCTGAGTTGTCTGTGCGAATTCAGATATTTAAACTATAGCACGTGAGTTGTCCTTGCAGCACGTGAGCTGTCTGTGCGGTTTATAGTGCTTGGGCTGAAGGAGCCCCTCTGGAGTGCGAGTGCCGAGTGCCGAGCGATTGGGAGGATTGAGTGACTGTGAGGATTGAGTGACTGTGAGGACTGAGTGATGGGGAGGACTGAGTGAATTGATACTCTGAGAGTATACATATGAGTTCATCTCTAAGATACATTTCATTGACATGCACACATGACATGCAAGCATAGAGATGTATTTTTCCTCATGCTGTACGATATTACATCATTCATGATTTCTCACACATGTTGGCAGATAGGCATAGTGATACATTTGTTTTACACTGGTTATCTGGAAAGAAAAATGAAACATCTTATTTATTATTGAAAGGATTTTGGAAAAATTATTTTTTTCAAACTTATTCATATTTTTGGCAACTCTGGTAAACGATTTGGGTTTTTATTGATGTACTTGAAAGGCAGAACTATTTTTAGAAATCATGCTTTTGCTGAGCATTTGATTGTTGAGTAACTTCTGGTATTACTTGTTTAAGTTGTTATGAATTATTGTTGGTTATTAAAGTTGAGACCCGACCTTGGTACAAGCTCATCACTACTTTCAACCTAAGGTTAGGTTTGTTACTTATTGAGTACATGGGGTCGGTTGTACTCATACTACACTTCTGCACCTTGCGTGCAGATGTTGGTTGCCGATGTTGCTGTGTTCGTTGGGAGATGGATCTGAAGATATACCTGTGTTCCGGTTGTAGCTGCCTCTTGTTCATGGTAGCCTTAGATTTATAAAACTCTGTTTATGTACTTTCCAAATAGATGATGTATTTACTCCATACCAGCTTTGTAAACTCTATTCTTAGAAGCTCATGATTTGTACTACCAGTTCTTGGGGAAATGTATTGCTTTTAGATATTTTCTTTTAATTAATTGCCTTATTAATTTCATTAGAATTAGATAGTTGTTAATTGGCTTACCTAGCGGGTTGGGTTAGGTGCCATCACGACTAGTTGGATTTTGGGCCGTGATATTATATCTTGCACCTCGTGTGCAGATCCAGGTACTTCCGGATACGGCAATTGATAGATCTCAGAGTGTTATCAGTTGGAGACTATCAAGGTGCGCTGCTTGGCGTCTGCTGACCTTGGCTCTCTTCCTTTTAGTTATTGTATTGTTCTATATTTTTAGATAGGGTTTTTATCAGTCAGACTTTGTTATCATTTAGATGCTCATGTACTCAGTGACACCGGATTTTGGGAGCGATTTATGTCGGTATTAATGAGATTTTTATATTAACTTTAAATATTATATTTTCAAACTTAAATGAAATTGTGGTTTATTGAGGTTGCCGGCTTACCTAGTATTCAGATAGGCGCCATCACAATATGTTATTATTAAATCTGTAACAGGAGCTCCTAATATTTAAAAATTTAAAATAAAATAACATTTTAACTTACATAAATTATTTTCTCATTTAAATAGCATAATATAACTATATAACTCCTTAATCTAATTCATATCCAAGAAGAAGAAAAGGACATTTTAATTTTAATTCCTTATTTGTATAGATCTAATAACACTCATCAATATTAAATATAAACAAACTAAGTTTCACCCTATTTAACAAATTTTTTTTAATTAGTGTGAATATTAAGGTATAATTTCTCATGTTTCCAATGATAAATCCAATCAAAAGTACTATATTATCGATTCAAATGGCATAAATGAGTTTGGATATAATAATGAACAAGAATACTTAAAATGAAAAGTTTACAAAGAATATGTAAGAACCAATCTATCTATACTATATTAAAAGCACAAAGGCCTTTAGCTAAATGTCGTTATTTTTACCCTTTAAAAATTAATTTCACATTGGACAAATATGTAATTTAAGTTACTTTCTTAATATTTAGGATTTTAAAATCAAGTAAAATTTTAATTATTACCTAATACTTAGGAGTTCGAAATCAACTAAACAAGGATAAAATATATTAAGAAAAAAGAAGAGAATATAAAAAGTAAAAGGTAAGTTTCTTTTCAACCAAGGACAAAAAATATTTTATAATTTTCGTGTAAATGTTTTGTGCCTATATCATACAAGGAAAGTTTTATCGTGCAAGATCAATTTTGATACTTTATTTTCCTTTTCATACAATATTTATTGGTTTGTTTAAATTATATTTTATTAAATTATTTCAAAAATATAATTATTCACGTGTTAATTTTCTTAATATTTACTTATTTAAGATTTTAAAATTAATTTTATTTATCAAATATGTATTATTTGAACCATGTTAGAAGTCTTAATATATAAAACTTAAGATTAATTAAAATTTTAATCATCTTTTATAAATTATTACCTTAAGCAAATATTTAAATTTTGATATAAATTACTATTTTTTAATAATTTATTCTTCTTACGTATAAATATATTTATTAATTGACGCACTATATTATTGGCGGTTGGCGGGTTTAGTAATTTTTCATCTTTGACATGTGGGGTGTGCTTGGCTGTGAACTATGTAAGATGAGATTTGGAGTTTATGAGTGTGAAACTATAGTCCTTACCAGTAATTGAGTTCTAAATTAATAATTTGTACATATTGAATGAATTTTTAAAAAAATAAATACAATGTTTAAACAAATTTTAGTGAATTCGATCAGTGCCAGTCCCTTACAGAGTTGAATTACTATTAGAGCAAAATTCATTTATAGACACTCGGGCCAAATTTAAAACATCTAATAGCCAAAAATTACAACATACATTTTATAGCCCAAAAATAATTCAACGGCTAGCCACCAAATTTTACAAACTGGAGTTTGTCGGGATGGACAGCTGCCCACCAATATTGACAAAAAGAGGATTTAACTATGTCCTTTTTCTTTCCCCTGTTTTCTCATCAGTTGGAGTAAGGAAAATTTATAAGAAAAAAACA
Organism: Nicotiana tomentosiformis; assembly: GCF_000390325.3. NCBI lineage: Eukaryota > Viridiplantae > Streptophyta > Magnoliopsida > Solanales > Solanaceae > Nicotiana > Nicotiana tomentosiformis. Next base: position 9,403,622 of record NC_090813.1, read on the forward strand.
TATTTTTCTTCAACAAATTTCCTATTTTTTCCAAAAATTTCAAATATCCCACAAAATAAGAATGATCAACAAGATGATCATAGTAGAAGGGGGTGGAAGACGTAATTTTATTTGAGGATTATAAAGATGTTTGCTTTATTGGTTAAAGGTAAAATCTTGCAGAAAAATATCTTGGGTTTTTATGAATTTTCTGGTGAAATCTTGAGGCTTGTTCTGCTTTTCAGTGAAATAAATAGCTAGGGAGTTTTGCTTTTCAGAATGTTTCTCTCTTTATTTGTTTGTTTAACCGTGAAGCACGACAATTAGCCAGAGGACACATATAACCATTTACATTATTTTTCATTTGCAAGAATTATGGTTTTTAGTGTCAATAAATAATACTCCCACTGAAAATATTGGAATTATGAATTAAGGAGAATTACGTCAATCACCAATGTTGCCAATTGACGAATTTTGTGAGGGACCAAACAATTATTTCCATTATTTTCTTGACAAGCTATAATATTTTTTGGCTTACATGGTTTCATCAAATTAGAAAGAAAAGGAGATATATGAAAAGAAGAATACAAAGGTTATAACTTTTAAATTCAGATATGCAATTGGTCATTTAATTTTCCAATTATGTCTTGGTAAATGGTAGTGTACAAGGCAGGAATGTGGTGGAAAGTATATACAAAATAGACTGTCACTATACAAAAAATATACAAAATAGTCTATCATTGTACAATTTATATACAATAGACTGTCACTATATAAAATATATACAAAAAATATACTAAATAAATTATCACTATACAAAATATAAACAATAGACTGTCACTATACAAAATATATACTAAATAGACTGTCAATATATAATAGATTGTGACTATGCAAAATAGACTGTCACTATACAAAAAATATATAAAATAGAGTGTCACTATACAAAACATATATAAAATAGACTGTCACTATACAAAAAATATATATAATAGACTGTCACTATACAAAAAATATACAAAATAGATATTTCGGGCTATTAGATGCAATAAGTTTGGACCGAAGGGCCATTTCGTGTAAATGGATAAAAACATAGGTTATTAAAATTTTGATGGGCTATAGAGGGTAGTTTTCTCTTACTATTACGAGTAATTAACGGGCTTGGACCATAATAGTTTATAGTTTTCGTTGAGTAAACTTTCGTTTTCAACATGTGTAAAAGTTTCAAATTTACTCTAGTTGCCCATTTGGGAAAGAGCTAAAAGTGTGTTAAATAATATACGGGTACAAATGATCATATGACTATGACTCTTTTTCACCAAAGTCATATAACTTTGTTTCCTCACACAAAAATCATAAAATTTTCACTAACTCATACAAAATCATAGTGACCGGAAAACACAATTTTTCGATAGTATTTTCTTATTCCAAGTTCTTTTATTTTTTATTTCTGTCTAATAAATAATAACCCAAATCAAATAGAAAAAGTATATATTTTTAGATACTCTAAAGAATGATAGCCGATAAAATATATATTTTTATATATTTATGTGTATAATATACATATTCTATATAAACGAATGCAATTAGCTTCGACTAACCGGTCAATTTTATATTTTTCCCTTAAAATAGGAATGATCCAAACCAACCTCACACAATACCCATTTACATAAATTAAAATAATACTAAAAATCTATTTCCCGGTTAGAGATTTTCCACAAGGAGATAGCTGATATCAATATGAAATGAATGAGCTTATATTTAACTTATCCTCTATGACTGAGATGTACTACTCCCTGCCAGATTCCCACATCCTTATCTTCTCCATTGACACAATACTGCTTGTCAATACTCTCATAGAGAATCAATTCACGAAAACCATCTACATTAGGCACACATAGCCTGCCCTGCATCTGTAATACATCATCATCTCCAATTGCGACTTCTTTGGCATCACCGTGCTGAACTATATCCTTAAGGACAAGCAAATGAGGGTCATCATACTGACGCTCCCTGATAGGATCATAAAGAGAAGACTGAGAAACCACACAAGCCAAAACTCGACTCGGTTCGAAAACATCAAATCTGACAAACTGGTTGGCCAAGGCCTGAATATCCAAGGCCAAAGGCCTCTCTGCTACCGATAAATATGATAAGCTGCCCAAACTCTCCGCCTTACGACTCAAGGCATCAGCCACTACATTGGCCTTCCTAAGATGATAGAGAATGGTGATATCATAATCCTTAAGCAACTCCAACCATCTTCGCTGCCCCAAATTAAGATCCTTCTGTTTAAACAGATGTTGTAGACTTCGGTGATCGATGTAGACCTCACAATGGACACCGTACAAATAATGCCGCCAAATTCTTCAAGGCACGAACAATAGATGCTAACTCAAGGCCGTGGACCAAAATTTTTTTTTTTCCTCATGTACTTTTAACTGTCTGGACGCGTAGGCAATCACCCTACCGTCTTGCATCAACATCGCGCCGAGACCAATACGCGACGCATCACAATACACAGTATAAGACCTTGAATATGTAAGTAATACCAACGCTTGTGTCGGAGTCAAAGTGATCTTGAGCTTCTTAAGAATTTGATGCTTTGCAGGAGCTACTCCGAGCTAGGAGGGAGCTAACGAGTATTTTGGAGTCAACATGGAATGTGAAAGGGCAATCGAAGGTTAGCCCGGTCAAAAAGGAGCGAGAAAAGCAAGCAAAATGACCCCTCCAGGTGCGCGGCCGCGGAGTGGACCGTGAACTGGTCCGCGAACTCAAGGCAGTAAGGCAGTCCAAATTCGCGGCCGGATCCACGATCGAATCCGCGGCCGCGGATGGGCGGACGAAAGCCAAACACGCAAGGTTAATTATGTAATTTTCTAGGCGACTAACCTAAACCTATATGAAACCTAAACTCGCTCAGAAGTAAGACATAGTTGTTTTTAGAAGATTTTAGAGGCAAGAACGAGGGGGAGAAGACGGATAAATTCCTAAGAGTTTTCATCTTCTTCTTGATACTTCTATTTGTTGATTATGAATTATTTTAGTGATTTGTTATCCATTAGCATGAGTTACTAAATCTGTTATCTAGGGTTGATGGAACCAATTGTTGGATGAAGTCTTGACTCTATTTTGTTAAAATTGTGCGGTGTTTGTTCTATGATTGTTCAATTACGTATGTATTGTGGTTAATTGAAAGGGACCTCGATTAATCGTGTCTATTCACCTTGTGTTGCTTGAGAAAGAACACTTGGTTAGATTGTTGTTGAACAACACCACTTTGGGGGAAGTTAAGAGATTAATTACTTGAATTTAAAAGTGGGGTTAGAAATAACGAAGCTTTGGTGGGATGATTTTGAGTTGCATAAATTGTTAACTAGAGTTGTTCGAGAGAATGCTTCTAGTAAATTATCATAATTGATCGAAAGGTAATTACGGTAGCCCGGAACTCATAATCCTCATAGAGTATTACGGCGAGATTATAGCTAAAGAGTTGAGAATTAATCTAGCAATTGGGGAAATCAATAGCCCTAGATCCTTTTACCCTTGAATTCAATTTTAGTCTTGATTATTGCTAATTTTATTGTCATTTTTCCTTGGCTAAATAAATTCCACTAATTATTCATAAAACTATTGCATATGGAAGTTGTCTGAGCTTATCATTATTTAAGGTTGTAGTAAATAGGTTAGTTCCCAATGGGATTCGACTCCGGACTTGAACCGGGTTATATTTACAGCGACCGCTTAGTCCTTCTTACAAGGCATAGTTGGGTGTGATCAGATTTTGGCACAATTGATGGGGAACTAACAGTGTTATTTATTACAACTTAGAAGAATTGCTAGGATTCTTAGTTTGGATTAATTTCTTACGGTGTTTGAATTTTTTTATTTTTTTTAATTGAAATTTTCACATTTGAATTCTCCTGTGACTCAGGTGTATGCCTAGAAGCTCTTCGAGGGCTGGTGAACTTTTTGAAGGACTTTCAGACCCTGAGAAAGAATTCAGGGTATTAAATCAAGCCAACAAGAAGAACAAACGGTTACAACAAAAACACACACTCAAAATTGAAATGGACAATGTGGACGATGTCAACGAAAATAATCGAAATAATCAGGTTGACCCAAACAATGGAGTGGTGGCACCTCTTGTGCCAGAAGCTGCTCTATATGATTGGGCACAACCAATTGCTGATACCTTAGCCACCGCCATTGCTGTACCTCAGATACAAGCGGAGATAATCCAGATCACCAACAACATGCTGCATTTATTGCAAAATAAGGGACTGCTCTCCGGGTCGTACATTGAAGACCCACAACAACATCTGAAGAACTTCCTATCAATATGTGTGACCCAAAGACAGCCGAATGTGACTCCTGAAGCCATCAAGCTATTAATGTTTCCATTCTCTGTGACTGGAGAGGCTCAAACTTGTCTGAATTCACTCCCAATAAACTCCATTACCACTTGGGAAGAATTAGTCAAACAGTTCTTAAATAAGTTTTATCCTCCCAACAAGACTACAAGGCAGATTGATGAGATATTGCAGTTCAAGCAAAAACCAACTAAGTCCTTGCAAGAAACCTGGGAGAGGTTCAAGGGTATGGTAGTGAAGTGTCCACACCATGGCATTCCAGATCAGATGCTGGGACAGATATTCTACATGGGTTTAGCAGATAGTTTGAAGGCTAATGTAGACGCTTCAGCTAGGGGTGCATTTTTGAGCAAGACATTCACAGAGTGCAAGATTCATCTTGACAAGATGGCTCAAAATGTAGGCTGGATGGCTAGAGGTACGACACTTACACCAATAGTGGATTCTGTTGCTCTTGACCCAAACAATTCCCATGCAGAGAACCTAGCCACTCTCATGACTCAGATGAGCATACTGACAAAGAAAATTGATGAGATGGGTACAAAATAAGTGCACATTGTTGATACAACGAATGGAGGATTGTGCACTCCTTGCATAAACTAGTCATATATGTGCTCGTGGAGTGGAGAGAATGACAATCAGGGCTTCAGAGAAGACATGAATTATGTCAATAATTTTGGAGGTCAGAGGCAAGGTGGGCAACAATGGGGACCGGCACCAATCCAGCAGTACAGACCCAACCTGCCACAACACAACCCCAACTCTTGAGGCGCATGACCACAAGGTCAAGTTGTGCCTTATCAAAGGCAGCGGGGCTATAATCAGCAGCACCAGCAACAGTTGGCCTACCAACCACCTCATCAACAACAGGACAACAATATGGTAGAAGTCAGGGATATGTTGCAACAACTCATTGGAACAAATGGTAAGATGCAAGAGAAGCTAGCACCACATGATTCAGCAATCAAAGGCATTGAAACTCAACTGGAACAATTGTCTAGGGCCTTGAACAATCGCCCCCAAGGAACATTGCTTGCAGATACAAATATTAACCTAAAGGAACAGAACCCAAATCAGCTAATGGCAGTGAGTCTCAGGAATGGAAGAGATTTAGACAGAGAGTAAGAGGTTTCTCAATTTAGAAGAGAGACTACGCCAACTACTCCAGTTACATTAGAGGCAGATGAGTCAGCAGAGCTCACTGAGGTTGTAATTGAACAAGCACAGGTTGACAAGGGTAAGAAGAAGGACGATGAACAAGTCTCAGAATAGGTGGCACCTCTTATGCCAGAAGCTTCAAACAAAGAAAAGACATCAAGTAATGGACAGAGATTGATTCCTGCACCATTCCCTCAGAGATTGGCAAAACAAAAGAAAGATGATCAATACAGGAAATTCATTGAAATGCTTCGACAGATTCAATTGAATATTCCACTGATGGATGCTTTGAGGGAAATACCAGGGTATGCAAAAATGATGAAGGACCTGATGTCTGAGGACTTGTCCACTGTAACTCTGACATAGACCTGCAGCGCGGTAGTGACAAGACCTATGGCCCAAAAGGTATCTGATCCAGGTAGCTTCACTATCCCATGCACTATTGGGAGTTATGTTGTTGCTAAAGCATTGTGTGACTTGGGAGACAGCATAAACTTGATGCCCTTGGCAATCTATACGAAACTGGGCATTGGCAGAGCTAGACCGACCTCAATGTTGCTGCAACTGGCTGATCGCACAGTTAAAAGACCGACAGGAATTCTTGATGATGTGCTTGTGCAAGTGGAGAAATTTGTATTTCTTGCAGACTTTGTTATTCTTGATTGTCAAGTGGATGAAGAGATACCCATCATTCTGGGAAGGCCATTCTTAGCCATTGGGAGAGCATTAATTGATTGTGAGACTGGAGAGTTGAAAATGAGGTTGAACAATGAAGAAATAATATTCAACATTCAACAATCCATGAGGAGACCCATTGAATTTGCAAACTGCTCACTAGTGGAGGCCATAGATGTGATACTGCAAGAAGAGGATAAGACCCTTAATGTCAAGGATCCACTAGAAGGCTACTTGATGAATTTGGAAGAGATGGACGGTGAAGGGTTGGCAGAGTAGGTCATGGCACTCGAAGGTCAAGGATTCTGGAAAAGGGAACCTCAGTTCGAACCCCTACGCTTAGAAGAAAGAGCAACACCACCTGCAAAACCATCAATAGAGGAGCCATCATAGCTGGATCTGAAACCACTTCCAGCCCACCTCAGGTACGCTTTCTTGTGGCCTAATTCTACTTTGCCTGTTATTATATCATCTGGTTTGTTAGCTGTGCAGGTAGATCAACTATTGAAGGTATTGCAAGAATGTAAGACTGCCATTGGTTGGACCATGGCAGATATAAAGGTATCAGCCCAACCTTTTGCATACACAAGATTCTTCTGGAAGAGGGGCACAAACCTTCCAGGGAACATCAACGACGTCTGAATCCAAATATGAAGGAAGTAGTAAAGAAAGAATTGATCAAGTGGCTGGATGCGGGTATCATCTTCCCCATCTCTGATAGCCACTAGGTCAGTCCTGTCCAATGTGTGCCAAAAAAGAGAGGAATGACGGTCCTACAAAATGAGAATAACGAGTTGATCTCTACTCGTACAGTCACGGGGTGGCGGATTTGCATGGACTATCGAAAACTGAACATAGCTACTCGAAATGACCATTTCCCATTGCCTTTCATTGACCAAATGTTAGACAGGTTAGCTGGGCGATCCCACTTCTATTTCTTGGATGGATATTCGGGGTATAACCAGATCTCAATAGTTGAGGAAGACAGAGAGAAAGCATCCTTCACTTGTCCATATGGCATCTTTTCCTTTCGGAGAATGCCCTTTGGACTTTGCAATGCACCGGCTACATTCCAGCGGCGCATGTTAGCCATTTTCACTGACATGGTAGAGGATATTATGGAGGTGTTTATGGATGATTTCTCCATGGTGGGGGATTCATTCGAAGATTGTCTTCACAATTTAAGAAGAGTGCTCAAAAAATGTGTGGAGACAAATTTGGTGCTGAATTGGGAAAAGTGCCATTTTATGGTACAAGAATGAATAGTTTTGGGGCATCGAGTGTCCAGCAAGGGAATTGAGGTCGACCATGCTAAAGTTGATGTGATTGAGAAATTGCCACCGCCCACTTCGGTCAAGGCAGTGAGAAGTTTCCTTGGGCATGCCGGGTTCTACAGGCGATTCATAAAAGATTTTTCCAAAATTGCTAACCCTTTATGTAAACTTCTTGAAAAGGATCAGCTCTTTGTGTTTTCTAATGATTGTAGGTTGGTATTTGAGGAGCTGAAGAAGAGACTGAAAACTGCACCCATCATTGTTGCACCCAAATAGGAGCAACCATTCGAGCTTGTCACGACCCAATTTCACCTATAGGTCGTGATGGCGCTCAACACTACAGCTAGGCAAGACAACTAATAAGTCAAACATACATTGGTTAAACTTTTATTCCAAGAAGATAATAAAATACCAATTTCTATCAATGTGTGTGCCAAGACCCGGTGTCACAAGTGCATGAGCATCTAGTAGATTATACAAAACTCCAAATACTGTCTGAAATGAAATAGACAGAATATAAATATCAGAAGAGACACTGGTAGCTGCAGAACGGCTCAGAAAAGCAGCTCACCACTATGCCTCGGGATGATGTGGGTATGTGATGATAGGTCCTCCACTAGTACCTGTCTCAGATCCTGCACAAAAAGTGCAGCAAGTGTAGTATGAGTACGTAAACAACGTGTACCCAGTAAGTATCAAGCCTAATCTCGAAGTGGTAGAGACGAGATGGCCGACTTTGACACTCACTATAGGTCAATAATAATTGAAATAAAACTAGGATATTTAAATCAGCATGATTTACAGAATTTACAATAATTTATTTAATCAACTGAAATAATCAAATTCCTTCAAATATATCAATTCTCAATATATTAATTAAATTCTTTCAATTCAAATAAATTCCAATTTATCAATTAAATCTCAAAACACTAATTAAATTATGAAAACAATGATATACTTGTATATGTAGACCAAATCCGAGTTAGAATCACTTACCCCAATATTTTTCCCTTGAAAATCTGCCAAAAGTCGTCTCTGCTCAAGCTTATGTTCGTCAAAAATGGCAAATGGGACGAATGTCCTCTTTTTATAAAACTGCCCAGCAGCCTTCGGAACTGGTCCTCGAACTGGGCCTCGATCGGGGCTTCGATCACAGGCTCGAGCCTGGACCTCGGTCATGGCCTCGATCAGGGCATCGAGGTTGGGCCTTCGATCATAGCCTCAATCATGGCATCGAGCTTGAGCCTTCGATCAGGGCATCGAGCATGGGTCTCGACCCTAGCCCTCGAGCCTTACCTTTGATCATGCCCTCGAGCCTTGCCTTCGATCAAGGCTTCGATACTGAGCCTCGTCCCTGGCTTAGACTCAGGCCTCGATCGTGGGCTCGATATCTGGGTTCGATCTGGGGCTCGATCACAACCCAGAATATGCAGCATAAGAGAAAATTTGCAGTAGCTTTTTAAGTCCAACTTTTGATCTGTTATCCATCCAAAACTCACCCGAGGCCCTCGGGACCTTAACCAAATATACCAACAAGTCCTAAAATATCATACAAACTTAGTCGAACCTCTAAATCACATCAAACAACGCTAAAACCATGAATCATACCCCAATTCAAGCTTAATGAAACTAAGAGTTTTCAACTTCTACATTTAATGTCGGAACCTATCAAATCAACCCCGATTGACCTCAAATTTTACACACAAGTCATAAATTACATAACAGAGCTATGAAAATTTTCGGAACTGGATTTCGACTTCGGTATCAAAAAGTCAACTCATCGGTCAAACTTCCAAACTTAAGTTCTTATTTTTAGCCATTTCAAGCCTAATTTAACTACGGACTTCCAAATAAAATTCCGAACATGTTCCTAAGTCCAAAATCACCATACGGAGCTTTTGGAATCATCAAAATTCTATTCCGGGGTCGTTTTCATAAAAATGTTGACCGAAGTCAAACTTAGCACTTTAAGGCCAACTTAAGGAACCATGTGTTCTGGTTTCACCCCAAACACTTCCAAATCCCGAACCAACCATCCCCGCAAGTTATAAATCATTACAAGTACCTACAAGAAGTTTTATTTTAGGGAACGGGGTTCTAAAAGTTAAAATGATCGATTGGGTCATTACAGAGCTCATGTGCGACCCCCGTGATTATGCTATAAGAGCAGTCTTGGGACAGCGAAAAGACAAGATGATGCACCCGATTTACTATGCAAGCAGGATGCTCAGCGGTGCACAGATCAATTACACTATAACGAAAAAGGAAATGTTGGCTGTAGTGTTTTCCTTCGACAAATTCAGGTCGTACTTAATTGGTTCAAAAGTTATTATTTATACTGACCATGCAGCAATTAGGTACTTGATAGCAAAGAAGGAGTCAAAGCCACCTTGATTCGCTGGGTTCTTTTGCTACAAGAATTCGATCTGGAAATTTGTGACAGAAATGGGACAGACAATCAAGTGGCAGACCACCTCTCAAGATTGGAAGGAGCTGAAAAGAGAATGGAGGTTGAAGACATAACAGAGACATTCCCGAATGAACAATTACTTGCTGTGACAATGGAGGAGACGTCCTGGTATGCTGATATTGCTAACTATTTAGTAAGCGGTACTGTACCTTATGAACTCTCCTCAATTCAAAAGAAAAAGTTCTTCCGCAACTGTCGAGCCTTTTATTGGGACGAACCCTTATTGTTTAAAATATGTGTAGATAACATGATCCAGAGGTATATCCCCGAAAAAGATCAACCTTCTGTTTTGCAAGCTTGCCATGATTCACCATATGGTGGACACTTTGGAGGAATTCGGACAGCAGCAAAAGTGTTGGAATCGGGATTATATTGGCCTACTCTGTTCAACGATGCCCATGCTTGGGTCAAAAGTTGCGATGAATGCCAAAGGACAGGCAACATATCTCGCCGTCACGAGATTCCGATGACAACAATTCAAGAGGTGGAGGTTTTTGACATGTGGGGGATCAACTTTATGGGGTCGTTCATCAGCTAGTATGGTAACAAATATATATTGGTAGCGGTTGACTATGTCTCCAAGTGGGTCGAAGTAGTGGCTCTCCCAACCAATGATGCAAAAGGGGTAACAAGTTTCCTAAAGAAAAACATCTTCACACGTTTTGGCACCCTGAGAGCTATAATCAGTGATGGTGGAACCCATTTTTGCAATAGAGCATTCACACATCTATTGGAAAAGTATGGAGTTCGCCACAAAGTAGCCACATCGTACCACCCACAGATGAGTGGGCAAGTTGAAGTGTCCAATAGAGAAATTAAAAGTGTCCTGACAAAGACAGTGAATGTAACAAGGACCGATTAGGCGAAGAAGCTGGATGATGCATTATGGGCATACCACACAGCATTCAAAACTCCAATTGGTATGTCACCGTACAAGTTGGTGTTTGGAAAGGCATGCCACCTTCTGGTAGAGCTCGAACATAAAGCACTTTGGGCACTGCGGCAGCTGAATCTGGATATAGAGACCGCAGGCACCAGAAGAGTCACTGAGTTACATGAGCTCGAGGAATTCAGGTTCCACGCTTTTTAAAATGCCAAATTATACAAAGAAAAGATGAAAATGATCCATGATAAGCACATCTTAGATTGGAACTTCAAGCAAGGAGATCTAGTGTTGTTATACAACTCAAGATTGAGGTTGTTTTCGGGTAAGTTGAAGTCCAGATGGTCAGGACCCTTTAGAGTGGTGCAAGTGTTCTCAAGCGGAGCTGTGGAGATTGAATCCGAAGATGGGACAAACAAGTTCAAGGTAAATGGGCAAAGGTTGAAACATTACCTTGGAATGGTCGAAGAGAAAGGGGATAAAGTGGTGATAACGTTGGAAGAGCCCCAGTACGTGAACGAGGAGTGATAATGAAAGCATGCGTCATGCCGCAATATTAAATCAGGCACTTTCTGGGAGGCAACCCATGGTTTGTTGTAAATCGTAGTGCCGCGACGTTAACTTAGGCGCTTTTTGGGAGGCAACCTATTATTTTTCTTAATTTGTTTGTTGTAATTGATTTTGAACGATTTTAACCGATCTACTAGTGTGCAGGGCAAAGTTCACGCGCATCGGAAGGATTTGGGGGTCGAAATTAACCCAAGACTAGATAAAACAAATGCGGCAAACATAAATATTTGCCGGAGACGGAGATCCGCGGCCGCAGATTTAGGCCTGTATTCTGCCCCCCGTCTGCGGCCGCGGATTGGACCACGGATTTAGGCCTGTGTTCTGGCCCCCGTCCACGGCCGCGGATTGGACCGCGGATTGGGCCACGGATTATGGGACCCCCTCTGCGCAGAATTCGCGGCCGCTGAATGGACCGCGGATTGGGCCATGGATTTTGGGACCCCCTCTGCCCAGAATCCGCGGCCGCTGAATGGACCACCGAAGCCCGGGTATGTCCAGGTAAGTTTTTTATTTTAATCGCCCACCCCCTTCTTTTCCTTAACCCAAACCCTCACTTCCCCCCACTTCTCTTCTTCCCTTCCTAACTCTAAGAACCCAAACCCCTCATTCCCCCCTCCCCCCACTTCTCTTCTTCCCTCCCTAACTTTAACAACCCAAACCCCTTACTCCCCCCCACTTCTCTTCTTCCCTCCCTAACCTCAAGAACCCAAACCCTTCCTTTCCCCCATATTTTCCTTTTAATATAAGACTCTTCTCCTTCCTTCTCTTCTCCACTTAACCGATCTCCAACCTCCGTTCTTCTCAAGATCTCCAAGTAAGTACATGATTTTATTCCTCTTTCTTAGTATTTTTTTTTAATTTTATTTTCCTTTTCTGCATAGGGTAGTAAAATCATAGATACTTTTGTTTGGGATTTGGATTGTGGTTTATATGTGGTATAGGGAGGCTATTTGAATTGATTGATTTGGAGGAAGCCATTGTTGGGTTTGATTGGGTCTTTGGGTGACTTGGGGGTACATATGCACACTACCTATTTGTTGATTTGCCTTAATGAGTGTTGAAGATAAATTGTGACCAATTGTGCGAGTGAAGTCTGAGTAACCGCCATTGGGACACATATTCCTCTATCGACTGATGGTAGTATTTATTGTGTAGGTAAAATGCAACCCTCAAGGAAGAGACGCGCTATTGGGGCCTCATTAAGTGGTCATGGAGGCTCATCTCGGGGACGGGTACAGACCAGTGCAGCTCAGTTTGATCGTACCAGATTTGTCTCCAGAGCTGCCCAAGACCATTTCAGTTTGAAGGCCACTAAAAAACCTGTACCGGAAAGGGGTATTCACAGGGCGTCCCTCCAGGATGAATCCCCTAATATGTATCGGGAGTTGATCAGGCACAGATTGGATAGCTTTTTCGAAGAGCCGAAGGAGGGTAACTTGATGCTTGTTCGGGAGTTCTATGCCAACTGCTCCGAATATGAGGATAGAATATGCACTGTGCGACACACAAGGGTTGATGCCTCGTTATAAGCCATCAGGAGAGTGTATCGGTTGCCTAAATTCAATGGGGAGGAAGATTTCTATGATACTTATAGGAGAGAACCCATCACATGGAACAGGTTTTTCAGAACTATCTGTGCACCAGACAAAGAGGTAGTGTGGGTTGTGCCGGGATCGAAGCTACACTCTTCCTCACTCACTTTTGAAGGAAAATGCTGGTTGTACATCATCAACAGTCGCTTACTGCCATCCCACAACACCACGAAGGTAAATGGTCCGAGAGCAGCCTTGATATAGTGCTTCGTGAATGGCCACGACTTCAATGTGGCCAAGGTTATCAGTATGAGATGTTCGTCCGTTCAACACAGAAGAGGTATGGGTTCTTTTTCCCCTCTCTGATCACTAGATTGTGCCGGGCAGCAAGGGTGCCTGAGAACCCAAATGCGGATGGCATGGTAAAGAAAGAAGAAAAGTTTCGGGCAGACAAAGTGTCCATCGGGAAAGACCCAGCGGCACCAGGAGCAGCTCATAGTGACAATTCTAATGTGTCGGAAGAGGGCGATGAAGGGCAGGAGGAGGTTGAACCTGCCTCACCCCCACAGGAACAAGCTGCAGTGGCTGAAGGACCATCCCAGGTCAGACGGAGCACGTGAATGACAGCCCTAGAACAAGACATGGCAGGACTACGCACTTCCATCACAGAATTAGGGACCAGAGTTGATGCTTTGGCAACCCAAAATGCGAAGTCAAAAAAGAAAATCATGGGTTGGCTACGTGCGCTGGGGAGAGCATGTCATCTCAACCCTGGCACTGTCTCCGATCAAGACTGATCCACCAGGAAAGTTCCTTTACCTCATATTACTTTACTTTGTATGGCATGAGGACATGCCATCTTTTTAAGTGTGGGGTGGGGGATACTTTGTTGTATGTAGATAGTTTCGTAGTTTATTCATATAAATCAATTTTGACTTGGCCCAACGATAGATATCATTCGACGGGTTTCTTGAGGGACTAAAGTCGAAAGAAAAAAAAAGATTTTCTTTTGTAGTAGTGTATCAATTCCCCCTTGGGTTTTCTTCAAACCACGGTTCTTTTCCAAGGGTTTTGTTTGAACCGGGTGTAGTTATATTTTTATTTTTTTAGTTAGGAACTTATGGGCTATGGGCAGAATTAAAATAGGAAGCCTTGTTTGATTTCATAATGCCTTGAATATAGCGGTTACTTTAATATGACGCTTAGGCTCATTTGTTGACTCTTGTAAGAAGGCCTTAAAATGTATGTTCTTAATTTGGCTGAAATACCCTGATCTGAGTGTTTGATGATCTAATCTGGAATGAGTCATGTGCCATGTGTGTGGGAGGCTTGTTATATTCTGTGCACTGCATTTAATGCCTAGAACTTGCCCTGTGTGTCTGCAAAGCGAAATGGTAGTCTTGTTTAGTCTGGAAAGTGATATAGGCATTTCTTTGTTGAACCATATATATACATACTCCACCCACCTATTTGCTATGTACCATAGTTAATCCCGTTGAGCCTGTAATCCTGTTTCCTTGGCAACCACATTACAAGCCCTATCCCTTGTTTAAATTGACCATCTTTTTGAATCCTTTACCTCTCGTAAGCACTAGAAATACTATGAATGTACAAAGGATAAAGTGTGGGGTAGTTGATGGAGCTTTTGAGTGGAACTAGGAAATAAGGAGAAAGGTAAATCTTGTTGGAAAAGGCCACTTGGAAAAAAAAAAAAGAGAAGAACATTGTTAATAGTGTATCATGTTGATTGGTAATAAATCTTTGGTGGCTTTTAAGGTGATTTTGCTCAAAGAAGAAGTGTGGGGTGGTATATGTGGCGTTAAAAAAAGTGAAAATATTGGTTTAACTTAGCTGTGGACTTGATTGTAAAATAAATGTATTAAAGTGCTTAGGGAGGTATAGTTACTATTATATATCCAAATATATCCTACCCAACCTACAGCCTACATTACATCCAAATAAAGTCCTACTTGATCCTAGACTGAGTGAGCTCAATTAATAGAGTCGTACACTACGGGCAAGCCTATAGTGCGTTTTTTGTGGCACAAGAATGTCATTTCTGAGGGTGAGTGAATTCTGTTCCTTTTAAGGTTCCTCAGTGTGTGTGAATTTTACTGATTGTGAAATGAGTCTCTTTTGCTGTGAGCAGGCACTTGATTCATGAAAGAGAGGTAAGTCTGGACCTTTGATATAGAGTAAGTAAGCCAGTTAGGAACATTGCGTGGCTAGAGGGAGTCAACTCTTGAGGTGTAGATGTTGCACTAATGTACTCAATTTATGTGAAATATTATTGGTGTGACGAGTAGGGAAGTCGCTCAGTGAAGCCTCTTAGAGTGTGGATTGATTGCTCGGGGACGAGCAATGGTTTAAGTGTAGGGTGTTGATAGTAGGCTATATTCATGCAATTTAGACACTACTTACACTCTAATTTAGCCGCACTTTATTGATATTTGAATGCTAAAAGATAACAAAATGCTCTAATTAAGAATTTGATGCTTTGCAGGAGCTACTCCGAGCTAGGAGGGAGCTAACGAGTGTTTTGGAATCAACATGGAATGTGAAAGGGCAATCGAAGGTTAGCCCGGTCGAAAAGGAGCGAGAAAAGCAAGCGAAACAACCCCTCCAGGTGCGCGGCCGCGGAGTGGGCTGCGAACTGGTCCGCGAACTCAAGACAGTGAGGCAGTCCAAATCCGCGGTAGAATCCGTGGTCGCGGACGGGCGGACGAAAGCCAAACACGCAGGGTTAATTATGTAATTTCCTAGGTGACTAACCTAAACCTATATGAAACCTAAACTCGCCCAGAAGTGAGATATAGCTGTTTTTAGAAGATTTTAGAGGCAAGAACGAGGGGGAGAAGACGGATAAATTCCTAAGAGTTTTCATCTTCTTCTTGATACTTCTATTTATTGATTATGAATTATTTTAGTAATTTGTTTTTCATTAGCATGAGTAGCTAAATCTGTTATCTAGTGTCACGCCCCGAACCTAGGAGCGAGACAAGCACCCCGTGCCTCACCTAACCTGGCGTACCAAATTGCGACTAAGGGACTCTGAACACATAATGTCATACTTTGGCCATGGGGCCACCTTGCAAGACAATTTGCGAAGCAAAATATAAAACTGAATGGAAACTAGCACTAACTAAATATCAATATAAAGCTAGGCCGACAAGGCCGTCATAGCTACTACAGCTGACAAACCACCAATTTATACAAACCCAACATACTGCACTAACCAACAGGATATGCCTACAAGCCTCTACTGATAGATGTACTGTGATCGGAACAGGGCCCCGACCTACCCATAAATATATACAGATATACATAAGATGTACACAAAACTCTAGTCCTGGCAACTCCGAAAGATGTGGAGCTTACCGATCAGGCGGAACTCGGAAAACACCTACTGAGGAGGTCTACCCGTCTGTCTGTCTGAACCTGCACGCATGAAATGCAGCGCCCCCAAAAAAGGGACGTCAGTACGAAATAATGTACCGAGTATGTAAGGCAATAAAATAACTGAAATCTGAAACTGAACTGATAATATGATAACTGAAATTAACTGGGAGTCAAAGATGATCTGGAGATATACTTACCTGCTGATACTGACTCAACTCCTTCAATATAGTAAGTAAAATAATTGTACGGCCTTATAAGGCTCGGTATATATAACTGCTCTGCCATAGTAGGCTCGCTTATAGGCGCTCGGCCATACTAGGCTATGTATCTCGACCATGCTGGGCTCGCTCATAGGCGCTCGGCCACAGTAGGCTCGGTATATAACTTTCCATCTGATCAGAGGTTGCCCAATAGGGGCCTGCCCATCGATTATAGCTCGATGGTAATGAAAATACTGTAATACTGTATATATAGGCTTGCTGCTCTCTTGACTGAAAGAAGACAATACTAAAATTGAATATAGAGTCTCGATAAGGAATAATATTGTAACTTATGAGACTAGAATAGTGTGAATAAATTCATGAATATGAACTTCTCTTTTTGTCTCATTACTAACACATGTAGCTACGAGATCATGCCAAAATGAAGGAAGGCTTAGCCTTAACATACCTTATCACAATCTTTTCAATCACCAAGTTGAACTCACCTCTTCGCACCTTAATCTACAAGAATGATAATAATACTATCGTTAAGTTACGAAAGGTACAACTATCGCACAACGAACGACAAACCTATTTTGTATTAAAACGGGCAGCATCTCCCCTATAATATGCCATTCCTCCAACTTCAAGATAACACCAACAATACAAGGACAGAACAATAACAACATATATACATCATTTTCCAGCCCTATATACACCATCAAATACTACAAAACAGCCCAACACACCCCAATCTCTTCGTACACAAAACGACCACCGTAGTAGTGTCAAACGACCCGAAAATGTTATGACGAACGACCAGCCAACCACCCTACATTTATATGGTGTTTATAAACCCCCTTCCTCCTCCAAAACTCCACAAAATAGTAATAAAACACGCAGCCCAACAGCAACACAAAACAGTCCACAAAACAGTCCGCTACAAGTGAATAACTCGAACTCACGGCTTCCGATCACCGTCCCGTGAGTTCTTACAAGTATAGAACGACTTACCATGAATTTACAGCAGAAAAAATGGATGAAAGAGAGCAGTAAACTCACCTTATTTGTTGGATAACTCAGCTCCTATCTTGGTTCTTCAAACTCTAAGTTTTACCTCCAATTGGAACTTGAAAGGGAGAGAAAATCAATTAGGGTTTGTGGGAAATTTTTGGGAGGATTCTTTGCAGAGCTTATGTCTGGTTATTATGCTCTATTTTAAGTCTAATATATGAAGAAAATAGGCCCTTAAAAGGCCTCTTTGGACGACCCGAAATGGCCCATTTTTGGGCTTTCATTTAAGCAAGTAGGTGACACACCTACTTGTCACCTAGCAGCTTGCGCAGTATCGCAAAAATGCACATATCTCTCTACTCCAATGTCGTATTGACAAATGGTTTAATGCGTTGGAAAATAGACTCATAGATCTTTAATTTGATGGGTGGAACACACCATAACTCTAAGTATATTGGGAGAAAATTGCAGTTACATTTGACCCAAAGTTTCAGTAAAACTTATGAATGTAACTTGTGATGACTTTCATCGACTTTTGTTCCACAACTCGCTTGACTTAAAAACATAACACACGGATGTAATACGACTAATATAAATCATAACATAATCTCTTTATCATGTTAATCACCCTAGTCTCACCCCAAAGGTACATGTTATAACATTCCCAACTTGTTGACTTTCGATGAAACATTGTTTTATTTAATTGCTTTAGCTTCTGAACTGTCCAACCCTCTTTGTACTTGTTGTTCATGATCTTCAATATTTGTAACCTCAGAGGTAACATGATTAACTTACTTTATATACTTTTAAATATTATCTCATTTTTTGTCCTACATTAGTTTGCTTACGACGCATTTTTACATACGAAAATATAGGGTGTAACATCACTCCCCCTTGGGAACATTCGTCCTCGAATGTTTACTCTTGGAGACTTTGGAAACTTTTTCCAGAGTATCCTTCGTACACTAGGTTAAAACCAACCTGCACGTAGCCAGAAACATACTATGCATGCCACACATGGCCAATCTTTATAAATAGCAGCAATTTGCCTCACCGACCGTAAATCATAAATATTGAAAGTGAAAAATAAAAGCTTACCTGATGACCTGCTAGCCTACATAGAGCTATGTTGTAGCGTCCCATCTCGAACCATATCTTCATTTTGAAATAGGTGGGGGTATTTAGACTTCATTTCTTCCTCCGATTCCCACGTCATCTCTTCTACATTCTTGCTCCTCCATAAAACCTTTACGGAAGCTACCTCCTTATTTCGTAGATTGCAGATTTGTCGATCTAGGATGGCAACTGGAATTTCCTCGTATGAAAAGTCCTCTGTAATCTGTACATCATCCGTGGGCACCACTCGGGTAGGATCGCCAATGCACTTCCGTAGCATAGATACGTGAAAAATCGGATGGACAGACTCCAATTCTGAGGGCAACTCTAACTCATAAGCTAGTTGGCCCACTCTCCGAATGATCCTATAAGGCCCAATATACCGTGGGCTAAGCTTTCCTTTCTTGCCAAACCTCATCACGCCCTTCATAGGTGATACCTTTAAGAATACCCAGTCATTAATCCTGAACTCTAAGTCTCGTCGCCGCACGTCAGAATATGACTTCTGACGACTCTGAGCTGTCAACAGTCGCTCCCGGATAACCTTTACTTTCTCTATGGCCTGCTGAACCAGGTCTGGCCCATGTAACCCAGATTCTCCAACATCAAACCACCCTATAGGAGATCTGCACTTACGCCCATACAAAGCCTCGTACGGAGCCATCTGGATACTGGAGTGGTAACTGTTATTATATGCAAACTCGATAAGAGGTAGATGTTCATCCCAACTTCTTTTAAAATCCAACACACATACTCGTAACATATCCTCGAGCGTCTGAATTGTGCGCTCGGCTTGTCCATCAGTCTGTGGATGAAAAGCTGTGCTGAGATTCACCTGAGTCCCTAGACCTCTCTGAAATGACCTCCAAAAATGTGCTGTAAACTGAGCCCCACGGTCAGATATAATAGAAACTGGTACTCCGTGTAGCCGCACTATCTCCTTAATATATAACTTTGCATAATCTTCTGCTGTATATGTAGATCTGACCGGTAGGAAGTGAGCTGATTTCGTGAGCCTATCGACTATCACCCATATGGAATCGAACTTACGATTAGAACGAGGTAAACCCATGATAAAGTCCATGTTTATCGCCTCCCATTTCCATGTCGGGATCTCTATAGTCTGCATTAGCCCTCCGGGCTTCTGGTGTTCTACCTTCACTTGCTGGCAACTAGTACATTGGGCGACAAACTCAGCAATGTTCTTCTTCATATCATTCCACCAGTACATATCCTTAATGTCATGATACATCTTCGTCGATCCAGGGTGGATGGAATACCATGAATAATGTGCCTCTGACATAATCCTGTCTCGTAGCCCTGCTACATCTGGAACACACAAACGACCCTTGTATCTGAGAACCCCATCTCCCTTGAGCTCTAACAATGGCTTCTTCTGCTGCGGAACTCGCTCTCTCAACTCGACCAACTCTGGGTCCTCGTACTGCCTTTCCTTGACTTCAGCTATGAGGGATGATTTTGCAGTGTTTTGGATTACAACTCCACCATCCTCAGAATCTACTAACCGAACCCCCAACGAAGCCAATTGATGAATATCTCTAGCTAATTGTCTTTTCTCGGGCTCTACATGTGCTAAGCTACCCATAGATCGGCGACTTAAGGCATCTGCTACAACATTAGCTTTCCCTGGATGGTAGAGAATGTTAACATCGTAATCTTTCAATAACTCAAGCCATCGCCTCTGTCGCAAATTCAACTCTTTCTGCTTGAAAATATATTGTAGGCTTTTATGATCAGTAAATATATCAACATGAACACCATATAAATAATGCCGCCATATCTTAAGTGCATGGACAACCGCAGCTAACTCGAGGTCGTGGGTCGGATAATTCCTCTCGTGCTTCCTCAACTGCCTTGAAGCATATGCAATTACCTTCCCATGTTGCATCAGGACACATCCTAACCCGACACCTGATGCATCACAATACACGGCATAACCCTCTAGACCCTCTGGAAGTGTTAGAACTGGAGCTGAGGTCAACTTGTTCTTAAGCTCTTGGAAACTCCGCTCACAAGCCTCTGTCCATTGAAACTTAGTTTCTTTCTGTGTCAACTTCGTCAATGGTGCCGAAAGGGAAGAAAAACCCTCTACGAACCTCCGATAGTATCCTGCTAAGCCTAGAAAGCTACGAACCTCTGTCGGAGTGGTAGGTCTAGGCCAAGATTTCACGGCCTCAATCTTCTGAGTGTCCACCTTTATCCCTTCATCTGATACAATATGCCCCAAGAATGCTACAGACTTCAACCAGAACTCACATTTAGAAAACTTAGCATACAACTTACGATCACGGAGGGTTTGGAGTACCGCTCGCAGGTGGTCCGCATGCTCATCCTCTGAACGGGAATAAACCAGAATATCATCAATAAATACTATCACGAACAGATCTAAAAATGGCCGTAATAGGCTATTCATCAAGTCCATAAATACAGCGGGTGCATTAGTCAACCCGAAGGACATGACAAGGAACTCGAAGTGGCCATATCGGGTCCTGAAGGCTGTCTTCGGAATATCTTTTTCCCGAACTCTGACCTGGTGGTACCCCGACCTCAAATCAATCTTGGAAAAGCATCTAGCTCCCTGCAACTGATCAAACAAGTCATCGATCCTTGGAAGTGGATACTTATTCTTAATAGTTACCTTGTTCAACTGCCTATAATCGATACACATCCTCAGCGAGCCGTCTTTCTTCCGCACAAATAGTACCGGTGCACCCCAAGGTGAGGTACTGGGCCTAATGTAACCTTTCTCCAGCAAATCTTTTAACTGCTCCTTCAACTCCTTCAATTCGGCAGGTGCCATTCTATACGGAGGGACGGATATTGGTTGAGTTCCTGGAAGCAAATCGATGCTAAAATCAATCTCTCGCTCTGGAGGAATACCTGGAAGCTCATCTGGAAACACATCTGCATACTCTTTGACTATGGGAATAGACTGAAGTGTAGGTATCTCAGCATCTGCATCTCTAACTCGCACAATATGATAAATGCACCCTTTTGCGATCATTTTCCTCGCCTTCAGATAGGAAATAAACCTACCTCTGGGTGTTGGTGTATTACCTACCCATTCAAGGACTGGCTCACCCGGAAAATGAAATTTGGCTACCTTTGCTCGACAATCAACTGTGGCATAGCAAGCTGCCAACCAGTCCATGCCCATGATAGCATCAAAGTCCATCATCTCTAGCTCAACTAGGTCAGCTGAGGTCTGACGACTACAAATTGTCACCGTACAACCTCGGTAAACCCATCTAGCAATAATCGATTCTCCGACCGGTGTAGATACCGCAAAAGGATCACTTAGTATTTCAGGCACTATACCAAACTTCCTCGCGACAAATGGGGTAATATACGATAAAGTAGATCCTGGGTCTATCAAAGCATAAGCATCGTGAGAGCAAATGGTTAATATACCTGTCACAACGTCTGGTGAAGACTCCTGGTCCTGTCGACCCGCTAAAGCATAGATACGATTCTGATTACCACTTGAACTGGAACCTCTACCTCTGCCTTCGACCTCTACCAGCCGAAGACTGAGACTCACGCCTTGAAGGATGCACGGACATAGACGATCCTGTTGCTGAACTCGCTGGTTGTGCCATTCCCCCAGAATCTCTATTTGGGCAATCTCGCATCATATGCCCCGGACGCCCACATGTATAACAAGCATCAGAACCTGCTCGGCATTGACCCAAGTGTCCTCTACCACAGATGTCACACCGCGGAGGAAATGACCATGTCTGCGCAGAACCTCGTTGTCGCTGCAAACCCGACGCCCGTGAGCTCTCACCTGGTCCTGACTGAGTATAGCGGTCATACCTATAACCCTGTAACCGAGGTGGCGGAGGCCTAGGTGGCCGTCCGAAGTACTGGGTCCTATAACTACCCTGAGATTGCTCCTGAGACCTGGGAAATCTCATCCTCTTACGTTGCCCTTGCTCAGCCCTCTCTGTACCCTGCTGCCGACGCCTACCCCTTTCTATATTCTGGGCGAATGCCTGAATCCGGGAGATATCCATACTATCCTGCAATGCAGCGGTGGCACATGCCTCGGTTAACTCTGGGGCTAACCCTGCTATAAACCTGTGAATCCTGTCCCGCATAGTAGAAACTATGGATGGTGCATATCTGGCCAATGAGTCAAAACGGAGACTATACTCTCGAACACTCATATTACCCTGCTTGAGGGCTAGAAACTGATCGACTCGAGCCTGTCGGATCTCCCGCGGTAAGTACTGGTCAAGGAAAGCATCTGAAAAATTCTCCCAAATAGCTGGAGGTGTATCACGTCCCCTGGACCTCTCCCATCCCTCATACCAAAGGATGGCTATATCTCGGAGTCGAAAAGCTGCTAGCTCAACTGCCTCTTTCTCCGTGGCATGCATAACACGAAAGATCCTGTGAAGCTGATCTATGAAATCCTGCGGGTCCTCCCTCTGATCTGTCCCCGTGAACTCTGGGGGACTCAAAGCAATAAACTCTCGGACCCTTGAACTCCCAGACCCCTCAGAAGTTCCTGCACTAGCTGATGCCCTAGCATGTTGCTGGGTAGCTACCAACTGTGTCAACAAATGCACCGCACTCCTTAAGTCCTGATCTGATGGAAGTGGAGGGGGAACTGGATGTGCGGTTTCCCTAGGAATCTCCGTAGTTGGTGGAGGAGCCGGTAATGGCTGAGTAGGGGTCTCCCCTTGAGCCTCAGACTGGGCCCCATCTACTGGGGGTACCCTGTTGGTCCCCTCACCTACTACTGTATCTCTCCTCTGGCTAGCCGTAGTCTTCCTAGTCACCGTCATCTGTGCATGCAAACACCAACACATAAGTTTAATTCAAATTTCCTATAACTCAGTTCTATAGCACGATTTAGATTTCAAAGAAGTGTAACCAACTCCTAAATGCCCTGTAGTTCCTTGCTTATATAATGTGGTGCACAACACATCTATAAACAAGACCCTACTAGACACGGCTTGTAGACTCCCTAGGACAGAACTGCTCTGATACCAAGTTTGTCACGCCCCGAACCTAGGAGCGAGACAAGCACCCCGTGCCTCACCTAACCTGGCGTACCAAATTGCGACTAAGGGACTCTGAACACATAATGTCATACTTTGGCCATGGGGCCACCTTGCAAGACAATTTGCGAAGCAAAATATAAAACTGAATGGAAACTAGCACTAACTAAATATCAATATAAAGCTAGGCCGACAAGGCCGTCATAGCTACTACAGCTGACAAACCACCAATTTATACAAACCCAACATACTGCACTAACCAACAGGATATGCCTACAAGCCTCTACTGATAGATGTACTGTGATCGGAACAGGGCCCCGACCTACCCATAAATATATACAGATATACATAAGATGTACACAAAACTCTAGTCCTGGCAACTCCGAAAGACGTGGAGCTTACCGATCAGGCGGAACTCGGAAAACACCTACTGAGGAGGTCTACCCGTCTGTCTGTCTGAACCTGCACGCATGAAATGCAGCGCCCCCAAAAAGGGACGTCAGTACGAAATAATGTACCGAGTATGTAAGGCAATAAAATAACTGAAATCTGAAACTGAACTGATAATATGATAACTGAAATTAACTGGGAGTCAAAGATGATCTGGAGATATACTTACCTGCTGATACTGACTCAACTCCTTCAATATAGTAAGTAAAATAATTGTACGGCCTTATAAGGCTCGGTATATATAACTGCTCTGCCATAGTAGGCTCGCTTATAGGCGCTCGGCCATACTAGGCTATGTATCTCGACCATGCTGGGCTCGCTCATAGGCGCTCGGCCACAGTAGGCTCGGTATATAACTTTCCATCTGATCAGAGGTTGCCCAATAGGGGCCTGCCCATCGATTATAGCTCGATGGTAATGAAAATACTGTAATACTGTATATATAGGCTTGCTGCTCTCTTGACTGAAAGAAGACAATACTAAAATTGAATATAGAGTCTCGATAAGGAATAATATTGTAACTTATGAGACTAGAATAGTGTGAATAAATTCATGAATATGAACTTCTCTTTTTGTCTCATTACTAACACATGTAGCTACGAGATCATGCCAAAATGAAGGAAGGCTTAGCCTTAACATACCTTATCACAATCTTTTCAATCACCAAGTTGAACTCACCTCTTCGCACCTTAATCTACAAGAATGATAATAATACTATCGTTAAGTTACGAAAGGTACAACTATCGCACAACGAACGACAAACCTATTTTGTATTAAAACGGGCAGCATCTCCCCTATAATATGCCCTTCCTCCAACTTCAAGATAACACCAACAATACAAGGACAGAACAATAACAACATATATACATCATTTTCCAGCCCTATATACACCATCAAATACTACAAAATAGCCCAACACACCCCAATCTCTTCGTACACAAAACGACCACCGTAGTAGTGTCAAACGACCCGAAAATGTTATGACGAACGACCAGCCAACCACCCTACATTTATATGGTGTTTATAAACCCCCTTCCTCCTCCAAAACTCCACAAAATAGTAATAAAACACGCAGCCCAACAGCAACACAAAACAGTCCACAAAACAGTCCGCTACAAGTGAATAACTCGAACTCACGGCTTCCGATCACCGTCCCGTGAGTTCTTACAAGTATAGAACGACTTACCATGAATTTACATCAGAAAAAATGGATGAAAGAGAGCAGTAAACTCACCTTATTTGTTGGATAACTCAGCTCCTATCTTGGTTCTTCAAACTCTAAGTTTTACCTCCAATTGGAACTTGAAAGGGAGAGAAAATCAATTAGGGTTTGTGGGAAATTTTTGGGAGGATTCTTTGCAGAGCTTATGTCTGGTTATTATGCTCTATTTTAAGTCTAATATATGAAGAAAATAGGCCCTTAAAAGGCCTCTTTGGACGACCCGAAATGGCCCATTTTTGGGCTTTCATTTAAGCAAGTAGGTGACACACCTACTTGTCACCTAGCAGCTTGCGCAGTATCGCAAAAATACACATATCTCTCTACTCCGATGTCGTATTGACAAATGGTTTAATGCGTTGGAAAATAGACTCATAGATCTTTAATTTGATGGGTGGAACACACCATAACTCTAAGTATATTGGGAGAAAATTGCAGTTACATTTGACCCAAAGTTTCAGTAAAACTTATGAATGTAACTTGTGATGACTTTCATCGACTTTTGTTCCACAACTCGCTTGACTTAAAAACATAACACACGGATGTAATACGACTAATATAAATCATAACATAATCTCTTTATCATGTTAATCACCCTAGTCTCACCCCAAAGGTACATGTTATAACATTCCCAACTTGTTGACTTTCGATGAAACATTGTTTTATTTAATTGCTTTAGCTTCTGAACTGTCCAACCCTCTTTGTACTTGTTGTTCATGATCTTCAATATTTGTAACCTCAGAGGTAACATGATTAACTTACTTTATATACTTTTAAATATTATCTCATTTTTTTGTCCTACATTAGTTTGCTTACGACGCATTTTTACATACGAAAATATAGGGTGTAACATCACTCCCCCCTTGGGAACATTCGTCCTCGAATGTTTACTCTTGGAGACTTTGTTTGTTCTATGATTGTTCAATTACGTATTGTATTGTGGTTAATTGAAAGGGACCTCGATTAATCGTGTCTATTCACCTTGTGTTGCTTGAGAAAGAACACTTGGTTAGATTGTTGTTGAACAACACCACTTTGGGGGAAGTTAAGAGATTAATTACTTGAATTTAAAAGTGGGGTTAGAAATAACGAAGCTTTGGTGGGATGATTCTGAGTTGCATAAATTGTTAACTAGAGTAGTTCGAGAGAATGCTTCTAGTAAATTATCGTAATTGATTGAAAGGTAATTACGGTAGCCCGAAACTCATAATCGTCATAGAGTATTAAAGCGAGATTATAGCTAAAGAGTTGAGAATTAATTCGGCAATTGGGGATATCAATTGCCCTAGATACTTTTACCCTTGAATTCAATTTTAGTCTTGATTATTGCTAATTTTATTGTCATTTTTCCTTGGCTAAATAAATTTCACTGATTATTCATAAAACTATTGCATCTAGAAGTTGTCTGAGCTTATCATTAGCATTATGTAAGGTTGTAGTAAATAGGTTAGTTCCCTGTAGGATTCGACTCCGGACTTGAACCGGGTTATATTTGCAGCGACCGCTTGGTCCTTCTTACAAGGCATAGTTGGGCGTGATCAGTCACCCACCCGGCTCAAAATTAAACTGCACCGCCCAAACGAGCCAAAAGACACATGCCCCATTAGCACAACAACACTCAAAGAAATAACTCTGTCTTAACACCACTAGCCAAATTCGTATTCTATGCGCACTACATTCTTCGCAATTTACAACTTAATCATTCCATGATTTTTCATATTTTTGTAAGTGCATTATACCCCGTATTCAGGAAATTTCCTTACTCGAGTCATCCTCGATCTCAGCCTCAGCAGTCATAACTGCTCCACAAATATATCTCGGACCAAAACTCAATTTAACCTATAACCATGAAATCGAATTGTCAATAGAGGCTCCCCCACTTGGCTCAAAGCCACATATCCAAACATTCAATAATTCACAATACCCATATTCAATTACTGCCATAACACCATAGTGATATTTAACTAAATTCTTTCCAAGCTCATGCATCACAACCTATATGTTACCTCAAATCGTCTACTAAGCCCGCCTTCATTCTCGTGACGGTCAGGTCAACTTTCTTGACTAATTCAAATTCAAATCCCAATACATCTGTCCTACTGGTAGAAAAGAAGATTCTCTACACAACATTATAAAGATCACACCTCTATAGTTTATTCTGCAGGTGATAACCCGCATGTTTATCCTCAAACTGGCATCTTTCTATACCCTTTTACTGCCACAACTCCTATGTGATCACTTAACCTTCATGAGTTTGAACTCATCAACAAGACACAAAAATTTAATTTGTTCCACAATTACACCACGTGAAAGATCCTTCAACACACTCATAACTCAAGATTCTACGTCAAATCGAGACAGAAGTCAAATACCCAATAGTCTTTTTTACATCTCAAGCAAACACATTTTTTTTCGTCACTTTCAAACCATCTGAACACATTCCGCAATCACAATATAATCATCATATGGTCATCCGGCCATTCATCGAGCCACAAATTCCACTCATAGGGACACTACCAGACATATGAGTCCAATTGTACAAGTTTACACAACTGAAACTACCGAGCCTAAGCTGCGATCTAATTTAGGCCTCAAGTCCTCCGGACTGGCCCATCACCAAAACACAGAATACACATTTCTAACCTCGTTCCTGGAATCACAAGCCAGCGATGCACAACTGATACCGAGCGCTCACATGCGCACACAAATGCATGAAAGGAATTCAAAGAGTTATGTCTCAAGCTGAATCAATTTCGCACGATAAGGAAAGAAAGATGGGAAATTATCCTAAATTCCTTGTAGCCTCACGAAGATAAGTATGGACGTCATCATACCGATCCGCAAGACTCTACTAAATACTTGCTCATGACTTGTAGAACCTATGAACCTAGAGCTTTGATACCACCTTGTCACGACCCAAAATCCAACTAGTCGTGATGTCACCTAACCCAACCCGTTAGGTAATCCAGCTATCCACTATCCAATTCCATTGTAATTTAACAAGACAATTAAGTAAAAAAAATATCTAAATCTTATATATTCCCCAAGGACTGGTAGTACAAATCATGAACTTCTAAGAACAGAGTTTACAAAGCTGGTATGAAGTAAATACATCATCTGTTTGAAAATTACATAAACATAGTTTTATGAATCTAAGGCTACCATGAACAAGAGGCAGCTACCACCAGAACGCAGGTACGTCTTCAATTCTGTCTCTTATCGAGCACATCAACATCATCATCCAATATCTGTACACAAGGTGCAGAAGAGTAGTATGAGTATAACCGACCCCATGTACTCAATAAGTAACAAGCCTAACCTTAGGTTGAGAGTAGTGGCGAGCTAATACAAAGGTCAGGGTCCAGCTCCAATAACCAATAATAGTTCATAACCACATGAAGCAAGTAATACAAGAAGTAACTCAAAGAATAAA
Source organism: Nicotiana tomentosiformis (assembly GCF_000390325.3). NCBI lineage: Eukaryota > Viridiplantae > Streptophyta > Magnoliopsida > Solanales > Solanaceae > Nicotiana > Nicotiana tomentosiformis. The sequence continues at coordinate 9,432,397 of NC_090813.1, forward strand.
CGCTGAGCTACATCATGATTTCTGAAAATAATTCTGTCTTTCCAATGTATCACTGAAAATCCAAATCGTTTACTAAAAATATAAGTAAGTTTGAAAACAATAATTTTTCCCAAAATTCCTTTCAACAATGATAAGATATTTTATTTTCTTTCCATATAACCAGTGGAAAATGCATCACTATGCCCATACACCAATATGTGTGAGAAGTCATGAATGACGTGATATCGTACAACACATTCATGACGTGATATCGTACAACACGAGGAAAATGCATCTCTATGCCTGTATGTCAAATGTGCATGTCAATGCGATGCAACTCAGTGATAAAATCATATGCATACTCTGAGAGTATCATTTCACTCAATCCTCACAGTCACTCAGTCCTCACAATCACTCATGCCTCACAGTCACTCAATCCACCCAAATCACTCGGCACTCGCACTCAGTAGGTACCTGTGCTCACTGGGGGTGTGTACTGACTCCGGAGGGGTTCCTTCAGCCAAAGCGCTATAACAAGTCAATCATGGCATAAATGAATGAAATATGCTGCGGCGCGCAGCCCGACCCCATAAATATCCTCACCATCAGGCCCTCGGCCTCACTCAGTCATCAATCTCTCCAGTCTCCCGGGCTCACAATGTCATGAAAAAATCAGCCCAAATGATGATATGATGAATCAATAAAGAACAACAGAGACTGAGAGATGATATGAAATGAATGAACATGATTGAGTTTCAAATTTCATTTTAAACAAATTCAACAACAATATGACCTCTGTGGGTCTCAATAATACTAACATATAGCCTCAGCATGATTTTAATATGATTCTCAACTCAATAGCTCTAGTACGTAGAGATTTTCATGATTTCAGATAAGTTCAGTTAACTACATAGTACCACAGGAATAACGGAGTCACAGTTCACACGGTGCACGCCCACACGCCCGTCACCTAGCATGTGCGTCACCTTAACACCAAACACATAACACGTATAATTCAGGGTTCATACCCTCAGCTCCAAGATTAAAAGAGTTACTTACCTCAACAAGATGAACCCAACGTCGAGCAAGCTAATCAATACTCCAAAAATTCCATTCCGCGCGTATCAACCTCCGTACGACTCAAATCCCAATGATTTCCTTGAAAATTTCTCGATCATAAGATCGCCACAAATCAAGCTTTCTTAATTCAACTCTTTAGTGATATTAAAAACTTCCACTACTCTTACAACTCCAATCTACATCAACATAATTCAATTGGACCAATATTAGTAAACAAATTTCTAGATTTGGTCATTTAGGCATTTTATCAAACACCTAGTAGGCATATATTCATACATTTCTTAACGATAGAATTAGTTCTTCCAACTACCATCATTTACCAACAATTCATACCACCATCATTCTTTAACAACTTATAATCCTAACATCACATGTCTGACCAACCATTCTCACCCAACCAACAAAATCCATCAAATAATCACCTTTCAATTTTTACAGTGAGTATTCATTTAAATTGAGAATTTATGGCTTCCAATCAGTATACCATGAGTTCCAATACTTGATTCATACTCATATTTCCATAATAAATCCATATATGTATACATAATACTCTCACACCCAAGAATCATACTTCTTATGACCTACTTTTAAGTCAAATCCCGAAATTGAAAACTAGGGTATGGAACGTTACCTCTTTGATGAAGAACTTGAGGGATATCTTGTTGGATTTCAAGGCTTGGACAAGAATTTGATGAACAAGATGCTTCATCTACTTCCTCTCTCTAGAACACTCTCAGTTCTCTCTAAAATCATTTGATAATATCCCCAAAATAAGCCCCAAAGCCTATTTATCAAAATGGGGCCGGGTTAGGAAAATAGAAAAATTAACCCTCCGAAATCAGGTTTACGGTCGCATAATGGACCGCAGAATGGGTATGCGGTTCGCAAAATGCACCGCAAAATCGATGCCCAGAAATGGGCTTCACTGGACAGGTCTACGACCATTTTGCGGTGGCATAACTACTTCTGCGATCGCATAATTGGTCGCAAAATTGTATTTTTTCAGCCTTTGGTAATTTGGTCATAACTTCTTGTAGGAATGTCCAAATGACGAACGGTTTGAAGCATTAGAAACTAGACTCGAAGATATTGTATTTGTTAGGTATATCATCACATAACTCCATATATAGCTAGATATAGATATTCTTGTTCAAAGTTCGGTCTTGTGCGTACCCAATTAAAACTTTAGTCTATCATGAAATTTCCAACTTGACTTGGACTTAGGGCTCTTCTTAGACCATAAACCATTCTTAATGCACCTCATACATATATTATCATGATCAATTCATATCATTCATATAATAGTCCTTGTGTACACACAAAATAATATAATTAGCACACATCAACTTTCTTAATAGCACTTAATTACTTCAAAAAAATTTCGGAGTTTTACATATATTGTATACTGTATTGGTATACAATAATTAATTCAAGAGTATATAATTAACTACAATGGTATACTACTAATTATTTTTTTAAGGGATGAACCAATCCTCTATATACCAAAATAACATATTATATACCATTTTTGTTAATTCAATAGTGTATAATTTATTGCGTTGAAGTGGCGAAGAAGAATTTGTACTGTATACCAAAATAATATACTATGTACCATTTTGGTATACAGTTCATTCCAATGATATAATATTATAGTATACTATATAATGTAATGGTATACTTTACAATTAGGTCCTTTTAGAATTTTTTGAAATTTTTATTGACAACTGATATTATTTCAGTTTAATAATTGAATTAATTATTTTTTAAACTCTTTGCGTATAATTGTATACCATGTTGGTATAACTATATACTATAATGGTATCATATGTTAGTTTGAACATTTTTTTATTGTATTAGCTATATTTAATTGGTACACTATTTGATTTGTCTTTAGTAATAGTAGAATAGTACAATATCGTGGATATTTTTAATTTTTCTTTATGCATGTGTATTATGTAATCATTTTGATTTTTTCTTTATGCGTTTGTTTTATATAATAGTATTATAGTACAATATCTTGAAATACATTATTATATTAATATGGGTACACTATTTTTTTATTTTTCTCTTTATGCATGTGTATTATGTAATAGTAGTATAGTCATATATAGTTGCCTCAAATTAATTAGTAGAAATGTATACTCTATTGGTATAATTATATGTCATATTGGTATCATATGGTAGTTAGAATATATTTTGGTTATTTTAGCTGTATTTTTAAGTGAATTCTATTCTGAAATGATTTATATGATCATGTTTTGTTGTGTTGGATTTTCTTGTATCTATGGACATAGATTTTGTGTATTATGTAATAGTTTTTATATTTATATGCAGTTGTTGGAATGTCCACATACAACTATATACCCTATTAGTATAGGTATATACAATATTGGTATCATATGCTAGTTGAATCATTTTTTGGTTGTATTAACTGTATTTAATTGGTACACTATTTGATTTTCTTTTAATAATGGTAATATAGTACACTATTGTCACGACCCCAAATTCCCTCTGTAGGATGTCGTGATGGCACCTAGTCTCTAAGACTAGGTAAGCCTATCAATGCGGAATAATAATAAATATCTAAAATAAATAAACTACAATTCAAACAATTTCAACTCCCAAAATCCGGTAGAAATAAGTCACAAGCTTCTAAGAATTTATTCTCAATGTCTCTATATGTCAAGGTCTAAATAAAATATAAGGAAGCAACATAAAATGATAGAAGGGGACTCCGGAGTCTGCGGACGCTGGCAGATATACCTCGAAGTCTCGGTGCGCAGGTAACTCACTGACGTCTAGGCTGGTAAAATTGTACCTGGATCTGCACAAATGGTAAAATATTTATCAATGTAGTAAAATAAAATGACATTGGAAATGAATCAAATAGTATGTCACATTTAATGACACCAAATAATTGCAAATAATATCTCGTGGAATCAAAACAGAATTTCCTCCAACTTTATGAAAATCACAACAATTAATCGAAAGCAACTATGGCCATAAATCAATATCAACTAGGGCACTACCGAGGTACCGCCTCGTAGTCCCAAGTTATAAATAATTTCACAATAAATTATTTTCTTATATCACCGCGGGAGCCTTCACAATTTATTTAAAGAAAATATTTTTTTTCGAAATAGCATCTCGCGTTTTAGCCACCCTTATCACACCACATGACTTCTAGTAGTCACCCCTACTAACCACGCGTATCAAGCCACCCTTATCTCACCGCATGCGTTTCAACACCCATACCTTATACCACCGCATGCGTATCAATATCACAATACATCACAATTTGCACATCAAGAACTCAAATAATTTAACTTGCCAAAATAATTCAATAACAGTATTTTTTCACAATAAAGAGCTCACGGCTCATGCCAAAATAAATCATCAATAATATTTTTCTACAATAAAGATCTCACGGCTCATGTCAAAATAATTCAACAATAATATTTTTTCACAATAAAGAGCTCACGGCTCATGTCAAAATAATTCAACAATAATATTTTTCCACAATAAAGAGCTCACTGCTCCATCACAATGAGTAAAAAAATCTTACAAAAATATTCAGGAGTAAATAATTCAGGAAAATAATATTTTAAAATCTTTAATATGTTGCTTCAATATCAAGTTTAAAAATGTCAAATACTTCATATTAATAATATTTAATTTAAAGAAAATCAACCTTCAAATAATGCACAGAATAAAAGAAACCAAGTTCCAACAAAACAAAAAAAAACAATTAGCCGAAAAAGGTCAAACAAATTTAAAATATAAACATTAAATCAATAATGAAGAATATAATAAAATAAAATAATTTAATTAATGCATAACAGTGATCTACATAATTTAAAATATAATCATTCATATTTAGCACGTGTACACACTCGTCACCTCGTATACACGACTTTCCACACATTACAATTATCAATCCTAGGGGGAATTTCCCTCACACAAGGTTAGACAAGTCACTTACCTCGACTTGCTCCAATTTAACCAAGTATTATGCTTTTTCCTCGATTTTTCGACTCCGATCGACTCGTATCTAGTCATAATTAATTCGATACAGTCAACATAAATTATAGTAATCAATTTCATAAGAAAATATTATATTTTCAATAAAATCCGAAATTAGTTCAAAATTTGCCCGTGGGGCCCACATCTCGGTATCCGGCAAAACGTATAAAATCCGAAAACCCATTCAATTACGAGTCCACCCATACCAATTTTACCAAAATTCGATAACAACTCGACCTCCAAATCTTAAATTTTTATTTTTGGAAGATTTTGCAAAAATCTTGATTTTTCTTCCATAAATTTACGGATTCATGATGTAAATGAGTATGGAATCATGAAATATAATCTATATAGGATAAAGGACACTTATCCCAATATTTTCCCGTGAAAATCGCCCAAGAACCGTGCTCCAAAAATCCAAAACGTTTCTTTCAATCTGTCACTAAAAGTCCATTTTCCGTCACTAAAAGTCCATTTTTAGTCACTAAAAGTCCACCAGAAATTGCTCTACCAGCCTTCCTTCAATCAATCATAACTTTATGTACAAATGTCCAAATGATGAATGGTGTAACTTTCTGGAAACTAGAGTCAAACAACTACAACTTTCATGTTTTGAACATTTTCAGATTCCTTATGAATATCGAGATATAAGCTTCCAAAATTGGCCCCACACATCAGAAATTTCTGGCAAAATTGCTCTACCAGCCTTCATTCAATCCATCATAACTTTCTATACAAATCTCCAAATGATGAATGGTTTGACTTTATGGAAACTAGAATCAAAAGGCTACAAATCTTATGTTTTGATAATTTTCTGATTCCTTATAGATTGCACGATATAAGCTTCCAAATTTGGCAAAAATATCTACAACAGAAATTTCCAGCAGGCTTCTTTGTCCGAAATCCATTCCGTTTACCTTCCGAAATCCACCCGAGACCCTCGGGACCATAACCAATTATACCAACATGTCCCAAAATATAATACAAACTTAGTCGAGGCTTCAAACCACATCAAACAACATCAAAACGACGAATCGCACCTCAAATCAAAATCTATGAACTTTGAACTTTCAAATTCTATATCTTGTGCCGAAACACATCAAATCAATTCGGAATGACTTCAGATTTTGCACACAAGTCATAAATGACATAACAGACCTATTCCAATTTCCAGAATCAGATTCTGACCTCGATATCAAAAAGTCAACCCCCGGTCAAACTTCCCAAAAATTCAACTTTTGGCATTTCAAGCCTAATTCCTCTACAGACTTCAAAATAAAATTCCGATCATACTCTTAAGTCCAAAATCACCATACGGAGCTGTTGGAATAATCAAAATTCTATTCCGGGGTCGTTTGCACATAATTTGACATCCGGTCACTATTTGAACTTAAACTTTAATTTTTCATCAAAACTCCATATCTCGGGCTAGGGACCTCGGAATTTGATTTCGGGCATACGCCTAAGTCCCAAATCACGATACAGACCTACCAAAACTATCAAAATACTGATCCGAGTCTGTTTGCTCAAAATATTGACCAAAGTCAACTCAGTTGAGTTTTAAAGCTCTAATTAACATTTTAATTCATTTTTCACCTGAAAAATTTTCGGAAAATTATAAGGACTGCGCACGCAAGTCGAAGAATGATAAATAATGCTTTTCGAGGTCTTAGAATACAAAATTAATTATTAAATTTAAAGATGACATTTTGGGTCATCATATTATCCACCTCTAAAACAAACGTTTGTCCTCGAACGGAGTTAGAAAAAGTATCTAAGCTGGTGAATAAGTGTGGATAACAGCTGTTTATATCATGCTCGGTCTCCCAAGTCGCCTCCTCGACCGGATGACCCCTCCACTGAACCTTCACGGAAGCAATGTTCTTTGACCTCAGTTTTCGAACATGCCTATCCAAAATAGCCATTGGTTCCTCAACATAAGATAGATTCTTGTCCAACTGAACTGAACTGAAGTCTAACACATGAGACGGATCGCTGTGATATTTTCGAAGCATGGAAATATGGAATACCGGATGAACCGCAGAAAGACTAGGTGGTAGTGCAAGTCTGTAAGCCACATCTCCAACTCTCTCAAGAATCTCAAAAGGCCCAATATACCTAGGGCTCAACTTGCCCTTCTTCCCGAACCTCATCATACCCTTCATAGGCGAAACCCGGAGCAATACCCGCTCACCAACCATGAATGCAACATCACAAACCTCCGATTCGCATAACTCTTCTGTCTAGATTGGACTGTACGAAGTCAATCCTGAATTAACTTAACCTTTTCCAAGGCATCCTGAACCAAGTCTATACCCAATAGCCTAGCCTCGCCCGGTTCGAACCAACCCACTGGGGACCGGCACCGCCTACCATACAAGGCCTCATACAGAGCCATCTGAATGCTTGACTGGTAACTGTTGTTGTAAGAAAACTACGCAAGTGGTAAGAACTGATCCCAAGCACCCCCAAAATCTATCACACATGCATGAAGCATATCCTCCAGTATCTCAATAGTGCGTTCAGACTGCCCGTCCGTCTGAGGGTGAAATGTTGTACTCAACTCTACCCGAGTACCTAACTCACGTTGTACTGCCATCCAGAACAGTAATGTAAACTACGTACCCCGATCAGAGATGATAGATACTGGTATGCCGTGAAATGTGACAATCTCGCGAATATATATTCGAGCCAACTGCTCGGAAGAGTAGGTAGTCATCATAGGATTGCAATGAGCTGACTTGGTCAATCTATCCACAATCACCCAAGCTGCATGGAACTTCCTCTGAGTCCGTGAGAGCCCAACAACGAAATCCATAGTGATCCTCTCCCATTTCCATTCTAGAATCACTAACTTCTGAAGCAATCCACTTGGTCGTTAATGCTCATATTTCACTTGATGACAATTTAGACACCGAGCTATATACTCCACTATGTCTTTCTTCATCTTCCTCCACCAATAATGTTGCCTCAAGTCCTGCTACATATTCGCAGCACCCAGATATATGGAGTACCGCGAACTGTGAGTATCATGGAGAATCAATTCACAAAAACCATCTACATTAGGCACACATAGCCTGCCCTGCATCCGTAATACATCATCATCTCCAATTGCGACTTGTTTGGCATCACCGTGCTGAACTGTATCCTTAAGGACAAGCAAATGAGGGTCATCATACTAACGCTCCCTGATACGATCATAAAGAGAAGACTCAGAAACCACACAAGCCAAAACTCGACTCGGTTCGGAAATATCCAATCTGACAAACTAGTTGTCCAAGGCCTGAATATCCAAGGCCAAAGGCCTCTCTGCTACCGATAAATATGCTAAGCTGCCCAAACTCTCCACCTTACGACTCAAGGCATCGGCCACTACATTGTTCTTCCCAAGATGATAGAGAATGGTGATATCATAATCCTTAAGCAACTCCAACCATTTTCGCTGCCGCAAATTAAGATCCTTCTATTTAAATAGATGTTGTAGACTTCGGTGATCGATGTAGACCTCACAATGGACACCGTACAAATAATGCCGCCAAATTCTTCAAGGCACAAACAATAGCTGCTAACTCAAGGCCGTGGACCAAATTTTTTTTTTTTTTCTCATGTACCTTTAACTGTCTGGACGCGTAGGCAATCACCCTACCGTCTTGCATCAACATCACGCCGAGACCAATACGCGACGCGTCACAATACACAGTATAGGACCTTGAATATGTAAGTAATACCAACGCTTGTGTCGGAGTCAAAGTGATCTTGAGCTTTTGAAGCTTAACTCACACTCGTCTGAACCTGTAAATGGGGCACCCTCTTGGATCAATTTGGTCTTAATAGTTGTTCATAATCAATTACAGAATCGTCATTTAACCTCATGTTAACAAAAATCTCATTGCGAGCCTTCACAATACTGATAACTAGATGCGAGGCATGAAGACTTCATAATTATTTACCCGAATTAACGAGTCACATTTAACGCCACCTAGGCAGGCACCTACCTCGTAGGTTAAAAATTAATAATTACAACACGAATTTGACAACTATGCACAGAGAATTTCATATAAAAATTTTCAAATAAGCCTAACAGGCATGACTCCCTATTAGTACTATAGTACAAATTTAATTTCACAAGGGAGAACTTAAACACAAGAATTTTCCTCACAAGGATCTCGTCCTTATATAACATCCACCGCAGCTCGCTGCCCGGTTTAAACATATCAATTTTCATAAAAATGTGAGGATCTCATCCTCAGTTCTGAATTACAAGTAATATGCACATCGTGCCAATTGAAAAATTCCACTTTCTCCTTTTAAATAATTTCGGTTACACCAAATCACAACACATAATGAACCCCACACTGGTAGGGCATATAATTCATAATTTGCAATTAATTATTCGGAATTTACATCAAAATTTACCGAAATGAGTAACAGAAAGCCACATTTAGCCTCGCAACTCTTATTAGTGACCAACACAAAATGATAGGCGTAGTTATCTCCATAAAATCTCTCAACAGGGGTAAACACGTAAGTAGTTTATAGAATTATGAAGCTCACTCATAAGTGGAGCACAATAGGAAGACTCGTTTCGATATTGAGAACCGAATCAACTTAAGGAAATTATTCCTTTATATTAAATTGAGGTCGTACCTGTAACGACACCATCTGATGTAGCGACCTCCGCCATACCGTAAAACAAATATATCAATGGCTGGGTCTCCACCTCTAGGATGCCTTGTACCCATTTGTCCTCCACCCCTAACTGGTCGTGTGGGTGGTGTAGTAACTGCAATGGGGCACGTAGCCTGAGTTCTTTGATGAAATAAGTCTCTCCCAAGTTTTTGACAATTTTTCTCATGATGTGCCTAGTATCACCGTATTCATAACAACCCTTTTGCGGGTTAGGCTGCTCATATTGAGTCTGTGCCAGATAACTGGAATAACCATTGTAGGAACTCATGTCGGTGGTGCATTAAAAGAACTTACTGGAGCACCCCGAGTAATCCGATGTGCGGACTGGGCTGGCCGACTGCCCGAGCCCCCTCCATAATGATTTATACTTGTAGAGTAGAATCCACTAAATCCTCCAGAACCTTGAGACGTCTTGGTCTCCTTAGTTTCTTTTTTTTTCACCCCGAACACATTCTAATATCTTGGCAATTTGTACAACTAGCAGAAATGAAGTATCAGCTTGTAGCTCCCGAGTCGTACAAAATTTTACGATCATAATTGAGTCCTTTAATGAGTCTATGGACTCGCCCTCTGGCTGTAGGAAGTAAAGTAGGAGTATGACGGGCTAACCTATTGAACTTGATGGCATATTCTGACATCGTCAATGGTGACATGACGCAACCGTTCAAACCCTATGTGCCACGCATTACGGAGAGTCCAGAAAACAAAATCTTTCAAAAGCGTTTCTGAGAACTGAGCCAAGTGGGCGGTGTTGCATTAGCTGGTCTGCTCTCTTCATAGGCTTGCCACGAACACCGGTGGAGAATTATATCTCCCAAGGCGAATTTCTTTTTTTGTTATACTGACTCTACACTGTTGAGTTGACCAATTTCTTAACATACTCTTCGACTCTTCTTTGGGGTAACCCTTACACCTATTTATACACAACCATCACAAAAGTAGAGCTCCATACAGACAAATCTTGTCACGAACCACATAGTCCAGACTCTCGTCAACAAGTGTACTTACTCCGAAGCACCCCAAAATCCGCAACAGTGACGTCCACGCTGAGTAGACCTTCTACAAATTTAGAGTTGTTTCTATAACTCCTTTGGTATTGAAGTATAGGATTATTAAGGAGGCGGACATACCGACAGTCCCAACCTTATCCTCTACAAAATCTCAGGTCTTAAATATGTGTAAATTTTAGGGAACCTTTCAGTACCACATATATACATTTCAGGCCAAAACTGATATAATACATGACCCCGCAATCCACCCATTGGTAGTGGACTTCCCCTACTCGCCGCGAAGTCATAGGTCACAACGTCCGATGATCCATAATAATAATCTTCACAGCTTGAATAAATCAACCAGATGCCAACGTCCGTTGCACCCCCACATGATTCACTAGGTGATCTCTCAATACGCCCGCATCTTCAGTCGGAACCACACGTTGAGGCAATGTTTGAGCATCTCTGGCTCCCTCATAGTCCATCTACGGATTCACGAACCGTCGATGCACAACTGATACCGAGTGCGCAATGTCATACACGAGTGGATAGAAAGGAATATAAGATATATGTTTCAATCTAAATCAATACCGCATGATAAGGAGTCAGAAGTGAATATTTCCCAATAGTTCCTTAGCCTCTCGAAGATAAGTACAGACGTCTCCGTACCGATCTGCAAGACTCTACTAAACCTGCTTGTGACTCATGACACCTATGAACCTAGTGCTCTGATACCAACTTGTCACGACCCCAAATTCGCTCTCTTGGATGTCGTGATGGCATCTAGTCTCTAAGACTAGGTAAGCCTATCAATGCGGAATAATAATAAATATCTGAAATAAATAAACTACAATTCAAACAATTTCAACTCCCAAAACCCGGTAGAAATAAGTCAAAAGCTTCTAAGAATTTATTCTCAATGTCTCTATATGTCAAGGTCTCAATAAAATATAAGGAAGCAACATAAAATGATAGAAGGGGACTCCGGAGTCTGCGGACGCTGGCAGATATACCTCGAAGTCTCCGTGCGCAGGTAACTCACTGACGTCTAGGCTGGTAAAATTATACCTGGATCTGCACAAAAAGATGTGCAGAAGCGTAGTATGAGTACACCACAGCGGTACCCAGTAAGTGCCAAGCCTAACCTCGGTAGAGTAGTGACGAGGTCAGGTGAGGCCCTATTGGAATATAATAATGGCATGGTAAAATGTTTATCAATGTAGTAAAATAAAATGACATTGGAAATGAATCAAATAGTATGTCACATTTAATGACACCAAATAATTGCAAATAATATCTCGTGGAATCAAAACAGAATTTCCTCCAACTTTATAAAAATCACAACAATTAATCGAAAGCAACTATGGCCATAAATCAATATCAACAAGGGCACTACCGAGGTACCGCCTCGTAGTCCCAAGTTATAAATAATTTCACAATATCTCATTTTCTTATATCACGGCGGGAGCCTTCATAATTTATTTAAAGAAAATATTTTTTCCCGAAATAGCATCCCGCGCTTTAGCCACTCTTATCACACCGCATGACTTCTAGTAGTCACCCCTACTAGCCACGCATATCAAGCCACCCTTATCTCACCGCATGCGTTTCAACACCCAGACCTTATACCACCGCATGCGTATCAATATCACAATTTACACATCAAGAGCTCAAATAATTTAACTTGCCAAAATAATTCAATAACAGTATTTTTTCACAATAAAGAGCTCCCGGCTCATGCCAAAATAAATCATCAATAATATTTTTCTACAATAAAGAGCTCACGGCTCATGTCAAAATAATTCAACAATAATATTTTTTCACAATAAAGAGCTCACGGCTCATCTCAAAATAATTAAACAATAATATTTTTCCACAATAAAGAGCTCACTGCTCCATCACAATGAGTACGAAAATCTTACAAAAATATTCAGGAGTAAATAATTCAGGAAAATAATATTTCAAAATCTTTAATATGTTGCTTCAATATCAAGTTTAAAAATGTCAAATACTTCATATTAATAATATTTAATTTAAAGAAAATCAACCTTCAATAATGCACAGAATAAAAGAAACCAAGTTCCAACTAAACAAAAAAAAATAATTAGCCGGAAAAGGTCAAACAAATTTAAAATATAAACATTAAATCAATAATGAAGAATATAACAAAATAAAATAATTTAATTAATTCATAACAGTGATCTACACAATTTAAAATATAATCATTCACATTTAGCACGTGTACACACTCGTCACCTCGTGTACACGACTTTCCACACATTACAATTATCAATCCTAGGGGGAATTTCCCCCACACAAGGTTAGACAAGTCAGTTACCTCGACTTGCTCCAATTTAATCAAGTATTATGTTTTTTCCTCGATTTTTCGACTCCGATCGACTCGTATCTAGTCATAATTAATTCGGTACAGTCAACATAAATTATTGTAATCAATTTCATAAGAAAATATTACATTTTCAATAAAATCCGAAATTAGTTCAAAATTTGCCCATGGCGCCCACATCTCGGAATCCGGCGAAACTTATAAAATCCGACAACCCATTCAATTACGAGTCCACCCATACCAATTTTACCAAAATCCGATAACAACTCGACCTCCAAATCTTAAATTTTCGTTTTTGGAAGATTTCGCAAAAAACTTGATTTTTCTTCCATAAATTCACGGATTCATGATGTAAATGAGTATGGAATCATGAAATATAATCAATATAGGATAAGGAACACTTACCCCAATATTTTTCCGTGAAAATCGCCCAAGAACCGTGCTCCAAAAATCCAAAATGAAATGAAAGAAATGACCATTTTTGGTCTTAAGTTTCTGCCAATCCGTCACTAAAAGTCCATTTTCCGTCACTAAAAGTCCATTTTTCGTCACTAAAAGTCTACTAGAAACTGCTCTACCAGTCTTCCTTCAATCGATCATAACTTTATGTACCAATGTCCCAATGATAAATGGTGTAACTTTCTAGAAGCTAGAATCAAACGACTACAACTTTCATGTTTTGAAAATGTTCAGATTCCTTATAATTTCGAGATATAAGCTTTCAAAGTTGCCTCCACACATCAGAAATTTCTAGCGAAATTTCTGGCAAAATTGTTCTACTAGCCTTCATTCAATATATCATAACTTTCTATACAAATGTCCAAATGATGAATGGTTTAACTTTCTGGAAATTAGAATCAAAAGGCTACAACTCTTATGTTTTGATAATTTTCCGATTCCTTATAGATTGCACGATATAAGCTTCTAAATTTGGCTCCACGCGAAATTTCTGCAACAGAAATTTCCAGCAGGCTTCTTTGTCCGAAATCCATTCTGTTTACCTTCCGAAATCCACCCGAGACCCTCGGGACCTTAACCAATTATACCAACATGTCCCAAAATACAATACAAACTTAGTCGAGGCTTCAAACCACATCAAACAACATCAAAACGATGAATCGCACCTCAAATCAAAATCTATGAACTTTGAACTTTCAGATTCTATATCTTGTGCCGAACCACATCAAATCAATTCGGAATGACTTTAACTTTTGCACACAAGTCATAAATGACATAACAGACCTATTTCAATTTTCAGAATCGGATTCCGGCCTAGATATCAAAAAGTCAACCCCCGGTCAAACTTCCCAAAAATTCAACTTTTAGCATTTCAAGCCTAATTCCTCTACGGACTTCAAAATAAAATTCCGATCATACTCTTAAGTCCAAAATCACCATACGGACTGCGCACGCAAGTCAAAAAATGATAAATAGTGCTTTTTGAGATCTTAGAATATAAAATTAATTATTAAATTTTAAAATAATATTTTGGGTCATCACAACTATCTTGAAATTCTTTTATATTAATATGTGGTACACTATTTTTTTATTTTTCTCTTTATGCATGTGTGTTATGTAATAGTAGTATAGTCATATAGTTGTCGGAAATTAACCAGTAAAACTGTATACCATGTTGGTATAGTTATATGCCATATTGGTATCATATGGTAGTTTGAACATTTTTTTGGTTGTTTTAGTTGCATTTTTAAGTGAATTCTATTCTGAAATTATTTATATGAACATGATTTGTAGTGCTGGAATTTTTTTGTGCCGATGGACATAGATTATGTGTATTATCTAATAGTTTTTTATAGTTATAGGCAATTGTTGGAACGACCCCATACAATTATATACCATGTTAGTATACGGAATGAGCAAGTTGCTTTGCGAATATTTAGCTTGCAATGCGAGCATGTAATTTTTTTATACTTTTATTGCATCCTTTAATGTTTTGGTACAATAGTATAGTCGCAGATAGTTGTAGCAATATTCTAGATCAATCATATACTCTGTTGGTATACATGTATACCATATTGTATCATATGGTACTAGAAGTCTTTTTTTCTACTTATATTTTTATTGCATTTTCCAATATTTTATTATCATTTCTATTCTAACTAGAATATATGGAGATTTAGTGGCCGTAGATTATGTTTTTTTGCTCCATAACTGGTTGTGTTACTGCTAATGGTAGAGTGTGTACTGATATTTGTAGGCAAGGAGATCAAGGTTTGCATGACAATCACGTGGAATTAGAAACGGAACAAGAAATAAATAAAATAAATAAAAAATAAAATAAAGAAGGAGTCAAATTTGAGTGTGAAATAAGTTATGGTAAAAATAATAATAATAATAATAATAATAATAATAATAATAATAATAATAATAATAATAATACGATTTGATCAAAAATAAATGAATAAAAGAGAAAAAAGAAAAAAATAAGAAGAAAACGAGAAAAAAGAAAAGGAGAAAAAAAGGAAAAAAGAAAAGAAGCATAGAAATAAAAAAAATAAAAAAGAGAAAATTTCTCACAAAAACTACTATGGGTAGGAAATGTAATTAGTTTGATCAGTCGAAAAATAAATGGGTAGGTAAGGGTAAATAGTTTTATTTTTGTGGGTAAGTGTGTCATTCGCCCTTTAATATAATATAGAAGATATAAAAAACAATTTATATATTTTATGTAGATTTTATTTTGGTGTTTGAAATTTTTTAATTAATTTTTAAAGTCATCAAATCTTTAATATCTTAACTAAATTTTAGTTTAGTTTATATTTTAAGTTACTCTAAAGTATAAATAGTCATATGTTACCTCAGTTTACGTCTTTCTATTTTTTTTTGTTTTTTTCTATTGTTATTTTTTAATTAATTCTTACCTCCATATTTCTTGCTAATATAGAAGAAAATCTATGAGTGGATCAATATATAGATATATAGATTAAACTTGTCTAAGATCTATTTAGATTATGTCTAAAATCTATTTTATCCAACTACTTTCATTAATTATGTTTTATTTTTAATTCCTAATTATTATTGTTATTCTAAAATTGTCAAGTGGCTTCTTTTTAGCTTGCCAATTGGATTAACCACAATGCATACTACCCAACTTTTAATATAATATAGATACGGGTAAATTATATTTCACAAATGATCATATGACTATGATTCTTTTTCACCAAAGTCATATAACTTTGTTTCCTGACACAAAAATCATAAAACTTTCACTAACTCATACAAAATCATAGTGACCGGAAAATACAATTTTCCGGTAGTATTTTCTTATTCCAAGTTTATTTATTTTTTATTTCTGTCTAATAAATAATAATCCAAATTAAATAGGAAAAGTATATATTTTTAGATACTCTAAAGAATGATAGCCGATAAAATATATATTTTTTATAAATTTATGTGTATAATATACATATTCTATATAAATGAATTCAATTAGTTTCGGCTGACCGGTCAATTTTATATTTTTTTCCCTTAAAATAGGAATGGTCCAAACCAACCTCACACAATACCCATTTACATAAATTAAAATAATACTAAAATCTATTTCCCGGTTAGAGATTTTCCACAAGGAGACAGCTGATATCAATATGAAATGAATGAGCTTATATTTAACTTATCCTCTATGACTGATATGTTCTACTCCCTGTTAGATTCCCACATCCTTATCTTCTTCATTAATGAGATGTATACGTTTATATAATGTAGATATAATTTAAGGCACTTTCAGCCATATATAACTTTTGCGTCTTAAGATGACTCTCATATCTTTTTCTCTCGTATAGTTTCTAGAAAAGCTTATCAGTTTCCTACAAAAAACAAAAGAGAACGAAAGCTAGTTTGAAAGAAAAAAAACCTCAATCAAATGGACGTCCTTGAATTTTCTCTTTCTCTATTGATTATTATCGTGTGTTTCACTTATTCTACATGGTGGTACCTTACAAAAAGATGGTGCAAAAGCTCAACACCAACAAATTGGCCTCTCTTTGGAATGTTACCTGGGCTTATTCGAAATGCTCATCGTATCCATGATTTTGCAACTTCCATTCTTATGGAAACTGGGGGCACATTTGAGTTCTATGGTCCTGTGCTAACCAATTTGAATATGTTAGTTACTAGTGATCCTGCAAATATCCACCATATCCTTAGTAAAAATTTCTCAAACTATCCAAAGGGTCTTGAATTCCAAAAAATATTCGATATTTTAGGAAATGGAATATTCAATGTTGATTCCGAATTATGGGAGATTCATAGGAAGACCACCATGTCTTTAATGAGTCATGCCAAGTTCCAAACTTTGTTAGAGAGGAACATGTGGGATACTATTGAAAAAGGGCTCAGACCAATTCTTGATACTTTTGCAGAACAAGGCACGCCATTTGATTTGCAAGACATTTTTCAGAGATTCACTTTTGATGCTATTAGCAAATTATTACTTGACCATGATCCAAAAAGTTTATCTATTGGTTTGCCTCATGTTCCATGTGAAAAAGCGTTCAACGATATTGTGGACGCACTTTTATATAGACATGTTTTACCAAAAGGCTGTTGGAAATTGCAAAGATGGCTTCAAATTGGAAAAGAGAAGAAGCTCATTCAAGCATGGGAAGCTTTTGATCAGTTTCTATATCCTTGCATTTCACGTCAGCAAGAAGAGTTGATGAACAAAATAATCAAAGACGAGGACTTCGACTTATTTACTGCCTATATTAAAGCATACAATTTATGGAAGAACGGAGATAATACGGGTAATGTACAAGAATTTTTGAGGGATACTTTCTTAAATTTGATGCTTGCTGGGAGAGACACTACAAGTGCAGCTATCACTTGGTTTTTTTGGCTCTTAGCTGAAAATCCTTTAGTAGAGACAAAGATTAGGGAAGAGATTCTTGAACAATTGCAACTAAAAGAAGATGAAAACCTCAAGTATTTCAACATAGAAGAAACACGAAAACTGGTCTATCTACATTGTGCTTTGTGTGAAACTCTTAGGCTATTTCCATCAGTTTCTTTGGAGCATAAAGTTTCACTTGAATTTGACATCCTCCCAAGTGGTCACCGTGTCAATCCAAACACGAGAATTGTGCTCTCATTCTATACAATGGGAAGAATGGAGAATATATGGGGAAAAGATTGTTTAGAATTCAAGCCAGAACGATGGATTTCAGAACAAGGAAAGATCAAACATGAGCCATCTTTTAAATTTCCAGCATTTAATGCTGGTCCAAGGACTTGTCTAGGGAAGGAAATGGCACTCATTCAGATGAAAATGATAGCAGCCACCATCATATACAGTTACCATATTCAACTAATGGAAGCTCAAACCATTTCTCCAAGTGCTTCTATAATCGTTCAAATGAAACATGGTTTGAAAGTTAGAATCGTCAAAAGGGTTCATACATGATGTTTGAACCTTACTCTACTTATATTTTTCATAGAATTCGAATGATGTTTTTCTTTTCCAATAATTTCCGGTCCAATAATTGCGGATCATGCACAACTAATGCAGGTCAAATCATCGCTCCTCAGTTCGCACCTGTTTTTTCTTCTCTTTTGGTCCTAGATGAGCAGGCCTCTAAAATTAGTGGTCCAGCAAGATAACATTTAATATATAATCCAAACAATGGGGACCTCTAACATATTTTGGTAGTACGTACATTAACTTTAAGTATTAATAATACTTTGTTTGATATACTTTTTGAACATAAGTGTTAGTTATACGAGCGTTAGTTATACACCGTATTTGATATTATCCTATACATAGCTAATGCATAAGAAATCATGGTATTAACATTGTAATATGTTTTAATGCATACATTAGCTTAGTTAAAGACAAATAGCTTAGTTAAAGACAAAACTGTCCTTCAAAATTTATGCTTGATTAAAATATACAATTATATTAATGCGAGTTTGAAATAATCCAAGAAAGCAAAAAATAAAGTTATATCCCTAATAAATAAATAAATACTTAGCATATTTTCTTTTTTATAAATAAATATTCAGTTCTATACTACAATATAGGTAGACAAATCAAATAATTTTCTTAAAACTTTTTTCATATAAAAACATTCCTCAATATATATTTCTTTTAAAAAGATAAAGTGATGGACTGGTTATGGGGGTATTTTTGTAAATAAATAATTCTTTTAAAAATTGTGCAATGCTTTAATCCATCAAACCAAACAATGGATAAGAAATATGTCAGCATAACTAATACCAGCATTAATAATACATATTATTCAACATTATTCTTATACACTCTACCAAACAACCCCTGGGTGAAAGGGAAATGAAGATTCAAATAGTAGATATTTTTGCAAAATGTATTAGAACTAATTATAATGGGCTATGCCCAAAAGCGGATCTAGGATTTGAAATTTATGGGTTCCTACAATGACTTCAAGTTAATGTACTATAATGATCGGACTAAGGAGCGAATACGGATATTTAATATATATTTAAAAAATAACAATCACGACCTAAAATCAACTGTCATGATGGCGCCTATCGTGGAACTAGGCCAGCCTCAACTCAACAACCCAACATCAACAACAATAAGTTTGAAAATGTTAACGGAAGCATTTAACATTAAAGAAAAACTGTTTAAAACATAAGAAAATCCCAAAGTGATACAATCCAGCCCAAAACCAGGGTGTCACTGAGCACATGAGCGTCTAGATAAAAAATACAGTCTACTATAATGTCTAGAGATATAAACTGAAAGTACGACAAAGATAAAGAAGGAGAGTCAAGGCCTGCGAACGTTGTGCAGCTACCTTGCTAGTCTCCAAAACTCTAGAATCCTCAATCGGCAACCGCCGCTACGACCGATATCACCCGGATCTGCACACGAGGTGCATGGAGTAACGTGAGTACACCAACTCAATAAGTAACAAGTCCAAACTTTGGATTGAAAGGTAGTAATGATCTCAACCTCAACAGCTATAACAGAAATAAATGTGCAGAAACGTAGGCATGCTTTCAAGTCGAATATACAACTCAAGCAGTAAAGGAAATACAGATTTGAACAGTGTAAGGTAACAACTCAGCTATCTCTACATGACAATGCAGAGACTGTATGAAATGCACCATGTTCTCCACTCTCACGTATCCAACCACTCGGTACTGTATATGGCCATCCGGCCCAGGGAAATCTATCCCGGAACATATACAACACTAACTATAAGTCACCAGTACCAAGGAAAAAAGGGTAATCCAACCCAGTGGAGAAATCCATCTCTAAGTATCAAGTACTTCGGACAAATCCATGTCCAGGGAAAACCATCCCTCAATAATATCATCCACGCTCACTGGGGTGTGTTACAGACTCCAGAGGGGCTCCTACAGCCCAAGCGCTATCATAATCATTAATATAACCACTACGGCGTACAACCCGATCCCATAACTGTCACTCATAACCAGGCACTCGGCCTCACTCAGTCATCAACCTCTCCAGTCTCACCACGGGCTCACAATGTCATGAAAACAACTCGAAATAATAATATGATGAATTAACAAATAACTCAGATCGAGGTATGATATAAAAATGCATGATCATGACTGAGTATGGAATAGTAAATGAAACTAGTGAGATGACAGCAAGAAATGACCGTTGAGGGTCCAACCAATACCGGCACAAAGCCTAAACATGATATCTAGCATGATTTACGGCTTTATTACTTTATCACATGTTGAAAGCATGGATATTAACAAAATAGAGTCACTAAATGGTGCTACGGAATCACCTAGTCCACAATTCTCACGGTGCACGCCCGAACACTCATAACCAAGTTTGGAAGTGTTACTTACCTCAAATCAAGCAAAATCCTACTTTGCGATGCCCTTGCCTCTCAAATCGGCCTCCAAACGTCCCGAATCTAGCAACAAGCAATACAATACGATTAGTATAGGCTAAAGGAACCAATTCCACAAGAAAAATACCAAACTATAAGCAAAATCCGAAATCGACTCAAACTCCCCCGGGCCCACGTCTCGAAATCTAACAGAAATCACAAAACCCGAAAGCTGATTCACTCACGAGTCCACCCATACTAAATTTATCAAAATCTGACATCATTTGGTCTCTCAAATCTCCCAAATCCACTCTCCAAAATTCCAAGCCCTAACCCTCAATTTTCACTTCAAAACCCTACTAATTAGGTGAGAAATCAACCGGAAAACACCATAGCTAAGGATAATTAGGCTCAAGGAACTTACCTCAGTGATAACCCTCAAATTTCCTTCCAAATATCACTCCAAAAGCTCCAAAGTTTGTGTTCCAAATTGTGAAAATATGGAAAAATCACGAAGTCCTCTATTTATACTTTCTGCCCAGCAAAACCGCACCTGCGGAGCCGCTTCTGCGAAAACTCACTTAACGCACTGGCCCCGCACTTGCGGACGCGCACCTGCGCATTTCCCTTCGCTTCTGGTGAAACAGCCAAACTCCTCTCTTCCGCATCTGCGTCTCAGCCTCGCATCTGTGGGCTCGCAAATGCGTCCCCCTTCTCGCACCTGCGATTCCAATCCAACCCAGCCTTGCCCGCATATGCGACTTCCTAAGCGCTTCTGCGGGGCCGCACATGCGGGCCTCCCACCGCAGGTGCGAGAACACCAGAAAAATCTGCCTAGCCTAAGTCCAAAACTTCCTTCTGTTGAGCATCCGAAACACCTCCTGAGGCTCTCGGGATCTCAACCAAATGTACCAACAAGTCATATAACAACATACGAACTTATTCGAGCATTCGAATCACTTAAAACAACATCAAAATACCAAATTACCCTCAGATTC
Source organism: Nicotiana tomentosiformis (assembly GCF_000390325.3). Classification (NCBI taxonomy): domain Eukaryota; kingdom Viridiplantae; phylum Streptophyta; class Magnoliopsida; order Solanales; family Solanaceae; genus Nicotiana; species Nicotiana tomentosiformis. Next base: position 9,454,307 of record NC_090813.1, read on the forward strand.
AAGCCTAAGAACTTCTAAACTTCCAAATTCTGAAAAAGACGCCGAAACCTACCAAACTATGTCCAAATGACCTCAAATTTTACACACACGTCACAAATGACACCACGAACCTACTCCAACTTCCAAAAATTCATTCCGACCCCGATATTAAATTTTTCACTACCGACCAATATCGCCAAATTTTTAAATTTTGCCAATTCAAGCCAAATTCCACTACGGACCTTCAAATCACATTCCGAATACGCTCCTAAGTCCAAAATCACTTAACGGAGCTAACGGAACTATCAATATTCAAATCCGAGATCGTTTACATATAAGTCAACATCCAGTTTACTTTTCCGATTTAACCTTCTAATAAAGAGACTAGGTATCTCAATTCACTCCAAAACTACTCCGGACCCAAACCAACTAACCCGATACATCATAATATAAATGAAGAACATAGAAGAAGAAGAAGAAATAGGGGAAACAGGGCTATAACTCTCGAAATAACCGGCCGAGTCGTTACAATAACAAACCACTTAAACACAATATATGAACATAAACATTACTATTACAGTTGTACTCGACGACTTGCACCTTTGGTCTGGGAGGTATTATATTCCAAAAAGGTGCAGTGAGGGGGGCTATACTTGTACTTTAACGAAGAAAAAATTCTCTTCATCGTTGCAGTAGCGACGGACAATATCAAACTTACCTTCTCAAGCACAATGAATATTATACACTGTTTTTGCAAGAGGTGGAAATAATAATAATTATAAAAAGTTAAGAGAAATTGTTATAGATAATATATAATATAAGAGAAAAATAAATATAAAAAAAAAAAAGACGAAGGAGGAAGAGTGAAGGACTGACAATGGGTGAGTGTGAGTGGAAGCAACAAGAAGTCAAAAATAGGCTTTTAAAGCCCTACCCTTTTCTTACTTCTCAACTTTGTTTTTTAATTCAATGTTTGATTTGAGAAATTGCTATTTGGGCGAAAGTGACTTTCAAAAAGTTTTTGATTAGGTTGTCTATTTGGTTTTTTATTTTTTAAAAAAGAGACTAGGTGGCGTTTTGAAAAAGAGACTTGGCGGATATATTCAGGATGTCTACAACTTAAATTCACATTATTTGTTCAGATACATTATTCGTACAGAATCCGGTTAAAACTGAAATTAACGATCTTCCCTCAGTTCAAAAGTGACAATTTGTTCATTGTTTAACATAGAAAAAAATAGAAAATAAAAAGAAAAAGAAAACATAATAGAATTGAGGTGAAAGAGCTAAAATATTCTTATGTTAGTTTATAATTTTAGTTTTGGGGTGGAAGAGAGAGAAAGTATGGAAGATTTGAGTCTATTACATTAATTTGTATAAAATTGGTAATTTTTATATGAACTTGTAATTAAGTTAAAACGTCAATAGTAAGGGTAAATAAATTTTAAAATTAGTATAGGTAAGTAAAAATTTCATCCAAAATTGAAATGGAAAGAGCCCAAATCATACGCTAAGATTCCTAAGTGATCGGTTAGTGAAAGAACCCAAATCGTTTCTGTTGGATAAGTATGTAGCAGTGTTAAGATTATACTCCCAAAATTGCTAAGGAAGAGAAGGGAAAGAGAGATGATGATGAATACCGTGATGTTTTAAAAAGGATGATTCATTTTGGTACTCACCTCCATAATCAATTTGGACTGATTTTATTTTAGTTTTAAATTGGTTCTCAATTAAAGTTGTGAATTGAGTGAAAAATTGAAAAACTTGCGGTTTATATGAGATAAAATATAACCAACAAATTTGGTGCAATCATTAGTTAAGGAATGTGAATATTGTTGAGACACTATGGTCAAGATAATTAGAGAGTAGGATCGGAGCAAGAATAGATAATTGGTTTGGTGTTAAGAGGTGGAGTGTTACAAATGGGTTAAACCACAACAAAGTACTTGGCTGAGAATGGGCCACACATGTGAAACAGTCCAACAAGAGATTATTGAACTACAATTGGGATTTAGATTGAGGTATGGGATTCAGATTGAGGTACATGCGTCAAGGAACTAGTGGACAATAAGAATTATAACTACTATAACTATCTGCTCGTGTAAGTGTAGGATTATGCGAATAGAAGTCTTTTCTTTATTTTGGCTTAGGTCTTGTTAGAGCACTCCGGAATCTCCCTCCATTCTTCTTTTTTATTTTCCTCTTTTTAGTTGTTCATTTGGTTATTGTTACTTTGAGAGTGATTTAGATTTGTAATTCTATTTTCTGATCAATACAATAAGGATCCACTATATTGGTGCTCTTGTTGCTGGTACTCCACGCCCATAGACTCTTATGCCATGATCTATACTTCCATCAACAACATACGTAATTTAGTAAAAGAGATGCAAGAGAATAACTCTCGTATGCTCTCTTCTATTTGCTCTATGCAGCCAGTACTGCACGAAATGCAATTTGACTCTACGGAATTCATTGAGGCTCTGGAAATTATAGATGCTACAGCTATCACCTCTGCACTAGACTCAGTTTTGGATGATACAAACACCAAGGTGGCCAATATCATGAAATCGCATCTGGATTCACAACTTCCTGTTCTTGCTGTCGAAGACACACCCAAAACTGTGGTTCCCGACGATGTGTCATGTGCTTATGTTACGATAATGCAGCTTGAATCTTCTCCTCTATCATTCTCAGTTTGGGGACCAAGTCTTCCACTTAAAGGCTATGAACATGAGCTAGACATGGAGTTTGGCTACAAGGTGTTCGATATGTTGCCGAAGAGAAACAGTTTACAAATTTTCGTCGCCCTGATAGAGCTATTAGTTCGCTTCCATATGATTTTGGCTTGTACGACTGCAAGTGGGTGGATACTGGGTAGGTAAGGACTTTGGATGATGCAAATATAGAGGAGACTACTGGGGAAGGCACAACAGAGAGCGTTGCGATAGTTTTTATTAGCAGTTGTGAAGAGCAGCCAACTACACATGTCATTATTGTTATGACTGAATCTCCCATGGATTATGGATATTCAAGCAATGCGGACAAGGTGTTCAATAAAAACGTCCAAGAAAATAACGAGAACCTTCTTAACCCACTCTCTCATAAGGACTCATTTTTTATTTCTTAGAGTTCCCTAGACTGTTTAATTTCTAATGTGACTGCAAAGTTCTATGCAAATAAACATTTTACTACAGACGCCTCTTCGCACTCACAACGATCCTAATTGAAGAGAAAATTTTGGAACTTTGGTGAAGTATGATGTGCCACTTAATGGTTATGGAAGGTCCCAGTGGCTCCAACATAACTTTGGTTCACACGTTCACAATGGGTTCAACATTGGGCAGCTGATCATTTTAGTTGGTGACGGATATAGACGGAGTACGCACTCAATGTACTTTTTTGTTGAATCAAGCGTAGCTGACTCAGAATTTTGGCGGAGTATAGTTCTCACCTTCGCTTTAGTTTGTTCGGTTGCTTCCACTAGCCACGTAGTGGATAAGTACTTCATCAACACTTCTACAACTTCATGTTCATTCTCTGCAATATCTTCAAGTACTCGTCCGCTACGCCTACTTGACAAAGTTATATACCGTGCTTTGCTACTCAACAATGCCTTGTATACCTGCTCATTGGTGCTCACTAGTGTGCTATCTCCTGTAAATATCATTTTCCCTGTGTCACATGTATCTGCCAGTTCTCAAATACTCTTTCATTGCAAATGGGCAGAGTTTTCTATTTCAAAACATATGTACAAAGGCTATTCTACCCCTTTTTCCAGATAGAAACCAGCATATACGAGACACGAACTTCTGCTGCAATATTTCTTTCGCTGTGTTGGATGATACAGATGGGATATATGACATGGAATATGTATGCCAGCTTTTGGATCAACCGTCTGGCAGAGTAATAATTCGAAGTATATGGGAGCTAAATCGACATTTGGTGTGGCTTCAACCAGCCTGACTTCCCGACTTGCACTTGATTTGGTACTGGGCAGAAAGATTTGGCACAACTCCCATGTGCAGGTCAAAGGCTTATTGGTGCAATAGATCAGTCTATATTAGTCAGGGAACAATCTAAAATAGTTGAGCTCATTGATTTCACTCATTTTCATTGGACGAATGTACAACTCTCTGCTGTTGCAATAGCCCATTGGTTAGCTGAATCACAACAAGTTGTTACAGTGCAATGTGTCCATGCTTTTCACGACAAGCTTGTTAAGATTTGCCGAGATAATGAGCAAGTGTTTGAGGAGGACTTGGAAAAATATTTACTTGCTCGTTTTGTCTTCAGGAGCACTCCGCTAGGCTCAAGAAACCAGATATACTACAACTGGTGCACAACTTTCAATCAGATAATCGATAAATTCGTTCCTTGTATTTCATGCAGGTATCGTAGTTTTCTATTTGACGACTCTAAAGTGTTCTGAACCGATATGTCTTCTTAGCCTGAAATTAGTGTTTAGCTTGAGGTACTTGATTTCTTTGAGAGCTATGTGCAAATAAGAGAAATTACAATCATATATATGCCTTCTTTCCTGCGTTGCCAAAACCTTCAGAAAAGTGTATTTCTCAATTCACTTAAGTGTTATTGACAACACTACCTTACAGTCACCTGTAGGGATTATTTTTGGTGCTTCCTACATTATTAGCCTAGAACTCTCTATATTGCACCATACTGCCAAACTAAAGCTAAATGCTAAACTTTTTCATGTGCTGAGTGGTGTACTTCATTCTCTTGACCAAAGTTTGATTTGTTCATCATATCACTTTCCTTCTGTGGCTTTCAATTTACTTGTAGTTGGTTATCTTGTTAAGCTTAGATTTCTTCTTGAATCGGGTGCTTCTACTGCTAGAATAGATTGTCCATTACTGCTGCTCCTCTCTTTTTTGTTTATCTTGCAAGTATTTGAAGCATATGTTGGAGTCATGTTACTTCACACAGTACTCATTGGTTTTATAAATATTGGACATGTACTTAAATTGATTCTTGAAGAAACCAGGGAAATGTATGTAGTTACTGTAAGATCATCCTTGCATTATGGCAAAACGTTTGCAAATGGTGCCTCGAGACATCCTTCTAGTAATCTTTTCAATTTGCCCAATAGAGCACCAGAATTCATTCTCCATAATCAATGGACGAAATAAGAAATTGACATGATACTAATGGACTTTGGGATATCATTTGCAATCATATTAAAGACCCAGAAGATGGCAGTTGTTGGTTGCAAGATTCTTGACTCGAACCTTGAGGACAAGGTTCTTTTCGAGGGTGAGTGTATTGTTACAAATGTGTTAAACCACAACAAAGTACTTGGGCCTGAGAATGGGTTACATTTGAGTCAGAATGTGAAACAGTCCAACAAGAGGTTATTGGACTATAATTGGGATCCAGGTTGAGGTACATGCATGTGTCAAGGAACTACTGGATAATAGAAATTATAACTACTATAACTATCAGCTCGTGTCAGTGTAGGGTTATGAGAATATAAGTCTTTTCTTTATTTTGGCTTAGCTCTTGTTAGAGCACTCTGGAATCTCCCTCCATTCTTCTTTTTCATTTTCCTCTTTTTAGTTGTTCATTTGGTTGTTGCTACTTTGAGAGTTTGATTTAGATTTGTAATTTTATTTTCTGATCAATACAATATGGATCCACTACATGGAGCGGGTTGAAGAGACAATGATTTGTGTGTTGAGAGGGCATAGGAATGAGCAGAGCCAAATTGAATATATATTAATTGTGGTAGAGTGAAGTTCTTCAGTTAAGTAATAGGACCAGTACTAGTGTGCATATTAAATGCAATGTTGAAAATGCTAAGTGAAAAATCAAGGACATTAGGAACGAATGAGATGAAGTCATCATTTTGTACAAAGTACAAGTTTTCTGCTAGAGTGAAATTTTAATTGCATGACTTTTGTGAGTCTTTGACTCAGTGGTGGAGCTAGAATTTTCATTAAGGAGAGTTAAAATATAAAGAAACAAACTCATCGAGAAGTCAAGGAGTGTCATTATATAGTATATATATACATATTTTTAAAAAACTTACCAAACTATACAGTGTAATTTTCTGGCGAAAGGTGTCGGTTGACACCCCTTTGATGCATGTGGCTCTGCCACTGTGTGAGACTAAAACATGTGCTCGTTTTTGGTCCAAGTTTCATAGGAAGATGTGGCTCTATTTAGGTGACCATAAAGAGGATTAGAATTAACTACCGGTTGTGCTTGGGTGGTAGAGGAATATGTATCAGAGGGTGGATTTGTAGTAGTGATTGAAGTGGAGGTGACAGTAATTATATTTGGAGGAGGATTATAACAAGAACGAAAGAGTTAAAGAGAACAAGTTTTGAGCATGTATAAGGTATTAATTTCTTTACAACGACAATGTTGTTTCCATTAAGGATATAGTTGTTATGCCATAAATCTAATCTCATAATTGATGATTTGAAAATATTTTTGTGAACGTTATTTGATATAAAAATATATGACATCTAATATTCTTTTATCATAATTATTATTAATTATTTGATTAATGTGATAAGGTCCTTGATTACATTTTTAGACTTGACATTGTGATGGAGATCACGATAATGAGAGTAAAATTTCTTACGATTTAATCTAAATTTGTTCTTGATCATAGGATTATTAATTTGAACATTAGTAATTCGGTTAAATTAATATTTATGTGATCGTCCGTCATGACCCAAAATCACACTTGTCGTGATGGCGCCTATCTTAATACTAGGCAAGACGACAACCTCCATAAACCACAATTTCTTTTAAATACGAAAAATATAATAATTAATTTAAGAGAAAACCCCACACATACTGATATAAATACACTCCCAAAATATGGTGTCACTAAGTACATGACCATCTATACATTACAAGTCTGGGAAACCCGGTCTATATTAATCCGAGACCAAATATAATAAACAAAAGGGTAGGGAAGGAGAGACAGGGTCTGCGAAACATAACAACTACCTCTGAATCTCAAGAAAATCAACTGTGTGAAATAATCAACACCTACTGTGTCCGGGATCACCTGGATCTGTACACGAAGTGCAGGGTGTAGTATGAGTACAACCAACTCAGCAAGTAACAATAATAAATAAGGAACTGAAAGTAGTGACGAGCTTCTTAGTTAAGTCCAAATACAGTACTTTCCAACATAAAAGGGTAGGCATGCTCTCAAGTTCAACATTTAATATTTCACAGAAATTTCATATAAAATTTGACTCACACAGGAAATAATATTTTTTCGAATTTCCAAAATAGTGATATATGACAGCAGAAATGCAACAAATAATGCAATTAATGCATCCTCTCAGAGCAACAATCACTCAGTCCTCCCATTCACTCCTACCTTACAGTCACTCTTTCCTCACAGTCACTTATTCCTCACAGTCACTTAGCACTCGACACTCGCACTCGCACTCAGTATGTACCTGCGCTCACTGGGGGTGTGTAGAGACTCCGGAGGGGGGGAGGGGTGGAGGATCCTTCAGCCCAAGCGCTATATCAAGCCAATCATGGTATATAACAATGAAACATGCTACGACGTGCAACCCGATCCCATAAATATCCTCACAATTATGTCCTCGGCCTCACACAGTCACCAACCTCTCCAGTCTCTCGGGCTCAAGATGTCATGAAAATCAGCCCAAAAATAATAATATGATGTATCAATATATAATAACAGAGACTGAGATATGATATGAAATAAATGAACATGACTGAGTGTGAAATTATAATTTGAACATATAATTCAACCACAAAAATGACCCCAGTGGGTACCAATAATAGCAACATATGTCTAAGCATGATTTGTAATACGAGTCTCAGCTCAATTTTCTCTAACACGTAGAGAATGTACGGATGCTAACAGATTATTCAACTACACAGTTTCATGAAATTTGACCAAGTCATAATTTTTACGGTGCACGCCCACACGCCCGTCACGTAGCATGTGCGTCACCTAAAAACCAATCACATACCACATAATCCGGGGTTTCATACCCTCAGGACCAAATTTAGAACTGTTACTTACCTCAAACCGTGTGATTCTTTATTCCGCTATGCCCTTGCCACGAGAATTGGTCTCCGAAAGTCTCGTATCTAGCCACAATTAATTCGATTTAGTCAATATCAATTATTGTAATTAATTCCACAAGGAAATACTAATTTTTCAATAAAAATCCAAAATTAACTCAAAACTCGCCAGTGGGGTTCATGTCTCGGAACCCGACAAAAGTTACAAAATATGAACGCCCATCTAACCACGAGTCTAACCATATAAATTTCACCAAATTCTGACATCAACTCGACCCTCAAATCTTCAATTAAATTCTTTGAAGATTTCTACTATTTTCAACCCAATCTTTACCCATTTGAACTCAACAATCTTTCCATAAACCTTATTGATATGTATAAATAATACTCTTACACCCAAAAATCATACTCTTAATCACCCATCTTTACCTAAACTCGAAATTGAAGACTTGGGGAAAGAAATTTTTACCTTTTTGAAGCCCTAGCAAGATCCTTGTGAAATCTTCAAACCTTGAACAAGAATTGATGGATAAATGACAAAGTATTCACTTTCTCTCTCTAAAATACTCTCACCTCTTTCTAAAATGTCAGATAAAACCCTTCAAAATGACCCCAATAGTGTTTTATAGAAATGGGGTCGAGTTTATAAAACCAGAAAAATGAAGCCCCGAAACACACTCTGCGGCTCGCGAAATGGCCGCGAAATGTGGCCTCCGGAACTGGGCAAGTCTGCCTCAGTATGTGGTCGTTATGCGGTCCGCAGACTTATTCTGCGGTCGCATAATGCACCGCATAACTGATCTGCGGTCGCATAATACGCCGCAAACTTTCCTCCACACTTGCCCCACTCCTGATTCACTCTGCGGCCATTATGTGGTCCGCAGAGTGATTCTGCGACCACATAGTGGGCCACAGAAATGACCCTTTTCCGGCAAAAAATTTTCTTTACGCATTAGTGCATTATTCAACCCAAAAGGTCTGAGCCTTAATTTCCTTAGCAAAACTTCTCAGGGGTCGTTACACATAAGTCAATATCCGGTCAACCTTTTCAACTTAAATTCTAAACCTTGGAACTATGGGACACGAATCAATTACCCCCGACAAGACAAATAACAACCGTTAATCACAGTTTGAGCGGTAAATGGGTGAACGGGGTTGTAATACTCAAAACGACTGGTTGGGTCGTTACATCGTCTTTATGGAATAAAGATTAGTTAATTTCATTAACTATATCATATATATAGATGATGCATATAGAGATATGATTATTGAACTGACACATTGGATAATTCCAAATAGTTAGAATTACTATAAATTGTCAATAGGATTTCTTTTGAATAACGTAATGTAAGAGTTTCCTTTGACCTGAGATCGTTATAGTAACTAATAAGTTATTTATTGTGCTTTGATACAAGACATATATGACCCTAGGACGATAGTTGAAAGGATATTGGGTATGATTAAATGCTTGTAGAATTAGTGATTGATTAGATGGAATCTGTCAACTTTTGGTAATGAGTATAAACTTCATGTTGTCATGAATTATAATCGACCAAACTAAGACCTTGACTAGGGCAATTGAATGAAAGAAGAAAATAGTTTCTTATGTCATTCAATGGTCAAATTTATTTGACATGAACGCATAGTTGATTGCCTATTAGGATTTGATAGTTAAACCATATTCTAAATGTGAGCACCTAATTTTTGACTATATTTGAATTTTTATCACCTTCTACTATGTAAATATTTATAGAATTTAATATATATTTTTTAGCTTTGTTATATATATATATATATATATATATATATATATATATATATATATATATATATATATATATATAGAGAGAGAGAGAGAGAGAGAGAGAGAGAGAGAGAGAGAGAGAGAGAGAGAGAGAGAGAGAGAGAGAAAATTATTAATAATTTAAAAGGTCAATTATTACTATTATTATTATTATTATTATTATTATTATTATTATTATTATTATTATTATTTTTATTTTTAAATAAAATGAATTAAAAACCGAAAATAAATAAAAAATAATAATAATTATTTTTTTTTATTTTTTTTTTTAAACAAATTTCGGATGGGAATTAAAAAAATAGGAAAAGTAGAAATATAAAATTAAAAAGTAAAAGTAAAAGTAGGTAGAAATTGTTTAATAAAAAAAAAAGTAAAAGAAAGTGAAAAATTAAAAAAATAAAAGTAAAAGAATGTAAAAATTTTAAAAATGAAAAGTAAAATAAAGTTGGAATTAAAAAATAAAAGTAAGGGTATCTGATTTTTTTTTTTAAAGTAAAAGTAAGTGGGAAATAAAAAAAGAAAAGTAAAATAAGTGGAAAATAAAAAAAAAGGTAAAAAAAGTGGGTATTTTAAATATATTAAAAGTAAAAAAAGTGAGAAATTAAAAAATAAAAGTAAAGAAAAGTGGGAATTTTTTTTTTTTTTTAAAATAAGAAAAATGGGAAATGGAAATTCTTTTTAATTAAAAATAAAAAAATAAATTAAAAAAAATAAAAATCTGAAAATTTCGAAATTTTTTTCTATAAATAGAAGAGAAATGTGATGAAAAAAGAGGGAGAGGAGAAAAAAAAAAAGGGAGGAGGGAATTGAGAAAAATTTATTTTCTTCTTTTAGGATAAGAGAATTTCTACTTGTGTCATTCTTTTTTCGTCTTTCTTTTGAAAATCCAGCCTAAAATTCCAGCAAAAAACCAACACCTAACGCCTCATCTTCCTCCATGAACTACCAGCTGAAACTTACCCAAACACTAAAACAAAAGAGTTTCAGTCGAGGTTAGAAGCTCCATCGAGGTTCTCGATACCGTTTCCGGTTGTGGTTAGTTCGTACAAAAGTCCATCAGAGCTTTGTTCATGTTGTGCTGAAGAATATTTAGCTATTGAAAGGTCCATTTCTTATTTTTCAGTTTTCGGATTCCAATTCATATTATGTTTGCTATAAGTTTGAATGTTTTTTTTTCTGTTTTGCTTAAAGATTGATTCGCGATTGGTTTACTGTTTCACTTGTTATTTTTTAAGGATATTTTAGTCTAATTGCTTACTATTGTTAGTTTTAGTTAATTAGCATGTCTTGAAGTCCTTGGTTAATTCTTTTGGTGTTAAGACGTGAGGTTTGCTTCACCGGTGTCGTTATTTTAGAAAAATTGTTAGTGCGTAGAATATGGGCTTAAAGCTTAATTGGTAAATGAATTATTTCTTAATTGGGCCATACACTAATATCTTTAAAGATAAGTTGGACATTCATATGAAATGATTGGGAATTAGGAATTACTTTTTAATGATAAGAATGATTCGATTAATTAATATATTACTATCACTTGAGGCATATTCTATAGATTATAAGATGAATTGAAAGAGCCTTTTGGTCATTAAGTACTAAATGATCTATTAGCAATTAAGACATGTTATCCATAAATAAATTCCATAATAGCCTTCACAATAATCTCAAATTAGTTTAGGAAGATAGACTCATAAACATTCGTAGCTTGCTTTAGGCGCGATTAATAAATCATCGTAACTATGGGTACGGTTCCCGTGGCATAGTCACAATATGTAAACCCCAACTCAAGTGCGCGTTTCACGCGACTTGATTTCAACTTCGAATAATAATAAAAATAAGCATGTTGTAAATCGCGGGTGCATTTCACGTAACGCAATATGTACAAAAACAAATGAGTGTGCAACATCGCGACTTGTTCAAATAAGTTCCATAAATAATTAAAAGCGGTTAAAAGTTAAAAATGCACAATAGGTTATAAGCATGTATTAAATCAGATAATTAGGCCAATCATTAATAGTTGAGCGACCGTGCTAAAACCACGAAACTCGGGAGTACCTCACACCTTCTCCTAGGTTAACAGAATTCCTTACCCGGTCTTCTGTGTTCGCAGACCATAAAAATAGAGTCAAATTTCCTCGATTTGGGATTTAAAATAAACTGGTAACTTGGGACACCATAAATTATTCCAAGTGACGACTCTGACTGAAACAAATAATCTCATTTCGAATAATGTCACTTTAATTGAAAAAACTCCCTACCCCTACTCCCTCGGGAAAAAGGAGGTGTGACACTAAGGTGACCCAGAGATATAAGGATAGAAGGAATTACTACATTATTCTTCTACTGATTCTTGGGAGTAAATTGTATACTTTATTCTATCGGGTTGTTAAGGAGTGTTGCTAGACGCCTCCCTTGATTAATATATTGATGTGATCAATTTACTACCGGTTTAGTAGTGAACTTATGGGGTCGCACACAAACGAGTGTTCTGATCTTTGCTAAAGGATTAATTAACTTATTAATTCACAATTGAATTAAAGAATTTAATTAATCAAATAAACAAAGCTCTAATCCAAATAAAATATTATTATATTTTTTACTAGCACAATGAATATAATTAATATTATGAACAAATTAAAGTTTTCTATTTAGAACAGAAAATTAAATTATATCTCCTGGTTATGGTTTTATATATATATATATATATATAAAATTAATTTTTATTTTATATAAAAGGTGTATATACAATATAATATTAATAAGGCTTGTTATTATATCCAATTTTGAATTGGATTAATTAACGTAGAAAGTCCACATGGACTTGTCGGCAACTAGGGGTGTACATGGACCGGGTTGGTTCAATTTTTATCAAAATGTAACGACCCGACTTGTCGTTTTAAGAATTAACACCTCGTTCAGTTACTTAAGGTATTGAACAAATTTGTAATACATATTATGACCCGCGGGTGTGGTCGAGTTTGATTTTCGGAAGATTCAGAAATAAATAGAAAGAACAATTCTTATTTAGAAACTTAAATAGAAAGAGTTGACCGGAGAGTTGACTTTTGAGCAAACGACCCCGCAATAGAATTTTGAAGATGTTAATAGTTTCGTATGGTGATTTCGGACTTAGGCGTATGTCCAGATTTGGATTTGAAAGTCCGTAGCATAATTTGACGCATTTTGGCGAAAGTTTGAAAATAAACGATTTTCGGAAAGTTTGATCGAAGGTTGAATTTTTGATAACGAGGTTGGAATCCGATTCTGAATATTATAATAGGTCTGTTATGTTATTAATGACTTGTGTGCAAAATTTGAGGTCAATCGAACTTGATTCGATAGGTTTCAGCATCGAATGTAGAAGCTGGAAATTTCCTAATAGACAAGTTTCAAGTGAGTTCGCATAAGACCTAATTTCAAATGAGCATAACTATCATGATACGAAATGTTTTATGGTGTGTTACCTATCAAATGAAAGATAGTTGAGTCTAGTTTCTAACTCTTCAAATCGTTCGTCATTTGGACATTACTACAAGAAGTTATGACCTAATTACCAAAGGCTGGAAAAATGCGATTCTGCGACCAATTCTGCGATTGCGAAATTGCTTCTGCGACCGCAAACTGGTCGCAGAATGGGCTAGAACAGCCCAATTTTGGGCACTGATTTTTGCGATCATTGTGCGGCACGCATACCCATTATGCGGTCCATTATGCGACCGCAGACCTGCTTTCGGAGGGTTAATTTTTTTTATTTTCATAACCCAATCCCATTTTAATAAATAACCATTGGGGCTTATTTTGGGGTGTTTTTCTGAGGGTTTGAGAGAGAGGTAAGACATTTTAGAGAGAGAAGGAGGGAACCTAACATTCTAATCATCCAATCTTCAAGAATCAAGGAAGCTAATCACAAGATCTTCATCTAAGAGGTAAGATTCAACCCCTAGTCTTCAATTTCGAGTATGGGGTAAAAGATTGGTGATTGGGAGTATGATTCCTGGGTGCAAGAGTATTATGTATATATGCTTGTACACATAAGGTTCGTGGGAAGATTGTTAAAATCAAATAAGTAAAGATTGGGTTGTGGAATGAAGGAAATCTTGTAGAAGAACCTTGTAACCAAATTTGCACACCTAGTGTTTGATAAAATGCTCAAATGAGCTGAAACCATGAAAATATTCCTAATTATGGTTCACTTTTGTTATGTTTCTAAATAGATTGAAGTTGCTAGGATTTTTGGAACCTCGTAGTATTGTAAGGAAGGCTCAAGAAAGATTGGAGCCGTCCGGAGGTCAATTCAAGTGAGAAGGCTATTTTGGAATATCGGCCTAAGTTCAAAAGGTAAGTATCTTGCCTAACCTTGAGTGGGGGAATTACCCCTTAGGAATCGAGTCTTATGTGCCATTTGTGAAATGTGAAAATTCGTGTACGCGAGGTGACGAGTACGTACTCGGGCATGTATGTGCAAAATTTATTGCATTAAAGTCTTGGACATATTGTATAGTAAATTGGATAATTGTTGGCATTTATTTAATCATCTATTTTCCATGCCTCAAATCACATTTATTGAATTTGTTTTATATGACAATTTGATGTAATTATAACTTGTATATTTATGTGAATTCCGTGAGTTTGATGGTTTGATATTTCTTGAAATTTAATTTCATTATGGATTTTTCCTATGCAAATAATTAATTAAGCAAGCCTAAGAAGAAGTGTTAATATAATTATCAAAATTTGGATTAATGAAGGTGTTGCCCTATGCCGATTATTTTCTATCTCTGTTGATTATTTTTGAGGTTTTATATACATTGTGTGGAGTCTTGGGCTATTTGTTGTGAAATTAGTTGATTTTGTTATATCCTTGGAATTGGTTGTGGCCGTTGGGAAAATTGTGATATGAATTGATTTAGTTACGTTGTCGTGATAATATTTCGTGTAAATTGTTGTGTTAATTGAATTATTATTTTGAGGATATAAGGGTGGCATTTCACTGTTGATATTATGTGGGCATAAGGGAGGCATTTCACTTTTGTTATGTGTGTTGGGATATTGTCTGGGCGGAGCGATAAGGGTGGTTATAGGAGAGATAAAGGTAGCTATAGGAACGATAAGGGTGGCTATTGATATTGTCAGGGCGGAGGGATAAGGGAGGCTATTATAGGAGTGATAAGGGTGGCAATAGGAGCGATACAAATGGCTATTATCAGGGACGATATGTGATGATGTGGGGTTGTGGGGTTGATGATTTTCATGTGATGTTGTGATATTCTTGTGTTTATTTTTATACCTTGTGCAATTTTTCTTGTTGTTGGTAAATTGATGACGATCTGATTTATGTTGAAATTGAGAGCATGTGGCTATTGCTAAGCGAATTATAAAATGAAATGTGGGCATGAGGTGCCGTGGAAATATGAAAAATGGGTTGAGACCCATGTTTACGAAAAATATGAAAATGGGCTGAGACCCATATTTTTATGATTATGAAACGAGGTGTCACATGGTGACTTTTTAATTGAAAGAATTATATTCAAAATATTTATTTTAAAGGATTTTTATGTAGAAGGTATTATATGAAAAAATTATATTTGAAAGGTAATTATTTGAGAAAATTATATTTGAAAGAGAGATATTTGAAAGAATTATATGTGAAAGACATTTATTTGAAGGATTTGATTTATTGTGTGTAATTATATTTATTAATTGTTGAGCAACATTAACGGTATTCTTGTTGTCTGCTGTGCATATTTCTGATTGTTTTATGTTGCCCTTATTGTTATCTGCTTCCTATTATTTTGTATATTATATTGCACAGGCTATTAGACTAGTTAGTGTCTTGACTATACTTCGTCTCTACTCCACTGAGGTTAGTCTTGATACTCACTGGGTACCGACCATGGTATACTAATACTACACTTCTGCTCATTTTTGTGTAGAGCCAGGTATTAGAGTTATTGGACTTGAGAAGAGTTAAAGCGGGATCGTAAGGATTCAAGGTAGAGTTGCGTGTTCGTCGCAGTCCCTTGGAGTCTTTTCATTTCATTGTACTGCTAATTTTTAATCAAACAGTATTGTATATTCGGTCTTCGTGATCATTCCATGTATTCAGTTAGAGTTCGTGACTCAGTACTACTAATCTTGGGATGTTGTACATTCATATTTGTTTCGCCGTTAGTTTTGGTTACTTATTTAATTAAAACAAAATGGCTCCAAAAATGTAATTGAAATCGGCTTACCTTGTCTTAGAGACTAGGTGCCATCACGATGCCTGTAGTGGGATTTTTTGGGTCGTGACAAGTTGGTATCAGAGCTCTAGGTTCATAGGTTCTACGAGTCACGAACTAGTCTAGTAGAGTCTTGCCGATTGGTACAGAGACATCTGTACTTATCTTCGAGAGGCTACAGGTCAGTAAGGAAATTTCCATTTCTTTTATTCTTGTCGTGCGGAATTTGTTGAATTTGGAATTTGAGCTTTTGCATCTCTATTCTCTCACAGATAGTGTGGACACGTGCTACCGGGTCAGCTGAGCAGACACCCGCGCATACTGCTAGGGCCGCAAGAGGCCGGAGCCGAGGTAGAGGCCGAGAGAGGGCACATGTCACAGCTAGAACATCGGTTAGAGGGGCAGTTGAGGAGTCGCCAGTTGCTCCAATTGGGGGACAGGAACCAAAGACACTTGTTATTACCCCCGAATTTCAGGATACTTTAGTACAGTTCCTAAACATGTTTGGTACATTAACTCAGGCGGGATTGATCTCCGTTTCACCAAATATTTCATAGGTTGGGGGAGGAGTTCAGACTCATACCGCTTGTACTCCAGAGCAGCGAATTCACATTGGTCAAGTTCCGGGTGTAGTACCGGTACAACTTGTTATTCCGGTTTAGCCCGAGGTCATGCCAGGGGCATCACAAGTAGAACAAAAGAGACTTGAGAGGTTTAAGAGGTATACTTCACCTACTTTCAGTGGCACAACTTTAGAGGATGCCCAAGGATTTCTAGAAAAATGTCATCGTATTCTCTGCACCATAGGTATTGTGGATGTGAGCGGAGTTGCCTTTACTACATTTCAGTTGTCAGGCGCAGCGTATCAGTGGTGACAAGTTTATGAAGAAGGTAGACCAGCCGATGCAACACCACCAACTTGGGCTCAATTTTCGAAAATGTTTTTGAAAGAGTTTGTTCCCCAGTCTCTCCGGGATGCGTGGCACACAAAGTTTGAACGGTTGCATCAGGTCACTATAACAATGTTAGAATATGCTATCAGGTTCAGTGAATTAGCCCGTCATGCACCTATCTTGGTTCCTACAGTTAGAGAGCGAGCCCGCAGATTCATCGAGGGGCTCGATTATGATCTTAAAATATGCATGGCTCGAGAGTTGCAAACTGATACTCCATTTCAGCAAGTAGTGGAGATTGCGAGGAGGATCAAGGGTGTTCTAGGGGAGGAAAAGGAGTATAATGAGGCCAAAAGGTCTCGAAGCTCTGGAGGGTTCAGTGGATTTTACTCCTCAACTATGGCTCATTATGGCGGATGTTCGAGTAGTCATCCAGCTCAATCCGTACATCAGATTACTCGGGGTGCTCTAGTTAGTTCTTATAGTGCACCACCTACACGGGATTCTTATAGTGGTTATTCCAGTTATCCGGCACAGACTCATTACGAGCAACCGCTACCTCAGAGGGGTTGTTATGAGTGTGGTGATACTAGTCACATTATGAGAGATTGTCCCAGACTTGAGATGGGTGGATTTTATTAGAACACTCAGGCTATGGGCCCCAATGCAGTTACTACCCCACATGCACAACTAGTTAGGGGTGGAGGACAAGCGGGTAGAGGGCGCCCTAGAGGGGGAGGCCCAACCCGTTAATATATTTGCTATGGTGTGGCTGAGTCCACTACACCAGATGGTGTCGTTAGAGGTATAATCTTGATTTGTGATAAAAGGATATTTTTTCTTAATTTGATTCGGTCCTGAATATCGAGGCAAGTCCACCTAATATTCTCCACTCATGAGTGAGCTTCGTAATCCTGAAATCTACTTATGTGATTACTCTTGTTGGGAGATTATATGGAGATAGTTATGTCTATCATTATGTGTTCGTCACTTAAAATAGTTGTGAGGCTAAAAGTGACTTTTGTTAATCATTTCTGTGAGTTTGATGTCTTTTTCGGATAATTGATTTCAATTGTGAATTATATTCCCTATCGGTATGAGGGTTCATTATGTGTTATGATTTTATTTAACGAAAATTATTTAAAAGAAGAAAATAGAATGTTTTGATTGGCACGATGTGCATATTACTTGTGATTCAGAACTGAGGACGAGATCCTCGCATTTTAATATGATTGGATATGTTTAAACCGTGCCACGAGCCACGGTGGAAGTTATATAAGGACGATATACTTGTGATGAAAATTTATGTGTTTAAATTCTCCCTTATGAAATTAAATTTGTACTATAGTACTTATAGGGAGTCTTACCTGGTAGGCTTATTTAAAATTTTCTGTATGAATTTCTCTGTGCATAATTTGCCAAATTCGTGTTGTAATTATGGATTTTTAGCTTACGAGGTGAGTGCCCAGGTGGCATAAAAAAGTGACTCGTTAATTTGGGTAAATAATTATGAGGTATTCATGCCTCGTGTCTTGTTGTTAGTAAAGTGGAGGGTTGGAACGAGATTTTTGTTAACATGAGGTTAATTGGCGATGTTGTAATCGATTATGAATAACTATTAAGACCAAAGATGTGGTTATGAGCATACATATGATGTGTTTCATGTCGAGATATCATTATGATAATGCAGTACTTGTAATAATGAGATTAGTGTTATTGATATATACATTGTGGTGCTTTGTTGGGTTGTGGATGTGTTGTTAGGAGTTGTTTTGGTGTTGCTCTAGCAGGTGGATAGGCCCAATTACAGGGGAGACTCTGCCGAAATTTCTGAAAAATTTCGGAGTTAGTAAAATTTGGGGGATTGAGACGTGCAAAAGAAGAGATAAATTATGTTATGTGTTTGAGGGCGGACTCTACTTCTCATTCAAGGGCGAATGATCCTAAGTGGGGGAGAATGTAACACCCCAGAAAAATTTTGAAGTACTTCAACACTATCAAGAAAGTTGATGTGTGCGTATGCACGATTTGCTATAGTCAGTTGAGACTAATACCGTACGTTGATGTGAAAATAAGATATTTTGAAAATGTTTAGAGTGTAAGAAATTGGTTTTAAAGTTTATAAGTATGGATAAAAGAAATAATCTCAACTGAGATGGTGTTGTCGGACCCATGTTAAATTGCGGAACGTAGAATCACCCACGAGTATGTGTGTAAGAATACACTCAGTAATTTAATGTTCTCATAAAGATTCTTGGCACATTCGAGGATGAACGTATGTTTCAGAGGTAGAGAATGTAATAAACCGACTTGTCATTTTAAGAATTAACGCCCCGTTCAGTGACTTAAGGTCTCGAGAAGCTTCGTAATATGTATTATGACCCGCGGGTGTGGTCGAGTTTGATTTTCGAAAGATTCAGAAATAAATTGAAAGAACAATTCTTATTTAGAAACTTAAATGGAAAGAGTTGACCGGAGAGTTGACTTTTGAGCAAACGAACCCTGAATGGAATTTTGATGATGTCAATAGCTTCGTATGGTGATTTCGGACTTAGGCATATGTCCGGATTTGGATTTGGAAGTCCGTAGGACAATTCGACACATTTTGGCGAAAGTTTGAAAATAAACGATTTTCGGAAAGTTCGATCGAAGGTTGAATTTTTGATAATGAGGTTGGAATCCGATTCTGGAAATTGTAATAGGTCCGTTATGTCATTTATGACTTGTGTGCAAAATTTGAGGTCAATCGGAATTGATTCGATAGTTTTCGGCATGGAATGTAGAAGTTGGAAATTTCATAATAGACTAAAGTTTCAAGTGAGTTCGCACAAGATCTAACTTCAAATGAGCATAACTGTCATGATACGAAGTGTTATATATTTTATTACCTGTCAAATGAAATATCGTTGAGTCTAGTTTCTAACACTTCAAACCTTTTGTCATTTGGACATTACTACAAGAAGTTATGACCTAATTACCAAAGGCTGGAAAAATGTGATTCTGCGACCAATTCTGCGATCGCAGAATAGTTATGCGATCACAAAATTGCTTCTGCGACCGCAAACTGGTCGAAGAATGGACCAGAACAGCCCAGTTCTGGGCACCGATTTTTGCGACCATTGTGCGGTCCGCATACCCATTATGCGGTCTATTATGCGACCGCAGACCTGCTTTCGGAGGGTTAATTTTTTTATTTTCATAACCCGATCCCATTTTAATAAATAGCCTTTGGGGCTTATTTTGGGGTGTTTTTCTGAGGGTTTTAGAGAGAGGTAAGAGCATTTTATAGAGAGAAGGAGGGAACCTAACATTCTAATCATCCAATCTTCAAGAATCAAAGAAGCTAATCACAAGATCTTCATCTAAGAGGTAAGATTCAACCCCTAGTCTTCAATTTCGAGTTTGGGTAAAAGATTGGTGATTGGGAGTATGATTCCTGGGTGCAAGATTATTATGTATATATGCTTGTACCAATAAGGTTCGTGGGAAGATTGTTGAGATCAAATAAGTAAAGATTGGGTTGTGGAATGAAGGAAATCTTGTAGAAGAACCTTCTAACCAAATTTGCACACCTAGTGTTTGATAAAATGCTCAAATGAGCTGAAACCATGAAAAGCTTCCTAATTATGGTTCACTTTTGTTATGTTTCTAAATAGATTGAAGTTGCTAGGATTTTCGGAACCTCGTAGTAATGTAAGGAAGGCTCAAGAAAGATTGGAGTCGTCCGGAGGTCAATTCAAGTGAGAAAGCTATTTTGGAATATCGGCCTAAGTTCAAAAGGTAAGTATCTTGTCTAACCTTGAGTAGGGGAATTACCCTTAGGTATCGAGTCTTATGTGCCATTTGTGAAATGTGAAAAGTTGTGTACGCGAGGTGACGAGTACGTACTTGGGCTTGTATGTGCAAAATTTATTGAGTTAAAGT
Organism: Nicotiana tomentosiformis; assembly: GCF_000390325.3. Lineage (NCBI taxonomy): Eukaryota > Viridiplantae > Streptophyta > Magnoliopsida > Solanales > Solanaceae > Nicotiana > Nicotiana tomentosiformis. The sequence continues at coordinate 9,475,174 of NC_090813.1, forward strand.
CTTGGGCATATTGTGTAGTAAATTGGATAATTGTTGGCATTTATTTAATCATCTATTTTCCATGCCTCAAATCACATTTATTGAATTTATTTTTATATGACAATTTGATGTAATTATAACTTGTATATTTATGTGAATTCCATGAGTTTGATGGTTTGACATTTCTTGGAATTTAATTTCATTATGGATTTTTCCTATGCAAATAATTAATTAAGCAAGCTTAAGAAGAAGTGTTAATATAATTATCAAAATTTGGATTAATAAAGGTGTTTCCCTATGCTGATTATTTTCTATCTCTGTTGATTGTTTTTGAGGTTTTATATACATTGTGTGGAGCCTTGGGCTATTTGTTGTGAAACTAATTGATTTTGTTATATCCTTGAAATTGGTTGTGGCCATTGGAAAAATTATGATATGAATTGATTTAGTTACGTTGTCGTGATAATATTCCGTGTAAATTATTGTGTTAATTGAGTTATTATTTTGAGGATATAAGGATGGTATTTTACAGTTGATATTATGTGGGCATAAGGGAGGCATTTCACTGTTATTATGTGTGTTGGGATATTGTCTGGGCGGAGCGATAAGGGTGGCTATAGGAGAGATAAAGGTTGCTATAGGAGCGATAAGGGTGGCTATAGGAGCGATAAGGGTGGCTATTGATATTGTTAGGGCGGAGGGATACGTGAGGCTATTATAGGAGTGATAAGGGTGGAAACAAGAGCGATAAGGGTGGCTACTGTCAGGGACGATATGTGATGATGTGGGGTTGTGGGGTTGATGATTTTCATGTGATGTTGTGATATTCTTGTGTTTATTTTTATAACTTGTGCAATTTTTTTTGTTGTTGGTAAATTGATGACAATCTGATTTATGTTAAAATTGAGAGCATGTGGCTATTGCCAGACGAATTATAAAATGAAATGTGGACACAAGGTGTCGTGAGTAAATAATGAGGATATTAGCATGTGAATTGTCTGTGCAGTTGTGATATGAATTATAGGCACGAGGTGCTGTGATTAAATGATAATGATATTTGGCACATAAATTGTCCGTGCAGTTGTGATATGAAATGAGGGCACGAGGTGCCGTGAAAATATGATGATTTAATTATGGGCACGAGGTGCCGTGGAAATATGAAAAATGGGTTGAGACCCGTGTTTACGAAAAATATGAAAATGGGCTGAGACCCATATTTTTATGATTATAAAACGAGGTGTCACATGATGACTTTTTAATTGAAAGAATTATATTCAAAATATTTATTTTAAAAGGATTTTTATGTAGAAGGTATTATATGAAAAAATTATATTTGAAAGGTAATTATTTGAGAAAAGTATATTTGAAAGAATTATATGTGATAGACATTTATTTGAAGGATTTGATTTATTGTGTGTAATTATATTTATTAATTGTGGAGTTATTGGACTTGAGAAGAGTTAAAGCGGGATTGTAAGGATTCAAGGTAGAGCTGCTTGGTCGTCGCAGTCCCTTGGAGTCTTTTCATTTCATTGTACTGTTAACGTTTAACCAAATAGTATTGTATATTCGATCCTCGTGATCATTCCATGTATTCAGTTAGAGTTCGTGACCCAGTACTACCAATCTTAGGAGGTTGTACGTTCATATTTGTTCCGCCATTAGTTTTGGTTACTTATTTAATTAAAAGAAAATGGCTGCAAAAATGTAATTGAAATCGGCTTACCTAGTCTTAGAGACTAGGTGCCATCACGACGCCTGTGGTGGGATTTTTGGGTCGTGACAAAACCAAACAAACTAACTATATCGATTTGGATCGGTTCGGTTTTGTCGGGTTTTTTGTTACTCTAATATTATTTCAATATTACTTTGTTATATAATTGATAAGTAAATATATATTTATTAAAAATATAAAAAATGACAAACATATTATCGAGTAAAATATTCCTATGGGAGAATTCTATTAGTAACACATAATAGTTTTTTATTTAAGTCGGCTGACAATAATTTTTAGTTGATGTACACTTTCAGGTTAACCGAATTTAGTAATTAAACATAAAAATCAATATGATACCTAAATATTAACAATCACTTCACATTCAAAAAAGATATAAGAATTTAATAGATCTTAACATATGATATGAATATGGAAGAAGAAAGAGACAGACACATTTCAGTAACTCTTGATAAGAAAGTGATCATACAATCCATTATTTAAGGTCAATAAATATAGAGCACTTCATATTCTATTAAAATTTATATCCCGCAAAAGAATCCCAAATATTTCTAGACATCTTTTAAAGAAAATTCTATATAAAATCTTAAAAGTATATACAAAAATATATATTTATATGTCGGTGTAACGACCCGGCCGATCGTTTTGAGAGTATTAGCCCCGATCCCCTATTTACTACTTTCCCCGTACCTTTTTCTACTTATGTGACTTGCTGGGAGGTTGTTGTTGTGGTTTCGGAGTGAATTGGGACACTTAGTCCCTAAAACGGAAGCATAAGTTTTAGGATTTTGACCGTAGTTGGAACTGTGTGAAGACGACTCCGGAATGGAATTTCATCGGTTCTGTTAGCTCCATTGGGTGATCTTGGACTTAGGAGTGTGTCCAGAATGTGAATTGGAGGTCCAAAGCTAAATTAGATCATTTTGGGATCAATACTCTTTTTGCTTGTGATTATGAGATCCATGCCGTCCCGAATGAACCTGGTTCATCAAAAAGGACACCTGTAAACAGCAAGGTCAGAGCCGTAGCGCAGGAGAGTGGGGCAAAGGATGCTGAGATAGCAAGGCTGAAGACATGTTTGGCTGAGGTTGAATATGAGAGGGATGTTCTCAGAGTTGAGATTACAAAGGAAAGGGAGAAGAATGAGGGAATTCTTCACGATATGTTGAATCTTCTCCAAGACAAAATCCAAGCCCCTAGTTCTTCCAAGCCTTAGTTGCCTAGAAATTCAGTGACCCAAATTCAGGACTTTTACTTTTTGTTTCTCATGCTTTAAATGTTTTTGTTTCATTTTGTGGATTGTGGAAGAACCGTACTTTCTATCAATGAAATTTGATGCTCTTGTTCTTATGCACTGTCTCTATTTCTTTGATAGTTTGAATTCTTAGTTGATTACTGATGATTGATCCATGAATGCATTTGCAGTTGCTCCAGTGGCCATGAGTAATATTTATAAAATCTGGGACTCACATATCGTTTTGCAACTTTTCGATGATGCCAAAAGGGGGAAGATGCGCTCTGAACAAATGATATTTATAACCTAAATGACCCTGGCTCTTTATGATAAATGCTTAATACTCTAATATGTGTCGATGTTGGATTAAGTTGAAATAAGCCTAAGCTTATGGATAAACAAAGTTTGTCATCATCAAAAAGGGGGAATTTGTTGGCCCAAGAAATAGAATAGTTTTGAAGATTGACAAAGGAACTCAGATATGAACCAGGTCCATCACTGGCATACATAGACACCAGCAGAGTCAAGGCATGTGAGGTGCACATGTAGGGGATAAGCGTATTCTGGTAGAATGAGATATCTCGTGATCGAAAAGATTGCAAAAACGATAAGGAGAAGGACTCCTTATTTAGTAAGAACAGTATCTAAGATAAGGAAGGATTTAGGAGTTGAGTTTAACTAGAACTCTTCCACCAAGGAAGAGTAGCATTAGGATTCTAGTTAATTCTTTATCTACTAACTCCAATATATTGCAGAATGTTCTTATTGTACATGTACGCACAAAAGCAGAAGTTAAGCAAGAATTGAGAGCAAAATAGCGAGGCAATTTTGCAAGCAGTTCGAGTGATATTTGAGTGTGCGAATCTGATGCTACTTGAACCAGCTAGAAGAACCAGTTCCAACTGTTGTCTTTTAGTCTAGTTTTTTGTAGTAGGTAACCTTTCAGCTTAATCTAGAAGCGTCTATAATAGGTACTTTGTGTTTTCAAGTTAGAGTTAACTTGAAGTTTATCGCAAATAGCTAGATGCTAGTTTGCTACAAGGGATTAGAGGTAATCCTAGGTTTACAAAGGAGTTTTTGTAAATGCTGTGTTGGCTCACTGATTTAGTAAAGAGTTTTGGAAAAATCCTTCTGGGAAGTAGGTCGTGATTGTTTCACCTTTTGAGCCAGGTGTTTTCCACGTAAAAATCTCTGTGTTCTTTATTTTATGTACTTATTATTCCACAATAGTAGTTGTTGGAACACATAGAAGAACCAGGTCCTTCTATAATCTGTGCCCGTGAAAAATTGGACACCATACAAATCACCCCCCCTCTTGTGTGGTATTGACGTATAAAACATCAATTGGTAGAGCGGGTTATTTTTGAAGAGGCTAACACCTTAGGAGAAGATCAAGATGAGTGCACCACCTGGGAACTGGGAAGGACAATCAACTGCTAGGCCTCCACTCTTCAATGGCCAGTACTACTCCTGGTGGAAGAACAAAATGAGAGACCACATAATTGGAGAAGACTACGGGCTATGGGAAATTGTTACTGATGGTCCTTTGGCTACCATGAAGAAGAATGTTGAAGGAGTAGATGTGCCAAAGACAAGAGCTGATTGCATTACTGAGGACTTGAGAAAGCGGGAGAAGAATGCTAAGGCTAAGCAATGGCTTGTGTGTGGACTTGGTCCAGACGAGTACATCAGAATTAAAAGTTGTACTACTGCTAAGGAAATTTGGAACACCTTGCAAGTGGCTCATGAAGGAACTGCTCAGGTAAAGAGGTCCAGAGGTACTTTACTATATTCTCAATATGAGAATTTCTCTACGAAGAAAGAAGAGACTATCCAAGAGATGTATACAAGGTTCACCATACTGACTAATGAACTGAAGTCTCTTGGAAGGACTCTTCTTGAAGAAGACAAAGTTGAGAAGATTCTGACCAGGGTTCTACCAGTTTCTTGGGAAAGCAAAATCACTGCAATTCAGGAATCTAAGAACATTGCAACTCTTAAACTGGATGAGCTGATTGGAAATCTCACTCCCTATGAACTTAGAAGGCAAACCATGAAGATGGATGTGCCCAAGAAGGAAAGGAGCCTGGCACTCAGAATCACTGAAGGTGCTGATCTGGAGGAAGATGAAATGGATATGATCACCAAGGACTTCAAGAAATACCTTATGAGAGGAAAAGGTTCTTCAAGAGGTGGAAATTACAACAAAGCAAGGGTTCCTAAAAAAACGACCAATGAGCGCTGCTACAAGTGTGGGAAGACTGATCATCACATCAAGAACTGCCCTCAATGGGAAATTGAATGGAAGAAGGAAAGATCTGAATGAAGGAACATGAAGAAGGAATAGGTTCATCCCAAGAAGAACAAAGGATCAACAAAGGCTATGGTTGCTGCTTGGGGAGAAAGTTCAGATGAGGAATCAGATGATGAAGAGGGAGATGAACAAGCACTTATGGAAATTGGAGAATCAGATGGGGAATCTCATGAGGAATCTGAGGTAAGTATAATTCATCTCAAAGACAAGATTAAGTTTTTGTCTAAAGAAACACTCGATGAATTATTGCTAGATTTCATTGATGAATATGAGGTAATAAATAAAGAAAAAGAACAACTGTCTAAGGATTGTGTGATTTTAAAATCAAAGTGTAAGAACCTGGAACTCAGAGTTAGTGAGACTGCGAGTGAAAATACTGCTTTGAAGAATCAGGTTCATACATTTGAAGAAAATGTTCTTGAGTTAAAATCTGAAAATCTAAAACTGAAACTAGGAACCAGTAAGAAGACAGCTGATTGCACACAACTCACTTTAGAAGAAAATGTAGGCAAACTGAAAGATGAGTTGTATAGGAAGGATAAGCAGGTAAGAGTACTAAAGGAGGATCTCGGTAAGGTCAAGCATGAACTAGACAGAACTAGTACATGGAACAAGTCCTCTGATGCTTTGTCATGGCTACAGGAACATCACAGTAGCAATAAAAGAGGACTTGGCTTTAGGAATCAGCTACCTAAGTGGGATCCTAAAAGAAAGTATCTCACTCTTCCTGACAACAAAATTTGTACTCACTGTGGTAAGACTGGTCACTATAAAAGTGAATGTAACGCAAAAGAAAGGGTCAGTCAAAAGAACAAAAAATTTGTTCAAGGGAAGAATTGGTTACCAAGTTGGGTTAAAACGAATTTAATTTATCCTTTTGCTTATAGAAAGGGACCCAAACTAGTTTGGTTCCTAAGACTAACCCCTGATTTCCTTTTGTAGGTTCAAGTGAAGGGGAGTAGCCTAATATGGTACATGGACAGTGGCTGCTCAAAGCATATGACAGGAAGCAAGGACCAGTTCCTTTCACTTGAGGACCTCGAAGGAGGAAATGTCTCCTTTGGAAATGGAAAGAAAGATGAAATCATTGGGATTGGTAAGGTAGGTAAGGATGACTCTCATTCCATTGAGAATATCTACTTGATAGACGGCTTGAAGTATAGCCTAATCAGTGTGTCACAATTGTGTGATAGAGGTAACTTGGTAGCATTCACCTCTATTAAATATTTTGTGATAAATCTTATCACTGACAAGATTGTTTTGCACTGTAAAAGAGTGAATAATATATATATATATATATATATATATATAGGTCTGTCCACACTCTCAGAGAATGAACTAACTTGCTTAAGTGGGCTGGATAGTGATCCCCTCATTTGGCATAAGAGGCTTGGACATGCAAGTCTAAGTCAACTCAACAAATTAGTCTCCAAGGACTTGGTGATAGGACTGCCTAATATTAAGTTCAAAGAAGACAAAGTTTGTGAGGGTTGTGCGAGGGGGAAGCAAGTAAGATCCTCTTTTAAATGCAAGAAAGTGGTAAGTACCACTAGAACGATGGAACTGGTTCATATGGATATCTGCAGTCCAATGAGAACATTAAGTAGAGGTGGTAAGATATATGTGATGGTGCTTGTTGATGATTATTCTAGGTTTACCTGGACACTATTTTTAACATCTAAAGATGAAGCATTTGACATGTTCACTTCCTTTATTAGAAAAACGCAGAAACAATTCGGAATTCAACTTGCATCAATTAGGTTTGATCATGGTACTGAATTTGAAAATGCTAAATTTGATAAATTTTTTGATGTGCATGGCATAGATCATAATTTTTCTACCCCTAGAACTCCACAACAAAATGGAGTAGTTGAAAAAAAGAATAGGACTCTTGAAGATATGGCTAGGACTATGCTTCTTTCTAGTAAGCTGCACCATAGCTTCTGGGCAGAGGTTGTAAATACTGCATGCTATATCATAAATAGGTGCATGACAAGACCTCTAGTAAATAAGACTCCCTATGAGTTACTTAAAGGGATAAAACCAAACATATCTCATCTTAGGGCATTTGGATGCAAGTGCTTTGTGCACAATAATGGTAAGGACTCCCTAGGTAAGTTTGATCCCAGAAGTGATAAGGGAGTATTCTTGGGATATTCTTCACATAGTAAAGCTTATAAAGTTTATAACAAAAGAACTATGTGTGTTGAAGAAAGTGTACATGTGATTTTTGATGAAACTAACATTCTTTCTGAGAGACAGGAACATGATGATGAAGCAATTGGGCTGGTTAAACACTTAAATGAAACCACATCCCAGACTGAAGCATCTCTGGAGGAAGAAACATGTGATTGAACATGTTCATCTATCTCCGGCAACATGGCAGGGGGAATAGAATAAAACAATTCTCAAACTTTAGTGGAACCTGTACCTGAACCTGTTCCACGACAACAAAACATTGAAGGAACATCAAGGGGTAACCAGTTGGTTGTGAAACCTTGCAAATATCAAAGTTCTCATCCTATTGAGAACATCATCACTGATCCAACCTCTGGAATCAAAACCAGATCTTATTTAAAGAATCTTTATGCGTTTGATACTTTCTTATCTCTTATCGAACCTAAAAATGTTGCTGAAGCTTTGCACGATGCAGACTGGGTAAATGCATGCAAGATGAACTCAACCAATTTGAAAGGAGTCAAGTTTGGCATCTGGTACCAAGACCCTTGGATAGATCAGTAATTGGCATTAAGTGGGTCTTCAGAAACAAACTTGATGAAGATGGAACCGTTACAAGAAACAAAGAAAGATTGGTGGTTCAAAGATATAGTCAGGAGGAAGGCATAAACTATGATGAGACTTTTGCCCCAGTGGCAAAGCTGGATGCTATAAGGCTCCTCATAGCCTTTGCTGCCTACATGGAATTCACCCTTCACCAGATGGATGTTAAGAGTGCCTTTCTAAATGGCTATTTGAAGGAAGAAATGTTTGTCAAGAAACCTCCAGGGTTTGAGAACAAGGAAAATCCTGATCATGTGTACAAACTTGACAAAGCACTCTATGGACTCAAGCAAGCTCCAAGAGCATGGTATGAAAGATTATCAAAGTTTTTTCTTGAGCACAACTACAAGAGAGGTAAAATTGACAGCACTTCATTCTTGAAATAAAAAAGTAAAGATCTCTTGGTATTTTAGATATATATAGATGACATAATCTTTGGAGCAACTACTGATAAACTAAGTAAAGAATTTGCTAAACTAATGGGGAGTCAATTTGAAATGAGCATGATGGGTGAGCTTAATTTCTTTTTAGGCTTACAAATTAACAAAATTCAAATGGAACTATGATCCATCAGCAGAAGTATGTAAAAGAGTTGCTTAAAAGGTTTAAAATGGAAGATTCCAAAGAAATCGACACTCCTATTTCAACAGCCACAAAGTTGGATATAGATGAACTTGGTTCATCTGTTGATCAAAAGTTGTATAGGGGAATGATTGGTTCATTATGGTATCCTACTGCTAGTAGACCTGACATTGTTTTCAGTGTAAGACTTTGTGCAAGATTTCAAGCAAATCCAAAGGAATCTCACTTGACTGCTGTAAAGAGAATCTTGAGATACCTAAAAGGCACCAATGACGTTTGTCTTTGGTATCCAAAAGGAAGTAATTTTAATCTTGTGGGATATGCTGATGCTGACTATACATATTTTCTAGTGGATAGAAAGAGCACCTCAGGTATGGCATACTTTCTTGTCCCATGCCCTGTGTCTTGGGCCACTAAAAAGCAGAATTCTATGGCCTTATCTACTGTTGAGGCTTAATATGTGGCTGCAGCCTCATGTTGTGCTCAACTATTGTGGATTAAACAGAAATTGAGGGATTTTGGAATCGATTTTGGATGTATCCCTATCTTTTGTGATAACAATAGTGCTATTAGTATGACAAAGAACCCCGTTCATCATAAAAGAACAAAGCACATAGATGTTAGACATCACTTTTTAAGGGACAATTATGAGAATGGATTGATCATTATAGAATTTTATGCTACTGATAAACAGATTGCTGATATATTTACAAAAGCACTAAGTATAGAGAACTTTAAAATGAACATGTTAGAATTAGGGATGACTAAGATCACCTAAGTGAACCAGTTCAGATTGTACATGAAAAGAAAAAGAAAAAAAAAATTTGGTTAGAAAATCTGGAACTTGTGTAAATAACCAGATTAATTGTTTCTCAGTCTCATACTGTAAATAGTATACTCTTATGCCATGTTTTAATATGAATCACTGGTCTCTAATGAAAGTTTCTCTATTTTTGCAAATTGAGACATGGTTGAGAGGATTCTTAGTGAAGAACCTGGTTAAGCAGGCTGGTTCATCTGAAAAATGAGGTATGTGTCCTACACTCTACACATTTTGAATACTAATATTTAAATCATGAGCATAACTCTACCCAAGTCTAACATCTTCCAAAGCCTATCCAATAAAGATTTGAACCAGTTCCATTTCAACTAAAGAATCCTCACCGAATTAAAACACCTAGAATCTAGGGGAGCTGTAACCGTCATTCCAAACTGAAAATTGCAGAGTCATTAGACTTCTAATTGACCATAAAAAGCTGCCATTGTGTATTAATTACACTTCTCCTTTAAATCCCACATCATCAACTCTTCAAATTCTTCATTATTTCTGAAAAACCGTCGAAACCCTTTCTTCTCTCCTTGCCTTCGTATTCAATCCGAGCTTTTTCTTTCATCACAAAACCATAACCAAAATGTCTAACCCCTGGAATAACCCTGGTACTCCTCCACCCCTTACTCCTTCCTCTTCCTCTACAACCCCTCAACCTAGTTCTACCCCCAACCTAGAAAAAGGAGAGTCAAAATGCTTGCTAGAAAAACAGTGGCCAACGACGCTTTATCTCGAAAATTAAATGCCCAGCTTCAAGAAAGCCAAGCCCAAAACTCATAAAATTCGAGTGATTCCTTTAAATCAGTGACTGAGGGGGAAGAAACTGGGTCTTCTGATTCTGAACAGGTAACTTCTATCCCAAAACCTTTATCTGAGGTTATTTCTGAGATCGCTAAAAATTTAGAAACTAGGTTCATCGTGGTTGGGTATGTGATAGATGTGGAAATACCTGAGACAAGAAGGAGAGGTGGTAAAAATAAAATTGAAAAAGAAAAAGAGAGAGAGGGAGTAGGGAGTGAAGAGAGGGGAAAAGGGAAAGAAGTGGTAGATTCTTGACCCGCCTCTGAATCTGTTAGAATGTCTATTTTTGGAGCTGAGCTAGAGAAGGAGGAAGAAGGTGGCAGGCACACAGGGGGGAAGTGGATCAGGAGAAGCCGCTGAAGGGCTAGTAAATCTTGGAAAGCAAGCAGACGAACCTGGTTCATCTGCTGAGGAAACTGTGGTTGATCTTTTAAAAATGTTAAGTGACAGTTACCAATCCAAAAAGAAAAGAACTCCTAAAGCTACAACCTCTGGGACAGCAATAACCAACAAGAAATGAAAAGTTTCTCCTTCTGAGACCTCTAATATTCCTCTTCCAAGAGGAAGAACTACAAGGAGCAAGCTAAAGTAGAGTGAGGAGGAGTTTCAAATAACTTTAGAGGAGAGTAAGAAGAAAATGATGGATAAAGGGAAAGAAAAAGTGGTTTAGCTTGTTGAGGCTGTTGAGTTGGATGAGATGGACCTGGTCCATCAAAGTGAAAAAGTGGCAAAGGTATAGGTTCAGAACCCTAAGCCAAAGAAAGCCAATACTTCCTCAAAGAAGTCTTCATCTATTTCTAAGTCTGCTGAACCCTCTGACTTGGCTAAACGAACCAGGTTTGCAGTGAAAGCCAAGAAAGTGAAAATTACTGAAGAAGATGATTGGAGTGGTGAAGAGGAGGATGTGTCTGATGGTGAGAAGGATAAGCTGACAAAGTTTGGTAAAAGAACAATTATGAAGGGGAGATTGTTGAAGGACTTGGAAGAAGAAGGAATGATTTTGCTGCTGGAGAAGCTTGAGATACAGGGGTGGAAGGACATGGTCCTTCAGTTGGATGGGAGACTGGCTAGGAATGAGATTATGAAATTCATGGCCAATGCTGAGGTCAAGGAAGGCAGAGTCACCAGCTTAGTGAAAGGGGTCCAAATCTCTTTTGATGCTAAAGAACTGGGTGAAATCCTTGGCATACCCTCTGAAGGCTATGATGACTATACTAGGCAGAAAAGGCCTAGTCTGGATTCTCTTCCAACTGCCTGGCTATCAAAAGGAAATTTTTTGATAATAAAGAAGAGAGTGAGCCCAAGGCAGTCTATAAGATTGAAATAAGCCACTCCACAAGGTGATCTTTGAATTCATCAACAAGTGGGTGTTGCCAAGGTATGAAAGGAAGCATATTGAAAATTACATGGACTTGGTCTTGATGGAGAGTATGGACAGTGGGAGGCAGATAAACTGGCATGGGTTCATCATTCAGCTTTTGGACAGAGTTGTCAATGGCTCAAAAGCCCATGCCATTCCTTATGGTTTCATCCTCACTTCTGTTCTTGGTCATTATACGGTGCCATTGAAGAAGGCGGAGATGTCCACAAGGAAAGATCATTTTGGGATCAATACTCCTTTTGCTTGTGATTATGAGATCCATGCTGTCCCGAATGAACCTGGTTCATCAAAAAGGACACCTGTAAACAGCAAGGTCAGAGCCGTAGTGCAGGAGAGTGGGGCAAAGGATGCTGAGATAGCAAGGCTGAAGACTTGTTTGGCTGAGGTTGAATCTGAGAGGGATGTTCTCAGAGTTGAGATTACAAAGGAAAGGGAGAAGAATGAGGAAATTCTTCACGATATGTTGAATCTTCTCCAAGACAAAATCCAAGCCCCTAGTTCTTCCAAGCCTTAGTTGCCTAGCCTGCCTAGAAATTCAGTGACCCAAATTTAGGACTTTTTCTTTTTGTTTCTCATGCTTTAAATGTTTTTGTTTCATTTTGTGGATTGTGGAAGAACCTTACTTTCTATCAATGAAATTTGCTGCTCTTGTTCTTATGCACTATCTCTATTTCTTTGATAGTTTGAATTCTTAGTTGATTACTGATGATTGATCCATGAATGCATTTGCAGTTGCTCCAGTGGCCATGAGTAATATTTATAAAATCTGGGACTCACATATTGTTTTGCAACTTTTCGATGATGCCAAAAGGGGGAAGATGCGCTCTGAACAAATGATATTTATAACCTAAATGACCCTGACTATTTATGATAAGTGCTTAATACGCTAATATGTGTCAATGTTGGATTAAGTTGAAATAAGCCTAAGCTTATGGATGCACAAAGTTTGTCATCATCAAAAAGGGGGAATTTATTGGCCCAAGAAATAGAATAGTTTTGAAGATTGACAAAGGAACTCAGATATGAACCAGGTCCATCACTGGCAGACATAGATACCAGGAGAGTCAAGGCATGTGAGGTGCACATACAGGGGATAAGCGTATTCTGGTAGAATGAGATATCTCATGATCGAAAAGATTGCAAAAACGATAAGGAGAAGGACTCCTTATTCAGTAAGAACAGTATCTAAGATAAGGAAGGATTTAGGAGTTGAGTTTAACTAGAACTCTTCCACCAAGGAAGAGTAGCATTAGGATTCTAGTTAATTCTTTATCTACTAACTCCAATATATTGCAGAATATTCTTATTGTACAGGTACGCACAAAAGCAGAAGTTAAGCAAGAATTGAGAGCAAAATAGCAAGGCAATTTTACAAGCAGTCCGAGTGATATTTGAGTGTGCGAATCTGACACTACTTGAACCAACTAAAAGATCCAATTCCAACTGTTGTCTTTTAGTCTAGTTATTTGTAGTAGGTGGTTTTAACTTGTACCTTTTCAGCTTAATCTAGAAGCGTCTGTTATAGGTACTTTGTGTTTTCAAGTTAGAGTTAACTTGAAGTTTGTCGCAAATAGCTAGAGGCTAGTTTGCTACAAGGGATAAGAGGTAATCCTAGGTTTACAAAAGAGTTTTTGTAAATGCTGTGTTGGCTCACTGATTTAGTAAAGAATTTTGGGAAAATTCTACTGGGAAGCAGGTCGTGTTTTTTTTACCTTTTGAGCCAGGTATTTTTCACGTAAAAATCTTTGTGTTCTTTATTTTCTGTACTTATTATGCCGCAATAGTTGCAGTTGGAACACATAGAAGAACCAGGTCCTTCTATAATCTATGCATGCGAAAAATTGGACACCACACAAATCACCCCCTCCCCCCCCCTGTGTGGTATTGATGTATAAAACATCAGACAGGATTACCGCAGGCGTGCACTCGCAGGTGCAGACCCTTCATCGCCGGTTCAGAGGCAGAGGGGAATAAGTGGTCTACGCAGAAGCGCTCATTTTTCCGCACAAGCGCATGCAAAGTTGCGAGCCCAGGCTCCGCAGGTGCGGAAATGTCTGAGCAGTGTTTAAAACCGAAGGGCTTCATGATTTTTGTCATTTTGGACTTTGCAAACTCGGTTTAGGGTGATTTTTGAGAGACTTTTCTAGAGATTTCTTGAGGTAAGTACATTGTGCTTATTTTTGATCAATAATCTTGCTTCCCCATTTATTTTTCCACCTAGTTAGGGTGTATTTAAGGTGAAAATTGAGAGTTGGAGGTTAGGGATTTGGTGAGTTGATTTGAGGAATTGAGTGGCGATTTGGTGTCAGATTTTGGTAATTTTAGTATGGGTAAACTCGTGGTCTAGTAGGTGTTCGTATTTTGTAACTTTTACCCGATTCTGAGATGTGGGCCCGAGTCGACTTTTTAGGACGGATTTCGGAATTTTTGTTAAAGTCTTGATTTCATTAATTAGATTAGTCGATTATAGTTATATTTATGTTATGTAATTATTTTTGTCTAGATTTGGACCATTCAGAGTCGGATATTTATGAAAAAGGCATTGTTACTGATTTATTGAGCTTGGTTCGAGGTATGTGTCTTGCCTAATATTATCTGGAGGAAATCTCCTTAGGATTTGGTGCTGTTGTCATATGTGAGCACCGTGTACGTGAGGTGACGAGTACGTACACGGGCTATTTATTATAAAACCCGATTTATTTTATTGAGTAGCAACCTGTTTTGACTTAAATTTGAGTTATACCGTTTAAATGAGTATTAGTCTATTTTCATTCTTAATTGAGCTATTCCAATATGTGTAGTTATCCTGTTTAGTCTAATATCGCATTTCTATATGCTTTAACTGCTCATTTGAACTCTATGAAGCATGCCTAGTTGATTTCCTGCTTTTCCTTGTTCTTTATCAGTATAACTGCAGACATCTTGATGTTCACTGTTGTATTTATCGGTTTGAGCTGTGTGTTTACTTTTGAGACTACGAGGCGGTTCCTCGGGAGTTCTCCTATCAAACAACCTTTAAGACTACGAGGCAGGTCCTCGGGAGTTCTCCTTGCACATTTAATTTTGAGACTACGAGGAAGTTCCTTGGGAGTTCTCTCTACATATTTAGTTTTGAGACTACGAGGCGGTTCCTCGGGAGTTCTCCCTACATATTTACTTTTGAGATTATGAGGTGGTACCTCGGAAGTTCTCCCTGTATATTCATTTTGGGACTACGAGACGGTATCTCGGGAGATCCCTTGCGGTTTACCCCTATGTATTGTACTGCTGCCTTGCTGTGTTTCCTTTTGTTAAAATCTAGTCTCTTATTATACTGTATATTCTCCTGCCTTATTTATTATTTACTAGTGGGTCTGACCTGACCTCATCACTACTCGACCGAGGTTAGCCTTGGTACTTACTGGGTGCCATTATTGTGTACTCATGCTACTCTTCTGCACATATTTTGTGTGCAGATCCAGGTATTTCTTATCAGCCCCACTATTAGCTGAGAGTGCTTGCTGTTGTACGGAGACTTCAAGGTACATCTGCCACATCCGCAGACCTCGGAGTCCCCCTCTATTCTCTCTTATATCATTTACCTTCCGTATTTCTTTTATTTAGACTGTGGTGTATAGAGATTTTAGTTTCCTTCTGTAGCTTGTCACTTACGATGTTTTGGGTTTTGGGAAGACTGTATATTTATAGAGTATTGGTTATTGTACATGCCAAACAGCATTGTTACTAGTTACTCAGTTATCCACTGCTGTTAGTTGCCAAGTTTTATTTTTGTTTTATATTTTTCGCAATTTGTTAGGCTTACCTAGTCGTAGAGAGTAGGTGCCGTCATGACGTTATACGGAGGAAGTTTGGGTCGTGACAGTCGGGTTGGTTCAGATTTTATTATTCAATACCTAACCAAATCAAATCAAACCAAGTCGGGGTTTTCAATCGATTTGGTTTGAATATTCGATTTGGTGCGGTTTTTCTTTTCAGTTTGTACACTCCTATCGAAAACTTTCAACCCATTTGATATGGGAGTTAAAAAAATTGCATAGAAAAATATTGATAAGTTGAATTCAATTTTGAATTGGATTAGAATTGGAAAGTTCACAAAAGAACTAGCCACGACCATCGGCCGAATTAAAATTTTTCAATGGAAAAGATTACACAAGTTTATTTTTGGAATAAACTTTTACCTAAGTAAATTATTATCTCAACCAAATAAGAAAATGGTATAAGTGATGTTATATAAAGGAAGATGGAGAAAATTTTCCGGAGTAATTCTTGAGAAAAAATTATTTTGTGCAAGTGAGAGTGTAATACAAAGCCAAGAGAGAACATAACATTACAAGAAAATTGTTTCTCGTTCTTCTACATTTGAGTTGGAATTTTTGAGAAAAAGTTCAGCACAATTTTTTTCGTTTAATTTATTCTCGGATTTCATTGATCAAAGAGTTGATAGCAAGGATCGGTCATAGAGCCTTCGTACTATCGAAAAATTTTTGAAACTAGACTTTCTTCACCAGGTACGTCTTAGATCTGATCTTTGACATGTAAATAAATTTTAAACACGAAATTTTTTTTCTTGTATTGTTATTGTATTCCGCAACGTGTTACGAATACCTATATGCAATCCTAGAGTTTCTATCAAGTTTGAGAAAAAGGTTTGGTAGTTGAATGGTGGTGGAAGGACTAGACTATTTTGCAAGTGAAAATAAGTTACTGGAATTTTGTGAAGTAGCCATAGGATCTATGGGCAAATCATATACCATATAACATAAAGATTAAGAGTAAGAAAGGGTTTGAGAAATAAGAGCAGATAATTATTCTGATATTTTTTCATTTGTATATATAGACTCTGTATATGTTCCAGATAGTACAAATTTGAAATTCAATTTAATATCTTATCTTTTATCTACATATAGCTAGGTTTCTTTTTCCTCCATGGGAGAGGATGACACGATAGATAATAAAATTAGACTTTACCCACACAGGCTGCACTAATACTACATTATTCATTTTAGGTCTTAATTCTGAGAATTGATTTATTAATATTAAAAAAAATACATAACTAGATAAAAAAGGAATACTTAGTAGTCTAGTTGGCTGATTTTATTTTGTTGGTGAGTGTTTGATTCCTCTTGTAATCTCCTCTCAATTTTTCTTTTCGTTAAAAAAATTAAAAATAAAGAAATATAAACGGTTGACTTGTTATTTTTATTTATTTATTACTAATAAGAAAGGTAAAACATAGAATTTAAGAGGAAGAACTCTGATAAGTTATGCGATTATGGTTTTGATGATTTGTAAAACTTTATCGAGGAACCAGATGGGAACCTAATACAACCAGTTCCTTGTGCCTTTTGGGGCATGCTCAGTTGTTTCGCCAAACTCTCAATAAACCAGATAAGGAAACATATAAGGGAACAAATGTCACGCCCCGACTTCGGGGAGCGCGATCGGCGCTTAACCGAGATATCCCGGTCAAGCAAGCCTCTACCACTCATTCTACCCAACTCACCCATGAATAGAGGAGAATACATTTCAGTAATTAGATAGTAAGAGGTCGTGTGAAAACACTAGTTCATTTTTATTAGTTACGAGATTAACAAGTCTCTGAAATAGTACATTGCACAATCATAGTTAAAAAGAAACATATGACACGATTACAATATTTTCAGTTCAACCTTTCCAAAAATAGATACAACCCACATTATGTTTAGGGAGCCTCTAACAGGAACAAAAGAGTGACGTGACAATACCAGTAACAAGGTCCCGGCTATACCTCAAAATGCTATGTACAAAGGATAAATGATATAGGACCCTAAGATTAAGTGGGGCTCACCAAATCAGCAGAGGAGAGGGTGTGCTGCTATCACTGATCAATGCCACTTGCTATGGAACCACCTGCATCTATTAAAGACGCAATGCCCCAGGAAAAAAGGACGTTAGTACATATGAAATAGTACTAGTATGTAAAACTAAACACCCTCTCAATAGAACGGGCAACAGTAAACGGAGGATAAAATATGAAATCAATAAGAGACTCAAACAGTATCAATGTGTCAAGTTATGGGAAAGCTAATTTCAATTAGGATTCAGTAATATAAGTTGGGAGATCTTTAGCACCGATACACCACCATATTTTAGCACGGAGTTCGATCTCAGTCGGACCGGCTAAGCCGTCTCACCCAGAGACGTACACCCACAATACCACCATGTGCGCGGTATGGCGTCTGATCTCAGCCCGATCAGCTAAGCTGTCTCACCACAATGCCGTGTGGGTTGACATCACATAACATCTCACTAGCAATAATCTCATCCCGTTTAAGGGTAAACAACTCAACACACTAATTTCATCCCATATAAGGGGAAACAATCTCATCAGATTAACACGAGAATTTACCCCTAAATCACTCCTACACCGGCACGCGTAGTTTCAGAGTTAGGTTGTTCCGACCTACCCTTCCTCGGTGGCTAAAATATACCCTAAAGGAATTTATTATTAAAAGTATTTACAACTAAATTCATATTCTTTTACATGTCATTCATTTTATTGGCACCATTGGCCATACGCAACATCATTTTTGGCACGTTGGCCGTACTTCATAATTCCTGCTCACTATTTCACTTTCAACCATTATCATGGATAATCAACCTCAAGGCCTTTCAATTTAAGACCTTAAACACATACTTGAGCAATTTAGGGTCTTAGGCACATGTGACTTCTTACACAATTGACATGATAGCCTTCATTAAAAAGCATGCTTTTAAATCATAACATAATAACACACAACCCATACTTAAATCATATTCTCAAACATTAACTCAACATAACAAGAATCTTTCGAATACATGTTGAATGCATAATTAGTTTGAGACAAGGCTTATTTGACAAAAAATCAATTTATAAAGAGCATCACGAGACTTACAAGGACATTGCGGGGTTCAATTCTAAGAGAAGAGTTTAGCCAACATACCTTTCCTCGAGCTTTTTAATTTACTATAATATTCCGAAAATCCTAGCCACTTCGATCTATTCAGAAATATAGCAAAATTGAACACAAATTAGGAAGGAGTTCATAGTTCCAGCTCACTTGACCATTTTATCAAACACTAGGTGTGCTTTAAGGTTTCAAGGTCCTCTTGCGGTGGATTCTTTCACCCCCACTACCCAAAAGAGATCAACAATCTTCCCACTACCCTAGATGGTAAATGCATGTAAAATAAACAACTCCCACGCCCAATAATTTCTTGGCTTATCTACAACTAAAATCATGAAATTGAGGGCTATGGGGTAGAACCTTACCTCTAGGATGAAGACCTAGTGAATTCTTCTTGCACATTCTTCAACTTTGAGCAAGAATTGATGAATGATGAGCTTAGGAACCTCCTCTCCCTAGAATAGTTCTCTCCTCTCTCTAAAATGTCAAGTGATCCCCCAAAAATTAACCCTTAGGCTAGATAAACGAAATGGGGATCGGGTTATATAATTAGAAAAATGAAGCCCCGACACCGTTTTGCGGTTTCATAATGCTTCTGATGTCCCCATAATGGGCCGCATAATAGCTCCCCAGAACTGGGCACTCCTGCTGCACTCTGCGACCGATATGTGATCCGCAGACCTGTTCTGCGGTAGCATAATACACCGCAGAACTTCCTTCAGGAAAGTTTCATGTTAGATCTGTGATGGGTTATGCGGCCGCATAATGGACTTAAATTTTACACTGGCTCTTAGGTAAACCTTTTATGGGGCCTTACATCATCCCCCACTTAAGATCATTCATCCTCAAATGAGGGCTAAAATCCGCCTTTAGAAACCCATGTGACTCAGCTGCTATGACACACACCAACAATTCCCAAATTTCGACTAACTCCCCAAATTTCCAAAATTTTCGCTAGAGTTTCTCCTGTAACTGGGCCTATCCACCTGTCAGAGAATCCCATAAACAAATCCTAACATTACAACCACAACACAACGATGCAAAATAATATGGAAATAACAGTGGCAACCATGCCATAAACATTGCATTGCTAAGATAGAGTATTCTTAATATAAATTGTACATGGGTAATCATGATTTGTAGAAAATTAGCTCTTAACATCATTGATACAATTACATAGCTATTTAAATAAATTAGGGTACTTCTTCTTCATTTCTTCCTCGGCCTCCTAGGTGGCCTCTTCAATTTGTTGGTTTTTCCATAACACTTTCACGAAGGTAATTTCTTTGTTCCTCAACTTTCGAACTTGCCTATCATGAATAGCAACTGGAATTTCTTCATACGTCAATTCTTCGTTAACCTCAATAGTCTCAATCGGAACAATAGGCGACAGATCTCCAACCACCTTCTTCAAAATGGATATATGCAACACCGATTGCACTAAGGACATCTCTGGAGGTAGTTCTAGTATGTAAGCCACCTGGCCAATCCTCTGGTTGATCCTGTACGGTCTGACATATCTCGGATTCAATTTTCCTTTCTTACAAAAATGCATTACACCCATCATAGGGAAAACCTTCAAGAACACCGAATCATCTTCTTTGAACTCCAAATCCCTACTACGCACATCTGAATAAGACTTCTGGCAACTCTGAGCAGTTTTCAACCTCTCCTTAATGATCTTAACCTTTTCCATAGAGTGATGCACGAGGTATGGTCCTATCAACTCCTCTTCCCCAATCTCGAACCACCCAATGGGAGATCTACATCTCCTACCATATCAAGCCTCGAACGGTGCCATCTGAATGTTGGCATGATAACTATTGTTGTAAGCAAACTCTATGAGAGGCAAATAATCATCCCAGCTACCTTTGAAGTCAAGAATACAAGCGCGCAACATATCCTCAAGCGTCTGAATAGTCCGCTCTGCCTGACCGCCAGTCTACAGGTGAAAGACTGTACTAAGATCCACCAGGGTACCCAAACCTTGCTTAAATTTCTTCCAACAATTAGCCGTGAACTGTGCCCTACGATCTGAGATAATAGAACCTGACTATTTCCTTGATATACAACTGGGCATACTTTTTTGCTGTGTCGGCAGACTTAACAGGTAAGAAGTGAGCTGATTTCATGAGTCGGTCCACAATCACCCAAATCGAGTCATACCTATGAGGCGTACGTGGTAGTCCTACCACAAAGTCCATGTTGATCATTTTCCACTTCCACATTGGAATTTCTATGTTCTATGAAAACCCACCGACCCTTTGGTGCTTGACCTTCACTTGCTGAAAATTTTGACATCTTGCCACAAAGTCCGCTACATTCCTCTTCATATCGTTCCAACAATAGACTTCCCTAAGATCATGATACATCTTTGTAGAGCCCGGGTGGACGGAATACCTAGAAGTGTGAGCCTCGGTCATGATTATTTCCCGGAGACCATCCTCATTTGGAACACATAGACGCCCTTGGTACCTTAGGGTACCATCATCCACGCCAAGAGAAAAGGCCATGGTCTTATGTTAATGAATCCCCTCCTTCAGTTGTACCAACAATGGATCGTTGAATTGCTTTTCCTTAACTTCCACCACAAGCGACGATTCAGCCCTATTTTGCACAATCACCCCTCCTTCACTAGAGTCCGTAGGACGAACTCCCAAACTAGCCAACCGATGAACCTCCTTGGCCAACGACCTTTGATATGCCTCCAAGTAAGTCAAACTACTCATATGTTTCCGGCTAAGAGAATCCGCCACAACATTAGCCTTCCCCGGATGATATAGGATATCGAAGTCATAATCCTTGAGTAACTCAAGCCATCTCCTCTGCCTCAGATTCAATTCCTTCTGTTTGAAAATATATTGAAGACTCTTATGGTCCGCGAACATATCCACATGGACCCCATACAAATAATGTCGCTAAATCTTCAACGCAAAGACCACCGCTGCAAGCTCTAAGTCATGTGTTGGATAGTTCATTTCGTGATTCTTGAGTTGCCTAGAAGCATAGGCTATCACCTTGCCATGTTGCATCAATACACATCCAAGCCAAATTCTCGAAGCATCACAATATATCACAAACCCATCTGTACCCTCTGGTAGGGTCAACACCGGTGCCGTAGTCATACTTGATTTCAATTCTTGGAAGCTTCTTTCACAAGCATCTTACTATTGGAACTTAATTGCCTTCTGCGTCAATTTAGTCAACAGAGATGAAAGAGTAGAGAATCCCTCCACAAACTTCCTGTAATACCCAGATAAGCCTAAGAAACTGTGAATCTCTGTTGGGGTAGGTCTAGGCCAATTCTTCACAGCTGCAATCTTCTAAGGATCAACCTCAATTCCTTCTCTAGAGACAACATGACAGATTCAAGCCTTCTCGAAAACTTCACATATAACTGTTACTGATACAGGGTATGTAAAACTATTATGAGATGATCGGCATGGTCCTCTCGACTTCGCGAATATGCAAGGATATCGTTAATAAACACTATCACGAATGAGTCAAGAAAAGACTTGAAGACCCGACTCATATTCACATTTCTCAATTTCAATCACAATCTTTCTTTATACCGCCAGGCGAGCCTTACATTTGAAAATAGGTTTTGAAAATAGTTTTCCCGAAATAGATACACACACATAAGTCCTACCTTATACCGCCGCATTCACATCAACCCAAGCCTTATATTTCCGCATGTGCGTCAATATCATATCACAATAACAATTCGCACCACAAGTTCCCACATATCACAACTTGCCAGCAACAACAATATCAATGTTTCCATGACAATAGCCCATGTCCCCACCATAACATATACAAGAATATCAACAACAACAATAGATGAAAAATGCTCAATAAGATATACATGTCAACAATAACCAACATCGCCTCAACCTATTAACGACTTTCACAACTTCAACACCAAATAACTCAACAATGAGAAAATAATGTATAACTACGATATTAGACAAGACTAACTCACAATAAAGGAAATAATATTCGACAATGAGTCTCAAATAATAGAAATCAACAAGTAAAGGGATAACACGAACAATTAATCCAAACAACGATAATTAACAATGAAGACATAATGTGCAACAATAAAGGAGACAACAAGTTCAACTACAACATGGGAGCAATTTAGCAAATAGGATGAAAAACAAATACTAAACAAGTCAACTAAGGCATTTAAGTATAGTCTAACACAATTAAGGATAATTTGACTATGAGAATTTAGAACATAATATGGCATTTCAATTAAAGCATGGAAATAGTCTAAGTAACCTAAATCGGTCAAATACCGCGTACAACCTGTGTACCCACTCATCACCTTGCATACTTGGATTTCACTTAGCACAATTGAATCAAATAATACCAATCCAAAGGGATAGTTCCCCCACACGAAGTTAGGCAAGACACTTACCTCAACTAGGCCAATTCAACACTCGAAAATAGTTTTTTCCTTAAAATCCGCCTCCACACGGCTCAAATCTAACCAAACTCGATTCAATATCATCACACAATGCTAGGGAATTCAATTGTAATAGATAAAGTTAAGATCTTTACACTTTTCCCAAAAGGTCAACAAAAGCCAACACGGGGCCCGCCCGGTCAACACCCAGGTCCAATGCGAAATTCCGTCTACCCATGACCCCATGAGTTCATATATGTGATTAGTTTCAAATTCCGAGTCCAAACCGACTCTAAAAACTCAAGTTCGTATTTTTCAAACACTTAGCAAAGTTTTCACCAATTTCTACTTTGATTCACAAGATTTTGATGTTAAAATCTAAGATATATTGATGGATTGTGATTAGAAATAGATTAAAATCACTTACCCAAGGTTTGTAGGTGAAAGTCTCTTCTCCAAATCGCCTCATACCGAGTCTAGGATTCAACAATGTGAGAATGAGTTCAAAAATCCCGTCTCCCAACCCTTTAAATAGCTGCAGATGTCTAATTTGCGACACTGGGTTCGCATTTGAGAACCCTCGCAATTGCAGACCAGGATCGAATTTGCGAACCTTGACAGGCTCAACATATATCACAATTGCAAAAAAGCCTTCACAATTGCGAACTGGAGAACATCGCAAAAGTGGATAAATTGTTCACAATTGCAAACATGACCAAATTCTTGTGGCTTCGCAAATGCGAAGGTGAGGTCGCATTTGCGACAACTGCCCATCACATGTCGCCTTTGCAAATGCGAGTCTGGTGTTCACATTTGTGACACCAGATCACCATACATCAGTTTCTACATATTTTCAGTCCAAAACACTTTTGCAACGTGTCCGAAACTCATTCGAGCCCTCGGGGCTCCAAACCAAACATCCACACAAGTCAAAAAATATCAGACGAACCTTCTCATGCTATCAAAACACAAAAATAACATCTAAAACTACGAATTGAACTAAAATATGCATAACATTCGAAGAAATTTTCAAGAACTTTTAAAATTACAACTAAGCATCTGAATCCTATCAAATTGACTCCAAACAATACCAAATTGCGCAGACAAGTTCTAAATGCCATAACGAACCTATTCCAAGTCCAAAAATCAAATTCCAAGTTCGATAGCTACTAGTCAACCTACGGTCAAATTTTTCAACATTATATTTTCAAATTTCGGCAAAATCAACACAAATCAACATGTAGACTTCAAAATCAATTCTGGGCTTACGCCCAAGTCCGAAATCACAATGCAAAGATATCGAAGTCATAAAAACACAATCCCGGGGTCATTTTCATAAAAGTCAAAGTTTGGTCAACATTTTCAAATTTAAACTTCTAAGTCAAGAATCAAGGGTCCAAATCAATCCGAAAGCTTCCCAAAACTAAACTAATCAACCCCTCAAGTCATAAAGGCACAAACACATAAGTGTGAAGCAATAAAAGGGGTAACAAACAAAATTACACAAAATTACTGATCGAGTCTTTACATAAGGTGTCACGACCCAAAATCCTAACATATCATGATGGCACCTATCATGGTACTATGAAAGCCGGCATTTCAAAATACTCTAACACTTTTAACATAAAATAATTAAAGTAGATTAAAACAATGAAAGTTCTCAAAAAAGGGGATAGGAACCCAAAACACAACACCAAAGTTTCCAACTATTGAGGTGCCCACAGAGTACATGAGTATCTATACATCACAAATCTCGAAAGAACTATCTAATATAGTCTGAAACTAAATACTATGAGAGGAAAGATAGGGAATGAGATACAAGGTCTGCAAAAGTATGGCAACTACCTCAAAATCTCCAGACGATCAACTGTGCGCTGAAATCAACACCCACTGTATCCGGAAATACCTGGATCTGTACAAGAAGTGCAGGGTATAGCATGAGTACAACCAACTCAGTAAGTAACAAGACTAAATAAAGAACTGAAAGTAGTGACGAGCTTCGCAGTCAAAGTTCAATTACAGTGATTTCAACATAGGAAAGTAGGCATGCTTTCAAGTTCGACAGTTAAGGCCAAAATAGTTAATTCATGTCAAGTTCAACTGAAACAGAAGAAAATATCTCTCAGAAATTTCAAGACAGTGATATATGACAGCTGAAGTGAAACAAAAATGAAAGTCTAATGCATCCTTTCAGAGGAAGAGTCACTCAGTCCTCCCATACACTCCAACCTCACAATCACTCATTCCTCTCAATCACCCAGCACTCGGTACTCAGCACTCGGTACTCACACTGAGTAGGTACCTGCATTCACTAGGGGGGTGTACAGACTCCGTAGGGGCTCTTTCAGCCCAAGTGCTATAACAAGCTAATCATGACATATATCAGTGAAACATGCTGTGGCGTACAGCCTAATCCCATAAATATTCTCACAATCAGGCCCTCGGCCTCACTCAGTCGTCAACCTTTCCAGTCTCTTGGGCTCTTATAAATAATGATAAGCAGCCCAAACAACAATAATATAATTCATCAATAATGAACAACATAGACTAAGATATAAAATACAAATAAAACTGTGACTGAGTGCAAAACAACAATTTAGCAGATAATTCAACCTGTACCAAACCTCTATGGGTCCTTACATTGCCAACACATAGTCTAAACATGATTTCTAACATGATTTGTTGTTCAATTTCTCTAATACATGGAGAATGTACAAATAACAACAAAGTATTAAACTACACAGTTCCATGAAATTTGACCAAGTCACAATTCCTACGGTGCACGCCCACACGCCCGTCATCGAGCATGTGCGTCACCTTAAAACCAAATACATAACACGTATACGAGGTTTCGTACCCTCAGAACCAAATTTAGAACTGTTACTTACCTCAATCCGAGTAAATCTCTACTCCACCACACCATTGCCTCGCAAAACAGCCTTTGAATGCCTCGAATCTAGCCATAAACAATTCGATATAATCAATACGGGCTAAAGGAATCAACTCCATAAGAAAATGCTAAGCTATTAATCAAAATAAAAAATCGACTCAAAAACTGGCCCCGGGCCCATATCTCGAAATTCGATAGAAGTAAGAAAACACAGAAGCCTATTCAACCCCGAGTCCAACCATACCAAATTTGTCAAAATTCGAGACCAGATCGTCACCCCGATCCCCAAATCAAACTCTCTAAATCCCTAGCCTAAAACTCTCAATTTATACCTTAAATACACACCAACTAGGTGGGAAAATTAACGGGTAAGAAAGATTATTGATAAAAAATGAGCAGAAGGGACTTACCTCAAGAATTCCCTCGAAAACCCTCTCACGAATCGCCCAAACTCTTTTTTTGTCTCAAGGCCTATCACATCTCATCTTTTCCTTCACTTGACTATAGACTCTGTAATACTGTCATTTTTTTGATCTAACATTGTCATCCATGTATCACATATTACTCATAATGATTCATTAACTCTCTTCTTATTTCCCTGCTAATATTTCTGTTTATCACTTTATTCTGAAACTTCAACAAGACATTATTTTTTTTAGCTCTCCTTGCTCCATCCCCAGGCTCTTCGGGTTGCCTAACATTCTCCCTCTACTAGGGAAGAGAGCCATACTAAGATAATATTTATCTCTTCTAGGCTTCCAGTGCCTATCTTCATAGTACTCATATCTAGATGTACTATTTTAGCGTGCACCATCTAAGTGTCTCACAAAGAGATCCATTACCACATTTGCAATATCCTTCGGAAATGTCAACTAACACAAACAATTCATCGACCATTTTGGGTTACTCCAACCCAGTCAGATCCTCATATCCTATCTTTCTCTTAAACTATATTCGTTAGCTCCCATAGGGCATAACTGAGATGGGTGTGGCTAATTGTATATATCTCCGTTACTGTTGAAAGTAACTCGGAATGCTTATATTTCTCTTCCTGATTTGTAAATACTGATAATCCTCATTAACTGTGCGCCTCGCCCTTCTTCACCTTGTATTTACCTTTTGAATCTCTTATTACTTTTCACCATATGGGTGGATAGATATTCATGCCTTAGGGCTCCTTATCAAGAAGCTTACAAATTTTAGTACACGCATGATCTGTTGAAGACCTCACATTTACTCATCATAAGCATGATGCAAAATCAAGTTCCTCTGACTTAACACTTCCACAGCTATATCTCTTACCAACTATCTTTCGGGATGTAGGTATCGTTGTATTACGAATGTAATAGAATTTAGGAATTTGAATAGTTGTGACTGAGATCTACCACACGATCTAGAGTAAGAAGAAAGAATGACAATCCTAAATGCCCTATAGCCTCTTGCTTATAAGTGTGGTATACAACACACCCATAAACAAGACTCTACTAGACATGGCTTATAAACTCCCTAGGACATAACTTCTCTGATACCACTTTTGTCACGACCCAAACTGATGGGCCGCGACGGGCACCCGGTACCTTACTCAATCGAGTACCAACATAACGTATCATTCTTATCAAATCATTATGGGTAAGTGGTCCTGAAGGGGCATCATGAAATAACCAGAGTAAACACGAGGGAATACCCAATGTAGAACGACCCAACCTGATATAGAAACTCATACCTGTGACATACGGGACTATAGGGCCAACATGATCCTTTATATACTTAAAACATCGGCCGACAAGGCCATACAAGTATCCATATACATGACATATGTCTACAAGCCTCTAAGAGTACATGAATATCATAAAGGTTGGGACAGGGCCCCACCATACCAATCAATACATGTCCTAATCATACTGACCAAATAAGCAACTCCGGAGTAAATGGAGCGAACCAAATCTTCCGCTGAGCTAATAGCGTACTTGGAGGACTCTCGACATGTCTATCGGGACCTTCGGGCATGAAACACAGTGTCCCTAGGCAAAAGGGATGTCAATACAAATAATGTACAGAGTATGTAAGGAATGAAAATCAGTAAATAATAGACATGAGAGAAACATGGAGTAGAAGACTCAACATGTATGTCTGAATAGTTTTGTGAATAATTTAATATTATAATGTCATTCATATACATATTAATGTCATACCATTCATAGGTATATGTGTTCATAACATCATCAAGCCTTTGAGGGCATCCCATCATATCATCTCGATCACTGTGGGCAAAATCATCAACGTATACCAGCTGATCAGGTGGTGGAGCATATGTAACGCTGTAACCTTTTCCCATATCCTATAAACATATATATACATATATATATACAAGTATATAACGCCATCTGGTCATGGGTCAACGTACATGTATAAATGAATACAATGCATGAGAAGTACGTCATTAAAATCTCTCGAAATGTCATAAGACCATTATGCCTCTGATTAATATCATGAAATAAACTTTATCAATTCACGTATTTTCTGAGACCCCTAAGAAGATGATAGAATAATAAGACATATGGGAAATCAAGAACATAGGAACCTCTAGCATTTCTATGAATAAAGTAATTTATGGAAATTGTGCATTTCCTCATTTCGTTTGTATCGTATGGATCATGCCAAAAGAAAAGAAGGGATAGCCTTAACATACCTGAGATGATTCTCATGATAATCCCTCTAACACCCGTGTTTTGTGAAAATTTTTAACGGTGGATCGAAGTAGGGAAGAATTCATATGATATTCTTGAAAAAGATTGCACCGTATTCCTTAAAATTGCAAAATTTCATACTATATAGTATTAAATGGTCTTCGTATGAAATGTTTTGAAACAACTACATTGCTATTGCAATTCATTAACCTTGTTGAAGCTTTCCCACTTAATTTAGTAGATGAGAGCAATTTATTTTAGGTGAATTAGAGAGGTTATCTCTAACCTTTAGGTGTGGGCCCCACTAGGATGACTAAGCCACCAATCTTTCTTCATTTTCCACCTTATAACATGGACTTTAAAAGTCAAAAGTTGGCTTCCACGTTAAGGCGTATCCAAAGCCTTAATTAATCATCCACTAATTCTTAATTAACTTGTTAATTCTCAAATTAACTAATAATTAACCAATTATCCACATAATTAAAAATTATCTCAAGTTACTTAAAATACTACTCACTTTTAACATACCTTATACACCTCACTGTCATGGTCATGTGGTACCTTATATGGCACAAGTCCATAAATACTGGGTATTATTGCTTAGACCGTATTTTTTCCCAAAATGTCAAACTTCGACGAAAGTACCTTCACGAATATACTTATAACTTATTTGAAATAGCGTAATACTTATAATCCCAAAATAATCTACTTCCCGAACTTACGTCGATACTTAAGAAGAAACATTAACGTACGAAAATGCGAAATGTAACATCTCATTTCTGAGCTTTCATCAATTAACTTATGGCGTACTTTCACGTACAAAAATATGGGGTGTAACAATAATGCTGCCTCAGTTCGCGGTACATCTTCATAACACCTGGATGAATAGAATACCGAGAGATGTGTGCCTCCTCTAGGATCTTTTCCCTCAAGACATCAACATTAGGAACGCATAGGCGACCCTGGAGTCGCAGAACGCCATCATCACCAATAGCAACCTCTTTGGAACCACCCCGTATTACCGTCTCTTAGAGAACTGACAAGTGTAGATCATCACACTATCGAACCTTGATCTGCTCAAATAGTGAAGACTGGGCAACGACACACGGAAGAACTCAGTTGGGCTCTGAAATATGCAGCCTCACAAGTCTGTTAGCCAAGGACTGAATGTCCAAATTTAATGGCCTTTTCTCTGCTGAAATAAATGCCAAGCTACCAATACTTTCCGCCTTTCTACTCAAGGCATTTGCAACTATATTCTCTTTTCCCGGATGGTAAAGCATAGTAATATAATAATCTTTCAGTAACTCAAGCCATCTACGCTGCCTCAAATTTAGGTCCCTCTACTTGAACAAATGCTGCAAACTGCGATGATTAGTATAAACCTCACAAGACACTCCATAAAGATAATGCCTCCAAATTTTAAGAGTGTGAACAATCATAGCTAACTCCAAATCATAAACAAGGTAATTCTTCTCGTAGGGCTTCAGCTGATGTGAGGCATATGCAATAACTTGCCCCTGCATCCATACACAACCCAGGCCAATGCGCGAAGCATTGCAATACACTATATACATCCTTGAACCGGAAGGCAACTCTAATACCAGTGCTGAATTCAATGTTGTCTTGAGCTTCTGAAAGCTCACCTCACAATTATCGAACTATCAGAACAGAGCACCCTTCTAGGTCAATTTAGTCAAAGGTGCTGCAATAGATGAAAAGCCCTCCACAAACCGACGATAAAAACCTGATAACCCTAGAAAACTCCTGATCTCGGTCACCGAGGTGGGACAGTGCCAATTCTGAACTGCCTCAATCTTTTTGGGATAAACTTTAATACCCTCGCCCAGCACGATATGTCCCAAGAATGCTACATAGTTTAGCCAAAACTCACACTTGGAGAACTTAGCATATAGCTTTTGTTCCAGCAACGTCTGAAGCACCACTCTCAAATACTGCTCGTGGTCCTCCATACTACGTGAGTAGATCAAAATGTCATCAATGAAGACAATGATAAACGAATAAAAATATGGCCTAAATACCTGATTCATCAGATCCATAAAAGCCGTTGGGGTGTTCGTCAAATCGAAGGACATCACCAAAAACTCATAATGGCCATATCTAGTCCGTAAAGCAGTCTCCGGAACAGCAGAATCCCGAATCTTCAATTGATGGTACCCCGACCTCAAGTTGATTTTTGAGAACAATCTCGCACCCTGCAATTGGTCAAACAAATCATCAATACGTGGCAATGGGTACTTGTTCTTAATGGTAATTTTGTTCAATTGGCGGTAATCAATACACATCCTCACAGTCCTATCTTTCTTATTCACAAATAGTATCGGTGCGCCCCAAGGCGACACACTCAGCCGGATGACCCCTTTTGCCAACAACTCCTCAAGTTGTTCCTTTAATTCCTTCAACTCTTTCGGAGCCATACGGTATGGTGGAATAAATATAGGCTGGGTACCTGGAGCCAAATCAATTCAAAAATCAATATCACAATCCGGTGGCATGCCTGGACGATCAGAAAGAAACACATCGAAGAACTCTCGGACTACGGGCACTGCATAAATTATCTGCGTCTCTGTAGTAGTGTCCATAACATAGGCCAAATAAGCCAGACAACCCTTCTCGACTATGTGTTGTGCCTTTAGAAAGGAAATAACCTAACTAGATGCACCGGCATACGAACCCTTCCATTTCAATCTAGGTAACTCTGGATTTGCCAAAATAACAGTATTAGCATGGCAATTTAGGATGAAATGATATGGGGATATCCAGTCCATGCCCAGGCTGATTTCAAAGTCGATCATATCAAGCAGTAGAAGATTCGCTCTAGTCTCGTGACCATAGAAAGTAACAATATGGGACCGGTAGATCCGGTCCACAATAACATAAATAGGCGTACCCAATGATTTATGAGAAACACTAAGGAAATGAGCAAACAGAGATGAAAAATAGGAATAAGTAGACCCTAGGTCAAATAATACTGAGGCCTCTCTACCGCAGATAGAAATAGTACCTATGATCACGACATCTTGGGTTACTACATATAGTCTAGCCGAGAAAGCATAGAACCTAGCAGGAGCACCACCTGGCTGGCCTCCACATCTAGGACGACCCTTACCCACCTGCCCTCCGCCTCTAGGCGGCCGGACGGCTGACGGAGCAACTGGTGCGGTAATCATAGGTTGTTGACCCTGCTGCAGTAGTTTACCACGAGGCCTGGGACAGAACCTCCGCACATGACTAAGATTCCTGCACTTGAAACAACCCCTCGGTACGATGTACTGCTGACCTGAGGTCTAGCCATGATAACCTAAAGAACCACAAGAGGAGCACTGAATAGCTGGTGGGCGGTAAGAACTCTCTAGCATAGCACTGAAATAAGGTCACACTGGAGCACCCCGAGGAGGTGACAGTGTAGGATAAGGGGGCCTGCTAGACCGACTCCTCACGAATTGACCTCTTCTCCCAGCCGGGGCACCATTGAACTCTCCCGAATATCAAAATCGGTTGTCCCTCGCTACCTGCTCAAGCTCCGCTAATGGACACCCTCAATCCTCTAAGCTATCTCTATAACTAGCCCATAAGAAGTCCCCATCTCCACTTCTCGAGCCATGGTAGCCTAAATACCAGAGTGAAATTCGGCGATAAACCTTTGAACTCTCTCTTCATCGGTAGGTAGTATCATATGTGCATGACGAGACAACTCAGAGAACCTCGCCTCATAGTCAGTCACTGACATCTGGCCCTGGTAGAGCTGCTCGAACCTGAACCACAACTCTTCCCTCTGAAAGGGTGGTATGTATCTGTCGAAGAAGAGGCGTGTGAACTGATCCCAAGTCATAGGAGGTGAACCTGCTGGTCTGCCAAGAAGATGTGACTGCCACCACCTACGGGCCCTGCCCTCTAGCTGAAAAGTAGTGAAGTCCACCCCATGGGATTCTAGTATCCTCATGTGTGTGTAGTCTGTCTCTGCACCGATCAATAAAATCCTAGGGGTCCTCATGTCGCTCACCTCCGAAAGTAGGAGGATGAAGCCTAGTCCATCTATCCAGTAGTCTGTGCGGATCACCTTCCACAGCTGGTATGGGCTCCGGTGTAGCTGCTGTAACCGGCTGAGCTCTACCCACGGGTAGTGTACCCGTGGTCTGGTATACAGCAGTTGCCTTCCCAAGAGCCTGCGCAGTAGGGGTTTGTGCTCCCTATCCCACCTGAGATGTGGCTGGGTCTGCCAAAAATAAATCGGCCCGAGTCATAGTATACATGAACCGCAACATATGGCACATAACCTCTTGGAATCCTGGTGCGGACGCAAAATCCACCGGAGCTGGCTCTGCTGCGAGCACCTCGCCTACTCCTCGATGATAGGATCCTCTACTGGATCAACTGGTGGCATAACTGGAATAACTCTGGGACATCCTCCGTAGAGCGTGCCAAGATCTGGTGTCACAAGTGTATGAGCATCTAGTAGATTATAAAAAATCTAAAATACTGTCTAAACATAAAATAGATAGAATACAAATACAAAGCGAGACACTAGGTGCTGCAGAACGGCTTAGGGAAAGCAGCTCGTTACTAGGCCTCGGAATAACGGGGATACGCACCGGTGGGACCACCTGATGTACCTTTCTCAGATCCTGCACAAAAATTCGCACCCCTAACTGTTTTAAAAAGAGGTATTAAAAGAGAAGAGTTGCCACCTAACTGTTTAAGGTGCGTTAGGACACCTATTTACTAGTAACTCTGTTTTGACCAGTCTGTGTCACCAAAGATCGGTGGCTCAAGTTACCTCAAAGAGAAGGTGTTAGGCACTCTTCGAGGTTAGGGATGT
This sequence comes from Nicotiana tomentosiformis, assembly GCF_000390325.3. Lineage (NCBI taxonomy): Eukaryota > Viridiplantae > Streptophyta > Magnoliopsida > Solanales > Solanaceae > Nicotiana > Nicotiana tomentosiformis. The sequence continues at coordinate 9,508,564 of NC_090813.1, forward strand.
AAATAGGGCAGGGCAGGGCAGGGCAAGCCTTGAGCTGCCCCGCCCCTGCCCCATTTAGCCTTTTGTTAAAATTTTACCCCGCCCCGCCCCGCCCTTTTAAGCCCTGTCCCGCCCTGCCCTTTTTAGGCTCTATTTTATTTTTTATTTTACAATATGCTTTTAATTTCTTTTACCCTTTCCACTTTCTATTAAAATATTTAAAATATTATTTAGTTATTTATGAAAATTGATTGAATAAAAATATATTTTTTTAACATTATTAAAATGTTAGACACGATTTGGACGATATCAAGTTCTGTGAGGTAACATTATTCTGCACTTACCACTTATTGACTTAAAAAGAAGAAGAAAACATTGAATAAGATTTGGACCCTACGGAGATCTTGAACAGAGCTTCATCCTTGTCGTAATTCTTTTATATGGCTTGCGTAATATATTATTTTTGGCCTTTTGTTATGCAAATGTATGCGTTTGAATTTTTAGCTGCTTCTGTAACATCCAAATTTAGAAAAAGAAAGAAAAGATTGGAAACCAAAATGGCAAAGTCAATCATATGACACAGAAAAATTTAGACAACATAAAGCTTCCCCAGCACCAAGCAAGAAGCTACTTACTTATGTTCTGATCAATTCAAAATTTTCATTTCTCACAAAGACAACAAACATAGGGATACAAAAGAAAACCTTGAGAATTTTACTGCCAAGTTTATCGATTTAAAGGAATAAGAATGTATTTTAGTTTAACCATTTTAAAAGTTTGGCTCCTTTTAAGTCAACTTGTGAATGACTTTCATATCAGCAACTCCCTGGAGAGTCCCCTTCTCAACATGGTCCCACCACTTGAACAAAACGTTGTCGACGACAAGTCTGAATAGAAGATAATCAACGACGACATATTTGATATCAGTAACTTCATCTGGGTTCGGGTTCATATTGACATCAGAGATAATGAATAGAAGATAATCAACTACAATAAAAAGTAAGGATCGGCCACACGTTATACCTATTCTACCAAATACAACCTACATTCTAGTCAATCTGTGAGATCAAAAACAACAACAAATATATATATAGGAAGCAATAATGTCAGCGATTATAGTACTAAGTGCAACAACCAGCAGCAACAACAACAGTTTTACATTGGCGGCAACTTTTTCAGTAACAACAATAGCAACAGCAACAACAATAACAACAACAATAACAACAGCAACAACAACAACAACAACAGCAACAACAACAACAGATACAACAACAGCAACAGCAATGGCAATAGCAGCAGCATCAACAATAGCAGCAGCGGCAACAACAACAACAACAACAACAGCAACAGCAGCAGCAACAACAACAGCAACAGCAACAACATCAGCAGCGACAACAACAGCAACACCAAACAACAACATCAACAACAACAACAGCAACAACATCAGCAGCAATAACAACATCAATAACAATAGCAACAGCAACAGCAACAGCAACAACAACAACAGCAGCAACAGGAGCAACAACAGCAACAGCAACAGCAACAACAACAACAGCATCAACAACATCAACATCAATAGCAACAGCAACAGCAACAACAACAACAACAACAATAACAGCAACAGCAATAGCAACAACAACATCAACAGCAACAACAACAGCAACAACAACAATAACAGCCGCAACAACATCAACAGCAGCAGCAGCAACAACAACAACAACAACAACAACAACAACAACAACAACAACAACAACAACAACATCAACAGCAACAGCAACAACACCACCACCAACAACAACAGCACCAACAGCAACAACAACAGCAATAGCAACAGCAACAGCAACAATATCAGCAACAGCAACAACAACAGCAACAACAATAATAACAACAACAATAACAATAGCAGCAACAATAACAACAACAACAACAACAACAGCAGCAGCAGCAGCAGCAATAGTAACAACAACAGCAGCAGCAGCAATAACAACAGCAACAACAACAACACAATAATAACAGCAACAGCAATAGCAACAATAACATCAACAGCAACAACAACAGCAACAACACCAAACAACAACAACAACAACAACAATAACAACAACAATAACAATAACATCAACAACAATAACAACAACAACAATAACAATAACAACATCAACAACAACAACAACACCAACAGCAACAACAAACAACAACACCAACAACAACAACAACAACAATAACAACACCAATAACAACAACAACAATAACAACAACAACAATCAGAGCAACAGCAACAATAACAACAACAACAGAAACACCAACAACAACACCAAACAAAAACACCAACACCAATACCAACAACAACATCAAACAACAACAACAATAATAACAACAACAACAACAACAACACCAAACAACAACAACAACAACAACAACAACAACAACAAAGGTAAGTTATGAGAAAAATGATCAGATAGCAGACCTACTTTGGCTGTGGTACATAATTCTAGCTTCAATCCCTGAACAAACACAAGGAAAAATGATCCTATTAGAAATGAAATCCAAAGTCTACAAGACAAGAAAATGGCTGTATCAAATTGTCAAATACTAATATGACTCGGGGCACTTAATTAAATTGTAAAATAAGACAACAAGAGAGACATAACCAGACAACTAATAGACATATACAAAGTTAAGAAGCATATTTTAAATCAATAATACAATTAATCAGAGTAAGATTCCCTCATCTCTATTTTATATTACTTCTGTTGCATATGTAATAATTCTTTTTGACTTAAAACATCATCAGTAGTATTATTGTTGTCTTTATACCTCAATCCTCATAGTCTTCATATTCAAAACTCTGTTTGGACTGTGCCTGCATCAACAAATAGGAAGATAGTTAGCTAAGCCAACGTAGTGTAGGTACTATATTCTTGAAAGTGTCTAAGAACAAAGACTGCTAGTTAAAAGGATTGATTAAGTAGTCTCTTAGTTTGTACCCCAATATTGAAGGATTCACTAATTAAAGGAGAAGGAAAAACTACATACTCCATGTTTTAAGGATAGAACTTATTTTAGAATTGCGATAAACCACTTGAATCTGGCCCGTCCTCTTCATCAAGCAATGTTAGACATGAAACTTTATCAATTGTTGAAGTCAAACCTAAAAGAAAAAGTGCATCGTTCAATGTATCAATATAGTATTAAATAATTGAATACCTATTAAGACAATAATGAGAAAATTAGTTACCATTTAAGTCATTCCATAACCACGCGTGAGCACACATTAAAGCTTCCAAAGTAGTGGGATGGAGTCCACTCCGATGCGGGCTAATCAACCTCCCACTAGTGCTAAATTCCGATTCCAAACCAAAAGTAGACACGGTAATGGCTAAGAGATCACGAGCCATTTTTTGCAATGCAGGAAATTTCAATCCATTTGTCTTCCACTAACTCAAATTGTCAAATGAAGGAGTTCGAGGTAGTAGGTCTTCTTCTAAGTACATATCTAACTCTGATCGTTTCTCCATGGTAGCTCAAGTTGAAGTTACAAATCTATCAAAGCTCGAAAGCCGATCACTCTGATCAAAACTAGTGACTTCACTAGAACTATATGCTAATGAATCATATGGAGCAGATAATTTACTCTTATAATCTTGAAAGAAATCATAACAATTGGGTCGAACTTCTTGAATTTTAGTTGAAACTTCTTCGCCATAAATTAGTGGAAGAAAGAACTCTACCAACCTCATCTTGTACCGTGGATCAAAGATTGCAGCTACTCCCATCAAAATATGCACATCATCCCAATACTTTTTAAATTTCAACAACATCGCAGATGCCATAGCGCTAACACAGGATTAAACTCATTCACCTAAGCTTCTAATTATAGCTTAATTTCACAAACCTTTGTAAAGTATTGACTAGAAGTTAGATATTGAGTTCCTGAAAATGGTTCGGTGATAAGATAAAAAAGTTTGAGCTTATCAGAAACATCTTCTGCATTACTCCATTGCTCTTCAGTTGGATATGACTGATAATTTGTGTCAGTTAGATTCAACTTGTTAAACACCTCTTTATATTCTATAGTTGTTCTCAACATTAAATATGTTGAGTTCCGCCGAGTAGGCCAATCATACGCCAACTTCTTATTACAATAATAGTGAACCAAACATGCGGCTTCTTCAAACCTCTCAATTCTGCTAGCTGATCCAATCCAAAACAAGACACTATCACGCACTTTGCTAATACTATCTCCTATCACCTTTAACCCTCCTTGCACAATTAAATTTAAAATATGTGCAGCACAACACACATGAAGTACTCGACCAGTCAACAACAAATCTTTTTTATTAAGTTTCTCATCCAATAATGTTTTAATCATAGCATTGTTTGTGCTAGAATTATCAATTGTGATAGTTGATATTTTTCGTTTAATATTCAATCAAACAAACAATTAACCAAAGCACCGCACAAAGCATCTATATCATGTGGAGCAGGGACATAAGCAAATATCAGAATATGACTTTAAAGCCTCCTTGAATCATCAATGAAATGACCAGTAATAGCCATGAACCCTTTTTTGTTACTATTGGAAGTGTACATATCGGTTGTTATTGCATTTCTACTCATGACTTTCTCCAACAACTTAGAAGTTTGTGATTTAAAATTGTCAAAAAATTTCATTATGTCATTCTTTATTGTATTTCTGGAAACCATCTTAAACAGAGGCTGGAGACTTGTAACAAAGTTTCTAAATCCCACATGATTAACTATAGAGAGTGGATACTCGTGTAAAATAATGGCATGTGCAAGTTGTTTACGTGAAAAATCTTGATCAAAATAACCACCCCCAGTATCACCCTCATTTTGTACATCTCTTGGCCTATTAGGACATTTAGGTATGTGATCTAACATATATTTTGTACCATAATTTCTAGCATTTTTATATTAGCGATTACAATACTTACAAACTCCATATGGAACACCATTAAACATCACCGGCTCGAAATGATTCCATGCTTGGGAATATCTTCTTTTTTCCATTTCAACAACTTCATCAGATAGTAAAGGCCTTTGACTTTTATCGTCTAAGGAAATAGCATTAGAAGATGAAGTTGGCAGATTCTCTTCATTTTGAGATGCCATGGTTATGTAGTAAAACAAAGACAAGAAATATCACTAAAAGCTGATATTTAGAAACACAATTATAGGAGAAGCAGATCGCAGGGACTATAACTATCCGTAAATTTATCGTTCAAAACATTTCCTTGCCCCTGATTTTTATTGTTCAAATTGACTGAAGAATCCACCAAAGTGAGTCTTCAGAATCACTGATCTTGTTTAATAGTGGAATTAAAGGTTGAGGAAGAAGAATCGCAGCATCTTAAAGAGGAAGAAGAATCTCAAGAATGGGAGGAGAAATTCTGAATTCTGAGTTTGGGAATTGGGTTTGAACATTTTGGAATTTAGGATTTTGGGGAATATAACAAAAGTACGTGGGTCTAACTTATTTTTACCCGACCCAGCTGTTAACCCGTATATGCCCTAACCTACCCTGCCCTATTAAATTTTTTCAAAAATAACAATTTGCCCTGCCCCGCCCTGCCCAATTAAAATCTTCCCCTGCCCCGACACATTTAAGGTTATCCCTGCCCCGCCTTGTCCCAATTGCCATCACTATTTGAGGTCCACAACTGTGGATCCCGGCCGAACTTTAAAACTATTTGAATTATGTAGTTAGGCTAAGTGATCGGATAAACAAAGAAATATAAAGTCGAAGAGCGTTTATCATAACACATGAAAATTGGTACAAATCCTTAATGATTACAAGGGTGCAAACACATTGGTCCACATAAATGGCAAGTATATAAAGGAAGGAGGGGTCCTAAGTTTTTTAGCCTAAAGGATCACTCTGTGCATCATAAATAATAATTCGCAACTCTCTTTAGGTAGGTGTTTCTCATATTATTCAGCGAGCACAAATTATCATTTCTTGCTACCCGAGTACTATGTTGAAGTTGTTTACTTAAAAGCGTTCTAATTCAGTTCTAAGTCATACCCTATGTGTGTGCTACCCGTCCCATACCTATGGTCCAGGAGGCTTTGTACCTACTATTTGGAAAACACATATGACACATATGAGGCAAGCTCATGTTTATCACACCAGAAACAGAGTTTAAGAGCAGTAGGATTATTTCAAACTAAGTTTCAGAAACCAACCTGGTCCAGAACTATCCTAAGGAGCCTTAAGCAGGGGTTTGAACATGGAAATCCAACAGTGTCATAGGCAAGACTAGTGAGATATATATTTAACATGAAAACTTCAATATAAGAGGCTAATGGGAACAACTAATTCGCAGGGTTTAACATGTGAAATGTTCAGGTAAATACCAATAACCACACAAGGTTTTACATCCAACAGGTGAGCATTCATAAGGCAAGCAGGCATCACACGAAGAAAGATGAAATAGACTAGACATATGCTGGATTGCACCCTAGGAGTCTTGAACGATCAATGAGCACACAAAAGCAAAGAAACAAGTCTGCCTAGGAATGGTAACATTATAGGCATATAGAATTCATATAATCACAGGGTGAATTTAGGGATTGTACATGAAAGGCTTAGCAAAGACATATTACAATGGGTTCTGGGAACGCATTAGTCCCCTCAGAGGATCTAAGTCATGATGAGCAACATACCAGTTTACACTTATATGTAAAGATGAGAAATTAATCAGACTGGACACTTATAATGAGTATGCACTAAGGCTAACATATTAAGCTAAGCACTTAGACATTATTGTCACAAAACTTGCAGAGAAATAGCAAATTATACATAGGGGATTCAACATGAAGAGAGCAATTTGAGCAAGAACATAGTTTCAAAAGGGTTTTGGCAAAGCAAAGCAGTCATCATGAATCAATTTAGCTATCCTTGTGTGAGTTAACATCAAAACTTGCACAAAATTAAAGTTAGTGAAAGTACAGAGTGGTGCTAGAACAAGCAGAATTGTATACGAAGTGGCATAATATCAAAATTAACTCAAAGAAATCCAAATAACACTAGTGCGCATAGCACAAACAAAAGAAGTAGAGTTATGAGGGTACTGGGCACTAACCAGTTGCAAACAAATGAATAAAGACAAAACTCAGCGACTAACCAGTTGCAAACAAATGAATAAAGACAAATCTCAGAAACATCAACAATTGTAGGTGAGTGACGAAAGATCCCAAACCCCAGTGCTTCAGAGTTCACAAGAGCCTCGAAATGGACCTATAGCAGTGCTTGCAATGGAGAAGGTCAACAGAATACAGTGGCCTTGGCTTTCAGCCGGACAAGAGCATAATTTCAGGATAGTATCGAATAAGTGAGAGTGAAGGGATAGTTCTTAGGGCGATTAAAGGTCTGTCCAAAGGGGAAATTGGGGAGGGGTTTATATAGTACTGAAAGTATGTACCCAAACAAGGAAAAGCAATCGATTAAACACAAATAAGGAAATACTAACATGTAAAATCAATTAGAATCAATTGAAGAGGAATCCGGTAAACCCTAGTTTAGATTAAGAAAACAAATGGCAAACAATCTCACTAAATCGGATGCATAGGGTCTGGTAGTGAGTGTATCAGGTCAGAAACATTAAGATAATATAGAATCGGAGTTGAACGAACACCAACGACTCAACTTCCATAAATAACCGAGTACCAAATACTTATAACATTTAAAAGATGGTAATCATCTCCGTGTGTGCAAGAAAAGAAAGGAATCATGGACGATTTCCATGTAATATTGGATTAGGACTGGGATTTGAGTGAGACGGCTAGGGTTTATGTTTGAGAGATGAGTGGGAGGGTTTGAAGGAGACGAAAATGATGAAATGGGTCTAGGTTTTGGGTTATGGGGATATAAGGAGATGTGAGGAACTATTATGGGCCGTTAATCATTTGAGATCAACGGCCAGGATCGAAAAGGGAGTGGGGCGGGTCATTTAAACGGGTACCGATCGGGTTTGAGATTAAGGGGTCGTTTGAATTGGGCTGGGGAAATTGGGCCAGGGATTTGAGGAGTTTGGGCCACTAATGTGGTCCAAAATTGGTATAATTCAGGCTACACAAGAAATTGTTAATAAAAAATAATTTATAAAACTAATTAATAGATAATAAAATATTACTTATGCAATAAAATAATTAAAAATAATAACTTAATATTATAAAAATATAAAAATGCTATTTAGAATGAATAATGCAATAAATGTAATTATGCATAAATATAGGCTATTATTGCAAAATTATGTAAATAGCTTAAAAAAACACAAATACTTACATAAAATAAGGTAAAATTCTTTGAAACATATATGTTGATGCAAATAATAACTTTGGATAATTAAATCATCACAGAATGATCTAAGGGATAATTAGTAAATATTCAAGTAATTTAAATGCAAGAAAATTAATTTTAAAGCTCTAAAATTATGGAAAATTATAAAACAATACTTGTATAAATTGAGTAATGATGCAAAATAACATTTTAAAAATATATATACTATTTGAAAAAATATGAGAAAAAAATATGGTATCAACAATTGTCCCTCTTTATAAGAGTGGTCGTATGTTTCAAAAGGGTTCTTTTTGGGAAGGATAGTGTTGTAAGTAACAGACAATTTTAGGTGGAGTTATGAATGTGAAATGAACGTTACGGGTGTATCACAAGGCTGATATCTTGTCACGACCCAAACTCCCTCCATATAACGTCGTGACGGCACCTAATCTCTATGACTAGGTAAGCCTAACAATTGCGAAAAATAACAAAATGAAAGTAAAACTTGGAAACTAACAGTAGTGGTTAACTGAGTAACTAGTAACAATGCTGCTCGGCATGCACAATAACCAATACTCTATAAATACACAGTCTTCCCACAACCCGAAAAATCATAAGTCACAAGCTACAGAAGGAAACTAATATCTCTATACACTAAAGTCTAATAAAAGAAGTGCAGAAGTTAAATGACATAGGGGGGAATAGAGGGGGACTCCGAGGTCTGCGGACTCGAACAGATTTACCTTGAAGTATCCAGAATAGTTGCAAATGCACAACTAGTAGCGAGGCTTGTATGATGAACCTGGATCTACGCACGATCTGCAAATGCGAAGATCTTCACATCTCTGCTTCCATCGCAAATGCGATAAATTGTCCACAAATGCGAACTGGCCTGATCGCAAATGCCACCCATTGATCGCAATTGCGAAGTAGATCCCTCCCCCAGTCCCCATCGCAAAAGCGAAGACCTGGTCGCAATTGCGCAACTTGGTCTCTTCGTAAATGCAAAAGTTATGTCTGCAAATGCGAAACTGACAAGTTTACTGCCATATCACAAATGCGAGGCCTGACCTTGTAAATGCGAGATCAGAGGCCTGCACCAGAACTGAGACACACCAGCAATATTTTCTAAATCCAATCAACTCTGTAGCCTATCCGAAACTCTCTCGAGCCCTCGAGGCTCTAGACCAATTATGCACACAGGTCTAAAAACATCATAGAACTTGCTCGTGCGATCAAATCGCCAAAAAAACACCTAGAACTACAAATTTAGCATCAAATCAAAGGAAATTTTCAAGAAAACTTTGATTTTCACAACTGGATGTCCAAATCACATCAAACCAACTCCGTTTTTTGCCAAGTTTGATAGACAAGTCATAAATATAGTATTGATCCTATACCGGGTTCCGAAACCAAAATACTGACCCGATATCTAAAAAGTCAATCATTGGTCAAACATTTCAAATTCATTAAGCCTTTAACTTTTAAATTTCAACAAGGTGCGATAACTCGAGCTAGGGACTTCCAAATTCAATTCTAGGCATATGCCCAAGTCCCAAATCACGATGCGGACCCACCGGGACTGTCAAAATATGAATCAGGGTCCATTTGCTCAAAACGTTAAACAAAGATAACTCAAATAGATTTTAAGGCAAAAACTCATATTTTCTCAATTTTAAAATAAAGCTTTTCCAATAAAAATACCCGGACTGAGCACGCAAATCGAGAAAAGCTAAAATGAGATATTTAAGGCTTCAAAGGGCAGAATTAGGTTCTAAAATGGTGTCCTCGGGCCATGGAATGGTGTCTTCAGGCAATGAGGATGGTGCCTTTGGACTATGACGCCTTCGGACAATATGGCGATGTTTTAGCCCATGAAATGCAAAGCTATAGCGATGTTGATCGTTTGATAGAGGAAACATGTGATGCTTAGTCATATGCGAGGACGAGACAAGACAAGGCTTAGTCTTGTGTGAGATGAGAGCAATGCTTAGCCCTATACGAAGAAGGGAGATAGTGCTTAACCTTATGAAGTGTAGTGGAGACAATGTTTAGTCTCATGAAAAGAGAGGCAATGCTTAACCTCATGCAATAATGGAGGAAATGCTTAGCCTCATGAAAGGAATGGATACAGTGCTTAGTCTCAAAGAAAGACATTGTTTAGCCTTATGCAAGGTGAGGGCAGTGCCTAGCCCTATGCAAGGAGTGAAGACAATGCTTAGTCTCATGCAAGGAAAGGAGACAATGCTCAGTCTCTAGTAGGGATAGGCAACGCTTAGCCTTATGCAATAATGGAGGCGATGCTTAGCCTCATACGAGGAAATTAGACAATGCTTAGTCTTTAGCAAGGAAAGGCAATGCTTATCCTTATGCAATAATTGAGGCAATTCTTAGCCTCATGCAAGGAGTGGAGACAACGCTTAGTCTCTGGAAAGGAAAGGCAATACTTAGCCTTATGCAATAATGGAGGCAATTCTTAGAATCATGCAAGAAGTGGAGACAATGCTTAGTTGGCAAGGAAAGGCAATGCTTAGCCTTATGCAATAATGGAGGAAATGCTTAGCCTCGTGCAAGGAATGGAGACAGTGTTTGGTCTCATGCGAAGAAAGGCAATGCTTAGCCTTATGCACAAAATGGGGACAGTGCTTAGTCTCATGCAAGAAGAGCAATGAATAGCTGCAAGAGAGTAAAGTAATTTTTAGCTTGATGTGTTTGCGTTTGGCAACTTTGTCATTATGAAGAAAGTGATTTTGTTATATGTATGTATTTGCGAATATTCCTGTTGTGTTCATTGTGCCTACATCCAAAGAATAATCGTGAGTTTTGTGGGGGGGGGGGAGTTGGTTCATGCTCTTGATTCCTTTCTTCGCCTTTACTCCTGTCTTGAGGTCCTGCTTGAGTCACCCTAGGTAACGTCTGACTGCTATAAAATTTTTGAAACACATGCATTTGTGATGAATTCCCTATGAAAATGTAGTTGTTTGAAATATATGATAATGCATGAGAGAAAATGATTTGTTGAATTGATGACTGTGACATGCTTTTGAGACATTACAACCTCCTTGACTCGGGATTTTGGGGATCCTCCTCAAAATTCTGCCCCAGTTTAAATGCATACTTCTGTCAACACATTCCTCGGTTGTTCCAAACATAATGAAATCGGACAAACTCGAGATCTTGCCCCAGTTTTTGATCATAGGGGGAGGGGGGGGAAGGGGGAGGGAAGGGGGGGGGGAATGAAGATTTTATTATGATGTGGCCAAACCCAAAGGGCTGCCTACGTATCCCCTCTTAAACGAGAATCAGGTCAAGCGTAGTTTAGTTACATCAAATAGAGACAATGCAATCAATCTTAAACATAGTATCTCTTGACTGTGTCTGAATTGATATGTTTCTGCCAAATTTCTCCATGTATTCCTGCAAGTATAAGTGCTCCTTCTTTCAACACCCGGTGAACCATGTAAGGGCCCTGCTACCTGGGTGCTAACTTCCCCATGGTTTCATCCTGGTGCGGGAAGATTCGCTTTAGCACCAATTGCCCCGGTGTGAATTGCCTTGACCTGACCTTTTTTGTTGAAAGCTCTTGTCATCCTGCTATGGTAGAGTTGACCGTGACATACCACATTCATTCTTTTCCCATCAATGAGAGCTAGTTGTTCATATCGGCTTCGTACCCATTCCGCATCATTGAGCTCAGCTACTTGTATGATTCTTAAAGAAGGAATCTTCACTTTGGATGGAATAACAACTTTAGCACCATAAACTAGTAGGTAGGGAGTTGCCCCAATTGATGTGCGAACTATTGTATGATATCCAAGTAAAGAAAATGGAAACTTCTCGTGCCATTGTTTGTAATTGTCCACCATTTTCCTCAATATCTTCTTGATGTTTTTATTGGCGGCTTCTATGGCCCCGTTCATTTGCAGCCTATATGCTGTGGAGTTCCTATGCTTGATCTTGAATGTTTCACATATGGCTTTCATCAAATTGCTATTGAGATTAGTGGCATTGTCAATAATGATTGCCTCTGGTACTCCAAATCGACTAACAATGAGACCCCGAAAAAAAATCCGCTACAACCTTCTTAGTTACAGCTTTATAAGATGCAGTTTCAACCAATGAAGTAGTCTATGGCCACCAGAATGAACCTATGCCCGTTTGAAGCAGCGGGTTCGATTGGGCCGATGACATCCATACCCCAAGCAGTGAATGGCTAGGGTGAACTTGTTGCATTGAGTTCATTGGGTGGTACTCGTATCATGTCAGCATGTATCTGGTATTGGTGACACTTCTGAACATATTTGATGCAGTTTGTTTCCATAGTCATCCAAAGATACCCTGCTCTCAGTATCTTCTTGGTTAAGATGAAACCATCCATGTGTGGCCCACAGGTTCCGGCATGTATTTCCTCGAGTAATCTGGTTGCCTATTTGGCATCGACACATCGTAGTAATCCCAGGTCAAGAGTCCTTCTATATATAATTCCTCTTCTTTGAAAGAAATGGCTAGCTAATCTTCGAAGCATGCACTTCTGGGTATGGGTAGCAGTCTCTTGGTATTCTCCCTTATCCAGGTACTTCTTGATATCGTGGAACCACGGATTTCCGTCAATCTCTTCTTCAACATAAGCACAATAAGATCGCTGCTTATGAATTCCTATTGGGATAAGCTCAATAAAATTCTTGTTTGGATGTTGTATCATGGAAGACAAAGAGGCTAACGCATCTGCGAATTCATTCTGGATCCTTGGAACATGTTTGAATTCTATATTTGTGAACCTCTTGATCAGCTCTTGTACATAGTGCAAATAAGCAATATTTTGATGTTCTTCGTAGCCCATTCCCCTAGAACCTAGTGCACCAAAAGATCTGAATCTCCGATTACTAGAAGCTCCTGAATGTTCATGTCAATGGCCAATCTGAGTCCCAGGATGCATGCCTCATATTCTGCCATATTGTTGGTGCGTGGAAATCTGTGTTTTGCAGTGGTGTTTGGTTTTGGGTAGTCAGGTTTTGCTGGTTAATGTCAGGGACATTGAGAGCGAGGGAGAGGTTTGCCAAATTTCAGACCTGCTCAAGCTCTCCTTGTAGTTCCGGGATTTTCTTTTCCAGATATAAGACCAATTCATTCTATGCCGGAGTACTTTGGCCATCTGAAATTTCAACGTTTTCCGCTATGGTAGCATTGTCTTTCCTGATACCACTCAAATCATCCATTTTCCCTTTCCATTTGCTTTTGATTTTGCCTTGAGGATCGCTTGGTGGACGAGGAGGTGGTGGACCTCTGGATCTAGTGTGATATGTTGATGATGCCAGTATGCACGAACTAACCTTTGGGAATGGGAATAATCAAAAGAAAAGAAAAAGCAAAAGGTAACCAAGTTAGTAAGGAATATTAAAAGAGTTTTTGCGATATTAAAACATGTTTCAAAAAGTCATGCAATAATTCGCGTCCTAATATAGGGACCTCATTGTGCCCGAAATAGGCCTAAGCGACATGTAGACTTGGAAAAAATTGATACCAACATTTGCGTCATTTCATTAATGCCAAAATGAGTCAAACCTTTACTAAATCGACAATAATAAAAATTACTAATGGCATTCAGCCTTATTACAATCAAAATCTAAAGCTAAGCTAGAAAGCTGTAAAGAATATCATTTCCTAGTCCACTTGGTCCCTGAAGGACCTTCTCCATGCTTAGCTATTTTGATCCCATCAATCAGGTTTCCCAGATCGTGCATATCCAACAGTAAGTAAGCTTTTGCTAGATGTCCTCCTTTACTGTTATCCGTGCCTTGACAATATGAGAGTCTCTTTCTCATCTTTCCCTCGAGCTCCATCAATCCTTGTTCTAAGTATTCCAATCTTTCTGGTGACTTAGTGGCAATATCCTTCCATTCCTTTATCGCTTCCATGTTCACTTTGTGTTGTTCCATATGTTTAGCTTCATACTCGAAAACCCTTTTGCGTAGCCTTCTATACTTAACATATGCATCAACTACTTCATCTATGACCCTATCCTTCAAATTGACTCTCGGCTGGACGTCTCCTGCTACGTCATCCTCCAACCATGAAAGATAGTAGTACATATGTCCGACGTGATACATGTCTGTCTCAATGATTTCTTTTTCCACAATGACCTTTTGGTTCCACATATGTTGTGCGTCGAACTTGAATGGAATGACATCTCCTTTGTAATATACCTTGTACTGGACCATGTTGGAAACCTAAGGTATGCCCTGTTTTCTCCCCGCTTGCCTCATTACCCTTATGGGAGCATAAGGATAGTTTCCTCGCAACCCGATTAGTACTACATGAGTAGTCCCTCTTGACCTGATGATGAACTCACTACTAGGAAACCACTAACATCCAATGTTCCTGCGCGTCCGTCAGATTGCTAAAGAAACGCAACCAATTTACAGTATTTCGCGGTCGTGCAAACATGTCTGGGATAAACATCATTGTTTTTGGGTGATTGTAAGCTCTATAGTTATTCAATGGTCGTCGGAGAAGCTCTTGACTATACACTCCCCTCTGAAAGTGTTCTAGCAGCCAGACTTGTAGTAGCAGATTACAACCCTCAAAGTGCTCAAATCCCTACTTGCACCGATCTAGAGCGCGATACATCTCGGTTAAGATCATATGGACGATAGTATAAGTTTGTCCTTCGATTCCCTCCATCAAAGTCCTGACGACCATGACTAAGAGAGTATGAATCCTTCCCTTTTTCATTGGGAATATCAATAACCCCAAGAAATAGACGATGACCACATAAACCCAGCAATGCGTCCAACCCAAGGAAGTAATGGCAAGTTCCTCATGATGAAGATGATATGAATTGCTATGCCCATAACGCTCATAAAGAAATTCAAAAGGGATGTATGACTTCTTTAAACAGAGCAGCTCGTCATTTTTGATAAAACCCAACATCTTTAGAAAACCGTGAGGAGTTCGATTCTCTGGTACCAGTAATCCCGGACTATCCCAAGAAAATTTAGTGAAGCCTCCTATTTCTTCTAGGAGAGGAGTTATTTCTATATTGCCGAATCAAAAAATGACTCTTTTCTTATCCCAAAACATGGTAGTGGCCTCAATCAGTGCTCTATTTGGTCGAATGTTTAGCAAGGATGGCAGGTCACCCAATACTCTTCTCACATGATTCTTGTCGCAAGGTGCAAGGTATTTCCACCAGTAAAGTAGAAACGGTGGGATGTTTTGGACCATACCGAACCTGGGAAATTCATACTTTATTTTCTGCAAGCCAATAAAGGTTTGCCCTTTCCCCCTCCAATTTTTACTACTTATGCAATAATGATCAACACGTTGGCGTATTTTCTCCAAGTAATGCACATAATATGATAGTGTCCATTGGGATTGTGTAAATCCCGACGGACTTTGGATAAGGTTTATCTTAGCGGGTTGTTATGTTGATAACGCTCCAGCCCATACTAGGTTTAACATGATGCATGTACATTTCAAGTTGGAGTAGAGTTTCTAGAATGGTCTACACCGGTACTCCCAAGTGGACAACTTGAAAGGGAAATGTACGGGACCGTCGATTGCACTGCTGATCGACTAGTCTACCGCAAATAAGCCTTTCCAATTTAAAAAGGGTAATTTTTGGAAGAGTGCAGACGCTCATCAAGCGCCGCTATGTTGATAATTGGCATGAGTGGTGTACGATGTGGAGCATGCTTTTTGCAGAGATAATAACACGTTGCCAATATTTTCATGATAGAAAGCAGTAAATAAGATAAAAAAAGTAAACATGGCAAGAATAGAGAAGAAAGACAAAAGGAAGAAATCAGTTTAGTTCATAGAAATATATGCGGGAATGTAAAAAAGCATGAAGTTGGGATGTGAAAGACATGACATAGCAGGTTTAGACAGGATGAAAAGAGAATAAGGGTGGTGATAAAGGTAAATGGGGGAAGGGATATGCATGTCATAGCATATTTAAAAAGATAAAGGCGAATAGGGGAAGGGATGTGCATGTCATAGCAAATTCAAGCAAATAAAGGTGAAGAAGGGAAGAGATGTGCATGTTGCAGTAGTTTTACAACAAATAAAGAAAAATAGAGTAATCCACATAAGTCAAGTTCATTATGGTAAGAGCCTAAGTGTAATCCCCAGCAGAGTCGCCATGTTGCCGCGCCCCGTTTTATCGCGAAAGCGGGTTTCGTTGTATGATAACTCTTTTAAAAAGAGGTATTAAAACAGAAAAGTTGCCACCTAACGGTTTAATGTGCGTTAGGGAACCTATATACAAGTAACTCTGTTTTGACCAGTCTGTGTCACCAAAGATCGGGTAAGGGCTCAATTTACCTCAGAGAGAAGGTGTTCGGCACTCTTCGAGGTCCACAACTATGGGTCCCGGCCGAACTTTAAAACTATGTGGATTATGTAGTTAGGCTAAGTGATTAGATAAAGAAAGAAAATATAAATTCGAAGAGTCTTTATCATAACACATGCAAATTGGTACAAATCCTTAATGATTACAAGGGTGCAAACACATTGGTCCACATAAATGGCAAGTATATAAAGGAAAGGGGGGTCCTAAGTTTCTTAGCCTAAAGGATCACCCCGTACAACATAAATAATACTTTGCAACTCCCTTTAGGTAAGGGTTGCTCATATTTTTCAGCGAGCACAGACTATCATCTCCTGCTACCCGATTACTATGTTGAAGTTGTATACTTAAAAGCGTTCTAATTCAGTTCTAAGTCGTATCCTATGTGTGCGCTACCCGTCCCATGCTTATGGTTCAGGAGGCTTTGGACCTACTATTTGGGTGGTTCTAGAATTTACTTAGGTTGCTCAAAAAATAATAAAACTAAGCGACATTCAAAACAGATAGGACTTCACTTAAAGACCCAAGTTAGCCTCCACACATAACAACAAATGTACTCGGGCAGATTTCTGGTCATGCAGTAGACGATTTCAGAATTAAAACATATTTTGGGTTGTTAAATCCTATAGGCATGGTTCCTATATGAGTTTGATTAATATTATCCAGACAGTACTGCAGTGTATAGGCCAGTTAAAGCATCGCAAGTCCTATAGGCATGATTTCTAATTGTTTACGTGATGAGGCAGTGACACGATAGGAATACCAGATTACTAGTGCTGATTTTATAAACATGCTTCTTAGGCAGACGTCAATGTCCTATAGTTACGACATCTAGGTAAGTAAAAATATTGCATTACTGTACCCTATAGAAATGTTTTCTAAGATTGTTGAATAGTAGACATGGGAACAGGTATGGAAAAGACTGGAACTAACATATTTTGACAAGTTAAGTGAAGTGTGTGCGTGACTCCTATAGGCATGATGTCTATCAGTGTGCAGAAATAAAGCATGTTAAATAAAAATAATAAATAAAGCACATAGACCCTATAGACATGTTCTCTACCCTTTTATGCAAGAATAAAGCATACCTATTTCCCATTTTTACTAATTCTCCCATCATTCAAGTTTACAAGCTATTACATATCACTTTAAGTTGTTACAGGCCCAAATACAAATAAAGGATAACCCAACAATACATTTGGGTCTTCAAATAGGCTTAGGACTTCATGCACATATCAGTCCCAAATTCCAAGCGTAGACAGTATACTTCGAAACCTCAAGAACAAAGTCAGGCCCAACATACCAGGCCCAAACGATTCCACTGATTAAGCTAAGGGATGCTAAGTTCAACCACACAAGTAACAGAACTAATCTTAAACTATAATTAGCAAACTATTCTAATCAAGTCTTATAAGCAAGATCGTGCTTAAATTGGAAAAAAACATATAAGACACATATGAGGCAAGCTCGTGTTTATCACACCAGAAATAGAGTTTAAGAGCAGTAGGATTATTTCAGACTAAGTTTCAGACTGGTCCAGAACTATCCTAAGGAGCCTTAAGGAGTGGTTTGAACATGGAAATCCAACAATGTCATGGGCAAGACCAGTGAGATATAGACTTAACATGGAAACTTCAACATAAGAGCTTAATGAGAACAACTAATTTGCAGAGTTTAACATGTGCAATGTTCAGGTAAATACCAATTACCACACAAGGTTTTACATCCAACAGGTGAGCATTCATAAGGCAAGCAGGCATCACACGAAGAAAGATGAAATAAACTAGACATATGTTGGATTACACCCTAGGAGTCTTGAACGATCAGTGAGCACACAAAAGCAAAGAAACAAGTCTACCTAGGAATGGTAACAATATAGGCATATAGAATTCATATAATCATAGGGTGACTTCAAGGAAGTAGCAGTTTGTACATGAAAGTCTTAGCAAAGACACATTCCAATGAGTTCTGGAAATGCATTAGTCCCCTAAGAGGATCTAAGTGATGATGAGCAACAGACCAGTTTACACTTAAACATGAAGATGAGAAATTAATCAGACTGGACACTTATAATGAGCGTGCACTAGGCTGACATATTAAGCTAAGCACTTAGACAGTATTGTCACAAAATCTTGCAGAGAAATAACAAATTATACATAGGGGATTCAACATCAAGAGAGAAATTTGAGCAAGAACAAAGTTTCAAAAGGGTTTTGGCAAAGCAAGGCAGTCATCATGAATCAGTTTAGCTATCCTTATGTGAGTTAACATCAAAACTTACACAGAATTGAAGCTAGTGAAACTACAGAGTGGTGCTAGTACAAGAAGAATTGTATACGAAGTGGCATATAATCAAAATTAACTCAGAGAAATCCAAATAACACTAGTGCACATAGCAAAAACAAAAGAAGTAGAATTAC
Organism: Nicotiana tomentosiformis; assembly: GCF_000390325.3. NCBI lineage: Eukaryota > Viridiplantae > Streptophyta > Magnoliopsida > Solanales > Solanaceae > Nicotiana > Nicotiana tomentosiformis. Next base: position 9,527,615 of record NC_090813.1, read on the forward strand.
GAGATTACAGGGCACTAACCATGTTACATCTCGTGTTTCTCGTACGTTAAAGTTTCGTCTTCAGTTAATTGTCATAGATTCGGGGATGAGATTTTCTTGAGGTTAGCATATTTATGCTAATTAGAACAAGCAATAAGTAAGTGCCATGAGGGATAAAGGGTACACGAATTAAAGAAAATGAGTTTCGTTGAAGGTGGTCGATTTGGGATAAAATACGGGCCGAGCGATAATATCCGATATTTATGGACTAGTACCATACAAGGTACCGTATGACCATGTTAGTATGATGTATAAAGATTATCAAAAATAAGTAGACTTTTAAGTAATTTGAGACAATTCTTAATTATGCGGGTAATTGGTTAATTACCGGGTAACGGGACATTACCTAATTACCTAATAAGTGGATAAAGATTAAAATTTCCCACCCCACCCCCACCCCCATGTGGAAGCAAGCCATTTCTTGGAGGAATGACCCTATTGGGCAACCTTTGATCAGATGGTAAGTTATATACCGAGCCTACTGTGGCCGAGCACCTATGTGCAAGCCCAGTTGGCCGAGATACAGAGCCTAGTATGGCCGAGCACCAATGAGCGAGCCTACTACGGCAAAACATTTATATATATATATATACCAAGCCTTATAAGGCCGGACAACTATTTTACTTACTATATTGAGAGAGTTGAGTCAGTATCATAGGTGGGCCTATCTTCAGATTATCTTTGACTTCCAGTTACTTTCAGTCATTATATTATCAGTTCAGTTTCAACTTTTAGTATATTGCCTTACATACTCGGTACATTATTTCGTACTGACGTCCCTTTCTGGGGGCGCTGCATTTCATGCGTGCAGGTTCAGACAAACAGACGGGTAGACCTCCTCAGTAGGTATTGCCTGAGTTCAGCTTTATCGGTAAGCTCCACGTCCTTTGGAGTTGCCGAGTCTAAAAGTTTGGTGTACATCTTGTGTATATATGTAGATAGGTTATGGGTAGGTCGGGGCCCTATTCCGATCACAGTATATCCATCAGTAGAGGTTTGTAGACATATCCTGTCAGCTAGTACAGCATGTTGGGCTTGTAGGCCCTGTACATATATTTTGTTGGCTTGTCAGTTATAGTAGTTATGACGGCTTTGCCGGCCCAGCTTTATGTTGACATTTAGTCAGCGTTAGTCTCTATTTAGTTTTATATTTTTCTTCGCAAATTGTCTTCCAATGTGGCCCCTGGCCAAAGTATGACATTATATGTCCAGAATTCCTGAGTCGCAAGTTGGTATGCAAGGATAGAGGAGGCACCGGGTGCCGGTCTCACCCCCAGGCTCGGGGCGTGACAAAAGTGGTATCAGAGCAATTCTTTCCTAGGGAGTCTATAAGCCGTGTCTAGTAGGGTCTTCTTTATAAATGTGTCGTGCATCACATTATATAATCAAGGGACTATAGTGTATTTAGGAGTTGGTTACCCTTATTTCAAATCTAAATCGTTTTGTAGATCTAAGTTATAGCAAATTTGAGTTAAACTTATGTGTTGGCCTTTGCATACACAGATGACGGTAACTAGGAAGACTACGGCTAGCCAGAGGAGAGAAACAACAGTGTGTGAGGGGACTAGCAGGGTAGCCCCAGTAGTTAGGGCCCAATCGGAGGCCCAGGGAGAGACCCCTACTCAGCCATTACCGGCTCCTCCGCCACCTGAGGAGATTCCTAGGGAGACCGCACATCGAATCCCCCCCTTCCATTAGATCAGAATTTGAGAAGTGCGGTGCATTTGTTGACACAATTGGTAGCTACCCAGTAATAGGCTAGGGCATCCGCTAGTGCAGGATCTTCTGAGGGGTCTGGGAGTTCGAGGGTCCGAGAGTTTATTTCTTTGGGTCCCCCAGAGTTCACAGGGACAGATCAGAAGGAGGACCCACAGGATTTCATAGATCAGATTCATAGGATCTTTCGGGTTATGCATGCCACGGAAAAAGAGGCAGTTGAGCTAGCAGCTTTTTGACTCCGGGATATAGCGGCTATCCTTTGGTACGAGAGATGGGAAAGGTCCAGGGGATATGATGCACCTCCAGCTATTTGGGAGAATTTTTCAGATGCCTTCCTTGACCAGTACTTACCGTGGGAGATCCAACAGGATCGAGTCGATCAGTTTCTAGCCCTCAAGTAGGGCAATATGAGTGTTCGAGAGTATAGTCTCCATTTTGACTCATTGGCCAGATATGCACCATCCATAGTTGCTACTATGTGGGACAAGATCCACAGGTTTATAGCAGGGTTGGACCCAGAGTTAACTAAGGCATGTGTCACCGCTGCATTACAGGATAGTATGGATATCTCCCGTATTCAGGAATTTGCCCAGAATATAGAAAGGGGAGGGCATCGACAGCAGGGTACGGAGAGGACTGACTCAAGGTGGCGTAAGAGGATGAGATTTGTCAGATCTCAGGAGCAGTCTCAGGGTAGTTACAGGCCCCAGTACTTCAAACGGCCACCTAGACCTCTGCCACCTCAGCTACAGGGTTACAGGTATGACCGCTATATCAGTCAGGACCAGGTGAAAGCTCCTAGGCATCAGTTTTGTAGCGACAGCGAGGTTCGGGGCAGACATGACCATTTCCGCCATGGTGTGCCATCTGCGGTAGAAGACACTTGGGCCAATGCCGAGCCGGTTCCAATGCTTGTTATACATGTGGACGTCCGAGGCATATGATGCAAGATTTCCCAAATAGAGATTTCGGGGGTATGGCGCAACCATCGAATTTAGCAACAGGATCATCTACGTCCATGCATCCTTCAGGCGTGAGTCTCAGTCTTCGGCTGGTAGAGGTCGAGGAAGAGGTAGAGGTTTCAATTCAGGTGGTAACCAGAATCGTAGCTATGCGTTAGCGGGTCGATAGGACCAGGAATCCTCACCATACGTTGTGACAGGTACGTTGACCATTTGCTTTCACAAAGCTTATGCCTTGACAGACCCTGGATCTACTTTATCATGTATTACCCCACTTGTCGCGGGAAAGTTTTGTATAGTGCCTGAAATACCAAGTGATCCTTTTGCGGTATCTACACCGGTCGGGAGAATCGATTATCGCTAGACGGGTTTACCGAGGTTGTACGGTGTCAGTTTGTGGTCGTCAGACCTCAGCCGACCTAGTTGAGCTAGAGATGTTGGATTTTGATGCTATCATAGGCATGGACTGGTTGGCAGGTTGCTATGCCACAGTTGATTGTCGAGCAAAGATAGCTAGATTTCATTTTCCGGGTGAGCCAGTCCTTGAATGGGTAAGTAATACAGCGACACCCAGAGGTAGGTTTATTTCCTATCTGAAGGCGAGGAAAATGATCACAAAAGGGTGCATTTATCACATTGTGCGAGTTAGAAATGTGGATGCAAAGATACATACACTTCAGTCTATTTCAGTAGTAAAAGAGTACGTAGATGTATTCCCGGATGAACTTTCAGGTATTCCTCCCGAGCGAGAGATTGATTTTGGCATCGATTTGCTTCCGGGAACTCAACCAATATCCATCCCTCCGTATAGAATGGCACCTGCCGAATTGAAGGAGTTGAAGGAGAAGTTAAAAGATTAATTGGAGGAAAGTTTCATCAGACCCAGTACCTCACCTTGGGGTGCACTGGTACTATTTGTATGGAAGAAAGACGGCTCGCTGAGGATGTGTATCGATTATAGGCAACTAAATAAGGTAACTATTAAGAATAAGTATCCACTTCCAAGGATAGACGACTTGTTTGATCAGTTTCAAGGAGCTAGATATTTTTCAAAGATTGATTTGAGGTCGGGGTACCACAAGGTTAGAGTTCGGGAGAAAGATATTCCCAAGACAGCTTTCAGGACCTGATATGGCCACTTCGAGTTCCTTGTCATATCCTTCGGGTTGACGAATGCACCTACCATATTTATAGACTTGATGAATAGCCTATTCCGGCCATATTTAGATATGTTCGTGATAGTGTTTATTGATGGTATTCTGGTTTATTCACGCTCAGAGGATGAGCATGTGGACCACCTGCGAGCGGTACTCCAAACCCTCTGTGATAATAAATTGTATGCTAAGTTTTCTAAATGTGAGTTCTGGTTGAAGTCTGTAGCATTCTTGGGGCACATTGTATCTGATTGAGGCATAAAGGTAGACACTCAAAAGATTGAGGCTATGAAATCCTGGCCTAGACACACCACTTCGACAGAGATTCGTAGCTTTCTAGGCTTAGCAGGATACTACCAGAAGTTCGTAGATGGTTTTTCTTCTCTTTCAGCACTATTAACAAAGTTGACGCAGAAAGAAACTAAGTTTTAGAGGACAGAGGCTTGCAAACGGAGTTTCCAGGAGCTTAAAAATAGGTTGACTTCAACGCCAGTTCTAGCACTTCCAGAGGGTCTAGATGGTTATGCCATGTATTGTGATGCCTCATGTATCGGGTTAGGATGTGTCCTGATGCAACATGGGAAAGTAATTGCGTATGCTTCAAGGCAGTTAAGGAAGCATGAGCAGAATTATCCGACCCACGACCTCAAATTAGCTGCGGTTGTCCATACACTTAAGATAAGGCGGCATTATTTATATGGTGTTCATGTTGAAATATTCACAGATCATAAAATCATGCAATACATCTTCAAGCAAAAAGAGTTGAATTTGTGACAAAGGCGATGGCTTGAGTTATTGAAAGATTACGATGTTAACATTCTCTACCATTCAGGGGGAGCTAATGTTGTTGCAGACGCCTTAAGTCGCCAATCTATGGGTAGATTAGCACATATAGAGGCCGTAAAAAGATAATTAACTAGAGAGATTCAACAATTGGCTTGTCGGGGGTTCGGTTAGTAGACTCTGGCAATAGTGGTGTTGTACTCCAAAATACTGCAAAATCATCTCTCATGGCTGAAGTAAAGGAGAGATAGTACGAGGACCCAGAGTTGGTCGCATTGAGAGAGCGAGTTCCGCAGCAGAAGAAGCCATTGTTAGAACTTAAGGGAGATGGGGTTCTCAGATACAGGGGTCGTTTGTGTGTTCCATATGTAGCAGGGCTACGAGACAGGATTATGTCAGAGGCACATTATTCGTGGTACTCCATTCACCCTGGGTCGACGAAGATGTATCATGACATTAAGGATATGTATTGGTGGAGCGGTATGAAGAAGAACATTGCTGAGTATGTCTCTCAGTGCCCTAGTTGCCAGTAGGTGAAGATAGAGCACCAGAAGCCCGGAGGGCTAATGTAGACTATAGAGATCCCGACATGGAAATGGGAGGCGATAAACATGGACTTTATCACGGGATTACCTCGTTTTCATCGTAAGTTCGATTCTATATGGGTGATAGTTGATAGGCTCACAAAATCAGCTCATTTCCTACTAGTCATATCTACATATACAGTAGAAGATTATGCAAAATTATATATAAGGAGATAGTGCGACTACACAGAGTACCAATATCTATTATATATGACCATGGGGCCTAGTTTACAACACATTTTTGGAGGTCATTTCAGAAAGGTCTAGGGACTCAGATGAATCTCAGTACAACTTTTCATCCACAGACTGATGGACAAGCTGAGTGCACAATTCAGACGCTTGAGGATATGCTACGAGCATGTGTATTGGATTTTAAAAGAAGTTGGGATGAACATCTACCTCTTATTGAGTTTGCATATAATAACAGTTACCACTCCAGTATCCAGATGGCTCCATACGAGGCTTTATGGGCGTAAGTGCAGATCTCCTATATGGTGGTTTGATGTTGGAGAATCTGGGTTACATGGGCCAGACTTGGTTCAACAGGCCATAGAAAAAGTAAAGCTCATCTGGGACCAACTGTTGATAGCTCAGAGTCGTCAGAAGTCATAGTTTGACGTGCGGCGATGAGATTAAGAGTTCGGGGTTAATGATTGGGTATTCTTAAAGGTGTCATCAACGAAGGGTGTGATGAGGTTTGGCAAGAAAGGAAAACTTAGCCCACGGTATATTGGACCTTATAGGATCATTAGGAGAGTGGGCCAAGTAGCTTATGAGTTAGAATTTTCCTCGGAATTGGAGTTTGTCCATCCGATTTTTCACGTATCTATGTTACGGAAGTGCATTAGCGATCCTACCCGAGTGGTGCCCACAGATGATGTACAGATTACCGAGGACTTGTGATATGAGGAGATTCCGGTTGCCATCTTAGACCGACAAATCCGCAAGCTACTGAATAAGGAGGTAGCCTCCGTGAAGGTCTTATGGAAAAGCAAGAATGTGCAAGAGATGACTTGGGAAGCAGAGGAAGAAATAAAGTCTAAATACCCCCACCTATTTCAAACTGGAGGTATGGCTCAAGATGGGATACCTCAGCACAGCCCTATTCAGGCCAGTAGGTCCTCAGGTAAGCTCCTATTTTTGACTTTCTGAATTTATAATAGACAGTTGTGTGAGGCCATGTGTGGAATGCATAGTATGTTTTCTGGCCACGTGCAGGATGACTTTAGTCTAGTATACGGAGGAGACTCTGGCAAAATCTTTCCAAGGCATCTAAGAGTAAACATTCAAGGATGAATGTTTCTAAGGGGGGAAGGATGTTACATCTCGCGTTTCTCGTACGTTAAAGTTTCGTCTTCAGTTAATTGACATAGACTCGGGGATGAGATTATCTTGAGGTTAGCATATTTATGCTATTTACAACAAGTAATAAGTAAGTTCCATGAAGGATAAAGGGTACACGAATTAAAGGAAATAAGTTTCGTTGAAGGTTGTCGATTTGGGATAAAATACGGGCCGAGCGATAATACCCGATATTTATGGACTAGTATCATACAAGGTATCATATGACCATGTTAGTATGATACATAAAGTGTATCAAAAATAAGTTAAATTTTAAGTAATTTGAGATAATTCTTAATTATTCGGGTAATTGGTTAATTACCGGGTAACGGGACGTTACCTAATTATCTAATAAGTGGATAAAGATTAAAATTTCCCACCCTACCTCCACGTGGAAGTAAGCCACTTCTTGAAGGAATGACTCTTAGTCATTTTGATTAGGTGGAAACCTAATATGCTAAGTACAAGACATTTCAGTTCTACGAATTTCAATACAAAATCAATACTACAATCAGAAGTGGGGGACGTTAGCCATTCTTATAAGTTTTCAACAAATTTCATTTTCATAACACTTCATTTCCAAAATATTCAATACCAAGAACACTACAAGCAAACTAATGTGTTAGCTGCCAAAACGTTTCAATACCAAGAACACTTCAATCAGAACGTTAGCAATTTGTCAATTCCTACAAATTCTCAACAAAGGTTCTTTCAACCAAATAATTCCAACAAGAATTATTAGCACATTAGCAACGTGAGATTTTGCGATTCTAATGGAGTACGGTGCAACCTTTTCCAAGAATATCATACGGATTTTCCCCTACTCCAGGTATGTTAAGGCTAAGCCCTTCCTTCATTTTGGCATGATCTCATAACCGCATGAGTTTGATAACGAGGCATAAAAAGAAATTCATATTCTCGTAAGTTACAATATTCTCTATATCGGGACTTCATATTTAATTGAGTATTGTCTTGTTCTAGTCAAGAGAGCAGAGAGCATATATATGCAGTATTATAGTATTTTCATTACCATCGAGCTATAATCGATGGGCAGGCCCCTATTGGGCAACCTCTGATCAGATGGTAAGTTATATACCGAGCCAACTGTGGTCGAGCACCTATGAGCGAGCCTAGTTGGCCGAGATATAGAGCCTAGTATGGCCGAGATACAGAGCCTAGTATGGCCGAGCGCCTATGAGCGAGCCTACTATGGAAAAATAGTTATATATATATATATATATATATATATATATATATATATATATATATATACCGAGCCTTATAAGGCCGGACAACTATTTTACTTACTATATTGAGAGAGTTGAGTCAGTATCAGTAGGTAGGCATATCTTTAGATTATCTTTGACTTCTAGTTACTTTTAGTCATTATATTATCAGTTCAGTTTCAGGTTTTAGTATATTGCCTTACGTACTCGGTACATTATTTCGTACTGACGTCTCTTTCTGGGGGTGCTGCATTTTATGCGTGCAGGTTCAGACAGACAGACGGGTAGACCTCCTCAGTAGGTATTGCCCGAGTTCAGCTTTATCGGTAAACTTCACGTCCTTCGGAGTTGCCGAGTCTAGAAGTTTGGTGTACATCTTGTGTATATATGTAGATAGGTTATGGGTAGGTCAGGGCCCTGTTCCGATCATAGTATATCCATCAGTAGAGGTTTGTAGACATATCCTGTCAGCTAGTGCAGTATGTTGGGCTTGTAGGCCCTGTACATATATTTTGTTGGCTTGTCAGTTATAGTAGTTATGATAGCCTTGCCGGCCCAGCTTTATGTTGACATTTAGTCATTGTTAGTCTCTATTCAATTTTATATTTTGCTTCGCAAATTGTCTGGCAATGTGGCCCCTGTCCAAAGTATGACATTATATGTCCATAATTCCTGATTCGCAAGTTAGTATGCAAGGATAGATGAGGCACCGGGTGCCGGTCTCGCACCCAGGCTCGGGGCGTGAAAAACCAGTTGCAAACAAACGAAAAAAGAAACAACTCAAAATCTCATAAACAGCAGTAATTGCAGGTGAGCGACGAAAGACCCCAAACCCCAGTGCTTCAGAGTTCACAAGAGCCTCGAAATAGACCCCGAACAGTGCTTGCACTAGAGAAGGTCAATAGTATATGGTGGCCTTGGCTTTCAGCTGGCCAAGAGGTTAATTTCAGGATAGTATCGAATAAGTGAAATTGAAGGGATAGTTATTAGGACGATTAAAGGTCTGTCCAAAGGGGGAAATTGGGGATGGGTTTATATAGTAGCGAAAGTAAGTACCCAAACAAGTAAAAGCAATCGATTAAACACAATTAAGTAAAAAATAACTTGCAAAATCAATTTGAATCAATTTAAGAGGAATCCGGCAAACCCTAGTTTAGACGAAGAACAAAAATGGCAAACAATGTCACTGAATCGGACCCATAAGGCCTAGTAGTAAGTGTATCAAGTCAGAAACATGAAGATAATACAGAATCAGAGTTGAACGAACACCAACAACTCATCTTCCATAAATAATCGAGTACCAAATACTTGTAACGTTTAAAAGATGGTAAGCATCTCCATATGTGCAACAAAAGGAAAGGAATCATGGACGATTTCCATGTAATATTGGATTGGGACTGAGATTTGAGTGAGGCGGCTAGGGTTTTGGTTTGGGGGGGGGGGTTGAAGGCGGCGAAAATGATGAAATAGATCTAGGGTTTGGGTTATGGGGATATAAGGAGATGTGGGGGATTATTATGGGCCGTTAATCATTTGAGATCAACGGCCATGATCAAAAAGGGAGTGGGCGGGTCGTCTAAATGGGTACCGACCTGGTTTGTTATTAAGTGGTCATTTGGCTTGGGCTGGGTCAATTGAGCTAGGGATTTGAGGAGTTTGGGCCACTAATGTGGTCCAAAATTGGTATAATTCAGGCTAAACAAGAAATTGTTATTAAAAAATAATTTATAAAACTATTTAATAGATAATAAAATATTACTTATACAATAAAATAATTAAAATAATAAGATATTATTATTAAAATATAAAAATGCTATTTAGCATGAATGATGTAATATATGTAATTATGCATAAATATAGGCTATTATTGCAAAATTATGTAAATAGCTTAAAAAACACAAATACTTACATAAAATAAAGTAAAATATTTTGAAACATATATGTTGATGCAAATAATAACTTTGGATAATTAAATCATCGCAGAATGATCTAAGGGATAATTAATAAATATTCAAGTAATTTAAATGCAAGAAAATTAATTTTAAAGCTCTAAAATTATGAAAAATTATAAAAAAATACTTGTATTAATTGAGTAATGATGCAAAATGAATTTTTAAAAATATACATACTATTTGAAAAAATATGAGGGCAAAATTGGGTATCAAAGAGTAAACAACGTGTACCTAATAAATATCAAGTCTAATCTCGAAAAAGTAGTGACGAGAGGTCGACTTTGACACTCACTATGGGTCAATAATATTAATATAAAAATATTTAGATAAACACAATTTATGTGATCGATAATAAATTCTCCTTAGCAGGCAGAAACAAATAATTCTTCACAATTTGACAAATTTCCAAATAATTATTTACCTTCATAAGGTGCAATAAAATAAATATCAAAGCACCGAATAATTTTTATTATTAACCAAGATTTCTGCCGAGGTCGTACGGCCCGATACAGAGTAATGTGTACACTGCCGATGGTCGAGCGGCACGAACCATAGATGCATCTATCTACTGCCGAGGCGTTCGGCCCGCTCCACAATAAGAGGATAATGTTTTATAAGCATTTGTCTTGGATCTTATAGAGGTTTTTATACAACAATAATACTAATTTCATAAGCGAACTTCCACAATTTTTCCAACAATTACTAATATGATTTAGAATTTTTTAAATTAACAAGTATGATGCAATAATTCCAAATAACTCATGAATTGAGTCCTAAAAACTACCTGGACAATAGCATAATAGTATCTACGCACGAACTCTCGTCACCTCGTACGTGCGTAGCCCCCACAATTAGAGACAATTATTTATTTGAAACACCTATGGGGCAAATTTCCTCTTACAAGATTAGACAAGAGACTTACCTCGTCTCAAAGTTCACTTCCCGATCACAACTTCGCATTAAAGCCTCAACTAGCCAAATGTCATATAATTTAATTAATACATGCTCAACATTTCGAAATTAGATTATTAGAGTAATTTCCCAACCCAAATTGGTAAAATTCCTAAAATTCACCTCGGGCCCATGTGCCCGGATTCCAAAACATTTTAGAGGAAATCGTTTCCCATAATATCAAGAACTCAAATATAAAATTTTCATCTCATTCCATAACCATTTTCGTGGTTAAAATCTCATATTTGTCAAAACCTAGTTTTTTCATCTAAACCCTTGATTTCCACAATTTACATATTATAATCTACTCATAATCTATGTATTTAACTCACAATGAGTAGAATTAACTTAACTCCAAGTTACTAGTTGAATACCCCTCTCAAGAAGCTCCAAAATCGCCCAAGAATGGAAGAAATGGGCTCAAAAATGGTTGAGCACCATTTTTAAGGCGTTCTGCCCAGCTCAGCTGACCCCTTCTTCGCGAACGCGACAGGTGCCTTGTGTTCGCGAAGGCAAATTTCCACATGCCACAAAATACCCTTCGCAAATGCGACAGGGGTCTCGCGAACGCGAAGGCTTCCCTGGCTTACCCTTCGCAAACACGAAGGGTGAACTACACTGGTCCCCCGCCTCTTCTACGCGAACGCGAGAGGGCCTTTGCGAACGCATAGGCCTATGTTCCCAGGTTTCGTGAATGCATCGCCCTTCACGCGAACGCGAAGGGAAATTGCCCAGCTCCCAGTTCCTTTCATCGCGAATGCGAGAGACCTTCCGCGTTCGCGAAGAAGGGAACCAGAACTGGAATTTCTGGATTTCCAACTTAGCTCCGGGTTGTTCGAAACTCACCCGAGCCACTCGAGACCCTGTCTAAATGTACCAACAAGTCTGTAAACATAATACGGACTTTCTAGAACTCTCAAAACCCATAAATCAACAACGAAACCAAGAATCGCACCCCAAACCGAATTGAATCAAACTATGAACTTCAAGTTTCCGAATTGCTCCGAACGTGTCGAATCATACTTAGACTACTCGTAATGACACCAAATTTTGCGTGCAAGTCTGAAATCACCATACGGAACTATTCAAAGGCTCGAAATTCCAAATGGACCTCAATTACTCCAAAACATACTCCAAACCAAATTTAAATAACCTTAAAACCTTCAAATAGTCAACTTTCACTATTAAGCACTGAAACACTCCTGGGTTGTCCAAAACTCGATCCGAACATACGCCTAAGTCCAAAATCATCATAGAAACCTATTGGAACCATCAAATCTTGATTCCGATGTCGTTTACACAAAACGTTGATCGAAGTCAAACTTGTCCTTTTAAAGACAAACTAAGGAACCAAGTGTTCCGATTTCAACTCGAACCCTTCCAAATCCCGAACTAACCATCCCCGCAAGTCATAAAATATTAAAAGCACATACGGGGAGTCTTATTTTGTGGAACGTGGTTCTAGAAGGCAAAACGACTGGTTGGGTCATTGCACCCAGGTAGGGGTGTTCAAAAAACCCCAAAAAACCGAACCAAACCAAACACCAAACCAAACCGACAAAAAAACCCGATACTTTTTAGGTTGGGTTTGGTTTTGGTTTTGAATTTTAAAAATCAATCAAATTTGGTTTGGTTTTGGTTTTAATAAAAAAAATAACCGAAAATACCGAATCAAACCGACTATAAAAGTAGTTATTTAAATTTATTATTACACCTATATATATATGTATATTTTTATATAAAGTTCATAAAATTTTATGGTATATATTAGTTATTTCTATTTTTAGTCTAGTTCTTTACTATTATAATAATCTAATTCTTTGCCTTTACATTCTAGGTTGATTGATAGTTTTCTTTTGCTAAGTATAAGAATTTATTTCATGTAAAAAAACAATCGACTTTTAATTGAGTACTTACCTGGGACCCCGTCTGAACATACCAACAAATTCCAAAATACATAGCGAACCTACTCGAAGCCTCAAATCACATCGAACAACATCAAAACTATGAATCGACAATCGAAATCTTTCTTTAAACTTTCCAACTTCGAAACTTCGTCGAACGCGTCCAAATTAAACTTAAACATCCCGGAACGATGCCAAATTTTGCGTGCAAGTCACAAATCATGATATGAACCTATTCCAAGGTTCAAAACTCCAAACGGATATCGATAACACTAAAATTTACTTCAAATCAAACTTAAAAAATTCTTAAACTTTCAAAATGCCAACTTTCCATTTATAAGCGTTGAAATGCTCCCGGACTACCCGATACTCAACCCGAACATATGCCCAATTCTGAAATCATCGTACAAACCTATTAGAACCTTCAAATCCTGATTCTGAGAATGTTTACTCAATAGTCAAACCTTAGTCAACTCTTCCACCATATAGCTTCCGAATTGAGAATTTTCCTTCCGAAATAATTCCGAACTTCCCAAATTCAATTCCGACCACACGTACAAGTCATAATATATGAAGTGAAGCTACTCAGGGCCTCAAACTACTGAACGATATGCTAGAGCTCAGAACGACCGGTCGAGTCGTTACGAATCACATGATTGACATGGGGTCCAACTGGAGAGTTTCTAATGTCCAACTGTGTATCAACCATCTTTTAAAGATGTTTAATAATTGTAGTTGGATCCATATTCTGATGTTTCCTCTGGAGTCTAAAACTCATAGAAGCGAGAATGATGCATTTAATAGCAAGGCATTCTTCCAAGTATTTCTGATAAACCTTGGTGCCTTCAACATCATTCTCTGGTGGGACTATCTTTGCAGGCTTATCAATTACATCAATGAGCTTATTATGCATGAGAACAACTCTCAAATTTCTATACCAGTCATCAAAGTTTGATCCTACCAACTTGTTGGTCTCAAGTATTTCACGCAGTGATATAACAAACATATTGAGAAATCTAAAATATAGAAAAGATAATGCAATAATATAAGGACATATTTGCATATATCATAAAGACATGGACTTTTATCTAAATGATATTTCCACTCATTATTTGAAATTGGTTATAATCATTATAGTTTAAGAAATCTTTATTTTTGTTAGTGGAGTAAAGGAATCCTTCAACAATATGTATGAGCCCCTTGGAAGTCAAATCATTTCTCACATATATTTTTAAGGTGGGTACTCTTATTGTATCCCCATACAATTTCCTTAAATATCTCTAGGTAAAATAGTCCACTGGTAGTCAGGTCGATCTTATTAGCATAGTTGAGTTCAAGCATCATGATAGAAAATAATTTATTAAATTTTATATTCCACGGGTAGTTCAGGCGTCTAGTGTAAAATTAAATAATTCTTCCAATCCATGCATCTAATGCAATAAATAATTTTAACATATTCTCGAACTATAAGTCTCCTAGTTACCAGTTCGCTCCTTATAAAAAAGAAATAAATAAAATGTAATGACCCAACCGGTCATTTTAAATTTTAGAACCCCGTTCCCCTAAATAAAACTCTCTGTATGTGGTTCTACTAATTTATGACTAATGTGGATGGTTGGTTCGGGATATGGAAGTGTTCGGGTTGAAATCGGAACACTTAGTTCTTTAAATTGTCTTTAAAAGGCCAAGTTTGACTTCGGTCAACATTTTGCGAAAACGACCCCGGAATCGGGATTTGATGGTTTAAATAGGTTCGTATGATGATTTTGGACTTGGGCGTATGTGATGACCCAAAATTTTATCTTTAAATTTAATAAATAATTCTGGGTTCTAAGACCTCGAAAAGCACCATTTACCATTCCTCGACTTGTGTGCGCAGTCCGTATAATTTTTCGAAAATTTTTTATGTGAAAAATGGATTAAAATAGAAACTAGAGCTTTAAAACTCAACTAAGTTGACATTGGTCAACATTTTGAGCAAAAGGACCCGGATCAGTATTTTGACAGTTCCGGTAGCTCCGTATCGTGATTTGGAACTTGGGCGTATGCCCGGAATTTAATTTGGAGGTCCCTAGCTCAAGTTATGACCATTTAACGGAACTAGCAATTTAAAGGCTAAAGATTCCAAGTTTGACCACGCGGTTGATTTTTTGATATCGGGGCCGGAATCTAATTCTGGAAATTTGAACAGCTCCGTCATGTCATTTATGACTTGTGTGCCAAATTTGAAGTCATTTCAGATTTATTTAATATGTTTTGGCACGAGGTTTGCAAATTAAAAAGTTTAAAACTCAAAGTTCGAATCGGGGTGTGAATTGTAATTTCAGCATTGTTTGACGTGATTTTAGACCCCGAGTCAGTCCGTATTATGTTACGGGACTTGTTGGCATATTCGAACGAGGTCCCGAGTACCCCGAGTGTGATTTGAATCGAAATCGGAACAAGAATTGGACTTAAGCAAAATCTGAAATTTTGGGTTCTAGTGTAATTACACCTGCGGATTTTTGACCACAGGTGCGAGCTCGCAGAAGCGAGCCTCCCATCGCAGATGTGGAACTGGGCTGGCCTAGGGTCTTCGCAGGTGCGGCCTTTTTGCGCATAAGCGGATGTCGCAGGTGCGACAGGAGTGTCCGCAAATGCGGAACTTCACCTGGCAGCCTGGCATCGCAAATGCGAGCTTTGCCTCGCAAATGCGAGTCCGCAAATGCGGAACTTTTGTCCGCAGATACGAAAATGACTGGGCAGAACCCATAAATTTGGAAGTCACCATTTTTACTCATTTTTGAGTTTTAAGTCTCGGATTTGGGCGATTTCAAGGGGGATTTTCACGACTTTGAATTGGGTAATTGTTCTTTAACAAAAAGTGATTATATTTCACAAATCCATGTCTATATTCAACATTTATTTCGGATTTAGATGGAAGAAATTGGAACTTTTATAAAACTTTCCAAAAACCAAAAACTAAGATTTGAAGTTCCATTTGATATCGGAATTGGACAAATTTTGTATGGTTGAACTCTTATCGAAACGGGTGTTCGAATTTTGCGAGTTTTTCCGGGATTTGAGATGTGGGTCCCACTGTTGAATATTTTAATGAATTTCGGATTTTTATCCGGAAAATGTGTAAATTCATATGGAATTAATTCCTATGATTAGTATTGAATATATTGAATTGTTTGTGAATAGATTTGAAGCTTTTGGAGGCAAATTTAAAAGGAAAAGCTGTGGTTGAATAATTGATTGGAATTTGCAAAGCGAGTTAAGTGTCGGGGTTAACCTTGACTTGAGGGAATAGAACTCTTAAATTATTTGTTATGTGAATTGCATGTGAACGACGTGTAGGCGAGGTGACGAGTGTCTATACGTCATCGAATTAATTGTTGCCTGCTTACTTGAAAAATCATAAATTATTTTTAATCATAAATTAATTATTATAATAATTATTTCTCTCTTATTCTTTGTCAAATATTAATTCTTGAATTCCTGCATTAATTGTTACATGCTATTTGAATTATGTGTTTTAATTATTATTTGACATTTAGCATATTAAATATTAAACTGCCTATTTTCTCCCTGATTTCTATAATAATTTGCTATTTGTCATTATTTATTTCATAATTAAATCATAATTGTTGTATTCTTGTTGTAACATAATTTTATATTAATTGTTGCATTTATTGGAGAAATTTCTTCTATAAGAATTTATTGAAATGGATATATTGGAGGATTGGGTTGCACGCCGCAACAGACTTATTAAAAGTCAATATTGGAGGATCGGGTTGCACGCCGCAACAGACTTATTAAAAAGTTAATATTGGAGGATCGGGTTGCACGCCGCAACAAACTTATTAAAAGTCAATATTGGAGGATCGGGTTGCACACCGCAACAGACTTATTAAAAGTCAATATTGGAGGATCGGGTTGCACGCCGTAACAGACTTATTAAAAAGTTAATATTGGAGGATCGGGTTGCATGCCCAATAGACTTATTAAAAGTCAATATTGGAGGATCGGGTTGCATGCCGCAACAGACTTATTAAAAAGTTAATATTGGAGGATCGGGTTGTATGCCGCAACAGACTTATTAAAAGTCAATATTGGGGGATCGGATTGCACGCTGCAATAGACTTATTGAAAAGTCAATATTGGGGGATCGGATTGCACGCCGCAACAGATTTATTTATGACACTTGATTAAAAGGAAAATATTGGGAGAGCGGGTTGCACGCTGCAATAGAATTGAATGTGAATATATTGTGAGAGCGGGTTGCACGCTACAACAGAATTGGTTGAAATAATAATGTATTATGACTGCTCAGTTGGCTTCAATTATTATAAATGAGTTACCTGAATTATTTCTATTATTTGTTGTTGTTATTAATATTGCGTACAGGTTAATGTAAGTGAACCGCCTTAGCCTCGTCACTACTTCAATGAGGTTAGGCTCAGCACTTACTAGTACATGAGGTCGGTTGTACTGATACTACACTATGCACTTCTTGTGCAGATTTTGGAGTTGGTCTCAGCAGCGTACCATAGACTTGCACGGATTTCAGCTACCAGAGGAGACTTGAGGTATAACTACATGGCGTCCGCAGTTCTGAAGTCCCCGTCTATTTTACTTTAGCTGTGTGTTCATTCCAAGACAACTTTATTTTTTTCAGACCTTTATTTATATTTATTCTAGAAGCTCGTGCACGTGTGACACCAATTCTGGGATGGTATTTAGACACCATTATTTTATGGATTATTTCACTATATTTCAAACTTTGCTTCCGCTTCTGTTTCCTTGATTATTAATAATTTAAAAATTGGTTAATATTATTCTAACATTGGCTTGCCTAGCAAGTGAAATGTTAGGCGTCATCACGGTCCGAAGGAGGGAATTTCGGGTCGTGACAGTTGGTAACAGAGCACTAGGTTACATTGGTTTCACGAGTCACGAGCAAGCTTAGTAGAGTCTGAAGGATCGGTACGGAGTCGTATGTACTTATCTCTCAGAGACTATGAAGTTTAGGAACAATATCACTTCTTTATTATTCTGTCATGCGATTTTATTCTATCATTGATGATTGAACCATTCTACTCTTATTCTCTCGCAGATGGTGAGAACACGTAATACCTCTAATGATTGACAGGGACCAGAATCCCCGGTGGCAACTACGGCCATGGGTAGAGGTCGAGGTTATGCTAGAGGCCGAGGCAGAGGCCGAGGTAGAGCTCAGTCCAGAGCTCGAGCAGCTGCACCTGTTGTAGAACCTCAGGTGGACCTTCAGGAGGAGGTTCCAGTTCAGAATGCACCAATTGGACCATTTCATGTCCCGAAAGGATTCATAGCCACTCCAGTACTTCAGGATGCTCTAGTCGGTTTGGAAAGTCTTACGGAGGGCGTGGCCCAGAATGGTACATTTCCAGTGGCACCAGCCGTCTCACAGGCTGGGGGAGGAGCACAAACTCCTACTACTCCCACTCTGGAGTAGATGGCTCCCCAGAATCAGGCTCCAGCAGCCCCGCCAGTAGGGGTAGTTCAGCCAGTTGTTGCGGCACAGACCGGTGATAGGGCCGCCATGTCTTTTGAGGCCTTATTGAGACTGGATAAGTTCACTAAGCTCTTTCAAGTTCACTTCAGTGGTACACCTTCTGAGGACCCACATGATTATCTTGAACACTGCCATGAGGTGCTGCGGAACATGGGTATAGTTGAGACCAATGGGGTCGATTTTGTTGTATTTCAGATTACGAGTTCCGCCAAGAGGTGGCGGAGAGATTATATATTGTCCCGACTAGTCGGATCACCTGCACTTACCTGGGAGCAGTTCTCTCAGCTATTTCTGGAGAAGTTCCTCCCTATCACACTGAGAGAGGAATTCCGCAAGTAATTTGAGCGTCTACAGCAGGGCAGTATGACCATTACTCAGTATGAGTCCCGTTTTGTGGATTTGGCCCGTCATGCTCTCCTTTTACTACCTACGGAGGGAGAGAGAGTGAGGAGGTTTATTGAGGGACTCACTCACCCTACTAGACTTCAGATGGCCAAGGAAACTAGAAGTGATATTTCTTTTCAGGCGGCTGCTAATGTCGCTAGGAGTATCGAGATGGTTCTTGCACAGGAGAGAGGGCAGAGGTATAATAAGAGGCCTCGTCAGTTCGGTGGTTTCAGTGGTGCCTCTTTTAGAGGCCGGGGTAATTTTGGTAGGGGTCATCCTCCTAGACTATTTCATTCATCACTTCATGCATCTCTCGGTGCTTCAGGGAGTCACAGTCCTACTATGCCTTACTCTGGGCAGCCAGTATTCAGTGCACATTCAGCTCATATCAATGTAGCACCACTCCAGAGTTACTACAATGGTTATCCAACCCATTTGGGTCAGCTTCAGCTTCAGCAGCCACGGCATCAGGATGGGTGTTATGAGTGTGGAAACATTGGTCTCATCAGAAGGTATTGCCCTAGATTGGCGAGTAACAGATCTTGGTAAGATTCTCGTGCCATCATATCGGCACTGGTTACTTCACCGCCTGCTCAGCCAGCTAGAGGTAGGGGTCAGGCAGCTAGAGGGGGAGGTCAGGCCATTAGAGGTGGAGGTCAGGCCATTAGAGGTGGAGGTTAGACCGTTAGAAGTGGAGGCCAGCCAGTTAGAGGCCGTTCCAGAGATGCAGTTCAGAGTGGTTGGGCCCAACCCTAATTTTATGCTTTTCCAGCTAGGCCTGAGGCTGAGTCATCTGATGCTGTGATCACAGGTATTATTCCAGTTTGCCATAGAGATGCTTCAGTTCTATTTGATCCAGGATCTACTTATTCCTATGTGTCCTCCTACTTTGCTTCATATTTGGTTGTGCCTTGTTATTCTATGAGTGCTTCTGTATGTGTATCTATACCAGTGGGAGACTCTGTTGTAGTAGATCATGTCTATAGTTTGTGTGTGGTTACTATTGGTAATCTTGAGACTAGTATGGATCTTCTACTTCTTGATATGGTAGAATATTATGTCATCTTGGGTATGATTGGCTGTCTCCTTATCATGCTATATTGGATTGTCATGCCAAGACAGTGACCCTAGCTATGCGAGGGTTACCTCCGTTAGAATGGAAAGGAACTCCTGGCCATTCTGCCAGCAGGGTTATTTCTTATATAAAAGCTCGGCGTATGGTAGAAAAAGGGTGTCTAGCCTATTTGGCTTATATTCGCGATCCCAGTGCGGATGTCCCTTCTATGGACTCAGTACCAGTTGTTCGTGAATTTTCAAAAGTATTTCCTGCAGATCTACCGGGGATGCCACCCGATAGAGATATTGACTTCTGTATTGATTTGGCTCCGGGCACTCTGCCCATTTCTATTCCACCATACTGTATGGCCCCGCGAGAGTTGAAAGAATTGAAAAAGCAATTACAAGACTTACTTGATTAGGGATTCATTAGACCTAGTGTCTCGCCCTGGGGTGCACCAGTATTATTTGTAAAGAAGAAAAATGGCTCAATGCGGATTTCCGGAAAATTTTTATGTGAAAAATGGATTAAAATGGGAAATAGAGCTTTAAAACTCAACTAAGTTGACTTTGGTCAACATTTTGAGCAAACAGATCCGGATCAGTATTTTGACAGTTCATGTAGCTCCGTATCGTGATTTGGGACTTGGGCGTATGCCCGTAATTTAATTTGGAGGTCCCTAGCTCAAGTTATGACTATTTAACGGAACTAGCAATTTAAAGGCTAAAGATTCCAAGTTTGACCACGGCGTTGACTTTTTGATATCGGGGCCGAAATCCGATTCTGGAAATTTGAACAGCTTCGTTATGTAAAATATAACTTGTGTGCCAAATTTGAAGTCATTCCGGATTCATTTAATATGTTTTGGCACGAGGTTTGCAAATTGAAAAGTTTATAACTCAAAGTTCGAATCGGGGTGTGAATTTTAATTTCAGCGTTGTTTGACATGATTTTAGACCCCGAGTTAGTCCGTATTATGTTACGGTACTTGTTGGTATATTCGGACGGGGTCCCGAGTACCCCGAGTGTGATTCGAATCGAAATCGGAACAAGAATTGGACTTAAGCAAAATCAAAAATTTTGGGTTCTGGTGTAATCGCACCTGCAGATTTTTGACCGCATGTGTGAGCTAGCAGAAGCGAGCCTTCCATCGCAGATGCGGGACTGGCCTGGCCTGGGGTCTTCGCAGGTGCGGCCTTTTTGCGCAGAAGCGGATGTCGCAAGTGCGACAGGAGTGTCCGCAGATGCGGAACTTCATCTGGCAGCCTGGCATCGCAAATGCGAGCTTTGTCTCGCAAATGCGAGTCCGCAAATGCGGAACTTTTGTCCGCAGATGCAAAAATGACTGGGCAGAACCCATAAATTCGGAAGTCGCCATTTTTACTCATTTTTGAGTTTTAAGTCTCGGATTTGGGCGATTTCAAGGGGGATTTTCACGACTTTAAATTGGGTAAGTGTTCTTTAACCAAGAGTAATTATATTTCACAAATCCATGTCTATGTTCATCATTTATTTCGGATTTAGATGGAAGAAATTGAAATTTTTGTAAAACTTTCCAAAAACGAAAAATTAAGATTTGAAGGTCCATTTGATATCGGAATTGGACAAATTTTGCATGGTTGAACTCGTATCAGAACGGGTGTTCGGATTTCGCGAGTTATTTTGGGATTTGAGACATGGGTTCCACTGTTGAATATTTTAATAAATTTCGAATTTTTATTTGGAAAATGTGTAAATTCATATGAAATTAATTCCTATAATTAGTATTGAATATACTAAATTGTTTGTGAATCGATTTGAAGCTTTCGGAGGCAAATTTTAAAAAAAAAGTTGTGCTTGAATAATTGATTGGAATTTGCAAAGCGAGGTAAGTGTCGGGGTTAACATTGACTTGAGGGAATAGAACCCTTAAATTATTTGTTATGTGAATTGCATGTGAACGACGTGTAGGCGAGGTGACGAGTGTCTATACGTTGTCGAATTAATTGTTGCGTGCTTACTTGAGAAATCATAAAATATTTTTAATCATAAATTAATTATTATAATAATTGTTTCTCTTTTATTCTTTGTCAAATATTAATTCTTGAATTCCTGCACTAATTGTTACATGCTATTTGAATTATGTGTTTTAATTGTTATTTGACATTTAGCATATTAAATATTAAACTGCCTATTTTCTCCCTGATTTCTATAATAATTTGCTATTTGTCATTGTTTATTTCATAATTAAATCATAATTATTGTATGCTTGTTGTCATATAATTTTATATTAATTGTTGCATTTATTGGGGATATTTCTTCTATTAGAATTGATTGAAATGGATATATTGGAGGATCGGGTTGCACGCCGCAACAGACTTATTAAAAGTCAATATTGGAGGATCGGGTTGCACGCCGCAACAGACTTATTAAAAGTCAATATTGGAGGATCGGGTTGCACGCCACAACAGACTTATTAAAAAGTTAATATTGGAGGATCGGGTTGCACGCCGTAACAAACTTATTAAAAGTCAATATTGGAGGATCGGGTTACATGCCGCAACAGACTTGTTAAAAAGTTAATATTGGAGGATCGGGTTGCACGCTGCAATAGACTTATTAAAAGTCAATATTAGAGGATCGGGTTGCACGCCGCAACAGACTTATTAAAAAGTTAATATTGGAGGATCGGGTTGCACGCCGCAACAAACTTATTAAAAGTCAATATTGGAGGATCGGGTTGCACACCGCAACAGACTTATTAAAAGTCAATATTGGAGGATCGGGTTGCACGCCGTAACAGACTTATTAAAAAGTTAATATTGGAGGATCGGGTTGCATGCCCAACAGACTTATTAAAAGTCAATATTGGAGGATCGGGTTGCATGCCGCAACAGACTTATTAAAAAGTTAATATTGGAGGATCGGGTTGTATGCCGCAACAGACTTATTAAAAGTCAATATTGGGGGATCGGATTGCACGCTGCAATAGACTTATTGAAAAGTCAATATTGGGGGATCGGATTGCACGCCGCAACAGATTTATTTATGACACTTGATTAAAAGGAAAATATTGGGAGAGCGGGTTGCACGCTGCAATAGAATTGAATGTGAATATATTGTGAGAGCGGGTTGCACGCTATAACAGAATTGGTTGAAATAATAATGTATTATGACTGCTCAGTTGGCTTCAATTATTATAAATGAGTTACCTGAATTATTTCTATTATTTGTTGTTGTTATTAATATTGCGTACAGGTTAATGTAAGTGAACCGCCTTAGCCTCGTCACTACTTCAATGAGGTTAGGCTCAGCACTTACTAGTACATGAGGTCGGTTGTACTGATACTACACTATGCACTTCTTGTGCAGATTTTGGAGTTGGTCTCAGCAGCGTACCATAGACTTGCACGGATTTCAGCTACCAGAGGAGACTTGAGGTATAACTACATGGCGTCCGCAGTTCTGAAGTCCCCGTCTATTTTACTTTAGCTGTGTGTTTATTCCAAGACAACTTTATTTTTTTCAGACCTTTATTTATATTTATTCTAGAAGCTCGTGCACTTGTGACACCAATTCTGGGATGGTATTTAGACACCATTATTTTATGGATTATTTCACTATATTTCAAACTTTGCTTCCGCTTCTGTTTCCTTGATTATTAATAATTTAAAAATTGGTTAATATTATTCTAACATTGGCTTGCCTAGCAAGTGAAATGTTAGGCGTCATCACGGTCCGAAGGAGGGAATTTCGGGTCGTGACAGTTGGTAACAGAGCACTAGGTTACATTGGTTTCACGAGTCACGAGCAAGCTTAGTAGAGTCTGAAGGATCGGTACGGAGTCGTATGTACTTATCTCTCAGAGACTATGAAGTTTAGGAACAATATCACTTCTTTATTATTCTGTCATGCGATTTTATTCTATCATTGATGATTGAACCATTCTACTCTTATTCTCTCGCAGATGGTGAGAACACGTAATACCTCTAATGATTGACAGGGACCAGAATCCCCGGTGGCAACTACGGCCATGGGTAGAGGTCGAGGTTATGCTAGAGGCCGAGGCAGAGGCCGAGGTAGAGCTCAGTCCAGAGCTCGAGCAGCTGCACCTGTTGTAGAACCTCAGGTGGACCTTCAGGAGGAGGTTCCAGTTCAGAATGCACCAATTGGACCATTTCATGTCCCGAAAGGATTCATAGCCACTCCAGTACTTCAGGATGCTCTAGTCGGTTTGGAAAGTCTTACGGAGGGCGTGGCCCAGAATGGTACATTTCCAGTGGCACCAGCCGTCTCACAGGCTGGGGGAGGAGCACAAACTCCTACTACTCCCACTCTGGAGTAGATGGCTCCCCAGAATCAGGCTCCAGCAGCCCCGCCAGTAGGGGTAGTTCAGCCAGTTGTTGCGGCACAGACCGGTGATAGGGCCGCCATGTCTTTTGAGGCCTTATTGAGACTGGATAAGTTCACTAAGCTCTTTCAAGTTCACTTCAGTGGTACACCTTCTGAGGACCCACATGATTATCTTGAACACTGCCATGAGGTGCTGCGGAACATGGGTATAGTTGAGACCAATGGGGTCGATTTTGTTGTATTTCAGATTACGAGTTCCGCCAAGAGGTGGCGGAGAGATTATATATTGTCCCGACTAGTCGGATCACCTGCACTTACCTGGGAGCAGTTCTCTCAGCTATTTCTGGAGAAGTTCCTCCCTATCACACTGAGAGAGGAATTCCGCAAGTAATTTGAGCGTCTACAGCAGGGCAGTATGACCATTACTCAGTATGAGTCCCGTTTTGTGGATTTGGCCCGTCATGCTCTCCTTTTACTACCTACGGAGGGAGAGAGAGTGGGGAGGTTTATTGAGGGACTCACTCACCCTACTAGACTTCAGATGGCCAAGGAAACTAGAAGTGATATTTCTTTTCAGGCGGCTGCTAATGTCGCTAGGAGGATCGAGATGGTTCTTGCACAGGAGAGAGGGCAGAGGTATAATAAGAGGCCTCGTCAGTTCGGTGGTTTCAGTGGTGCCTCTTTTAGAGGCCGGGGTAATTTTGGTAGGGGTCATCCTCCTAGACTATTTCATTCATCACTTCATGCATCTCTCGGTGCTTCAGGGAGTCACAGTCCTACTATGCCTTACTCTGGGCAGCCAGTATTCAGTGCACATTCAGCTCATATCAATGTAG
Organism: Nicotiana tomentosiformis; assembly: GCF_000390325.3. Classification (NCBI taxonomy): domain Eukaryota; kingdom Viridiplantae; phylum Streptophyta; class Magnoliopsida; order Solanales; family Solanaceae; genus Nicotiana; species Nicotiana tomentosiformis. Next base: position 9,552,381 of record NC_090813.1, read on the forward strand.
CACCACTCCAGAGTTACTACAATGGTTATCCAACCCATTTGGGTCAGCTTCAGCTTCAGCAGCCACGGCATCAGGATGGGTGTTATGAGTGTGGAAACATTGGTCTCATCAGAAGGTATTGCCCTAGATTGGCGAGTAACAGATCTTGGCAAGATTCTCGTGCCATCATATCGGCACTGGTTACTTCACCGCCTGCTCAGCCAGCTAGAGGTAGGGGTCAGGCAGCTAGAGGGGGAGGTCAGGCCATTAGAGGTGGAGGTCAGGCCATTAGAGGTGGAGGTTAGACCGTTAGAAGTGGAGGCCAGCCAGTTAGAGGCCGTTCCAGAGATGCAGTTCAGAGTGGTTGGGCCCAACCCTAATTTTATGCTTTTCCAGCTAGGCCTGAGGCTGAGTCATCTGATGCTGTGATCACAGGTATTATTCCAGTTTGCCATAGAGATGCTTCAGTTCTATTTGATCCAGGATCTACTTATTCCTATGTGTCCTCCTACTTTGCTTCATATTTGGTTGTGCCTTGTTATTCTATGAGTGCTTCTGTATGTGTATCTATACCAGTGGGAGACTCTGTTGTAGTAGATCATGTCTATAGTTTGTGTGTGGTTACTATTGGTAATCTTGAGACTAGTATGGATCTTCTACTTCTTGATATGGTAGAATATTATGTCATCTTGGGTATGATTGGCTGTCTCCTTATCATGCTATATTGGATTGTCATGCCAAGACAGTGACCCTAGCTATGCGAGGGTTACCTCCGTTAGAATGGAAAGGAACTCCTGGCCATTCTGCCAGCAGGGTTATTTCTTATATAAAAGCTCGGCGTATGGTAGAAAAAGGGTGTCTAGCCTATTTGGCTTATATTCGCGATCCCAGTGCGGATGTCCCTTCTATGGACTCAGTACCAGTTGTTCGTGAATTTTCAAAAGTATTTCCTGCAGATCTACCGGGGATGCCACCCGATAGAGATATTGACTTCTGTATTGATTTGGCTCCGGGCACTCTGCCCATTTCTATTCCACCATACTGTATGGCCCCGCGAGAGTTGAAAGAATTGAAAAAGCAATTACAAGACTTACTTGATTAGGGATTCATTAGACCTAGTGTCTCGCCCTGGGGTGCACCGGTATTATTTGTAAAGAAGAAAAATGGCTCAATGCGGATTTCCGGAAAATTTTTATGTGAAAAATGGATTAAAATGGGAAATAGAGCTTTAAAACTCAACTAAGTTGACTTTGGTCAACATTTTGAGCAAACAGATCCGGATCAGTATTTTGACAGTTCATGTAGCTCCGTATCGTGATTTGGGACTTGGGCGTATGCCCGTAATTTAATTTGGAGGTCCCTAGCTCAAGTTATGACTATTTAACGGAACTAGCAATTTAAAGGCTAAAGATTCCAAGTTTGACCACGGCGTTGACTTTTTGATATCGGGGCCGAAATCCGATTCTGGAAATTTGAACAGCTTCGTTATGTAAAATATAACTTGTGTGCCAAATTTGAAGTCATTCCGGATTCATTTAATATGTTTTGGCACGAGGTTTGCAAATTGAAAAGTTTATAACTCAAAGTTCGAATCGGGGTGTGAATTTTAATTTCAGCGTTGTTTGACATGATTTTAGACCCCGAGTTAGTCCGTATTATGTTACGGTACTTGTTGGTATATTCGGACGGGGTCCCGAGTACCCCGAGTGTGATTCGAATCGAAATCGGAACAAGAATTGGACTTAAGCAAAATCAAAAATTTTGGGTTCTGGTGTAATCGCACCTGCAGATTTTTGACCGCATGTGTGAGCTAGCAGAAGCGAGCCTTCCATCGCAGATGCGGGACTGGCCTGGCCTGGGGTCTTCGCAGGTGCGGCCTTTTTGCGCAGAAGCGGATGTCGCAAGTGCGACAGGAGTGTCCGCAGATGCGGAACTTCATCTGGCAGCCTGGCATCGCAAATGCGAGCTTTGTCTCGCAAATGCGAGTCCGCAAATGCGGAACTTTTGTCCGCAGATGCAAAAATGACTGGGCAGAACCCATAAATTCGGAAGTCGCCATTTTTACTCATTTTTGAGTTTTAAGTCTCGGATTTGGGCGATTTCAAGGGGGATTTTCACGACTTTAAATTGGGTAAGTGTTCTTTAACCAAGAGTAATTATATTTCACAAATCCATGTCTATGTTCATCATTTATTTCGGATTTAGATGGAAGAAATTGAAATTTTTGTAAAACTTTCCAAAAACGAAAAATTAAGATTTGAAGGTCCATTTGATATCGGAATTGGACAAATTTTGCATGGTTGAACTCGTATCAGAACGGGTGTTCGGATTTCGCGAGTTATTTTGGGATTTGAGACACGGGTTCCACTGTTGAATATTTTAATAAATTTCGAATTTTTATTTGGAAAATGTGTAAATTCATATGAAATTAATTCCTATAATTAGTATTGAATATACTAAATTGTTTGTGAATCGATTTGAAGCTTTCGGAGGCAAATTTAAAAAAAAAAGTTGTGCTTGAATAATTGATTGGAATTTGCAAAGCGAGGTAAGTGTCGGGGTTAACATTGACTTGAGGGAATAGAACCCTTAAATTATTTGTTATGTGAATTGCATGTGAACGACGTGTAGGCGAGGTGACGAGTGTCTATACGTTGTCGAATTAATTGTTGCGTGCTTACTTGAGAAATCATAAAATATTTTTAATCATAAATTAATTATTATAATAATTGTTTCTCTTTTATTCTTTGTCAAATATTAATTCTTGAATTCCTGCACTAATTGTTACATGCTATTTGAATTATGTGTTTTAATTGTTATTTGACATTTAGCATATTAAATATTAAACTGCCTATTTTCTCCCTGATTTCTATAATAATTTGCTATTTGTCATTGTTTATTTCATAATTAAATCATAATTATTGTATGCTTGTTGTCATATAATTTTATATTAATTGTTGCATTTATTGGGGATATTTCTTCTATTAGAATTGATTGAAATGGATATATTGGAGGATCGGGTTGCACGCCGCAACAGACTTATTAAAAGTCAATATTGGAGGATCGGGTTGCACGCCGCAACAGACTTATTAAAAGTCAATATTGGAGGATCGGGTTGCACGCCACAACAGACTTATTAAAAAGTTAATATTGGAGGATCGGGTTGCACGCCGTAACAAACTTATTAAAAGTCAATATTGGAGGATCGGGTTACATGCCGCAACAGACTTGTTAAAAAGTTAATATTGGAGGATCGGGTTGCACGCTGCAATAGACTTATTAAAAGTCAATATTAGAGGATCGGGTTGCACGCCGCAACAGACTTATTAAAAAGTTAATATTGGAGGATCGGGTTGCACGCTGCAACAGACTTATTAAAAGTCAATATTGGGTGATCGAATTGCACGCCGCAACAAACTTATTAAAAAGTCAATATTGGCGGATCGGATTGCACGCCGCAATAGACTTATTTAAAAGTCCATATATATATATATGATTGAAATAAATATATGACAGACTTGATTAAAAGGAAAATATTGGGAGAGCGGGTTGCACGCTGCAAAAGAATTGGTTGAAATAATAATGGATTATGACTGTTGAGTTGGCTTCAATTATTATAAATGAGCTACCTGAATTATTTTATTATTTGTTGTTGTTATTAATATTGCGTACAGGTTAATGTAAGTGAACCGCCTTAGCCTCGTCACTACTTCGTCGAGGTTAGGCTCAGCACTTATCACTACTTGGGGGCAGTTGTACTGATACTACACTTTGCACTTCTTGTGCAGATTTTGCAGTTGGTCCCAGCGGCATACCATAGACATACTCAGATTTAAGCTACCAGAGGAGACTTGAGGTATAACTGCATGGCGTCCGCAGTTCTGAAGTCCCCGTCTATTTTACTTTAGCTATGTGTTTATTCCCAGATAGCTTTATTTTATTCAGACCTTTATTTATATTTATTCTAGAAGCTCGTGCACTTGTGACACAAATTCTAGGATGGTATTTAGACAACGTTATTTTATGGATTATTTCACCATATTTCAAACTTTACTTCCGCTTTTGTTTCCTTGATTTTTAATAATTTAAAAATTGGTTAATATTATTCTAACGTTGACTTGCCTAGCAAGTGAAATGTTAGGCGCCATCACGGTCCGAAGGAGGGAATTTCGGGTCATGACAGCGTACGTTCAAATTGAGTTTTGGACAACCCAGGAGCGTTTCAGCGCTTAATAGTGAAAAATAAACTATTTAAAGGTTTGAGGTTCTTAAAATTTGGTTTGGAGTAGGTTTTGGAGAAATTGAGGTCCGTTTGGAATTCCGAGCCTGGGAATAGCTCTGTATGGTGATTTAAGACTTGCACGCAAAATTTGGTGCCATTCCGAGTAGTATAAATATATTTCGGCATGTTCGGAGTATGTTTGAAGAATTTGAAATTTTTAAGTGGAATCAATTTGGTTTGGGGTATGATTCTTAGTTTTGATGTTGTTTTACATGTTCTGAGGGTTCGAGAGAGTCCGTTTTATGATTTCAAACTTGTTGGTGATTTAAAACTTGCACGCAAATTTGAACTTTGGAGCAGAAGCTGAAGCTTCCAGCTTCTGCTGCAACTCCACCTGCACTTGGCCAGCTGCAGGTGCGAGTTCGCAGAAGCGAGCCACGAGCCTCAAAAGCGGACAATCCAAGAACACCCATGGATTGCAGGAGCGAGATTTTTGGCGCACCGGTGAGCGCGCAGGTGCGATGCAATACGTCGCAAAAGCGGCTAGAGCCGCAGGTGTGGAAGAAGCACCGCAGAAGTGGACGCGCAAGTGAGGTCCTTAGGGCACAGATGCGACGTTTGGCCAGGCGAGGGAAACTCGCACCTGCGAGGCTTTTTCCACCGATGCGGCTAACTCTCCAGAGGTGCAAAATTACTGATGGGCGGAACATTTTAAATGGGCGAAGCTCAGCCATTTAAGCGATTTTGGAGCTTTTTGAGAGGGGATTTCAACTAGCAACTTGAAGGTAAGTTAATTCTACACACTTTGAGCTAAATACATAAATTATGTGTAGATTATAACATGTAAATTTTGGAAATCAAGGGTTTAGATGAAAAACCTAAATTTGTATAAAAATGAGATTTTAACCACGAAATGGTTATGGAATTGGATGGAAATTATATATTTGAGTTCTTGAGATTATGGGTAACGATTTCCTCCGAATATTTCTGGAATCTGGGCGCGTGGGCCTGGGTAAATTTTAGGAATTTTACCATTTTGGGTTGGGTAATTAATTTAATAGTCTAATTTCAAATTATTGAGCATGTATTAATTATTTTATATAACATTTGGATAGTTTCGGATTTTTCATCACCGAATTGGGATTTTAACGCGACATTGTGATCGGGAAATGGACTTTGAGACAAGGTAAGTCTCTTGTCTAACCTTGTAAGAGAGAATTTACCCCATAGCTGATTTTAACTAATAATTGTTGTTAATTGTAGGGTCTACGTACGCATGAGGTGACGAGAGTCCGTGCGTAACTACTAATTATGCTATGTCCGGGTAGTTTTAGGACTCAAATCATGAATTACTTGTGATAACTGCATCTTTTATTTAATTAAACTACTAGAATTATATTGCGAATTATTAGAATAAATAGTAAAAGATTGAAGTTTCATATACTTGAATTTTTTATAAATTATTTGACTGTTAATAGAAATTATACATCCTGATATGTTATCCATATAATAATGACTTCTCATTCCGGAGGTTCATAAGAAAATGTCCTCCTTTCTTGTGGAACGTGCCGAATGTCTCGGCAGTATAGATGCATCTATAGATCATGCCACACGTCTCTCGGCAGTGTACACGACACTTTAAATTCAATGCATGTAGTCTGGGAGTTCTACGATGTTAGGGATACTACTGCAGGGACTCCGGCGATTGATTCAGTGCCATTAGTCTGGGAGTTCTCCGATGTATTTTATTAAGATCTTCCAGGCATGCCGCTAGATCACGATATTGAGTTTTGTATTGACTTGGCTCCAGATACCCAACCTATATCTATCCTACCGTATCGCATGGTTCTGAAAGAATTGAAGGAATTGAAAGAACAACTTGAGGAGCTACTAGCCAAAGGGTTTGTCAGACCGAGTGTATCGCCTTGGGGTGCACAGGTTTTATTTGTGAAGAAAAAGGATGGAACTATGAGAATGTATATTGACTATCATCAACTGAACAAAGTTGCCATTAAGAACAAGTACCCGTTGCCGCGTATGGATGATCTATTTGACCAGTTGCAGGGTGATAGGGTGTTTTCTAAGATCGACTTGAGGTCGGGGTACCACCAGTTGAAGATTCGGGATTCGGATGTTCCGAAGACCGCTTTCCGGACTAGATATGGTCATTATGAATTTCCGGTGATGTCTTTTGGTTTGTCTAATGCTCTGGCGGCATTTATGGATTTGATGAACAGTGTATTCAGGCCATATATTGATTCGTTTGTTATTGTCTTCATTGAAGATATTTTGATCTACTCGCGCAGTAATGAGGAGCACAAGCAGCATATGAGAGTGGTGCTTCAAACATTACGGGAACAAAAGCTTTACGCTAAGTTCCCCAAATATGAGTTTTGGCTAAATTTTGTAGCATTTTGTGGGCATATCTGTCACGACACAAATTAACCCTCCGTACGATGTCGTGATGGCACCTAGTCTTTATGACTAGGTAAGCCGAATAGTACGAAAAATATAAATAAAATACCACATCTTAAAGATAAACAGCATATTATGAATAGCCAAGAGTAGTATCACTCGGCATATACAAAATAATTTTTCCCAAGACCCGGAATATCACTAAGTCACAAACTGCTATAATCTATGTAGCTCTATACAAATGTCTGAAGGTAATAAAGAAAGTCTCTAGGCGAGGGAGTAGAAGGGGACTCTGAAAATCTGCGGACGTAAGCAGAAGTACCTTGAAGTCTCTTAGAATCAGCAGGACGCACTAACCCCAAGGTTGATAGCTCGTACCTGGATCTGCACATGAAAACATGTGCAAGAAAGGGCATGAGTACACCACAATGGTACCCAATATGTGCCAAGCCTAACCTCGGTCAAGTAGTGACGAGGTCAGGTCAAGGTCCTACCGGAGTAAATATAATAAATTAAACAGTAAAAGATATAAGTAAAATTTACGGTAATACAGTTAAAGAAATTCTCGATAATTTAACAGTTATGGGAGTCCTCGACTCAGAATAAGGTAAACACAGTGGGGAATCTACCGGGATACCGTCCCGTAGTTCCAAATGAATATGCAGTACATGGGGGATCTCCCGGAATACGTCCGTAGTCCCAAAGTAAATATGCAGTGTTGGGGGATCTCCCGGAATACGTCTGTAGTCTCAAAGTAAATATGCAGTACAGGGGGGATCTCCCGGAATACGTCCGTAGTCCCAAAGTAAATATGCAGCGCTGGGGGATCTCCCGGAATACGTCTGTAGTCCCAAAGTAAATATGCAGTACAGGGGGATCTCCCGAAATACGTCTGTAATCCCAATTTAAATATGCAACGCAAGATGAAATGGCAGGTATGGCATCGAGTTATACAGTTTATACTGAACACATATAAGGAAAATAGGGACTTAACTAAGCTTGGCACACAGAATGTCAAATAGGTAGTTAAAGCACGTAAGCATGCTTCTCTAGTCTAAGTTTAACAATTAAACGTATTAGTGCAATTTAATAAGAAAAAAATAGTTTATGATTTAGAAGGGAAAAACGGGATTTTTGCAATAATAGCCCATGTACGTACTCGTCACCTCACGTACACGGCGCCCACACATCAATTAATATCAAACATCTTAAAGGAAAGTCCCCAACACAAGGTTAGGCAAGCCACTTACCTCTAACCGCTCAAATCAACTAGATATCACGTTCTTGCCATGAGTATCCGACTCCAAATGGCCCGAATCAATTCAAAGTAATTGCATAATGTAAATATAACTACAAGTAACTAATTTAACTAATTAATTCGAAGCTAAAACGTGAATTTAGGAAAAACGCCCAAAACGTCACCCCGAGCCCACGTCTCGGAATCGGGTAAAAATTACAATTTATGAACACCCATTCACTCACGAGTTCACTCGAATAAAAATCATCTAAATCCGACGTCAAATTCCCATTCAAATCTCAGATTTTCAATTGGGGAACCTTTTCCCCCATTTCAAAACTTCTACCCTCAATTTTCTTAATTAGACGAGGAAAACAACAATAGATTATTGTATTATGATCAAAATAGAGTTAGAATTCGTTACCCAATAGTTCTCCTTCAAAATCCCTCGAGAAACCATCTCCCACCGAGCTCCAAATTGAAATTTATGTTATGAAATTTCAAAGCCTCGAAATCCCCTTTTCTGCCCAGCGATTTCCGCATCTGCGCTCATGGGGCCGCATCTGCGGTCTCTCACCTGCGCAAAAATCAACGCAAGTGCGGAAGTCACTTATTGGGCTGGGTCCGCATCTGCGACCTCTAGGCCACATCTGTGGCTCCGCTTCTGCGGACGACCAGCTGCACCAGCGAGACCAGCATGCCCTATCCATTTCCGCATCTGCGAACTCTCAAGCGCACCTGCGAGTCCGCATCTTCGAGTCCGCACCTGCGGACTCCCCTACGCAGGTGCGAAACACCAGAACCAGCAATGCATCTGAAACACACCCGAGGCCCCCGGGACCTCAACCAAACATACCAACCAATCCTAAAATACCATACGAACTTAGTCGAGCCTTTAAACCACGTCGAACAATACCAAAATCATGAATTAAGCACGAACTCAAGCCTAAGAATTTAAAATTTTCCAAATTCTACAAACGACGCCGAACCGCATCAAATCTAGTCCGAATGCCCTCAAATTTTACACACAAGTCACAAATGACATTATGAACCTACAACCACTTTCGGAATTTCATTCCCAGCTCGATATCAAAATTTCCACTATCGGCCGAAATTGCCGAAAAACTAAATTTTGCCAATTCAAGCCTAAATTTACTACAGACCTCTAAAACACATTCCGGACGTGCTCCTAACCCCAAAATCACTCAAAAGAGCTAACAGAGTTGACGAAATTCCATTCCGGATCTGTCTTGACGCAGTTCCGACTACGGTCCAAACTCTAAGGCTTAAACTCACAACTAGGGACTAAGTGTCCCAAAACTCCCCGAATTCCATAACCAAACACTCCGGCAAATCCCAAAAGCAGAAACAAATATGGGGAAAGCAGATATTAGGGGATCGAGGCTCAAATTATCAAAATGACCAGCCAGGTCGTTACATCCTCCCTCTCTTAAAACAATAGTTTGTCCTTGACCGACTACGCATATCCTGCTCGGTCTCCCAAGTCGCCTCCTCGACCGGCTAATCCCTCTACTGGACCTTTACTGAAGCAATATTCTTTGACCTGAGCTTTCTGTCCTGCATGTCCAATATGGCTACTGGCTCCTCAACATAAGATAAATCCTTGTCCAACTAGACTGAGCTAAAATCCAATACATGAGCCGGATCACCGTAATACTTCTGGAGCATAGACACGTGGAATACCGGGTGAACTCCTGCTAGGCTGGGAGGCAAGGCAAGCTCATAAGCAACCTCCCCAACTCGCCGCAAGATCTCAAAATGACCAATGAACCTCAGGCTAAGCTTGCCCTTCTTCCCGAACCTCATGATATACTTCATAGGCGATACCCGAAGCAAGACCCGCTCACCAACCATAAATGCCAAATCAAGAACCTTATGGTCTGCATAACTCTTCTGCCTGGACTGGGCTGTGCGAAGTCTCTCCTGAATCACCTTCACCTTATCCAGGGCATCCTGGACCAAATCTGTACCCAACCATCGGGCCTTGCCCAGCTCAAACCATCCCATTGGGGACCGGCACCGCCTACCATACAAAGCCTCAAACGGTGCCATCTAAATGTTGGACTGGTAACTGTTGTTGTAAGCGAACTCTGCAAGTGGCAAGTATTGGTCCCATGACCCTCCGAACTCCATCACACAGGCACGGAGCAAATCCTCAAGAATCTGAATCGTGCGCTTGGACTGCCCGTCCGTCTGAGGGTGAAAGGCAGTGCTCAACTCCACCCTAGTACCCAACTCCTGTTGTACAACTCTCCAAAATCGTGATGTGAACTGTGTACCTCTGTCTGAAATGATGGATACTGGAATACCATGAAGGCGGACAATCTCTCTAATATAAATCTCAGCCAGCCTCTCAGAAGAATAAGTGGTCAACACTGAAATAAAATAAGCTGACTTGGTCAGCCGATCCATAATCACCCAAATAGCATCAAACCTTCTCAAAGTCCGTGGAAGTCCAACTACAAAGTCCATGGTGATCTGCTCCCACTTCCACTCTGAGATTTCTAACCTCTGAAGTAATCCACCCGGCCTCTAGTGCTCATATTTGACCTGCTGACAGTTGAGACACTTGGCCACAAACCCAACTATATCCTTCTTCATCCTCCTCCACCAGTAGTGCTGTCTCAAATCCTGGTACATCTTTGAGACAATGTGGTCTTGTGCAATAGGGTCACTCAAGACGGGTGAGGATTTTGGTTCGTTACGTTTGAATGGAGCTATTATTATTATTTCTAAGGCAAGTAGAGAATAAATTGGAAGAAACAAGGTATGTTGGTAAGGGTTGAATCAACATGATTGTGGCAGTGATCAGTTTCTTTAGCATGAAGTTATACCTATAGTTGTGGTTGTACACTTGGGCTTGAGCGCCACCACCACTTGGTTGATTTGGGAGGTATTTAATTCGAATGGCTTTGTTATGTAAATGGATATGGTTCTCCTGAGACGAGTAAAGTGAAAGGTTTCTACATGATGAAGTTTTGTATCTTATTAGTAGTCCAAGAGTTATGATGAATGCTCTCGCATATTGGTAAGATGGGTGCGATGAGCGGTATGAAATTAGAAAGTTGAAGATCACGATTGCAGTTCGGTGTTGACAGGAAAGTCACGAGCTCGGATGAGCAGGGAAGGATTCAGATGTTTAGAGTAAGCCGATATTGTCTTTAGCGTCACGTGGGATTGGTGTCCTGTGTGAGAGGTTGTGTACTGATTTGCGGATTTTTTATTTGCTCTAAAACATTAGTATGGTCGGGGGAGTGTATTCCGTGGGAAAATTGTATAAGGGTGACATGTAGTCACTTGATTGATTGAAGATTAAAACCACGTATGGACATTGTGGTACTATCGCGTAAGTGGGAATTTGTGCCTGGAGGGCGCTCGGTTAATTTGGTTGTGGAATGTGGAAGTTTGTTTCGGATTTGACGGATGTCCTTGTGCGTCATGGGAAAAGGGGTTATTGTGGATACTTGTAAGGTTATTATCCCAGTGCGGTACGATCAGAATCGACTTGATATCCGTAGATGGATCTAAATGTGAATGTGGGCTCTATATTAGGCCGGATGTGTTCATTTCAGCATAACGTTGTTTTCGGAGGGGTCTTCGGGCCTTGGATGTTTTTTCTGTCGTCAGCTATTCCATGTAATCTATATTATGCCAGGTGGGTTGTGACATGGTTTGATTATTTGCACTCGTATTGAGATCCCATATAATTTGTGATGTTGTGAAAGCAGGAAGGCTCTCAAGATATGAGTCATTTATTGTACCTCAGTTGTGCTTAGGTTTCATAGCTTATGGCGCTATCCGTCTCCCCAGGATTTGTATTATGCACTTCGCGTGCTAGTGGTTGATATTCGAGTATTTCGCAGGTATGAACATTTTATCTCGATAAGTACTTCCTTATAAATTATTATGTATGGATCGGGTGGCACGCCACCACGGGTATATTATGTGTGGATCGGGTGGCACGCCGCTACATGTATATTTTTTGGATCGGGTTGCATGCCGCAACGGTATCATGGTTGATCGGGTTGCACGCCACAACTGCGTGATGTTGGGCACAATTTCCCATATCTATTATTGTGTGTTTTGCTTCTCATTTTTTTAGGAAGGTTCATAACATCTTTTCGGTTGTTTAAATTAGTTAAGTGGGTTGAGTATTGCTTTCTAGAGTTCGTTGTCCTTATGTATCACATTCAAGTTAGTAGCTTGTGGGCCTATTGTGGCATTATATGAGATTTTTGGTAGTATCTGAGGTGGCTTATTGCCTGAGCAGTATATACTGGGTGAGACTAGATTATTGGACCTGGGATTAATGCAATCAGAATTACATGAAGCATACTAAAGAGCAAATATCGTTATTTGGTTCATAATGAGGTAATGCTTCTTGTCAAGAGAAACAACTCACTGATTTGTTGACTCGGTAATTGGTCATGAATGTTTACACATCTCTTCCGTCGTGGCAGCATTGCGAGAGTTTGAACAGGACTTATATATGTCTTGATGTATGTTGTGGGCATCATTCGTGGAATTTCTACTATTGTTATCAGATAATATTACTTTGGTCATGTGACTTACTCGGTGCATGGTGTGAATTCAGCAGAGGTATGCAATCCGATATTGGTGCATCGTGTAGTGATCGATATGGGTTGTATGTTGGAAACAGGTCTGGTCGAGAATTTCAGATGTTGGAATTTGGCTTTAAGGCTTATTTGACTAAATAAAAGGGAGGATCTTCATACTTACTCAAGCTAATGTGCTCAACTGGGTTGTGGTAACACGGTTAGGTGTACGTGGTGCTAAACAGTAATTTTGGACAACTCCAGAATAGTTCTTAGCACGTTCGAGGACGAACGTGTATTTAAGTGGGAGAGAATGTAATGACCTGACCAGTCGTTTTGATATCTAGCACGTCGTTCAACGATTTGAGGCCCTGAGCAGCTTCACTTCAAGTATTATCATTTGTGCGCGTGGTCGGAATTTAATTTCGGAAGTTCAGAGTTGATTTGGAAAGAAAATTCTAATTTCGGAAGTTTTAAGTTGGAAGAATTGACTAAGATTTGATATTTGAGTAAATGACCTCGGAATCGGGATTGGAAGGTTTCAACAAGTTCGTATGATGATTTTGGACTTGGGCGTATGTCCGGATTGTGTTTCGGATGACCCGAGAGCGTTTCGACACCTATTATGGAAGGTTGGCATTTTGGAAGAATATCATTAATTTGGGTTGAAGTGTATTTCAATGTTATTGATGTCTATTTGCAATTTCGAGTCTGGAAATAGCTCCGTATGGTGATTATGGTAATGGGAGCGCGTCCGGATGTGGATTTGGAGGTCCGTAGGTAATTTTGGGGTCATTTGGTGAAAGTTGGAATTTGAAGGTTTTTTCTTCGAAGATGACAGGGAGTGGAATTTTTTATATCAGGGTCGGATTCTGATTCCGGAAGTTGTAGTAGGTCCGTAATGTCAATTAAGACTTATGTGTAAAATTTGAGGTCAATCGGACGTGATTTGATAGGTTTCGGCATCGATTGTAGACGTTTGGAATTTCAAAGTTTATTAAGTTTGAATTGGAGGGTGATCCGTAGTTTCGATGTTGTTTGGCATGATTTGAGACCTCGACTAAGTTCGTAATGTATTTTGGGACGTGTTGGTATATTTGGTTGAGGTCCCGAGGGCCTCGGGTGAATTCCGGATGGTTAGCAGATCGAATTAGACTTGAAAGGAAAGCTGAAGCATCTGTTTTCTGGTGTAACCGCACCTGCGAGGTTTTGGCCGCAGGTGCGGAGCCGCAAAAGCGGCCAAAAGAGCGCATAAGCGGAACTGGAGGGGAAAGGCTGGGACCAAAGGTGCGGCCAAGTTTTGGCAGAAGCGGAACCGCACCTACGCAAGAAGGGCCGAAGAAGCGTGGCCGCAGATGCGCAACATGGGCCGCAGAAGCGTGATTCTTCGCAGATACGATGCTTGGAGCCACAGAAGAGGCTGCCTCACCGCAGAAGCGGAATTCGAGCTGGGCAGTGAGGTTTCTTTAGAAACGGGATTTGGCCAATTTTTCTCCCATTTGTCACTTGGTTGGGTGATTTTGGAGAGCTTCAAGTGGGGGGTTTCATCATCTATGCCAAGGTAAGTTATTCCCATCTATTGTAAGTTAAGTACATGGTTTTTATATGGATTTAAACATGGAAATTAGTAGAAATTTGGGATTTTGAAGAAAAACCTAGAATTAGTATATTCCAATTTTGACCACAAAATTGGACATGGAATTGTAAATAACTTATGTATTTTGGTTCGTAATGCTATGGGTAGTGTTTATCTTCAAAACTTTTCGGCATCCGGGCACGTGGGCCCGAGGATAATTTTATCGACTTTTCGAGCGTAGTTGAAAATTGTTGTAAATTTAATTATAATGAGTATAAGGGAATATTATGGATTCGCACATTTATTGAATAGTTTTGGAGCGATGGGCATCGGTTCGAGTTGTTGGAAAAGATTTGGAGCCGGTTATGGAACTTCAGAGTGAGGTAAGTCTCATGTCTAACACTGTGAGGGGGAAATGACCCCTAGGTGTTGTATATTGACATGTGCTACTTGTTGTGGGGGCTACGTACGCATGAGGTGGACGAGAGCCCGTACGTAGCTACATTCATGTTATTGTCCGGGTAGGTTTAGATTCACATCATGCTATAGCTGTACTATTTGAGCAGTCTCTCGCCTATTAAATTCCTTTGTTTTACATTACTACTTGAGAATAGACTTGCTATTGTAGAGACTCCACGAGTTCATAATTTGTCACCGAATAATTTTACTCCTCTTACGAAATGCTTCCGTGAAATACATGTTTCGTTGAAAGTTTGTTTTTTGTAAAAGAAATTACGACTCACACGTTTATTCGTGAGTAGGTTCAAGGACCCGTCAAAGATTCTTATTCTACTGAGATCGAGTTGTTCGCCTCGGCAGGATTATGTACTTCTTATTCTAATGGAATCGGGCGGATTTTATCAAAACCTAATCGATTTATTGGGTTTGAAACCCATTATTTGCATAGGATGAGCCATGATTTGAAACTTATGGGTTCTGGATTCTAATCGTTTTAAATTATTGGGTTCTAAATTAATAATTTATGCATATTCATTCAATTTTTAAGACAAATACAAGCTTCAAACCAAAACTATTGAGTTCAGCCAAACCCGCTCCCGACACTCTAGCTCCGCCACTGATTATTTGTACCGATTTTTAACACATATACAGTCACTTTCTCGAACTCGACAATGATGAAACTTTCTGCTCATTGTCAAGTACATATCAGACTATACTACTTAGGCGAAATTGCAGGGTGGTTTCCTCAAGTATTGGACTGATTTGCTGCGAATGATGACTGTTGATCACGCTTCTGAGTTTCTGCCTACATATAAAAACACCCTTTATATACATATATATATATATATATATATATATATATATATATATATACACACACACTCCCATTAAGGAGGGAATTTCTAATGGAGAGCCTGAGTTCCTCATAAAAAGGGGTATTTGTACCACGTGATTTATTCTTGTTTATCTCATTTATTTAGTCTGCCTCATATTTACTTACCTCTTCACTGTACATGATATTATTGGACCACTAGTAAGTGTCGATGTCGATCCCTCGTCACTACTCCTCCAGTATTAGGCTAGATACTTACTGGGTACACGTTGATTACGTACTCATACTACACTTGCTGTACATTTTTGTGCAGGTACATATGTATACGGGGACTTATGTGAGCTGCATTGCATATTACGACCCGCAGCCGGCACAGTCTCCTTTAGAGTAGTTATATTTCTCCTTCCAATTTTGTATTCCAGGCAGAAGCTGTATTTTATTTTTACGTTCCTAGTTGATGCTCATGCACTTGTGACACTGGGGTTTGGGATGATTATGGGTTGCTCTGTATTGAATTGTTAAAAATATTATAAATTACTCTGTAAATTCCATATTCTACTATTTAATTGAAGGAAATATGATTTCAATAATATTAAAATAAGAACCAAATCAATATTTATTTTTGGCTTGCCTGACAGCGGTGTTCGGCGCCATCACCACCTTTAATGGATTTTGGGTTGTGACACCTAGGATATGGTTTAACTGTCAAATCCTAATAGGCAATCAACTATGTGTTCATATCAGATATAAGAAACTCTTTTCTTCTTTCATTTAATTGCCCTGGCAAAGGTCTTAATTTGGTCGTTTATAATTCATGACAACATGGAGCTTAAACTCATTAGCAAGAGTTGACAGATTCCATCTTGATCAATCACTAATTCTACAAGTATTTAATCGTACCCAATATCCTTTCTATTATCGCCCTAGGGCCATATGTGTCTAGTATCAAAGCACAATAAATAACTTGTTAATTACTATGACGGTCTCAGGTCAAAGGAAACCCTTACATAACATTTTAAAAGAATATCCTACTGACAATTTATGGTATTTCTAACCATTATAAATTATCCAGTGTGTCGGTTCAATGATCATATCTCTATATGCATCTATATATGTGATTTAGTTAATGAGATCAACTAATCTTTATCCAATAAAGACGATCACATAAATATTGATCTAACCGGATTACTAATGTCCAAATTAATAATCCTTGGATCAAGAATAAATTTAGATTAAATTTTAAGAAACTCCACTCTCATTATCATGACCTCCTTCACAATGTCAAGTCTCAAAATTTAATCAAGGACTTTATCAAGTTAATCAAACAATTAATAATAACTATGATAAAAGAATATCAGATGCCATATATTTTTATATCAAATAACGTTCACAAAAATATGTTCAAATCATCAAATATGAGATTAGATCTAAGGCATATCTACTATATCCCTAACATAATCTCCTCCCCCGTGGTTAATACCATCTCAGGTGGCTACCACCTTTTCCCCACTACTAGATGTTGTTTGGCGTGATTTGAGACCTCGACTAAGTTCGTAATGTGTTTTGGGACGTGTTGGTATATTTGGTTGAGGTCCCGAGTGCCTCGGGTGAATCCCGAATAGTTAACGGATCGAGTTGGACTTGATAGGAGAGCTGAAACATCTGTTTTTCGGTGTAACCGCACCTGCGAGGTTTTGGCCGCAGGTGCAGAGCCGCAGAAGCAGCCAAAAGGGCGCATAAGCAGAACTGGAGGGGGAAGGCTAGGACCGAAGGTGCGGCCAAGTTACGGCAGAAGCAGAACCGCACCTATGCAAGAAGGGCTGAAGAAGCATGGCCGCAGATGTCACGACCCAATTTCACATATAAGTCGTGATGGCGCCCAACACTACAGCTAGGCAAGCCAACCAATAAATTAAGCATACATTGATAAAATTTAAAACCAAGAAAATATAATAAAACCCAAACTCTACCAATGTGTGTGCCAAGACCTGGTGTCAAAAGTGTATGAGCATCTAGTAGATTATACAAAACCTCAAATGCTGTCCGAAATAAAAATAGACAGAATTAAAATACAAAGAGAGACACTAGTAGCTGCAGAATGGATCAGAGAAATAGCTCACCACTATATCCCTGGATAACGTGGGTGTAAGACGAAAGGTCCCCCACTAGTACTTGCCTCAGTTCCTGTACAAAAAGTGCAGCAAGTGTAGTATGAGTACGTAAACAACGTGTACCCAGTAAGTATCAAGCCTAATCTCGAAATGGTAGAGACGAGATGGCCGACTTTGACACTCACTATGGGACAATAATAATAATTGAAATACAACTAGGATATATAAATCAACATGATTTACAGAATTTATAATAATTTATTTAATCAACGGAAATAATCAAAATTCTTCAAATGCAATAATTCTCAGTATATTAATTAAATTCCTTAAATTCGAAAAATTTCCAATTTATCAATTAAATATCATTTTCAGGAATAACAATTAATTATCTAACAAGCAAGAATAATGACTCATTAAATTCCAAGGATTTTCCAATTTATCAATTAGCTTCGCAAGCTGAAATAAGTTATTAAAGTATCGTGTAATTATTATTATTAGTAAGCACGATTTCTGCCGAGGACGTACGGCCTGATCCAGAGTGTCGTGTACACTGCCGAGGGACGTGCAGCGCGATCCATAGATGCATCTATCCTGCCGAGGCGTTCGGCCCGCTCCACAAGAAACGAGGATATTTTTTTATGTACCTCTAGAAGGAGAGTATATTTATTATGAGATAAATTCGGGAGGAAGAATAATTTCTTTTAACAATTAATTAATTTAAACAGAAAATCAAACATATAAATTTTCCATCCTTTAATATTTTGATCTAACAATTCACAATATATATATATATATATATATATATATATATATATATATATATATATATATATATATATATTAATTAAACAGGGAATATAATTTACACAAGTAATTCATGCTTTGAGTCCTAAACTACCCGAACTTTAGCATTAATAGTAGCTACGCACGGATTCTCGTCACCTCGTATGTACGTATCCCCCGCAATTATCAATAATTATTCAATTTAATCCCTATGGGGTAATTTCCTCCTCACAAGATTAGACAAGAGACTTACCTCGCCTCAAAGTCCACTTTCCGATTATCGCGTCGTGTAAAATTCTCGATTCAATGCCGAAAACTCCAAAACTATCCAAAACTTATATAAAATGATTAATATATGTTCAATAATTTGAAATTCATCTATTAAATAAATTACCCTATCCAAAATGGTAAAATTTCTAAAATTCACCCCGGGGCCACGTGCCCGGATTCTGGAATTTTCAGATGGAAACGTTACCCATAATCTCAAGAACTCAAATATATAATTTCTACCCAATTCCATAACTATTTTCGTGGTTAAAATCTTATTTTTATAAAAATCTAGATTTTTCACCTAAACCTTTGATTTCTAAGATTTACTAGTTATAATCTACTTATAATCTATGTATTTAACTCAAGGGGTGTAGAATTAACTTACCTCCAAATTGCTAGTTGAAATCTCCTCTCAAAAAGCTCTGAAATAGCCCAAACATGGAAGAAAAATGGGCAAAAATGGTGAATTCTCGTTCTTTTAAGCTTTCTGCCAAACAGGTCTTTCGCACCTGCGGAAATTGGAACGCACCTGCGGCTCCGCACCTGCGAAAAAGTCCTCGCATGTGTGAGTTTCACTTGCCTGGCAAATTCTTGCATTTGCGCACAAAGCTTCGCACCTGCGCGTTCGCAGGTACGCAAATCGTCCGCATCTGCGATGGATTGCCCCTTCCCATTTCCGCTTCTGTGCTCAAAATCTCACATATGCGAGTGCCGCGCCTGCAAGCTTCTGTTGCATCTGTGAATGTCGCACTTGCAACTGGCCAAGTGCAAGTGCGATTCTGACCGTAGCTGGGAGCTTTAGTTTTGGCTCCCAACTTCCCACTTGGTCCGAGCCTCGTCCGATTGACACTCGGGGTCCTCGGGACCCCGCCCGAACATACCAACAGGTTTGAAATCATAAAACTAACTTGCTCGAACTCTCGGAACGTGTAAAACAATATCAAA
Organism: Nicotiana tomentosiformis; assembly: GCF_000390325.3. Classification (NCBI taxonomy): domain Eukaryota; kingdom Viridiplantae; phylum Streptophyta; class Magnoliopsida; order Solanales; family Solanaceae; genus Nicotiana; species Nicotiana tomentosiformis. The sequence continues at coordinate 9,571,787 of NC_090813.1, forward strand.
TCTAAGAATCACACCCCAAACCAAATTGAATCATACTTAAGAACTTTAACTTCTTCAATTTACTTCCAATACGCCGAAACGTACTTAAACTACTCGGAATGATACGAAATTTTGTGTGCAAGTCTTAAATCATTATACGGAACTATTCCTAAACTCATAATTCCAAACGGACTTCAATTTCTCAAAAACCTACTCCAAACCAAATTTAAAGAACTTTAAACCTTCAAATAGTTGATTTTCACTATTAAGCGCCAAAACGCTCCCGGGTTATCCAAAACCCGATTCGAATATACGCCCAAGTCCGAAATCATCATACGAACCTATTGGAACCGTCAAATCCCGATTTTGGGGTCATTTTCTCAAAATGTTGACCGAAGTCAAACTTAGCCTTTTAAGGCTAACTTAAGGAACCAAGTGTTCCGATTTCTAACCACACACTTCCAACTCCCGAACTAACCATCCCCGCAAGTCATAAATTAATAAAATCATGTTTGGGGAGTTTTATTTTAGGGAACGGATTTCTAAAAATTAAAATGACTGGTTCGTTCATTACATCCTCCACCTCTTAAACAAATGTTTGTCCTCAAACAGGTTTAGAATAATACCTGGAGTGTTAAATAAGTGTGGATATTTGCTTTGCATGTCCTCCTCGGCCTCCCAAGTCGCTTCCTCGACTGGTCAGCCCCTCCACTGGACCTTTACTATAGAAATCCTCTTGGACCTCAACTACAGAACTTGTTTATCAACAATGGCAAATGGCTCTCCTTCATAACCCAAACTCTAATCTAGCTGAACTGTGCTGAAGTCCAACACATGTGATAGGTCAACATGATACTTTCGTAGCATAGATGCATGGAAAACCGGATGAACTCCCGATAGAATGGGAGGCAATGCAAGCTCATAAGCAACCTCCCCAACTCGTCTCAACACCTCAAATGGGCCTATAAACCTTGGGCTCAACTTGCCCTTCTTTCCGAATCTCATAATCCCCTTCATCGGCAAAACCTTCAAGAGAACATTTTCACCTACCATAAAGGATAAATCACGCGCTTTCTGATCCGCGTAACTCTTCTGTCTGGACTGTGCTATACGAAGTTGCTTCTGAATCAACTTTACCTTTTCCAAGGCATCCTTTACCATATCAGTACCATATAACTTAGCCTCACCGGGCTCAAACCATTTGATAGATGAACGGCATCGACAACCATATAAAGCCTCAAATGGAGCCATCTCGATGCTGGATTGGTAACTGTTATTATAAGCAAACTCGGCCAAAGGCAGGAAACAATCCCACTGACCTCCAAAGTCAATCACACATGCCCTGAGCATATCCTCCAAAATCTGAACTGTCCGCTCTGATTGCCCGTCGGTCTGCGGATGAAAGGCTATGCTGAGCTCTACACGGGTCCCTAACTCACTCTGCACTGCTCTCCAGAAATGTGAAGTAAACGTAGGGCCTCTATCTGATATGATGGAAATTGGCACACCATGCAACCGAACTATCTCCTGAATATAAATCTGGGCCAACCTCTCTGAAGTATACATAGTCACAATATGAATAAAATGTGTCGACTTGGTCAACCTGTCAACAATCACCCAAACTGCATCAAACTTCCTCAAGGTCCGCGGCAACCCAACTACAAAGTCCATAGTAATTCGTTCCCATTTTCACTCTGGTATAGTCATATGCTGAAAGCCACCTGACCTCTAGTGCTCACATTTAACTTGCTGGCAATTTAGACACCTAGCTACATACTCAACTATGACCTTTTTCATTCGTCGCCACCAATAATGCTGCCTCAAGTCACGATATATCTTCGTAGCACCTGGATGAATAGAATACCGAGAACTGCGTTCCTTCTCCAGGATCTTTTTCCTCAGTTCATCCACATTAGGAACACACAGACGATCCTGGAGTCGCAGAACACCATCTGCACCAATAGTAACTTCCTTGGCACCACCTCGTAGTACCGTTTCTCGAAGAACCATTAAGTGTGGATCATCATACTGGCGAGCCTTGATCTGCTCAAATAGTGAAGACTGAGCTACGACCCATGTAAGAACTCGGCTAGGCTCTGAAATATCTAACCGCACAAGTTTGTTGGCCAAGGACTGGATATCCAAAGCTAATGGCCTTTCTTCTGCTAAAATGAAAGCCAAACTACCCATGCTCTCCGCCTTTCTACTCAAGGCATATGCAACTACATTTGCTTTACCTGGATGATATAGGATAGTAATATTATAATATTTTAGTAATTCCAGCCATCTGCGCTGCCTCAAATTTAGGTCCCTCTGATTTAACAAATGCTGCAAACTGTGATGATCAGTATAAACTTCACAAGACACCCCATAAAGATAATGCCTCTAAATCTTAAGGGCGTGAACAATCACAGCTAACTCCAAATCATGTGCCGGATAATTCTGCTCGTGGGGTTTCAATTGACGTGAAGCATATGCAATAACTCGCCCCTCCTGCATCAATACACAACCCAAACCAACGCGTGAAGCGTCACAGTACACTGTATACATCCCCAAACCAGAAGGCAATACTAAAACTATGTTGTAGTCAATGTTGTTTTGAGCTTCTGAAAGCTCACCTCACAATCATCAGACCATCGGAACGGAGCACCCTTCTGGGTTAATTAGGTCAAAGGTGCTGCAATAGATGAAAAGCCCTCCATGAACCGACGATAAAAACCTGCTAAACCCAGGAAACTCCTGATCTCAGTCATCGAAGTGGGACGATGCCAATTCTGAACTGCATCAATCTTTTTGGGATCAACTTTAATACCTTCACCCGATACAATATGTCCCAAAAATGCTACAGACTCTAGCCAAAACTCACATTTAGAGAACTTAGCATATAGCTTTTGTTCCCGCAATGTCTGGAGCACTACTCTTATATGCTGCTCATGTTCCTCTTTGTTGCGCGAGTAGATAAAAATGTCATCAATGAAGACAATGACAAACGAATCAATATATGGCCTGAATACCCTGTTCATCAGATCCATAAACGCTTCTGGGTCATTAGTTAAACCGAAAGACATTACCAAAAACTCATAATGACCATATCTAGTACGGAAAGCAGTTTTCGGAACATCCGAATATTGAATCTTTAACTGATTATACCCCGACCTCAAGTCGATCTTAGAGAACACCCTAGCACCCTGCAACTGGTCAAATAGGTCATCAATACGCGGCAACGGGTACTTGTTCTTAATAGTGACTTTGTTCAATTGGCGATAATCAATACACATCCGCATTGTTCCATCCTTTCTTTTCACAAATAATATCGGTGCACCCCAAGGTGATACACTCGGACTGACGAAACCTTTGGCTAGTAACTCTTCAAGTTGTTCTTTTAATTCTTTCAATTCTTTCGGAGCCATGCGATAAGGTGGTATAGATATAAGTTGGGTATCTGGAGCAAAGTCAATACAAAAATCAATATCACGATCAGGTGGCATACCTGGAAGATCTGAAGGAAATACATCGAAGAACTCCCGAACTACTGGCACTGAATCAATAGACGGAGTCTCTGTAGTAGTATCCCGAACATAGGCTTGATAAGCCAAACAAGCCTTCTCAACCATGTGTTGAGCCTTTATAAAAGAAATAACCCAATTAAATAAACTAACCGACGAACCCTTCCACTCCAGCCTAGGCAAAGATGGAATAGCCAAGGTAACAGTTTTGGCATGACAATCTAGAATAGCATGATATGGAGATAAGCAATCCATACCTAGAATAATTTCAAAATCGATCATCTCGAGCAATAAGAGATCTGCTCTAGTTTCATAATCACATAATTTAATAATACAGGACCGGTAGATCCGGTTCACAATAACAGAATCGCCTGCAGGAGTGGATACATAAACAGGAGTACTCAAGGACTCACAAGAAATACCCATGAATGGAGAAAATAGAGACGACACATATGAATACGTGGATCCTGGATCAAATAATACTGAGGCATCTTTGCCGCAAATAGATATAATACCTATAATCATAGCATCTGAGGCCTCTGCATCTAATCTAGACGAAAAAGCATAGAACCGAGCTGGAGCACCAATTGGCTGGCCTCTGCCTGGCTGACCTCCACCTCTAGGATGACCCCTACCCACCTGTCCTCCACCTCTTGGTGGTCGGACTACTGGTGGAGTAACTGGTCCGGTAAGAATAGGCTGCTCCCTGCTGTATTGGTCTACCCCGAAGCCTGGGGCAAAACCTCCGCATGTGACTGGGATCCCCGCACTCGTAACACCTTTTCGGTGCGATGGGCTGCTGACTAGGTGTCTGGCCCTGGGGAACTGAATACCCGCTGAGAGGACCCAGAATAGATGGTGGGTGGTAAGAACTCTCTGGTATAGCACTGAGATAAGGTCACACTGGAGCACCTCGAGGAGGTGGTGGTGTTGAAATGGGGGTCTGCTGGACTGCCCCCTCACGAACTGACCTCTACCCCCAGACGGAGCACCTCTGAACTCTCCAGAGTACCTGAACCGCTTATCTCTCATAATCTGCTCTCGGCCCCGCTGACGCACACCCTCTTGGAGGGTGGAATATACCTTTCCAGGAAGATACGGTTGAACCTGTCCCAAGTTATGGGAGGAGAATCTGCTGATCTGCCAAGAGCATAAGACTGCCACCATCTACGGGCTTTGCCCTCTAGCTGAAAAGTAGCAAAGTCTACCCCATGAGACTCCAATATCCTCATGTTGTACAGTCTATCCTTGCACCGATCAATGAAATCCTGGGGATCCTCATGTCGCTCACCCCCAAAGACAGGAGGATGTAGTCTAGTCCATCTGTCCAATAGTTTCTGAGGATCAGTGGCTACAGCTGGCCTGGGCTCAGGTGTAGCTGCTTCCACTAGCTGGACTCCACCCACGGGTAGTGCACCCTGGGTCTGATATACAGCAGCTTCCTGTCCATGAGCATGCACGGTAGGGGTTTGTGCTCCCCCGCCCGCCTGAGATGTGTCTGGGTCTACCGAAAATAAACCGACCTGAGTCATATTTTCCATGAACCGCAACATACGACCCATGACATCCTGAAATCCCGGTGCAGATGTGAAATCCACCGGAGCTGGCTCTACCACAGGCACCTCACCTTGCTCCTCAATAATAGGATTTCTCTGCTGGACCTACTAGCGGCATAACTGGAATAGTCCTGGGACGTCCTCGCCCTCTACCATGGGCTGGAGCCTTCCCTCGACCTCGGCCTCTGCCTCGGCCTCTAGCAACTGGGGGAGTAGCTCTTCCCTGGTCTGGAACTTCATTCGAGCGCGTTCTCACCATCTGTGAGAGAATAAGAGAAGTATATTTAGTACTACATTAATTGCACGATGGAATATGAAGACAGGTAATTTCCTAACACCCTATAGCCTCTTGAAGATATGTACTGACGTCTCCGTACCGATCCGTAAGACTCTATTAGGCCTGCTCATAACTTGTGAGACCTAAGTGAACCTAGTGCTCTGATACCATGTTGTCACGACCAAATTTCACCTATAAGTCGTGATGGCGCACAACACTACAGCTAGGCAAGCCAACCAATAAATTAAGCATACATTGATAAAATTTAAAACCAAGAAAATATAATAAAACCCAAACTATACCAATGTGTGTGCCAAGACCTGGTGTCACAAGTGTATGAGCATCTTGTAGATTATACAAAACCTCAAATGCTGTCCGAAATAAAAATAGATAGAATTAAAATACAAAGAGAGACACTAGTAGCTGCAGAACGGATCAGAGAAACAGCTCACCACTATGTTCCTGGATAACGTCGGTGTAAGAAGATAGGTCCCCAACTAGTACTTGCCTCAGTTCCTGCACAAAAAGTGCAGCGAGTGTAGTATGAGTACATAAACAACGTATACCCAGTAAGTATCAAGCCTAATCTCGAAGTGGTGGAGACGAGATGACCGACTTTGACACTCACTATGGAGCAATAATAATAATTGAAATACAACTAGGATATACAAATCAACATGATTTACAGAATTTACAATAATTTATTTAATCAACGGAAATAATCAAAATTCTTCAAACGCAACAATTCTCAGTATATTAATTAAATTCCTTAAATTCAAAAAATTTCCAATTTATCAATTAAATATCATTTTCAGGAATAACAATTAATTATTTAACAAGCAAGAATAATGACTCATTAAATTCCAAGGATTTTCCAATTTATCAATTAGCTTCACAAGCTGAAATAAGCTATTAAAGTATCGTGTAATTATTATTATTATTAAGCACGATTTCTGCTGAGGACGTACGGCCCGATCCAGAGTGTTGTGTACACTGCCGAGGGACGTGCGGCGCAATCTATAGATGCATCTATCCTGCCGAGGCGTTCAGCCCGCTCCATAAGAAATGAGGACATTTTTTATGTACCTCCGGAAGGAGAGTATATTTATTATGAGATAAATTCAGGAGGAAGAATAATTTCCTTTAACAATTAATTAATTTAAATAGAAAATCAAACATATAAATTTTCCATCCTTTAATATTTTGATCTAACAATTCACATATATATATATATATATATATATATATATATATATATATATATATATATATATATATATATATATATATATATATTAAACAAGAATATAATTTACACAATAATTCATGCTTTGAGTCCTAAACTACCCGGACTTTAGAATTAATAGTAGCTACGCACGGACTCTCGTCAGCTCGTGCATACGTAGCCCCCACAATTATCAATAATTATTCAATTTAATCCCTATGGGGTAATTTCCCCCTCACAAGATTAGACAAGAGACTTACCTCACCTCAAAGTCCACTTTTCGATTATCGCGTCGCGTAAAATTCTCGTTTCAATGCCGAAAATTCCGAAACTATCCAAAATTTATATAAAATGATTAATATATGTTCAATAATTTGAAATTCATCTATTAAATAAATTACCCTATCCAAAATGATAAAATTCCTAAAATTCACCCCAGGACCACGTGCCCGGATTCTGGAAATATTGAGATGGAAATGTTACTCATAATCTTAAGAACTCAAATATATAATTTCTACCCAATTCCATATCTATTTTCGTGGTCAAAATCTTATTTTTATAAAAATATAGGTTTTTCAACTAAACCTTTGATTTCCAAGATTTACTAGTTATAATCTACTTATAATTTATATATTTAACTCAAGGGGTATAGAATTAACTTACCTCCAAATTGCTAGTTGAAATCTCCTCTCAAAAAGCTCTGAAATCGCCCAAACATGGAAGAAAAATGGGCAAAAATAGTGAATTTCCGTTCTTTTAAGTTTTCTGCCAAACATGTCTTTCGCACCTGCAGAAATTGGAACGCACCTGCAGCTCCGCACCTGCAAAAAAATCCTCGCAGGTGCGAATTTCACTTGCTCGGCCAATTCTCCCATTTGCGCACAAAGCTTCGCACCTGCGCGTTCGCAGGTGCGCAAATTGTCCGCATTTGCGGTGGATTGCCCCTTCCCATTTCCGCTTCTGCGCTCAAAATCTCGCATATGCGAGTGCCGCACCTGTGAGCTTCTGTCGCATCTGCGAACGTCGCACCTACGACTGGCCAAGCGCAGGTGCTATTTTGATAGTAGCTGGGAGCTTCAGTTTTGGCTCCCAACTTCCAACTTGGTCCGAGCCTCGTCCGATTGTCACTCGGGGTCCCTGGGACCCCGCCCGAACATACCAATAGGTTTGAAATCATAAAACAAACTTGCTCGAACTCTCGGAACGTGTAAAACAACATCAAATCTAAGAATGACACCCCAAACCAAATTGAATCAAACGTAAGAACTTCAAGTTCTTCAATTTACTTCCAATACGCCGAAACGTACTTAAACTATCCGGAATGACACGAAATTTTGCGTGCAAGTCTTAAATCATTATACGAAACTATTCCCAAACTCGGAATTCCAAACGGACTTCAATTTCTCAAAAACCTACTCCAAACCAAATTTAAAGAACTTTAAACCTTCAAATAGTTGATTTTCACTATTAAGCGCCAAAACGCTCCCGGGTTATCAAAAACCCGATTCGACCATACGCCCAAGTCCGAAATCATCATAGAACCTATTGAAAACATCAAATCCCGATTCTGCAGTCATTTTTTCAAAATATTGACCGAAGTCAAACTTGGCCTTTTAAGGCTAACTTAAGGAACCAAGTGTTCTGATTTCAATGCACACATTTCCAAATCCCGAACCAACCATCCCCGCAAGTCATAAATTAATAAAAATATGTTCGGGGAGTTTTATTTTAGAGAACAAGTTTCTAAAAGTTAAAATGACTGGTTGGGTCATTACAGCAGATGCGCAACATAGGCCGCAGAAGTGTGATTCCTCGCAGAAGCGAGGCTTGGAGCCGCAGAAGAGGCTGCCTCACCGCAGAAGCGGAATTCGAGCTGGGCAGTGAGATTTCTTTAGAAACGGGATTTGGCCCATTTTTCTCCCATTTGTCACTTGGTTGGGCAATTTTGGAGAGCTTCAAGTGGGGGGTTTCATCATCTATGCCAAGGTAAGTTATTCCCATCCATTGTAAGTTAAGTACATAGTTTTTATATGGATTTAAACATGAAAATTAGTAGAAATTTGGGATTTTGAAGAAAAACCTAGAATTAGTATACTTGGATTTTGACCACGAAATTGGACATGGAATTGAAAATACCTTATGTAATTTGGTTCGTAATATTATGGGTAGTGTTTATCTTCGAAACTTTTCGGCATCCGGGCACGTGGGCCCGTGGATGATTTTATTGACTTTTCGAGCATAGTTTTAAATTGTTGTAAATTGAATTATAATGAGTATTAAAGAATATATTTATGGATTTGCACATTTATTGAATAGTTTTGAAGCGATGGGCATCGGTTCGAGTTGTTGGAAAAGATTTGGAGCCGGTTATGGAACTTTGGAGTGAGGTAAGTCTCATGTCTAACTTCTTGAGGGGAAAATTACCCCTAGGTGTTGTATATTGACGCGTGCTACTTGTTGTGGGGGCTATGTACGCGCAAGCTGACGAGAGCCCATACGTAGCTACATTCATGTTATTGCCCGGGTAGGTTTAGATTCACATCATGCTATAGCTGTACAATTGGAGCAGTCTCTCGCCTATTAAATTCCTTTGGGTACTTGAGACTTGTCACGGCCCAATTTCCCCTCTGTTTGGGTATCATGATGGCACCTAGTCTTAAGGACTAGGTAAGCCTAACAATAATTAAAATAACAGCATTATTTAAATAGAATCTCTTATAGTTCCCAAAACCGGTAGTACAAGTCATAATCTCTATAGAGTGTTTGCTAGAAAACTTCTAAATACAACTGTCCAGAAATAAGAATAAACAGTGCAAAACGAAAAGTTGAAGGTGACTCCGAAGCCTGCGAACGCAGCGGCAGGTTTACCTTGAGTCTCCGCAACAACAGTCCACACAGCTAGCTAACGAACAATTACCTAGATCTGCACAAAACAATGTGCAGAAGAGTAGCATTAGTACACCACAGCGGTGCCCAGTAAATATCAAGACTAACCTCGGTGAAGTAGTGACGAGGACTATTCAACACACCCACTGGTCTAATAAATTGAACAAGCATAAGTATAGGGATGGCAGAACATGACATCTATCTAAGGACCCCGCGATATGGCTAACGACATAGCAACTTCAATAAGGAAGGAAAAATGGGAAGTAACAGCGGAACACCAGAATAAGACACAGAAGAATGAACGAAAACACAACCCAAATCCAGAAATCACAATAAAGTAAAGGCAAGTAGTAACTCAGCAGCTGCAATAGTTTTCACATCAGGTCTCAGCCAACAACCCCAATAAATTAGTCAAATCCTTCAAGTGTAAACTTTCACCCGTAAGTTTTTTAATTGAGGTCTTTAGAATATAATCCTTTCCAATAAGAAATTATCTTTGAAATATACTTCCTTCAAATAAATATCTTTCAAACATAGTTCTTTCAAGATAAAACCTTTCAAATATAAACTTTTCAAATAATTAGCCTTCAAACATAGTTCTTTCATGATAAATACTTTTTAAGTATAACCCTTTCAAATAAATATCTTCAAACATAGTTCCATCAAGATAAATTCTTTTCAAATATAAACTCTTCAAGTAATATCCTTCGAGTATAAGTCACCCTGTGACACCTAAGCATGGAAGATTAGCAGCTCCGAATACAGATATAACCATAGGGGAAATCTACCAGGATACCGTCCCGTAGTCCCAAATTAATTATTCAAGGCAGGGGGATCTCCCGGAATACGTCCGAAGTCCCAATTTAAATATGCAGTGCTGGGGAATCTCCCAAAATACGTCTGTAGTCCCAATTTCAATATGTGGTGCTGGGGGATCTCCCGGAATACGTTCGTAGTCCCAAAATAAATATGCAGTGCTGGGGGATCTCCCGGAATACGTCCATAGTCCCAATTTAAATATGCAGTGCTAGGGGATCTCCCGGAATACGTCTGTAGTCCCAATTTAAATATGCAGCGCAAACAATAGATATAACAACTATAACATGATAGAAACCTCGTACATCACCACAACGAGTACAAAAGCAACAATGACAGAAATGCAAGGTACGATGAGCAAATCAACTCAAGAATTTAAATCACAAGAACGGTAGAACGCATTCACAAGGAATAACCACAGTAAAGAATACTAGGCACAAGGAGAACAGCTTAACAAGGGAAAACAAATCTTAAATGTAGCAACAATTCCACAATATTCAAGTCAACAATAAGAAGCCAACACGAGTCAAATAGTTAAAAATAATGGCAAGTCAACTAAGATATAGGTTATCTAAACTCCTTTTGAGGTTGAGCAATTACGAGGAAAATTCAACAATTCAAGTAAGGATAAGCAGCGGAAGATAATCATAACTCCAATTAAGACTAAACAATTATAGGATGAGAAAATAATGATTTCAATTAAATATAAGCAGTTATGAAAAATATAGCACGACGATAGAAGAGGTAAAATCTTTGGTTAAGTCGAATAAGGGTCAAATAGACAGTAAGAGTGAATCCTAAAGCAATTATCTCTAATCAAAGCATGTAGAGGTGAAACTAGCAAATAGGAATTCAAACGTATCAAAAACAACATCATACACAGTGAATATAAGGACATAAGAACCCTAAAAGGCCAACTTTCCACAAATAAGTCCGAGCACGCACTCGTCACCTCGCGTACACAGACTACAATCAACATAGATGACTCAAATCGTAAGGGGTAGTTCCCCCACACAAGGTTAGGCAAGATACTTACTTCGAGTCAAGCTCAATCAATCCGTAAGAATTCCCTTTCCACGAATATCCGGCTCTGAATGGCCCAAATCTAGCCAAAAGCAATTACATATCATATTTACAATCATAATAGACTCATCTAATTAATTAAATCAATACTTTAACAAAAATTCAGAAATTCACCCTAAAAAGTCGACACGAGCCCACGTTTCAGAATCGGGTAAAATTCATAAAATACGAAAGCTCATTCACTCACGAGTCTAACCATATCGAATTTAGTAAAATTCGACACCAAAATCTCGATCAAAACCCCAAAATTCGGCCTTAGAACTTTTCTCAATTTTTCACCCCAAATCCGAATTTAAACGTTGAATTCTAGCATAGATTAGTGGAATATAACTATAAGGGAGTTAAGAATCATTACCCAAAAACTTCCTCCGAAAATCTCTCCAAATTCCGCCTTCTACCGAGCTCTCAATCAAATTTGTGAAGTGAACTTCAAACCCTCGAATCTGCCCCTTTACTGCCCAGTTATTCCGCATTTGCGGACCTTGGGTCGCACCTGTGATGTCGCACCTGCGGAATTTCCTTTGCAGGCTAGGTCCGCTTCTGCAGAAAAAGGGCCGCACCTGCGAGTGCGCGCCTGCAGACTATTGTCCGCTTCTGCGATCTCCTTCACGCCTGCATGACCCTAATGCCCGCAGATGCGGAATTCACCTCGCACCTGCGACCCCTGGCACTCTTCCATTTTTCCGCTGCTGCGCTTGCCTCCCCACATGTGCGATCACGCACCTGCGGTCTCTCCACCGCAGGTGTAAAAATGACAAATCCTGAAGACTTCAGCAGCAACACAAATCCAACTTTTGATCCGTTATGCACTCGAAACTCACCCGAGCCCCAGGCCCCCGGAACCTCAACCAAACATACCAACCAATCCTAAAATACCATACGAACTTAGTTGAGCCCTCAAATCACATCGACTAATGCTAAAATCACGAATCACCTTCCAATTCAAACTTAAAGAACTTGAAACTTTAAATTCCTACAACCAATGCCGAAACCTATCAAACCACGTCCGAATGACCTCAAATTTTGCACACAGTTCAGAAATGACACTACGAACCCACAGCCACATTCGGAAATCCATTCCGAGCTTGATATCAAAATTTCCACTGTCGGCCGAAAGCACCGAAAATCTAACTTTCGCCAATTCAAGCATAAATCTACTGCAGACCTCCAAAACACATTCTGGACGCGCTCCTAAGCTCAAAATCACTCAACGGGGCTAACGGAGTCGACAGAATTCCATTCCGGATCTGTCTTCATACAGTTCCGACTACGGTCCAAATTCTAAGACTTAAGCTCTTATTTAGGGACTAAGTGTCCCAAATCACTTCGAATCACCCGATAATTGAATTCAACCACGCACGCAAGTCAAGGCACATAATACGAAGCTGCTCAGGGCCTTATGCCGCCGGACGGGACTTAAATTCTCAAAATGACCGGCCGGGTTGTTACATCCTTCCCCTCTCAAACAAACGTTCATCCTCGAACGTGCTAAGAATCGTCTCGAAGTTTTCAATCACCGAAAGCACATATTCAACATACACCCGCGGAGGACCTCACGTCACCCCAATCCACATAAGACTAACGATACCATCCCAACTGTAATTTATTCTTTCTATCAACACCGATAAGCCTTAGAGTCAAAAATTCTCACCTTTCATTTGTCTTCAAAAGACCCGATTCTAAATTCATAACCGATATCAGTCTCAACCAACTATAACAACTCATCCCTACACCCACAAGGTATGACCGCACAACAAGACACACCACACATAGGCCCATAATAACATTTCTGATCACAATAGCTGCCCAAAATCAAAACCATCACCGGCAATTAGCCTCATATCCGTTAGAACCATGTTTCAACCTCCACAACACTGACAACGATGCAAAAAAACATGAAGACCTATCAACTATACACCCAAATCAACAAGTCAAAACTAACACCACCGGGCACACACCCCACAAGCAAAAACTCAAGAAGCACATAACGAGAATGACTGAATACGTAAAGAGAAACACATAAGAGAAATATCAAACAAGCCCGACAGGCACAACTCTCTAACAGTACCATACTACGAATCAATTTTAAATAGGGAAAATCAAAGTATATGAACAAATCACAAGAATCTCATCTTGATATAACTTCCACCGCGGCACGCAGTCTGGCTCAAACATATCAAATCACCTGGAATCGCGAGGGTCTCACCCTCAACTCTGAATCACAAGTCGAATACGCATCATACCAATGGAAATCTTTCACTAATTCAATTCTTCCAATAAAATCACAACACTTACTAAACCCTCACCTCGGTAGAGTATCAAATTACAAATCGTAACCAATTTACTCAGGAATCACATCAAACTTGCCATAATGGACAACATGAATTCACTTCTAGTCTCGAAACTTTCGATAATGAATAGAAACAAATGATAGACATGGGCTACCACTCATAGAGTCTCCCAACAGGGGTAAACACCTAAATATAATACTAAGTCATGAACTCACCCATAAGTGGGACAACAAATAGGGGAACTCGCCCCGATAAGCAGAACCGAATCAAAATACGAATGGTACCCCTCTGTAACAAATCAAAAGCATACTTGTATGACATCATCTGGCGCAGTGGCCTCAAGCCTATTATATGAAACACATCAACGGGTCGGGCCTTCCCCTCGTGGGCGCCCTCTACTCGCATGAATACTCCGTTATGACACACCTGTCCGGAATCTAGGACAATCTCTCACCCTGTGGCTGGTATCTCCACACTCTAAGCAACCTCTCTGCTGATGTGGTTGTGGGAACTGTGCGGTATGGGTACTCTGAGACCCATGAGCACCTGACACACTGTGCGAAGCCTGAAGTGCAAACCGAACTGGCTGACCCACAAAACCTCTACCATGTCGTACCCTGCCTCCAAAATAAGGACCAGTAGATCTCTCTGGTCTACGAGGCCTCCTCACCTCCCTGTCCTCTCTCTCTTGATCTCGCATGTACTCTCTCTCATGGCCCTGTATGTCCTCTATACGGGGAGTGATCATTACCACTTGCTGAAATGAAATATCTGACTCTAACTCCTGAGCCATACTGAACCGAATATCATGCCTGAGTCCCTCAATGAATCTACGGGCACACTCTCTAACTGTGGAGACAAAACAGGTGCATGCCTGGCCAAATCACTGAATCTCACGGCATACTCTACACTGACATAGTGCCCTAGCGTAGCTGCTCGAACTCCGCGCGCCATATATCTCGACGGGACTGAGGTACAAACTCTCTCAGGAACATCTATGAAAACTGAACCCATGTAAGTGAAGCTAACTCAGTTGGGCTACCCATCTCATATGCCCGCCACCACTGATAAGCCGCTCCCTTAAGCTGGAACGTAGTGAAAGCAACCCCACTCGTCTCAACAATATCAATAGTGCGAAGGATGTTATGGCACTCCTCCAGAAAACCCTGTGCACTCCTCCAGAAAACCCTGTGCACTCTCTGAAGCCAAACCGCTGAATGTAGGAGGGTTATACCTCTTGAACCTTGCAAATCTAATCTGCCCTTCCTCGGATGCTGCTGCTCTGACCATAAGCTAAACTGGAACCACGGCCTGTGTTACCATGATAGCTGGAACCTGACCAACGTGAACTCGCTGCTCTAGAGTGTGGGCGAAGGGAGTCTGGGCTCCTTCCCCGATCTGTGAAGTAACTGGTGCAACCAGAATATCCCCGCCTGAGCCAATATACCAAACATGCTCAGGAACTATGCTAAAGCCTCCTGAAGTCCGGGGGTAATAGCAGGCGCCTCCGGTTCTTGCCCCCAACTGGAACTACTGGCGGCTCCCCAACTGCTCCTCTGGTAGGTGCCCTAGCTACGGCACGTGCTCCTCGTCGGCCTCTGCCTCTGACCATAGTGGCATCTACTCCAGGGGGTAACATCATCAGGAACCGCAGCTCGTGTCCTCACCATTTGTGAGAGAATGGACTGGTAAATTTCAAACTTCAAGATCAATGAACTCGCACGATAGGAATGAAGGAAGTGAAATTGTCCTAATAGTTCTATAGCCTCTCGAACATAAGTACAGACGTCTCCGTACCGATCCGCAAGACTCTACTAAACTCGCTTATGACTCGTAGCACCTATGAACCTAGGGCTCTGATACCAACTTGTCACGACCCAATTTCCCCTCCGTTTGAGTATCGCGATGGCACCTAGTCTTAAGGACTAGGTAAGCCTAACAATAATTAAAACAATAGTATTATTTAAATAGAATCTCTTATAATTCCCAAAACTGGTAGTATAAGTCATAAGCTCTAAAGAGTGTTTGCTAGAAAACTTCTAAATTCAACTATCTAGAAATAAGAATAAACAGTGCAAAACGAAAAGTTAAAGGTGACTCTGAAGCCTGCGAACGCAGCGGCAAGTTTACCTTGAGTCTCCGCAACAACAGTCCACACAGCTAGCTAACGAACAATTACCTGGATCTGTACAAAAAAATGTGCAGAAGAGTAGCATGAGCACACCACAGCGATGCCCAGTAAGTATCAAGACTAACCTCGGTAAAGTAGTGACGAGGACTAGTCAAGACACCCACTGGTCTAATAAACTGAACAAGCATAAGTATAGGGATGACAGAACATGACATCTATCTAAGGACCCCGCGATATGGCTAACGACATAGCAACTACAATAAGGAAGGAAAAATAGGAAGTAACAGCGGAACACCAGAATAAGACACAGAAGAATGAACGAAAACACAACCCAAATCCATAAATCACAATACAGTAAAGGCAAGTAGTAACTCAGCAGCTGCAATAGTTTTCACATCAGGTCTCAGCCAACAACCCCAATAAATTAGTCAAATCCTTCAAGTGTAAATTTTCACCCGTAAGTTTTTAAATTGAGGTCTTTAGAATATAATCCTTTCCAATAAGAAATTATTTTTGAAATATACTTCCTTCAAATAAATATCTTTCAAATATAGTTCTTTCAAGATAAAACCTTTCAAATATAAACTTTTCAAATAATTAGCCTTCAAACATAATTCTTTCAAGATAAATACTTTTCAAGTATAACCCTTTCAAATAAATATCTTGAAACATAGTTCCTTCAAGATAAATACTTTTCAAATATAAACTCTTCAAGTAATATCCTTCGAGTATAAGTCACCCTGTGACACCTAAGCATGGAAGATTAGCAACTTCGAATATAGATATAACCACAGAGGAAATCTACCGGAAAATTATTCCGTAGTCCCGAATTAATTATGCAAGATAGAGGGATCTCCCGGAATACGTTCGTAGTTCCAATTTAAATATGCAGTGCTGGGGGATCTCCCGGAATACATCTGTAGTCCCAATTTAAATATGCAGTACTGGGGGATCTCCCGGAATACGTCTGTAGTCCCAAAATAAATATGCAGTGCTGGGGGATCTCCTGGAATACGTGTGTAGTCCCAATTTAAATATGTAGTGCTGGGGGATCTCCCGAAATACGTCTGTAGTCCCAATTTATATATTCAGCGCAAACAACAGAGATAACAACTATAACACGATAGAAACCTCGTATATCACCACAACGAGTACAAAAGCAACAATGACAGAAATGCAAGGTACGACGAGCAAATCAACTCAAGAATTTAAATCACAAAAACAATAGAACTCATTCACAAGGAATAACCACAGTAAAGAATGCTAGGCACAAGGAGAACAACTTAACAAGGGAAAACAAAACAAAAATGTAGCAGCAACTCCACAATATTCAAGTCAACAATAAGAAGCCAACACGAGTCAAATAGTTCCAAATAATGGCAAGTCAACTAAGATATAGGTTATCTAAACTCCTTTTGAGGTTGAGCAATTACGAGGAAAATTCAACAATTCAAGTAAGGATAAGCAGCGAAAGATAATCATAACTCCAATTAAGACTAAACAATTATAGGATGAGAAAATAATGATTTCAATTAAAGATAAGCAGTTATGAAAAATATAGCACCACGATAGAAGAGGTAAAATCTTTGGTTAAGTCGAATAAGGGTCAAATAGACAGTAAGAGTGAATCCTAAAGCAATTATCTCTAATCAAAGCATGTAGAAGTGAAACTAGCAAACAGGAATTCAAACGTATCAAAAACAACATCATACACGGTGAATATAAGGACATAAGAACCCTAAAAGGCCAACTTTCCACAAATAAGTCCGAGCACGCACTCGTCACCTCGCGTACACAGACTACAATCAACATAGATGACTCAAATTCTAAGGGGTAATTCCCCCACACAAGGTTAGGCAAGATACTTACCTCGAGTCAAGCTCAATCAATCTGTAAGAATGCCCTTTCCACGAATATCCGGCTCTGAATGGTCCAAATCTAGCCAAAAGCAATTACATATCATATTTACAATCATAATAGACTCATCTAATTAATTAAATCAATACTTTAACAAAAATTCCGAAATTTGCCCTAAAAGGTTGACACGGGCCCACGTCTCGAAATCAGGTAAAAGTCATAAAATATGAAAGCTCATTCACTCACGAGTCTAACCATATCGAATTTACAAAAATCCGACACCAAAATCTCGATCAAAACCCCAAAATTCTGCCTAAGAACTTTTCTCAATTTTTCACCCCAAATCTGAATTTAAACGATGAATTCTAGCATAGATTAGTGGAATATAACCATAAGGGAGTTAAGAATCATTACCCAAAAACATCCTCTGAAAATCTCTCCAAATTCCGCCTTCTACCGAGCTCTCAATCAAATTTGTGAAGTGAACTTCAAACCCTCGAATCTGCCCCTTTTCTGCCCAGTTATTCCGCATCTACGGACCTTGGGTCGCACCTGCGGAATTTCCTTCGCAGTTGCGGAAATGACTTAAGAGGGTTGGGTCCGCTTCTGTGGAACAAGGGCCGCACCTGCGGACTATTGTCCGCTTCTGCAATATCCTCCGCGCCTGCGTGACCCTAACGCATCTGCGGGAATCGCAGATGCGAAATTCACCTCGCACCTGCGAACCCTAGCACTCTTCCATTTTTTCGCTTCTGCGCTTTCCTCCCCGCATGTGCGATCACGTACCTGCGGTCTCTCCACCGCAGGTGCGAAAATGATAGATGCCTGAAGACTTCGGCAGCAACACAAATCCAACTTTTGATCTGTTAAGCACTCGAAACTCATCCCCCCCCCCCCGGGACCTCAACCAAACATACTAACCAATCTTAAAACACCATACGAACTTATTCGAGCCCTCAAAATCACATCAACTAATGCAAAAATCACGAATCACCTTCCAATTCAAACTTAAAGAACTTGAAACTTTAAATTCCTACAATCGATGCCGAAACCAATCAAACCACGTCCGAATGACCTCAAATTTTGCACACATGTCACAAATGACACTACGAACCTATACCCACTTTCGGAAATCCATTCCAAGCTCGATATCAAAATTTCCACTATCGGCCGAAATCGCCGAAAATTTAACTTTTGCCAATTCAAGCCTAAATCTACTACAGGCGTCCAAAACACATTCCGGACGCGCTCCTAAGCTTAAAATCACTCAACGGAGCTAACGGAGTTGATAAAATTCCATTCCAGACCCGTCTTCACACAGTTCCGACTACGGTCCAAATTCTAAGACTTAAGCTCTCATTTAGGGACTACGTGTCCCAAATCACTTCGAATCACGCGATAATTGAATTCAACCATGCACGCAAGTCAAAGCACATAATACAAAGCTGCTCAGGGCCTTATGCCGCTGGACAGGACTTAAATTCTCAAAATGACCGGCTGGGTCGTTACAAGACTAGACTTGCTATTGTAGAGACTCCACGAGTTCATGATTTGTCACCGAATAATTTTACTCCTCTTACGAAATGCTTCCGTGAAATACATGTTTCTTTGAAAGTTTTTGTTTTGTAAAAGAAATTACGACTCATACGTTTATTCGTGAGTGGGTTCAAGGACCCGTCAAAGCTTCTTATTCTAATGTGATCGGGTTGTTCGCCTCGGCAGGATTATGTACTTCTTATTCTAATAGAATTGGGCCATTCACCTCGGCAGTTTAATAGATGCATCTATGGTTCGCGCCGTTTGACCCTCTTCAATGCACAGTTTAAATTTTATGTTGGATTGGGTCGTACGCCTCGGCATTTCCTATATCATATCCTCATGGAATCATGCGTATTCTTTAGCGAGAAGCCAGTGTATTTGTGAGTTTTCTCGATTTGAGTTATGACAACTTATCTGATGAGATCCACTATATATATATATATTTCTGATGAGATCCAATATATATATATATATATAGATATATATGCTCCCGTTAAGGAGGAAATTTCTAATGAAGAGCCCGAGTTCCTCGTAAAAACGGGTATTTGTACCACGTGATTTATTCTTGTTTATCTCATTTATTTACTCTACCTCATATTTACTTATCTCTTCATTGTACATGATATTATTGGACCACTAGTAAGTGTCGATGTCGACCCCTCGTCACTACTCCTCCGGGGTTAGGCTAGATACTTACTGGGTACATGTTGATTACGTACTCATACTACACTTGCTGCATATTTTTATGCAGGTACATACGTGACTAGCGGTCTTGTGAGAGCAGAGGCGTGTGTGCATGCGGGGACTTACGTGAGCTGCATTCCATATTACGACCTGTAGCCGGCAGAGTCTCCTTTAGAGTATTTATATTTCTCTTGTCCAATTTTGTATTCCGGACATATGTTATATTTTATTTTTACGTTCCTAGATGATGCTCATGCACTTGTAACACCGAGGTTTGGGGTGATTATGGGTTGCTCTGTATTGAATTGTTAAAAATATTATTAGTTACTATATAAATTTCATATTTTACTATTTAATTGAAGGAAATATGATTTCAAAAATATTAAAATGAGAACCAAATCAATATTTATTTTTGGCTTGCCTGACAGTGGTGTCCGGCGCCATCACGACCTTTAATGGATTTTGGGTCGTGACACCTAGGATATGGTTTAACTGTCAAATCCTAATAGGCGATCAACTATGTGTTCATGTCAAATATAAGAAACTCTTTTCTTCTTTCATTTAATTGCCCTGGCCAATGTCTTAATTTTGTCGTTTATAATTCATGACAACATGGAGCTTAAACTATTAGCAAGAGTTAACATATTCCATCTTGATCAATCACTAATTCTACAAGTATTTAATTGTACCCAATATCCTTTCTATTATCGCCCTAGGGCCATATGCGTCTAGTATCAAAGCACAATAAATGACTTGTTAATTACTATGACGGTCTCAGGTCAAAGAAAACTCTTACATTATATTTTTCAAAAGAATATCCTATTGACAATTAATGGTATTTCTAACCATTAGGAATTATCCAATACGCCGGTTCAATGATCATATCTGTATATGCATCTATCTATGTGATTTAGTTAATGAGATCAACTAATCTTTATCCAATAAAGACGATCACATAAATATTGATTTAACCAGATTACTAATGTCCAAATTAATAATCCTTTGATCAAGAACAAATTTAGATTAAATTTTAAGAAACTCCACTCTCATTATCATGATCTCCTTCACAATGTCAAGTCTCAAAATTTAATCAAGGACCTTATCAAGTTAATCAAATAATTAATAATAATAATGATAAAAGAATATCAGATGCCATATATTTTTATATCAAATAACGTTCATAAAAATATGTTCAAATCATCAAATATGAGACTGGATATAAGGCATATCTATTATATCCCTAACATAATCTCCTCCATCATGGCTAATACCATCTCATGTGGCTGCCACCCTTTCCCCCACTACTAGAAATTCGGTAAAAACCAACCACGATTGACCGATCGATTTTGGTCGGCCGAAAAACCGACTAAAGACTGTCGGTTTTTTAAAAATTTTTATTTTTTTTATTTTTTTTACAAAACCGACCAACTCTGGTCAGTTTTCTTTGGCGCAAAAATGCGGGAAACTATTTTTGCGTCCCGCGAAACTAAAATTTTCAATAAACCGACCAACTTTGGTCAGTTTTTCATTTAAAATAAATTAAAATTAATATTAGAAAAACGGACCGAAATCGGTCGCTTTATTCTTATGGTCATTTTAAGCACTACTAAACCTTAGTTCAGTGCCTAATTTCTTCCATAGCACCCTCTATTAGAAGGCAGATTGTTGTCTTGATCGGGCGTAATACCCCCCTTCGTCATAAGGCGTGCTTTCTCACCACCTAATGATGATCAAATCACGATAACCGATCGAATTCGGTCGGTAATTTTATTTTTGAATAAAATCGAACATCGGTGAGTTATTTTCGCACAAAAATACAATTAAAGAGTATAAATGAAATAAAAGATAGTCTTAAAACAAATGCACCAATGATCTAGTGGTAGAATAGTATCCTACCACAGTACAGACCCCGACTCGATTTTCAGATGGTGAAGATTTTAATTACATAATTAAAATATCGTCGATTATTTTGGCGATTTTTTCTTTTTTGGAATTTAATTGACCGACCGAAATCGGTCGGAAAATACCGACCAAAGTTCGTCGGTTAGCTCTACCGACCATACGATTACCGACCGTCACGAATCGGCCGATTTTTGATCGATTTTTGCCAATTACCAACCAACATCCGTCGGTTTTCCCCTTTTTTAGTAGTGCCCAAATAGTTCTCTTCCCCTTTATTCGTCTTCTTACCCTATTCAGAATCATCAGCACCTCCACCATTTTTCAGCAACTCACCATAACCCATTTATTCATCTTCGATTTCTCTAAAATAAAAACAAAAACGTAATTTCCACATAAAACAATAACTCGCTTGCGCCAAACTCTATTGTCGCTCTCCAATTTTAATTTCAGCACCCACAAATCCATATTTTTCTTGAAGATGATTAACGGATGGGGGACAATTTTGGACCATTTTTACAACGTTAGGGACAGCTATGTCTTTTCAAATAGTAGACAGGCAAATTTAACCATTTTCCCTAAAATAAATCGACGAAATTAAAGTTTCACGAACTTGTACTCCTCACAGCCCAAAAAGAGTCCTAAAAAGTAAAAGAGAAGTTTCTCTTTAGTAAAATATACATATCTAAAATTATATAAAAGAAGTGCATCACTAGAGGTTACTTTCAAAACCACCTGTCTGCCTTCACATAAATCATTTAAAAAATAAAGAAATTATACAATGTAGGCAGAAGTCCATGATAAAGCAAGTTTCATAACTTTTGTCTGCTTCAAGTTTTTTGCCCTTTAAGAGTAGAGAGGTATTAAAGAGTAACATAAATATATATCCTCTTCAATTTAGCTTTCCCAAATCCAACCTGCCTAATGAATACCAAAAAAGAAGGAATAATAATTCCTTAAGCATATAAATTCAGTTTAAAAAATGTTTTCACGAGACATCCTAGTTTGTAGAGTATTTAGCTCGTGATAAGTCTAATTTTAGGAACTGTAAATATGATATGGACCACAGAAGAAGAAGAAGAAGAAGATATTGCTTTCTCTGCGTCAAAGAATTCAATCTGTATATAAATTTAGCAAGTTAATTGGTCATCTTTCCAAAACTAGATGACTATAAAATCAAGACAAGATTTTATACCTTTAGACGTTTGACTAAAACAAAAGATTGGTACTCCTCTGCCGTTCTTGTAGCTTAAATGTGGGCATATTTTAGGCTAAACAAACTTCAATCATATTGCTGGATAAAAAAAAAAAACTTCAAAGAAGATCATTAAAGAAAGAAAACAACATTATTTGGATTTTCTAAAAGAGCTAAAATATGATTCAACTGAAGTGGTTGATTGATTCCATCAAGCAAAACACATCTTCATAAGTATTCCAACACATGCATATATGTGCTATGCCCTCTTGACGACCCTAACCATCAGACCATGTTTCATTTGCATGATAATAGAAGTAGTGGGAGAGCTATTTTGAGCTTCCACTAATTGGATATCATAATTGTATAGGATGATGGCTGCCACTATTTTCATCTGAACAAATGCCATTTCTTTTCCTATACAAGTTCTTGGACCCGCATTAAACGCTGGAAATTTGAAAGATGGCTCATGTTTAATCCCTCCTCGTTCTGAGATCCATCTCTCAGGTTTGAATTCTAAGCAATCTTTCCCCCATATAGTCTCCATTCTCCCCATTGAATAGAATGGTATAATCATTCTCGTTTTTGGAGTAACACGGTGACCGCTAGGAAGGATGTCATGTTCAAGTGGGACTTTGTGCTCTAAGGAAACTGATGGAAAGAACCTAAGAGTTTCACAAAAGGCAGCATGTAGATAGACCAATTTTCGTGTTTCTTCTTTGTTGAAAAACTTGAGGTTTTCATCTTTTTTCAGATGCAGTTGTTGCTGAATCTCTTCTCTAATCTTTGTCTCGACTAAGGGATTTTTAGCCAAGAGCCAGAAAAACCAAGTGAGAGCTGCACCTGTTGTGTCTCTCCCAGCAAACATTAAATTCAAGAAAGTGTCCCTGAGAAATTTTTGTAAAGTACCCAAATCTCCTTTGTTCCGTAGATTGTACATTCTAATATAGGCAGTTAAAAATGTAAAACTTTCCTCATCTTTGATGGTTTTCTTCATCAACTCCTCTAGCTTTTGTGAAATGCAAGGATATATGAACTGATCAAAAGACTCCCATGCTTGAGTGAGCTTCTTCTCTTTACCAATTTGAAGCCATTTTTGCAATTTCCAACAATTTTCTGGCGTTATATGTCGGTGTAAAAGAGCATCAAGAGCATCGCCAAATGCCTTTTCATATGGCAAATAAGGTAAGTCAATGGACAAGCTTCTCGGATCATGATCAAGTAACAACTTGGTGATAGAATCAAAAGTGAACCTTTGCAAAACGTCTTGTAAATCTAATGTTTTGTCTTGTTCAGCAAAAGCATCAAGAATTGGTCGAAGCCCTTTTTCGACAGTGTCCCACAAATTCCTCTCTAACAAAGTTTGAAACTTTGCATGGCTCATTATGGACAAGGTGGTTTTCCTATGAATCTCCCATAATTCATGATCAACATTAAAGATCCCATTTCCCAAGATATCAAATATCTTACGAAATTCGGGTCCCTTTGGATAGTTTGAGAAATTTTTACTAAATATATGATGAATATTTGCAGAATCACAAGTAACGAACATGTCCAAGTTGGCAAACATAGGACCTTCGAACTCATAAGTGCCGCCAACATCTATAAGAACCTCAGTCATATATTTATGGATACGATGAAGATTCATAATAACTGCAGGTAACATCCGAATGAATGGCCAATTTGTTGGTTCTGACGATGTTTTTGTCCATCTATGTCGGAGGTACCATACAATAAAATAAGTGAAACCAAAAATTATCAATAGAAGAGGGGAATATTCAAGTAAATTCATTGCGGGTTGGAGGTTTTTTTTTCTTTTTGGTCAAGCTAGCTTTGGTTCTTTTAGTAATTTTGTAGGATTGAGCAATTCATTACCTTCAAAAAATTTATATAAGAGTTGCAATATTCGCACCTTAAGTTTGAGCTGGCCCCAATATTATTTAAAAGTATGTGATAATTAGTTGAGGAGTTTGACAATTGACATAGATTGTACACGTTCTTGAAAAGGAATGGGCAATTTCATTTAAGAATTGATTCATTTCTTTCTAATTATAAACAACTTCATTCAATTTCAAACTAACTTTTCAAGATAGGCGTCGATATTTTTGGATTTCAAGATTTGTTTAGTTAGATTTTTTCTTCCCAATCACGTGTTATGTACCCGTTTTCGAACTCAAAAGTCTTAGGACAAAGCATTAGCTCCATATCAATTGCGATTTTTTGTCTTGATTGAACTTTGGAAATATCTGATTAAAGATGAATGAGTGTATATCATCTCGTCACAATTTTTTATGGTAAAAAAATAAATAGTTATTTTCAAGTGTCGGTGAAATATG
Source organism: Nicotiana tomentosiformis (assembly GCF_000390325.3). NCBI lineage: Eukaryota > Viridiplantae > Streptophyta > Magnoliopsida > Solanales > Solanaceae > Nicotiana > Nicotiana tomentosiformis. Next base: position 9,597,047 of record NC_090813.1, read on the forward strand.
TTAATATCAGATTATACCGAAAAAATAACTTGTTTGGGTCCTTAATGACAAAATTATACACAAGAAGTTAAGCATATCTCGTAATAATAGGATTGGCATTTTCCAGCTCCTACCTTGAAACCATACATGTCTTGTTATATTTGTATCCCCATCATAGGATAAACTTAGAAATGGCGGCATTAATGTCAATTAGTTTCTTTTCTTTTTCTGAGGAAAGTCACTATCAGTAGAAAACGAAGGTTCATTACGTACGACACTTAATCGTTATAGCAGATTGGTAACTTACCATATTTTTTAGATTATTCATTCAAATCTACCTGTGTAGGATTGGAATATAATTCCAATGTACTATAGAGAATTACTAGAAAGGAGTGAAATAATATTTTGTAAAAAGCTTTTAGATTTTAAAGAGGGATTAAGTCTAGGAAAATTAGGCTAACAAGGAATTGTGGTGAACTCAAGAGATTGATAGCCCCAATTATAGGGTTAAACCTAGAGATAGTAATACCCGACTTGAGTCAATTTCACTTGTATTGTATGAACACCCATCTGGGCTTGAGAAAGCCAAATCGGGCAAAGTCACTCAAACTACCAAGAGGTATAGAGTGAGCACTTATGTGCGATGGTTATATCACGACCCCAATCCTAACAAGCTTGTCCTAGATTCTTGATATCCATTAGATGCTCACCTAGGCGGAAGTCACTTCCCTAGTGCCTTTTAACACTTGAAAATTTTTACCAAAAATATTGTACTTAGCTTACACTCAGCATACAATAGTATAAAATTAGAATAGAATCAATTGCAACAATATTTGGAAGTGTAATTAGGAACAACACGCACATCTAGATTAGTTTGATATCCAACTCCAAGTCAAATTAACTCCATGTGGAAATCGATCCCGACCTCATTAGGTAAAACTGCATCGACCATCCTCGCTACTCTATAGTGGTGTAGGTTTGGCCTCAATTACTTTATTGCGCCGTTGCTGGGGAGTTAGACGGTGTTGGCTATCTATCTAACTATTTGTGTGTCTTGTTTTTCTTTCCTTCTATTTTTCTAACTTTTGTGTATCAATCGCTTTAGGTACTAAATGGTTCATAATGATTCTCTCGTACATGTTCTTCCGGGGGAGGAGGTAGATGACAATGGCGAGGATGAGGTTAATCTAGAACCTCAAGTTCAAAGAAGAGGCCGCCAGGCTAATGACAACATTCCAAATACTCCCCCACCTCCTCCACGGGCAACACACCAGGTGCTACCCAATGAAAGTTATGCAAGTGCAATTGTCCTGCTCCGGATTCGGGCGGGCAATTTTTAAATTACAAATGTCATGCTGACCCTATTGGAGCAAAGGGGCTTTTTTACTGGAGCTCCTCATCAGAACGCATACAAACATCTAAAGGGTTTTGTAGACACATTCTGGGGGAGCAAGCAGACGAACGTGTCGGAGGACGCTCTGAAATTGAGATTTTTTCCATTTTCACTTAGAGGGAAAGCTTCGGACTAGCTCGAGAGGCTACCCAACCACTCCATACACACGTGGGATGAGTTGGCAGAAAAGTTTATAGCCAAGTTTTTCTCGCCGGGTCATATGGCAACATTGGGGGATGAGATCTTAGCCTTTAAACAAGAACCTAATGAACCCCTACATGAAATCTGGGAGCGATACCGGACAATGGTCAAGGAATGCTCAAACAATGATATGACTGAAGCAATGATTCAGCAGACATTCTATAGAGGTATCAACACGACCAACCAATGTGTGGTGAATCAGCTAGCTGGGGAAAATTTTATGAAAATGCCTAGACTTAATCATAAAAATATGGGTTTGTGTTATAGATTTTGGGGGTTCTTGGGATCAGTTTCTTCCGCTTTTAACCCCTAAAAACTTTCAGATTTTACTTAAGTCCAATTCTTGTTCCGATTTCGATTCGAATCACCACGTCAAACAACGTTGATATTACAATTCACACCTCGATTCGAACTTTTAAGTTTTCAAACTTTTCAATTTACAAATCTTATGCCGAAACATGTGAAATGAATTTGGAATGACTTCAAATTTGGCACATAAGTCATAAATGACATAACAGAGCTATTCAAATTTCCAGAATTGGATTCTGGCCCCGATATCAAAAAATCAACTCCCTGATCAAACTTGAAAATCTTTAGCCTTTAAATTTCTAGTTTCCGTTAAATGGTCATAACTTGAGCTAGGGACCTCCAAATTAAATTTCGTGGCATACGATCAAGTCCCAAATCACGATTACGGACCTACCGGAACTGTTAAAATACTGATCTGGATCCCTTTGATCAAAATATTGACCAAACTCAACACAGTTGTATTTTAAGGATCTATTTCATATTTTAATCAATTTTTCATATAAAAAATTTTTAAAAAATTATATGGACTGCGCAAGCAAGTCGAAGAATAATAAATAATACTTTTTGAAGTATTAAAACACAGAATTAATTATTAAATTTAACGATGACCTTTTGAGTCATCACACTTTATGAATATTCGGTATGTGCTTTCCTATTCCTATCTTTCTCTCTTCTAATCCTAATAATTTGTTAGTACTGAAAACGATTGACTAAATTTCCATATGGAGTAACCATTTTTCTATTTCATTCGAGAGAACAGTATAACTATACAAGTTATATTCCATTTGCTGAGATACAAACTTGAAAAAAAGAAAAGGGAGAACAGAACGAACAAGAAGTTGTTGTTCACAAGATTAAGCGCAAAAATATTACACATACTTTTCCCACAGGGAAGAAGAGAGGAACCACTGAATTGTTATAGAAAGTGTGCGCACATACCACATCCACAAGCAATGGAAGTAGATAGAAACGTTGATTCGCTTTACATTAAATATTGTTTGTACGACTAATTTAATTTTACCATCAAAGATTATAGTGGAGTGATAAAAAACCTCTTTATCCTTAACCAGAGGTTCAGTCTTATCAAGTTTGTATCCTAGCTAGGAATTGAGTCGTTGTTTTCTTGGAAGCGTTTTACCCCAAAGTGAAATTTTTCGCAAATCCGGATTTGTCGGGTACTAAATCGGATATGAATCAACAACACGAAAACTTTGTTCTAAGTAAGCCCTTTCCTTAGCGGGCTTGGGAGTAAAAGAATGGTTTGGACAACAAACAACCATCTTGTTTGTCCTTTGGGTACCCGTATAACCATCCAAGGCTATTGAAGTGATTAATTCCTGGAAATTAGGAGGCGTTAAAAACAAAAATAGTTGTTGGAGTTATCTTATGATTTCTATCTAGTCCCAATAGGCTTGATGTTAAGAAAGAATCTCTTACAGGAAGATTGGCAAATTAGCAGGAAATAAAGAAGGATAAGGAGAAAGAACTCAAGTAATTATCCTTTGTTCTCTTAATTGAATTGCAATTAAACTAAGCCCAATCTTTTACTAAAAGGATTGAGCCGAATACAACAAAGATTCTATTACATATATTTTGACCAAGTATATACTTACCTAGATATACAAGATTTAAAATATAAAATCTAGAAAACTAAATCAAAATCTAAGACTCAATTCTTTCTATGGTTGTTTTGGATCCACAATTAAGCATACCGATCCTTAGAATTGGTATATTCTTTTCTAACATGTAGTTGGATACCAGGTGGTCCCAATAACTTTGGTCCCGATTACAGATATAAGGCATTGATTAACCATAGAACTAGGTATTAATGGCTAGTGCGAAATTTTGGCCATACCTATAAGAGATAAACATCAATTATCTTTGGTATATGTCACTTCCATGAAGCATACTGGCCAACAACGATACTTATCAAAACACTAATTACCAATAACGTTTGCTACCGATAGATGTAACTAGGCATGAGTGGCTAGTATCTTTAATGTAACGAATCATCCACTAGCTAATTAGTACTACTTCATATGGACTACACAATTGAGCATTCAGTCTGAAAGTACTAATCATCCACAAAATTGTGTAGTCCAGAATCTTTTCTAAGTACATTTGTGTTTGTTCAGATTAGTCAATATTCAAAATTTGTTGTATAGTTTACATAACATCAGTTGCCACAAATGCTCTTTACGTTCAGTTTCATATGGTGCTCTTTTTTTTTTTTTTTTCCTCAGAAATTTCCAAACGAACTGACATCTAATGAAAATTAAGTATCAAAACTTAATCGGGTACTGGTAGATGTAGTCAAATCATCAATTAATCATGGAGCTAGGCTGTATTGACTAATTCCGGTAAATTATGGCCATTCTTCTGAGATACAGTTACATGCCTTAATCTCAATTAATTTTCCAATTTATTAGCAAAGGCGCAAGAAATAAATGACCTTTACTATGACATCCAAATAGGGGTAACAAACGGACGGGTCGTGTCGGATATGGACGGGTCAAAAATGGAATAATATAAAAAACGGATAAATTATCCGATCCGACCCATATTTAATACGGATAAAATATGAGTTAACTGGCGGATAATATGTATCCATGGCTTCATGAATATAATCACTTTTGGGAGAATTGTTAGTCTCCCAAACTTAAAGGAACCCAAATTTTAGGCTTTACAAATGTAACAGTTAAACTCATTAGTTATCCATTGGTTATCCATTTTCTAAGTTGATAATATGGTTCTTATCCATATTTGACGCATTTTTAAAAGAGGAATTTACGGGGACTACCTATTAAACTTAAACTAATTACCCGATTTTACCTATTTGAATAGTAATTATTAAATATACATATTCCATATAAAACTATTACCCGTCTAGTCATAAAGGAAGTCTCTAAAGGCTTCAAGGGAAATGAAAGTATACCCAACCCACGCTTAATATTCGTTGTTTCAATCCAAGGTAAGAAACATTTTCATTTCTCTCTTCATCAATTTCCTCTCTTTGTTCTTGCTTTTATTTTCATAAGTTAAATTGTTTATTATGTGATGATTTTGTGTATACAACAAAAGAGGTTTGCTCAATATATACAAATTACGATTTAATTAACTCACTACCTGCATGTAGTTTAATTTTCTCTTGCTGAATGAAATTATCACCTATTGAATGCCTTTCCTTGCCACAAAACACTCTCCCCCTCCCTACAAATTTCATATTTTCTCGTAACTCTTTGTCATTTTTCAAAATTTGATTGTGATTTTGGTACTTGAAATTTGATATGGTTCGATGATAAGCTAAGCAAATCAGTATGAACTTCACAAAATATACTTTATACTTATATCTAAAATATGAATCTATTTTTTTTATTTTTTTCACAAGTAAAATTTTCTATGAATATTATAAAAATTAAAATATTAAATTTAAGCTAAAGTATTTTTTGAAGGAATGAACCAGTCCTCTAATATATCCTAACGTCATATGATATATATCATGTGGGTATCATAGAGGACTAATGATTGTTTAATAATTGAATTAAAAAAATCTTTTTTAAACTCTTTGCGTACAGCTGTATACCCTTTTGGTATAACTATATACTATACTGGTATTATATGTTAGTTATATTTAATTTTGATACACTGTTTGATTTTTCTTTAGTAATAGTAGAATAGTATAATATCCTGAATTTTTTTAATTTTCCTTTATGCATGTGTATTATGTAATCATTTTGGTTTTTTCTTTATGCGTTAGGTTTATATAATAGTATTATAATACAATATCTTGAAATATATTATTATATTAATATGTGGTACACTATTGTTTGATTTTCTCTTTATGCATGTATATTATGTAATAGTAGTATTGTAACGACCCGACCAATCATTTCGAGCCCTGGCGCGTCGTTCGGCGGTTCGAGACCTTGATTAGCTTCACTTTAGATGTTATGACTTGTACGTATGGTCGGAATTAAATTTTGAGAAATTCAGAGTCGGTTTGGAAAGAAAATTCTAAATTTGGAAACTTTAAGTTGAAAGAGTTGACCAAACTTTGACTTTTATGTAAATGACCTCAGAATCAGAATTTGAAGGTTCCAACAGATTCGTATGATGATTTTAGACTTGGGCATATGTCCGGATCGAGTTTTGGATGCCCCGGGAACGTTTCGGCACCTATTATGGAAGTTGGCATTTTAGAAGGATTTCTTAAATTTGAGTTGAAGTACATTTCAATATTATCAATGTCAGTTTGGGATTCCGAGTCTGGAAATAGCTTCGTATGGTGATTTTGGTCTTAGTAGCGCATCCGGATATTAATTTGGAGGTCCGTAGGTAATTTCGGAGTCATTTGGCGAAAGTTAGAAATTTAAAGGATTTTAAGAAGTTTGACCGGGAGTGGACTTTTTGATATCGGGGTCGGATTCTGATTCCGAAAGTTGGGATAGGTCCGTAATGTCAATTATGACTTATGTGCGAAATTTGAGGTCAATCGAATTTGATTTGATAGGTTTCGGCGTCAAATATAGAAGTTTGAAGTTCTAAAGTTCATAAAGCATGAATTGGGGTGCGATTCATGGTTTTGATATTGTTTGATGTGGTTTGAGGCCTCGAGCAGGTTCGTGTTATGTATTGAAACTGGTTGGTATGATTGGACGGGATCCTGGGGGCCTCGGGTGTGATTCGGGCTGGTTTCGGACCAAGCTTGGGTATTTTGATGTTGATGGTTGCTGGTTCTGGTGTTGTTCTTCGCGTTCAAATTTTTAGAATCGGATTCCGACCTCGATATCAAAAATTAAACCCCCCGGTCAAACTTTTCAAAAATTTAATTTTTGGCATTTCAAGCTTAATTCCACTACGAACCTCTAAATAATTTTTCGGACACGCTTCTAAGTCCAAAATTACTATACGGAGCTATTGACATCATCAAAATTCCATTCGGGAGTCGTTTGCTTAGAAGTCAACTCTTTCCATTTAAGCATCAAATTAAGGATTGTTCTTTTAATTTAATTCTAAATCTTTAGTAAATCAAACTCAACCATACCCGCGGGTCATAATACATATTGCGAAGCTGCTCGAGACCTTAAGTCACTAAACAAGGCGTAAATTCTTTAAACGACAAGTCGGGTCTTACACCTTCCTATTCAATCCTATGCGACGTGAAGCGCTCTTTATAAATTGGGGATCGAAAAAATTTTAATGGTACTACAGATGTAGTGCAGGATGCTTCTCCCTACATAATTAATTGGGCTATTGTCGTCGCCTAGCGGAAAGACGCTTTGTCGTTTCAGTTCAGTAGTAATACTACCTAAGATTTTGAGATTTGGCATTGATTGTTATGATGATTCATGCGTTATTATCGCACAATGTTTATGAAATAGTAGAATGCATGTCTATGTGGCAGGGCATTAAACAACTTGAAAGCAGGTTTTTCTCAGTACATGATTCAGAGGTTCAATGTTTTATTCCCAGAAAGAAAAAGGTAATCGTACTATGAATGCTCAGGTTTGGGGTTGTTGGAGTAATGAAGCTTGATATTTTCAAGCGTGGTAGAGTTTTCAATTGTGATGTGGTGTCATCTCCTTATTAAATGCGTTAAGGTTCGCCGACGTTATAGTTTTCTTCAACTCGCCTTCATTGCAGGGTGTTAGGAATTGGTGTAGGGGAAGTAATTGTCAGAAATCGCGGTGTGCAATAGTTCAGGATCAAATCGGTGTTCCTAGTGTTGATGGCTCGAGAAGGATGATCCTCGGAAAGGTTTAAAGATGATAGCAATCTATTGGTTCAAGTTCTACAGAGATGGATTTTGAGTTAAGGCAACAATTGGGCAGCGGAGGATGAGAAAGGACATGTGGGAAGTGTCTTGTGGTGGTTAAGTTCCTAGAAGGTCAAGTGTAAGAAAATAGAAGTCGAGTAGTTGCCTAAAGGAGAGGGTTTGACCAAAGTGGGAGAGTGGCAAGGTAGCATATGGGTTACGTGATAGGATAACCACACGTCTTGAGGAAAGTTTGAAGTGATTTGGGATTCATGGTGGGTAGTGACTAGGTCTACGAACTAATTTGGAATATTGGCTACTATATTGAGGAAGATTGGATACGATAGGAGAGAGTTGCTTAATATGAAGAAGGATGCAACATGACTTTGGGTTGGAATGTATTGTTGCACCTTTAGTTGATGTCAACGAGGAGGGAACATACTTGTACAGCTGGTAAATGAGCACGGGCTTAGGATGGTTTGTTGGTTTAGTGGTAATAGTACTCGGTGCAGTGTTGTGGGAGGATGTCAGCATGGAATTTCCACAGGTGAGATATCTTCTGTGAACAGGTTAGCGGTTGCATGGTGTTGATGGAGCTTCTACGAAAACATTTTACTGGCTATCCAGTAAGAGGTCGAATATGCAAATGTGGCTAGTGATTCAGAATATTCGTGAAATGTTTAACATAAGGATTTCGGGGAATTTGGTGGGTCGATTATGCGTGATTGTGTCAATGAGGGATAAGGAGTCTTAGTGGGTTCCAGAGTTATGTAATTATAGCTTCAAGCTAAGTGGGAGCCCGCCCCCCTCCCCCTCCCCCCGGTCTACAATTTGATTCCATGGTTGTCTATTTGTGAGGTTTCTGGTTATCAGTGTATTTTTGGGTCATTTCAACTAAGGAAAGAAAACATCGGTGGTAATTTGAGCAAAGGATTTGGGAAATGTGTGCCATATTTGGCCTTATCGATTCATATTCAGGTTTTGGGAAGACTCAGAGTGTATGCTTCATGTTGATGTGATGTAAAAGGAAAGTGATTCGGCCGAGTGCTTCTTCGAGAGAGTGTTCAACTACTAGCAAAGCCTAGGAGTTGATTTTATTCGGGACCAGGTCGGGATGGGTGACTCTCAACAATGGTCCTAGTGGATTCAAAACGTTAAAGTGCGGTGCCTAAGGATTTTGAGAGTATAGTATGGTTAAGTATCGAGCTTTTGCAGCAGATTTTGAAAAGGATTTGGGGTGTTCTATGTTATTTTCGGCTTGCGGTGTAGCATTGGAGGAATGGGAGAAAATGACTTCGGATTCATAAAGGAAATATCAGAATTTGGCGTATCAGTTAAAGATACGAAGGTGCGCACAAGGAGGGTATGAGATGGTTTGTGGATTTTAAGACAATGTGGGCTCGTGAAAAAGGGTAACTCAGGACGAGTGCAGATTTGGTTCGTTACGTTGGAATGGAGCTACTGTTACTATTTTTAAGGCAAGTAAAGAATAAATTGGAAGAAGTGGGATCGATTTGCAATGATTGAATTGGCATGATGGTAACAATGATCAGTTCCTTCAGCGTGTTAAGTTATACAGGTGGTTGTAACGGTATGTGCGAGGCTTGACGACCGCCGAAATTTGATTTATTTAAAGGTAATTGATTCAAATGGCTTTGTTGTGTAAATGGAGTCCGGAAGAGTTATGACGGTTGGGATCACAGATTGAGGTTGTGTATTTTTCTACAATTTGGGGAAATTCGGTTGCGTGTTGCTTTGGCCCTTCTGAAATAATGCTAAGTGGAATGTTTCTAGCCAGTGAAGTGTTTAATTCTACTAGTAGTTCAAGGGGGTATGGTGAATACGTGTATTCTCGCGTATTGGTAAGATGGGTGCAGTGAGCAGTATGAAATTTGAAAGTTGAGGATCACGGTTGCAGTTGATGTCGACAAGAATGTTTAGAGCTCAAACGAGCAGGAAATGATTTAGAGGCTTAAAGCAAGCTGGTATTATCTTCAGCGTCACCTGAGATCGGTGTTATTTGTAAGAGGCTTTGTGTATTGATTTTCGGATCCTTGATTCTCCTTACAGCATTAGTATGGCCAGTGGTATGGATGTGCAGACTTGTTATCTGTTGCAGAAGGTCGTGGGAGCATACTCCACGATAAGATTGTATAAGTGTGACAAGTAGTCACTTGATTGATTAAATATTTAACAACCAAATATGGAGATTTTGGTACTATTGCTAATGTGATAATTTATGCCTGAAGGGTACTCTATTCAGTTGGTTAAGAATTGTGAAAGTTTGTTTCGAATTCAACAGTTATCCTTGCGTGTCATGGAAAAAAGGGTCATTGTGGATCCTTGAGAGATTATTTACCCAAGCATGGTATGATCAGAATCGGTTTGAGGTCCGTTGATGGGCCCAAATGTGGATGTGCACTCTACACCAGCCTAGGTGTGTTCATTCAGCATAACATTCCTCATGGAAGAATATTCGGGTGTGGGATGTTAATTTCGACGCCAGCTATTTCATGTAATACTTTATTGTGCCACGTGGACTGTGAGATGGCTTGATTAATTGTACAATATGTTGAGGTTCCGCACAGCAGTGGTGTAATGGGAACAGGATGACTCTCGAGATACAGGTCATATATCGCACCTTAGTTGTGCTTGAGTTTCATGGCATATGATGCTACCCATCTCCCCAGGATTTGCATTATGCACTTGGCGTGCTTATGGTTGATATTCAGGCATTCGTGAGTATAAGAGTTATGGTTCGAGGTGTGTTTTCCTTAGATTATTGCGTGTGGATCGGGTGGCACGCCGCCACGGGTAACATGGTTGGATCTGGTGGCACGCCGCCACGGGTATTATATGTGAATTGGGTTGCACGCCGAAATAGCATGATGTTGGGCACATTTCCCTATATCTATTCCTGTGTGTTTTGTTCGCATTTTTTGAGAAAGATTTATGACATCTTTTCAGTTGTTAAATTAGTTACGCGTTTTGAGTAGCTCTTTTCAGAGCTCGTTTTCTTTGTGTATCACATTCGAGTTTGTAGTTGTTGGGCACATTGTGGCATCATATGAGATTTTTGGCAGTATTTGAGGTGGCTTATTTCCTGAGTAGCTTATGCTGGGGGAGACGAGATTATTGAACCTGGGATCAGTGCGAGCAGATTTATATGAAAGATATTATAGAGTAAATATCATTATTTGGTTCATAATGAGGCAATGGTTCTTGCCAGAAGGAGAAACTCAATAATTTGTTGAATCGGCAATTGGTTATGAATTTCTACACATTTCTTCCATAGTGGAAGCATTTCAAGAGTTGGAACATAACTTATATGTATCATGAGGTGTGTTGTGAGTATCAGATTCGTGGAATTTCGGCTATGGTTATCGGGTGATGTTATTATGGTCATGTGAATGGAGCGGTGCATGGTCTAAATTCAACAAAGGTATGCACTTCTATATTGGAGCATCGTGTAGTGATTGATACGGTGTTCGTAGGCTAGAAATAGGCATGGTGGAAAATTCTGGATGTTAGAATTAGGCTCAAAGTCTTAATTGCCTAAATAAAGGGGAGAATCTTCAGATTGGCTCGAGCTAACGTGCTCAACTGGGTGTGGTAGCACGGGTAGGTGCTCGAAGCGTTAAACAGTGATTTTGGACAACTCCGGAACAGTCCTTAGCATGTTCGAGGATAAACGTATATTTAAGTGGGAGAGAATGTAACGACCCAACAGATCGTTTTGACTGTTAGAACCCCATTCCCCTAAATAAGACTCCCTCAATGTGCTTTTACTAATTTATGACTTGCGGGGATGGTTGGTTCGGAATTTGGAAGTGATCGGGTTGAAATCGAAATAATTGGTTCCTTAGTTTGACTTTAAAAGGGAAAGTTTGACTTCAGTCAATATTTTGAGAAAACGACCCCGGAATCAGGATTTGACGGTTCCAATAGGTTCGTATGATGATTTTGGACTTGGGCGTATATTCGAATCGGGTGTTTGACAACCCGAGAGCATTTTGGCGATTAATAGTAAAAATTAACTATTTGAAGGTTTAATGTTCTTTAAATTTGTTATGGAGTAGGTTTTGGAGTAATCGAGGTCCGTTTGAAATTTCAATCTTGGGAATAGCTCCGTATTGTGATTCTGGTCTTAGGAGCGTGTTCAGAATTTTATTTGGAAGTCCGTAGTTAAATTAGGCTTGAAATGAGTAAAATAAGAATTTAAGCTTGCAAGTTTGACCGGGGAGTGGACTTTTTGATATCGGGGCCGGATTCCGATTTCGGAAGTTGGAGTAGGTCTGTAATGTCAATTATGAATTTTGTGCAAAATTTGAGGACAATCAGACGTGATTTGATAGGTTTCGGCATCGACTTTAGAAGTTTGAAGTTTCAAAGTTCATTAAGTTGGAATTGGGGTGCGATTCATGATTTCGATGTTGTTTGATGTGATTTGAGGTCTCGAGCAAGTTTGTATTATGTTATGGGACTAGTTGGTATGATTGGACGGGGTCCCGGGGGCCCCGGGTGTGTTTCGGGATGGTTTCGGACCAAATCCCCCTTGTATGATTGCTGGTTTCTGGTGTTTGGGTTGTTCATCGCGATCACGTAGATGGGCACGCGATCGCATAGTGCTGACTGGGAGCTAGCGAAGTTGTTCTTCACGATCGCAGAGGCAAGTACGCGATCGCGGAAGGCATTGGTCAGAGGCATGGGAGGTTGTGCTTCTTGTTCGCGTAAAAAGGATCATGTTCGTGAAGGTCTGGCCCGGTGTGCTTCGCGTTCGCGTGAGGAAACTCGCGTTCGCATAAGATAAATGCGGAGGCAGTGTGCTTAGCCTTCGCAATCGCAAAGGCACTCCCGCAATCGCGAAGAAGGGTGGACCTGGATTGGGCAGAACATTTTAAAAGCGGGGTTTGAGTTTATTTCACCCATTTTTCACATGGCTTGGGTGATATTTGGAGCTTTTGAAGAGGGGATTTCATCATCAAACATGAGGTAAATGATTCCTACTAGTTGTGAGTTAAATACAAGATTTATACATGGATTTAGACATGAAAAGTTTTAGAAATTTAGGGTTTGAAGAAAAACCTAAGAAATTGGTATTTTTGAATTTTTACCACGAAAATGATTATGAAATTGGATGAAAATTATATATTTGAGTTCTTGAGACTATGGGTAACGATTCCCTCTGGAAAGTTCCGAAATCCGGGCACGTGGGCCCGGGGTGAGTTTTAGGAATATTACCATTTTGGGTTGGGTAATTGAATTAATAGCCTCATTTCGAATTATTGAACATGTACTAATTATTTTGTATAACATTTGGATAGTTTCGGATTTTCGGCACCGAATTGGGATTTTTACCCAATATCATGATCGAATGTGGGCTTTGAGACAAGGAAAGTCTTTTGTCTAACCTCGTTAGGGGGAGGTTACACCATAAGGTATTTAATTAATAATTATTACTAATTGTGGGGGCTACGTACGCACGAGGTGACGAGAGTCCGTGCGTAGCTACTATTAATGCTAAAGTCCGGGTTGTTTAGGACTCAAAGCATGAATTACTTGAGTAAATTGTAGGCCAAGTTGCGCATGAGTAAAAGTTCTTGTTGATTTGTTGGCCGAACTACCTAAAAAGGTGTGATTGGATATTGATGATGAAGCTTCTGGTGGTGTTCGAACAGAATAGGTGAGAATTCAGTATGACATGCTACCAAAATATTGTAAGGAGTGTAAACTACAAGGACATGATATCTTTTATTTAATTTAATTATTTGAGATATATATTGTGAATTGTTAGGGAAAGATATTAAAAGATGAAAATCTCATATGCTTAATTTTCTGTTTAAATTAATTAATTGTTAGAAGAAATTGTTCATCCTCTCGAATTGATCTTATATAAATATACACTCCTTCCGGAAGTACATAAGAAAATGTCCTCCTTTCTTGTGGAGCAGGCCGAACACCTCGGCAGGATAGATGGCATCTATGGATCGTGTCGCACGTCCCTCTGCAGTGTACACGACACTCTGGATCGGGTCGTACGACCACGGCGGAAATCATGCCTAAAACTAATTACACGATACCTTGATATTTTCATTCAGTTTGCGAAGCTAATTTGATAAATTAGAAATTATTAGGAATTATTGCATTTAAAGGAATTTAATTATTTCTGTTGGTTAAATAGAATTATTGTTAATTTTGTGAATAATGTTAATTTAAATATTTCTATTTTCATGTTATTTAATATTATTGACCCATAGTGAGTGTCAAAGTCGACCATCTCGTCTCTACCTCTTCGACATTAGGCTTGATACTTACTGGGTATACATTGTTTATGTACTCATGCTGCACATTTTTATTGTGCAGGCACAGATATGTCTAGCGGCCTTGTGGGCGTAGAGGTGTGGTTAAAATACGACATTCTTCCCCGCTTAGGATCATTCGCCCTCAAACACATAACATATTTATCTCTTTCTTTGTAAATCTCAATCCTCCAAATTGTACTAACTCCCAAATTTTTAAGAAATTTCGGCAGAGCCCCCCTTATAATTGGGCATATCCACCTGCCAGAGTAACACCAAAACTACTCCTAACAACACATCCACAAGCTAACAAAATACCACAAGGTATATATTAATAGAACCAATCTCAGCATTACAAGCACTGTATTATCATAATGATATCAGGACATGAAGCACATCATATATATGCTCATCACCACATCTCTGGTCTTAAAAGTTGTTCATAATTAATTCCAGCATCATCAATTAATCTCATATTAACCACCACCTCATTTCGAATTTTCACAATACTGACAACAGAATGTGAGGCATGAAGACCTCATGATTGCTTACTCGGATTGATGAGTCACATTTAACGCTGGAGAGAGGGGCCAAGAGGTCTCCAAAAGTAGAGATTATTTTATTATTTAGAGTTTCCACTTGGAATTGATTTTTGGGTGTTGCAGCCTTATCTTCTCCATTTTGGCATTATCGAAAAAACACAAACACATGTTAGACATTAAGCACAGATAATATAAGATTCAAGGCCAAACATGCAATATCACAAGCATAAGAAAAGGCAAATAAACTATGTTGATGATCCAATAGAGTACAAAACATCAAAGCAGAGCAATATGAGATATTAAGTAGTGCCAAAAGAAGCCCAGGGCCTTGTCTTCATCAGTAGAACAAAATAAACTAATCATACTTCCAACTACTTAGTCTAAGATAAAAGGAACAAAAGATAAGGCATCACTAGAATAGCAAAAGAACTAAGAACACTAGGAAGGAACTGGTTCAAGGGTGAGAAGTAGAGGGGGCCAAAGCTTTCACAAGGGTAACAATCTGTTGAGCATGGTCCTCCCTGTCTCTTATGAGATCTTTCCTGAGCTGTTTTGTTTCCTTTCTCAGATCATTATTGTCATCACGAAGCTTGGCATTCTCTTCAACAACCAACTCCAACCGCTTGCTGAGATCTGCAACCCTACTGCTACCCAGAAGAATAGCAGATCCTGTGGGTCCTCTAGCCTTGATCTCCTCACAGCCACACTGCTTGAGGGTAACAGTATCCAAAATATCATTGTGGTTTCCAAACTTAAGCTCAGGTAAGGCAATGTTGAGCTTGTAAAATAACTCAGTCAACATGAAACCACATGGCATAACATGCTTTGGTTTGGAAGTATATGCAGCTCTTGCCATGTGCTCAATCATCAGGCTGGGAAGATTGGTAGGTCGACCAGTGTCAAGCAGTTCCATCATAGTCATGATTAGCAGAGTAGCTGCATGCCTTCTCTCAGACCTCTAAAGAATAAAGGAGTTGACAAAGTGAAACAGTAGCCTGTGAAAGGAGTCATATCAATCTTGTACACTTTCTAGGGAGCATCTAGTTCAAACTTTTGGGAGAACTTCCTGGTGACCACAATGCCAGTGTCAACATTATTGTATATGGCTAGCCACTTCTTCTTCAAATAATTGTCAAATATCAATGAAGGGATATTCAGAAGCAACCCCAGTTCCTCAGCATCAAACTCCATGTCGAAGCCCCCTACTTTATTCTTGACTACCTTCCCATCAAAAGTGAAATTTGTGTAGAACTCTACCACTGCAGGAACACATACTGGGGGAAAATCTTTGACAAATATGTGCTTCCACCCCCGTAGCTCAAGTTTCTTAACCGGTTGAGCCATTCCCTTCTCATCAGTATTCGCAAGCATCTTCCCATTTAGCACTTTTCTGTTCCTGAACTCTGTGAGTCGATCAACTGCAACTGTCATATTCTTTCTTGTCTTACCCCTACTGGCCCTTGCAGAAGAGGTAGCAGGTTTGGTGACTTTGGCTCCCTTTTTCTTTGGTGTGGCAGACTTTGCTAGCAAGTCTGAGTCAGATTCATCTTCTCCATCCACCTCAATAATATGTTCCAAAATTGAAACCTTCTTCTTTGGATTCTTTGCACTTCTATACTCCTTCATGATTTTGCATCAACAACTTTTATTTTACCCCTTGTGAGGGGAGTTCTAGCTGAAGGAACCACTTCTTTCCTTGTTGAGACTGCTGTCTTTGTAGCTTTCACAATGGTTTTTCTGGACTTCTTCCCTACCTTAGATAGTGGCATTTCATCTTCATCACTGCTAACTTCTTTATCTCTAATGAAAGGAGTTAGCAAAGACCCAGGTTCTTGAGCCCTTGTCTCTTCACCAATTTCTTCTGAAGGGGTTATGACAGTGTTTCCAATTGTCATGGAACCTTCAGGTTCCTCACTCACATTCCCCTCTTCTTCCTCACTCTCGCCATCACCTCATTCACTCTCACTTACCTTTTCTTGATCCTCACCCTCACTTTCAGAAACCTCCTCTTCTTCATTATGATTTTCTTCTTCTGGAGAATTATTAGCCTGTTCACCTATCTTATCCTCTGTATCACTCTCTTTATCATCTCTAGATACTCCCTCATTCTCACTCTTTTCTTCTTCATTGGCTATGTTTTGAGCATCATGTTCCTCATGAGTGTTCACAGCTTCTTCTTCTTTTTCACCATCATCATCTTTCTCATCCTCAGTCCAACTAAAATCAAGGCTATCAGAAACCTCCCTTTGCACTGGTTCTTTATGTCCTTCCCCTTCAACAATAGGCTCCACAGCCGTTGTATCTACCTCCTTTCCCAAATCCCTTGTACGCTCTTCTACCATAAATTTCTCCATTGGCGACTTCTCACTCGTAGGTGGAAGAGTATCTAGGAGTGCAATATCTATAGTAGAAACCAAAATATCTAACTTGGAAGTAGGATGTGGTACCTGATCAGTAGTGCCTATACCTGATTCCCCCTGAATCACAGATTCCTTGACTCTAGTGTCACCCTGCGTAGCAACCTCAGGCACTTACTTGACATATTTTCTTGAAGTTTCTTTGACCTTTGCTGACTTAGAGGTATTTTTCATAGGAAGCTCAAGTGCAGAGGTCGTTGCTTTTGAAGGAGGGGGTACAGTGAAGATGGGAATGATAGGAACAAGAGAAGTAGGAACAGGGGAGGATGAGGTAGGTATGGTAGATGATATCGAAAGAGAATGAGCAGGTATGGGTGTGGGTTCTCTTGAAGGCTTGTCATTTTTCTACGATTTGGGCCTCAAGATTTTGGCTTTTGCTTTAGCCTTGGTTGATGATTTAGCTTTAGAGGGTGTTTAACTGGCTTTAGGCATGGTGATCAGATGAGAGACTCGAAGAAGAGAAAGAAAGGGTTTGTTCTTGATAATTGCTTTTGATTCTTGCTTAGGGTTTAAGATAAACAGTAAGGTTGGAGAAGTTGATCATAAGAGCCTTTTAAATGCGTTACTCCTGATTTGACTAGAAGAGAGAAGGTGACCGAATTTGAGTTCTAACGGGACTCTTATAAAGGTTACTTTAATTGTATGGTTTTCAGGAGTAATTGGTCTCTAATTGCATAAGGATTTGCCCTTACCTCTTTGACTAGAAGACAATTAGAAATGATGCCAATGGAAAAAAAAGTTTGAGTAAATCAATAATTTTTAGAATATAAAGTCCTAATGACTTAAGACAGTATGGCACATACCTGAGTCAAAGAACCAACTTCTTATTCATTTTTGCAATAAAGCTTCAGCACTTCATATTAGTATCATACAACACAGTTATCAGCTAGATTTTCTAAGCAAGTGTGTGAGCTTAATACAAGCACAAAGCTGAATCAAACACATTGTACTTAATTATCTATGTCTTATTATGCTTTTTCTAACCAATCACTAGGAGTAAACTTAGTAGGAGGAGTTGATTAGACCTAGTTCTAGTCTATTCCTTTCAAAGTGATCCCTACTCCTGTCTAATTTTTATTCTAGACAGATGCTGTATTTTATTTTTAATTCCCTAGTAAATGCTCATGCACTTATGACACCGAATTTTGGGAATGGTTGTAAATTATTTAGAAATGTAGTTGCTAAAAATATTTATCATTTACTCTATGAGTACTATCTTTATTATTTTATTGAAGAAATTTTAATTTCAAAAATACTAAAATGGATAATTAAGCTAAGTATGTATTGTTGGCTTGCTTGACAGCGGTGTACGGCGCCATCACGACCTTTAATGAATTTTTGGGTCATGACACTATGCACCAATTGCTATGATGTTCATGAGTTGTTATTACACAGTATAGATGTAATGGTAGGGTGCTTCCCTTTGCATCGAAGCAGCGAATGAATTGAAAGAAGGTTTTTCTCAATGCATGATTTAGAGGTTCAGTATTTAATTCCAGCAAAGGGAAGGCAATTGGACTATGAATGTTCTGATTTTTGTTGATGGAGTAACGAGACTTGGTATTTTCGAACGTGGTGGAATCTTCATGGTGATGCGGCGTCGTCGTCCTTATTTGAATGCATTACGGTTCGCCGGTGTTATAATCTTCTTTGATTTTGCCTTCGGAGCAGGGTGTTATGAAATAGAGCTTGAGGGACGGTTGTCAGATAGCAGTGTGCAGCGTAAATAGAGGTATGCAGTGGTTCGGGATCGAATCGGTGTTCTCAGTGTTGATGGCTCAAAAAGGATGATCTTCGGAGAGGTTTAAAGTTGGTAGCGATCTATCGGTTCAAGTTCTACAGACATAGATTTTGAGTTTAGGCAAGAACTGGGTAGTGAAGGATGAGGAAGGTCATGTAGGAGGTGTCTTGTTGTGGCTAGGTTCCTAGAAGGCCAAGTGTGAGGAGCAGAAGTTGAGTATTTGCATAAAGGATAGGGATCGACCAAAGTGGGAGAGTGGCATAGTATCATATGTGTTCTGTGGTAGGATAGTTACATGCCTTGAGGAAAGTTTAGAGTGATTTGGGATTCATGGTGGACAGTGACTAGGTCCACTGACTAATTTGGAATATTGGCTACTACACTGAGAAAGAGTGAATATGACAGAAAGGAGTTTGCTTGGAATGAAGAAGGGTGTGAGATTTGGCTAATATTTCAGTTATGATATGACTGGAGTTTTGATGATATTTTCGAACTCTCAGTTGATGTTAATGAGGAAGGAACCAACCTATACAACGTCGTGGAAAGAGGTCGGATATGAGATCATGGTTGATGATTCAGAATGTTCATGAAGGGATTTAACGAAAGACTTCAAGAAATTTGGCGGTTAACGGTGCGGGGTCATGGTAAATGAAAAGGAGGAATCGTTGTGGGCTCTATATTATGTAATGGTATCTTAAAGCTAAGTGGGGGAGCCCCACCGTCTACGATTGGATCGCGTGTTATTGGCTTGTGAAACTTTTGGTTATTGGGGCATTGGTGGATTATTAGTACCTAATAAAAAAGGGAACATCGGGGGTAATTCGAGCAGAGAAATTGATAAATGTGTGCTATATTTGGCCTTATCAATTCATGTTCAGGCTTTGGGAAGACTCAGATTTTATGCTTCGTGTAGATATAATGTACAGGAAAAGTGAGTCAGTCGAATGTTTCTTTGAAAAAGTGTCCATATGCTAGCAGGGCCTTGGAATTTGATCATATTTGGGAACAAGTCAGATTGAGTGACTCTCAATAATGGTCCCAGTGGATTCAAGTTAAAGTGCGGTGCCTAAAGATTTGAGTCCGTAGTATGGTCAAGTATCGAGCTTATGTAAAGGAATTATTAGCATGGGTGTACCAGTTGAAGATGCGAATATGCACATAAGGAGGGTATGCGATGGTTCGTGGGTTTTGAAGCAATGTGGGATCGTGAAATGGAGTCACTCGGGGCAAGCGCGGATTGAGTTCGATATAATTTGAATGGAGCTAATGTTATTTCTAAGGAAAGCCTAGAGTAAATTAGAAGAAGTTAGATCAGTTAGCAATGGTTGAATTGGCATAATGGTGGCGATGATCAGTTCCTTCAGCGTGTTAAGTTATGCCGGTGGTTGTGGAAGTACGTGCTAGGCTTGACGACCGCCGTAATTTAATTTATTTAGAGGTATTCGGTTATTATGGCCTGTTATATGTAGATGGATCCCATAAGGGACATGGTGGTTTAGACCACTACTTGGGATTGTATTTTTTGCGAATATGAGGATTCGGTCGCGTATTGCAATAGTTCTCCTAAAATGAGTTAAGTGAAAGGCTCCTATATAATGTAGTGTTTATTCTATTAGTGGTTCAGGAGTTATGAACCTGGAAAAAAAAGTCTTGTGCTATTGTGTATTGGCATGATTAAGTGCAGCGGGTAGCATGGGAATTGGAAGTTGAGGATCGAGGTTACGGTTCGGTGTTGACAAGAATGTCACAAGCTCGGATGAGCAGGAAAAGTTTTAGAGGTTTAAAGCAAGATGGTATCATCTTCAGCGTCACCTAAGATTGGTGTCATGTGTAAGAGGCTTTGTGTATTTATTTGCGGGTTCATGATTCGCTTTACAACATTACTGTGGCCGGTGGTATAGATGTGCAGACTTATTACCTGGCGCGGAAGGTCGTGAGAGCATATCCCACGGGAAGATGGTATAAGTGTGACATGTAGTCACTAAATTGATTAAGGATGGAAAACCAAGTATGGAGATTATGGTACTATCGCTAATGTGAGAATTTATGCCTGAAGGGTGCTCGGTTCATTTGGTTGTGGACTGTGGAAGTTTGTTCCGGATTGACAGTTGTTCTTATGTGTTGTGAGTAGGTCATCGTGGGTCCTTGAAGTGTTATTAGCCCAGTGCGGTACGATCTGAATCGGCTTGAGGTCCGTGGATGGATCTAAATATGAATATAGGCTCTATATCAGGCCAGATGTGTTCATTTCAGCATAGAGTTATTTTCGGAGGGGTCTTCGAGCCTTGGATGATATTTCTCTTGTCGGCCTTTCCGTGTAGTCTCTATTGTGCCATGTGGGTTATGAGGGGGTTTGATTATTCGCACTCGTATTGAGATCCCATGTAAATTGTGGTGTTGTGAGAGTAGAAAGGCTCTCAAGATACAGGACATTTATTGTACCTTAGTTGTGCTTGAGTTTCGCAGTGTATGGCGCTATTTGTCTCCCCAGGATTTGTATTATGCACTTAGCGTGCTTGTGGTTGATATTTGGGCCTTTCGTGAGTATAAGCGTTATGGTTCGAGGTGTGTTTTCCTTAGATTATTAAGTGTCGATATGGTGGCACGCCTCCACGGGTATCATAGGTTAATTGGGTGGCACGCCGCAATAGTGTGACGTTGAGCGCAGTTCCCTATACCTATTCATGTGTGTTTTGTCCCTCATTTGCTGAGAAAGATTCATGATATCTATTCAATTGTTAAATTAGTTACGCAGGTTGAGTAGTTCTTTCCAGAGTTCATTTTTCCTTATCTATCGCATTCGAGTTTGTAGCTTGTTGGCACATTGTTGGCGTCATACGAGATCTTGGTTAGTATTTGAGGCGGCTTATTGCCTGTGTAGCTTATATTGGGCGAGACGAGACTATTGGACCTGAAATCAGTGCAATCGAATTTATATAAGGTATATTAAACAACAAATATCACCATCCAATTCAGAATGAGGTAATGGTCCTTATCAGGAGGAGAGACTCCATGATTTGTTAATTCGGCAAGTGGTTATGAGTTTCTACGAATCTCTTTCGGAGTGGCGATATTTTAAGTATTGGAGAAGGGCTTATATGTGTTATGGGGTGTATTATGGGCTACAGATTCGTGAAAATTTAAAGCTATTTTTCTCGGAGGATGTTATCATGGGCAACCGACTTTTGTAGTACATGGGGTGATTTAAACACAAGTGCACAATCATGTTTTGGTACAGTACATGGTGATTGGTACAATGTTCGTATGTTAGAGTCAGGTCTTGTAAAGGAATTCAGAAGTGGGAACTCGATTTTTTTCTAAAGCTTATTGACTAAGGTTATAGGGAGAGTTTTTAGTCTGGCTCGAGCTAATGTGCTCAACTGAGTTGTGGTGGCACAGGTACGTGCACGAGGTGTTAAACAGTGATTTTGGACAACTCCGAAACAGTTCTTAGCACGTTCGAGGTCGAACGTATGTTTAAGTGGGAGAGAATGTAATGACCCAACCGGTCGTTTTGAGCCATGGCACATCGTATGGTAGTTCGAGGCCTTTTAGCTTCACTTCAGGTTTTATGACTTGTACGTGTGGTCCGAATTAAATTTCGGGAAGTTCAGAGTCGGTTTGGAAAAAAAATTCTAAATTTGAAAGCTTTAAGTTGAAAGAGTTGACCAAACTTTGACTTTTGAGTAAACGATCTCGGAATCAGGATTTGAAGGTTCCAACAGGTTCGTATGATGATTTTGGACTTGGGCGTATGTCCGTATCGAGTTTTGGATGCCCCGGGAACGTTTCAGCACCTATTATGGAAGTTGGCATTTTAGAAGGATTTCTTAAATTTGAGTTGAAATGCATTTCAATGTTATCAATGTCCGTTTGGGATTCCGAGTCTGGGAATAGCTCCGTATGGTGATTCTGATCTTAGTAGCGCATCTGGATGTTAATTTGGAGGTCCGTAGGTAATTTCAGAGTCATTTGGCGAAAGTTAGAAATTTAAAGGATTTTAAGAAGTTTGATTGGGAGTAAACTTTTTGATATCGGGGTCTCCGATTTCAGGAGTTGGGGTAGATTCATAATGTCAATTATGACTTGTGTGCGAAATTCGAGGTCAATCGAATTTGATTTGATAGGTTTCAGTGTCATATGTAGAAGTTTGAAGTTCTAAAGTTCATAAAGCTTGAATTGGTGTGCGATTCGTGGTTTTGATGTTGTTTGATATGATTTGAGGCCTCGAGCAGGTTCGTGTTATGTATTGGGACTAGTTGGTACGATTGGACGGGTCCCGGGGGCCTTGGATGTGCTTCAGGGTGGTTTCGGACCAAGTTTGGGTGTTTTGATGCCGCTGGTTGTTGGTTCTGGTGTTGTTCTTCGCGTTCGCGAGGAGCCTTAGGCATTCGCAAAGAAGGATTTTGCTGCTGGGACTTTGTTCTTCGCGTTCGCAAAGAAGGACTTTTTGTTGTCCGTCGTCTGACTTCGGAAGCTTATATCTCATAATTTATAACGAATCTAGAGATGATCTAAATATGAAAGTTGTAGCCCTTGGTGTCTCGTTTTCAAAAAGGTAAACCATTTATCATTTGGAATTGCGTACAGAAAGTTATGGTAGCTACACTACAAACTGTCCGGGAAGTGTTTGGAAATCTCTGCTGCACAGGGCTGACTTTGGAAGCTTATATCTCGCAATCTACAATGAATTGGGAGAAGATCAACATATGAAAGTTATAACCCTTAATATCTAGTTTTCATAAAGTCAAATCATTTGTGATTTGGAGTTTTGTATAAAACGTTATGACTATTATACTGGAGGCTGTCTGAGAAGAATTTGAAAATGGCTTTTGAGAATTTTGTTCATCGCGAACGCGAAGAAGGGTCACCTGGGTAGTGTATAAGTTTGCAAAAATGGGTTTGGCTCATTTCATCTCATTTCCTCCATGGGAGACGACCTAGGAGCGATTTTGGAGCTCCGTCTTCATAATCTATGTCAAGGTAAGTGATTCCTACCTATTGCAAGTTAAATACTTGGTTTATATACGAATTTAGGCGTGAAAATTCATGGAAATTAGTAAAAATTTGGGATTTTGAAAAAAAACCTAGAAATTAGTATTTTTGGATTTTGACCTCGAATTTGGCCATAGGATTGAGAATAAATTAGATATTTGAGTTCGTAATGCTATGGGAAATGTTTATCTTCGAAAATTTTCGGAATCCGGGCACGTGGGCCCGAGAGTGATTTTATCGACTTTTCGAGCGAAGATTGAAATTGTTGCAAATTGAATTATAATAAGTATTAGAGTATATATTTATGGGTTTGCACATTTATTTGACTAGTTTTGAAGCATTATGCATCGGTTTGAGGAGTAAAGAGGCTTTGGAGCCGGGTACGGAATTTCGGAGCGAGGTAAGTCTCCTTTCTAACCTTATAAGAGAAAATTTACCCCATAGGTGAAATAATTCAATATGTGCTTCTATTTGTGGGGGCTACGTACGTACGAGGTGACGAGAGTCCGTGCGTAGCTACTATTATGCTTATGTCTGGGTAGTCTAGGACCCGAATCACATTATATTTGCGATGCTTGCATCCTACTTGTTAATTTAACCGTTTATGGAACTTGATAAAGGAATTTCAAAAGGTTAAACATCACCTACATGGGTTTCGGATGGGTCACTAGACCGTTAATGAGAATTGATATTTCTTTGAACATCAAACCTAAGTAAATCTTTGATTTTGTTGTTTGAATGTGTTTATCTTTTGTAGAATGGGCCGAACGCCTCGGCAGATTAAATAGATGCATCTATGGTTCGCACCGTTCAACCCTCCGGCAGTGCACAATTTAATATTATGTTGGATCGGGCCGCACGACGATTGAATTGATTGCTTTGGAATTTATAATAAATGATATTGCCTCTTTGGCCTGATATAAATTGTTAAATGATGAGAAAATAAATTTTGGAGATTTCTTAATTATAAAGGAATTGTTTATTTACTTCAAAATATTGAGCTTACAGCAGTTTTATATAAACCATGTTTAAACTATATCACTGAAAATTTATTTATAGCCCATTGTAAGTGTTGGAGCCGACCCCTCGTCACCACTTCTTCGAGGTTAGGCGGGATACTTACTGGGTACATATTGATTTACGTGCTCATACTACACTTGCTGCATATTTTTGTACAGGTGCATATATGTCTAGCAGTCTTGCGGGCGCAGACGTGTGGTAAATGCAGAGACTTAGGTGAGCTGCATTTCCATCTATGATCCACAGCCAGAAGAGTCCCCTTCAGAGTTACTTATGTATTTTCCTTGTTTAATTTGTATTCTAGACAAGTGTTGCATTTTATTTTATCTTCCTAGTTGATGCTCATGCACTTGTGACACTGGGTTCTAGAATGATTATGGGATATTTAGTATTGAAATTGGAAAACATTATTATTATTCTTAAAGTTCATTTGTTACTAGTTAAATTGAAGGAAATTAATATTAAAATGAGAATTTAATTAACTAATTAGTGTTGGCTTGCCTGACAGTGGAGTCCGGCACCATCACGACCTTTAACGGATTTTGGGTCGTGACAAGTATAGTCATATATAGTTGCCTGGAATTAATTGGTAGAATTGTATACCCTATTGGTATAATTATATGTCATATTGGTATCATATGGTAGTTGGAATATTTTTTAATTGTTTGAGCTGCATTTTGAAGTGAATTCTATTCTGAAATGATTTATATGATCATCTTTTGTTGTGTTAGATTTTCTTGTACCTATGGACATAGATTTTGTGTATTATGTAATAGTTTTTATAGTTATATGCAGTTGTGGGAACGGCCCCGTACAACTATATACCATATTAGTATAGCTATATATTATATTGGTATCATATGCTAGTTGAATTCTTTTTTGATTGTATTAGCTGTATTTAATTGGTACACTATTTGATTTTTTTTAATAATAGTAATATAGTATAATATCTTGAAATACTTTAATATATTAATATATGGTACACTATTTTTTTATTTTTCTCTATATGCATGTGTGTTATGTAATATTAGTATAGTCATATAGTTGCCGAAAATTAACAAGTAAAATTGTATACCATATTGGTATAGTTATATGCCATATTGGTATCATATGGCAGTTTAAATATTGTTTTGGTTGTTTTAGCTACATTTTAAGTGAATTCTATTATGAAATTATTTATATGAACATGATTTGCAGTGCTGGATTTTTTTTGTGCCGATGGACATAAATTTTGTGTATTATGTAATAATTTTTATAGTTATAGGCAATTATTGGAACGACCCCATACAATTATATACCCTGTTAGTATACGAAATGAGCAACTTGCTTTGCGAATATTTACAAGTCTTTTTTTGCTACTTATACTTTTATTGCATTTTCTAATAGTTTATTATCATTTCTATTCTAACTAGTATATATAGAGATTCGGTGGCCGTAGATTATATTTTCTTGCTCCATAACTGGTTGTATTATTGCTAATGGTATAGTGTATACTGATATTTGTAGGGAAGGAGATCAAGGTTTGCATAAAAATTACGGGTTAATTCTTAGAATCTGATTATATAATTTATGGTGCTCAACAGCAGTCAATATAATATTCAGTTAATTAGATCAAGTGACAGCTGATATTATTTCAGTTTAATAACTGAATTAAAAAAAATGAGAAAAAAGACAAAAGGTATATTATACTAGTTATATTAAAAAAAGGTGAACAAATATTTACTATATTAGTTATTTTTTCTTATGGTATAAAAACAAGAATAAAAAAAAATAGTGAAAACAATAAATAAAATTAGATTATGAAGAGAAAAAGAATATAAAAAAAGAAGTTAAATGAAATTAGAAAAGGAACAAGAAATAAAGAAAATAAAAGAAAAAAGAAGTTAAATAGAATTAGAAAAGGAACAGGAAATAAAAAAAATAAAAGAAAAAAAAATAAAGAAGGATCCAAATTGAGTGTGAAATAACAACAACAACAACAACAACAACAACAACAACAACAACAACAACAATAACAACAACAACAACCCAGTAAAATTCTACTAATGGGGTCTGGGGAGGGTAGTGTGTACTGTGTACGCAGACCTTACCCCTACCCCGAAGGAGTAGAGAGGCTGTTTCTGAAAGACCCTCGGCTCAAGAAAACAAAAAGACAAAAGGACAAAATGAGACAATATTAGTATCACCACAACAATCATAGGAAAAATAGGAATACCATGCAATCCAGAAGAAAGATGCAAAGCAAAAGCGATAGCTAGTAAATAGGACATGCACTGAAAAGCAAAATAGTAAGACACAACATTACCACTAGCTATCCTAGACAAAAACTCTACTTGGCTAGTCCCACAATGGTACGAAGTAAGGCAAAACTCAACTACCTCCTAACCTACGACCCTAATACTCGACCTCCAAATCTTCCTATCAAGTGTTATGTCCTCGAAAATCATAAATGTGAAATAACTTATGGTAAAAATAATAATAATACGATTTGGACAAAAATAAATGAATAGAAAAGGAGAAAAAAGTAAAAAAAAAATAAGAAGAAAACGAGAAAAAAGAAAAGGAGAAAAGAAAGGAAAAAGGAAAAAAGAAAAGAAGCATAGAAATAAAAAAGAATTGGAGAAAAAAGAGAAACTTCCCCTCAAAAACTACTATGGGTAGGAAATGTAATTAGTTTGATGGGTAGAAAAACAAATGGGTAGGTAATGATAAATAATTTTATTTTTGTGGGTAACTGTGTCATTCACCCTTTTTAAAAAATTTATTATCTAACCCATTTTTGAGCGAATTTAATCATTTTGCCACCACTACATCCAAACAAAAGAAGTGTTACACGTCCGAATAAATAAATAAATATACATCCCAAAGCACAACATGTCAAAATCAGTAAAAGCTGTAGTAATAAAATAGGATTCTTCGTAGCTATAATATGAGTTCACACACATACTATGTGAAAGGTGAGCAGAATGGGATATAGATCCTAAGTATGCTTCGTGGATAGTTCAGAAGATTTTAGGCCAAGAATTATTTATAAGAAGCAGAATATACACTGCTTGATATGCAACAAATAGTCGTGTTCTCAGTTAAGAAGGTTTATTAGAGGATGCACCAAATAGTCCTAAGTAGTAGTTATTAGCTTTGTAGTAGTTGAGAAGCTGAAGAGTAAAGGATTATGATGATGCACCAAAGCTGGGGCTTAATGTCCAGCTAGTACTTTCTTTTTGTTTTTATTGAGCTGTTCAGTTTTGGTGAATTAAAAAAAAATAGGATTTTCCTTCTTGCCTTTCACTTGGTTCATATACCATATTACTAATATTTAGAAGCAGCAGTTTGAGTGTACCAACACTGCATCATAAAATAGTACCAAAGGCAACATGAAGTGTACACTAAGTTTGGATCCTCTTTAGACCAATTTCATTGGCTATTCAACACGTGGAGGCCACTTAATATCCACGTAAAGTGCATTATATGGCTTTTAGTAGTCTTCAAAAGTGAAATTAGGACACAATTCCTCTGCAATTTCTTCTTCTCCGGCCTTCGCTCCCCATCTTTGTGTATGTTTCTCAATTCTTCTGGGCTTTTATTCCTTCTTTTTTTCTTTTAGTGTTTAACCTACATCTTTGATTTTTGCCCTTCTTTTCTGTCTCCTAATTTTGCTTGCTATTAATCTTCCATTGAATATTAATTTTTCCATTCTTTTTAACAATTTCTTGCTAGATTTTAACATACATGTCCAGAATTATATCTGATTTTTAATTATATGTTTGGAATACTGAGTCTTATGAAGAGAGTGCACCGGACGGTCTAATAAGCGCTATTTTGTCACAGAACACCATTGAAGCTATGTCTCAGAGGGCTTTTCCTTCCCTCAAATCCTCTTTTCCAACGTGGGAATCTATAAGCTTTTTTCAAATTAATTTAATTTGGTTCAATTTCTTCATACATGCTTGCCTTATGATGGCTAAGTGTCACAACCCGCACTTTGAGGTTGTGACTTCAGTCAGTACCGGTGATAAAAGGCTCTTTTGAGTCTCTGACGTAGCCATGTCAACTCAGAAAACTTGGGCTTTTTAATTTTAAGCATATATAAGGGGTGTATAGGTATTGAAAGCTCAACCTGCCTCCCCCATACGTGCTGCCACCAAATCGTATCTAATGAGCGACCTTGAGGGGAACCTCAAGGGCCTGTCTGGATGACTCAAAGGAGTGTCCTAGGTATCAATACGAGTTAGGGAACTCTATGGACGACGCGACGCCTTCGGGCTAGCATTGGGCACCAAACGGGCGCTGGAGGTTGATATGTGGGACGGGTATGCCTGCGGGCTGCTGAAATGTTGGACAAAGACCTCTGTGCCGATTGGATACTTGATGCACCTATCGTAGGGGAATCATATGTCGACTTGCGAGCATGGCTTGTGTTCAGCCATGCGAGCAAGGGTCCGTTGGCCTAAACATGCAGTTGTGGGGCGACACTGCACTAGACGGGATGGAAGTGTGTCGTGAGGGCTATGTATGGGCATGGCACGAAAGACGCACATGACAATGGCCAAGGATTAAAGGTTGCCTTACTCGGGCGAGGCGCAAGTTGGGTGCGGATGCACGAGGCGAGTGTCAAGCTTGAGGATTGGGCTGTGTACACGAGAGCGATGCTCAGTCTTAGGCGAAGGACAAGACATGTCCTTAACCAACCGTCAGGGCGCTCATGGATTATGATCCTAAGACGAGAAGTACCACGACATGTTGAGGCCAGGATCCTAGACCTCTTACGGGCGGCACAAGTTAGAGCATGCCTTCCAAGCAGACTGTAATGACCCGGTCGGTCGTTTCGAGAGTTATAGCCCCGTTTCTGCTTCCTTTATGCTTTTAAGCTATTTTATGATATACCGGGTTAGTTGATTCTGGTTCGGAGTGATTTCGGAGTCGATTGAGACACTTAGTCTCCTATTTAGAAGTTTAAGTTGAAAAAGTCAACCGGATATTGACCTATATGTAAACGATTTAGGATTTGAATTTTTATAGTTCTGTTAGCTCCGTTAGGTGATTTTGAACTTAGGAGTGCATCCGGAATGTGATTTGGAGGTCCGTAGTGGAATTAGGCTTGAATTGGCAAAATTAAAAATTTGACAATTTTCGGTCGACAGTGAAAAATTTGATATCGGGGTCGGAATGAATTTCCAGAAGTTGGAGTAGGTTCGTGGTGTCATTTATGACATGTGTGTAAAATTTGATGTCATTCGGACGTGGTTTGGTATGTTCGGCGCTGTTTGTGGAATTCGGAAGATTTGAAGTTCTTAGGCTTGAATCCGAGGGTAATTTGGTGTTTTGATATTGTTTTAAGTGATTTGAAGGTTCGACTAAGTTTATATGTTGATATATGACTTGTTGGTATTTTTGATTGAGGTCCCGAGGGCCTCCGGCGTGTTTCGGATGGTCGACAGATTGGTTTTTGGTGTTTGAGATCTGCTGGTGTGAATTCTGCTTATGTTTCCGCACCTGCGGAAGAGGAGTCGCAGGTGCGAGGCCGCAGGTGCGCTTGGGAAGTTCGCAGGTGCGGACAGTGCTGGGCTAGGCAGGATGCGCAGGTGCGAGAAGTCTGTCGCATCTGCGAGCCCATAGGTGCGAGACTTGGAGCGCATATGTGGAAAAAGTGAGGTCAAAGCTGGAGCGTAGGTGCGAAGGATTGGCCGCACTTGTGAGCCCGCAGGTGCGAGGCCTAGGCGCAGGTGCGGAGGCGGAAGAATTAAGTGAGTTTTGAAGCTTTTGGGAGTGATTTTGAGGAGGGATTTAAGGGGATATCAGTGAGGTAAGTTGCTTGAACCCTAATACTCGTATATATGGTGATTTTCCTTTGGTTAATCATGTAATTAGTGGAAATTAGGGGTGAAAATGAGGGGTTAGGGCTTGGGATTTTAGAAAGTTTGATTTAAGGATTTGAGGGACCAAACAAGGTCGGATTTTGATAAATTTTATATGTATGGACTCGTGAGTGAATGGGCTTTCTAGTTTTATAAATTTTGTCGGATTTCGAGACGTGGACCCGGGGGCCGGGTTTGAGCCGATTTCGGATTTTTTTGTCTAACTTGGTAGTTTTTCTTATGGAATTCATTCCTTTAGCATAAATTGATGGTATTGTGCTGATTGTGAATAGATTCGGAGTATTTGGAGGCCTAATCGAGGGGCAAGAGCATCGCGGAGTTGGGATTTGATCGGTTTGAGGTAAGTAAGGATTGTAAATTTAGTCCTTAGGGTATGAAACACCGGATTTCGTATCATTCTACTATTTTGAGGTGACTCACATGCTAGGTGACGGGCGTGTGGATGTGCACCATTGGGGGATTGTGACTTGGTCTGTCCCGTAGCAACTGTAAAGTTGCATATTTTGTTGAAACTATATAATACTTATGAGTTTTAGAAATGCGTTTCTGTAAATTGGGCAGAATTCCATGTTTGGGCATTGTGCCAGTGTTGTTTGGACCCTTAGGGTCCTTTTTCTTACTATCCTCTCAATGTTTTCGATTGAAAATCTATACTTAGTCATGGTTATACCTTTTTACTGCATAACTCAATTTTATTACTCTATTTTGATGCATATAAAATGTTGTTTTGGGCTGAGTACCCTGTTATTTACTGAGAACCCGAGTGGCATGAGAGGTTTATGACTGAGTGAGGCCGAGGGCCTGATTTGTGGCTGCAGGCCGCAACATGTTTGATATAGGCCGAGGGCCTGATTGATTTATGCAATGATTTGGTTTGATATAGCGCTTAGGCTGAAGGAACCCCTCCGGAGTCTGTACATACCCCCAGTGAGCGCAGGTACTTACTGAGTGCGAGTGCCGAGTATCGAGTGCCGAGTACTGAGTGACTGGGAGGCATGAGTGATTGTGAGGTATGCCCGAGAGCCTGTATACGAGTGATTGTGAGGTTTGCCCGATTTGCCCGAGGGGCTGTATACGAGTGATGTTGCCCGAGGGGCTGATTATGATTTCATTATTTTTGCTCACCTTTGTATTGAGCCTTCGTCTGAAAAAAAACAGTTGAAAAAAAAATATCTTTAAATGATTTTTACTGGAACTGGGTTTAAACGAGATGATTTGATTCAAACAATAATTTTTAAAGCATGTTGTATTTTACCGAGATTTCATGATATGAACTTTATATGCTTTATTGCTCGTCACTACTGATCAGCCTTTATTTACTATTATTACTTACTGAGTTGGCGTACTCATGTTACTCCTTGTACCTTATGTGCAGATCCATGTGTAGTTGGACACGGTAGCGGCTGTTGACTATTCCAGTTGCATATTTTCTCGGGGATAGCAAGGTAGCTGCCTGGCGATCACAACCTTGCTCTTCTCCATTTTATCTTCCTTTAGTTGTATTTAGCTCTTTTCCCTACTATGTTAGTCTCATGTAGTAGATGCTCATGACTAGTGACACCCCGATGTCGGAATTTTCTTTTCCGCACTTTTGTTCAATTTGAATTTCTTACGAAGTTTTATTGTTAAATAGCTGAAAGTTATCTTTAAAAATGAAAAGATTGGTTTGTTTTGGAAATGAGTCGGCTTGCCTAGTTCCACGATAGGTGCCATCACGACAGGGTTGGTTTGGGTCGTGATAAATTGGTATCAGAACCTAAGTTACATAGGTCTCACGAGTCATGAGCGGGGTTGAGTAGAGTCTTGCGGATCGGTACAGAGACGTCTGTACTTATCTTCAAGATACTGCAGAACCCTTAGATAGCTCCACATTCTTGAATTCTTGTCGTGTGAATCTGTTGATTCTAGTAACTAAACATCCGTTCTTTCATTCTCTCACAGATGGTGAAGACTCGTACTACTAGTCCGGAGGGCCAGCCACCAGTACCACCAGCCAGGGCCGCGAGAGGCCGAGGCCGCGGTAGAGGCCGCGGTAGGGGCAGAGGTGCAGCCCACACCGCAGTTGGGGTAGTACCTCCAGATCTACCAGTTGCCCCATATCAAGACCAGATTCCAGTTGTTGATGCACCGGCTTAGGCAGCACCTGTGCCTATTGTGATTCCAGGTCTTCAGGAGGCCTTAGCTCAGATTCTTACACCGTGTACCGACCTTGCTTAGGCGGTCTCTATCTCGAAGGTCGCAGCCACTTCTCAGGCCGGGGGAGGCACAAGCACTCAGACTCCCGTCGCTCGCACACCCGAGCAAGTTGTTCAGGGACCCCAGACACAAGGGGCACCACCAGCCCAGTTAGTTGCAGCTGCACAGGATTATGTGGTTCTTGCTATGCCTGTGGATGATCAGCGTAGGTTGGAGAGGTTTGGGAGACTCTAGCCGCCACCTTTCAGTGGCACATAGAGAGAGGATGCTCAGGACTTCTTGGACAGGTGACAGAGGATACTCTGCACTGCTGGTATTCTGGAGACTTGTGGGGTCTCAATCACTACTTTTTAGTTTTTCGGGGCAGCACTCAGATCGTGGGAGACTTACGAGAGGCGTAGGCCTGTTGGCGCAGCACCCCTTAGTTGGCAGCAGTTCTCCGTGGTCATTTTGAAGAAGTTCGTGCCTCGGTCACACATAGAGAAGCTGTGCATACAGTTTGAGCGGCTTCACCAGAGTGATATATATGTGATGCAGTATGAGATGCGATTCTCAGAGTTGGCCCGTCATGCTAACTGGTTGGTTCCCACGGACAGGGAGAGGATCATAAGGTTTATTGATGGTCTCACTTTTCAGCTACAGCTGCTTATGACCAGAGAGAGGGTGTCTGGTGCTACTTTTGATGAGGTTGTTGAAATTGCTCAGCAGATTGAGATGGTTCGCGGTTAGTATAGGGTTGAGAGCGAGGCCAAGAGGCCTCGTGGTCAGGGTGGATTGAACGGTGCTCCTTTTGGGGGTCAGTTTTAGCACGGTAGAGGTCGTCATTTCAGACAGGCTCAGTCAGCTCGACCATTTCACCGTGGTGCATCATCTGGCCATCGTTCTCACAGTTCTCATGGGCCACTCATCACTCGGTGCCCTTCCAACTCAGAGTTCGTCCCGTGCTCAACTAGTTTAGGGCTCCTCCATGCCAGGTTCTTCTACCAGTTATCCCGGCGCTAGGAGTTCTCTTCAGTTCCCGCCACAAACACCAGGGAGTGGTTTTGAGTGTGGGGACTATAGGCATATGTGGAGGTAGTGTCCTCATCGTCATGGAGGTCTATCTCAGCAGACGAGTCAGCCTTCGACTTCAGCACCAATTACTTCACCATCCACCCAGTCAACTCGGGGTGGAGGACAGTCAGCTAGGGGTCGCCCTAAAGGGGGAGGCAGATCAGGGGGTGGCCAGGACCATTTTTATGCCCTCCCAGCCAGACTAGATGTTATTTCTTCAAATGTTGTGTTTACAGATAGTGTCTCAGTTTGTTACAATGATGCCTTTGTATTATTTGACCCTGGTTCCACGTATTCATATGTTTCCTCATATTTCGCCCATTTTCTGGATATTCCCCGTGAGTCTTTAGTTTCATCTGTTCATGTATCTACTCCTGTGGGAGATACTATTGTTGTGGATCACGTATATCGATCATGTGTGGTGACTATTGGGGGTCTAGAGACCCAAGTGGACCTTTTGCTGCTCAGTATAGTTGACTGTGATGTAATATTGGGTATGAATTGGTTATCTCCATGTCATGTTGTTCTAGATTATCATGCAAAAACTGTGACATTGGCGATGCCGGGATTTTCGAGGGTTGAGTGGAGCGGTTCTATAGATTATGTACCTAATAGGGTGATTTCATACTTAAAGGCTCAGCGAATGGTTGAGAAGGGTTATCTATCCTATTTGGCTTTTGTGAGGGATGATAGTGCAGAGGCTCTTACTATTGATTTTGTTCCAATAGTACATTATTTTTTGGATGTGTTTCCTGCAGACCTGTCGGGCATGCCGCCTGATAGAGATATTGACTTTGGTATTGATTTGGTGTCGGGCACTCAGCCCATTTCTATTCCACAGTTTCGTATGGCACCGGCGAAGTTGAAGGAGTTGAAAGAGCAATTTCAGGAACTCCTTAATAAGGGGTTTATTCGACCTAGTGTGTCACCTTAGGGTGCACCGGTTCAATTTGTTAAGAAGAAGAATGGTTTTATGAGAATGTGCATTGATTACAGGAAGTTAAATAAGGTCACAGTCAAGAACAAGTATCCTTTGCCTTGTATTGATGATTTATTTGACCAGCTTCAGGGAGCGAGGGTGTTCTCCAAGATTAATTTGAGGTCCGGTTATCATCAGCTGAAGATTCGGGGTTCGAATATTCTTAAGACAGCTTTCAAGACCCGTTATGACCATTATGAGTTCTTGGTGATGTCTTTTGGGCTGACCAATGCCACAACAATATTTATGCATTTGATGAACAGTGTATTCCATCCCTATTTGGACTCATTCATTGTTGTATTCATTGATGACATCCTGGTGTACTCTCGTAGCCAGGAGGAGCACGCTCAGCATTTGAGGATTGTATTACAGAGATTGAGGGAGGAGAAACTTTATGCAAAGTTCTCCAAGTGTGAGTTTTGGCTCGGCTCAGTAGCATTCTTGGGGCACGTGGTGTCTAGTGAGGGTATTCAGGTGGATCCGAAGAAGATAGAGGCGATGCAGAGTTGGCCTAGACCGTCCTCAGCCACGGAAATTAGGAGCTTTCTTGTTTTGGCGGGTTATTACCGTCGCTTTGTGGAGGAATTTTCATCTATTGCTTCGCCCTTGACCAAATTAACCCAAAAGGGAGCTCCATTCAGGTGGTCGGACGAGTGTGAGGAGAGCTTTTAGAAGCTCAAGACTGCTTTGACCACAGCTCTAGTGTTAGTTCTGCCATCCGCTTCAGGTTCTTACACCGTGTATTGTGATGCCTCGAGGATAGGAATTGGTTGTGTTCTGATGTAGGAGGGTAGGGTGATTGCCTATGCCTCGCGCCAGTTGAAGACCCATGAGAAGAACTATCATGTCCATGATCTTGAGTTAGCATCCATTGTTCACGCCTTGAAGATTTGGCGCCATTATTTGTATGGGGTTCATTGTGAGATCTATATTGATCATTGGAGTATGTAGCATTTGTTTAAGTAGAAGGATCTTAATTTGCATCAGCAGAGATGGTTGGAGATTCTTAAGGTCTATGATATCACTATTTTGTACCATTCGGGGAAGGCCAATGTGGTGGCTGACGCTTTGAGTCGTCGGGCGGAGAGTTTGAGGAGTTCAGCATATCTTCCAGCAACAGAGAGACCTTTGGCATTGGATGTTCAGGACTTAGCGGGCCAGCTTATGAGATTGGATATTTTAGAGTCGAGTCGGGTGTTGTCTTGCATGGTCTCCAGGTCTTCTCTTTATGACCGTATCAGGGAGCGTCAGTATGATGACCCTCACTGGGTCGTTCTTCAGGACAGGGTTCGGAGAGGTGATGCTAGGGATGTGACTATTGGTGATGACGGCGTATTGAGGATGCATGGCCGGATATGTGTGCCTAATGTAGATGGGCTTTGAGAGTTGATTCTTGAGGAGGCCCACAACTCACGGTATTCCATCCATCCGGGTACCGCGAAGATGTACCAGGATTTGAGACAATACTATTGGTGGAGGCGGATGAAGAATGATATAGTTGGGTTTGTAGCTCGGTGTCTCAACTATCAGCAGGTTAAGTATGAACATCAGAGACCGGGTGGCTTGCTTCAGAGATTAGAGATCCCATAGTGGAAGTGGGAGTGGATCACCATGGACTTTGTAGTTGGGCTCCCACGGACTTCGAGGAAGTTCGATGCTATTTGGTTGGTTGTGGATCGGCTGACCAAGTCTGCGCACTTCATTCTAGCTGCTACTACTTACACTTCAGAGCGGTTGGCTGAGATTTACATCCGAGAGATTGTTCGCCTGCATGGTGTCCCAGTTTCTATCATTTTAGATAGAGGTACTCAGTTCACATCGCAGGTTTGGAGAGTCGTGCAGCGAGAGTTGGGTACTCAGGTTAAGTTAAGCACAACTTTTCACCCTCAGACGAACGGGCAATCCGAGCGCAGTATTCAAATATTGGAGGACATGTTGCGCGCTTGTGTCATTGACTTTGGGGGTTCATGGGACTAGTTTTTTCCACTCGCGGAGTTTGAATATAACAACAGTTATCAGTCGAGTATTCAGATGGCTCCGTATGAGGCTTTATATGGGAGGAGGTGTAGATCTCCGGTTGGATGGTTTGAGCCGGGTGAGGCTAGGCTCTTGGGTACAGACTTGGTCCAGGATGCATTAGATAAGGTGAAATTGATTCAGGAGCGGCTTCGCACGGCGCAGTCTAGGTAGAAGAGTTATGCGAACAGGAAGGTTCGTGATGTATCTTTCATGGTTGGGGAGAAGGTTTTGCTGAATGTATCACCCATGAAGGGTATCATGAGGTTTGGGAAGAGGGGCAAGTTGAGCCCCCAGTTCATTGGGCCTTTGAGGTGCTTCGAAGGATAGGGGAGGTGGCTTATAAGCTTGCCTTGCCACCCAGCTTGTCGAGTGTGCACCCAGTGTTTCATGTTTCCATGCTCCTGAAGTATATTGGAGATCTGTCCCATATTTTGGACTTGAGCACTGTTCAGTTGGAGGGTGATATGACTTATGATGTGGAGCCGGTGGCTATTTTGGATCGGTAGGTTCGGAAGTTGAGGTCAAAGGACAGAGATTCGGTAAAGGTGCAGTGGACAGGTGAGCTTGTGGAGGAGGCCACCTGGGAGACCGAGCGAGAGATGCGGAGTAGATATCCACGCCTATTCGAAACTCCATGTATGTTTCTAGATCTGTTCGAGGACGAACGATTGTTTAAGAGGGGGAGGATGTAACGACCCAGCCGGTCGTTTGAGAGTTATAACCCCATTTCTGCTTCCTTTATGCTTTTAAGCTATATTATGATATACCAGATTAGTTGGTTCGGGTTCGAAGTGGTTTCGGAGTGGATTGAGACACTCAGTCTCCTATTTAAAAGTTATAGTTGGAAAAGTCAACCGGATGTTGACCTTGGTGTAAACGATCTCGGATTTGAATTTTTATGGTTCCGTTAGCTCCGTTAGGTGATTTTGGACTTAGAAGTGCATCTGGAATGTGATTTGGAGGCCCGTAGTGGAATTAGGCTTGAATTAGCGAAATTGAAAATTTGGCGATTTTCGGTCGGTAGTGAAAATTTTGATATCAGGGTCGGAATGGATTTCTGGAAGTTGGAGTATGTTCGTGGTGTCATTTGTGACGTGTGTGTAAAATTTAAGGTTATTCAGACGTGGTTTGTTAAGTTTCGGTGTTGTTTATGAAATTCGGAAGATTTGAAGTTCTTAGGCTTGAATCCGAGGGTAATTTGGTATTTTGATGTTGTTTTGAGTGATTCGAAGGTTCGACTAAGTTTGTATGTTGATATATGACTTGTTGGTATTTTTGGTGTTTGAGAGCTGCTGGTGTGAATTCTGCTGGTGTTTCCGCACCTGCGGAAGGGGAGTCGCAGGTATGAAGCCGCAGGTGCTCTTGGGAAGTTCGCAGGTGCCGACAGTGCTGGGTTAGGTAGGATGCGCAGGTGCGAGAAGTCTGCCGCATCTGCGAGCCCGCAGGTGCGAGACTTGGAGCGTAGATGAGGAAAATGAGAGGCCAAGGCTGGAGCGTAAGTGCGAAGGATTGGCCGCACCTGCGAGCCCGCATGTGTGAGGCCTGGGCACAAGTGCGAAGGCTGAATAATTAAGTGAGTTTCGCAGGTGCGGCGATTAGACTGCAGGTGCAGTCCCCCAGGCGCGAAGAATAGGCCACAGGTGCAAAAAGCCTGGGCAGATTGTATAAATTGCACACTTCGCGAATTTTGGTCCATTCTTCACCATTTTCAGTCGGTTTTGAAACTTTTGGGAGTGATTTTGAGGAGGGATTCAAGGGGATATCAGTGAGGTAAGTTGCTTGAGCCCTGATACTCGTATATATGGTGATTTTCCTTTGGTTAATCATGTAATTAGTGGAAATCATGTAACTAGTTTTGTAAAAAATTTTGGATTTCGAGACGTGGGCCCGGGGGCCGGGTTTGAGCCGATTTCGGGATTTTGGTCTAACTTGGTAGTTTTTCTTATGGAATTCATTCCTTTAGTATAAATTGATGGCATTGTACTGATTGTGAATAGATTCGGAGCATTTGGAGGCCGAATCGAGGGGCAAGAGCATCGCAGAATTGGGATTTGATCGATTTTAGGTAAGTAACGATTGTAAATATAGTCCTGAAGGTATGAAACCCCGGATTTCGTATCATTCTACTATTTTGAGGTGATGCACATGCTAGGTAACGGGCGTGTGGGCATGCACCGTTGGGGGATTATGACTTGGTCTGTTCCATTGCAATTGTAAAGTTCCATATTTTGTTGAAACTATATGATACTTATGAGTTTTAGAAATAAGTTTCTGTAAATTGGGTAGAATGCCATCTTTGGGCCTTGTACCAATGCTGTTTGGACCCTTAAGGGCCTTTTTCTTACTATCCTCTCATTGTTTTCGATTGAAAATCTATACTCAATCATGGTTATACCTGTTTACTGCATAACTCAGTTTTATTACTCTGTTTTGATGCATATAAAATGTTGTTTTGGGCTGAGTACCCTATTTTTACTGAGAGCCCGAGTTGCATGGGAGGTTTTATGACTGGGTGAGGCCGAGGGCCTGATTTGTGAGGATATTTATGGGATCGGGATGCACGCTGCAACATGTTTGATATAGGCCGAGGGCCTAATTGATTTATGCCATGATTTGGCTTGATATAGCGCTTGGGCTGAAGGAGCCCCTCCGAAGTCTGTACATATGCCTAGTGAGCGCAAGTACCTACTGAGTGAGAGTGCCGAGTGCCAAGTGCCGAGTGCCGAGTGCTGAGTAACTGGGAGGC
Source organism: Nicotiana tomentosiformis (assembly GCF_000390325.3). NCBI lineage: Eukaryota > Viridiplantae > Streptophyta > Magnoliopsida > Solanales > Solanaceae > Nicotiana > Nicotiana tomentosiformis. The sequence continues at coordinate 9,636,567 of NC_090813.1, forward strand.
ATGAGTGATTGGGAGATATTACCGAGAGACATGCGTGATTGTGAGGTATGCCCGAGAGGCTGTATACGAGTGATTGTGAGGTTTGCCCAAGGGGCTGTATACGAGTGATGTTGCCCGAGGGGCTGATTATGATTTCATCATTTTTCTCACCTTTGCATTGAGCCTTTGTTTGAAAAAGAACTGTTGAAAAAAATATATCTTTAAATGATTTTTACTGGAACTGGGTTTTAACGAGATGATTTGCTTCACATGTTGTATTTTACCGAGATTTCATGATATAAACTTTATATGCTTTATTGCTCGTCACTACTACTCAGTCTTTATTTACTGTTGTTACTTACTGAGTTAGCGTAATCACGTTACTCCTTGCATCTTGTGTGCAGATCCAGGTGTAGCTGGACACGGTAGCGGCTGTTGACTATTCCGGTTGAAGATTTTCTCGGGTATAGCAAGGTAGTTGCCTGGCGATCGCAGCCCTGCTCTTCTCCCTCTTATCTTCCTTTAGTTGTATTTACCTATTTTCCAGACTATGTTAGTCTCGATATTGTCAGAAAAATTGTAATAGATGCTCATGACTAGTGACACCCCGATGTCGGGCTTTTCTTTTCTGCACTTTTGTTCAATTTGAATTTCTTACGAAGTTTTATTGTTAAATATCTGAAAGTTATCTTTGAAAATGATAATATCGGTTTGTTTTGGAAATGAGTCGGATTGCCTAGTTGCACGATAGGCGCCATCACGACAGGGCTGGTTTGGGTCGTGACAAGTTGGTATTAGAGCCTAGGTTACATAGGTCTCACGAGTCATGAGCGTTTTTAGTAGAGTCTTGCGGATCGGTACGGAGACGTCTGCACTTATCTTCAAAAGGTTGCGGAACCCTTAGGAAACTCCACATTCTTGAATTCTTATCATGCAAATCTGTTGATTCTAGTAACTAAACATTCGTTGTTTCATTCTCTCACAGATGGTGAGGACTCGTACTACCGGTTAGGAGGGCCAGCCACCAGTACCACTTGCCAGGGCCGCGAGAGGACGAGGCCGCGGTAGAGGCCGTGGTAGGGGCAGAGGTTCAGCCCGCACTGCAGCTGGGGCAGTACCTGCAAATCTACCAGTTGCCCCAGATCAGGACCAGATTCCAGTTGTTGATGCACCAGCTCAGGCACCACCTGTGCCTATTGTGATTCTAGGCCTTCAGGAGGCCCTAGCTCAGATTCTGACAGCGTGTACCGGCCTTGCTCAGGCGGTCTCTATCTGGACGACCGCAACCACTTCTCAGGCCGGGAGAGGCACAGGCACTCAAACTCCCGTCGCTCGCACACCCAAGCAGGTTGTTCAGGGACTCCAAACATAGGGGGCACCACCAGCCAGTTGGTTGCAGCTGTACAGGATTATGTGGTTCCTGCAATGCCTTTGGATGATCAGCGTAGGTTGGAGAGGTTTGGGAGACTCCAGCTGCCACCTTTCAGTGGCACAGAGGGAGAGGAAAACAAAGTGCTTTGTTCGGGAATGCGGCGATGCTATGGCTTTGAGAATGTAGTACTCACCAAGAGACATCCCAAGAGCTGGCCGAATGCCAAGTGGGATGTGTGCGCTAAGAAGTATCCTCCACATTGTGTGTGGGAGGATCCCGCCTATGCAAGAGGCATTATGGCAAAGTTGTGAGTCCGGAAGAAAACACATCTTCAAAGGTACTGAGGGCAAAAGGAAAAGCTACGGGAGTGAAAGTCTACAAGAGCTATGTCGGAGGGGGTGATAAGGCTATGTGAGCGATTGAGCTATGAGAGTCGCGCCAAAGAGCACGTTGATGTGTTTACCATTGAAGAAAAAACTTCAGACGGACATAAAGGCCGTGAGGGTCATTGTGTGATTGACTAGTGTAGGTCAATCACAAAGTTAGACACCAGAGGGTGCAAGTACGGAGGAACTTTCCAAGTGAACACTGAAAGGAGGTGAAGTGCAGAGGCATGCTTAGAAGATACTCGGGGGAGAACTGCATGGGTCACGACTCCTTTTGAGCAGGACTTCGAGGAAGTCCAACCCACAGGACAAAGGGAGCCGCGAAGTACATACCTGAGGGGGCAGACTCCGGGATGTCGTAGGCCATGATGTGTCATCGGGGACGATGACAGAATGAGTGTGGGAGGATGTCACAACCCGCACTTTAGGATTATGACTTCCGTCAGAACCGGTAAGAAAAGGCTCTTCTGATTCTCTGGCGTAGCCCTGTGTGCTCAGGAAACTTAGGCTTTTTTAATTTTAAGCGTAAATAACGGGGGTATAGGTGTTGAAAGCTCAACCTGCCTCCCCCACACGTGCTGCCACCAAGCCGTATCTAATGAGATACCTTGAGGGGAACCTAAAGAGCCTGCCTGGATGACTCAAAGGAGTGTCCTAGGTATCCATACGAGTTAGGGAACTCTATGGACGACGCGACGCCTTCGGGCTAGCGTTGGGCACCAAACGGGCGCTGGAGGTTGATATGTGGGACAGGTATGCACCACGGGCTACCGAAATGTTGGACAAAGACCTCCGTGCCGATTGGATACTTGATGCACCTATCTTAGGGGTATCATGTGTCGACCTGTGAGCATGGCTTGGGTTCAGCCATGCGAGCAACGGTCGGTTGGCCTAAACGTGCAGTTGTGGGGCGACAGTGCACTAGACGGGATGGAAGTGTATCGTGAGGTCTATGTATGGGCATGGCACGAAAGACGCACATGACAATGTCCAAGGACTAAAGGTTGACTTACTCGGACGAGGCGCAAGCTGGGTGTGGATGCAGGAGGCGAGTGTCAAGCTTAAGGATTGGGTTGTGCACGCGAGAGCGATGCTCAGTCTTAGGTGAAGGACAAGACATGTCCTTAGCCAACCCCCAGGGCGCGCATGGATTATGATCTTAGGATGAGAAGCGCCACGACATGTCGAGGCCAGGAGCCTAGATATCTTACGGGCGGCACAAGTTGGAGCATGCCTTCCAGGCAGGCTTCACCACATGCACATGGTCGTGCTTGAAAACCTGGGAAAGGATATAGGTTGGCCTGCAGTGAGGGGAACTGCAGGCGCCGCGCGGGCAATTTGGTGCCGCTGGCGAGCGTAAGAAAATGAGCCCGTGACATAAGGCTTTGATTAACCAAAGACCGTATTTTTATTTTAAGTTTATAAGTATAAATCTTCCTTTGATTAAACTCTTCTGGAGTGCTTTCCACCTGTTTCATGTGACATTACAAGTGTAGATACTGGCTGATTCATTATGCTTTTTATGTGGTGTTTCCTTTGCACAGTGATGTACTCAAGTGTTTGATAATATGCCTGACATAATTGAAAAATTATTTTAACATCTCTTGAGTTCCGTAATGCAGTAAAGTGATCTATCTTTTAGGCAACATGACAAATAGTCATGAGAATTAGATCTTCGTATATTCATAAAACTTGGATTATAAAATCAAGCATAGGTAAATTTAACACAGTAGAAACTCATGTTGCATAGTCAAAAAATTTAGTGGTTAGGTTGTTCTTTCAATTGAGATGGGGATAGAGGCATACGATGTGCACAGGTTTTCTTTTGATTGATATTTTGCATAGGTTTTCTTTTGATTCATAGTTTGCTAATATTAGTGAACGTGTGAACGAACTGATTAGTTGAAATGAAATTTTGGCAAAAAGCATAACGTACTAAAAATACTCCTTTGTTGAACACATTCGACTTTTATTTGATTTTTTGATTTTCCACTAAATTTGTGCTTGCATGTCAGTCATTGCTCCTGATTTTGCAATCATCCTCTTTTTCTCAAGAATTTTATTATTTTTTACCAGGATATCATGGCACTAAAAGGCAACATCAATCAAATAACAACTGATACACCGGATTGGATATGTAAGGTCCAAATTGTCGACATAGGTCGAGAACGAGAGGGTCCCGAGAAAAAAGTTAGATTTTAAAATCTGATTTTCGAGGATGAAGAGGTAATTATGTCTACAACAACAACATATATTCAACTTTATACTATTATAATTTTACTGCATTTGTAACAAAAAATATGACACTTTACAGGAGCAACAAATTCAGGGAGTTGTGTATGGCGATGTCATTTCGTATTATGCCGACAAGCTTAAACTCTTCCACACATATCTAATCTCCAATGAAATCCACCAATATACAAATTTTATTGGGTGCTTAATCGCTAGACTATAGTGGAACATATTGAGCCAAACAATGTGAGTGAGAAACCACTACTACCACCGGCGAAGTTGAATATCACTTCTTTCGACCACATTGCTCATATGACTCCACACATTGCTACAGAAATTGGTTATTCACCCGTATCATCTGTTACGTTTACCTTGATGAAATATTTGGCTTCTATAGAATAAATATATTCCCCGTATTATATTTCTTCGCTCTAGAAAGATCATTCTATTTTCCCCCAAGCAGATATACTAGGAGTCGTCGTCCGTTGTGGCTGTCTAAAATATGTAGGCCATTCTTCAAATAGGTGCCGGGAGATTACTGTTATAGACAATCAGTAAGTACAATATTTTTACAATATATATACACTTACTTTTCTTTCCAACACGTAGATATATCCTTACGATAGATATTCAATAATTTAGTAACACATTCTCTCCATTGGCAGAAAAAAAGTAGTTTTTGCTCACTTTATGGGAGGACTTTGCTGACATTGAAGGAACCGAGCTTTCGGGAAAAATTGAAAAAAATGAAGGATATCCTGTAATTCTGGGAAGAAGTAACTTTTCGCCTTTATACATATATTTTATAAAAAATACCACCAACACTATCCTGTTTCTTGACTGCTTCTCCAGAATTGCTGGAGAAATTTAATTTGTGTCACAAAAATACAATTTCTTTCAGAAATTTCTTACCATAACAAAGACGAAGACTTGATAGAATCATGACTAAAGTGCCGCGGGAAAGTCTACCAACACTGCATCATAAAATAGTACCAAACGTAACTTGAAGTGTACACCCATCTCTGTGTAAGTTTCTCAATCCTTCTGTGTTTTTATTTCTTCTTTTTTCTTTTAGTGTTTAACCTACATCTTTGAGATTTGCCCTTCTTTTCTGTCTCCTGATTTTGCTTGTTACTAATCTTCCATTGGATATTAATTTTTCCGTTCTTTTTAATAATTTCTTGCTAGATTTTTACCTGCATGTCCGGAATGATATCTGATCTTTAATTACATGTTTGGAATACTGAGTCTTACAAAAAAACTGTATTGGACGGTCTAATAAGTGCCATTTTTGTCGCAGAACACCACTGAAGCTAACTCTCAGAGGGCTTTTGCTGATGTAAGCTTTTTTTAAAATTATGTTAATGTAGTTCAATTTCTTCGTACATGCTTGCTTTATGATGGCTAAGGATTTGATTAACCACATTCTTTTAGTTGAATGTTTCCCGTGTAACAAAAAATATAATATGAATGAAACATATTGTTTGGCATTCATCATCTTGAGTGCACAATATATCTGTCTCTCATGCGAGGAAAGCAAGTACATCGCCATAGGAGTCAATCAATTTACGACAAGCGAACTTTACTTTTTCCGGCCAAGAATCACTCTAATTTGTTATGATTTTGCTGTATTAAACTCTAATTTATATTTCACTTCATTATCTTGGAATTTTTGCAGAGTATACTATTTATGAATAATTTGTATTGAATACATCTAAATAGGATGATAAGTTGAGTTTAGTTTCTCCGTCCAACGATCTTTCTAATTATGGCAGTTTACGTTATGCCAACAGACTTTTATGGTTTTGCCTTATTTGGTTCTAATGTAGATTTGTTTTTATCGTTCTAAGAATTTTGTAGATGCTTTGTTATTCTTATCTCATTAAGACTGACTTATAGATGTTCGCTGGAAAGCATCTTAATGTTACTTTTGTTCTATGATATTGATCTATAAAGCTTTATGAGGTCACTGTTATTTGTATAAAACATTTAGCCATGGACCATCAGATTCCTAAATACCCATTTAACCTGTTGCTTCTACTGCAGGTGGAGACTCAAAACTGTTTGATCTTTGTACAAATTAGCTTTTCATAGCATGTTGCTTTGGAATTTGCTAGATTCGATGCCGTTTATGTTTTTATATGGTACTGCATTTAGTTTGAACAAGCTTCTTAATTCATTAACCAAATTATGTTGCTGATTCTATGTAATTTTACTTTGTTTGCCATAATATCATGTTGGGCCCGTGCATAGCATGGGCTTCACCCTACTAGTTAATGAAGAAAGTAAGAAAAATAAGAACAAACGAATGAAGACATCAAACTATAGGATTAATAGCACATATGGCCAAGCTGCAAAAATCAGCTTATTTTGTGAAGTGTTTTTTTCAAAAGTACTTTTGGTGAGAAGCGTTTGTGTTTGGCTAATTCACTTAAAAAGCACTTCTGAGCAGCAATTAGTGTTTTGCCAAGCTTTTAAAAACTTCTTCTAAGTGTATTTTTTTCAAAAGTGCTTTTCAAAAAAAATACTTTTGGAGAAAAATTATTTTTTTATACTTCTTCTCAAAAGTACTTTTTTCCTCTAAAAGCTTGGCCAAACACTTCAACTTTGGGACAAAATCACTTTTTTTTTTAAAAACAAAAAGTGCTTTTGACTTGGAGAAACTTGGCCAAATAGGCTATAAAACAAAAAGTGCTTTTGGCTTGGAGAAACTTGGCCAAATAGGCTATAAACCTTACACTCTCAACTAACTCATATTTGGGTATCTTTTGATTTCTAATCGGTTTATGTGTTTGGGTTTAGAGCATATGGGCTTACAAGTTTTCAGTAGGTCTGGGTGATCTAGTCTTTTAGTTGGGTTTTGATGGGGGATTTGAATTTATACCCAGTTTTTGGGTCACATTTTAACTTATACCCACTTTGCAAAAATAAAATTGCAAGCGTACCCACTTTTCGGGTAACTTCAGACATACGGGCCTTAAATAGCAAAGATTTATGTCTGAAGTTTGCACTTTAGAATATTTTTCCTGAAGTGTAGCCTTATCAAAGCAAAACTTCAGATATTTTTGCCTGAAGTTTGGCCTGACTTGCAAAGGCAATCACGCAAACTTCAGTTTATAGTGCAATGGCAAACTTCAGTTCAATAAAACTACAACATGTTTTGGCTGAAGTTTTTGTTTTGTAATTGCTGAACCAGCATTCTAGGAGCTGAAGTTTTGTTTTGTAATTGCTGAACTTCAGCATTCTAGGAGCTGAAGTTTTATTTTGTAATTGCTGAACTTCAGCATTCTATGAGCTGCTGTTTTGTTTTATATTTGCTGAACTTCAACATTCTAAGAGCTGAAGTTTTTGTTTTATATTTGCTAAACTTCAGTAGTCTTAGAGCTGAAGTTATGTTCTGCCTTTCTTTGAAGTTAGATGGCTTTAAAATATAACTTAAGCCAAATTGAGTTGAAGTTTTAACTGATTTTTTTGATAATGTTCTGAAGTTATTTTTATTATCTTTTATTTTTCAGTTCTGCAGCCCTTTTCTGTCGTTTTTCCCTGCAGATGATATCATAAAGCAAGGGGTAAGCTAATTCCAAGAGATCACGAGCACAACTATTGTGTAAAATAAATTTCACATGCATGTGCCATTCTTGTGGCAGGTAACTTGGAAGAGATGACATGTAGTAGTTAGTTACTGTTGTATGATTAAGAAGGATAGATCAGGAAAAGACACAAATCACACCTACTTTAACCAGCTTGTGGAGTTTTATTTACTCGTCCTTCAACATAGAATATGGTAGTTGATAAGATTTAATAAAAACTTTACAGATCCAATTAATGATACTTATACAAAGTCTTATGTGTTTGAGAGAGAAAAGAAGAAGAGAAAAAGAAGAGGAGGAAGAAAGGAGCGCATAGGTCAGGAGGAAGAAGAGGAGGTGTCTGATGTTGTCAAAATTAGGGTATATGTTAAAGAATTTTAACAATATGGGTATAGGTTAAATGGGGGCGACCAAATAGGGTGCCCCGTGCAATCTTTACGGTTTTGATCTATGTTGGGCTTACAGCTTGGGCTTTTAGGATGTTGGGTCAATTTGGTTTGTTGTTGGAGGATGTCAAATTGCACCGGTCATCCCTAAAGGACTGGTCTTTAAATATTGTCCCTATTTTTTTTATTTTATTACAAATAAAAGCATCTTCTTCACTGAAAATATCATAGTTCTTCAATTGTTTTTAAAAGTCCATCATTGTGATGGGGTTATGTTAGGTTTTAGTTTTAATGATGAAAATAATATAATTGCTCTTGGTATAAGGACTCAAGAAAATTATCCAAGATTGAAGGAATCAATTAAAGGAACTCAAGGAAAGCATCCAAGATTGAAGAAGTCAATCAAAGACAAGGAAATCAATCCGAGATTGATTAAGGCGGAAAAGAAGTATCGAAGATCTTGCAAGATAATCAATCTAGTTGCTATTACTGGAAGGACCAAAAATCATGGAGTAAATCCGGCGCTATCAAGACCTATAAAAGGAAAGCTATTAAAGTCCTTTCATCAAGGAAGAGCAACGACAAATAACCTTATTCTTGGAAAGAATCAATCTATTTCCAAGGATCAAATCTCTCGAGTTGGAAAATCTCTTCAGCAACGGCCTCTTATAAAGTATTTATACACATCCTTAAGCCTTAGAAAAATATACATTCATCGAACCAAATACCCTCTCTTTGTTCTACTGCAAACAAACATTGTAGCTCTATTAGATCTGTTGTGTAACAAGTTAGAGAAGAAACAGAGAAAAATACTGGTGAGGCATTGTATAAAAAAGAAACGAGTGACATAGAAACTGAGCCATTGGTGTAAACCACACCATTCACTGAAAGAGAACTCCCTTGCAACCCAAGGGGACTATACTAGGATTCACATTGAATCCGAACTAGTATAAAAATTCCGATGTCTTTAGTTCCTGCACTTTATTTCTGCAACTTAATTTATGCTCTTCTTATTATCTTGTTATTACATCTAGTCGACTAATTAGAAAACTAGTCAATTAGTAGCTATTAAAATATAAAAATAAACAATTCACCCCCCCTCCCTTTGTACTTTTAATTGGTATCAGAGCAAGGCTCACACCTTTTCTTTTGCTTAACAACTTGTGAGAAAAGATCATGACAAATCAAGTTATTATCGGAGCGCTCTTTCAAGAAGGAACATCGCAAGTGAGGCCACCATACTTCAATGGACAACATTTCTCTCACTAGAAAGTGCGTATAGAAATATATGCAAAATCTTATGATGTCAAGGTTTCGAGAGTTATCAAAAAGGGGACTTACCCATTACCGGCTGCTTCTCAACCATCCGCTAATCTTGAAGATATAGATGAATATACTGATAAAAATATGGCGGTTGTGCAAGTTAATGCTAAAGCAAAGAATCTACTTTATAATGCTATAAGCGGTGGGGATTACGAGAAAATCTCCAGTTGTGATACATCCAAAGAGATGTGGGATAAACTTGAAGTCACTTATGAAGGAACCAGTAAAGTGAAAGAAACCCATATCAACATGTTGGTCCATGACTACGAACTTTTCCAAATGAAAGAAGGAGAATTTATTGAAGAAATGTTTGCCAGATTTAGCAAAATCATCAGTGATCTAAAAGCTTTTGGCAAACCCTACTCAAATGGTGATCAAGTTAGGAAAATTCTGAGAAGTCTTCCCACTACTTGGCAGACAAAGATAGTTACTCTTGAGTCACATGATTTGAACAAATTATCATATGATGAACTTCGAGGAGAACTTATAGCTTTCGAGAAAACTCATCTCAAGAAAACAATTCAAGAAGAGAAGAATAAAATAACTACTTTCAAGGTTACAACTGAAAGAACAGACAATGATATTGATGATGACCTTGGAGCTCTTCAAGAAGAAAAATCCATAGTATCAAGGAACATGGATGGTTTAATGAGGAGATACAGGAATACAAAAATAGGCAGAATACCACCCAAGAAAACTAGGCAATACAATGAACAAGACAAAAATGATGGCAAATGTTATGAATGTGGAAGATTTGGGCATGTTCAAGCTGAATGTCCTGAGCTTAAAAGAAAAGTCTCCAGAGGGTTTAATAAGAACAAATCATTTGGAAGCTGGAGTGATGAATACAGTTCTGAACATGAAGAGATAGCAAATCTATGCTTCATGACAATTTTGGAAAATAACATGAACAAGCTCTCAGGGTGCTTGAAAGACGAGGATATCTCAGATGATGATTGCAAAGATGACAACGAGAATTGTTTCATGGCACGAGGTGAAATAAGTGAGGTAAGACCTTTTAACTGTGAAAGATATAATGAATTGCAGGATATTCTTGACCTTACTTTGGAAGAATCTCAAAAGATGATGAATGAAATAAAGAGACTCAACAGAGAAATAAAAGACTAGAAATGCTAGCTTGAAGTATGCAAAATTGAAAAAGAAGTACTTCAAGATGAAGTTGATGAATTGTAAATGCAACTCAATGGGATGCACAAATCAACCAATCATAGTTCTATAAAGTCGAACCAGGCAACTTACAAGTCAACTGGAAAAGGACCAGCTAGAACAGAGTCCACTAGTACTGACATAAATGGGAGAACCAAAAATGGATCAAGTCCTATGTGTCACTACTGTAATAAAAATGGACATAAATATTCTTTTTGTCGATTTCGTAAGTCAAATGTATCAGGATGGATTTGGAAACCCCAAAACAATCCTGAATCTAGTAATACTAACCAACAAGGACCCAAGCAAGCATGAGTACCTAAAAGGAAGTGATAATTATGTTTTGCAGGAACACCACAGAAGGAGTCGCAAAGGAAAATGATCGTTGGATAGTGCGTGTTCCAGTCAAATGACAGGTGACAAAAACCTATTTAAAGAAGTTACAAAAATAGATGGAGGAAATGTTAAATTTGGTGATGATTCAAAAGGAAAGATAGTCGGTACCGGAACAATTCCTTTCAATAATAACTGTGATATCACTGAAGTTTATCTTGTTGACGGACTTAACTACAACCTTCTGAGTATAAGTCAGCTATGTGACTCAGGGTATAAAGTAAAGTTCAAGAAAACAGGTTGTGCTATTAAAGATGAGATAGGTAAAATAATCCTCCCATGTAAAAGGTATGGAAATGTCTATATTCTTGATGGTTTTGAAAATATAGATGGTCATATTTACTTAACGTCCATATCTGATGAGCCATGGTTATGGCATAAGAAACTTGGTCATGCAAGCATGCATTTGATAGAAAAACTTTCCAAGCATGATTTAGTTATTAGTTTACCCAAACTCATTTTTTCTATAAATCATGTGTGTGATACATGTCAGATTGGTAAAGAAACTAGAAATTCTTTCAAAAGATGTTGTATCCACTTATAAACCCTTGCAATTACTTCATTAGGACTTATTAGGACCTACTAGAACTGTTAGCACAAGAGAAAAACGATATGCATTTGTTATTGTTGATGATTACTCATGTTTTACTTGGGTATTTTTCTATCTCACAAAGATGAAGCTTTGGAAATTTTCGAGACCTTCTGTAAAAAGGTCGAAAGAGAAAAGGGATGTCTTATCACAACTATTCAAAGTGATCACAGAGGAGAATTTGAAAGCAGATAATTTGAAGATTTTGGCAACGATCAAGGATACACTCACAACTTCTCTGCTCCAAGGTCACCCCAACAGAATGAATTTGTTGAAAGGAAAAACAGGACTTTACATGATATGGCAAGAACTATGATACTAGAATATTCACTGCCAAATCACTTCTGGGCAGAAGGAGTAAGTTCAGCTTGTCACATCCTCAATCGATATCTCATAAAACCCATCCTGAGGAAGACTCCCTATGAACTGTGGAATGGTAAACGACCCAATATAAGTTACTTTCATCCTTTTGGAAACAAGTGTTTCATTCATAATAATGGTAAGGAAAATCTTGGAAAATTCAATCCAAGAAGTGACGAAGGTATTTTTATGGGTTGTTCATTGAATAGTAGATCTTTTAGAGTTTATAATAAATGCACATTGTATGTAGAAGAGTCAGTACATGTTATCTTTGATGAGAATAACACTTCGATCGAGAAAGGAATTACTACAGTTGATGAAGATCAAACACAGGTAAATCAGGAGACAAGCAAATCTTAAGAGTCGACTAAATAAACTTGACAGTGTAGCAGAGTCAACTAATGAGAGTAGCAACAGTCAATCAGAACCTCCAGAGGAGTCAACTACTTATACAGTTCGTCCAAATGAATGGAGAAGTGAACCGGTATATCCTCAAAAGTTCATCATAGGGAATCCAAGTGAAGGAATGAAAAGTAGGGGAGTTCTCAAGAAGAAAGCTAACATAGCACTGATTTCCCAGACTGAGCCAAAGAAAATAGAGAAATCTTTGAAAGACTCAAGCTGGTTGCAATCAATGCAGGAAGAGCTAGATCAATTCGACAAAAATCAAGAATAGAAACGGATGCCCAAGCCTGAAAATGCTCCCGTAATTGGAACAAAATTGGTCTTTAGAAATAAGCTGAATGAGGATGGAAAAGTTGTGAGAAATAAAGCCAGATTAGTTGCTCAAGGATACTCTCAACAAGAAGGAGTCGACTATGACGAAACCTTCGCTCCAGTAGCTCGACTGGAATCCATATGAATTCTTCTTGCATATGCATCCTTTAAAAGATTCAGGCTGTTCCAGATGGATGTTAAAAGTGCTTTTTTGAATGGTTTCATTGAAGATGATGTATACATGAAACAACCTCCTGGATTTGAAGATTCAAAGTTTCCCTACCATGTGTATAAACTGACCAAAGTGCTGTATGGACTGAAACAAGCTCCATGAGCATGGTACGAAAGACTTAGCTTATTTCTTATTGATCACAGATTTACAACAGGTAAAGTAGATACTACACTGTTTATTAAAAGGTCATCAGAAGGTAATCTCATTATTCAAGTTTACGTTGATGATATTATTTTTGGTAGTGTTAATCATATTTTGTGCAAGGAATTTTCAAATCTTATGCAAAGCGAGTTTGAAATGAGTATGATGGGGGAGCTAACTTTCTTTCTTGTACTTCAAATTCGACAATATGAAGAGGGAACGTTCATATGTCAACAAAATATACAAAAGGAGTTTATTCAAAAGTTCGGTATGAGCAATGCCAAAGCTATTGGCACACCAATGAGTCCTTCAACCAGTCTTGATAAAAATGAACAGGGAAATCATGTTTATGAAACTAAGTATCGTGGAATGATTGGATCACTTCTTTATCTAACTGCTAGTTGACCAGATATTATGTTTAGTGTCTATAAATGTGCCAGGTTTCAGTCAGCTCCTAAAGAATCACATCTGACTGCAGTAAAGAGAATTATTTGTTATCTTATTGGAACTGTCTCTCATGGATTGTGGTATCCACGCTCTAACAATTTTAAACTAGAAGGTTTTTCAGATGCTGATCTTGCAGGTGATACGAAAGACAGAAAAAGTACCAGTGGAACATGCCAACTACTTGGAAAAACAAGGATCACTCGCATTATCCGCAACTGAAGCTGAGTATATCGCCATTGGACAATGTTGTGCACAATTAATATTGATGTCTCGTCAATTATGTGATTATGAATTATTCTTTAAACCTATACCAATTTTCTGTGATAATTCTAGTGCTATATGTCTCTCAAAATATCTTTTGCATCATTCTAGGGAAAAGCATATGGACATCAAGCATCATTTTATTAGTGATCATGTTCTTAAGGGAAATATATAACTATCTTTTGTTGGAACTACTGATCAATTAGCGAATAATTTTACTAAGCCTTTACTAGAGGACAGATTCTGCTTTTTAAGAGAATTACTTGCATTAATCATTAATATCAGGACCTATATGTTACTATATGGCTAATGCTTTTTTTTAATCATTAATTGCGCCTCCAAATTCCCTCTATTTTCCTCTCTTTTCACATCAGTTGCAGAGTTCAAAGAAGGAAAACTAATCATCACGTCTGATCACTGACACCCCTTCCTTTTCTGTACTCAACTTTCAAAAACCCTTTTTTAATACCTGAAACCCCTTTTTAATCTCCATCATCTCTATCCCCTAGAAACCCTCTCCAAAAAATTCCTCAACCAAAGATTTTCCATGTCCAAACACTCCAATAATCCCTCTGCCTCTACGAGGCAGAGTACTCTCTCCAGAGCAAAAACCCCTTCTTAGCCTCCAGAACAAGTAGACCTAGGGTCTGACCATTCAGAAGGTTTTGCCTCCTCTCAGGCGGACCTCTCAGATCATTCTCATACTTTAGGAGAAAAACCCTTGGGAAAAAGACCTATGGAAGAACCCCCTGAATCCTTTACTCCAAAGAAGTCAAAAATAGATCTCTCCAGCTCTGTAGAGCCTGACCTACATTTCTGGGATTCTTCAAACATGGATTTTTTCATCACTTTGAAAGACAAGCCAATTGCTCATGGAAGGGTAGTCAACCTTGATGACATGGATGCCCTAAATTGTAAGGTAAAAGATCTATTAGTCTATCAAGGCTGGTAAAAATTCTTTTCTGTTCCCCCTCCTAAAGTTTATGAACCCCTAGTGAAAATGTTTTATGCAAATATTCTCTCTAGTAAGTCTGACAAGTTGGAATCCTTAGTGTTAGGAAAGCGTATTGTTCTTGATTGTGCCATGTTTGGCTCAATTTTCCTGTGTAAGTGTTCTGGTTTTCCCATGCTTTTTAAAAATTCCTGGCCTGATGATTTTGAAATCTCTTTTGATCAAGCAAAATGGTGTATTACTGAGTGTCCATCTGAATCTCTCCCAAACCAGTTAGGTCTAAGTGACGTTAGTTTTGAAACTCGTGTGTCTAGCCCACATTGTTGCAACTACTCTGCTTCCTCGTACTGGTTCTTTCTCAACCATCTCTCAAAGAGATACTTTTCTTATTTATTTCCTTGCGACAAAACTCAAGATCAAACTATCCTCCCGGGTCATCAATTTTATGATTGAAAGTGCTGATATCCCAAAAGTCTGCCCTATGGAATGGCCATCACTCACATTCTGGAAGTTCATAATATCTCCATCTTTGAATATCCCTTCATCCCTGTTTCAAAATCTTACAACTCCAAAGCATTTGCGAGTATGGGGTATGTATGTGTGAAGGGCTCATAGGTTAAGAAGCAAGAAGGTGAGGTCAAACTTGTTCAACCTGAATCAAAATCCAAACCCTCTGTTTCCCATCATAGTCTTAGTGACCCTGACCTTGCTGAGAAACTTGTTGCCATTGATGATCTGTGCCAAACCTATACCACAATTGAGTAGCGAGGCGGTCGATGCAATAATAAACCCAACAAAGGTCGGGATCGAATCCACATGGAGTTAGAATATTGGATTAGGTGTATATCTAAGTTAATTTCAAGTTTTGGCTTTATTTCACTTCCACAAACTTGATTGGTTCTTCTATTTCTAACTTTACTCTAAAGATTTCAATAATTGAAACTAAGGACAATATTTTTGTTGTTGTTTTTTAAATGTTTAAAGAGACTAGGGTAGTGACTTCTACCTAGGTGGATATCTAGCGGGTAGCAAAATCTAGGGCAAGCTTGATTAGTTGGGATTGTAATATAGCTATTATACCCAGATACTCACTCTATACCTCTCGGTAGGTTGAGTGATATTACCCAATTTGGCTATCTCAAGTCTAAATGAGTATTCATGCAAACCAAGTGATATTGGCTCAAGTTGGGTATTACTAACTCTATGTTTAACCCTTTAATTGGGGCTATCAATTTTCTGAGTTCACCACAATTCCTTATTAGCCTAGTTTTCCTAGACTTAGTCCCTCTTTCTCAAGTAGAGACTAAGTCATAAAGGCATGAATCAATGTTTACAACCATTAATTCTTGAGTTCTAGCAAGAACTAGGCTAAATATCACTAACACATTCACATTCAAGCCCTAAAATCAAATAGCCATTAAATAACCACACTAGAGTTGGGTCATAACCCTAGCTATTTGTTTAACTACTCATGGAAATAACATAAATTAAATATGAAATGAAGATAAAATCCATAATATTAATTTGTGGAATAAAAATCTAATGTTAAAAAGTGAATCTAGTACAAAAACTCCAAAAAAAGAAAAGTCGGTCGTATACAAACCATAACATAACCTGACATACACTAAAAATGACAAAAAGTTCTATTTATATTAAGCATAAAATATCTGACAAAAATGCCCCTGCAAAGGTTGTGAGGCAGCGTAATTCTGATTGCGGCCGCACTCTTGCTTTCGCTGCCTCATAATTCTGATGCGGTCCGCGTTCTTCTCTTTTGGATCTGGGTTGAGTTGAACTTTCGTGTACCGCATAATTCTAAGTGTGGCCGCATAAAAGTGGCGCGGTCCGCACTTGCCTGAGTTTGGCTTGAAATCAACTCTCTGGTTCTTTATTTTGCGGCTCGTATAATTTCAATCGCGGCCGCACAAGGGATAACGCGGTCCGCACTTCTCTCTTTTTCTCAAAGTGTAAGCTCTCTGAATCTCAGTCATCGCGGTCCGTATAATTTCAATTGCGGCCGCACAGGGACTTTCGCACACGCATATTTCTAGTGCGGTTTGCGCTCATCATTTAGCCCAAAAATCACTCTCTCTATATCTCTCGTGGACTGCGTAATTTTGATCACGTCCGCATCATGGCTTTCGCGGCCGCACAATATTTGTGCGGTCCGCGCTTTAGGCCTCTTTGCTCAGCCTTGGTAACTTTTGACTCCTTTGTGAGTTGATTTTGATTCCTTTGGCTCATTTTGAACAATTCCTGCAAGCAAGCATATTTCATTAGTTTTCGGGAATACCTCCATGCATTTTTGGCCTAAAACACAAGTAAAAGAGAGAAAATAATAGGTTAAAATCTCTACTTATCAACTCCCCCAAACATAAGCTTTTGTTTGTCCTCAAGCAAATAAGGTAATTCCCACCTCCACTAGAAAAAGGGTATTTCAGCTGGCCTAAGGTGAATCAATCATGCATCAATTGGGACTAATAATTACCCTCAACACAAATGAATTATCAACAACACTATGTTTTGACCTTTTGAGTACCATAGTTCTAATATGACACTAGAGTATTAAGAGTTGACTTAATTTACCAAGGAAGCTCGCTCTATTACGTAGGTTATTGTGGAACCCAAACTCCTCCTCCTCTACTCTCCTTGAGCAAATCTCACTTTAGAATGTAACACTCAAAACAAGAATTGTGAAGAAGTGCACTCATCTCTCTCAAAAGAAATGTCTCAAGTTCGGCTTTAAGTACCATAAGCTTGCCCATTATGTAAATCACCACTAATGTAAGCTCACTCAACTTGAAATTATATAGGGCTTTTGCAGGAATGTAATAAAGGCTTTTGGATTATGGTAGGACTTATCGGAATATGATGGTTTCATCTCTCATTAAACACTCCATTTCCTCTTTTTGGCTCATACTTTCTTGACTCTTTGAGTCATTGTTTTCTTCCTTAGGGGAACTAGAGAGACGTAATGTCACTCTTTCTTGCTTATGTCAATCATTTTTCTCCTCTAATCACTCCATGCTTTTCATCATTGCTTTCTTTGAATCCCTTCAACTTTATACTTTATTCCTCATCTTTCACTCCATGCCTTTCATCATCGCTTACTTTGAATACCTTTCATCTTTGTACCTTTTATTACTTTCACATTCCTCGTCTCTCCCCCAAACTTATGCTTTTGCCAATTATATCAAGAATGCTAAGGAAAGATCGGGTGCCAAGAGAAAGTCATTAAAAACGGATAAAGGCTTGTAACATGGTTGTTGAATAAAAAACGGCTTCAGCTCAAAGGAGTTGGCTAGGGATGTCACAATGGTAAGCTATGGAAGCTTTCAAGCTTCCAATTGGATCAAAGAGAGCTTATAATTATTTCTCAAGTCGAGCTACACTTAGAATTTCTCCTAGGAAAACATTTAGGGGAAGTTCTAGACTTATTGCCACGGAACTTGGACTTGCAATTCAATACCTCACCTCTCAAGCTGTTGGATTGTTAAAGAGAACAAACTCGATGCCCCACAACAACCCTAGCTTAGATTGAAAATCACAAATGGCTCAAAGAAACCACTCGTTGATTGTTTTAGTCAACACAAGAGTCTAAAGGTCACAACTAGAGCTATTCTTTTCCAATCAACTTGTTTCTAACCATAAGGTCAAAGGTAAATGTGTTAATACCAAGTGAAGCCTGCTTGAGACACTTTTATTCATTACTACTATATATACAAAAACATAAAGAAAATAAACTCAATCCCTTAAGAAGATTGCCACGCCATCCATCATTGGGAAGAGCCACCCGGTTCACACGACATTCACCTTTGGAAAGAACCGTGGCATTAAGAAAACCAAAGGTTTATTGTTCACACAAAATGTAAAAAGAAACTACTAAAGTAAATACGAAGCTATGCTACTAAGGAAAAACAATGAAAGAAGTTATGAAGTAAGCTACGGAAAGTAGACTGAATATGTACAAAATGAAGTAAAGTGAATATATACATAAAGGAAATGAATATATACGTCCAATGGTAAGAATATATACATACCAAAAGTGAAACTAAAGATCAATAACGATAAAAATAAAGATAAAGAAAAATAGTATAATGGTTATTCCATACCAAATGTCATCAAATCAAAATGGACCACCCCCAAAATAAAAAATAGCATTCTCCTCAATGCTCATAACAAATAAGAACAGGAAAACGAGGTAGATAGTAGAGAAAACTCCCTATGTGGTCTCTGTCTGCATTGGGTCCTCAGCACCCTCTGTATCCTCTAGCTGGATCTCCGCATCCTCTGACTGGGGGACTACGGGGTTTCTGAGCATCTGAATCAGCTCTGCAGCAGTCTGTGTAGTGGTAGCCGGCTCCTCAGACTGGCCGGCTGCTGCATCTGATGCTTCGGACACTGCTACATCTACTGCTGGGACTGTCTCCTCCATGAGAAGTTCTAGTGGAATGTCACCAACAGAAGCAATATTCTCAACCTCTTTGCTCAACTTCTCCACTGACCTTAGATGCCTGAGTCTTACGCATCTTCTTCACCTGCTTCCCCAAATCCTTGATAATTCTCCCATGTGTATCAAAATTCCATCGGATCTTCTTATGGTCATCCAGAATCTTCTTCAAAGAGTCTTCCCTTGATAGAGGTACCTGAAGCTCTGATGGGGCTGAAGACTGTGCTGCCACTGCATTGGATATGGCACTCAACTTTGTGGTAGTTGCTCGTATCCAGCTGTTGAGACTAGATAGTGTCTGTGAAACCTGTTGTGCAGTCTGAGGATAGGTAGAATATTTGGTCACTGACAGTGGCACTGAGAGGGAAGGTCCGGAGGAAGGAGGAGGCATGGAAGTTGCTGCGGCAGAAGTACCGGCTGCTGTCGAGGGCTTGGCAACTGACCCGGTGGCCACTACCCCTAGCTCTTTAGACTGGCTAGTGGAGGTAGTGGCTTACCCTTGAATTTAGGGTTGTCCTCTCCCTGGAGGTGGTACCATGAGAAAGGCTTTTTAGCCTTCACCTCCATATCAAAATGTCTCGGCTCTACCCCTTGGTCTTGGAAATACACTGTGAGGAAGTTGGGGTAGGGATACAATCTTTCTTCTTTCTGGACAGCATTGGTGATGTTGTAGGACATCAAGTTTCCTACATTAACAGGATATCCTGCCATGATGGAAGCTACCAATACTGCCCGGGGGAGTGGAAGGACATTCTCATGCTGGCACGGGTCAAGACGGCTACACACGAATGTTGCCCACCCTTTTGCTTCAAAGTTAAGGGTGGCTCTGACAATTTGAACTCCTGTTGTGAGCCATGCAGGTGTTGTCCCCAGAATAGTGAGTATCTCAGCTAACCATGGGCTAACTGCATCACCCAAGGCTAGCTTTTCCATGTATTGCACTGCCTCGACATCCTCAAACCATACATATGTGTTCAGTGAGTGGCCATCAAACCGGATTTTCAAGTTCCGGACCTTCGTCACCTTTGTACCCTTTTTGATGTGGGCAACATTGGCATAAAATTCCTTGATGAGGTATTTATTTGTATCATGCATCCGGCAGTTGAACCATTTCCATCTTATTCTCTCCGTAAATTGCTTTAGGACATTCAGATGGTGCTGGCTTAGGTCTTTTGTTATGAATTGTCACTCAAGAGTGAGCGACCTTTGGGGCCACCATTCCCAAAATTTTCCATACGCCTTCTCACTTACAAACCTATCAGCCCACACCTCTGGCTTCTTTGATCTAGCCAAGCCTCCTATAATTGTGTCACCCCCTCTACCGTCATCTGGGGCCTCATCATCCTCATCTAAAATGATTGGGGTAATTGTTGGGCAGGTGTTGTAGCAGGTGGGGAAGATGGTTTGGATGCCTGACTACCTCCCTCTGAGACATCAGAAGAACTAAAGGAGGAGGTAGGTTCATCGACTAAATGGAATCTGTCGGGGAATTGTTGTGATTGTGCCCCCGGTTGTGGTTGTACAGAATCCCCATTAGAAGTTTCCTAGGATGGTCTACTGAGCGTAGTCTTTTTTCCCACAACTTTCTGGACTAATAGTGGCATGTTAGGTTTTCCTCTACCCCGGCCTCGGGAGGATTCTGCCCTCCCTTTGGAAGTATCACCTCGACCACGTGAACGCACCATTGTCTGCAACAAACAAGTAGTGAAAGTCAGTTAGAATTGGGGTTCAACTTGTGTTATTGGATTACATTTGGAAAGAAAGACACTGCTTCTCAGAAGAGGGCAGCGCGGACCACACAAAATTGAGTGCAGTCGTGGACTGCCTATCGCGGACCACACAAAAATGAGTGTGGCCGTGAAAATCCTAGGTTCAGACTACTGGTTCTCTGAAGTTACCTCAGCGCGGACCACATACTTTCGAGTGCGGCCGGGAAAACCCATCGCGGACCGTACAAAATTGAGTGTGGCCGCATAATCGATTTTTTGGGTCTCCGAAGTTTAATTGTGCGGACCACACAAAATTGAGTGGGGTCGCGAAAACCAACTGCGGACCGAACATCATTGCTTGGCTCATCATCATCTTGCACCAACACATCATCGCCCACATGTTTTCTTTCGTTTGAGGTGCTAGTAACTCCACCTCTCCCACTTCTTATTGTCATAGCCATTGCATGCCCCGTATTCCCACCTTTTGGGTTCACCACCGTATCATTAGGTAGTGCCCTCTTTTGGCGGGTATTTAAAGCTTGAGAAATTTGGTCAAGTTGAACCTCCAAGTTGCGGATAGAAGTGTTGTGGGAGGCTAATTGGGCATCCGAGTCGGCGTTTTTCTCCTTTATTTGCTTAAACATGTTTTAAATCCTTCCCATTTCACTATTGGAAGAACTAGGACCTTGCGACGTATATGGACGCGGGTTGTTTGGTTATTGATACATCGGGGGTCTCTAAAAGCCCGACCCCCAATTTCCTTGATTATTATTGTTCCAACCCACTTGATTATTGTTGTTTCCCCAATTGCTTTGATTGTTGCCACCCTAATTACCTTGATTATTTCCTCCCTAGTTGCCTTGATTACCTTGATTACCCCAATTGCTTTGATTATTGTTGTTGCCACCACTCCAATTTCCTTAGTGGACCTTGTTATTCCAGTTTCCTTGGTTTCCTTGTGATCTCCATTGTTGTTGATTTAGAGCATTGCTTCTTTGACCTTGATAATTGTTGACATATTGAACCTCTTCATCTTGCTCATCATATGAATCATCTTGATTATACCCACTATTACTTTGCTCAAATTATTCCAGATGGTTTTGTACTTGTTGACCTTGTTGTCGTCTCTTGTTTACCATCATGTTCACACCTTCCATAGCATTCACCTATCTCGACCCTTGAACATATTGAAGTTGAGCCTTGGCCAATTGGTTCATGGTGGTTGTCAACTAAGCAATAGCTTGCCAATGGTCATGTAGCTCCTTGTGCATGTGAATAACATTTGGGTCACCTTGAGGAACATTGGCTCTACTTTACCACGCCGAAGAGGTGTCCGCTATTTCATCCAAGATTTCACAAGCTTTAGAAATAAGGCGTGTTCATGAAGTTACCCCCAGCGAGTTGATTTACCACACACTAATTTGTTTTGTTGATCCCCCTGTAGAAGGTCTGTTGGATCATGGCCTTGGTCATATTATTGTTCGGGCATTCTTTGACCATGGTGCGATATCTTTCCAAAATCTCGTGCAATGGCTCATTGGGCTCTTGTTTGAAAGCTAAAATTTCATCTCTTAGTGTATCCATGTTTCCCGGAGAGAAGAATTTGGCAATTAACTTCTCGGCCAACTTATCCCAAGTGTGGATGGAATGATTGGGTAGTCTCTTTAACTAGTCCAAAGCCTTTCCCCGTAGAGAAAAGGGAAATAGCCTTAAGCGCAGTGCATCCTCGGTGACATTTGTTTGCTTTCTCCCCCAACAAGTATTAACGAACCCTTTGAGGTGCTTGTAGGCATTTTGGTGTGGAGCTCCGGTGAAGAAACTCTGTTGCTCAAGCAGTGTAAGCATCACATTGATAATTTGGAAGTTGCCCGCCCTAATCTGGGGCGGGACTATTGTACTTGCATATCCCTCATTAGGAAACACCTGGTGCGCTGCTCTTTGTGGAGGCGGTCGGCCTCGTCAGTTTACTTGAGACTCGGGATGAACCTCATCCACTTGATTGTCATCTACCTCCTCCCCCAATGGTAAATTTCCGAGGGGCTCATTGTTAAGGGCCATTTTGTACCTAAAAGCAATTCACAAACAAAATTAGTGACTCGGAAGGAAAGAAAGACAAAACATACAAATACCTAGATATATAGCTAAATCCTTTTAACTCCCCGGCAATGGCGCTAAAAATTGATCTGTGCCAAACCTACACCACAATTGAGTAGCGAGGCGGTCGATGCAATAATAAACCCAACAAAGGTCGGGATCAAATACACATGGAGTTAGAATATTGGATTAGGTGTATATCTAAGTTAATTTCAAGTTTTGGCTTTATTTCACTTCCACAAACTTGATTGGTTCTTCTATTTCTAACTTTACTCTAAAGATTGCAATAATTGAAACTAAGGACAATATTTTTTTTATTGTTTTTCAAATGTTTAAAGAGACTAGGGTAGTGACTTCTACCTAGGTGGATATCTAGCGGGTAGCAAAATCTAGGGCAAGCTTGATTAGTTGGGATTGTAATATAGCTATCATACCCAGATACTCACTCTATACCTCTCGGTAGGTTGAGTGATTTTAGCCAATTTGGCTATCTCAAGTCTAAATGGGTATTCATGCAAACCAAGTGATATTGGCTCAAGTTGGATATTACTAACTCTATGTTTAACCCTTTAATTGGGGCTATCAATTTCCTGAGTTCATCCCAATTCCTTATTAGCCTAGTTTTCCTAGACTTAGTCCCTCTTTCTCAAGTAGAGACTAAGTCATAAAAGCATGAATCAATGTTTACAACCATTAATTCTTGAGTTCTAGCAAGAACTAGACTAAATATCACTAACACATTCACATTCAAGCCCTAAAATCAAATAGCCATTAAATACTCACACTAGGGTTGGGTCACAACCCTAGCTATGGGTTTAACTACTCATGGAAATAACATAAATTAAAGATGAAATGAAGATAAAATCTATAATATTAATTTGTGGAATGCAAATCTAATGTTAAAAAGTGAATCTAGTACAAAAACTCCAAAAAAAGAAAAGTCGGTCGTATACAAACCATAACATAACCTGACATACACTAAAAATGACAAAAAGTTCTATTTATATTAAGCATAAAAATATATTGAGGCTGTTTTTGTGATGTTTTTTTACTTTCTAGTCCTATCTAGTAGCATTGAGGCTTTTAGTTGGTGTCAGAGTCTGTCACGACCCAAAATCTAAGTCGTCGTGATGGTGCCTATCGTGGTACTAGGCAAGTCGACCTTTCCAAAACACTTTCAAAATTTAACAAAAATGAATTAAGATACTTAAAATAATCGAAATTTCTCATAAATACGGGGTAAAACCCAATAAAACATAAGTGCGGAAAAAAATAGCCCAACATCGGGGTGTCACTAAGTCATGAGAAACTAGACTCTCAATCTAAAAGACAACCTCTACAATAGTTTGCGTATAGATATCAATACAGAGAAAGAAAAATAATAAGGAAGGAGCACAAGGTCTGCGAATGCCGGCAGCTACCTCGTAAATCTTCGGAAGATCAACTGCGCATGAACTCAATGACATCCACGTCCAGTCACACCTGAATTTGCACACAAGGTGCAGGGAGTAACTTGAGTACTTCCAACTCAGTAAGTAACAAAATTAAATAAAGAACTCAGAAGCAGTGAGGAGCTACACAAATACAGTTCATTTCAGTAATTTCGGCAAGAGAAGTAGTTATGCTTTCAATTCAGTGTTTTAAATCAAAACATTTCGAGCTCAAGTACAGCCCGATCCCATGTATGGCCTAAAGGTATATTGCGGTGTGTAACCCGATCTAATATTGTTTGGCGTGCAACTCGATCCAATATATCTCACATAGCTCTCAACCCGGCACTCAGGCCCTATCTCAGTCACCAAACTCTCCAGTCCCTCGGGCTCACAGAATATCATAATAACCAGACCAAACAAGGAATATAACAAGTATCAACAAGAAATGAGAAGAAACAGAGATATAATACACATTAGATTCATGTCAGTCCAATACACTCCCGCATCTGCGTCCATTCCATCGCACCTGTGGCGTCACACCTGCGACAATCCCCTCGCAGGTGTGATTACACCAGCAACAGGCTAACTTCAGCAATTCTCCAAACATTAAACTTAATTCTTTAACCACCCGAAACACACCCGAGGTCGTCGGGGCCTTGACCAAACATGCCAACAAGGCATATAACCCCATGCAAACTTATTCGAACCTTTGAATCACTCAAAACAACATCAAAATATCACATTACCCTCAAATTCAAGCCTAAGAACTTCTAAACTTCCAAATTCCACCAACGACGCCGAAACCTATCAAACCACGTCCGAATGACACTACGAACCTACTCAAACTTCCGGAAAGCCATTCCGACCCCGATATCAAATTTTCTATTGTCGACCAAAATGGCCAAATTTTCAACTTTCGCCAATTCAAGCCTAATTCCACTACGAACCTTCAAATCACATTCTGGACGCGCTCCTAAGTCAAAAATCACCTAACAGAGATAACGGAATCATAAAAATCCAAATCCGAGATCGTTTACATATAATTCAACATCCGGTTGATTTTTCCCAACTTAAGCTTATCTCAAAGAGACTAAGTGTCTCAATTCACTCTGAAACCACTCCGGACCCGAACCAACTAACCTGACATATCCTAATATAACTGAAAAACACAAAAGAAGCCGAAATGGGGGAAACGGGGCTATAAATCTCGACACAACCGATCGGGTCATTACATCCTCCCCTATTAAAGAAACATTCGTCCTCGAACGGGTCTAGAAACATAACTGGAGTCTCAAATAGGGGTGGATATCTACTAAGCATCTCCCGCTCGGTCTCCCAGGTGGCATCCTCCACAGGCTGACCTCTCCACTGCACCTTCACTGAAGCTATATCCTTTGACCTCAACTTCCGAACCTCCCGGTCCAAAATGGCCACCAGCTCCACATCATAAGTCATATCACCATCCAACTGAACCATGCTGAAATCTAAAACATGGGAAAGATCTCCAATATACTTCCGGAGCATAGAAACATGAAACACTGGATGCACACTCGACAAGCTGGGTGTTAAGGCAAGCTTGTAAGCCACCTCCCCTATCCTCTGAAGTACCTCAAAAGGCCCAATGAACCGGGGGTTCAACTTGCCCCTCTTCCCATACCTCATAACACCCTTCATGGGTGATACCTTCAGCAAACCCTTCTCCCTAACCATGAAGGACACATAACGGACCTTCCTATTCGCATAGCTCTTCTTCCTAGATTGCATCGTATGAAGCCGCTCCTGAATCAATTTCACCTTGTCTAATGCATCCCAGACCAAGTCTGTACCCATGAGCCTCGCCTCACATGGCTCAAACCATCCTACTGGAAATCTATACCTCCTCCAATATAAAGCCTCGTATGGAGCCATCTGAATGCTCGACTGATAACTGTTGTTATATGCAAACACCGCGAGCGGCAGAAACTGGTCCCATGAACCCCCAAAGTCAATGACACAGGCGTGTAACATGTCCTCCAATATCTGGATAGTGCGCTCGGACAATCCGTCCGTTTGAGGGTGAAAGGTTGTGCTCAACTCAACCTGAGTACCCAACCCTCGTTGCACGGCCCTCTAGAACTGCGATGTAAACTGAGTGCCCCTATATGAAATGATGGAAACTGGGACACCATGCAGGTAAACAATCTCTCGGATGTAAATCTCAGCCAACCGCTCTGAAGAGTGAGTAGTACCAACTGGAATGAAGTGCGCGGACTTGGTCAGCCGATCCACAATAATCCAAATAGCATCGAACTTCCTCGAAGTCCGTGGGAGCCTAACTACGAAGTCCATGGTTATCCTCTCCTACTTCACTTTGGGATCTCTAACCTCTGAAGCAAGTCACCCGGTCTCTTATGTTCATACTTAACCTGATGATAGTTGAGACACCGAACCGCAAAACCAACTATATCCTTCTTCATCTGCCTCCACCAATAGTGTTGTCTCAAATCATGGTACATCTTCACGGCACCCGGATGGATGGAATACCATGAGCTGTGAGCCTCATCAAGAATCAACTCCCGGAGCCTATCTACATTAGGCACGCATATCCGGCCCTGCATCCTCAACACGCCGTCATCACCAATAGTCATATCCCTAGCATCACCTCACTTAACCCTTTCCTGAAGAACGAGCAGGTGGGGGTCATCATATTGACGCTCCCTGATACGGTCATAAAGAGAAGACCCAGAGACCACACAAGCCAATACCCGACTCGGCTCCAAAATATCCAATCTGAAAAGATGGCCAGCTAAGGCATGGACATCCAATTCCAAAGGTCTCTCTGCTGCTGGAAGATATGATAACTTCCCAAACTCTCCGCCCGGTGACTCAAAGCATCGGCCACCACATTGACCTTCCCCGGATGGTATAAAATAGTGATATCATAGTCCTTGAGAAGCTCCAACCATCTTCGCTGGCGCAAATCAAGATCCTTCTGCTTGAACAGGTGCTACAAACTTCAGTGATCATTATAGATATCATAATGAACCCCGTAAAAATAGCGCCGCCAAATCTTTAAGGCATGCACAATAGCTGCTAACTCAAGGTCATGGACAGGATAGTTCTTCTCATGAGTCTTCAATTAGCGCGAGGAATAGGCAATCACCCTACTCTCCTGCATCATAACACATCCAATACCTACCCTCGAAGCATCACAATACACGGTGTAAGAACCTGAAGCTGACGATAGCACTAACACTGTAGCTGTGGTCAAGGCAGTCTTGGGCTTCTGAAAGCACTCCTCACACTCATCCGACCACCTGAATGGAGCATCCTTTTGGGTCAATTTGGTCAAGGGCGATGCAATAGATGAAAATCCCTCCATAAATCAACGGTAGTAGCCTGCCAAACCAAGAAAGCTCCTAATCTCCATGGCTGAGGACGGTCTAGGCTAACTCTGCACCGCCTCTATCTTCTTCGGATCGACCTAAATACCCTCACTGGACACCACGTGTCCCAAGAAGACTACTGAACCGAACCAAAACTCACACTTGGAGAACTTTGCATAAAGCTTCTCCTCCCCCAGTCTCTGTAACACAATCCTCAAGTGTTGGGCATGCTCCTCCTAGCTACGAGAGAAAACCAGGATATCATCAATGAATACAATAACGAATGAGTCCAAATAAGGCTGAAACACATTGTTCATCAAATGTATGAACGCTGCTGGGGCGTTAATCAACTCAAAAGACATCACAAGAAATTCATAATGGCCATATCGGGTCCTGAACGTTGTCCTAAGAATATCCGAATCTCGAATCTTCAACAAGTGATACCCTAACCTCAAATCAATCTTGGAGAACACCCTCGCCCCCCGAAGCTGGTCAAATAGATCATCAATACATGGCAAAGGGTACTTGTTCTTAACTGTGACCTTGTTCAACTACCTGTAGTCAATGCACATCCTCAGAGAACCATCTTTCTTCTTTACAAATAGAACCGGCGCACCCCAAGGTGACACGCTAGACCGAATAAACCCCTTATCAAGGAGTTCCTGAAGTTGTTCTTTCAACTCCTTCAACTTCGCTGGTGCTATACGATACTGTGGAATAGAAATGGGTTGAGTGCCCGGTTCCAAATCAATACCAAAGTCAATATCCCTGTCAGACGGCATGCCCGACAAGTCTGCGGGAAACACATCCGGAAAGTCACGTACCACCTGAACAGAATCAATGGCAGGAGTCTCTACACTAACATCC
This sequence comes from Nicotiana tomentosiformis, assembly GCF_000390325.3. Lineage (NCBI taxonomy): Eukaryota > Viridiplantae > Streptophyta > Magnoliopsida > Solanales > Solanaceae > Nicotiana > Nicotiana tomentosiformis. The sequence continues at coordinate 9,665,012 of NC_090813.1, forward strand.
CTCACAAAATCCAAATAAGATAGGCAACCCTTCTCAACCATCCGCTGAGCCTTCAAGTATGAAATCACTCTACTGGGAACATAGTCTATAAAACTGCTCCACTAAACCATCGGCAACCCCGGCATCCCCAGCGCCACAGTCTTAGCGTGACAATCTAGAATAGCATGACATGGTGACAACCAATCCATACCTAATATCACTTAAAAATCGACCATACTGAGCAGCAAAAGATCCACATTGGTCTCCAGACCCCCAATAGTCAACACACATGACCGATATACACGGTCCACAACAATAATATTGCCTACAAGAGTAAATACATGAACAGATTAAACTAAAGACTCACGGGGCATATCTAGAAAATGAGCGAAATACGAGGAAACATATGAATAAGTGAAACCATGGTCAAATAATATAGAGGCATCTCTGTGACAAACTGATACAATACCTATAATCACAGCATCTGAAGCAATAGCGCCTGGTCTGGTAGGGATGGCATAGAAACGGGCCTGGCCACCCCCTGATCTGCCTCCCCCTCTCAGGCAGCCCCTAGCTGATTGAGCTCCACCCCTAGCTTACTGGGCGGGTGGTGGAGGAACTGATGTTGATGACATAGACTGGATCCTATGCGGATCGGGACCTCTTACTAGATGGGGACACTCTCTCCTCATGTGACCAAACTCCCCACACTCATAGCAACACCCCCGTGCTGGTGTTGGGGACTGAAGGGAGCCCCGAGCACCGGGATAACTAGCAGAAGGATCCGACATAGACAAACCCGGACCCGATGGAGCACGAGAAGAACTCTGCGCTGGAAGGGCACAAAGAGATGAATGAACTTGCTAATAACTGTGAGAACCATGGCCAGATGATACACCACGGTGAACTGGGCGAGTTGTCTGAGCATGCCTGAATGGACGACCTCTACTGTGCTGGAACTAACCCCTAGAAGGAGTACCACTAAATCCACCCTGTCCATGAGGCCTCTTAGCCTTCCTCTCAACCCTCTCCTGCCCGTGAACCATCTCAATATGCCAAGCAATGTCGACAACCTCATCAAAAGTAGCACCAGACAGTCCCTCTCTGGTCCTAAGCAATTGCAGCTGATAAGTGAGGCCATCAATAAACCTTCTGATCCTCTCCCTGTCTATGGGAACCAACCAGATAGCATGACGGTCCAACTCTGAGAATCACATCTCATACTGCGTTACAGACATATCACCCTGATGAAGCTGCTCAAACTGTCTGCGCAGCTCCTCTCTACGGGACCGAGGCACGAACTTCTCCAGAAAGATAACGGAGAACTGCTGCCAAGTAAGGGGTTCTTCGCCGACCGGCCTACGCCTCTCGTAATTATCCCACCAACTGAATGCAGCCCCAGAGAACTGAAAGGTAGTGAACGATACCCCACTGGTCTCCAGAATACCTGTTGTATGGAGTATCCTCTGACACCTATCCAAGAAACCCTATGCATCCTCTCCCTCTGCACCACTGAAAGATGGAGGTTGGAGTCTCCCAAACCTCTCCAATCTACGTTTCTCATCCTCAGGCATAGCAAGAACCACATAGTCCTGAGCAGCTGCAACCGGCTAGGCTGGTGGTGCCCCCAGTGTCTGGAATCCCTGTACCTCCTGACCTAGTATGCGGGCAGCGGGAGTCTGAGCACCTCCCCCATCTTGAGAAGTGGCTGATGCGTCCGGAACAGAGACCGCCTGAGCAAGGCTGGTGCATGCAGTCAGAATCTGAGCTAGGGCCTCCTGAAGTCCTGGAATCACAATAGGCGCAGGTGGTGCCTGAGCTAGTGCATCAACAACTGGAATCTGGTCCTGACCTGGGGCAACTGGTGGATCTGCAGGTACTGCCCCAACTGCTGTGCGGGTTGTACCTCTGCCCCTACCACGGCCTCAGCCTCTCGCGCCCCTGGCTGGTGGTACTGGTGGATGGTCCTCCTGACCGGTATTATGATTCCTCACCATTTGTGAGAGAATGAAACAATAGATGTTTAGTTACTAGAATCAACAGATTCGCATGACACGAATTCAAGAATGTGGAGTTTTCCTAAGGGTTCTGATGCCTCTTGAAGATAAGTACAAACGTCTTTGTACCGATCCACAAGACTCTACTAAACACACTCATGACTCGTGAGACCTATGTATCCTTGGCTCTGATACCAACTTGTCACGACCCAAAACCTAACCCGTCGTGATGGCCCCTATCGTGGTACTAGGCAAGCTGACCTTTCCAAAACACTTTCAAAATTTAACAAAAATGAATTAAGACATTTAAAATAACCAGAGTTTCTCATAAATACGGGGTAAAACCCAATAAAACATAAGTGCAGTCCCCACATCGGTGTGTCACTAAGTCATGAGCAACTAGACTCTCAATCTAAAAGACATTGTCTATAATAGTCTGCGTCTAAATATCAATACAGAGAAAGAAAGATAATAAGGAAGGAGCACAAGGTTTGCGAACACCGGTTGCTACTTCGTAAATCTCTGGAAGATCAACTACGCACGAACTCAATGACCCCCACGTCCAGTCACACCTGAATCTGCACACAAGGTGCAGGGAGTAACGTGAGTACTTCAAAATCAGTAAGTAACAAAATTAAATAAGGAACTGAGAAGCAGTGACGAGCTATACAAATACAGCTCATTTCAGTAATTTCGGCAAGAAAAGTAGGCATGCTTTCAATTCTGTATTTAAATCAAACCATTTCGAGCTCAAGTACAGCCCGATCCGATGTATGTCCTGAAGGCTTATTGTGGCGTGCAACCTGATCTAATATTGTTGTGGCGTGCAGCCCGATCCAATATATCACACATAGCTCTCAACCCGGAACACATGCCCTATCTCAGTCACTAACCTCTTCAGCCCCTCGGGCTCACAGAATATCATAATAACCAGCCTAAACAGGGAATACAACAAGTATCAACAAGAAATGAGAGGAAACAGAGATATAACACATAATAAGATTGTGACTGAGTACAAGACAACAATTAGCAGTCAATTCAATAAGTATATGACCGTTTCGGGTCCCAATAGTGATATCATATGGCCTAAGCATGGTTTTTAACATGAAAGACAGTCAATTTCTCAAAGACAAGGAAAAACAAGCAATAACAATGGTTATTCCACTTTACAGTCACACGGGATGGACCAAGTCATAATTCCTCACGGTGCACGCTCACACGCTCGTCACCTAGCATGTGCGCCACCTCCAAATATCACATTATACAAATTCTCGGGGTTTCATACCCTCAAAACAAGATTTAAGACTGTTACTTACCTCAAACCGAGCAAAATTCCTATTCCGCGATACTCTTGCCCCTCGATTCGGCTTCCAAATGCTCCGATTCTAGTCACAACCAGTACAATGCCATCAATATGTGCTAAAGGAATAAAATCCACAAGAACAACTACCAAACTAGACTCAACCCGAAATTGGCTCAAACACGGCCCTCCGGGCCTATGCCTTGAAATACGACAAAAGTTAAAAAACGTGAAAGCGCATTCACTCATGAGTCTAACCATACAAATTTTATCAAATTCCGACATCATTTGGTCCCAGAAACCCTCAAATCACACTCTCCAAAATCCCAAGCCCTAACCCCCTATTTTCACTCCTAAATCCCACTAATTAGATAAGAAAACAATGGGAAAACACCATAGCTAGGAGTATTAGAGCTCAAGAAACTTACCTCTATTAAAACCCTTGAATCCCCTTCAAAGATCACTCCAAAAGCTCCAAGGTCCGTCTTGAAAATGGTGGAAATGAGCAAAAATTCGCGAAGTCTCCTATTTATAGGTTCTACCCAGGCTTTTCGCACATGCGGCTCAGAATGCGCACCTGCAGTCTCGCTTTTGTGCAATAACCTCCGCATCTGCGGAAAATTAATTAAGTTCCCAACTCCGCACCTATGCTCCCTATCCGCTTTTGCGACCTCGCAAGTGTGGAAAAGACCTCGCACCTGCAGCCACTGCCTGACCTCCTCTCTTCCGCTTATGTGGGAAACTGCCCGCTTCTACGGGCTCGCAGATGCGCACATCCACTCACACCTACGGTTCTCCCCATTCCAACACACTACCGCACCTGCGTCCGTTCCATCACACCTGCGACAATACCCTCGCAGGTGCAATTACACTAGCAACAGGCCAACTTCAGCAATTCTCCAAACTTCAAACTTGATCTGTTAACCACCCGAAACACACCCGAGGCCCTCAGGGCCTCAACCAAAGATGCCAACAAGTCATATAACCCCATGAGAACTTAGTCGAACCTTCGAATCACTCAAAACAACATCAAAACACCAAATTACCCTCGGATTCAAGCCTAAGAACTTCTAAACTTCCAAATTCCGTCAACGATGCCGAAACCTATCAAACCATGTCCGAATGACCTCAAATTTTACACACACGTCAAAAGTTACATTACGAACCTACTCCAACTTTCGGAAATCCATTATGACCCCGATATCAAATTTTCCATTACCGACCAAAATCGCCAAATTTTCAACTTTCGCCAATTAAAGCCTAATTCCACTACGGAATCATCAAAATCCAAACCCGAGATCGGTTACACATAACTCAACATCCGATTGATGTTTCCCAACTTAAGCTTATCTCAAAGAGACTAAGTGTCTCAATTCACTCCAAAACCACTCCGGACCCGAACCAACTAACTCGACATATCATAATATAAATGAAGAACACAAAAGAAGCAGAAATGGGGAAAATGGAGATATAACTCTCGAAACGACCTGTCAGATCGTTACAGAGTCTGTCATAGTTTAGCTGAGTTTGTAGAGCCTTTTTGTCATCGTACTTCCCATTTTATATTTGAAAACCAAAAAAAAAGTTATAAATGAAAAATCCAAAAAACTTCTTGTTTCTTAGTTTATTTTGTCTATCACTTTTCTAGAACTACGCTTGGTCTGATTCTTGTGGAACATGATACGTAGGCAACCTACATCGGATTCGATCAAATTATTTTTTAAATTAAAAGAAAAAAAAAGAAAAAAAAGTTGAAGTTGTGGGATGAGAGGAAAGAAAAGAGTGATAATCAAAAAGAAAAAGAGAGGAAAGAAAATGAGCAAACCAATGAGTGTTAAAGAGGAAAGAAAAGAGAGAGGCTAGAACAAGAAAATTGGGATGATGCTCTATGACCTTCTTACCCTCGAAGTCATTTTAGAACTGTTAACTGTGACTAGGTGCATTGCACATAATGTGAGATTGTCTTATGTTAAATGCCCTAACACTAACATGATGACTTCACTTTCTTCCTCTTTGTTGCTTCATTATAGCAGAAGGGTGGTTGGTTTGTGGTTCTTAAACTGGTAACTCTTCCCTACAACATAAAGTTGAAAGGCAATGGCAGACGACAACAGAATTGAGTTGGTTGATACTGGTGCCCAAAAGCAATTGTCTGAACGAGACACTAGCTTGGTTGAAGAGGTAAGGATGTTAAGAGAATACATGACAGACATGTATCAGGTTTGGATGATTGGTAAGGCACCACCCCCACCATCACCTAGATTCCTAGATGCCACCCTCACCCAAGCTATGGTCATAGTGTCAGGTGATCCACCATACTCTCCAGATTTTCCCGCTTATCATAGTCTTCCCAACCTCCCTAATAGATCCATCATTCGTCCTCCAACTACATTTCCCAAAAATAGCCCTCATATCATATCCACTACCTCCACCATCACAACCTCTCAAGAACCTCTCCTTAGGTCCAACGGTGAACACCGGTTCAAACCTCATGATGCCCAATACTACTCCCCATAGTTGGCCCACCAGGTCCCAGACTCGTATAATCGTAACCCTCGGAATGAGCCTTATGTTAAAAATGAAAAGTCCACAGGAAAAGAAGGGCGGGATGAGATATCCAGAAAGCTGAAAGGTATAGAACAATACTTAAAGAACATGCAAGGGATGGGAAATCAGATTAATATGTCTTACAATGACTTGTGTATGTTTCCTGATATTCATCTGCCCGCGGGGTTTAAAATGCCAAAGTTTAACTTGTATGATGGGCGTGGAGATCCAGTGGCCCATCTGAGGGCTTATTGCAGTGAAATAAGAAGTGTTAGCGGGAAAGATGAGTTGTTGATGGTGTATTTTAGTGAGAGCTTAAGTGGGGCATCCTTGGAATGGTATACTCATCAAGATGTCAGTAAGTGGTATACATGGAAGACATGGCTCAAGATTTTGTTCGACACTTTCAGTACAATATAGACATTATCCCTGACCGCTCCTCTCTATCTAAGATAGAAAAGAAACCCGGGGAAAGTTTTAGGAAGTTTGGGCTCAGATGGAGGGAACAAGCTCCTCGGGTCAGTCCCTCGATTGATGAAGAAAAAATGGATAAGATTTTTCTACAAGCTCAGGGACCCACCTACTTTACTCATTTGATCCCAGCTTTAGGTAAGCCTTTCAATGATGTGGTAAAAATAGGGGAGATGGTAGAAGAAGGAATCAAGTCGAACAAAATCACAAGCTATTCTGCATTAAAAGGTACTACAAAAGAATTCAGAACATCTCACTAAGTTTGGGCGAAAGAAAAAGAAACAGAAAAGATGTTGTTGAGCTCTGTCAACGACAAGATCTGGTGGGCCTTCTTCCTCAACACTCTCAGCCACAATATCGACCCTATGAATATCCCTGTATTCCATATAATCCTCCCCAATGCTACTTCTATCCACAAAATCCCCAAAGTCATACCTCGCCTTCCCAGTACTTTATCCAAAACGCACCTCCATATGTTGCACATCCACCAGACCCGCAATGGCCTGCACTACCTCCACAAATGTCTTACCCACCTCCACAAGCATATCAACCACCTACCCGCAAGAGGTTCCAACTGAGGTTGGAGTAGAAAATGAAAAGGCAGCAACAAAAGGAAGTCTTTCACTCCTATTGGAGAATCATATGCCAGTTTGTTCCAAAAGTTGAGGCTTTTAGACATGTTGAAGCCGATTCAGATAAAAATGTCGAATCCCCTTCCAAAGAATTTTGATCATTCTCAAAGGTGCGCATATTGCTCTAATGCCCCAGGGCATGGCATAGAAAAGTGTTGGAATCTGAAAAGAGAAGTCCAGAAGCTTATTGATACATGTGACATATTCATGCAGAATCCAGATGCAGCGGATACTAGCCAAAGTCCATTACATGTTCATAATGAGACGCATATGGTGGGCATGGTTTTTTTTTTTTAAATGAACATAAGAACTCATCCAAGTTCCTTGGCGAGCCACTCGCCTGTGCTACCAGTCTCGGTTCCAGAAGTTGATCTTAAGAATGAGTTGGCAAAGAGGACCCCAAAGCCATCTACTGAGGTCAATGTGATTGAAATTGGTAAAGGTCTGGGTAATGTCAATGTGCGACTCAGTGGCTAAGATGTCGAGCTTGGAAATTGGAAAGACACTCCTTTCTTGGTTAGCCAGGGAGGAGTTTTGGTGGTTTATTTTGTTGTCATTTCTGTTGACCGGGTTATTTCAGGATTGTAATCCGAATATTGTCTTATGGCTCAAACCCTTCTTCTTCTTATTTTTCTTAGTTCATTTAGTTGTAGATTATCTAGTGTTATCTAGGATTGTTCCAGGGGTTGTAATCCATGTCTATTTTGTTTGTTTTGTTGTTCAAACCCTTTCACCATCTGTCTAATTCAATCTACCGTTTTCTATTATTTATAGTCCATTTTTGTTTGGTTCTCTTTTCTGTTTATAGTTCTTTTCATGGTGACTCTAGTGACATGACATGCACGTGGAATTCTCAGCCTGGTCTTAAAAGTTAGTCTAATCATGAAACAATGAAATAAGGTTTGAATATGACAGGGACATTTGAGGAAAATAAGTAAAGATTTGGACATTTTGAGATCATTTAAAGCCTGAATTGTGTGAAACTAGGCAGATAGTTTGGGAAGTTAATAGGACGACAAGGATTTGTTACAAGAGAGTGCGTCCCAGACAATTTGAAGCAAGTAACTTTGAGTGCAAGTGCATCTCAAGTTACAAGGTAAAGCCAAGGGATCTTGTCCCAGACTGACAGGGGGTATCCATTGTGAAGAAAAAATCACCCAACGAGAGTTCTGTACTTGACAAGGCACTAAAGAAAAGTGGAAGGCATATTAGTGATATCAATGCCAAAGCTGTAAAATAAATGTTATGCCATGATCTTCATTTTTTATCCTCAAGTTGCATGTGATGTACTTGGCATTTTCAGAGATTGGGAGGCCCTCTTTCAGCTACCCAAATATTGTATACCCTTCGGTACCCTTTTGAGTCAGTGTTGATTTCTTTGGCATCGCCTCTTTTGGAATCAAGTTAGAGTCACTAAAACAAATCTATGTCCCCATAAGGTTTGTTTTAGAAGTTCATCCCGAAAGAAAATAGAGAAAAAAAAGAAGAAAAGGAAAGAGATAAAGAAAAAAAGAAGTCAAAAAAAAAAAAGAGGAAAAAAAAAGAAAGAGAAAAAGAAGAAAAGGGAAAAAAAGAAAAAGAAAAATGGAAACAACAAAAAAGTATTCTTTTGAACTACGTCAGACCTGATTCTTATTACCACAAGATACGTAGGTAGCCTTACAGTTTGGTCACACCAAATAAAATATTTCATAATCCCACAAAGTCAAGAGTGGGGAAATATTTTTGAAATTCTCTCTCAAAAAGAAAAGAAAACAAAAGAAGAAAAAGGGAAAAAACTTTAATTAAATTCTCTTGTTGCAGAAGTTTCGTTTTCTATAAAAGACGGTTCCAAAAGTTGTAAAGTTATACCCCATTTTGTCTTATGTTTGAATTTGAGTCTTCATGCCTTTCTTTCTTTCTAACCCTGTCCAAAAGCCACATTACAGTCCAAAAACGACCTTCCAAATTATCTTTGAGAGTGCCAAGTTAGACATGCGAGAAACATATGATGTTTTTACTATGATTAATACCTTGTCATCTGTAGAATTAGAGTAAATAAGAAGAAAAGAATAAAATAAGAGAGCCTTATCAGTGAAAACCTTCACAGGAACTATAAGGTGACAGTGAGTTGAGAGAAAGAACAAAATGAGAGAGGCTTGATAGTGAAAACCCTTCAGGGCATTACAAGTTGACTAAGGATCGTGATTTATATAGGACAATTAGAGCATTGAAATCTAGTTTCACAGCTTAGAGGTATGGCAAGAATGGAAGATTATACTTGCTTAACAGATCAGGCCACTTAATCCAAGATGCACGTCATGGTCATTAGAGTTGGTGTAACATCATATAAGTTTCTACTTGATAATTTTCTTGTTAGATATCATCTCTTTCCATTGTCCCCTTACTCTGCTCCTCTTGCTTTGTTTAAGTCCTCTTTTTGAGTCTGTTTAGTCAGAACAAGTGAGAAATGACTACAAAATTTGCTACCAGCTTTCTAGTTGCACAAATCGGAGTCTGGCTAGAACATCAAAGTGGCATAAGTCAAGAAAGAGTAGTATGCACACTGAGTTGGTTACAATTGATGTGCTTTGGGATTCATATGAAATGTAAAGGTTTGGTAAATATCAATTCAGGAGCACAATGCAACAAATAAAGGGTATAGGGCTCGAATAGATCAGAGGTATTTTCTATGGTAAGGTTTGACAGAAAAGTGGTTAGCCAATAACAAGCAGGGTCTTCCAAGTTGAAATCAAAGTTATCATGGCAAGCGTAGGAGCAATATCCCTCAAGATAAAGGCCACAAACCAACCACAATGTTTTAAACTCACAAGTTTTCTTTGTTTGAAACAGGGACGAAGACTATGTCCAAATCAATGCTTGGAAGCTTGAATGTTTTAGGTGTCGTGCCCAAATTTTGTCAGCACAAAGGTTGTTTGAGAAGGTTTTTACCAGCTAGACATTCCAATAGTTGAGAAGATCATACCTCCTAGGCATTCTCCCTAGTCGGAAGAGTTTTTAGATTTTCTTCAAGTTCAGGGGTGCCACTGTTACACTATGTGCGTCTCATGGTGATGTAATGAATTGAGACTTGTTAATCATGATTTAAATAATTTTAAATTCATAATATGGCTTTATATTATGTTCAGATAGAAAATATGAAGTTTGGAAAAAATCGGATTAAAGTTGCGGAAAAACCGACTAACGATTTGCCTTGTAACAGAGCTTTTTGAGAAATAATTTTCGTATGCTATATGAGGTCTTTTGGGACATATTATATACCAAATTGAAGGTATTGGAATTTAATTTGCAACACTCTTAACCGTTCATTCACACGACACCCGGATAAAAAGATATAAGCGTCTGAAGAAGGGCCAATCATAGGGTGCCAAGTAGCACATTTTTGACTTTTTAAAAATTGGTATATTTATATCCCTTAGCTCGTCTCTTTCTCCATGTTTCCAGAGAACACACCAAAATAACACCCCTAACTTAACTCTTAAGCTCTCTGCAAGAGCTTCAAACAAGATTATTATCCCGGGCACGGAATCAAGAAGCGTTAACATTAAAACGATCCCTATGACGTAAGTATCGCTATATCGCCTCTCTTTTTCTTTGTAGTTTGAGTTTTGGAAGGTACTTCATAGTTTATAAAACGTGTAATTTATTTATTTAAGTGTTTAAATATCAATTAATGTTGATAAATTCATTTTCTAATAATTAGAACTCACGGGACGGTGATCGAAAGTCGTGAGTTCTAGTTATTTGACTTGTAGTGGACTGTTTTGTGGGTTGTTTCATGTTGCCTTTGGTCTATATATTTTTCTACTGTTTAATGAAGTTTTGGAGGACAAATAGTGTGGAGAAACACCACATAATGATGGAATGGTGGGCTGGTCGTTCGTCGTTACATTATTGTTTAGTTGTTTGACACTACTTTGGTTGTCGTTTTATGTATGAAGTGATTAGGGTGTATGGGCTATTTTGTTGTATATTGTGATGGAGATAAGGTTGGAAAATTATGCTTACATATTGTTATTGTTATTTTCTTGTTGTTATTGGTATATGGTATTAGAGGAGGGCCTAGTTACAGGGGAGATGCTGCCCAAATTTACGTAAACGAGCTACTAGTTTAAGTTGCGAACTTAGCCTTTACTCAGTAGTGATTTTGAATCTCCTTATGATGTGGTAGATTTGGTTGAGTTGTTTGAAGAATTTCTTTGAAGTTATTAAGGACTCAACGGAGTTAAGGTATGTTAAGGCTATCCCTCCTTTCCTTTTGGCATGATACGTATGATATAAACGAAACGTGTAAATACACAACTTTCATAAATGACTCTATTCATAGAAATACTAGGAATGTCTATATTCTTGATTCCCCATGTGTCTTATTATTCTATCATCTGTTCATGGGTCTCAGAAAAATACGCAAGTTGATAAAGTTTATTTCATGATATTAATCAAAGGCATAGTGATCTTATGATATTTTGAAAAATCTTATTAACATACTTCTTATGCATTTCATTCATGTATACATGTACATTGACCCATGACCAGATGACGTTATATACGCGTATATTATATGTATATGGGATATGGGAAAAGGTTATGGCGTTATATACGCACCACCACCTGATCAGCTGGTATACGTTGATGATTTTGTCCACAGTGGCTGAGATGATATGATAGAAATCCCTTAGAGGCTAGATGATGTTATGTACGCATATACCTATGCATGGTATGGAATTTATATGCACATGCATGGCATTATAAATTTTCATGATTCACAAAGTTATTCAGAATTACAGGTTGAGTTCTATACTCCATGTTTCTTTCATATCTTTTATATACTACTGTCATGCCTTACATACTCGATATTTTATTTGTACGTACGTTCCTTTTGCCTGGGGACGCTGCGTTTTATGCCCGCAGGTCCCGATAGACAGGTTGAGAATTCTCCAAGTAGGCTATCAGTCAACGAAAGATGTTGGTGCGCTCCATTTGCTCCGAAGTTGCTTATTTGGTCAGTATGATTCGGATGAGTATTGTTTAGTATGGCGGGACCCTGTCCCGACCTTTATGGCATTTATCTACTCTTAGAGGCTTGTAGACATATGCCATATACGTAAAAGATTGTATGGCCTTGTCGGCCTACGTTTAGTGTACGAGTGATCATTTTGGTCTAATAGGCCCAAGTTGGTATTACATGTTTTATTCTAGCTATCCTATCACAGCCTTTCGATCTCATTTACCCATGATAGCATGATACAAAAAGATACGTTATGTTGGTATTCAGTTGAGTAAGGTACAGGGTGCCCGTCGCGGCCCATCGATTTGGGTCGTGACACTCGCCTGGAGAATAGGGTCAGTTTTTAGTTTTCTTAAGTTGTTAATCTTTAGCTTTTCTTAAGTTCAGGGGTCCCGCCTGGAGAATAGGGTCAGTTTTTAGTTTCCTTAAGTTATTAGTCTTTAGTTTTCCTTTAGTTCGGGAGTCCCGCCTATAAAATAGGGTCAATTTTAGTTTTCTTAAGTTGTTAATCTTTAGCATTTTTTTAGTTCAGGGGTCCCGCCTAGAGAATAGGTTCAGTTTTAAGTTTTCTTAAGTTATTAGTCTTTAGCTTTTCTTAAGCTCAGGGGTCCTGCCTGGAGAATAAGGTCAGTTTTTAATTTTCTTAAGTTGTTAATCTTAGTTTTCCTTTAGTTTAGGTGTCCCGCCTGTAGAATAGGGTCAATTTTAGTTTCCTTAAGTTATTAATCTTTGGCTTTCTATAAGTTCAGGGGTACCTCCTGGAGAATAGGGTCAGTTTTTAGTTTCCTTAAGTTGTTAGTCTTTAGTTTTCTTGAGTTCACGGGTCCCGCCTGGAGAATAGGGTCAGTTTTTAGTTTACTTAAGTTGTTCATCTTTAGTTTTTCTTGGGTTCAGGGGTCCCGCCTGGAGAATATGGTCAATTTTATGTTTAGTCAAGCTCAGTTTATAATTTTCCTTAAGCTCAATCTCACAGGAGACGCACATCCTAATCGAGTCTTTAGTTTTACTCTCATCATTGCATCCTTCATCAATAGCATAGGTGATTTACAGTTTTGCTAACAACTCACAAATCTTCCTAATGCAAATTAGGGCAGAAAATTTTGTTCGTTTTGTTTGTTTTGATTGCAGGCACCCACCTGGAGAACGGGGTCAATATTTCAGAAATCGGTTTTAAGTTCAAATCAGAGAAATACCAGGAGCCCGCCAGAAGAACAGGGTCAGCTTTCAGTTTCTTTCAAGATCAAGTAGGAGGATCCCGCCTGGAGAACATGGTCAACTTTTATTTTTCAAGTTCGAGTCAGAGGCACCAGGAGCCCGCCTGAAGAACAGGGTCAACTTTCAGTTTTCAGGTTCAAGTTAGAGAAGCATCAGGAGCCCGCCTGAAAAACAGGGTCAATTTTTAGTTTTCAAGTTCAAGTAAGAGGCAGCAGGATCCTTCCTGAAGAATAGGGTTAACCTCCAGTTTTTTTATTTTTCAAGTCAAATCAGAAGTAGCACGAGCCGTCTGAAGGACAAGGTTTGCAAGCTCAAGTCTACTCCAAGTTCAAGTTTATTTCAAGTGCAAGCAGGAGGATACCGCCTGAAGAATAGGGTCAACTTTCATTTTTCAAGTTCGAGTCAGAGGCACCAGGAGCCCGCCTGAAGAACATGGTCAACTTTTAGTTTTCAAGTTCAAGTTAGAGAAGGATCAGGAGCCCGCCTGAAGAACAGTGTGAACTTTCAGTTTTCAAGTTCAAGTCAGAGGCAGCTGGATCCCTCCTGGAGAATAGGGTTAACCTCTAGTTGTTTTCCAATTCAAATCAAAAGTAGCATGAGCCACCTGAAGGACAAGGTTTGCAAGCTCAAGTCTACTCCAAGTTCAAGTTTATTTTAAGTGCAAGTAGTAGGATACCCGCCTGAAGAACAGGGTTAACTTCCAGCTTTCTTCAAATTCTAGTCAGCAGGATGGCCACCTGAAGAATAGGGTGAATTTACAATTTCATGTTGAAGGATCAAGTGGAGATTCAAGGATGATTCGAGACAAGAAGTAGATATTATCTTGTATTTTTCTTTTATTTTCGCTGTAATATTTCTTTTTATTTTTTATGTAATGGCAGGAAGCGCGGACCGGAACCTCGACGGCACCTCGATCGGCTCTCCACCTCGGTATACTCCATCGCTCTTCTCACTTCTGAACTACACGTGGCCTGATTCTTTTATGACCAAGGATATGTAGGCAGCTCAATACCAGGGCTCGGTCACAATCCTTTTAGCCATCTTTATTTTCTTTTGAATAAGCATCAGGTCATAAATCAATTACGTTGCTTATTGTTCTTTGCTCCGGAAACTATTCGTGTTACCAAGAAAAGATTGGCAGTTGTAAGCACATAATTTTTGACCCATGCAATTTTAAAGCAGTATTTTAAAAATATTTACTTATTTTCATTTTAATAGGATTTCAGCCAACTTTTAATTTTTATTTTAAAACATAAGTTTAAAAACACAAAAAATAGTTTTATAATATTTCTTCTCTTATTATATATCTTTTTATTTTTATACTTTTTTATTTATTTAAGATTATTAGTATTTTATAATGATAATATTTTAATTTTTACCATTACTTTAACATAGTTTTCTCTACCTTTTTATAACATTTAAAAACATGCAAATAATATTTTTATTTTAATATATAGTTCACTTTAATAGTTTATTCTTATTAACTAAGATTAATTAGTATATTTTGGTAGTATTTTTATTTTTATTTTTGTTCATTGAGAAAGAATTGAATTTGGGCCAATTAGGAGCTCATTTTCGAATTTTAGTGGCCCAGCAAGACAAAGTCCAATTCTTCCCAACATATTAGCCCACTCTCCACTTAAAATACAAGATTTAATCTTAGACATCTATTTTCCTCTAATCCAATGGTCATCGTCCCTTCTCACCTCCATATAAAATATTCAACTATGGAAACTCTACGGGAATTCTTCTAACCTATAGTACTATTAGGATTACATCTTCTTTAGGGGGTCTTCTTCCAAATCTAAGTCTAGAAGACAAAGGAGTTTCGAAACAAATTTCCTACAGACGAAGAAAAAAATCGAGTTGTACATGAACTCAGAAGACAATTGAAGGGCTTAGTTTATGGGTATCTGAGATTCTGAGGAAAATTGACAGACTTTGGTTAGAATTTGGGTCTGAATCTGTGTTTGGTTGAGTTTTTAGGTGTCGATTTGTGATTCCGTCTGGTTTTCAGCTTTTCAGTGTCGATTCGAGTTCCGTCCGAGATTATCATTAAGTTTCAGAACATCAAAGTTGGATTCAAATTGAGGTCTATTTTTTGAACTATTAAACTTGGTTCTTTGTTCTTATTTTAATTTTATTAGCTCGTGTTAAGCTTAAATCAAATGCAACCATGTTAGTACATGTCGTGTACACTGATCTCTGTTGGTTTGAAATTGTGGCATCTTTAGATCTTAAATTTTGAGCATTCTGTTTAATTTTGAAAATGTTTATAGTTTGGATGGTTCTTGCTTGGTTGTATCTGGGTCAAAAGTAGTGAATAATTAAGTGGGTATTGGGGAGCTTTCCGAAACGATCCAGAATTAGGCTAAGTTGATAAAACAAGAAAGAAATTGGACTTTTAAGTGGTTATCTTGCTCATAATTATTTTGTTTATCTTATTTTGAATCCGCTAGGAGCATGTTTAGGCCGACAACACTTGGGCAGGAAAATTTTAGGTATAGTCTTTTATTTCACTCGAGGTGAAAGGTTGTTCCCTTTAGTTTATATTCGGGGAATGCCCTGTAGAGATTGTATATATTCTTATTCGGGGTATGCCCCGATGTTATTGTAAATGGAGGCCATGGCGATATCATCATTGGAGGCGTAGTATATGATAGTTAGATTTATTTTATTTTTGTTTTCTTTTATTTATTAGGAAGGGATGACCTCAGACCTTTTTTGTATTTATTTTCGTTTTGTGTGTTCTTACCTCAGTCTACATATTCTTAAACGCCAACTTGATCATGTACGCAACCGTACTAGTTACGGGACTCAGGTAATGCCTAACACCTTCTCCCCGAGTCAAATGAACCCCTTATCTAGAATATCTGGTGCAAGCTGTTTAAAGTCAAATATGTTTTTAAGGGAAAATTGCTTTTAAATGGTGACTTGGCACACCGAAATTATATGCCAAGTGGCGACGCTGAGAAAATCCCTTTAAAACAAATGTTTTGTCACATTCTAATTGAAAAACCCTTTTTGAGCTTAAAAATCACTTTATTATTTTTTAAAGTGGTTGTTAAGGTGAAAAAGGGGTGTGACAGACCCCACTGGCCTGATAGAAATTCCAGCCAAACTGATCCTATCCTGGCTCGGTATTAAATTTTGTTTTTATAAAAAATAAATAGTTGTCACCCATCGGTTCTTCTCCAAAAATCACCATTGGGCAATCGCCATAAACAACCATTTTTATCGGAAAAAGATCCAGTCAAGTATTATTACCTCAAGTAATATTCAATAGCCATGTAGATTCATGCCATGTGGATCATAAAATGATTATTGGCTGAGATCCATTTAACTCTTATACTAATAAAAAGAGAACTAAAATGATAAAAGTTCCCTTAACTCAACCGTTAATAACTAACCCAAGTTTCTCACCTTTTTTTTGCTTTAAATACATTAAAATATGTCTCTTACTTTTAGCAAAATAAAGCTACAACTGAATTTTATCAACAAAAAAAAAAGGCAATTAAAGATGGCGGGAATCATCTACCCGATATGTTTATCCGCCAAAAGAACATTTTCCGCTTTAGAAAGATCATACGTATCATTAAAAGATATGTATTCAGCTTTTACAAGCATCTCATCTTATTTCTTTTCCTAAGAAACCCAAAGGTTTCATTGTTGCTGTCGTCAACAACAAACAATGAATCTCTTGAAATACAAGGTTTTATTCTCTACCTTTTCTTATATTATTAGTTATTATTTGGTCTTATTAAATTTAATTGCATTTTTTATTTTAAGTTTGATTAATTGATATTTGTATGATATAATATTATATGTTTTCATTTATATGCCTCATCTGACAAGCTGCAAATACAAGAAAGTTTCATTATGACTATTTAATTTATGATGACGTTAATAAGTTTGCACCTTTTTAACGTTTAAATCATTGTTCAGAACTCCATAGTGTTTTAAGTTTGATTTATTTTTAGTATAGTTGAGAATTTCGGAAAAAAGAATGTGCGAAAATACTCGTGAAGAAGTTTTACAAAGTAACTCTCAATGGCTAGTAGATTATGAACCGAAACTTGGCCTTGAGTTTGCTAGAGACGATGATGCACTTAATTATTATAATGAGTATGCAAGAAGGGTTTGTTTTAGTGTTCACAAAGAATACATCAATACAAATAAAAAATTGGGTTATGTAACATCACGGAAGATTTCATGTCTCAAGAAAGGTTTTCGTAGAGATGATAAATGAAAAGATCAAGTTAAACAATTACGAAGAAAAACTCGAATAGGATGTCAAGCTCATATTATTGTTACCCGTCACTCAATGGGAAAGTACCATATTACTAAAGTTGAATTAGAATATAATCACGCACTTGTTCCACCGGCAATGGTTCATATGTTGCCATCTCGCCAAAGGATAAACGAATTTCAGGCTCATGAAATAGATTTAGCAAAGGATGTTGGATTATTTTCTAGTAAATTTAGGTTATACCAAGTTAGATCAAAAGGACTACCTTCGAACAAAACGACAAAAGGCTATGAGACTTGGGGAAACAGGTATAAACTTACATACAATGCCTATAAGAAATATATTATCATTTCTTATTTTTATTTGACTTCTTAATGTAATTTTCTAATATTAGATAATAATAAAGTATAATGTAACTTTTTTTCTTATTTCATCCAGGAGTACTGTTAGAGTATTTTGAGAAGAAGAGAATAGAAGATCAATCTTTCTTTTTTGCGGTACAGTTGGATGTTGATGATATGATCACAAATATATTTTTGGCAGATTCAAAGATAATAATAGACTATGGTTGTAACGACTCGGCGGGTCATTTTGAGTATTACAATCCCATTCCCCCATTTACTGCTCAACTTATGCTTTACAATTGTTATGTAACTCGCCGGGGTGATTGGTTCGGGTCCGGTGAGGTTTTGGAATGAATTGGAACACTTAGTTCCAAGGTTTAAAGCTTAAGTTAAAATAGTGACCGGATGTCGACCAGCTGAGTTAAAAGAATTGAAAGAGCAACTTCAGGAACTTCTTGATAAGGGGTTTATTAGGCCTAGTGTGTCGCCTTGGGGTGCACCAGTTCTTTTTGTGAAAAAGAAAGATGGTATTATGCGGATGTGTACCGACAGGCAGTTGAACAAAGTTACAATCAAGAATAAGTATCATTTACCACGTATTAATGATTTATTTGACCAGTTTCAGGGAGCGAAGGTATTCTCCAAAATTGATCTGAGATCTGGGTATCACTAGTTAAAAATTCAGGACTCGAATATTCTAAATACGGCATTCAAGACTCGCTATAGTCAATATGAATTTCTCGTGATGTCTTTTGGGCTGACCAACGCCCAGCAGCATTTATGCACTTGATGAATAGTGCATTCCAGCCATATCTTAATTTATTTATCGTAGTATTTATTGATGATATCCTAGTGTACTCACGCATCCAGAAGGAGCATGTACAACACTTGGGTATTGTATTACAGAGGCTGAGAGAGGAGAGACTTTATGTCAAATTCTCTAAGTGTGAGTTCTGGCTTAGTTCGATGGCATTCTTGGGACACATAGTGTCTAGTGAAGGAATTAAGGAGGGTTAGAAGAAGATAGAGGCAGTTCAGAATTGGCCCAGACCATCTTCAGCTACTGAGATTTGGAGTTTTCTCGGCTTGGCCAGTAATTATCGTCGCTTGGTGGAGGGTTTCTCATCTATTGCAGCGCCTATGACTAAATTGACCCAGAAAGGTGCTCCGTTCAGATGGTCATATGAGTGTGAAGAGAGCTTTCAGAAGCTCAAAACAGCTTTAACTACAACCCCAGTATTGGTGATGCCTATAGGTTCAGGGTTTTATACTTTGTATTATGATACGTCGCGCATTGGTCTCGGTGCAGTGCTGATGCAAGTTAGTAGAGAGATTGCCTATGCGTCCAGACAGTTAAAGGTACATGAGAAAAATTATCCGGTCCACGACCTTGAGTTAGCAGCTATAGTTCATGCCTTGAAGATTTGGCGGCATTATTTGTACGGTGTCCATTGTGCGGTTTATACTGAACACCGGAGTCTACAACATCTGTTTAAACAGAAAGATCATCATTTGCGGAAGCGGAGATTGTTGGAGTTGCTTAAGGATTATGATATCACCATTCTCTATCATCTCGAAAAGGCCAATATGGTGGACGATGCCTTGAGTTCTTAAGTCGGAGAGTTTGTGTAGCTTAGCATACTTACTGGGAGCAGAGAGGCCTTGGCTAACCAGTTTGTCAGATTGGATGTTTCCGAGCAGAGCCAAGTTTTGGCTTGTGTGGTTTCTCAGTCTTATCTTTATGATTGTATCAGAGAACGTCAGTATGATGACCCTCATCTGCTTTTCCTTAAGGACACGGTTCAGCACGGTGATGCCAAGGAAGTCACTATTGGGGATGACAGTGTATTACAGATACATCGCAAGCTATGTGTCCCTAATGTAGATGGTTTGCACGAGTTGATTCTCCAGGAGGCTCACAGTTCGCGGTACTCCATTCATCCAGCTGCCACGAAGATGTATCAGGATTTGAAGCAGCACTATTGGTGGAGGAGAATGAAGAAAGATATAGTTGGGTTGGTAGCTCGGTATTTAAATTGTCAATAGGTGAAGTACGAGCATCATAGACCGGGTGGATTACTTCAGAGACTTGAAATTTCAGAGTGGAAGTGGAAGCGTATTACCATAGACTTCGTAGTTGGGCTCCCACGGATTTTGAGGAAATTTGATATTGTTTGGGTAATTGTAGATCAGTTGACCAAGTCCACACATTTTATTCCAGTTGGTATTACTTATTCTTCGGAGTGATTGACTGAGATTTATATCCGCGAGATTGTTCTCTTACACAGTGTGTCGTATCCATCATTTCGGATCGGGTCACACAGTTTACATCACAGTTTTGGAGAGCAGTGCAGCGAGAATTAGATATACAGGTTCAGTTGAGTACAACATTTCACCCTCATACAGACGGATAGTCCGAGCGCACTATTCAGATATTGGAGGATATGTTACGCTCTTGTGTCATTGATTTTGGGGGTTCTTGGGATCAATTTTTGCCACTGGCAGAGTTTGCTTACAATAACAGCTACAAGTCGAGCATTCAGATGGCTTCGTATGAGGCTTTAAATAAGAGACGGTGTCGGTATCCGGTGGGTTGGTTTGAGTTGGGTGAAACTAGGCTATTGGGTACTGATTTGGTTCAGGATGCTTTGGAGAAGGTTAAATTGATTCAGGAGCGGTTTCGCACGGCGCAGTCTAGACAGAAGAATTATGCCAACCGGAAGGTCCTTGATGTTGCTTACATGGTTGGGGAGAAGGTTAAGCTCAATATTTCACCCATGAAAGGTGTATTGATGTTGGGGAAGAAGGGCAAGTTGAGCCCTCGCTATATTGGGCTGTTTGAGGTGCTTAAGAAGATAGGATATGGCTTATGAACATGTATTGCCGCCTAGTTTATCGAGTGTTCATCCAGTATTTCATGTATCTATGCTTCGGAAGTATGTCGGGGATCCGTCTCACATTTTAGATTTCAGCACAATGTAGTTGGATGGTAATTTGACTTATGATGTGGAGCTGGTGGCCATTGTAGACCGGCAGGTTCGAAAGTTGAGATCAAAGAACATAGCTTTAGTGAAAGTGCAGTGGAGAGCCCAACCAGTCGGAGAAGCTACTTGGGAGACTGAGAGGGAGATGCAGAGCAAATATCCACAGATATTTGAGACTCCAGGTATAATTCTAAACCCGTTCGAGGACAGACGTTTGTTTAAGAGGGGGAGAATGTAACGACACGGCCAGTCATTTTGAGTATTACAACCCTGTTCCCCCATTTACTGCTCCACTTAAGCTTTACAGTTTTTATGTGACTTGCCGGAGTGATTGGTTCGGGTCCGGTGAGGTTTTGGAATGAATTGGAATACTTAGTTTAAAGGTTTAAAGCTTAAGTTAAAATAGTGACCGGATGTCGACTTATGTGTAAACGATCCCGGAATAGAGCTTTGATGATTCCAATAGATCCGTATGGGGATTTTGGACTTAGGAGCGTGTCCGAAAAATTATTAGGAAGCCCGTAGTTAAATTAGGCTTAAAATGGCTAAAATAGAATTTTAAGTTTGAAAGTTTGACCGGGGAGTTGACTTTTTGATATCGGGGTCGTAATCCGATTCTGAAAATTGGAATAGGTCCTTTATGTCATTTATGACTTGTGTGCAAAATTTGAGGTCAATCGGACTTGATTTGATAGGTTTCAGCGTTGAATGTAGAAGTTGAAATTTCTTAGTTTCATTAGGCTTGAATTGGGGTATGATTCGTGGTTTTAGCGTTGTTTGATGTGATTTGAGGTTTCGACTAAGTTCGTATGATGTTTTAGGACTTGTTGGTGTATTTGGTTGAGGTCCCGTGGGCCTCGGGTGAGTTTCGGATGGTTAACGGTTAAACTTTTGGACTTGGAATGCTGTTTGAATTTTTCTGATGTCTGTATCTAGTTTCCTTCTTCGCGTTCGCGAGAGGGGTCTCGCATTCGCGAAGAGGAATTGGAGGCAGGCGAGGTTGTTCATCGCGTTCGTGACTTGGGTCTCGCGTTCGCGTAAGTAAAGGAGGTGAGGCTACACGTTCACGATTGGGCATCGCATTCGCGAATGGGAATCTGGCTGGTGAGGATTTTTGCCTTCGCGTTCACGAAGGTTCGCCTGGTAAAGCATCACGTTCGCGAGCTGTGACTCACATTCGTGAAGGCCAATTTATGGACAACACAATTTTATGCTTTGCGAATGCGAGAGACCTGTCACGTTCGCGAAGAAGAAAGGTCTGGACATAAAATTTAAGTTCTGAAAATGGGACTTCGTCCTATTTTCCATTTTTGACGAATTGGAGCTCGGGGAGAGGCAATATTCGGGAGATTTTCAAGGAAAACAATGGGGTAAGTATTTTTAACTCAATATTCATCAAATTACCCGAATCCATGGTAGTTTTTAACATTTAATCGGTGATTTAAGTTGGAAATTTGTGAAAACCCTCTTGGTTTAATTTGAAGATTTGAGAGTCGAGTTCATATCGAAATTTGGTAAAATTTATATGGTTGGACTCGTGGTTGGATGGACGTTCATATTTTATAACTTTTGTCGGGTTCCGAGACGTGGACCCCACGAGCGATGCTTGAGTGTAATTTCAAAATTTATTTGAAATATTTATATTTTCATATAGAATTAATTCCTATAATTCGTATTGACTGAATCGAATTATTTATGACTAGATTCGAAGCGTTTGGAGACTGAATCGCGAGGCAAAGGCATATAAGAATAAAGAATTACACGGTTTGAGGTAAGTAAAGTTCTAAATTTGGTCTTGAGGGTATGAAAGCCTGAATTTTGTGTTATGTGATCGGTTTTAAGGTGACACGCATGCTAGGTGACGGGCGTGTGGGCGTGCACCATAGGAATTGTGACTTGGTCAACTTCCATGGAACTGTGTAGTTGAATAATCTGTTGTTATCTGTACATTCTCTATGTAGTAGAGAAATCGAATCACAAATCATGTTTAGATTATGTGTTGGCACTGTAGGGATCCACAAAGGTCGTATACGTGTTGAATTAGCTGCTAAATTGTTATTTTGTACTCAGTCACAGTTTACTTATTTATTTTATCTCAGTCTCTATTGGTCATTATTGATGCATCATATCATTGTTGTTTGGGATGATTTTCATGATTATTGAGAGCCCGAGAGACTGTAGAGATTTATGAGTGAGTGAGGCTGAGGGCCTGATTGTGAGATATTATACTATAGCACGTGAGTTGTCCCTGCAGCAGTGAGTTATCTGTGCATCACGTAAGTTGTCCATGCGGATCCAGATATTATACTATAGCACATTGTCCTTGCAGCACGTGAGTTGTCCATGCGGATCCAGATATTATGCTATAGCACGTGAATTGTCCATGCAATACGTGAGTTGTCCGTGCGGATCCAGATATTGATACTATATCACGTGAGTTGTCCGTGCAGCACATGAGTTGTCCATACGGATTATAGCGCTTGGGCTGAAGGAGCCCCTCCGGATTCTGTACACACCCCCAGTGAGCACAGGTACCTATTGAGTGCGAGTGCTGAGTGTTGAGCTAGTGGAAGGGCTGAGTGAATGTGGTCCTGAGAGGATGCATTTGATTTTATTATTGTTGCACTTCAGCTGTCATATATCATTGTTTTGAAAATTTCTGAGATATATTATCTTATGTTTCAGTTGAACATGACATGAAATTACTGTTTTGGCCTTAAATGTTGAACTTGAAAGCATGCATGCCTTGTTATGTTGGAAGTTACTGTAATTGGACTCAACTGTGAAGCTCATCACTATTTTTAGTTCTTTATTTAGTATTTTTACTTGGTGAGTTGGTTGTACTCATACTACACCCTGCACTTCATGTGCAGATCTAGGTGTTCCCGGACACAGTGGGTGTTAATTTTTTTCGCACAGTTGATTATCCGGAGATTCTGAGGTAGCTGTCGGTGTATCGCAGACTTTGTCTCTCCTTATTTATCTTCTTGATTACGGTATTTGGTCTTAGACTATTATAGACCGTATTTTCCATACTTGTGATGTATAGATACTCATGTACTCTGTGATACCCCGATAGTTGGGAATTCCGCATTATGTTTTAGATTTTCTATCCCAGTTATGAGAACTTTTACTACTAAAACTGCTTTAAATTCATTCTTGTAAATAGTGTTGGAAGTATTTGTGAGAAATCGTCTTGTCTAGTACCACGTTAGGCGTCATCACGACAGGTTAGGATTTTAGGTCGTGACAATGATACTTTTGGAGATGTGCTCTCATTCGATACTACTTACCAGAAAAATAGTGAGCACAGACCTTTGGCTAGTTTCGTTGGATTGAACAACCATAGAATAATGGTTATTTTCGGAGACACTTTAATGTATGATAACACTGCAGATTCCTTTCAGTGGTTGTTTGAAACGTTTCTTGGAGCGTTGTTTGGAAAAAAAACCCAAAACAATTTTTACAGATCAAGATGCTACTATGAGTAAGGCCATCTCACTTGTCATGCCTGAAGTTTATCACAGGTTATGCGTTTGGCACATAGAGAAAAATGCAGCTAAACATCTCAATCAAATTTATAAAAGGTACGCTTCTTTCCGTGGTGATTTTCGAAAATGCATTTATGAGTATGAAGATGAAGAAAATTTTATGGATACTTGGAATACAATGATTGATGAATATAACCTTCATGAAAATGAATGGTTGCAAGAAATATATGTATTAAGGGAAAAACTATTTGCACCATATAGAAAGAAAACTTTTTCGGGTGGTATGAACATTACACAATTGAGTGAGAGTTTGAGTGGTGATTTAAAGGATTACTGGCAGTCTGATTATAATTTAGTACAATTGTTTAAGCATTATGATCGAGAAACTGAGGATAAGTGATATAATGAGCTGCAAGATACTTGTGATGCATCACAACGAATTCCAGTATTAAAAGCACAAGTTTCTGTTTTGCTTCATGCTAGAGGGGTCTATACCTCAAATATTTTTGCAAAATTTTAAGATGAATGTATGAAATCTTTATCAATCAAAGTGAATATTGGATGTGAAAATAACACTTTGTCCACCATTTACAAGGTTAGTAAGCATGGGCATACTCAAGAGTATATTGTTACAGTGACAGAGATAGGCCATATATCTTGTACTTGCTTGAAGTTTGAGTCTATGGGTATACTTTGTTGCCATGCAATAAGAGTCCTCGATGTAGTGAATGAAGTTAGTAGAATTCCAACTGAGTATATTTTAGAAAGATGGACAAAAAATACAAATGGCGTAAATATTAAAGAAGTTGATGAGTAAAAAATATAGATCCAGGATCCAAAGTTGATTACTATGAATCGTTATAGAGTTCTTTGTCCTATATTTGTTAGAATGGTAGCAAAAGCTTCTGAAACAGATGACAGCTATAAGGTAGCAGTAGCATGTGCAAATGAGCTAAGTTCAAAATTGAAGTAAATCACAGAGGCAACAACTCCATCTCTTTGTACTAGTGGTTTAACAAGAGAATTACCGAAAGGAAATAATAACATAAATATCCTCACACGAGCCAAAAATTTAAAAAATAAAGATGGGAAACGCCATAAAAAGAGGATCAAACCTTCCCTCGAGGTGAACGCAAATCTCAAGAAAGCTCGAGGAAACAAGTGAAGTTTCGCTAACCAGGATGGAGCGAGAGTCGATGATAGAGCTCTATCTGATAATGAAAAATGTTTCAATCAGGTATATCACATTTTATTTTTCAACTATTAGAGTATCTCATATATATCATTTCTTATAATATTTTAGCAATTACACTAATATTTTTATTAATTGCTAGGATCCAATATCAAAGGAAAATATTTTTGAGATTTTTTATTTAAGTGCCTCTCAAACCGTGGCTTGTGCTAGCTTATCCCACAGTTCAGAGTTTTCTCTCTCGTTGATATACCCTAGCTTTACTCAAATGATAACGGTAATATAACAATTTATTTTAATCTAAGTTAAACTTATAATTTCGCTTTCAATTAACTTCACTATTTATATTAGTGCAGGAACCTTTTAGTTTTAATACTTTTGCAAATGCACAAAAGTCTTATTCACTTTTTCACAATCAGGTACCTATTAGATGAAGTTTTTATTTTTATCTTTAATGTAAAAATTAGCTATTAATATTTCAAATAAGGGGAGCCTTGACGTAACTGGTAAAGTTGTTGACATGTGACCAGGAGGTCACGGGTTCAAGCCGTGGAAATAGTGTCTTGCAGAAATGTAGAGTAAGGCTGCGTACAATAGACCCTTGTGGTCATGCCCTTCCCCGGACCATGCGCATAGCAGGAGCTTAGTGCACCGGGATGCCCTTTTAATATTTCAAAATTATTTACGTCTTGCTGGCAAAGCTTTTCGAGAGTCAAGGATCACAAAAGTTCCAAGATAACAATATATTATGATCAATGCCAGTTGTCACGACCCAATTTCACCTATAGGCCGTGATGGCGCCCAACACTACAGCTAGGCAAGCCAACTAATAAGTCTAACGTACATTGGTTAAATTTTTATTCCAAGAAAAGAATAAAATACCAACTTCTACCAATGTGTGTGCCAAGACCCGGTGTCACAAGTGCATGAGCATCTAGTAGATTATACAAAACTCCCAATACTGTCTGAAATGAAATAGACAGAATATAAATATAAGAAGAGACACTGGTAGCTGCAGAACGGCTCAGAAAGGCAGCTCACCACTATGCCTCGGGATGACGTGGGTATGTGATGATAGGTCCTCCACTAGTACCTGTCTCAGATCCTACACAAAAAGTGCAGCAAGTGTAGTATGAGTACGTAAACAACGTGTATCCAGTAAGTATCAAGCCTAATCTCGAAGTGGTAGAGACGAGATGGCCGACTTTGACACTCACTATGGGTCAATAACAATAACTGAAATAAAACTAGAATATTTAAATCAGCATGATTTACAGAATTTATAATAATTTATTTAATCAGCAGAGATAATCAAATTCCTTCAAATGTAACAATTCTTAATATATTAATTAAATTCCTTCAATTCAAATAGTTTCCAATTTATCAATTAAACCTCATTTACAGGAGTAACAATTTATTCCTTAACAAGCAAGAATAATAATTCATTAAATTTCAAGGATTTTTTAATTTATTAAAATTAGCTTCACAAGCTGAAATAAATTATTAAAGTATCGTGTAATTATTATTATTAAGCACGATTTCTGCCGAGGACGTACAGCCCGATCCAGAGTGTCGTATACACTGCCGAGGGATGTGCGGCGCGATCCATAGATGCATCTATCCTGCCGAGGCGTTCGGCCCGCTCCACAAGAAAGGAGGACATTTTCTTATGTGCCTCCGAAAGGAGAGTATATTTATTATAAGATAAATTTGGGAGGAGAACAATTTTTTTTAACAATTAATTGATTAAAGCAGACAATCAAGCCTGTGAGATTTCCGTCCTTTAATATCTTTATCTAACAATTCACAATATATTCATATAGATATCAATTAATATAAATAAATTAAAGAATACAATTTACACAAGTAAGGCATGCTTTGAGTCCTAAACTACCCGGACTTTAGCATTAATAGTAGCTACGTACGGACTCTCGTCACCACGTGCGTACGTAGCCCCCCACAATTAGCAATAATTATTTAATTTTAATCACCTATGAGGTAATTTCTCCCTCACAAGGTTAGACAAGAGACTTACCTCGTCTTGCTCCAATTTAATCCACTATAAGGCCTTTTCCACTATTATCCAACTCCGTCTGACTCGAATCTAGCCAAAATAATTCGATACAATCACTAAATATTATAGGAATCAATTCTATAAGAAAATACTACATTTTAAAGAAATGATCCCGAAATTAATTCAAAATTCGCCCGCGGGGCCCACATATCGGAATCCGGCAAAAGTTATGAAATCTGACAACCCATTCAATTACGAGTCCAACCACACCAGTTTCACTCAAATCCGACTCCGAATTGATACCGAAATCTCAAAATTTTGTTTCTATGAGATTTCTAAACTTTTCCAAATTTCAATCTCAAAACACTAATTTATGGTGAAAACAATGATATACTTGTATATGTATACCAAATCCGAGTTAGAATCACTTACCCCAATATTTTTCCCTTGAAAATCTGCCAAAAGTCGTCTCTGCTCAAGCTCAAGTTCGTCAAAAATGGCAAATGGGACGAATGCCCTCTTTTTATAAAACTGCCCAGCAGCCTTCAGAACTGGTCCTCGAACTGGGCCTCGATCGCGGCTTTGATCACAGGCTTGAGCCTGGACCTCGGTCATGGCCTCGATCAGGGCATCGAGGTTGGGCCTTCCATCAGGACGTTGAGGTTGGGCCTTCGATCAGGGCATCGAGCATGGGCCTTCGATCAGGGCATCGAGCCTTACCTTCAATCATGTCCTCGAGCTGGACCTTCGATCGTGGCTTCGATACTGAGCCCCGTCCCTGGCTTCGACTCAGGCCTCGATCGTGGGCTCGATATCTGGGTTCGATCTGGGGCTCGATCACAGCGTAGAATATACAGCAGAAGGGAAAATTGCAGTAGCTTTTTAAGTCCAACTTTTGATCCGTTAACCATCCGAAACTCACCCGAGGCCCTCAGGACTTCAACCAAATATACCAACAAGTCCTAAATATCATACGAACTTAGTCAAACCTCTAAATCACATGAAACAACGCTAAAACCATGAATCATACCCCAATTCAAGATTAATGA
Organism: Nicotiana tomentosiformis; assembly: GCF_000390325.3. Lineage (NCBI taxonomy): Eukaryota > Viridiplantae > Streptophyta > Magnoliopsida > Solanales > Solanaceae > Nicotiana > Nicotiana tomentosiformis. Next base: position 9,693,484 of record NC_090813.1, read on the forward strand.
AACTAAGAGTTTTGAACTTCTACATTCGATGTCGGAACCTATCAAATCAACTCCGATTGACCTCAAATTTTACACACAAGTCATAAATGGCATAACGGAGCTATGAAAATTGTCGGAACTGGATTTCGACTCCGGTATCAAAAAGTCAACTCATCGGTCAAACTTCCAAACTTAAATTCTTATTTTTAGCCATTTCAAGCCTAATTTAACTACGGACTTCCAAATAAAATTTCGAGCACGGTCCTAAGTCCAAAATCACCATACGGAGCTGGTGGAATCATCAAAATTCTTTTCCGGGGTCATTTTCTTAAAATGTTGACCGAAGTCAAACTTAGCACTTTAAGGCCAACTTAAGGAACCAAGTGTTCCGGTTTCACCTCAAACACTTTCAAATCCCGAACCAACCATCCCCGCAAGTCATAAATCATTACAAGAACCTACAGGAAGTTTTATTTTAGGGAACGGGGTTCTAAAAGTTAAAATGACTGGTTGGGTCATTACATTCTCCACCTCTTAAACAAACATTCGTCCTCGAACGGGTTTAGAATTGTACCTGGAGTGCTGAATAAGTGTGGATATCTGCTCCGCATGTCTTCCTCGGCCTCCCAAGTCGCTTCCCCGACTGGTTGGCCCCTCCACTGGACTTTTACTGCAGAAACCCTCTTGGACCTCAACTAGCAAACCTGTTTATCAACAATGGCAATTGGCTCATCTTCATAACCCAAGCTATTATCTAGCTGAACTGTGCTGAAGTCTAACATATGTGATAGGTCGGCATGATACTTCCGGAGCATAGATACATGAAAAATCAGATGAACTCCCGATAGGCTGGGAGGCAATTCAAGCTCATAAGCAACCTCCCCAACTCGTTTCAACACCTCAAATGGGCCTATAAACCTTGGGCTCAACTTGCCCTTCTTCCCGAATCTCATAATTCCCTTCATCGGCGAAACCTTCAAGAGAACTTTTTCACCTACCATAAATGATATATCACGCGCTTTCTGATCCGCGTAACTCTTTTGTCTGGACTGTGCTGTACGAAGTCGCTCCTGAATCAACTTTACCTTTTCCAAAGCATCCCTTACCAAATCAGTACCATATAACTTAGCCTCACCTGGCTCAAACCATCCGATAGGTGAACGACATCGCCGACCATATAAAGCCTCAAATGGAGCCATCTCGATGCTGGATTGGTAACTGTTATTATAAGCAAACTCGGCCAAAGGCAGGAAACGATCCCACTGACCTCCAAAGTCGATCACACATGCCCTGAGCATATCCTCCAAAATCTGAATTGTCCTCTCTGACTGTCCATCGGTCTGCGGATGAAAGGCTGTGCTGAGCTCTACACGGGTCCCCAACTCACTCTGCACTGCTCTCCAGAAATGTGAAGTAAACTGAGGGCCTCTATCTGATATGATAGAAATTGGCACACCGTGCAACCGAACTATCTCCTGAATAAAAATCTGGGCCAATCTCTCTAAAGTATACGTAGTCACAATAGGAATAAAATGTGACGACTTAGTCAACCTGTCAACAATCACCCAAACTGCATCAAACTTCCTCAAGGTCCGCGGCAACCCAACTACAAAATCCATAGTAATTCGTTCCCATTTCCACTATGGTATAGTCATCTGCTGAAGTAGGCCACATGGCCTCTGGTGCGCATATTTAACTTGCTGGCAATTTAGACACCTAGATACATACTCAACTATGTCCTTTTTCATTCGTCGCCACCAATAATGTTGCCTCAAGTCACGATACATCTTAGTAGCACCTAGATGAATAGAATACCAAGAACTGTGCGCCTCTTCCAGGATCTTTTTCCTCAGTCCATCCACATTAGGAACACATAGATGACCCTGGAGTCGCAGAGCACCATCCGCTCTAATAGTAACTTCCTTGGCACCACCTCGTAGTACCGTTCCACGAAGAACCATCAAGTATGGGTCATCATACTGGCGAGACTTGATCTGCTCAAATAGTGAATATTGGGCCACCACACATGCAAGAACTCGACTGGGCTCTGAAATATCCAGCCTCACAAGTTTGTTAGCCAAGGATTGAATATCTGAGGCTAATGGCCTTTCCTCTGCTGAAATGAAAGCCAAACTACCCATACTCTCCGCCTTTCTGCTCAAGGCATCTGCAACCACATTCGCTTTGCCCGGATGATACAGGATAGTAATATCATAATCTTTTAGTAACTCCAGCCATCTGTGATGTCTTAAATTTAGGTCCCTCTGCTTGAACAAATGCTACAAACTGCGATGATCAGTGTAAACTTCACAAGACACCCCATAAAGATAATGCCTCCAAATCTTAAGAGCGTGAACAATCGCAGCTAACTCCAAATCATGTACCGGATAATTCTTCTCGTGGGGCTTCAGCTGACGTGAAGCATATGCAATAACTCGTCTTTCCTGCATCAATGCACAACCCAAGGCAACGCGTGACATGTTGCAATACACTGTATATATTCCCGAACCAGATGGTAACACTAGCACGGGTGCTATAGTCAGTGCTGTCTTGAGCTTCTGAAAGCTTGACTCACAATCATCGGACCATCGAAACTGAACACCCTTCTGGGTTAATTTGGTCAAAGGTGTTGCAATAGATGAAAAACCTTCCATGAACCGACGATAATAACCTGCTAAACCCAGAAAACTTCTGATCTCAGTCTCCGAAGTGGGACGATGCCAATTCTTAACTGCCTCAATCTTTTTTGGGATCAACTTTAATACCTTCGCCCGATACAATATGTCCCAAAAATGCAACAGACTCTAGCCAAAACTCACATTTAGAGAACTTAGCATATAGCTTTTGTTCTCGCAATGTCTAAAGGACTACTCTCATATGCTACTCATGTTCCTCCTTACTGCGCGAATAGATTAATATGTCATCAATGAAGACAATGACAAACGAATTAATATATGGCATGAATACCTTGTTCATCAGATCCATGAACGCTGCCGGGGCATTAGTTAAACCAAAAGACATTACCAGAAACTCATAATGACCATATCTAGTACGGAAAGCAGTCTTCGAAACATCCGAATCCCGAATCTTCAACTGATGGTACCCCGACCTCAAGTCGATCTTAGAGAATACCCTAGCACACTACAATTGGTCAAATAGATCATCAATACATGGCAACAGGTACTTGTTCTTAATAGTGACTTTGTTCAATTGGCGATAATCAATACACATCCGCATTGTTCCATCCTTATTTTTCACAAATAATACTGGTGCACCCCAAGGTGAAACACTCGGTCTGACAAACCCTTTGGCTAGTAACTCTTCAAGCTGTTCTTTCAATTCTTTCAATTCTTTTGGAGCCATGCGATACGGTGGGATAGATATAGGCTGGGTATCTGAAGCCAAGTCAATATAGAAATCAATATCACGATCAGGTGGCATACCTGGAAGATCTGAAGGAAATACATCGGGGAACTCCCGAACTACAGGCAGTGAATCAATAGCCGGAGTCTCTGCAGTAATATCCCGAACATAGGCTAGATAAGCCAAACAACCCTTCTCAACCATGTGTTGAGCCTTTATAAAATAAATAACTCGATTAAATGAACGAACAGGCGAACCCTTCCACTCCAGCTTAGGCAATGCTGGAATAGCCAAGGTAACAGTTTTGGCATGACAATCTAGAATAGCATGATATGGAGACAATCAGTCCATGCCCAGAATAATTTCAAAATCGGTCATCTCAAGCAATAGGAGATCTGCTCTACTTTTGTAACTGCAAAATGTAATAATACAGGACCGGTAGATCCGGTTCACAACAACAGAATCGCCCACAGGAGTGGACACATAAACAGAAGTACTCAAGGACTTACGAGAAACACCCAGGAATGGAGCAAATAGAGATGACACATATGAATAAATAGATCCTGGATCAAATAATACTGAGGCATCTTTGCCACAAACAGAAATAATACCTGTAATCACGGCATCTGAGGCCTCTACATCTGGTATAGCCGGAAAAGCATAGAACCGAGCTGGAGCGCCAACTATCTAGCCTCCGCCTGGCTGACCTCCACCTCTAGGATGGCCCTCACCCACCTGTCCTCCACCTCTGGGTGGTAGGACTACTGGTGGAGCAACTGGTCCGGTAAGCATAGGCTGTTGACCCTGCTGTACCGGTCTACCTCGAAACCTGGGGCAAAACCTCCGCATGTGACTGGGATCCCCGCACTCGTAACAACTCTTCGGTGCGATGGGCTACTGACTAAGTGTCTGGCCCTGGGGACCTGAATACCCACGGAAAGAACCCTGAATAGTTGGTGGGCGATAAGAACTCTCTGGTATAGCACTGAAATAAGGTCGTACTGGAGCACCTCGAGGAGGTGGTGGGGCTGGATATGGGGGTCTGCTGGACTGCCCCCTCACGAACTGACCTCTGCCCCCGGACGGAGCACCTCTGAACTCTCTAGAGTACCTGAACTGCTTATCTCTCATAATCTGCTCTCGGCTCCGCTGACGTACACCCTCAATCCTCCGGGCTATCTCCACAACTCGCTCATAAGAAGTACCCATCTCAACCTCTCGAGCCATAGTAGCCTGAATACCAGTATGTAAACCGGCTACAAAACTTCGCACTCTCTCCGCCTCAGTAGGGAGTATCATTAGTGCATGGCGAGATAATTCAGAAAACCTCGCCTCATAATCAGTCACTGACATCTGACCCTGCTGGAGCTACTCAAACTGAAACCGCAACTCTTCCCTCTGAGAGGGTGGAATATACCTGTTCAAGAAGATACGGGTGAACCTGTCCCAAGTCATGGGAGGAGAATCTGCTGGTCTGCCAAGAGCATAAGACTGCCACCATCTACGGGCTCTACCCTCTAGCTGAAAAGTAGTGAAATCAACCCCATGGGATTCCAATTGTACAGTCTATCCTTGCAACGATCAATGAAATCCTGTGGATCCTCATGTCGCTCACCCCCGAAGACAGGAGGATGTAGTCTAGTCCATCTGTCCAATAGTTTCTGAGGATCGGCGGCTATAGCTGGCCTGGGCTCAGGTATAGCTGCTGCCACTGGCTGGACTCCACCCACGGGTAGTGCACCCTGGGTCTGATATACAGTAGTTGCCTGTCCATGAGCCTGCGCGGTAGGGGTCTGTGCTCCCCCGCCCGCCTGAGATATGGCTGGGTATTCCGGAAATAAACAGGCCTGACTCATATTGTCCATGAACCGCAGCATACGACCCATGACGTCCTAAAATCCTGGTGCAGATATGAAATCCATCGGAGCTCGCTCTGCCACAGGTACCTCACCCTGCTCCTCAATAATGGGATTCTCTGCTGGATCCACTAGCGGCATAATTGGAACAGTCCTGGGACATCCTCGCCCTCTACCACGGCTTGGAGCCCTCCCCCGGCCTCTGCCTCGGCCTCTAGCAATTGGGGGAGTAGCTCTTCCCTAGTCTGGAATCTCATTAGAGTGTGTTCTCACCATCTGTGAGAGGATAAGAGAAGGTTATTTAGTACTACATCAATTGCACGATGGAATATTAAGAAAGGTAGTTTCCTAACACCATATAGCCTCTCGAAGATAAGTACAGACGTCTCCGTACCGATCTGCAAGACTCTATTAGTGCTGCTCATAACTTGTGAGACCTACGTGAAGCTAGTGCTCTGATACCATGTAGTCACGACCCAATTTCATCTATAGGTCGTGATGGCGCCCAATACTACAGCTAGGCAAGCCAACTAATAAGTCAAACGTACATTGGTTAAACTTTTATTCCAAGAAAAGAATAAAATACCAACTTCTACCAATGTGTGTGCCAAGACCCGGTGTCACAAGTGCATGAGCATCTAGTAGATTATACAAAACTCCCAATACTGTCTGAAATGAAATAGACAGAATATAAATATAAGAAGAGACACTGGTAGCTGCAGAACGGCTCAGAAAGGCAGCTCACCACTATGCCTCGGGATGACGTGGGTATGTAATGATAGGTCCTCCACTAGTACCTGTCTCAGATCCTACACAAAAAGTACAGCAAGTGTAGTATGAGTACGTAAACAACGTGTACCCATTAAGTATCAAGCCTAATCTCGAAGTGGTAGAGACGAGATGACCGACTTTGACACTCACTATGGGTCAATAACAATAACTGAAATAAAACTAGAATATTTAAATCAGCATGATTTACAGAATTTACAATAATTTGTTTAATCAGCAGAGATAATCAAATTCCTTCAAATGTAACAATTCTCAATATATTAATTAAATTCCTTCAATTCAAATAGTTTCCAATTTATCAATTAAACCTCATTTACAGGAGTAACAATTTATTCCTTAACAAGCAAGAATAATAATTCATTAAATTTCAAGGATTTTTCAATTTATTAAAATTAGCTTCACAAGCTGAAATAAATTATTAAAGTATCGTGTAATTATTATTATTAAGCACGATTTCTGCCGAGGACGTACGGCCCGATCCAGAGTGTTGTGTACACTGCCGAGGGACGTGCGGCGCGATCCATAGATGCATCTATCCTGCCGAGGCGTTCGGCCCGCTCTACATGAAAGGAGGATATTTTCTTATGTGCCTCCGAAAGGAGAGTATATTTATTATAAGATAAATTTGGGAGGAGAACAATTTCTTTTTAACAATTAATTGATTAAAGCAGACAATCAAGCCTGTGAGATTTTCATCCTTTAATATCTTTATCTAACAATTCACAATATATTCATATAGATATCAATTAATATAAATAAATCAAAGAATACAATTTACACAAGTAAGGCATGCTTTGAGTCCTAAACTATCCGGACTTTAGCATTAATAGTAGCTACGCACGGACTCTCGTCACCACGTGCGTACGTAGCCCCCCACAATTAGCAATAATTATTTAATTTTAATCACCTATGAGGTAATTTCTCCCTCACAAGGTTAGACAAGAGACTTACCTCGTCTTGCTCCAATTTAATCCACTATAAGGCCTTTTTCACGATTATCCAACTCCGTCTGACTCGAATCTAGCCAAAATAATTTGATACAATCACTAAATATTATAGGAATCAATTCTATAAGAAAATACTACATTTTAAAGAAAAGATCTCGAAATTAATTAAAAATTCGCCCGCGGGGCCCACATATCGAAATCCGGCAAAAGTTATAAAATCTGACAACCATTCAATTACGAGTCCAACCATACCAGTTTCACTCAAATCCGACTCCGAATCGTTACCGAAATCTCAAAATTTCGTTTCTATGAGATTTCTAAACTTTTCCAAATATCAATATCAAAACATTAATTTATGGTGAAAACAATGATATACTTGTATATGTAGACCAAATCCGAGTTAGAATCACTTACCCCAATATTTTTTCCTTGAAAATCTGCCAAAAGTCGTCTCTACTCAAGCTCAAGTTCGTCAAAAATGGCAAATGGGACGAATGCCCTCTTTTTATAAAACTGCCCAGCAGCCTTCAGAACTGGTCCTCGAACTGGGCCTCGATCGCGGCTTCGATCACAGGCTCGATCCTGGACCTCGGTCATGGCCTCGATCAGGGCATCGAGGTTGGGCCTTCGATCAGGGCATCGAGCATGGGCTTTCGATTAGGGCATCGAGCCTTACCTTCAATCATGTCCTCGAGCTGGACCTTCGATCGTGACTTCGATACTGAGCCCCGTCCCTGGCTTCGACTCAGGCCTCGATCATGGGCTCGATATCTGGGTTTGATTTGGGGCTCGATCACAGCCCAGAATATACAGCAGAAGGGAAAATTGCAGCAGCTTTTTAAGTCCAACTTTTGATCCGTTAACCACCCGAAACTCACCCGAGGCCCTCGGGACCTCAATCAAATATACCAACAAGTCCTAAAATATCATACGAACTTAGTCGAACCTCTAAATCACATGAAACAACGCTAAAACCATGAATCATACCCCAATTCAAGATTAATGAAACTAAGAGTTTTTAACTTTTACATTCGATGTCGGAACCTATCAAATCAACTCCGATTGACCTCAAATTTTACACACAAGTCATAAATGATATAACGGAGCTATGAAAATTATCGGAAATGGATTCTGACTCCGGTATCAAAAAGTCAACTCATCGGTCAAACTTTCAAACTTAAATTCTTATTTTTAGCCATTTCAAGATTAATATTACTACGGACTTTCAAATAAAATTACAAGCACGCTCCTAAGTCCAAAATCACCATACAGAGTTGTTGGAATCATCAAAATTCTATTCCGGGGTCGTTTTCTCAAAATATTGACCGAAGTCAAACTTAGCACTTTAAGGCCAACTTAAGGAACCAAGTGTTCCGGTTTCACCTCAAACACTTCCAAATCTCGAACCAACCATCCCCGCAAGTCATAAATCATTACAAGCACCTACGAGAAGTTTTATTTTAGGGAACGGGGTTCTAAAAGTTAAAATGACCGGTTGGATCATTACAATATATTTCGAGAGTCAAGGATCACAAAAGTTCCAAGGTAACAATATATTATGATCAATGCCAGTTTTTATTTTATGTTGACTTTTTTTCGAATATTCGATATACTGGATATTTTTGAAATGAAATTAAGTGAAGTATTGCTTTTAGTAAACTTGATTGGACGTATAGAGGATCTTTATCTTATTTTCTGATCACATACAGTTTCGTAAACATTATGCAGCATCAGTACAAGTCATTGTGACCTACGCTCATTTGAAAATTTTGCAATCTTGCAAATATTTTATGAAGTTAGATTAGGTAAAAGTAAAAGTTGAATACTATTTTATTTTGCTAAAAGTAAGAAACATATTTTAATGTATTAAAAGGAAAAAAAAGTGAGAAACTTGGGTTAGTTCTTAACGGTGGAGTTAGGAGAACTTTTACCATTTTAGTTCTCTTTTTGTTAGTATAAGAGTTAAATGGATCTCAGTAATTAATCATTTTATGATCCACATGGCATAAATTTATTTTTAATCACCTCATAACCCTTTTAAATTTATTTTTAATCCTTAAGTTTATAAAATTGTACTTTTGCCCTAATTTTAAATTATACCCTCCTTCTTATTTCTTTTTTAACACAAATCTTTCTATTATGTAATCTCTCTATTTCTCTCTCAAATTGCTATTGCTATTGAAAATTTTATTTAGTAATTGCTATTTATTATTTGAAAATTAGGAGTGAAGTTGGCAACTCTCTCATACACATCTTCACTTTCACATCTGATTTTTCCTCTCTATTTACATTTATTCCCTTTTTCTAATTTGACAACTCTTAGCTACATTTCTTTGTCACTTTTGATTGATCTGTAGATTAGAAAATAAGTCATTAAAATATATGAATTTTATTAAATATGTTTAAATTCTCTTATAGCGATTTAATTTTCTACCATCAAACTCATTAAGCCGACATGTCCAAAATGAGTCATAAACTAAAAATAAAGAATAGAAAACACTTAAAATACAAGTAGACCCCTCGAAATCAAATTTGGTTGGCTGAAGTCCCATTACTTATGAGTTATGACTCCATACTTTTCGACCAAATTTTCTGCCCTTCTCCCATCCTCATTTATTTACACATTTAAAATCTCCATTCCTCCAACTCCTTGCAAATTGAAAGCCCCTTTTGTCCTCCTCTTTTATCAATTATTTTTTTAAAAAGGAAAATAGTTAAATAATACAACTTTTCCCTCGTTCTCTTTCTTTTATAACGGTCACGTTCTTCCTGTCATCTTGGCTTATTACATATCTAAAGCTACGAAGAGTTTCTGAGGATTTTTGGTGGGGTTTTTTGTTGATTTCTCTTCAAAAGACCTCCATACAACAACAACAACAACATAAAAAAAACAAAAAAGAAAAAAGAAAAAAAAAGTGAAATATATGGCAGGAAAATGAGGTCTGTAGCGCTAATTTTTTTTAACATTTCACGCACTTCAATTGTTTGCTGATAAGAGGGTCTCAGATCCACTTTACATATAGGAGTGTTTCAAAAGTCACCATAAGCATTTTGTGTATATTGGGATATAGAAGTTACAGTGGCCATTGCGTTAGTTCTACTGGTGCAATTTTGTTTATTGGTGCTAATTAGAATATAATTGGTGTTCAATTAATTCAATTCGAAAAATTTATGTCGAATGATAAAGAACTAAAAATGTTAAATTATTCGTTTTCAACCAGTGTAAAACATTCAAATTTACTAAAGTTGCACATTTGGTAAACAACTAAAAGTGCATTAAATTTATAACAATAATAAACTTTCTTTCCGGGTTGGAGATTTTTGCCAAAGGCAACACATTACCTCTTTTATACATAATAAACGTTCTTTCCAGGAAATTGAAGCAAAATTTCAATCATATCGCTGAAAAAGAGACCCTAAAAGAAGATCAGTAAAGAAAGAGAACAACTTTATTTGGATGTTCTGAACTACATCTCTTCCACGTAGAAAGAGGTTGATTCCATCAATCAGAACATATTTTAATAACTATTTTCTACACAGTATTGTACGTAAGACATACGTACATACATGCACGTACTATACCCTTTTGACTACACGAACCTTCAGACCATGTTTCACTAGCATGATAATAGAAGTAGTGGGAGAAATATTTTGAGCTTCCACTAGTTGGATATGGTAATTGTGTATGATGGTGGCTGCCACTATTTTCAAATGAGTGAATGCCATATTCTTCCCTATACAAGTTCTTGGACCTGCATTAAACGCCGGAAATTTGAAAGATGGCTCATGTTTGATCCCTCCTCGTTCAGAAATCCATCTCTCTGGTTTGAATTCTAAGTAATCTTTTCCCCATATAGTCTCCATTCTCCCCGTTGAATAGAATGGTATAATCAATCTCGTTTTTGGCGTGACATGGTGACCGCTAGGAAGGATGTCATGTGCTAGTGGGACTTTGTGCTCCAAAGAAAGTGATGGAAAAAACCTAAGAGTTTCGCACAAAGCACCATGTAGATAGACCAATTTCAGCATTTCTTCGTTGTTGAAAAACTTGAGGTTTTCCTCTTTCTTAAGATGCAATTGTTGTTGAATTTCTTCTCTAATCTTTGTCTCAACTAAGGGATTTTTAGCCAAGAACCAAAAAAACCAAGTGATAGCTGAACTTGTACTATCTCTCCCAGCTAACATTAAATTCAAGAAAGTATCCCTGAGAAAATTTTGTAAAGTACCCAAATCTCCTTTGTTCCATGAATTATACATTTTAATATATGCAGCTAAAAATGTGAACTCTTCATCTTTGATGGTTTTCTTCATTAGCTCCTCTTGTTTCTGTGAAATGCAAGGATACAGGAACTCATCAAAAGCCTCCCATGCTTGGGTGAGTTTCTTTTCTTTACCAATTTGAAGCCATTTTTGCAACTTCCAGCAGCTTTCTGGTATTATGTGTCTGAATAGAAGCGCATCAATAGCGTCGGTGAACGCCTTTTCGCATGGCACATGAGGAAAGTCAATGGACAAGCTTCTTGGATCATGATCAAGTAACAACTTGGTAATAGAATCAAAACTTAATCTTTGCAAAATGTCTTGCAAATCTAATGAATTGCCTTGTTCGGCAAAAGCATCAAGAATTGGTCGAAATCGTTTTTCAATAATGTTCCACATGTTCCTCTCTAACAAAGTTTGGAACTTTGCATGACTCATTATGGACATGGTGGTCTTCCTGTGAAGCTCCCATAATTCCGAATCAACGTTAAAAATGCCATTTCCCAAGATATCAAATATTTTACGAAACTCAGGTCCCTTTGGATAGTTTGAGAAGTTTTTACTGAAGATATGATGGATATTTGCTGGATCACAAGTAATCAACATGTCCATATAAGCAAATATAGGACCTTTGAACTCAAATGTGCCCCCAGTTTCTATAAGAACCTTGGTTATATAATCATGGATACGATGAAAATTTAAAATTATTGCTGGCAACATTCCAACGAATGGCCAATATGTTGGAGCTGAAGTTTTTGTCCATCTATTTCGGAGGTAACATGTAATAAAATAAGTGAAACAAAGAATTATCAATATAAGAAGAGAATATTTAAGGAAATCCATTGAGAGTTGGAGGTTTTCTTTTCCAATCTAGCTTTGGGCTTAGTAAGTTTTGTTGTGTTAAGCAATTCATTCGGACCTTCTATGATGTTATATAAGAGCTGCAATATTCCGACATTAAAGTTTGAGAGGGTCCCAATATATTTAAATATTCTAATATATTAAGATAATTATTTGAGGACATAGACTGTACACTCTTGAAAAAGAATGGGCGATTTCTTTCAATTGTGCACGTTCTTGAAAAGCAAGTTGACTTCATGAGTTCATTCAATTTGCTTTCGTTACTCTTGAATTGCTCACACTAACTTTTCAAGATAAGCATCGAGCTTTTGGATTTCAAGATTTTTTTTAATGGAGAAAAGAATATTTATTTTGTTTTGCTTTTTACCCGATGTCTGATATTTGTTTTGTGGTCCGATCAAACTACATTTTATCCCTATAAATTTCATTTTTGGAGTAAAACACTCCGTGCTAAAGACAATTTCTTTCTCAGGGATTGAACTTAGGATATATAGATAAAGATGAAAGAATGCAAACTATTCCACCACAACCTAGTGGAGGAACGAATAAATATTTTCATCTTGATGGCTAAATATGAACAAAAAGACATGGAAAAAAGCATTTGAGTTTTTAAAAAATAGCCCAAAAAATGAAAAGAAATATAGTAGGGAATGATTCTCTCTTTAATGAACCATATGCGGCATGAATTTGGATTAATAGAGTTAGTAGATACGGAATATCAATTGATTATACCGAAAAGTAACAAAAGAAAGTTTTTCAAACAAAAGATATTGTTTGGGTCGTTAAGGACAATCTATCTATATCTATATTATATTAAAAGCACGAAAATCCTTAGCGAAATATCATTTATCTTTTTTACCCTATAAAAGAAGATTTCACACTAGATAAGATAATTATTTAATTATTTTACTAACATTTAGGAATAGCCATTTAATTTGTTTTTCTAATATTTAGGACTTCAAAATCAACTAAATTTTATATTAAATATTTTCTTATTTGAATTACACAACCAAATTTTTTTTTTTAAAGAAAACAAAAACATTTTTAACCGATTAATTCAAACTGATTTCTTTGAAAAAGAATTCGAGCACTATGACGATTTTCACCAGAGGACCTTTTGACTTAAGTTCTTAGGCTATTATAAGAATATAAAAATTTCAAGACTGTTTATTCCTTTTAGGTTTTAGGACTCGTTATAACTACACAAAAAGACTTTTGAAACTTGTGGTCTTAAAAGCTTGGGTAAAAGTTTTGGGGGGGCATGACATTTGTGTGGTAATAAAAGCTTTTGAAACTTGCGTGTCACGACCCAAAATCTCACATGTCGTGCATGCCTATCTCCATACTAGGCAAGTCAACAATCTCAATAAACCACCATATCGTTGAAGTTTAAAAACAAAATAACTAAATTCAGCGGAAGAAGCTCACAATTTCAAATATAACACTCCCAAAACTCAGTGTCACTGAGTACATGAGCATCTAATATGAATACAAAGTCTGACGGATAAAAAAAAATCAATGTCTGAAAATATAGAACAGTACAATAATTAAATAGGAAAGGAATTGAGTCTGCGGACGTCAAGCAGCTACCTTGATAGTTCCCAACAGAATTAACTTCGAAATCTAGTTGCCGTCGTATCCGGGAGCACCTGAATCTGCACACGAGGTGGAGAGTGTAGTATGAGTACAACTAACTCAATAAGTAACAAGACTAACCTCTGGGCTGAAAGTAGTGACGAGCTCCGCAGGTACAGTCCAGTATAAATAATGGTACAAAAATATAGTCATGCTTTCAAGTTTAACAGTTAAACTCAGTACAAGTGAAATAGATCAATACTGCATGATATAAGGAATATGACATCTCAGTAGAAAGACCTCAAGTAAATACTGGTCACCAATTATTCGGTCACTAGGTACTGTTTATGGCCAATCCAGCCCAAAGGTGTTCCAACCCGTATATAAATACACATCGACTGACAGTCAGTCACTCAGTACCGTATAAGGCCAATTCAGGCCTGGGATAATTTATCCCCAAATGTAAATGATACGGAAAAGATCCATGTCCATGTAAATTCATTACAATATAAATAAGTAAGGCAAGTCTATGCCTTTGGAAAATCCATCCCGAATATATATAATTATCTACGCTCACTGGTAGTGTGTACAAACTCCGGAGGGGCTCCTTCAGCCCAAACTTGATATAAAGCCTATATGGCTTATTGCAGGCGGGCAGTCCCGGTCCGTATTATAATAAAGCTTATAATGCCTGCTGCAGGCGGGCAGCCCCGATCCATAAAATAGTAAAGCCTATAAGGCCTATTGCAGGTGAGCATCCCCGATCCATAAAATAGTAAAGCCTATAAAGCCTGCTGTAGGCGGCATCCCTGATCCATATAATAATAATAATAATGTATAAAGCCAATATGGCCTGCTGCGGCACGCAGCTCGATCCCACAAATATCCTCACAATGGATGAATATGACTGAGTGTAAACTGTATATTTTTGAAATAATTAATTCAACAGCAACACGACCCCATGGGTCCCAAATATTGGCACGTAGCCTAAACATGATATTTACTAGGAGCCTCAACTCAATTTCTCCAACACGTGGAACATGTTCAGATAATAACATGATTCATTAATTTTACAACTGCACATGATTTATTCAAGACACAATTTCTATGGTGTACGTCCACATGTTCGTCACTTATCGTGTGTGCCACCTCCAAACAATTTATAGCATACCAATTTCGGGGATTCATACCCTCATAACCAAGTTTAGAAATGTTACTTACCTCAAACCGTCTAAATTTTTACTCTGCTAGGCCCTTGCCTCGTGAATTGGTTTCCAAACGCCTCGAATCTAGCCACAAATTACTCGATTCAATTAATAAAATTTATTGGAATTAATTCCATAAGAAAATACTAATTTTCCAACAAAATCCAAAATTTAGCTCAAAAATTGTCTGTGGGGCCCATGTCTCGGAACCTGAAAAAAGTTACAAAATTTGAAAGCTCATTCAATCACGAGTCTAACCATACTAATTTTACCAAAATCCGACCTCAACTCGACATCCAATTCATCAAATCTTATTTCCAAATCCCTAAGTTCAAATCCCCGATTTATACCTTAAAAACATGTAATCAAGTCGGATTATTCGATGATAATTTAATATTATGGAGTAGAAATAATCACAAGTTACTTACCTCAAGTTTTCCTTGAATTCTCTCTAAATCCAAAAACCATGCTTGAAGGTCCAAAAAATGGCAAAACTCGGAACGCCTTCTAAATGTATACTGTCCAGGGGTTCCGCACCTGCGACTCACTTAGCCGCTTTTGCGGTCTCGCAGGTGCGAGATTTCAATCGCTTCTGCGGTTTTGCCAAGCCTCCACTGGAGCCGCTTCCGTGGGCTCGCATTTGCGAGGCTCGCTCCGCTTCTGCGATGGCTGGTGCGCACATGCGGCTTTGCACCTGCGATCAAACCTCCACATGTGCGAAAATATCAGAAGCAAAAATTTCAGCAGTGGTTTTAAGTCTGAATTTGATCTGTTAACCATCCGAAACTCACCCGAGGCCCCCGGGACCTCAACCAAATATACCAACAAGTTCTAAAATATCATACAAACTTAGTCGAGCCTTCCAATCACATCAAACAACACTAAAAACACGAATCACACATATATTCAAGCCTAATGAACTTTGAAACTTCCAATTTCTACAAACAATCACGAAACCTATCAAATCACGTCCGATTGACCTGAAATTTTGCACACAAGTCATAAATGACATAACGGAGGTATTCAAATTTTCAGAATTGGATTCCGACCCCGATATCAAAAAGTCAATCCCCGGTCAAACTTCCCAAAAATTTGACTTTCGCAATTTCAAGCCTAATTCCACTATGGACCTCCAAATAATTTTTCGGATACGCTCCTAAGTCCAAAATCATCACACAGAGCTATTGGAATCATCAAAACTCTATTCCAGGGTCGTTTACATATAAGTCGTCATCCGATCACTATTTTAACTTAAGTTTTCAATTATGAGACTAAGTTTCTCATTTCACTCTGAAATCTTTCCGGACCTGAATCAACTAACCTGGTAAGTCATAAAACACCTGTAAGGCATAAATTGAGGAGTAAATGGGGAAAACGAGGTTATAATACTCAAAACGACCGGTTGGGTCGTTACATTCTCCCCTACTTAAACATACGTTCGTCCTCGAATGTGCCAAGAGCGGTTTTCAAGCCATTCTACCATGCACATACTCGGGGGTGATCCCAAGCCACCTTATTCTTTATAAATTGTATAGGCCTGATAACACAACATAATTAAAAATTATTACATCAACCTTAGCCCATAAACCTTGGAATTCAATTTCCAACATTTAGAATTTCTTTTCAAGAACTGAACCTCACATCAACACGTTTTATGAGTCTGAACAAGCTGTATTAAGCCATAACCAAAACCCCGGATATAATCAGTTAACATACTACTCAACTCGCAAGCTCATAGCACCATTTTCAATCACATTAACAACTCCAAAGTAATCGGTAATAGTATTAAACCCCATATCAAACAAAACCTCATTATAAAGCTTTCGCACTGCTGATAATGAAAGAAACACGCGAAATCTCATAACATATTATCATTTAGACAAGTCATGGAGTTCTCCCGCCCCAACTAGAACCAAAATCACTTTCTAAGCCGACTTTCAATATTATCCTCCCAATATACCGTAATCAAACCTGATAGTACCCACTCTAGGTCCAATGACCTTATAGTTTAAACACAACTATCACATTGACATGTCACACCAATACAACTCAATCCATAACTGCGCAACCTTGTAGCCAACAAATGGAAGATGTCTCAAAGTAGAGAACCGTATTGTAAGTTCAACAAGCACCACCACAACTGTAATGCTATAAGCTCATTATATATATATATATATATATATATAGTAGAACAAAGACACACAACTTTAATAACAGTAACCAACTCTTCAAGAGCTCACATTAACATCACTCGCACGGATAACTCACGTGCTATAGTATCAATATTTGGACCCACACGGACAACTCACGTGCCAATAATATAAATATCTAGAATCGCATGGACAACTCACATTCCAATAATATCATTATATGGATCTGCATGGATAACTCACGTGCCAATAACATAATCTGCATGCATGGTCACATGCCTTTAATTCAAGCATATTATACACGAGCAATCAAATAAGTACACATAAACCATCATAACTGATCACAACTCCAGCACTCGCATGGCTTTCACATCCTTTATGTACGATCATCCCACTAGGAATATTCCCATAAGTCCTTGTCACGACCCAATTTCCCTTTTATATGATGTCCTGACGGCACCTAGTCTCTACGACTAGGTAAGCCTAACATTTGTGGAATAATGAAATGAAAACATAAATTTAACAACTAACTGTAGCAGTAACAACATAACTAAAACAAGGTAGAATGAAATACCGCAGTAAAATAAAGAATGAAATTTAACAGGAATGAAATTATAGAAGACAACAGTTCAGTACACAGAGATAGCAACAGGGGATCTCCCGAGACACCGTCTCGTAGTCCCAAACGTAAATGTGTAGTACAAGAAGATCTCCCGGAATACCGTTCCGTAGTCCCAAAGTAAATATGCACTACAGGGAGATCTCCCGGAATACCGTTTTGTAGTCCCAAAGTAAATATGCAGTACAGAGGAATCTCCTGGAATATCGTTCCGTAGTCCCAAAGTAAATATGCAGTACAAGGGGATCTCCCGGAATACTGTTTCATAGTCCCAAAAGTAAATATGCAGCTCAAATAATAGAATTAACAGTTACAACACAAAATCCTACTATTTGGACAAAGTACAAGTCAAGGAAAACCAGGAATTTCACTAAACATGTTGCACGGAGTTCAGATAAGCAATTAAGGCTAGTAGACATGCTATTCTAAGCTAACAGGATACTACACATGCTGATGTAACTCAAATGAGAAGGAAACAGGTTATTACTTAGCAGAAATCAAGTTTTTACAACAATTAGCCCGTGTACTCACTCGTCACCTCACATACACGACACTCACATATCAAAGCCGTACCAAATCCTAACGGGATCTCCCCCACATAAGGTTAAGGAAGCCACTTACCTCGAACCAAGCTTAATCTATCGATCACAATGCCTTTCCCACGAATATCCGGCTCTGAATGGCCCAAATCTAGCCAAAAGCAATTACATATCATAAATACAACCATAATAGACTCATCTAATTAATGAAATCAATACTTTAACAAAAATTCCGAAATTCGCCCTAAAAGGTCGACTCGGGACCACGTCTCGGAATCAGGTAAAAGTCACAAAATACGAACACCCATTCACTCACGAGTTCACTCGTACCAATTTTATCCAAATCCGATGTCTAAATCCCAATCAAAACTCAGAAATTCAGTTAGGGAACTCTTCCCCCATTTTCCCAACTTTTCAATCCAAATCTGAAATTAAATGGAGGAAACAACTATAGATTAATGAAATACAATGAAAAACTAGTAATGAATCGTTACCCCAAAGCTCTCTCTGCAAATCCTTCAAAGAATCGCTAATTTCTGAGCTCCCAAGTCCAAAAATGAAGAAATGAATCAAACCCTCAAAATTCTTTCTTTTTTGCCCAGCGAACCCGCTCCTGCGACCTTATCATCGCACCTACGATGCCGCTTCTGCGGCTAGGACTCTGCACCTGCGAGGTTTCATTAAACTCCAGATTCCGCACCTGCGCGCCTAAGTCCACATCTGGGGATGCGCTTCTACGTCTACTCGTCCGCTTCTGCGGAACCTTGGGTCCTTCTCATCTCCGCATCTGAGACAGCCCTTTTGCAGATACGGCTCCGCTCCTGCGTCTCACTCGTCACATTTGCGATCACTTACTCCCAGGCCCAAAGGCGCACCTGCGATCCCAACCTCGCTTCGGCGAGGCCGCACCTGTGGACTCCCCACCGCAGGTGTGAAAACACCAGATACCAGTATGTCAGAAATACTTCTAAGTCCAAGCTTTCACCCGTTAAGCACCTGAAACTCACCCGCGGCCACCGGGACCTCGACCAAACATACCAACTAATCCTAAATACCATACGAACTTAGTCGAGCCCTCAAACCACATCAAACAATACTAAAATCATGAATCGCCCTCCAATTCAAACTTAAAGAACTTGAAACTTCAAATTTTCACAACCAATGTCGAAACCTATCAAACTACGTCCGATTGACCCCAAATTTTGCGCACAAGTCATTATCAACATTTCGGACCTACTTCAACTTCCAGAATCAGAATCCATCCCCGATATCAAAATTTCCACTACCGGTCCAAATCTCCAAAAAACAATCGACTTTTTCCATTTCAAGCCTAAATAAACTACGTACCTCCAAAACACAATCCAGACACACCCCTAAGCCCAAAATCACCTAACGGAGCTAACAGAACTGACGAAACTCTATTCCGGAGTCGTATTCACACAGTTCTGACTAAGGTCCAAATCCTATGGCTTAAACCTCCATTTAGGGACTAAGTGTCCCAAAACACTCCAAAACCCAAAACGAAACCTCCCGGCAAGTCACACAAGCAGAAAAAGGTATAGGAAAAATAGTAAATAGGGGATCGGGGCTATAACTCTCAAAATGACCGGCCGGGTCACTACATTCCTCCGTGCCACATATCAATAAATCATACATCAGTAGTCTATTAGCTAGGTGAGTATCACAATACCGATGGCATCCGAAAGTCAGAACACAATGCGCCTTTTGAAGTACATACCCTTCTCAAGAATTACCGAGCAGTTATAACATTCATTTAAATATCTGAAACTGACCATGTTGTCTATAATTCATGACCTTCCCTTTAAGAATGAACTGCCACCTTGTACATGTAAATCTTAATCCCGCACAACACACCGCATCCATCATGCCATCATGTGACAAACACAAGGATCTCATTATAAACTTTGAGTCACCAGCAAATTACATACCCGATTATCCTATTTTCTCCGATTCTTCTTATGAATTACCCTTCAGTTGTCACTTTCCCTTGTCAGAACACTACGATCCTTGCCCTAAACTCACTACAAGACATCCTAACATAAAATCGCATCGCCCTAATGCCCATAAGGTACTGTATTCTTCTTAATCACTACAAAAGTACCACAACCGAGATCCCCACACTGAAAAGACCTTATGTGGACTTAAAATTGTTCATTTTTACCTTTCTTGCACTGAAATGTAGAATCCATAGTCATACAGAATTATCGCAAGTCCCGATACCATCCAGTGTAAATAACTGATTCTGGCGATATACAAATTCAGAAAATTTTTGAATCGACACATATTCATTTTGAATTCATTAGAACCCTTTCGAAAGTCACATACTATGCTCAAATCTAAATTGTACCGTCCAAACGGGCCGAAAGTGTAATGACCCGACCGGTCGTTTTGAGCATTTACGCTCCTTTCAACTATTTGAAGTCTTGAATAACTTCCTACGAGGTATTATGACTTGTATGAATTATCGGTTTTGGTTTTAAGGTATTTCGGAGTTAGCTTGGAAGAATAAATTTCATATTGGAAGCTTAAGTTAAAATAGTTGACCAGATATTGACTTATGTGTAAATGACTTCGAATTTGTATACTGATAATTCCAATAGCTCTGTATGGTGATTTTGGACTTTGGAGCGTGTCCGGAAAAGTATTTGGAGGTTCGTAGTAGAATTAAGCTTGAAATGGCGAAAGTCAAACTTTTTGGGAAGTTTGACTAGGGATTGACTTTTTGATTTTGGGCTTGGAATCTAGTTTTGAAATGTTTTATAGCTCCGTTATGTTATTTATGACTTGTGTGTAAAATTTGAGGTCAATCGGAATTGATTTGATAGGTTTCGGCATCAAATGTAGAAGTTGGAAATTCTTAAGTTCCTTAAGCTTGAATTGGGGTATGATTCATGGTTTTAGCATTGTTTGATATGATTTGAGGTTTTGACTAAGTCCGTATAATATTATAGGACTTGTTGGTATGATTTGACAGGTCCCGAGGGGCTTGGGTGTATTTCTTTTTGGATCATTGATTGAGAGATTAGTAAGGTTAAAAAATTTGAGAGTTTGATCGTGGTCAATATCGGGTCAAGACGATCTCTTTTCAGTGTTTTGAGTACGTGATCAGGTCCGTAGCGTATTTTATGATTGAAATTCATATATGGTTTGTATCTGGTAGATTTCGGATGGTTAACAGATCAAAATTTAGACTTAAATAGCTGCTGGAAATTTCTGCTGCTGGAAAAATCGAGGCCATGAAAAACCGAGGTCATGAAAAAGACCGAGGTCATGAAATAAATCGAGGTCATAAAAACCGATGACTGAAGGCCGAGGATCGAAGGCCGAGGACCGAAGGTCGAGGGCCTGGACAGAACTGTAAGTTATAAAGCATGGGATTTCGTCCCATTTTCCATTATTGTCAAATTGGAGCTTGGGGAGGGGTATTTTTGGGAGGTTTTAAGAGAAAATATCGGGGTAAGTGTTCTTAACTCAATTATGATTAGATTACCCGAATCCATCATTTGTTTTCACTATTTAATTAGTGTTTTGAGATTGAAATTTGGGAAAATTTTAGAAATCTCATAGAAACGAATTTTTGAGATTTCAGTGTCGATTCGGAGTCGGATTTGAGTGAAACTGGTATGGTTGGACTCATAATTGAATGGGTTATCGGATTTTATGAGTTTCGTCGGATTCCGAGATTTGGCCCCAATATGCGATTTTTGAGCTAAAATTCAAATTTTTATAGAAAATTAGCATTTTCTTATGGACTTAATTCCAAAAAAATTTATTGACTGAATCGAATTATTTATGACTAGATTCGAGGCGTTTGGAGGCCAATTATGAGGAAAAGGCATACCAGAGTAAAGAATTACACGGTTTGAGGTAAGTAACACTTCTAAACTTGGTTCTCAGGGTATGAATCCTCGAATTTGGTGTGATATAAATTGTTTGGAGGTAACACTCACGATAGGTAACGAACATGTGGACATGCACCATATAACTTGTGTCTTGAATAAATCCTGTGCAGTTGTAAGATTAATGAATCATATTATTACCTGAATATTCTCTACGTGTTAGAGAAATTGAGCTGAGGCTCCTATTAAAGATCATGTTTAGGATACGTGCCAATATTTTGGGACCCATGGGGTCGTGTTGCTGTTGAATTAATTGTTCAAAAATATACATTTCATACTCAGAAATAATTATCCATTGTGAGGATATTTATGGGATGGAGCAACGCAGCAGGCCATAATGGCTTTATACATCATTATTATATGGATCAGGGCTGCCCGCCTGTAGCAGGCCTTATAGGCTTTACTATTTTATGGATCGGGGTTGCCTGCCTGCTGCAGGACTTATAGGCTTTGTTATTACACGGATGGGTATTGCCCGCCTGCAATAGGCCATATTAGCTTTGTATTATGCTTGGGCTGAAGGAGCCCCTCCGGAGTCTGTACACACCCCTAGTGAGGATAGATGATTATGTATATTCGGGATGTATTTCCCAGGGCATGGACTTGCCTTAATTATTTGTATTATAATGAATTTACCTGGACATGGATCTTGTCCGTATCATTTATATTTGGGGATAAACTACCCCAGGGCTGGATTGGCCTTATACGGTACTGAGTGACTGATTGTCAGTCGATGTGTATTTATATACGGGTTGGAACACCCCTGAGCTAGATCAGCCATAAACAATACCGAGTGACCGAATAATTGGTGACCAGTATTTACTTTAGGTCTTTCTACTGAGATGTCATATTCCTCATATCATGCAGTATTGATCTATTTCACTTGTACTGAGTTTAACTGTTAAACTTGAAATCATGCCTATATTTTTATACCATTATTTATACTGGACTTTACCTGCAGAGCTCGTCACTACTTTCAGCCTAGAGGTTAGTCTTGTTACTTATTGAGTTAGTTGTACTCATACTGCACTCTGCACCTCGTGTGCAGATCCAGGTGCTCCCGGATACGACGGTTGTTAGAATTCGGAGTTCTTTCCATTGGAGACTATCAAGGTAGCTGATTGAAGACCGCATACTTGATTCCCTTCCTATTTAGTTATTGTACTGTTCTATATTTCAGACAGTGATTTTTTTCAGTCAGACTTTGTATTCATTTAGATGCCTATGTACTCGGTGACACCGGGTTTTGGGAGTGTCATATTTGTATTTATGAGATTTCTTCCGTTGAATTTAATTATTTGGTTTAAAAACCTAATAGATATGGTGGTTTATTGATATCGTCGGCTTGCCAAGTATTGAGATAGGCGCCATCACGACAGGTGAGATTTTGGGTCATGACAGAAAGACACAAGCCCCATTAGCATAACAGCCCCCAAAGAAGTAACCCTACCTTAACACCACCAATCAAATTCATACTCCGTGCGTACTACATCTTTCAAAATCACAATTTAATCATCTCATTATTTTTCATAAAGTGTAATATAACCCGCAATCAAAAAATTTGCTTACTCAAGTCATCCCCGATCTCAACCTGTGCAAGTCATAACTAATTCACAAGTGTACCTCGAAACGAAACCAATACCTCACACAATCGCGCAATCAAATCGTAGATAGCAGACTCCCCCACTTGGCCCAAAGTCATATAACAAAACATCTAATATCTCACCATACCTAGATAATATCTAAATTGACCATACTAAGAAATAAAAAATCAACTCTGGTCTTGTCCCCCAATAATTTCCACATACGACTGATACACCCGGTATACAATTATAGTATCGTCCACCGGCATAGATACATGAACAGATGAAACTAAAGACTTACGAGGCATATCCAGAAAATGAATAAAATATGATGAAGCATACGAATATGTGGAACCAGGGTCAAATAATATAGATGCCTCCCTGTGGCACACTGAGACAATACCTGTGATCACTGCATCTGAAGCAACAACATATGGTCTGGCAGGAGAAGCATAGAATCGGCCCTGACTGCCACCTGATCGGCCTCCCCCTCTTGGGCGGCCCCTAGCTGACTGAGCCCCACCCCGAGATGGTTGGGCGGGTGGTGGAGCAACAGGTGCAGAAGTATTAGCCTGACTCTTCTGCTGAACTGGACCTCGCGTATGGCGGGGACAATATTTCCTCACATGACCCAGCTCTTCACACTAATAGCACTCCATCTCGAAGAATGGTGGCGAGTTCTGAGGCGGACCTCAAGAACCAGAATAACTACCAGAAGAACCTGGTACAGATGATCCCTGAACTGATGGTGCACAGGGCGTACTCGGGGCTGGAAGTGCACTGAGAGATAACTGCCCCTAATGAGATTTGTATGAACCATGGCTGGATGATATACCACGGTGAACTGGACGACCCGTCTGAGCGTGTCTGTAAGGACGACCCCTGTTGTGGTAGGACTCCCCTCCCAAAGGTACCCTACCAGAACCACCCGAACCTTGAGGCCTCTTAGCCTCCCTCTCACCACGCTCCTGACTACGGACCACCTCTATCTGCCGAGAAATGTCAACCACCTCGTCAAAAGTGGCACCAGATACCCTCTCCCTAGTCATAAGCAATCGTAGCTGATATGTGAGGCCATCAATGAACCTCCTAATCCCCTCTCTATCAGTGGGAACCAACCAAACTATGTGACGAGCCAACTCAGAAAATCTTATCTCATATTGCGTCACAGACATGCCATCATGACGTAACTGTTCAAACTGTCTAAGCAGCTCCTCTCTGTGCGACTGCGGCACAAACTTCTCCAAAAAGAGAACAGAAAACTCCTGCCATGTAAGTGGTATCTGAAGTCCCTGCACTACCTGATCTAGAGTAAGGGCAACAGGGGTATGAGTACCTCCCTTGGCCTGAGAAGTGGCAGGTGCGGCTTGAGCCGAAACCACCTATGCAAGGCCAGTGCAAACTGTCAATATCTGGGCCAAAGTCTCCTAAAGGCCTCGAATATCAATGGGCACAGCTAGTGCCTGAGCTGGTGCAACTGGTGGTACTACAGGTGCTGGTCCCACTATGGTATGAGCTACACCTCGACCTCTACCTCGGCCCCGGCCTCTACCACTGCCCCGACCTCTCACGGCCCTAACTGGTGGAACTGGTGGTTGACCGTCCGATCCGGTAGTACGTGTCCTCACAATTTCAAATATAATACTCCCAAAACCCGGTGTCACTGAGTACATGAGCATCTAATATGAATACAAGTCTGACGAATAAAAAAAATTACTATCTGAAAATATAGAACAATGCAATAATTAAATAGGAAAGGAATCGAGTCTGCGGACGTCAAGCAGCTACCTTGATAGTTCCTAACAGAATTAACTTCAAAATCTAGCAGCCGCCGTATCCGGGAGCACCTGGATCACACACGAGGTGCAGAGTATAGTATGAGTACAACTAACTCAATAAGTGACAAGACTAACCTCTGGGTTGAAAGTAGTGACGAGCTCCGCAGGTAAAGTCCAGTATAAATAATGGTACAAAAATATAGGCATGCTTTCAAATTTAACAATTAAACTTAGTACAAGTGAAATAGATCAATACTGCATGATATGAGGAATATGACATCTCAGTAGAAAGACCTCAAGTAAATACTGGTCACCAATTATTCGGTCACTCGGTATTGTTTATGGCCAATCCAACCCAGGGGTGTTCCAATCCATATATAAATATACATTAACTGACAGTCAGTCACTCAGTACTGTATAAGGCCAATCCAGCCCTGAGTTAATTTATCCCCAAATGTAAATGATACGAACAAGATCCATATTCAGGTAAATTTATTACAATATAAATAAGTAAGGCAAGTCCATGCCCTAGAAAAATTCATCCCGAATATATATAATTATCTACGCTCACTAAGGGTGTGTACAGACTCCGGAGGGGCTCCTTCAGTCCAAGTGTGATATAAAGCCTATATGGCCTACTACAGGCGGGCAATCCCGATCCGTATAATAATAAAGCCTATATGGCCTGCTGCAGGCGGGCAACCCCGATCCATAAAATAGTAAAGCCTATAAGACTTGCTACAGGCGGGCAGCCCCGATCCATAAAATAGTAAAGCCTATAAGGTCTGCTGCAGGCGGCAACCCCGATCCATATAATAATAATGTATAAAGCCAATATGGCCTGCTGCGGCACGCAACTCGATCCCATAAATATCCTCACAATGAATGAATATCCTCACTTACCTCAAGTTTTCCTTGAATTCTCTCTGAAAATCACCCCAAAAACCGTGCTTGAAGGTCCAAAAAATGGCAAAACTCGGAACCCCTTCGAAATGTATATTGTCCAGGGGTTCCACACCTGTGACTCACTTAGCCGTTTCTGCGATCTCGTAGGTGCGAGATTTCAACCGCTTCTGCGGTTTGACCAAGCCTCCACTGGAGCCGCTTCTACGGGCTCGCATTTGCGAGGCTCGCTCCACTTATGCGATGGCTGGTGCGCACATGCGGCTTTGCACCTGCGATCAAACCTCCGCAGGTGCGAAAATACCAGATGCAAAAATTTCGGCAGTGGTTTTAAGTCCGAATTTGATGAGTTAACCATCCGAAATTCACCCGAGGCCCCCTGTACCTCAACCAAATATACCAACAAGTCCTAAAACATCGTACGAACTTAGTCGAGCCTTCCAATCATATCAAACAACACTAAAAACATGAATCACACATAGATTCAAGCCTAATAAACTTTGAAACTTCTAATTTCTACAAACAACACCGGAACCTATCAAAGCAAGTCCGATTGACCTCAAAATTTGCACACAAGTCATAAATGACATTACAGAGGTACTCAAATTTTTATAATCGGATTCCGACCCCGATATCAAAAAGTTAACCCCCCGGTCAAACTTTTCAAAAATTCGACCTTCACCATTTCAAGCCTAATTCCACTACGGACCTCCAAATAGTTTTTCGGACACGCTTCTAAGTCCAAAATTACCATACGGAGCTATTGAAATTATCAAAACTCCATTCTAGGGTAGTTTATATATAAGTCGACATCCGATCACTATTTTAACTTAAGTTTTTAATTATGAGACTAAGTATCTTATTTCACTCCGAAATCTTTTCGGACCCGAATCAACTAACCCGATAAGTCATAAAACAACTGTAAGGCATAAATTGAGCAATAAATGAAAAAAACGAGATTGTAATACTCAAAACGACCGATCGGATCGTTACATTGCGATATGGATTCGAGCACTGTGGATTCGAGCACTATGGATTCTATTCCAGCACTATGACAAGGAAGAGTAGATTAATGGATTTTATTTTGCGATATTAGTTTTTTTTTCTAATCTGTTTCAAGCAATTCGTATACTATTTTTTATTGATTAAAGAAATAGACTTTGAATTTTGCTTGCAAAAAATTAGACCATATTTGTATCTTATAGAATTAACTTAATAACATATAGCTATCTAATTTTTTAAAGATAAACTATTAAATCTTCAAGGATTAAATGTTCTTGTTGAAACTTAAAGGAAGAATGAAAATTTGTGAAAATTGGAGTTATAAAATTATAAAACTGAAAAAGATATTAAGTCAAATATATTTATTTGGATAATTGAGAATTTCTATTGGACAAAATTTCTTTTTTTATTGGTTAATTAGCTAAATAGGATAAAAATAATCATTTTCAAAAATTTATACTTTTATATAACTTTTATTATATAACTCAAATATAATTTTAAAAATAATATGTATTTGATTCTCTTAGGATTTTTTATTCATTAAGATAGATTACAAGGGTGCGTATCCTAAAACTATTAATATACAAAAGAAGTTAAGTATGGCTTAGAATTGGCATTTTCCAGCACCTACGAAACCCTACATGAGTATCGTACTGTCTCTTGTTACAATTAGTAGTACGGACGCGAAGGTCATTATTTTCCTTTTCCCGTTTAATTCTAAGCTAACCTTTGGTCATAAATTTCCAAATTTATTCTGAAAAATCTGATTTGGGTTAAATTTAGTTTGAAGATGAAAATGCGTTTGGACATCTGTTTTGGATGAAGTTTGGTTTGGAAAAACATGAATCATGACTTATACCCACAAGTTCTAAAAACTATCACAAATACCCAATAGTACCATTATCAATAACATTCATTATATTATCACAAACCATAGTCCTGAACATAAATAAATTTGATACAAAATTATCGTTTTTATTATGAACTACATGATATACTATCAGATGACCGAGAAGATGAAGCAACATCATTACAAAATAATAAATGGTGGGCTCTTTTATAAAATACAAAAGTTTGGGATAATTTTTAAAAAATATAATAGTGATATTTTGGCACAAAACCAGCTATTGAGCTGGTTTTGAAATTTGGGATTTGGGACTTGGAATTTAGCCAAAATCTATGGCATTTTCCAACACTACCACACATTTTTTATTAGTCCATTTTAAAAAAAATAATATATTTTTATATTTAGAAATAATTCAACTTTAAATTTTTTATTTTACCCACTTTATCATGGACCCATTAAGCTTTTGCCCTTAAACTTTTTAGCACCATATGTTTTAAATTTTTTTTTCCTTAAATTTCATATCAAGTCAAACTGCATCATTTAAATTAAAATGGAGGGAGTACCATATTTTTTTAAATGAAATTACTAAAAAGCCTTTCGACACATAAGTTAAAATATGCAAATTATTTCACTTTATATAAGCTCCATTATTGATAACTCCATACTTTTCTACCAAACCTTCTGTCCTTTTCCCATCTTCATTTATTTACACCTTTGAAATCTCCTTTCCTCCATCTCTGATTCTCCTTGCAAACCCCTTTCGTCTTCCTCTTTCATCCATTATTTACACACAAAAAGAAATAAGGAAAATAGTTTAACAACACAATTTCACCCTCGTCCCCTCTTTTATACGCTCATATTCTTTCTATCTTCATGGTTTATTACAGATCTACAACTGTGAAGAATTTGATGAAAAAAATAGTTGAAAATATGGCAAGCTATGAAGTTTTTAGCCAACTTTTTTTTTTATCATTTCACCAGGGGCGGACTTAACTTAGGCTATCGCGTTCATATGAACCCTGTACTTTTGACGTGAAAAATAAATTTATATGTAAAAGTTTATTAAAATTATAATAAATAGTAGATATCAATTCAAATCTTTAAAAATATAATAGAACAAATATTAAGAATCTTAAATATTAAACTCATATATTTTAAATTATGAATCTGCTTATGTGCTTTAATTTTTTGCGCAAGACGTATAGTAGTTTATAAAAGAGGCATCAACAATAATTATGGTGTACTACACATTATACCAAGAATATAGAAATAACATTTAACATACTCAAATAAAATATATCGTGATTCGATAGTAATTATAGTATGCTGTATAGTAAACTCCAAATTGTTAAAAAGTAAACTAAAATAATAAATTATGAGAAATGTGAACCATGAATATCTCACCTCTTCCCTAACCATTTGTTTCGATCTTATAGAAAAGAGCAAGGATTAATCCCTAATCAAGTATTAATCCCTTTATAAAAAATTAGCCAGAATAAATAAAAGAATAAAACAAGGAGTACCAAGAGTGAATAGTGGAAACTATTTCAATAATTTGAAGCTGATATGCAAAACAAGTCCAAAAGCATTCATCACAGTTATCATTTATCAAGAACCCAAACCACGAAGTAAACGGAGCTTCGAAAAGGTTAATCATTTATAAAATGGTTCTTTTGCCAGCATTATCAAATTCCAAAACTAGAATTAAGGAAATCTAAGCAAAAGGCAACGAAACAACAACGTGGATTATTACAGTCCACTCTCGTTAAATTGTTCAAAAAATTAAAATACTGCTCCACACGTTCTTGTATACGTGAATCTTTTCGCTTTTTGACATTTAATTTATATAAATTTAATCAATATTTTGAAATACACTTTTCATTATATTAACATAAGAAGAATTGTAACTTATAGTATTCTTCGTATAAATTTTGAATATCTAAATTTTTAACTTTTAAAATATTGAGATAATCTAAGATATTGACTCTCGAAAAACAAAAAAGTTATCGATTATTAATTTAGAACACAATAACATAACTATAATCATAAACTCATAAGCTTCAAATCATGGTCCAGTCTCTAAATTATTTCAATTTCTTTCGAGAGAAAAATACAACAAATACAAGTTATATTCCATTTGATGAGAAAAAAACTTGAAGAAAGAAAAGGAAAATAAAAAGAGCAAAAAGTTGTTGTTGACAAGATTAAGGGCAAAAATATTACTACATTTATTTTTCTCACAAGGAAAGAAGAGAAGAACGACTGAATTGTTATAGAAACTGCGAACGCATACCACAAGCAATGGAAGTAGATAGAAATGTGGATTCGCTTTACATAAAATATAGTTTATCCAACTAATTTAATTCC
Source organism: Nicotiana tomentosiformis (assembly GCF_000390325.3). Classification (NCBI taxonomy): domain Eukaryota; kingdom Viridiplantae; phylum Streptophyta; class Magnoliopsida; order Solanales; family Solanaceae; genus Nicotiana; species Nicotiana tomentosiformis. The sequence continues at coordinate 9,724,027 of NC_090813.1, forward strand.
CACCAACCGGGAAAAATCTCAACTATCTTATATTTAGAAGTTATAATAATTAACAATATCTTTGGTAGCAATGGATGTAAGGCATTAATTAACCATAGAACTGGATATTAATGACTAGTGCTAAATTCAGCCATACAGATAAGAGATAAACGTCGATATCAATAGTAATATGTCATTTTCATGAAACATATTGGTCAACAAGGCAACTAATATACCATTAATTATAGCTAGTCAGGAAATCCTTGTGAGATATTGTAACGAACCCATGTATCGTTTTGAGTATTTGCACTTCGCTCAATAGTTTGAGGGTATGAGTAGCTCTGTATGATGTGTATACAGTCGAAATAGGTTTCGGCCTTAGCACGTCCGATCGAGTTCAAACGATGATTTATCAAAGTGAGATCCCGAAGGTGGAGCAAACTATCTTCGAACCTGGGGAGGCCGATCCGTGTCAAGTTCGATATCATTATCAAGCTCGAATCAAAATCTACCATGCTGGCAATCCAGAGACAAACCGACATTGACCTCGAATAAATTCGAGGGCTCGAGCCGGGATCGGGCTCGAACCAAGATCATGAGTTCGAGCCGAAATCAAGCTCGAACCAAAATCGAGGGTTCTAAGCAAGATCGAGCTCGCAGACAAAGGCCGTTGCAATCCCACTAGAGAGAATCTTGGCAGAAATTATGGAAAAGCTAACTTATCATGGGTCTCCCAATGAATATTTATTTTATTATGCTTAGAGCCAAATCCCTCCACTATAAAAGGGCTTGGTTACTATTTCTGTAATACAAGTTTTTTGAAGGCTTACACTGTAATAAAAGAGCTATATTCTTCTACAAAAATAACCGTTCTTTCAGATTTCTTAGATTGATTCTATTTATTGAATCCTGAGATTCATTGTTCCTGATAACCTTATCTGTTTTAGCATTCTCCCCAGTCTATATTTACACTTTTTATTTATCCTTGCATTTTGTGTTAAGTTACCCCACATATCCTCGGAACTACGTATAAATTCAACTCTATCCATTTTTCGGGTAAACAGTTTGGCGTCCACCATGGGGCCGAGGATAACAGTGGTCATTTGATACAAATCTGAAAAAATACGCCATTGTGCTTTGCACTTATTTCCGAAAACATCTTGAATTTCAGATCAGCTACGAATAACCACCAATCAAATGGCTTCACCGATAGATTACGAAGCTGGCCTTCAAGATGAAACCAACAACTTGGCACCCGGGGCCGGAAGGCCAATTAACGATAGCTTGGCACCCGAGGCTCGAATCGAAGTACCCGAAATTCGAACCGGAATACCATTGGATGTCAATTCACAAATAGCTTTGGAGGCGAACCAGCGTTCCGAATCGGAAAGAAGCATTCAGGGCGGTACTTGATCCGTAGCCCGAGACACCCAAAAGGCGGGAGAAATCGGGGCCAGCTTACGTATGATCTTCGAGATGCTACAAGCCCAACAAGTAGCGATAGCTCAGCTACAGAGCCAAACTCGCGCACAAAGCAGGCCGGATTTCAATCCACTTCGAGAAGTCACCCCAGAACAGAGCCCGCCATAGTGAAATCTAACGAGCAAGAATCGGGGACTACTCCCAGAATTACTAAATTGCTCGAGGAACTCACAAAACGAGTCGAAGCCAACGACAAGAGGGTGGAAACGTACAATGCCAGGGTCAATCAAATCCCGGGGGCTCCACCAATGATAAAGGGGTTTGATTCGAAAAAATTCATACAAAAGCCTTTTCCGTCGAGTGCGGCACCGAAGCCAATCCCCAAAAAATTTTGTATGCCCGAAATTTTCAAATATAACGGTATTATCGATCCTAACGAACATGTCACCTCTTACACATGCGCTATAAAAGGCAAAGATTTGGAGGACGATGAGATCAAATCCGTATTGTTGAAAAAGTTCGGGGAGACCCTCTCGAAGGGAGCGATGATCTGGTACCACAATTTACCGCCGAATTCCATCAATTCTTTTGCCATGTTAGCAGATTCGTTCGTAAAAGCACATGCTGCTGCCATAAAGGTTGCAACAAGGAAATCATCTCTCTTCAAAGTAAAGGAAAGGCAGGATGAAATGCTGAGAGAATTGATATCCCGATTTCAAATAGAACGCATGGAATTACCCCCGGTCGCGGACGATTGGGCCGTACAAGCTTTTACCCAAGGGTTGAACGAGCTAAGTTCGACAGCATCACATCGGCTGAAACAAAATTTGATCGAGTATCCAGCGATAACTTGGGCAGACATTCACAACCGATATCAATCGAAATTAGGGTCGAGGATGATCAGTTGGGAGCTCCATACGGACCCGTTCATCAGAACAGGACAGTTACTAAAAACCAAAAGGAGATCGACAGAGAACGAAGGTCGAACAGAGACCGATATCGACCATACGTCGCGGATCGGGTGAACAACGGTTCAGCACGCAATGCAGTTCATAACAATCGAAGTATTGATCGAGGACAAAGTTTTCGGGGGCTTATGAGTAAGAGCGGCTTTGATAAATATGCCGATCCTATAGAAGCACCTCGATTATTGGAATATAACTTCAGCGTTAGTGCATCCGCTCTCGTGTCAGCCATCGGACGCATCAGAGACACTAAATGGCCTCGACCCATGCAGACCGATCCTGCCGAAGAAATTCCAATCAAACATGCGAATATCATGGTACCCATGGCCACAGAACGGAAGATTGTAAGCAACTAAGGGAGGAAATAGCTCGCTTGTTTAACAAAGGGCACCTTCGGGAATTTCTAAGTGATAGGGCGAAGAACCATTTTAAAAGTAGGGATTTCAGCAAGCAAAACGAGCAAGAAGAACCGCAGCACGTCATCCACATGATCATCGGAGGCATCGATACCCCTCAGGGACCAGTACTTAAACGCACTAAAACATCGACGGTGAGGGAAAAATGACCTCGGGCTCAAGATTACGCACCCATGAGGACTTTGTCCTTTGACGATGAAGATGCAGAGGGGGTCATCCAACCTCATAACGACGCACTGGTAATATCCGTACTCATGAACAAAACTAAAATTAAGCATGTGTTAGTCGATCCAGGTAGCTCGGCCAACATCATCCGATTGAAGGTAGTAGAGCAGCTCGGCCTATAGGATCAGATCGTACCCGCAACTCTGGTCCTGAACGGGTTCAACATGGCATGTGAAACCACCAAGGGTGAGATAATCCTACCAATAAACGTGGCTGGGACCATCCAGGAAACAAAGTTTCATGTGATCGAAGGCGATATGAGATATAATGCCCTTTTCGAAAGGCCATGGATCCACAACATGAGAGTTGTGCCTTCGACCCTACACCAGGCCCTCAAATTCCCGACATCGGAAGGTGTCAAAACGGTGTACGGAGAACAGCCAGCCACAAAGGAAATGTTCGCCGTCGACGAAGCTAAACCAATGTTCTCACTTTCTTCGATAAAAGGATCGGGCCCGAAAGGAGAACGGGACACCAAATAGCAATCACAGACATCGGCTTTGACCCAGCCAGACAACAAGAAAATCGAAGAGGATGATGACCAAAGGGTCCCTCGATCTTTCGCGATGCCCGATGACTCCGACGCCACCAAATCAACAATCGAGGAGCTAGAGCAAGTCATATTGATCGAGCACTGGCCCAAGCGAAAGGTATACTTGGGAACGGGGTTGAGCCCCAAACTCAAGAAGAAACTCATTCAATTTCTTATCGATAAACATCGATTGTTTTTCATGGTCCCATTTAGATATAACAGGGATCCCGCCGGACATAACGACGCATCGGCTAAGTTTGGAACCCAGGTTCAGACCGGTGAAGCAAAAGAGAAGACCCCAGTCAGAGAGAAAGCACACATTCATAAAGGACGAGGTAACCAAGCTTCTCAAAATAGGGTCCATTCGGGAGGTGAAATATCCCGAATGGCTAGCCAACGTAGTTGTAGTCCCTAAAAAGGGAACAAACTTAGAATGTGTGTGGACTATAAGGATTTGAACAAAGCATGCCCCAAAGATTCCTTTTCGCTGCCTAACATCGATCGCATGATTGATGCCACGGCCGGCCACGAGACCCTCACTTTTCTCGATGCCTATTCCGGGTATAATCAAATCCAGATAAACCCAGAGGAGCAGGAAAAGACTTCGTTTGTCACCAAATATGGAACGTATTGTTATAATGTGATGCCCTCCGGGCTAAAAAATGCAGGGGCTACCAACGCCTAGTAAATAAAATATTTGAAGAACAAATAGGAAAATCAATGAAAGTTTATATTGATGACATGTTAGTTAAATCCCTGCGCGCAGAGGACCATTTGACCCATTTGCAGGAAATGTTCGAGATTTTAAGGAAATACAACATGAAGCTCAACCCCGAGAAATGTGCTTTCGGGGTCGGTTCGGGCAAGTTCCTCGGCTTTATGGTATCACATCGGGGAATAGAGATTAACCCCAATAAAATCAAGGCCATCGAAGACATCATCGTTGTGGACAGCGTGAAGGTCGTACAAAGGCTAACAGGTCAGATTGCAGCCTTAAGCCGGTTCATCTCAAGATCATCTGACCGAAGTCACTAATTTTTCTCTCTACTCAAAAAGAAGAACGATTTTGCTTGGACCCCGGAGTGCCAACAAGCATTAGAGGAACTAAAGCGATATCTATCAAGCCCACCACTACTTCACACTCCAAAAATAGACGAAAAACTTTTTTTGTACTTGGCGATATCAGGAGTCGCCGTAAGCGGTGTCCTAGTTCGGGAAGAGCAAGGTACGCAATTCCCCGTTTATTATACGAGTCGAACCTTAGGAGAAGCGGAAACTAGATATCCGCTCTTAGAAAAATTGGCGCTTGCACTGATAAGCGCCTCAAGAAAGTTAAGGCCGTACTTTCAATGTCATCCCATATGTGTGTTAACCACTTACCCGCTTCGTAATATTTTGCACAAACCCGAGTTATCAGGCCGACTGGCTAAATGGGCCGTCGAACTCAGCGGGTACGATATCGAATATCAACCCCGTACGGCCATCAAGTCTCAAATTTTAGTAGACTTCGTGGCCGATTTCACGCCAATACTCGTACCCGAAGTAGAAAAAGAATTGTTGAAATCAGGTACGTCATCGGGGGTATGGATCCTTTTTACGGACGGGGCTTCGAACGTAAAAGGGTCTGGGCTGGGCATAGTTTTGAAACCACCCACGGGTAGCACTATTAGGCAATCTATTAAAACTGTCAGGTTGACTAACAATGAGGCCGAGTATGAAGCCATGATTGTAGGTCTCGAGCTAGCGAGAAACTTGGGAGTAGAAGTCATTGAAGCCAATTGCGACTCCTTGCTGGTGGTGAGTCAAGTAAACAAAACCTTCGAAGTTCGAGAAGGTAGGATGCAAAGGTATTTAGATAAACTGCTTGTCACTTTTCACCATTTCAAACAATGGACTTTACGGCATGTTCCACAGGAACAGAGTAATGAGGCCGATGCGCTTGTGAATTTAGGGTCGTCGGTCGAGGTAGACAATTCAGGGAATGTTGTTCAACTTTTGAGATCGGTAATTGAAGAAGGTCACGCCGAAATAAATTCTACAAACTTAACCTGGGATTGTAGAAACAAGTATATTGAATACTTGGAGAGCGGAAAACTCCCATCGGACCCTAAGGATTACAGAACCCTAAGGACTAAAGCTGCTCGATTCACATTGGCTCCGGACGAAACACTGTACCGAAGAACGTTCGATGGACCCTTGGCAGTGTGCTTGGGTCCGGGAGATACCGATTATATCCTACGGGAAGTGCACGAGGGTACTTGCGGGAATCACTCTGGAGCCGATATGTTAGTTCGAAAAATAATCAGAGCAGGGTATTATTGGGTCGATATGGGCAAAGATGCGAAGGAATTTGTTCGTAAATGTAACAAATGTCAAAGGTTCGCACCGATGATTCACCAACCTGGAGAACAATTCCACTCGGTCCTATCCCCATGGCCATTCATGAAATGGGGAATGGATATCGTCGGCCCTCTGCCATCGACCCCAGGTAAAGCCAAATTCATTTTATTTATGACTGACTATTTTTCTAAATGGGTTGAAGCGCAGGCGTTCGAGAAAATAAGAGAGAAAGAAGTTATAGACTTTATCTGGGATCATATCATATGCCGTTTCGGGATTCCTGCCGAAATAGTATGCGACAATGGAAAATAATTTGTTTGCAGCAAAGTAACAAGATTCCTCGAAGACCATAAGATAAGAAGGATACTATCGACGCCATACCACCCCAGCGGGAATGGGCAGGCCGAATCAACAAACAAAATTGTCATTCAAAACTTAAAGAAGAGATTGAACGATGCTAAAGGGAGATGGAGAGAAATCCTGCCCGAACTCCTTTGGGCATATTGGACAACATCAAAATCTAGTACGGGGGCGACCCCATTTTCCTTAGTATATGGGTCCGAAGCATTGATACCAGTCGAAGTGGGTGAACCCAGTGCCAGATTTTGATTCGCGATGGAAGAATCAAATAACGAGGCTATGAATACAAGCCTCGAACTATCGGATGAAAGACGAGAAGCTGCTCTCGTCCAATTGGCCACCCAAAAGCAGCGAATCGAAAGATATTATAATCAAAGAACCAAGCTCCGCCATTTCAAGCCTGGGGACTTAGTGTTGAGAAAACTTACCATCAGTACCCGAAATCCGAACGAAGGGAAACTAGGACCGAATTGGGAAGGACCATATCAGGTGCTTGAGAACATCGGAAAGGGATCGTACAGGCTCAGCATTATAAACGGCAAACAGCTATCAAGCAGCTGGAATGTATCACATCTAAAACGGTACTACTGCTAAGGTACAACCTTTCCATATCCGTTTATATCTCAAAACTGACCCCTGCAGAAGTCCGAACAAGGGCTAAGACGAGTCTCTCGCTAGGAAGCACGCGTTGCACTCTTTTCCCCTTAGACCGGTTTTATCCCAAATGGGTTTTGCAGAAAGGTTTTTAATGAGGCAACCATTGATCGTGCAACATTTACAACAATATCCAAGGTCTCGCAAGAAAGTTATTTCACAACAGGGTTCCAATAGGAAAAATTGTAAGAGCCAAATGGTCGAAGCGAACCATGCTCATATAGATTGGCCCAAACCCAGGCGTATAATAACGTGCGAAGAAAGTTCTCTTCTTTATCGGCGTCTTATATCCAAGGGAAAATTCCTCTATTTTGAGATTTATTATGCAATCAGAATTAAGATAAACTCGACGACTAAGCCTACGGGCTATTTTTATTTCGAGTTCGAGCAAACACTCACTCGACCATTAAGCCTACGGGCTACATTACTTCGAGTTCGAATCATTCACTCGATTAAGCCCACGGGCTATTTTTATTTTGAGTTCGAGCAAACACTCACTCGACCATTAAGCCTACGGGCTACATTACTTCGAGTTCGAATCATTCACTCGATTAAGCCTACAGGCTATTTTTTATTTCGAGTTCGAGCAAACACTCACTCGACCATTAAGCCTACGTGCTACATTACTTCGAGTTCGAATCATTCACTCGATTAAGCCTATGGGCTATTTTTATTTCGAGTTCGAGCAAGCACTCACTCGACCATTAAGCCTACAGGCAACATTACTTCGAGTTCGAATCATTCACTTGATTAAGCCTACGGGCTATTTTTATTTCGAGTTCGAGCAAATACTCACTCGACTATTAAGCCTACGGGCTACATTACTTCGAGTTCGAATCATTCACTCGATTAAGCCTACGGGCGATTTTTTATTTTCGAGTTCGAGCAAACACTCACTCGACCATTAAGCCTACGGGCTACATTACTTCGAGTTCGAGCAAACACTCACTCGACCATTGTGCCTACGGGCTATATTTCTTCAAGATCGAATCCTTGACAAATAATAAGCCTAAAGGGCTACATTTCCCCAAGTTTTGAGTAAGCGCTCGCTCGGTTACAGGAGCTACGAAGTCCAAACTTGATTAAATTGTTTAAATCATTGTGAAAACATTCATAAGGCATGAATAAAGTCCTCGCCAGATGGGAAACAAAAACAGAAGTAAGTCGGCAAAAAGGGAGATACGTCTATATACAAATTTATCTGCATTAGAGATTACAACGTAAAAACTAAGAACTAAACTTCTCGACCATGAGCGGTCTCTTCTTTATTAGGCTTCCCCCTATTTTCGGATCCGCTCTTGCTCTCATCGTCATCGCCATCTGAAACCAGAGCTTCAGCATCGGCTTCGAGTTCTTTGGCCCTTTTTATCTCTTTAGCGAGATCGAAGCCACGGGCATGGATCTCCTCGAGAGTTTCCCTTCTGGATCGGCACTTAGCAAGTTCGGCGACCCAATGCGCTCGAATATCAGCGGAGTCGGCTGCCTCTCTTGCCTGGACTTGGGCAGCTTCAGCATCGGCCCGATAGACGGCCACGAGCGCATCCGCATCGGCCTTTGCCTTTTCGGCATCGGATTCGGCCTTGGCAAGTACAGAGGCCAACCGAGCCTCAAGCTCCTCAATTCTCCTTGCTTGAACCAGGACCTTTTCCTTCATCTTCTGAAGTTGGGTTTCAGACGATGATAACTGGGCTCGAGCAGTCTCTTTTTCGGCAGCAAAGCAGTCCATACCTTCTTTCCACCGCAAAGACTCCGTTCTTATCACGTCGACCTCCTCACGAAGCTTCCCGATCATCTCGATTTTTTGCTGCAGCTGTGAGACCAAAATGTTAGCTATCGTTCCGGTATCAAGCCCATAGGCTTTCAAAAGCATCATTACCTGCTCAGACAAATCTATCTGATCTCGATAAGCCTTAGCCAGCTTAGCACCGAGGTCTTTTATTTCCTCCTCTCTCTGCCCTAAGGAAAGTCCAAGGGAGTTCCTCTCGTCAATAGCCCATTGTAGGTCGGATGCGAATCGATGCAGCTCATTCTGGGATCGAGAACATTATTCTCGATGAACTGCCGCTGCCTACAAAGAAACAAGAAGCGAAGTTAACGAAAAACAAACATGAAGATAGTACCGACAAAATAGTTTTAAAAGCTCACCTGATTCAAAGCCTACAGCACTCCGTGACAATGATCTGATTCATCACTAGCACTGGCAACGTCCTCAATGCTGGTAAATAGGTCACAAAAAGGATCTTCTTCATCGTGAGGCCTGTCTAGATCGAGGGCTCCCAGAGCTTGAGCTTCCCAAATCACCCCTGCGGAAAAAGCGGGAAAGGTAGGCGAATCCTCGACTGCTGCTGCCCCAAATGGCTCGCCTAGAGCGTTTCCCTCAGTTTGAAGGGGTTCGAGGGGCTCTTCGATCATATCCCCTGCCGGTTGACTCCGGTGAGATGCGTCTTCGATATCCAATAGTTCGGGGACTCTACCCGAATCTTTCTTCGGTATATCTTCAGTTCGAGGCGGAGCCTCATAGAGCATCATCGATCCAGCCGGCGATGAGGCATCGGTGGTTCTCTTCGTTCGGACCGCCAAAGCACACTCATCATTCTCTTCTTCTTCATCATCTTCATCTTCATCCCTTAGACGCAGAACGGATTCCACGGTCAAAGGAATGACATTCTTGTTCGGCTTACAAGCCATCCTCTTCTTCGGTTTTGGATATTCAGGAACCGAGGCTCTCTTCCTTTTATTTTCCTTCACCGGCTTTGGGACAGAGGCCGAAATTCCCTCTTCATTGGGCAAGGGCCTCAAAACTGCATGTTTTACCCAAACCTGCATATGGGAAACCTTAATAAAATATTTTGAAAACCGCCTTGTTCGGATCATCAAAGAGTCGGAGAAATGGGCTTACCGTGATTTTTGGCCTCCCACCGACCCTTTGACAAATCACGCCATGAGCGCTCGGCGTATGTGGAGGTCGAAACAAGGGCTCGTACCCAGTTCTTGAGATCGGGGATTGCTCCGGGCATCCAGGGAACCACTACATCAACAAGAAGGGGGAGTGTCGATGAGAGAATAAATGAAAGAAGAAAATAGAAGTAACAGTAAGATCACACTTACGTTTCATATTCCACTCCTCGGAAAAGGGCATCTTTTCAGTCGGGATCAGGTCCGAAGTCCTTACTCGAACGAACCTGCCCATCCAACCTCGGTCCCTGTCCTCGTCAATACTCGAGAACAGAGCCTTGGTAGCCCGACACTGGAGTTTTATTAACCCCCCTCGAAAAAGTCGAGGACGGTACAATCGGATAAGATGATCGAGGGTGAATGGCATCCCCTCGATCTTGCTCATAAAATATCGGATCAGGATAACGATCCACCACAAAGAAGGATGGACCTGGCCTAGGGTTACTTGGTATTGTCGACAAAAGTCAATAATAACAGAATCAAAGGGACCCAAAGTGAAAGGGTAAGTATACACATTCAAAAACCCTTTCACGTAAGAAGTGATATCTTCGTCGGGCGTAGGAATTATTATTTCTTTCTCACCCCAATTGCAATCTTTCTTTAGCTGTTCGAGGTGATTTTCGGTTATCAAACAGATGTACCTCGATACAGGCTCACACCGGCCAGGGACCGATGAACCTTTATCGACCTTAAAATCTGAAGTAAGGATACACGCCTCGGGAACACACTCCTCAGGCCGTGGTTCTGCCGGTTTCTCATCGGCGGCACACTGTGAGGATGAAGCTTTCTCTTTCTGAGGAATGGTTTGCGATATTTTAGCCATTTTTGAATTCAAAGGTGGGGAGTAGAAGAAAGGGACAAAGATCTGGTAGAATTGAAGAGGGATTTTTGCTGAAAGAAATCATAGATTTACTGGTAAGATGGAGAGTATGAAGAAGAACTTGGAAAATTTGGAAGATAAAAGATGTAAAAATGGTAAAAGATAAAAGAAAGGGTTATTTATAGGTCCAAGCGATGGCGGTTCAATATCAACAGTGGCCGACTACCGCCTGACATGCGTTAAATGCCTTGAAAGACTAAACCGACGGGACAGCTACCGGATGCATCATGGTCAAACCCGATGGAAACGACAGGATACAATCCGATCGAGCTGTTAAAAAATCATATTGTTTCTCGCCACATTCTTTCTGAGAAACGAGGGAACTATCTGTATACGGTCAAAATAGGTTTCGGCCTTAGCACGTCCGATCGAGTTCAAACGATGATTTATCAAAGTGAGATCCCGAAGGTAGAGCAAACTATCCTCGAACCTGGGGAGGCCGATCCATGTCAAGTTCGATATCATTACCAAGCTCGAATCAAAATCTACTATGCTGACAATCCAGAGACCAACCGACATTGACCTCGAATAAATTCGAGGGCTCGAGCCGGGATCGGGCTCGAACCAAGATCATGAGTTCGAGCCGAAATCAAGCTCGAACCAAAATCGAGGGTTCTAAGCAAGATCGAGCTCGCAGACAAAGGTCGTTGCAATCCCACTAGAGAGAATCTTGGCAGAAATTATGGAAAAGCTAACTTATCATGGATCTCCCAATGAATATTTATTTTATTATGCTTAGAGCCAAATCCCTCCACTATAAAAGGGCTTGGTTACTATTTCTGTAAGACAAGTTTTTTGAAGGCTTACACTGTAATAAAAGAGCTATATTCTTCTACAAAAATAACCGTTCTTTCAGATTTCTTAGATTGATTCTATTTATTGAATCCTGAGATTCATTGTTCCTGATAACCTTATCTGTTTTAGCATTCTCCCCAGTCTATATTTACACTTTTTATTTATCCTTGCATTTTGTGTTAAGTTACGCCACATATCCTCGGAACTACGTATAAATTTAACTCTATCTATTTTTCGGGTAAACATGATGTATTATGACTTGTGTGAATCGTCGGTTTTGGTTTTCAGGTTATTCGAAATCGATTTGGAAGAATGAATTTCTTGATTGAAGTTTTAAGTTGGAAGAATTGACCAACTTTGACATTTGTATATTTGACCCGAAAACGGAGTTTTTGATGGTTCCGTTAGGTCCATAGGGTGATTTTGGACTCGGGCGTATGCTCAGATTTGCATTTGGATATTTCTCGAAGGTTTCGACGCGAATTTGCGAAAGTTGAAAATTTGAAGGTTTGGAAAGTTCATAAGTTTGACGGGGAGTTGACTTTGAGGGTGGCAAATGGGCCGGTTCAGGACCTGGACCGCGGGCTAAACGGGCCAAACAGGCCAGGACCGGTATTCATGGGCCTGGTTCGGGCTTCTGGGCTGGTTCGAGAATTGGGACCGTTGGGCCCGGGACCGTTTGGGACCGGGACCGAACTGGTCCCTGGCGGGCCAAACGGTCCCAAAGGTCAAATTTCAAAAAAACAAAATCTATTATTTAAAATATAGCCATTGGGGCTGTTACAAAATAGCCGTTGGCTATTTACAACATAGTCATTTAACTCCCCAACTTTGTTTTAACCCCAAACATTTTATAATTATATCTTTTCCCTATTTTCAACTATAAATACCTCCTCATTCTTTTATTTTTCTTACAAAATCATCAATCTATCACAATCTCTCTCTAATTTTCTTCTATAATTGCTACTATTGCTTACTTTATTGTTACAATTTGTGAAACAATTGTGAAGTTTGTGAATTGAAGTCTTCAAGTCTTCAACGATTATCAATTTTCAATAAGTTGTTCGTCAATTCGTTAAACTCATTCCAACTTTTACGTTTTAATATTATAGATTTGTTTGTTTTATTTATTTTCTATTACTTGATTAATTAAGATGTCTTCCATAAAAAAAAATTTTAGTAAAAATAAGGGAAAATCCAAGAGTGGAGAATCTAGTGCTCAATCTGTTCCTCCTCCACTGCCCCAGGCTCCCCGAACCAAACCCCATATCTGTCCTACACTTGCTATTCTTGATAGCGATAATAGTTTGTTACAATTTACCGAAAGTCAATTTTGCCATAATATTAGAGCTGGTGAACAATTAGACCATGAATTAATGAATGCTCTTTATTCTAATCCAACTATTGATGAAAATGATGATGAGGAAATAGATTTTGATGAAACTCAACCGGATGATGATACACCCACTAGTCCTGCTCCTGATGTTAACCCAACTAGTGATAACTCTGCTAATCCAAAAGAATAAATAAAAATAATTTAGTCAAGTTATTTTTCTAATTAATTTTTTTCTTAAAAAGCATGTAAAAACAAAAACAAAACAAGCAAAAAAGGTCGGAAGAAGTAATATTTGGCTTGATACATGCGCGATTTATCAACTCAACTTGCAAAGATTTCCCTTATCATATTACACATCACTTTTACAGATGATATACAATACGTCTCATTTATCAGAAGTGAGTATTATATCTTATAGCATGACTACTTAAACGAGTTGTATACCATGCCACAATTCGTGTTGATAAGTAGCCCAACGCATGCTGATTTGATGAAATCGAATTAGGGTTCTATGCTAACATTGGGAAGTAATTTGAAGCTATTTCATTCATAAAAAGAAAAATGATAATTGTCTTTACATAATATCTACGCCTCTCAATTTATAGAGACTGGGAAACCCGAAACTAACTATTGGCCCAATCTGCTACATTCAATGATAAATACAAAAATGGGCTTGGTCCAATACAAAGTAGAAATGGAGTGGGATAATTACTTTTTAACATGATATTTAGTTTTTATCCAGTATTTTTATAGCCATTACTCTATTAAAATTAATACGAAAAGATATTTTTACCATTTGTTCACGAGTGCTGTGTAAATATTAAGGACATGGTGTCCTTAACATTTACACTGCACACATGAAGTTAAGGACATGATATCCTAAAATTTAACAACGGAAGGTGCAAATACATGACACTTTGTCCTTAATATTTACACATCATTCATGAAGTTAAGAACACCATGTCCTTAATATTTGCACAACACTCATAAAGTTAAGGACACTATGTCCTTAATATTTACACTGCACACATAAAGTTAAGGACACCATGTCCTTAACATTTACACTGCACATATGAAGTTAAGGACATGAGGTCCTAAAGTTTAACAACAGAAGGTGCAAATACAAGTAAAGGACATTATGTTCTTAACATTTACACTGCACACATGAAGTTAAGGATGCCATGTCCTTAACATTTACACCGAACATATGAAGTTAAGGACATTGTGTCTTAAAATTTAACAACGGAAGGTGCAAATACATGACACTTTGTCCTTAATATTTACACAATAATCATGAAGTTAAGGACACCATATCCTTAATATTTAGACAATACCCATGTCTAGCACATGGATATTTTCGTCTGGACGGGTAAAAATTTATTAAGCACTGTCTAAAGAATAAATATATTTTAAATTGTGGCTAAAGAGTAAATACATCTCTAATTATTGGTTAACTGCGCACTTTCACATAATAAAACAGAACCAGCCCAACTAGGTAATGTCCTTTACATAAAATATTCCAACATGTGTTCGAAACGTGTCATAAACTAAAAGGGGAAAAAGCACTTAAGGGCTGTTTGGTTGAAGGGATTGAGTGGGTTATGTCGAGGAAATAGCACTTAAGCACTTAAATTTATCATATGTCAGGTTGAGGGTATAAGCTAAAATACGGATAAATTTTACACCATTATAATTATAATTCTAGTTATAATTCCATAATAACCTGATTTTGAACTAGGGACGGCTCAAGCACACGCGGGGATTTGAAGCCAAAATTTAATATGAGGTCTAAATTTTTAAAAGAAAGTTATAAGATATGTTTTTATTTGAAATCTAATCTTCTAACTTTTTGAAATAGAAAGTTGTTAATAATCTTTTTATATAATCGATTTTCTCTAATAATTCCTTTCAACTGATAATAGAGTTAACTCATTTAATCATTCTTGAGATATTGTTGTTCTTAGATAAGATTTTATAAAATTGTTGAACACTTGAACTAATCAAATCTTGAAGAAAGAAGGTGAGTAATGAAATCTTGGAAAAAGAATGTGTATAAGAATATTAAAGAGAAAGAAAAAAAATATGTAGGAGTTTATGAAACATGAAGAGATTGGGGAAAAGAAAGATTGATTTGGCAAATTAAGAAGGGAGAGTAAAATTTTGACACGTTATCTAATGAATGAGTAAAAAGTAAAAAATTAAAACGTTTGAAAAATTATTCATCTACTCATTTTAAGTAAATCAAATTATTACTTTATTTGTATATCTAAAGAGGTTTCTTTTCTTTTATATTAAAAACTTTACTTTTGTATTAAAAGTACTAAATATTATTTTTTAAATACGTATAAATCTATTATTCTTTTTAAAAAAATGGAACCCCAAATTTGGTGATGTGAGGTACAAGCCTAACTATTCATAACTTTAGAGTCGGCCCCTTTTTTAACCATACTACCCTCGCTCATCCCCCTCCCCCACCACACACACAAAAAGCAATTTTGGTTGGCCAAATTAAAGTCCCATTATAGATGACTCCATAATTTTTCGACCTAACTTTCTGTCCTTTTTCTATCCTCATTTATTTACGCCTTTGAATTATCTTTTCTTCCATCTCCTTGCAAATTCACCCTGGTACCATTTCATTTATAGCTGCCACCTGCTTCCTATCTTTTCATTTATTACATATCCAAAGCTGTGAAGAATTTGAGAAGATTTCTGCTGGGCTCTTGTTGATGTATCTTCAAAAGATCCTCCCTGCAAAATGTATGTGAGCTTATGTTACGTTCACTTTTGAAATATAGCAAATGTATTGACAACATATGAACTGGTAATAAATAAGTTGAAGTAAAATAATCACGGGGCAATTGAAATCAAAAGCGATTGCAACTCTTTTGAAACTTAAAAAGATTTAGATGAAATTGTTTTACTGTTTATACGCGTGTGTTTCTTTTTACCTTTTATAACTAGTATACTACAATATACTTTTGACCAAATAACAAAGATCACTTAACCAGATATGATTTCGGAGTTTTAATTTTTTGCAAGTAATATGTTACTGCATTCATTCACTACTCTTTCATGTCCAATGTTATATGTTTTAATTTTCTAATATATATATATGAGTTGAAGGTAAATGTGATTAATTTTCTGCGTGAATTTAGAATAAAGAGCTTAAAGCAAGTGCCGAACATCGGATAGAAAATCAAATAAATGTGGTGAAAATCGCTATTGAAATATTACATCTGCCGTTGCAATAACCAGACCTCACGCAATTAATCTCCCGAAACTGAGAGTGTGCTATATCAAAAGAAACAAAACAATTTCAACGTTTATTAATTTAATCATAAGTGTGCTCAAGCTCGCTATTTAATCTTCTTCTTCAACGTAAAGATAGACCTTTTAATTAAGATTACAACGTGGTATGCTGGTGTCTAAGTTGTACAATGTTGGGGTAGGACCTTAGGTTCAATATATTATTACTTTGGTAAGGAGGATAACATATTTCATATAAAGATACTTTTGTTCTTGTGAAAAATATTTTGTCGGGTGAAGTCGTTTTATTCTTTTGTATTTGATTGGAAAATATTCAAATATATTTACCTATCCGTCCATATATAATAATCTCATAGTTATTTCTTTTAATCTCAAATGTGCCCTCTTTTTACTTTTTGTTTCCTCATTGGTGTTTGCTATCCGCAGACTTCGATTAATTTCAGAAAGTCAACTTTAAAGGAGAAAATGCTCCTTCTATTTCCAAGGTTCAAAACTAAAACTTCTTATTACCAATAAAATAACTAATCTATTTGAGGGTTGAATTAATCTGAACTCGTGATGTGACGCATAAAGGTGACTAACCAATAAAGGTGGACGGATGCTATATAAAGTTCTATAGGAGCTTTCACAAATATGTAGAAAATAGGGAAACAAAAAAGAGAATAATGGGAAGAAAAGTTGACTATCGCCGCCACACCTATATCTATTGCCTAACATAGTCTGTGCCACCGCGGCCGCCCGCCGCCCTACACAACCTAGCCTTCCTTCCAAAAATTTAATTTCTAACCACCTATAAGAACTCCATTTATCCAAGATTTGCATTCAAGGACTTACAACTGCAGGAGCCACTGCTTCATATTTGTTCAAGGTATTTGTCTAAACATTTGTATGAGATGTACACTCAAGTTTCTATTTATTTTGATAAACAAGGTGGAAAAGTATATGATTTGGTTCTTCTTTCGCTTATGTTTTATTAGGAAAGTTAAATGATACTCTCTTGGTCTGTGTCATATTTTTCTGTTAATTTCACTGATGGCCTGGACTATTTTTTAATTTCACTAAAGTCATATAACTATTTTTTGTCACTTACAAGTAACTAAACTTTATCATTGTCACTTAAACGTCATTTTGTCTCAAACCCCTACCATAAATATGATATGGCATTAAATTTTATGATAAAAATCCAAAAATAAATGCCACATAAGCTAATATGGGTCATACTCAGTTTAGATCCATTTATCCTTTAATGTGATTTGATCCATAATCCAAATGAGTTTCGATAAAAAAATATTAATTCCACGTTAGTTTAAAATGATTATCCTATACTACAAAGTTTTGTCTTTTCTATCACAGCACATTCATAATTATTCTATACTAAAATAATTTATGCTAGAAAATTCTTATTTTGTTTGTATGCCCTATCCGAATCATTTTAAAATACTATTGTATACAATAGTATTTTAGCTTCAGTAGAGTTATAAAATTACTCAGATGGGGCCTACAAACAAGATAAGAATTTTCTAGCCTAGATTATTTTAGTACAGAATAATTATGAATGTGCTGTGACAGAAAAGACAGAACTTTGTAGAATAGGATAATCATTTTAAACTAATGTGGAATTAATATTTTTTTTTTAATCGAAACTCATTTGGATTATTGATCAAATCACATTAAAGGATAAATGGATCTAAAATAGGTATGACCCATATTAGCTTATGTGATAATTATTTTTGGATTTTTATCATAAAATTTAATGTAATGTCATATTTATGGTAGGTGTTTGAGGCAAAATGACTTTTAAGTGACAATGATAAAGTTTAGTTACTTTTAAGTGATAAAAAATAGTTATATGACTTTAGTGAAATTGAAAGATAATTCAATGGATCTAAAATGGGTATGACCCATATTAGCTTATGTGGCATTTATTTTTGAATTTTTATCATAAAATTTAATGTCATGTTATATTTATGGTAGGGTTTGAGGCAAAATGACTTTTAAGTGACAATAAAAAAGTTTAGTTACTTTTAAGTGACAAAAAATAGTTATATGACTTTAGTGAAATTGAAAGATAGTTCAATGACCATCAGTGAAATTAACACTATTTTTCCTTTTTAATCTATAGTGTCATAACTTCTTATTTAAAAATAATTTATCTTTAAATTTCTGATTTTACCATTAATGAGATGATATATAGTCATTAATATTTATGACTTGTTTATACCACAACTTTTAGAATTAGTTTTTTAAAACTCTATATTCAGTCAAACACGGTTACAAATTGAGACAAAAGAGAGTACATATATTAGCTTAGTCTTCTGAATAGGATGTTTTTCGAGTTTGTTAGAAATAGGCTATTGATATCATTGGCGGATTTACATTTTTGGTTTATTCATTTTTGAGATCTAAAGACAAAGAAAGAAAAAAAGTTTCTACGGGAGCGGTCTAGTAGTTAAAGAAATCAGGGCCGTTTGATATGATGGATATGATGTCTAAGAAAAATAATTCTGGTACTAAAACTTCTATACGTCTTATCCCTTCTTTGATAGTATTAGTTGCATTTAAGTGGTGCAATATACATTATAATTGCAATTTCAATTTTATTTCTAAAAGAAGTTAGTTCTTAACCTAAGGAAATTCTCTCTAACTAGATTTCTTTTCTGCCTCTCTCTCTCTCCATTACTTTGTTGAAAAAAATGGAAGTATTTTGCTGATACTTGTCTTAATTTTGTGCAGACACTACAAAAACACTAACCAAACCAAAGCTAGCTTGAAAAATTAAGTCCGACAACAATGGATGTATACTCTCTTATTCCCGTACTGATAATCCTTGGATTCACTTATTTTACATGGTTCTTAATAAATAGAAGGTCGAAAAGCTCAGCGCCAACAGATTGGCCCCTCGCTGGAATGTTGCCTGGATTAATTCAAAATGCTCATCGAATCCACGAATTTTTCACTGATATTCTTTTAGAAACTGGGAACAATTTTGAGTTCCGTGGTCCTGTGATTTCCAATATGAACATGTTATTCACTAGTGATCCTGCAAATATCCACCATATCCTTAGTAGAAACTTCTCAAACTATCCAAAAGGCCCCGAGTTTCGTAAAATATTTGAAATATTAGGAAATGGAATCTTTAATGTTGATTCTGAATTATGGGAGATTCACAGGAAGATCACCATGTCTTTAATGAGCCATGCCAAGTTCCAAATTTTGTTAAAGAAGAACGTATGGGACACTGTCGAAAAAGGTCTCGTACCAGTTCTTGATGCTTTTGCTGAACGAGGCACGACGTTTGATTTGCAAGATATTTTTCAGAGATTTACTTTTGATAATATTAGTAAATTGTTACTTGACCATGATCCAAAAAGTTTATCAATCGATTTACCTCATTTGCCATGTGAAAAAGGCTTCAACGACATGGTTGATGCACTTTTGTATAGACACGTCTTACCAGACAGCTATTGGCAATTGCAAAAAAAGCTTAATATTGGTAAAGAAAAAAATCTCAGTCAAGCGTGGGAAGCTTTTGATCAATTCATATATCCTGCCATTTCGCAAAAGCAAGAAAAGCTACTACTGAATAAAACCAACAAAGACGAGGATTTTGACTTATTTGCTGACTACATCAAAGCATACAATCAGTGGACGAATGGAGATACTTCTGGTAATGTACAAGAATTTCTTAGAGATACTTTCTTGAATTTAATGTTTGCTGGGAGAGACACCACAAGCACAACTCTCACTTGGTTTTTCTGGCTTTTAGCTAAAAATCCCTTAGTAGAGACAAAGATTAGGGAAGAGATTGAACAGCAACTGCATTTAAAAAAAGATGAAAACCTCAAGTTTTTCGACATAGAAGAGTCAAGAAAACTGGTTTATTTACATGGTGCATTGTGTGAAGCTCTTCGGCTATTTCCACCAGTTTCACTTGAGCATAAATCTCCACTTGAACTTGACGTTCTCCCGAGTGGTCACCGTGTTACTCCAGACATGAAAATATTGATATCGTTTTATACGATGGGAAGATTGCAGACTATATGGGGGAAAGATTGTTTAGAATTCAAGCCAGAGAGATGGATTTCGGAGCGAAGAGGCATCAAACATGTGCCATCTTACCAATTTCCAGCTTTTAATGCTGGTCCAAGGACTTGTATAGGGAAGGATATGGGTTTCATTCAGATGAAAATGGTGGCGGCCACCATCATATACAATTACCATATCCAACTAGTGGAAGGACAAACCATTTCGCCTACTGCTACTGTTGTGATTCGAATGACAAATGGTTTGAAGGTTAGGGTCGTCAAAAGGGACGTTCCTCTTTAGTCCAAATGAATGGTTATCAAAAATTGCGTAGACTATAAATAAATTGAGTTAAATTGATAGGTATATAAAGATGTGTGATAAATGGTTGTAATTCAACCCTTTTCCATATGGAAGGGTTGTGGAACCAATAACTGTTTTATTAAATGCGACTGAAATAATTGCTCTATTTTGTTAATGTCTATTCGGTAGAGGTTTGTTTACTGCTTTAGTTTACTTTATCTTATCACGGTACAAAATCTTGCTTTTAATATGAAACCGTTAGTTTTTAAACTTTGAGCAACGGTAGGACGTATCATACTCCTCTTGATAAACTTTAAAGATATTTTTTATTTACAAGCGTAGGGATGAAATTTAAGTTATAGTAGTAGTTTAGGAACGTTTTCGGCCAAAGACTCACAACGTGAACGTATATGAGGAAGCTATCATTCTTCTTAAACTGTATTTAACCAATTGAATTTTATAGACGGGATAAACTCTCTCACTAATAGTTTGTTTGGCCAAAATTTCCAAAATTTACTTATTTTGAAAAATAATTTTTATCGGTAATGCTTTTCAAAGAAGTACTTTTAGAGAAAAATTCTTTGTATTTGGCTAATCAATTTGAAAAGTATTTTTGTCAATATTGGAGCGGTAATTTGTGCTTGACAAAGTTCCAAAAGTAATTTTGGAAAAAAATTACTTCTTTTAGCTTCCGAAAAATAGCTTCTGCTACTACTTAAAGAACTTATTTGTCTCCTAAAAACTTGACTAAACACTTTAATTCTCTAAAATAAAAACTTTTTTAAAAATAAAATAAGCACTTTTGGTTTCTCGGTAATTTGGCCAAAGAAGCTATAAGTATAATTGTCTTTTGGGTTGCCATCTCTTGTTCATATATTACAAATAACAAACTAAGCATAGAAGGTTAGCATCTATAAGATACTCTCACATTTTATATGGAAAAATGTTCATAAAGCACTACAGTTCAAAGTCTAATTCGATACGTAACTACAATTTGTTTGATTATCATTCGTAGTTATTGTTCAATTGTTATCAGCTTGTATCAATTGTATTTCGACGCGCAACAAATACAATGCGTGAATTATATTCGTTTGCACAACGAATACAACTTGTAGATACAAGTGTATATGTTTGCTGTGCATCGTAAATTTTCCTTTTATATACTTCAATTTATTTTCATACTTCAAGTCGGATCTACCTTTTACTTAAAGTGAAAAGACATTTCGGTTTTTTTTGACAAAATCATATACCAAATACTTCATTAATTGGTTGCACAATTACACGTCTTCCTTATCTATTTCCTCTATTAACAAAAAAAATATAACTTTCTATATATAGTAATTTTTTAATTTAATATTTCTATTTTATTCTTACTGACTTATAGAATTGACATGACGTATTTAAAACTGTACAATATTCAAAAGATATACAAACTTTTAATTTGATCATAAGATTCAAACAAAAATTTATATTTTTTGAACTTCATGTCTATATAAACTAATACTCACAAAATGGAACGAAGGAAATTATATGTGACATTTAAAAAGTAGACACACAATATACAGTCAAAACTTAAATTTTCTACAAATATTACCAACAAAAAAGAAAAGGGAAAATGCATAATTAAAACCCCCCCCCCTCCCCCCCCATCCCCCAATCTATACTCAAAGTTCCAACTGCACACTTTTTCTTTTCGGAATTTCTAGTACCCCTAAACTTTTTTTTACCTTAATTGTTTGGACCTTTTGTGCTGAGCTGGACTGGTATCCCAGTTAAAATACATGCGGTGTAGACACACGCATCAATTATTAATAAAATGATGGTCCCCATCCCATTCCCCTTTTTATCTTTTTTTACCTCTTATTTTCGGTTTCATTAAAACAAAACACATCAGACTTAAAATTTTCCCCCATTCTTCACACTCATCTTCCCTCTTCGATCCTTAACGAAATCATCAAAACTTAAATAATTTCTTTGTTCTCTTGCAATTGGATACTAATAGATTGAAAACAAGTATAAAGCCCCTATTTAATGCTTCGATTCAAGGAAGGGGAGATCAGATTGGAAGGATAAACAAGAATAATGTTCTAGGGTTTGTCGTATGTCGATTGAAGGTCAGATTGGAAGGCTAAGCTTTTTATTCGTCACAATCCAAGAGCAAAGGTTAGTTCTTTACTGCATTTAATTACTTTTGTGTTAGATTAGGGTTTTTAAATGCTTTTAGCCATTGCGATTTTGCGATTGGCAGAATAAATTTGAGATTTCTTGTCTGCATGTTAACCTCGGAGATTTGATTGTGCATGGGTTCAATGAAAAATTTTGATTTTTAGCAAATAAGTATTTTTCTAGCATAGTATCTATAGTTTGTCGAATTCTGCTAAATTTGGTTTTATCGACTGTTTTATTTTTTGCTTTGTTTGCATATAGGTCTGAGTGGGTTTGCTTTAATCACTTTAAGATTGTATCATGGTAGGGTCTTTGAGTTTGGAAATGGGGAACCAAAATATGTTGGTGGAGTAATGAGTGAATTTGGATGTTGATGTGGGAATACTATCCTATTTTGAGTTGAAGGATTATATTAAAGAACTAGGGTACAACGCAAGTTGTAAATTTAGTATTCGGCCAACTAACTGTGGCATTTTAGAAAATATTAAAAATGACAAGGGTCTTAAGTCTTTACAATATGGGGCTGTTTTGGAAGTATATGTGTACATGCGTGAGAAGGAATCTTGTTCAGCTTTTAATAAAGGGGTTGCTTTTAATGGTTCTGTTGCTCCTCCAAACACTGTTGCTCCTTCAAACAAAGTTGTTGCTGCTTCAATCACTGCTGCTGCTCCTCCAAGCATTGTTGCTCCTCCACACACTGCTCCTCCAAATATAGCTACTCCTGCAGATCCAAAAGATTTAACAACTGCTCTTTCAGACCCAAAATCTTCTCCAACTGAAGATTACTCAAGTGAAGATGGATCTGATGGATCAATTGAAGATAATGATGATTCTGAAGACAGTCTTCTTTGGGGGGGAGGGGGGTGATTATGAAAGTGATGTATATGAGGAGTACATAGAGATTAGGAAGGAAAGTAGGTCATTTCAAAGGAGAAAAAAAGGAGAAAGTTGTTGTTGATACTAAAGATGTACCATGTGGTGATGCTGGGCCGGATCTTGGTTTTGATTAGACTGAAACAGGTAAAAAAAAGTGTAGAAGGAAGGCTAGGTAGTGATGAACCATATTATCCAAGTTCTGATGCTTATAGCTTTGAAACTGATGAAGATGAATGTTGGAATGAAGATGGGAAGACATGAAGGTAAAGCTAACAAAAAGGAGATCTACATCTACAAAGAGTGAGAAGTTTGATAAAATATGTAAAAAGATTGTATGGCAGTTGGGTATGATCTTTGAGAGTGTTGATGACTTTAGAGATGTAGTAGCTAGGTATGCACTACAAAAAGAGTTTTGATCGAAAAGCATGTAAATGAGTCAACAAGAGTCAGGGTGAGGTGCAACGAGGATAACTATAATTGGCTTTTGTTTGCAAGCTTGGACACTGTAAGTAATAATTTTGTTATAAGGACTTACAATCTGGTTCACAAGTGTGAGAGTGCCTCGAGAAATTATTCGTGCAATTCTAAATTCTTGGCCAATGTCTTTAAAGATAGAATAACTGAACAACCAAACATAAGAGTATTCAAGTTACAAGGATTAATTAGAAAGAAATTCAAAGTTCATGTTGGTAAGACCACAACTAGAAGAGCAAAAGCTAAAGTACTACATCAAATAATGGGTGATCATAATGTGGAGTTTGGTAGAATTCTTGAATACAGGGATGAGTTGTTAAGGACCAACCCTGGCAACACTTGTGTTGTGAAGCTTGGTGAACCTCATGAACATTGTAGGCTAGTGTTTGTATGTTTTTACATCTGTTTTGAGGCACTGAAAAATGTATTCTCACTACTAGAAATTTGCTAAAAACCGACCAAAAAAATCGACCAACGTTGGTCGGTTATGGCCAATTACAGACCAAAACGCGACCATTACGGTGTGGACGGTGTTTTGATGGTCGGAATGGCTTACCGACCAACTTTGGTCGGTAGCTTAAAACGACCATCTGACAAGTTTAATTACTTACCGACCAACTTTGGTCGGAAATATATTTTATTAATTTAATTTTACCGACCAAAGTTGGTCGGTTTAACTAAATTATATTTTTTTTATTAATTATTAAAATTTAAAAAAACGACCAACTTTGGTCAGTAATTAAAAATATATATATTTTAAAAATAATTAAAATTAAACATTACCGACCAACTATGGTCGGTAATCTCAACAGTGCAGGCAAAATACCGACCAGAGTTGGTCGGTAATGTTGAATTCTGGGAATTCAATGTTCATTAACCGACCAACTTTGGTCGGTATTTTCGAATAATTTATTTTTTTTATTAAAAACCGACCAACTTTGGTCGGTTTTTCTGGGTTTAATTTTGGCATAAAATGCCTGTTTTGGCAGCTATACCACCTGCCAGCATACCAATACACCTAATAACAATAACAACACAATAACAACAACAACACAACAACAACAATAATAACAACAACAATAACAATACAACAACAATAACAACAACACAACCACCACCACCACCACAACAACAACAACAATATAACAACAACAACAACAACACAACAACAATAACAACACAACAACAACAACAACACAACAACAACCAAAACATTCAATAAATACTTTAAAACTAACAAATTAAAGTTCAATTGAACATAAAAATTCAAAACCAAGTTAAAACTAATTACAACTTGTTCAAAACTGGTTCTATTTGTCTAGTTCAAAGTATATAAAAGTCAAGGGGTATTTTTTACAACATCATCATCACCGTCTGATGAACTTTCATTTACAAGACAATATAGAGAACGGTCTTGCGGAGGACGAGAGGAACGATCACGTGGAGGTCGACCCTCTGGAGATGACTCACGAGATCGGGGCAACGAAAAAGCTCCACTAGATAGGAGAGTTCTGATCTGAGCTTGCATGCCAAGGAATTGAGCATCTCTATGCCTTTCTCTTTCCTTGGCCGCTTCTAGCTCTGATGTGAGCTTTGTCACTGTCTCCCGCATAGCGGAGAGGCTCTCCCTATTAAGTTGCTCGCCTTGCGAGGAAGTCCCTATTCCTCGCATTCCACACTTATAGCGATGGAAGTTTTTAGTAGGAAGCCCATATACCTTCCCCCATTTTGGACCGCCAATAGACTCCAACCATATTCTTTCAGCATCCTCGTCCGAAGGTTGGGTTGGCTCACCCGATTCACCAGCTGGATGACTACGGATGAATTCCTCCACGTTACTTTGGTAGCGACCCTATATTATTTTAAATTAAATCAGTATTTCAAAATTTTTATAAAAGTAAATTATAATACTTAAAGAAAATTGAAAGCTTACATATGCGGTCGAGGCCCGGTCCTCGACCCACCTATCTTGATCCCCCTATTTCTTCTTCTTCACAATATGTATCTCTTTGAATAGCTCATCATGACTCATTGGACGCCCATACTTCTTTTTCTGAAAATAAATTAATTTATTTAATAAACAGAATAGATATACTTAGAAAAGTAAAATAATTTAAGCAATTACGTACCAATCTTCTTTTTACTGTCCCTAGGCTGATCGCACCTCCAGTGTGCAAGGAGCCTCCCTTCTCGGATGCGCGAGCTTTCTTTCCTTTTTCGCTCCTCTCTAAGAACTCTGCGGTAAGCCATTGCCTTTGCAAATCATTCCACAAATTCTCAAGTAACCAGCCAGGCCTCTTGTTCTTCTTTCTAGCATCCGAGAAAGCATCCGCCAATCTCTTGCGAGCTTTATGATGAAAATTTGTAGCCACTTCCGCGCTATAGCGGTCTTCCCATACACACTTGCTCTGTATTTCAAAAGTTAAATATTAGATGGAAACATCATAAATATAAATTATTAAACTGTTTAAAAGAACATTTATACCTTAAATTGATTGAAAATTTGCTCCTTCAGTGAGAATGGGCAATCAGTCCAAGTCGCATAAGGGCCATCATAAAGCTTTCTGATGGCATTGGTGATTATCCTCGTAGTCTTATTACCCGGCCTGAACCTGCAATTTAACAATAAAAACACATTAATATCTTAGTAAAAATGTTACAAATCAATAGACACAAAAATAATGAATAACACTTACCCATCATCCTCAGGGACTATGATGATCCTGCCATATCGATCATAATGCACTACC
Source organism: Nicotiana tomentosiformis (assembly GCF_000390325.3). Lineage (NCBI taxonomy): Eukaryota > Viridiplantae > Streptophyta > Magnoliopsida > Solanales > Solanaceae > Nicotiana > Nicotiana tomentosiformis. The sequence continues at coordinate 9,750,748 of NC_090813.1, forward strand.
TCGTCATCACCATCCGAAGCATGTGTATTAGAGGCATGTGAAGACGGTGTAGGCGGGTCAGAGCTAATGCCTCGCAGGCGAAGGCCTACAATAGATGGAGTCGATGATGAAGATGGTTGCGATCCCTGTGACTGCGACATAGCTTGATGCGACCCAAGTGGATGTGATACCGATGGCTGTGACCCGAGTGGCTGTGACCCGAGTGGCTGTGACATGGATGGATGCGATCTATGTGGCTGTGATATGTAGGGATGTGATCCATGTGGATGTGATGCAGATGGCTGTAAGGTAGCTGGACTGTATGTCGGACGTATAGTCCTATGGCCCTGTGATGGAAGACTGGGTGTCTGAATGAAGGTGCACGGCTCGTGATGCTGTGGCCGCTCAGTATAGCCGTGTGGTGGAGGATAAGACATAGGCATCTCTGAAAAGGGTGGAAAAGAGGGAGTATTATTTTCTACCCTCCTCTTTCCCTTCCTACCCTTTTCTCGACCCCGAGAACTAGTAGGGTTATTGTTACCTTGACCCTTCCCTGCCATCTGCATAATATAATACACATTTAGATTGAAACATATAAGAAACTAGCTATAAAACGAGAGTGCTTTAAAAAACCAACTTTTTAATCCTCATCGACGTATTGTTCCTCGTCCGAGAATTCTTCGTCCTCACTTGTTTGAGCTTCATCAGTTGATTCTTCGTCCTCATTTTCTATAATTGTTACTTCATTTATATCAACTTCTTCCAATATGCGTTTAGGATGTTCCAAATTATTTTCTAACTGATCGTCCACTATTTGGTGAACATTGGAGATATCGTTTTGATATGCAACATCTAACACATTCTTGACTTCCACCCTACCTACATGCTTAGTTTTTATTACAACCCACCAATCGGACTTATTTCGCCGCAATGGATAAGGAGCATAATACACTTGCCTAACGTTATGTGCAATTATGAAAGGATCATAGCGATCATACTCCCTCGTATGATTAACCTCAATTATGTTATATTGGTTGTGTACTTTTGTACCTCTTGTTGGATTTGGATCAAACCACTTGCATCTAAAGAGTATAAATTTCTTATATGGCCAACCTGTATATTCTAGTTGTAATATTTCTTTGACCACACCATAATAATCAATATCTCCAACTTGGTTGCCATCACCACCTTGAACCCACACCCCGGTGTTGTTGCTATTTTTATGTTTAGAGCAATCCTCTGTATGAAACTTATAACCATTCACTACGTACTTAGACATTGTTGTGACCTGAAGCCCAGGTCCCCAAGATATATCTTTCAAAAATTGATTTACACCATTATTTGGATTATTTACCAACATAGAGTTAAAAAAATTCATAAGTTAGCACAACTTATGAATCAATTTTTATACATTCACTGCATATATATATATATATATATATATAAACACACTTACAAACTGTTTGAACCACGTATCAAATCTCGTATATACAGCATCATAGCCAAATTGACCCACGAAGTGACTGTGACATATCAAATATTTTTAGTCGTTGCATCAATATGTAGTCACAGTAAATTTTACATTTTGATAACTAATAAATCAATACTTACTTGAGAAATGGTACAACTTCGGGACAATTTAGCAACACATGAAGTGTAGCTGACTTGTACTCCATATCACTCAAACTTCTCTTTCTAACATCCTTAGAACATCGGCCTGGTTGATTGAATATGGACATTGGTGGATATAATGGATCATTCACACATTCGACCGTGTGCCTATTGGGCCTATTCCTAGAACATGGCACGTTACTCTCAAAATAATAAGAACAAAAATGTGCAGTTTCCTTTGCAAGATAGGCTTCGCATATAGATCCTTCAATCTTATTCCTCTGCTTAACAAATTGTTTGCATTTGCCAATTGTCCTACATAATCTCATGTTAGCCAAGAACATTCAAATAAAATAGAATATTACATCAAACTTATAATATTACCTCTCAAAAAGATACATCCATCTGCATTGAACAGGCCCTCCAAGTCGTGCCTCGTGTACAAGGTGTATTGAAAGGTGTTCTATCACATCAAAGAAACCACATGGGAATATTTTTTCCATCTTACTAGAAATTACACGGATGTTCTGGTCCATCCAAAGTAGGTTTTCTTCCCTTAATGTGGTAGAACACAAGTCTTTGAAAAATAAACTAATCTCTGTGATGGGTTTCCAGATTCTTTCAGGCAAACCACAAAATGCAATAGGCACTAAGGTCTCCATGAAAACATGGCAGTCATGACTTTTCAAATGGCTCAACTTCCCTACCTCCATATCTACTTTTTTTCCAAGATTCGACGCATAACCCTCAGGCATCTTTAATTTCGTAACCCAATCACAAATTTGTCGTCTTTCCTCCAAAGTGAATATGTAACTTGCTTTGGGCTTGAACACCTTACCATTATTTGCTATCTGCAAGTATAATTTAGGCTGCCTGCAATATTTTTGTAAGTCCATTCTAGCCTTCGGGTTATCTTTTGTCTTACCTTTAACATCCATCACTGTGTTGAACAAATTATCAAAATAATTCTTCTCAATATGCATGACATCAAGGTTGTGTCGGAGAAGATTATCCTTCCAATAAGGCAACTCCCAAAATATACTCTGTTTCGTCCAATTATGATTAACACCATATCCGGGGAATCTATAAGGTGGAGCCTCAGTAACTTTACTGAAGTTCTGGACCCTCTCCCAAATTTCCTCACCTGAAAGTATCGGAGGTGGAGAATCATATTCCACTTTATTCTTTTTGAATGCATTTTTCATCCTTCTAAACTCATGATCATCAGGCAAGAATTGACGGTGACAATCAAACCATGATTGCTTTCGGCCATGTTTCAAAGTGAACGCTTTACTATTTTCCATGCAGTAAGGACAAGCTAGCTTCCCAGCAGTCATCCACCCAGACAACATTCCATACGCAGGAAAATCATTAATAGTCCACATTAAATTAGCACGCATATTAAAATTCTGCTTGGTTGATATGTCATATGTTTCAACACCATCATACCACAATTGTTTTAGCTCATCAATCAAAGGTTGCAAATATACATCAATCAAACTTTTCGGATTACGTGGACCGGGGATAATACAATTTAAGAATATATATGGACTAGTCATACACAACTCAGGTGGTAGATTATAAGGTGTAAGAAAGACAGGCCAACATGAATATGGTGTCGCAGATATAGAAAAAGGCATGAAGCCATCCGCACACAGACCTAACCGAATGTTCCTTGGTTCACTAGCAAAATCTAGATATGTCCTATCAAAGTGCTTTCAAGCTTCTCCATCTGACTTTAACCTAGGTATAAGAGGTAAATAATGCATCGCCTTGACAGCGACCATATTCCCGCTGGAAAGCCTCTTGAAACGAGGCTTTTCACAAAATTTACAACTGTCTAAAGTTGCATCATCTTTATAATATAACATGCAACCATCTTCACAACAATCAATTCTTATTGACGAAAGTCCTAACTTAGAAACCAATCTCTTTGCCTTATAGAAATCACCAGGTAAGTTGATATTAGGGTCAACTAGTTCACTCATAAGGCCAATGAAAGAGTCCATGGCTGCTTGAGAAATATTCCAATTAGATTTGATACTAGTAATCTAACTGCAACAGACAGCTCAGAGTGCGGACTTCCTTCATGTAGTGGACGACTAGCTTCCTCTAACTGTTCATAAAAATGTTTTGCGTCATCATTAGGAGTTTGTTCAACATTTTCATTGGGCTCACCCCCAAAAGCATCCGCAACCATATTCTGAATTCTAGAATCAAGATTTGTATTCTCCACCGACCTACTACTTTCACCAACAACCATGTTATGGAATATCCCACTGCTACCATCGATCTCTCCATGATTAGTCCACACAAAGTAATTCTCTATAAACCCCTTCCTATAAAGATGAAGCTTAACTTCCTCCGATTTTTTAAACTTCATACAATCGCACCTGACACAAGGGCACCTAATTACTCCTTCACTTTGGTATGGTGGAAGTGACATTGCATGTCTAATAAAGTCATCAACCCCTTCTACAAAATCCTCCCGCAATCCCCGCCGATTAGGATAATTTCTATTGTACATCCAAGTACGATGTTCCATCTATACAAATAAAATAAGAACAAATTAATTTATTCTACAATTATAAATTAATAATATCTTTTTTAGTTAATTCAAGATAATTATTTTTTCCTAATTACACTAATTTATATCCTAAAAGTTCAATTCATATCCAAAAAGTCCAATTCATATCTTAAAAGTTCAATTCATATCCTAAAAGTTCAATTCACAAGAACAAATCCTAAAAATTAAAATTTCAATTCATATCCTACGAGTTTAAAAATAAACTAACTAAACTAAAGAAATTCAACCCATACCCTAAAAGTTCAATTCACAAGAACAAATTAATTTATTCTACAATTATAAATTAATTATATCTTTTTTAGTTAATTCAAGATAATTATTTTTTTCTAATTACACCAATTTATATCCTAAAAGTTCAATTTATATCCAAAAGGTCCAATTCATATCTTAAAAGTTCAATTCATATCCTAAAAGTTCAATTCACAAGAACAAATCCTAAAAACTAAAATTTCAATTCATATCCTACGAGTTTAAACATAAACTAACTAAACTAAATAAATTCAACCCATACCCTAAAAGTTCGATTAACAAGAACAAATTAATTTATTCTATAATTATAAATTAATTATATCTTTTTTAGTTAATTCAAGATAATTATTTTTTCCTAATTACACCAATTTATATCCTAAAAGTTCAATTCATATCCAAAAGGTCCAATTCATATCTTAAAAGTTCAATTCATATCCTAAAAGTTCAATTCACAAGAACAAATCCTAAAAACTAAAATTTCAATTCATATCCTACGAGTTTAAACATAAACTAACTAAACTAAATAAATTCAACTCATACCCTAAAAGTTCGATTCACAAGAACAAATTAATTTATCCTACAATTATAAATTAATTATATCTTTTTTAGTTAATTCAAGAAATTTATTTTTTTCTAATTACACCAATTTATATCCTAAAATTTCAATTCATATCCAAAAGGTCCAATTCAT